>NC_084869.1:5071566-6454066 GCF_951802175.1 Populus nigra
AAGGATGACCAAGGGTGCCTGGCTTACCTAAGGTTTTAAACAAAATTCAAAATCCCTCTTGTACTTGCAAAATTTTGAAGGCAATTTTATGAAATAACCATGAAACTTGAAATTATTCATTTTGGCTCTCCTAATTTATCAAGTCTAGATTCGCTCTTAAACAAATCCCTAACAAACTGGTATATAAATTTGCACTATTTAACTATAAAATAAGAGAAAATTATCCTTGTTATCTTATGGTTTGGACCAAATTACATTTGCCTACCAAGTTTTAAAAAATCACACTTTTCAACCTTAGTCAACACAAATCTTCATTAAAAAAAATACAAAGACTAAATTGCTCTCATATATATTATAACTCAAAAACACAGATAACTTAACTCTTTCTCTCTCATTTTCTTTTTTTTAATTGAAAACAGTAAACTAAAAACCTTTTCTTCCGAATCAAAGAACAAAAATGTAAGGAAGTAATGATTATTCACAATAATTTTTTGGTCACGTGGTGAGATCTTGTAGGTTGTTGAAGTTAGGACAACTTCCTTATGCAAACTAGTATATAACAAATATGTTTAAAGCATTTTTTTTTAGTTAGAGGTTAGAAATTGATGATAATGCGTTTTGTATGATGTTAAAGTGTGATTGTTCAATTGTTTACTATTTATATACATTAAAAAAAAACTTAATTTTCATGTTTTTCAACTTCAATCTTGAAAAGGGCTATAAAGCCTTTAAGCTAATTTGTTTTTCTTTGGTCGATGACATTCAACATAAAATATCTAATTTGACTAGTAGGTACTGATTTATTGTTGTTTAAGTAAACACTCATAAGAACCTTTAATTTGATTTTGTATTGTTCTCGAAAAACCCAAGTGAATAATCTTTCTAAAAACTTGAATTACTATTCAATAAACACTTGTGTGAAGTATGTTAAACCATTATTGAATATAATTAGTAATTGTTTTGTACAAATCCTAAAAACACCCTATTTATCTTAACGGGTTACTATTGTAAGAATTCAAATTTGGATTTTTTTGCTTGAATATATACTAAATTAATGCATTTAACCTTCTATTGATTGTGATTTACTATTTTATTATGGAAGAACAAATTGAAAATTCTTGATATAATTGCTAATCATGGCAGTTTAACATTTGTTCAAAGAAATTGTTGTTCAGACAAAATATCATATATTGATATCTTGTTTATTTGCAAGCAAGTGTGACTTGCATGGATTCAAAATAAAAGATAATAGAGGGAATGTGATTGTGGATGATGCCTTAGACATTAAGGTTATTAGTATATATGACTAATATGAAGAAGAAAAAATTAATTTATATGTTGATGAGGATATTAAAGTTACTCCTTTAAAATGAAAAATCCCTTGGTGTTATTAAGGCAAGCCTAATAATGGTAGATCAACTCATACAAAATATTTTGCTTCTTATGATGATGATGATGAAGTTGGATAAAGTAATAACTAATAAGATTGTGTTTTTACTTGAAATAAATGATTTGGATTATAAAGATGTTAATAGTTTAATTAATGAAGTTGGAGGTTCTAATGTTGGTATAGGTGTGGGTAAAGGTCATGGTATTGGTGTTGGTGTTGATGTTGGTGCAGGTGTTGGTCATGGTGGTGGTGTTGGAGTAGGTGTTGATCATGTTATAGTGAAGGTGTTGGTTATGATATTGGTGTGGGTGGTTATGTGAATATATGAAGAAGATAATGAGGAAGAAGATGAGGACTATATAACTTTTGAAGAGGATGAATTTGAGTTTGCAAATAAAGTCGAGGATGATTGGATTGACAGCTTGGCAAGTGATGGTTTCAATGTGAAAAATGTACATGGAGTATCAGATTCAGAAGATAAATGGAATGTTAGTAGTGATGATGATAATGTTGCAGTTTTGAAAAATCTGATAATTATAGTAGTTATGAGTTTGTTGTTGATGATATTTTATATAAATTAGATATTGTTTTTTATAATATTTTTAATATGTGCAACTTTGCGTAATATTTTTTTCTTTTATTTTATTCAATAAATTTTATGTTTGTATCAATCTGTATTACAAATTGATTTTCATAAACAAATTCATTAAACACAACTAGATAAATTATTCATGTTGCGATATTAATTATCTTGATCTATATTGATCTATTTATTTTTTCAATTATGTTTTTATTTATCGTTACTTACTTTTTTTTCTGTTTATTTACAAAAGGTTTGTGATTTATTTAATTGGATGCATGCATAAGTTTTTCAATTTATATTTACAATTTTTTTATGTAAGAAAATACGTTGAAAAATTCAATATGTTCAAGTTTTTTTTTTTTTATCATGTATTGGTGTTTTCAATTTGATACATATTCTTATGATTTTTTCCCTTAACTCTTTTATAAAAATTCTATAATTTTTAATTTTACCCTTCAATCTAAGTTGATAGTGTATTAGTTTTTTTTTTTTTTTTTGGTCCTCATTGATCGATATATATATATATATATTCCTGTTTGCTATCATTACGTCTTTTTTTTTCCTATCTGATTCAAATAAAGCTAGCTTATTTAGTTGATCGAAACTATAACTTGAGTTTTTGGATTTCTCTTTTTTTAAAAAAAAACATGCTAGCAATGTCTAAATATTTTACTGAAAAAATAATGTAGACTCGCAACACGGGCACCAACCTAGTAAAAACTAATTGTTTTTACTATAGCCTATGTGAGAAATCATTGTTTGCCTCTTCACCCAAAAAAAACTTTAAACATGCAATTAGAAGTATTTTAATATTTTTACAATGCCTATTAGTCATTACCAAATTGATTGATAACAAATAAATCTTTTTTTCATTTCAATTGCACAATGAAACGACTATAATACCATTGGAATAAAATAAATAAAACTAGAGTCAAATGACACTTTTGTGTTTTTACAATGATTTTTATGTAATTATCATGTCTAATGAGGGACAATTTGGTATTTCATTGGGTGTAGAAAATCTATAAAATAAAAAATAAAAAGCACAGTGAAACAATCAAATATCATTGGAAGCCAAAAAATTAAAATTGGCCACAAAGGGCTCTCTTTTTTTCCGTAAAGGTTTTTTTGGTTGTTATGTTGTAAGCCAAAGGGAAATTAGAACTTTTAACAAAGAAAAAAATAAAAATGAAAATGAAAAGTTGTTGGGCATGTATAGCATGCACCATGTGTGAGGTGCCTAAGCACTTTTGAACAACAGATGCAGCGTCTCCAACATCCAAAAATATCTTTCTATTGTGTTGTTGGAAGCAACATCATGTCTTCTTCCATGTGGAGTGATGAGTGTTGGTGCTGGTGGTTCATTGATGAGGCTTTCTTTTTCTTTTTCTTCTTTTCTCTCTCCTCCCCTAAACATTATAATTTGGACCTCTTTGTTGGTGGTATTTCAACTTCAGTCATTATTATTTTGATTTCTATGTTTTGTTTTTGGTCCTTTTATATAAGTTTTATTTGTTTTCACTTTCAACTTTCAATTTCAATTTATCAAATATTATATTTTCTAAATTTATCCTTATTCTTTTGATTTTTTTTCTTAACTCTTTTGTCAAAGTTTTATTGTTTTTAATATCGTTATTCAATCTAAATTGATGTTATCATATGTTTTAATTTGGTCCTCAATGTTTAGATTTCTAATTTCTTTCTTGGCTCTTTTGTAAAAGTTATTGTTTTTTCAATTTCACCCTCCAATCAAAACATTATTTTTATTTTTTATATCAATTTTAACTCTTATTCTTTTGATTTTTTTGGGTCCTTTTACTAAATTGATTTGTCTTTTCAATATAATCATTTAATCAAATATAAAATTCAATTTGTATTTTAATTTTGATCCTCATTCTTTTAATTAATATTTTTTAATTCTTTTCTATAATTAAATATTTTTTTTCAATTTCATCCTTCAATATTTGCTTGATTGAGAATTGGTCTTCCTGGTTTTTTTGAGATTGTGTGTTTCGAGTATAATGACCCGGGTCACGAATTTAAAAACTTAGCACAAGTTTTTTTTATTTTTTAAAAAGGGCTTTACAATTATATATTTTTTTATCATGTTATTCCAACTTCATCACATAGACCATGAGTTTAGCAAGATATCTCAGATGGTTGACGTTGATTACCAGGGTTATAAGTTTAAGCTAACTCAGGTTAACCAAGATCATTTTTTTATGTTCTTTTTTTTACCCTAGTTTTTTCTTCTGTATTTAATAGGTTGTGAATTAAGATACATTGTTTATTTTATTTTGAAAAAAATATTTCTTCCCCTTGTTATCCCAATCACTTTTCTTTTTAAATTTTTATCATTTACTATCGTTTTATTTTTCATCTAATTGAAATATAGCTATCTTATTCGACTCAATTGGGCTAACTTGAGGCACACATTTTTCTTTATTTTTTAAAACACACTTGCAGCATTTGAATATTATTTTTTGAGCAAACAAAAATAGTCTGGCCTCAAGGCAAAGCGTGGGCATCGAGGCTAGTATAAAAGAATCTAAAAATTAAAATATTTAATAATGCATGCATGCATAGTTACACACTTAGATAACTAACTCGTGTTATGTCATAGGTCAGGTCAATTTATTTTTAACATAAAAAAATATTTAAGCATTGCTAACGTGTTTTTCAACAATAAAAAAATCTTAATAGTTAACTCAAAATTCAATATGTATGTTTAATAAAATAGATTGAGGATTATATACACTAATTAATGATAAAAAGAGATCATAACACTAACTAAAAACCAAGTCATGAAGTTGAGAAACATGCATAGATGGCACCAATTTTTAATCATATGCTTTGGAAAGCCTTTTTTTTTTTAAAAAAAAATGGCAGCAATATTTTTATAAAAACATTAACAATTTAAATTTCATTGGAACATAATAATTTTCTAATAAAGTTTTTTCTTTATTAATATCTTTATTTTTTAAAAACAAATATACCATTTTTTCTATGTCACTTTTAATGAAAACTAAAGGAAATAAAAAAAAATACGTAAAAAAAGGACAATTTCAAATAAGAACAAAAAAGACATCGCTAACTAAAACCTCTTTATCTCATTAACATGCTCCTTATTTTTCATAAAAAAACATTTTCACTAGGACATTTGTTTCTTAAAGAACATCCTATTATTATTTTAAAAGCAAGATTATTTTTTTAAAAATAACACCCTAATAATTTTAACACGAGTGTATTAAAAAACACAACAACAACAACAATACAACATTCATGTCTTGTCATATAAAAACTCTTTGCAAGCATCACTAAACTATCTTAGACCTGAATAATTATCTAGTTTGAGTTTCAAATTAAACCAATGAAAGCTAATTTGATGTGATCTAATCAACTTCAGCGAGTCTAAAAGGTATCCTAGAAGATTGATAAAAACATGGATTTACTTAAAAGAAATTTCAAGATGACACCATTTTCTTAAATATCAAGGTGATGACATATCATATTGATATGGTTTATTTAACCTATCAACCCTGCCACCCAAGTTATAGACCCAATCGAGTTTAAAAAGTTTTTTTTTCTAAAATTATTTTTTATTTAATTATATGATAATAAAAAGTGGTCACCACTTTAAAGAAAATGACTAAAAGAAAAAAAAATGATTATGATGGGCTACATAAAAAGAAAGATTGCTCGAGAAGGAAGTAAAAATTAAATGAAATCAAATAATATAACATATAAAAATCATTCTTACTTAATGTAAGGATTTAAAATAAATTATACATATTATATTTTAAATTATTTAATTTTTAAGACAATGAATATGAATTGGTGAAACAAAAATAGGCTAACAGTGTGAGCCTATTGGCCTAACGCGCTTAGGCCTTTAAAAATAAGCCTAGTCGTGTAGGCTTTTATTTTTTTCTTTCAAATTGGTCTTCCACTCATTTTTTAAAAGAACTAAAAGGTGTGTTGTCTGTGTGCCCAGAATTCAGCTACCGTAAAGGTGACAAGAATTTGAGCTATGCATTTTTTATCTCAACCCCATTTTTTAACCTATTTTGATCTAGAAAAACCTGAAAAACACTCTCATAACTTCACGAAACTAGTTTTCCAACTCAAAAAAACTCTTAACTGGTTAAAACAACACAAATCAAACAAAAATAAATCACGCAACGCTAATATACTTTTTCAAGTGATATGGCAACCCAAAAACATTTTGATAACACTCCTTTTGTCAAGCCTAATTTTGGCCATGTTGGTGAACTAAATTGGAACAACCAACCTCTTTCTCTTTCCTTAGTCATTTTTCAGTGAGTCTTTTTGTTCTTCTTCAAATTCAGAAACTAAAATGTAAATAAAATGAAGCTTTGTACTAAGCTTTATAATTTTCAAACTCAAGGGACCAAAATAGAAGTTTGACAAAATTTTAAGCCTAACAGGTGTTGACACCTTTTTTTTATAAAAAAAAGAAGAAGAAGAGCTTATATCTTACCAAGGTTTTAACTTTGATCCCTCCTCATTGCTAATTTCTCACAAACAAGAAAACTAAATAAATTCTTATAAAATTAAGAATCATCTTATGTCAGGACCTTTTTTAAAAACTAATATGACCTGAGAAAAACCAATATGAAATAAATAACTAAACCAAGTTGTCAACTAAAGTCTCTTTCCTTAGTCATTTTTCAGTGAGTCTTTTTGTTCTTCTTCAAATTCAGAAACTAAAATGTAAATAAAATGAAGCTTTGTACTAAGCTTTATAATTTTCAAACTCAAGGGACCAAAATAGAAGTTTGACAAAATTTTAAGCCTAACAGGTGTTGACACCTTTTTTTTATAAAAAAAAAAGAAGAAGAAGAGCTTATATCTTACCAAGGTTTTAACTTTGATCCCTCCTCATTACTAATTTCTCACAAACAAGAAAACTAAATAAATTCTTATAAAATTAAGAATCATCTTATGTCAGGACCTTTTTTAAAAACTAATATGACCTGAGAAAAACCAATATGAAATAAATAACTAAACCAAGTTGTCAACTAAAGTCTCTTTCCTTAGTCATTTTTCAGTGAGTCTTTTTGTTCTTCTTCAAATTCAGAAACTAAAATGTAAATAAAATGAAGCTTTGTACTAAACCTTGCAATTTTCAAACTTAAGGGACCAAAATAGAAGTTTGACAACATTTTAAGCCTAAGAGGTGTTGACACCATTTTTTTTTAAAGAAGAAGGGCTTATATCTTACCAAGGTTTTAACTTTGGTCCCTCCTCATTGCTAATTTCTCACAAACAAGAAAACTAAATAAATTCTTACAAAATTGAGAATCATCTTATGTGAGGACCTTTTTTAAAAACTAAGATGACCTGAGAAAAACCAATATGAAATAAATAACTGAGCCAAGTTGTCAACTAAAGCAATCTTGAAGGATGAAAAAAAATAAATTAATGGTTAGACTAGAAAAAAATAAATAAAGGACTACAAAGAAAAATATTTTATTTTTAAATAAAAGGATACCATTTCACCCTACTTTCAATTTTGGTCCCCTAATATTTAATTTTCATAAACAAACATATTGAAACCTTTTTTACAAAATTAAGAACCAACTCAAAGTAGTGATTTTTTTAAACTAAAAACCTGAAAGAAATCAGTACGAAACAAACCATCAAGCCTAATCACTAATCATTACAATGTGGAACGATAAAATTAAAAAAAAATCAATAGCTAAAGAAAAAAAATTCAGGGACCAAGAAAAATGAAAACATTATGCAAATCCATGATGTTTTCACTCAAAAGCCATTGTAAAACACAAATATTCCTCAAATTATCACCATATCAAGATGATGAATCTTTTGTTTAGTAGTTTAGGTTGTCACCTTGTTAAGACAACCAACCTTTACTATATCTCTCATATCACCCTATCAATCAAGATGAATAAAGTTTTCTCACCATTTTGAGTATATGGTACAAGTCATGTTGCATCAAGATGAAAAAAATCTTTTTCATACTTGGATGTCTATAACAACATCAATATAATACCAAATTTATTATATAGTTAATTACCCTATCAAGATAATTAACATGCAATTACCATGTCAAAATTATCCTTCCTAAAACCAAGGTGATCACCTTATCAAGATAATCCACATATGATCCCATTTCAAGATGGTCATTCCATAGTAGTCAAGGTGATCACCTTGCAAAGATAATCACCATGTTAAGACAACCATTCCTAGTAGATAACAAATGATCATATTACCCCAACTGATCAAACCTTGGGTTTTCTCCTCAATAGTCACGAGTTCGAGTTCCCTCAGGGTCACTAGAGACTTACATGATCGTTAACTTCAGGGCCCGTGAGATTAGTCGAGGTGTGCGCAAACTGGTCCAGGCATTCACGTTAATTAAAAAAAACAAATGATTATATTGTTAAGATGATCCACTACGAGGGTACATTAGGATGATGTGGTCTTTCAAGTTATAAAAGCAATCTCATTAACTAGGATTCAATGTTTAATTTTCATATATTTTTTTTTAAAAAAACACAAAGTAGAGAGTATTTTTCATGATCGATTAAATATTGGGTGGGACAATGAGCTTTTGATATAAATAAAAATGGATACAAAAATTAGAAGACTTTCATTAAAGCAAAGACGAAAGAAACATTGTGACTCCTTGGAAAAACTTTGGAAAATAATGTAATGCTGATTTGCTTCTTTATCTAAAACATTTTATAGTGGCTTTCAAGGATATTGAAGTCTTTTTACATAGTTCATTTGTTATTTTTAAATTGACCGGGGATAATCAGTATTTTTTCATCTTTATTTCACATTGAAACGACCAAAATACTATTGGAATAACAAAATTTAAAACTAGCATCAAAGGATATTGTTGTATTTTCATAAAGGTTTTTTTGTTATTATAATTTAAGATGAGAGACAATTTGGTATTTAAACAAATATAAAAAATAAAAAATAATTAAAATACACAGTAAAACAATAAAAATACTCTTAAAATAAAAAAATCTGAGCCTAAGGTTAAAGGATGTTTTTGGCATTTTACAAATATTTTTTTATAATTAAAAAATCAACTCAAGGGCACTTTGATATTTAGCTAAATTTTTTTAAAAAATAACATGCTTGTCCTGAAGTCCAAAAATTTTCTTCCACTATTAAGGTTGAATTGTTGTTGCGTTCTCTTCCTGTTGGTGCAGAGCATGTCACCATTGGTGATTAGACTTATCATTAGTTGACTTTTTTTTTTCTCTCTACTCCCCTAAAAATTATAGCTTGGCTCTCTTAGTTATTAGTATTAAAACTTTAGTCATTATTTTTTTAATTTCTCATTTATGGTCTTGACTCTTTTATAGAAGTTTATTTGTTTTTAATTTTATCCTTCAATCCCAATTTATCAAATATTATATTCTTCAATTTGGTCTTTATTTTTTGAATTTCTAATTTTTTACCTTGGTCCTTTTATAAAAGTTTTATTGGTTTTCAATTTTATTATTCAATCTAAATTGATGGTATTATGTTTTTCAATTTGGTCATTATTGTTTTGATTTCTAGTTTTTTTCTTTGTTCTTTTGTAAAGTTATTATTTTTTTAAATTTCACCTTTCAATCAAAATATTGTTTTTATTTTTTATGTCAATCTTGACACTTATTCTTTTGATTTTTTTTGTCCTTTTACTAAATTAATTTTTCTTTTCAATTTCATCATTCAATCAAATTTAAAATGTATTTTGTATTTTAATTTTGATTCTCATTATTTTAATTACTATTTTTTTTAATTCTTTTGTATAATTAAAATTATTTTTTTCAATTTTATACTTCAATATTTGCATGATAGAGAATTGATCTTCATAGTTTTTCTAGATTGGATATTTCGAATCTAATGGCCCGGGTTACAAGCTTGAAAAGTTAATACAATTTTTTTTAAAAAAATACTTTATAATTATCTATATTTTTTATCAGGTTATTTGAATATCATGATCTAAGTTATAAAATTAGCGTGATATCTTGAATTGACTTAACCCTGATTATCATGGTTATAAATGTCTAATGACATGTTTTTTATCAATTTTTTATTTTATTTCAACATCTAAATATTATTTTTTATATAAAAAAAATTAATGAATTAATAGCACCAAGACTAGTGTATCGCTGTGAAATAAATGGGTCGAAGGAACGTTGGATTTGAATGTGTGAAAATCAAGCTCACAATGAGTGAGAAGCTCCACCTGGGGCTCGACAACAACTCCTAAACCAAGCAGCGGCCTTATTATTATTATTATTATTAAGTTTATACACAAAGCAAGGAAATTAAAACACAAAAATAAATAAAAAGGACAAAGCTGGCTCCAAATTCCAAACTGCTTGACTGAGTCAAGCCTTCTGTTTGTATCTACCAACATAGAGAACCTGAGTCTCTCTCACTCGCTCCGAGCCACTCAGTCGAGTTGTTTTAAAAAACTTCTTCATTCAGTCATTAGGTTTCCACCAGCCGAGCCACACACGCAGGCGCAGACACGCCCTCTCTCTCCTTCCTTTTATGACTTAATAAAATTTTCTTCTCTCAACAAAAAATAAAAAAATCTATCAGTCTCTTCTTGCTCGGCTTAGATCCGGCTTAGTTAGATCCACAGCCTTTCTTTCTTTCTTGATCTCCCTCCCTCCATTTTTCTCTCTCTAGACTCTCTCTCTCTCTCTTCCGCTCTGTAACACCTGTCTCTTTCAAAGTTTTTCTTCTTCATCCACCATAAAAAAAAACCCTCCAAATCCCAGTGATTAATGGTAAGTAACGTACTCTAACTACCTCTCCCTACACTTATACCAAACAACACTGCTTTCTCTCTTGATTTCGAATTTTTTTTATTAATATATAATTTATGGGCTCTTTTCTTTTCTCTTTCAGATTTTTCTTGTTAGAATTGGAGAATTTTTTGAGAGGAAGAGATGGATTTTGGGGTAAGAAAGAAGGATCAAGTTAAGCTGTAAAACTTTCTTCTTCTTCTTCTTCTTCTTCTTCTTCTTCTTCTTCTTCTTCTTCTTTTGGTGAAAATCTCTCTTTTTGTTGTGTTTTGGGTTTCTGACACTATTTTCTGGTTGTTTTTTTTTGGCTTTCTGTGTTGATAAATAGTGTATGGTAAGTAGTAAGCAGGCTGTTGTGTTCGTCTAATTAGTGTGTGTATTGGGTTGTTTCAGACAGGAAGTGTGAGTGGGAGAGCTGCTGCAAACCAAATGGAGTGGACTGTAAATAATGCGTTCAAAACTTACAAAGGTAAACTCCATTTTCACATTTTAAGTTTGGTCCTTCAGATGGGATTGGATTCATTGTTTTTCTCACATCCTGTTGCATTTTACTTGTAAAGCTCAAGGTTTTGTTTTGTGGGGTTCATTTTTTTGTTTGTACTTCCAATGATGGATTTCTTGATTACTAAGTTTTAATCCAATAATCGTGCTGTGATGTGGAAAACTGGGAATGGAACTGATTGGATATTGCTTGTGTATGTAACTCTAACTGTACTCAGCTGTTGCTTGTGGAGTAGATATGGATCATCCCAAATCAATGATGGATGTGGCACTCATCCAAAATGTCGATCCAGTAGATATTGGACTGGGATCTTCAGAAAAGGGAACTACTGTGGTTCCAACAAAAAGAAAGAAGACAATGACTTCAGTCTATCTTAAATTTTTTGAGACTGCTCCTGACGGAAAGAGTCGGCGGTGCAAGTTTTGTGGACAAAGCTATTCTATTGCAACTGCCACGGGTAGGACTCCTATGCTAGTTCCATTTCCTCTTCTTTTCTCTTCAATTACTCACATGTTGTAACTTGTAAGTATCTAAAATGAAATTGAGATCCAACACTGAAACTACTGACCTGAGCTTTGTGCTGCATTATGAGTCTGTTGTCCCGAAATCATGTGGCTATGTTCTAAATTGAAGTCTCCAATTTGCTCTTTGTTTTACCTTCTTGTGTTCTATTTTCAGATGAATTTGAGCATGATATCATGACAAGAATTTCTGTGTGCATGTAATGGTCTTAATTTATTTGATGAAGGCAATTTGGGGAGGCACCTGAGTAATCGCCATCCAGGATATGATAAGTCCGGAGATTCAGTCACTAGTTCAGCACCACAGCCCATCACTGTGGTCAAGAAAGCTCAACAACAGGGGAAACAACAGATGGATTATGATCATCTAAATTGGTTGCTCGTTAAGTGGCTCATCTTAGCTTCTCTTCCTCCTTCAACCTTGGAAGAAAAGTGGTTGGCAAACTCATTTAAATTTCTAAACCCATCAATACAACTCTGGCCAGGTGACCGGTACAAAGTAAAAATCCGTGAAGTTTTCAGGAGCATGCAGGAAGATGTGATGGCTACTTTGGAAAAGGTTTCGTCCAAGGTTTCAATTATTCTGGATTTCTGGAGCTCCTATGAGCAAATATTCTATATGAGCGTCACATGTCAGTGGATAGATGAAAACTGGTCCTTCCAACAAGTCCTTCTTGACATATGTCAAATACCTTACCCTTGTGGTGGTTCTGAGATTTATCATTCCCTGGAAAAGGTTCTCAAGATGTACAACATAGAGAGTAGAGTCCTCTCATGCACTCACGATAACAGTCAGAATGCTATTCATGCGTGCCATACTCTGAAGGAGGAGTTAGATGGTCAGAAACTGGGGATGTTCTGCTATATTCCTTGTGCTGCTCGCACTTTGAACTTGATTATAGAAGATGGATTAAGAACCACAAAACCAGTAATATCTAAGGTCAGGGAGTTTGTGCTAGAGCTAAATTCATCAGCCAAGATGTCAGAGGATTTTATTCAACTAACAGCAGCTTATCAGGAGGGCAGTTGGAAATTTCCACTTGAAACTTCAGCACGCTGGAGTGGTAATTACCAGATGCTTGATATTGTGTGCAAGGTAATTGCTCTTTCATCTGAGATCTCTAACATCTTAATATGAGATAAAGTGAGAAAATATGAACTAGGGTTTTATTTATGATTGCAGGCTGGAAAGTCTATGGATGCCGTTATGAGAAAGTACGAGGAGACAATTGTTGGGAGGACGGTGCTGAGCCCTGCAGAAAAGAATGCAGTTAGTATCGTGCATAAATATTTGGAACCCTTCTACAAAACCACAAACAACATTTGCACAAACAAGTTACTCACCATCGGGCTGGTTCTCTTCTTCATGGATCACATCTCTGAGATGATTACCCTATGCAAAGATTCCCGTCTCAGCTCAGATTGGCTAAAAAGTGCTGCTGAAGACATGGCAACAAAGTCTAGGAGTTACACCACACAGGTTGGCAACATATTCATCTTCATGACAGCAATTCTGGATCCCCGAATCAAATGTGAGCTCATCCCTGAGAGCCTCAGCTCAGGAAACTATCTGGAGGAAGCCAGAACTCTATTCATAAGAAATTACTCTAGCAGCCATTTTTCATCCATGACAAGTGGGTATGGTGCTCAAGAGATTGAAGATAGGGGGAGTGTTTCCTTTGCAGAGGAAATTGCTAGGAAGAAGCGAAGAGTGAGCTTGAGCAATGCAACCGACGAGCTTACTCAGTACCTGTCAGAGCCTCCCGCTCCAATACCAACAGATGTCCTGGAGTGGTGGAAGGTCAACAGCACGCGCTATCCACGTCTTTCAGTGATGGCCCGGGATTTCTTGGCTGTGCAGCCGACCTCAGTGGCGCCTGAAGATCTGTTTTGCAGTAAAGGTGATGAAATTGACAAGCAACGATTTTGTATGCCACATGATAGCACACAGGCGATTCTTTGTATCAGGTCATGGATGCAAGGAGGGATCAAGTTGAAGTGCAAGTCAGATGAGATAGACTACGAGAGATTGATGGAAATGGCAGGTGCTACAACAGCAGAAATCACTGTTGGCCTGGACAAGAAACAAAGATGATAAAAGACACGTCGATGAATGAGAATACAGGATGTAATTTTGGTGTAATTTAGTTGATGGAAGCAAAGTGCACTTGCTGCCTGTAGTTTAGGTTATCTCCTGCATAGTCCATTTGTAATTTAGTTGCCTCTTAACTCACGAGACGAACTGGACGCCCAGAATTTTTTTATAAACTCTGTTGTATCTATCAATGCTATGCATGTGCGGTTCAGAATCCCCAAGAATGCTAACCAGAGACGAACAAATTATGGCATCTTTGTTTAGCTGTAATGGATCGATCAAATCTCATGGTCCATTACTATGATTGGTTTTGTGATTTCTAAACTTGTAATATGATGAATGGTTACGATTGTAATGACTAATGATTTGCCATGCCCGGAATCTTCAATTCCGAAGGCCCTTTGGTCCTCTGACTACCACTTGCAGAAAAGCACTTTGCTTGCTTTTAAGCTTAAAAGGTCTGTTTTGTTGGGCCGTAATTTCTAAGACTATGCACATTACTCTCCAGCTCTTTCACCAATATGGAAAGCAAACCACCTCCAAGTCCAGAGCTCAGGTGGGGCAAAAGTTGCACCGTTCTCTTTTCTGATTTGCTAATAACAAATTTAAACAAAACTTATGTTTGGCAACGTATAGAGTCATATCATTTTGATGGAAGAATATGATTAGAAGAGGCTCCCAACCAGGTATAATAAAATTCATAGTCCTGTTATTCCATGCAAAGGGATCCACTATAAAGGATCTTTCACCGAAGCAGAGCTTTTCCTGTATTACTGTATCCACAGGTGCTCCCTCCCATACTCGCGCACAATGACAGGCACACTTGTGGGTGGGATCTGCAGATAGCAATATGAATACACACAACCATCAGGAAGGAATCCCAAGCACCGTAAACAGTGGGTTAATACAAAAGGCAGCATCCATCACAACAGAGCAGCATGCACTACAATCGAATTAAAAAAATAAAAAAAAAACAGCCAGGTAGGTGCAGAAATACCAGAGAACAGAGAAAATATAGATTAAATTATTCAACCAGCTACATTAAACTTGAACATCATTTTGCCCGTGGAAAATAAGAAGCAATGGTTGAATCACCACACAGAACAATAAAGTTTAAACATGTACATCTTGCATCTCCAGAAATTAATTCCTTCTCCATGTTCTTGACTAGTTCACATGCTGGATATGGTAATTAGTGAGTTACCTATAGCAAAATTATCAAGTTCCAAATAGCGTAATTATATTTGCATTGCACTGTAGTAGTTGGTACTTGACTACATGGGTGTTTAGGATTGCGGCTGGACCGTGCTTTTGAAATTTTTTGATTTTTTCTAACTTTAAATTAGTTTTTTTTTTGTGTTTTTTGATTGTTTTGATGTGCTGATATCAAAAATGAGTTTTAAAAAATAAAAAATTATTATTTTGATACATTTCTAAGTGAAAAACACTTTGAAAAACAACCTTTACCACACTCCTAAACACGCACTGCATTTAACTACTACGACTACACTGTAGTAGTTAGTCTCAATATTTTGTGTATTGTTTTACTACAACTATGTAGTTGAGTGTATTACATTATTGAAATGGAGTTGATATACAAGGAGCTGAGTGTATTATTTGCAAGTTATGTTAGTATGTCTGAGTGTATTATTTGCAAGTTATGTTAGTATGTGTAACATTATGCTACATATACACTCAAGACAAGAGGAAGAATGCATGCAACTCTGAAAAATGCAAGCCAAAGTGTGCGAACTGAGGAGATGGAAATTCACTAACACCAAACATTTCAAGGACATCCATTTAGGTGGGATAATACTAGCATTAACTAATCATTTGTAAAGATTCATTAAACAACACTGCAACACAGAGAATCCTGCAAAACAATCAAGTATTTTGTGACACCATGACTTACCATCCCATAATCAGTGATGATCATGGAGACATATTCCGAAGGAGTGGCATCGTACCTGTCACAGTACAAGATCAAGATAGTATTTAGAAAATGTTTTTTTTTCTGGTTTTCTTAGGTTGCAAGGCATCTGGAAGCTTACATCAAATTTAGAAGCTGCAGATTGTCCTTATTGGTCAGATCATCCAGGAAATTAATATCCATTCTTCCAGGAACCTTTGAAATAGCATCTGGATCACCTGCAGGCAACATGAAAAATGCTCCTTTATTTTCCTCTCGTATCAAAGAACATACATGTAATCAAGGGATAAAGCAATATGAACTGATCTTGCAAGGAAACAAACAAACCTAATTCATTTGAACAGATTGAATCAAGCAGTACTCTTTCATGAAATTTATAGGCTTCACAGCATATTAAGACTGGAACATGGAATGCATGAGCAACCATGGCAACACATGCAGTCCCAACCCGCGAATACACAGTTCCATTAGATAATACTGAGGAAGAGCCCAAGAAAACACGAGTAACTTCATGCATGATATAAGAAACAGCATTTATGTGAGTATATGTACACCTCAGTCCCTTTCCAACCAGTCTACGGAGTAGGGCTTGGCCCTCAAGTTTCGGATGAGAGTCCACTATAACAACATGGAACCGTTTCCCAAGCTCATGGGCATATAACAGAATCATCTCAACGACACATGATGATCCATATGTGAGAAGAACATCCCCATCCGTGATCTTGGTAACAGCATGCCTAATTATCACATTGTCAGCAAGTACTATCTTCTCATTTATGAAACGATCAATATCTGCACAAAGGGAGGCTTTTGCTTCTGATTCAGAAACAGTTAAAGGCAACTTCGCAATCCGACTCTTGAGAAACCTAATTGCGTTTCCCATGCTCATAGAAAATGGTCGGCATTCTATAAAAAAGGAAACAAAACTACTGATTTTTGCAGTTAAGTCTCTAGTAAGAGATTTCTCAGGTGGTGTGGAATAGTCTTTAATGACTTCCTGAAATGCCTGAAGCATTGCAATACATCGAGCATTACCTCCAGAGATATCCCCAGCCAAATACTGTAGGCCAACCTGACAAAAGTTCATAGCTACATCAATAAACAAGCAGGTACACCAATGCCATAAATCAGTGTGCAACCAAAGTATAAGTGTTTGCATATATGGGTCTTCCCTTGAACAGTAAAATCTAGACAATCCATCCATCCCTCCTGATAAATTTAGTTTTCCAAAAATATTGATATCACCAATGTAATTTCACAGCTGCTTACCATAAGTTCAGTTTACAAGAGGAAACTAAATTTGTGTACCAAAGTTGCAAGGGCATACGAACACATATCAGTCTATAGGAGCATGTTCAACATGTTGCAAGCGCATTCATGATTTTCATTAACAATTTATTTGAGAAATCTGGATAAAAATTGATTTAACATAGATAATGATTTATGTGGCAATGGTTTGAACAAATTCCTGCATAAATGTATAAAGTCATTATCCAAAAGAAGTAGCACCTTGTAAACAGCTGGATGCATAGGATCAAGTTGGAAAAATTTCGACTCAAGGTCAGGAAGCTGAGTTCCATGTTCATACTGCGGTAAGTGTCGAAACAACTCAACCCTATTCCTAGCTTCACTTTGATTGACCACTGCACGCTTTTTAGCCTTTTCCACACGACTTCTGTCATCAAATTGCATTCGTGGTGCAGGGATATCTTTCCTCCTCTCTTTTTCCATAGAACGTTCACCTCCTTTCCTATCAGAAGCTGCAATTGAAGATGCAGGTGGTGGAGCATCTTTCTTCTGTGCTGGCTGCTGCTTCACAGGTTTACTAGTAGATACTCCCTCAGACACAGTCATAGCTAACAAAAGAGACGAATTATGAGCAGTGACACACAAAATTGATGGTATAAATTCTACTCTTCATTAAGCATGTTAAAATGGTCGCATTTTTTTTGTTTCTGTATTATTCAAAACTTTCAAACATTTTTTTTGGGATAAAAAATATATATATATAAAAACAAAAACCTTTAGCAGCAGCTTTTGCAGCACGTTGAGCTTCCTGCAAGGCCCGCCGTTCAGCCTTTGTTGTTTTCTCTTTCGATGGTTTTGTACTCGGAGAAGAAGAAAGCCGTTTATTTATCTGAGGTTCCACAACAGCAGAAGCTCCACTTTTCTCCTCTGCAACAATATTTTTTTATTTATTATTAAAAATCCAAACTATAATAATAATAATAATAATCATAACGGCAGGTGGCAAAGGTAGTTGCAATTTACCTTTGGGTTGAGCGACAACAGGTTTTTTAACTTGATGAAATCCCATGGTCTCTGATGACTTCACAGACGTCAAGTCAAACCCGCCGCTAAAACTCGAAGCGAATTTCGCCGAATTACTCCTCCGAAACCAACCAGCAGACGACTCCTCCGAGAACTCTCCATCTACAATCACTCGACTAGACGGGGAAGCCAGCGGAGGCGACGAGCCGAGGAGCGACTCCGATGGATTGTAGCTCCCGACTACCGCCACGTGGTGGCTGCGGATAGGGCGGCGGAAGGCGGGGGGTTCAGGGACGGGGAGAGGTGAGGTTGCGCGGTGAACGAGGTTATCGGAAAGGTGACGTGGCGGAGGAATCATTACGGGTGATAAGGAGTTGCTTGCGGGAGAGTTGGAGAGAGGTGGTGAGCTCGAATCGCGAGGGAAGGACTGAGTCCGACTCGGCTGAGCAGGCGGCGCATTGGGAGTGAAGAATCCAACTTGCCGTACCCTGGGGACAGTGGTGGTGGCTCTACGCGCGTCCATTGTGCGTGGATTAGAATTGGCGAAGCTATCTTAATGGTGAAACATTGGAGATTTTAGAGTTTCGTTGGTTTGATTGATTAATTTTAGTAAACTAAGTTTTAGGGTTTTTGCAGAAAAGAGAATTTTGCTAAAAGGGAAAGAAGAAGAAACTGCCGGCTCCCTTTTGGAAAAATATAAATTAGAATTCCAATTATATAAATAATATCAACTAAGTATCTATAAATCAAAATAATATGGAATTGTATTTAAGGCCTAGTTGCTGTGGTCAACCGTGTGACTTGTTCCGTCCTCGTTCCGGGTTCGACCCTCTATGTGCACGCCTGTCACCCCCGCGATGCCTAACCTGTCCCTGGACTTGCAGGATGTCCAGTAAGCCGTGGGGAATAGTCGTAGTGCGCGCAAGCTGGTCCAAACATCCCATGTAAATCAAAAAAAATAAAAAAAATAAAAAAATAAAAAAAAACTGTGGAATTCACTTGAATAGGCTGTACATAAATTGATGCGAATATTTATTTTAATAAAAAATAATATAAAATTATTCTAAAACTATTATATTTTAAACAATTTCATCCCCCAATTAAAAGCAATCAGCAGCATTTACTTTCCTTATATTCTTTTGAATGTGAAGGAAACTAGGATCAAAATTAGAATGATTTCAAAAGAAAATAACATTATTATGCACATCAACGTTTTAATGATTCTTTAAAAATAATTTTAGCATATTTGATTTTGTTAGTCATGCTTTATTTTTATTTTTATTTTTATTTTCTTAACAATAACTTCCTTCGCCCTAGTTGCAATAAACTTCCTCCTTTCAATATTTTCATGGTATTAATAGAACAATGAAAGTAATGCAAGGTTAAAAAGATACAGGGCATGATGTGGGAAAACGATTCATTAATGATACTGCTCATAAATGTTCTAAAATCAGTATAATTATAATTATAAAAAAAATATTAAAATACATATGGTTTTCGTTGTAGCTCTATGCTTGTACACACAGACACAAAGCATCGTGGATTTATAATGCTCTTTTTTTTTTCATTTTTGGTGTCGAACCTTTTTCTCTTCAGTTGTATCCTTCGTAATCAAATTAATGATCAGTTACTTATAATTTGTTGTATAAAGACATAGTTAAAAGGCTGGGGCAAAGTGTAAGATATTAACAAAGAAACTAAAACGTGTTGTGAAAATAATATTCATTCAGACTCAAGTAATGTGAATTGTAACAGTTACTCTATATCTTTTCTTTTGGTTATTATTTCTTTAGTCCGTGTTAAAGAGGTGGGGCAGTGCCCTTTACAATTAATTAAATTAAAAAAAAAACTAAAACTGATTAGTGAAACAATTAATTAAATTAAAAAAAATTAAAATTGCTCAGAAAATTATTGCAGATTTTGTCTAAAATCACTTGGATTGCACTGTTTAAATTTTTAATTTGTTCTCACGATAAGTTTTGACCAATTTTCTTTCGTTGTTTTTTCATTTGTTTTGTTGGGTATGTGACAACCTCACTGCCATATATCTTTCTGTCTTTTTTTTGACAGGTTACAGCTTTCCCATCTCTTTCTTTTTTCTGGCACAAACGCACCAGAGAATACCTCACAAACAAGACAAAGAACACGTTCATAGTTCTAGATCCACCTTGTAAACACCATTGTGCAACCATTCCATCTCCCTACCCAGAATCATAAATGTTTTGTTCTGCTTCTAGGTGGTCTTCTAGCGCGATGTGAGGCTACCTGGTGATCTGCTCGCGTATTTCTTTGTTGGCACAGGGTGAAGGTTTCTTTATTGGTGTAGCTCAGCTGTGGGTGTTTTGGTGGCTCTGTGTGTGGCTTCAACATCTTTGTTCTTTCTTCTTTGTGCACTGGTGGCTCTTCTCATGAGGAAGAGTGTCTGCGTAAGCGGAGCTGGTGAGTTTAGATGGGTTTTGGCCTGGGTTCTTGGTTAGGCTTTGATTTTTTTAGATTATTGAGTGTTGCAAGATTTGAGGCCTCAAATTTTTTAATATTGTTAGGTGTTGCAGAATCTGGTGTAGGCGTTGCAGGGTTTAGGGCCTCATTTTTCAAAGTCCTTAAAAAAGAAAGAAAGTTGTTCAAATATGATATCTCTTTTGTTGGCAGTTCCAATCTACTAGTGAGAAAGAAAAGAAGGGAAAAAAAATAGCCTTTATGTCAACATTGGCATGAAGGAGATTACTAAGGCATCTGTTTATTCTCAAATTGTTGAGTATTGCAAGGTCTAGCATGGTTGTTGTAGGGCCCCAAAACTCCATCCATTAGACCTATTGAATTTTTTGTTTGGTTCATAAGAAATCTTGAAATTTTTTTTTTGTTAATTTTGATTTTCTTATTCTGGGTCTCTTTGAGTTAATATAAATTTTCTACATATTGTTTCTTGGTTTTTTTTTCGTAATTAAATATTCTTATTAATGGGTTTGTTTTGATTTTTTTTCCAGGTTGAAGAAGTAATTTATACCTTTTATTGTATGTAAAAACCCTTCCTTTTCAATTTCTTGCATGTCATAAATTAAAAACTTTTGATTTTAATGTTTAATTGGGTCATCGGTCTTGATTATGTGTTGTTTCTTGATGGTTGTTGTTTTTTTTACAGTGAAATGATCTTAATGGGTTTGGTTTGATTGTTAGTTTTTTGGTAGGTTGAAGAAGGAATTAATATCTCTTATGGTATGTAAAAATCCTTTCTTTTCTATTTCTTGCCTGTAAAAAATTATGAGTCTTTTTATTTTACTATTTAACTGTATAATCTATCTTGATTTTATAAACATATTTAGAACGCACTATATAATGGATTGTTGCATTGTGTTTTTGGTTATGAAAATGGTTATGTTGGAAAGAAATCCCTTTTAAGGGGATTTAAAGGGGTTTGTGATGTACATATAATTGCAAAATTACAAAATCAAGTTTTTGTTTTTACTGTGTCAAACTATGATAGCCCAGACTTATCTCACGATATTATATAGAAGCTGAAAGCATTACAAGAGGCCAGTTGAGAGAATGATTGGTCTATTGACAAAGATACTCGAATATGAGTAGTGCTTCAATAAGATTGTTTTAGTGTTAACAAGATTGTATTGGAGAAAGTTATAATATTTTCTCAATTTCTTTAGCATATACATGTGATTGAACAAGTAGTTATTAATTGTATTATGAGTTTTTAACAAGTGTAGCTTTATCTTTCCTCAAGTGTAATGATCCTGGACTTCTTTTCTTTAGCCAGTTAGCATTTGCTGGTATCAAATTTATTGAAATGTACAGTCATTAAAGTTAGTTCTTCATTTCATTCCTATATTTCTTCTTTTGTTCCCTTTCCTTTTACTTGATATATTCTTAGGCTAATCAGGTGAAATCACTAGTCACCTTCCAGCATGATGCTGCACGTATGACTCTATTAATGGATGGCAGTCTTGCTTGGGTCTTGATTTGAGCTTTTAACTCATGTATTCTTAATAATGGAGCAAATTTGGGATAAAAAGGTGATATTCTTTTTTTCAAACCCTAAATTGCTCACTATCTCTCTTTTCCATTCTTGCAAATAAGTATCTTACATCATGATTTTAAATTTCTTAGCCAGATGTTATTCATATGTTACTCCTGGTTCAACATTTTGTTATCTACCTCCAATTTTTGCTTTCATTTTCAAGCTAAAATTATAGCATAAATGTATTGGTAAAACAATATTTGTTTAAATCCTATCATCATATAGGAATAAGTGATTGGTCAAGCTTATTGAATGGGAGCTAATTGCCCTATCAAAATGGAGACTTTAGCAATGCATCGTACAATTGAGGAGCAATGCAAGAATTTTTACGAGTCTAACTTATTAGATTGTATTTCTATAGATAAACAACTTAAAAGCACCTTTATTTTTTTTTTAATGAGTATACAAGCCAAATTGTTGAAGGAATTCTATTGTTGTCTCTTTGCTTGCTTTGTTTGTTTTTTTGTTTCCTATATGTCTTTAGGGATTTTTCTGCTCTGTTGAATTGAAATCCTTTGCTTTGTTTTTCCCTTTTTTTTCCTGTTCTTTTAGAAGCTTTTCTACTGTCTTTTGATTCAAAATTTTCTTGATTTCATGATGGTTTTATCAAGCTGTTGGATTTTCTTCTTCGCTAATGATATTTATTTATGCATCGCTCTTTGATTTTTTTTTTTTGGATTCTATTAGGTAGTATGCTTTTCGCCAATAACCCTTTTCTTTTTTCAAACTATTTCTTCAAATCGCAATTTCATTATTCTCTACTAGCAGCAAGTTTGTAGGCCCCTTTTCATTCTTTAGGTTGTTTCTTTTCTCTCATTTTAGCATCTATTATTTCCTCATTCCAACATATCTACAACCTATGCTATATTGCAGCTTTATGGTTTAGCATATTTTTTGTGCCCTTTTCCATGTTTTAACAGTGTCTACAGCTTAGTTAAGAGACATGCAATAGGTCTTTGTGGCCGCTTTCACTACCTTTCGTCAAGGTATGTTCAAGCAATTTCTTTTCCACCTTAATTTTTTGTTTCCTTTTGTTATTTTCTTAGTTTTTTTTTTTAACATTTGTGATTCTTCATTTTCTTTTTTCTTTTTTGATGTTCATATTTGACTTGCGATGTTGTTTCTAAGCTTCCCATCCATTCTCCTTGTCTATTAATTTGGTTTTCCTATTTTTCCCTACTTTTATTACAGCCCCTTTTTTAGATTGATCTAGCTATCTTTAAGTTGCTTCAATTTTTTTTTGGATTTTTGTAGATGACAACCTTCATATCCTTTTACGGATGGCTATTTTTTTTGGTGTGGCTATCTTTAAGTTGCTTCAATTCTTTTTTGGATTTTTATAGATGGCGACCTCCCTATCCTTTTGTGCATGGCTATTTTTTTCAGTGTGTATTTTAGTTACAATAATTATGAAACATTCTGTGTTTTGCTAGGATGACTATACGCTTGGTTGAGGTTTGATTGAGACTTTTGGAATGCTGCCACATCTGCAGCATTTGTTTTCCTTACCATTTATGTATGCTTTCCATCTTTTTTTCATCTATTCATGCTCATGCCATAAGATACTATCATAAGTTTCTGTCGTGTTTTTTTTACTATGTTTGCTATACTTAAATCTTTCATGTTCATTTAGTTTGTCATTCATGTGATGGACAAGATGGAACAACCTTTTCATGTATGTTTGGTTATCTTTTCATACATTAAGTTTTATTGTGAAAAGGAAATTTAACATCTAAGTTTCAACCATTGTATCCTGCCTTTTTTTCCTACGCCTTCTACATTTCTTTATGGCTTATTAGGGGGTGTTGGTTATGTTTTTTTTCTCCATTGACATACACTTGATTTGGATGCTTATCCTCTTAATTTGCTATTCTCTTGCTATATTGCTCCTTTATGTTTAAATTGTTTGTGTAAATAAAAGAATGCTGATACAATTTCTTTGATGCAGGATGATTGATCATCCAATCTCCTTTCCAGTGTTTTAGCAGTATCGTGTGTACCCATACACCGTTTCTTAACAAACACTTTTGTTGTGATTTTAACTTTCTCTGCTGCAGAACAATTTGTAGTTTTTTTGGCACACCATGGAGGTTTCAGAGTTTTTGGGTTTTTGGATGGACTGTTGCAAAAGCTGTTTTCTTCTATCAATCTTTTGTGTGCCAACTTCTCAAATCTGAAGGGAGTTTTAGGATTTCTTTCTCGCATCGCAAATGACAATTTTGGGTTTTGTTGGTCAAATGATATACAATGAAGTTTCATTCTATGCTTGTTTATATTTTCCCCAATAAAACATCACTCTAATTTATATTCATGCATGTTGAAAAATAATGCCCTGCAGCATAGCGTGGGTAATGTATGTAGCAATTCCTTATAGTTCGTTGTCGTGAGCGTAATTGCTAGCGTAGCCATAAGCATAATCATTGGCTTAGCCATTGACGTGTCGTTGGTGTAGCCGATGGCATAGCTGCCACTGTGTTTGAGTTTCATCATCCCTAAAAATAGCTTTTGAGAAATAGAAAAGAACTGATTTTTTATTCATTCCCCACAGACAGTGTCAATGATATGGTTGGAAAAAAATCATTGGAAAAAGATTGAAGACACTTTTCATGAGCTAATAAAACTAGACCTGAAGGACTTGGTTGACCCACACCTGCAAGAAAAACACTCTAATGCATATGTCAGTATAATGTTTATACAAGCGACGTGGAGAATAAATCTTATTTCTTAGACTTAAATATTTCATAGGCCTTGTTTAAGTCTTATATTAAATTTGTGTTAAGTCTTATATTGTTTAGAGAGATAAGCCTTTCTTATGTTCTCAGAGAGATCTGTTTATATAGATTTTCTTGATGATAAATATCTTAAGAAATATCTAAAATATCTTATATAAATATCTAATTTATAATATAATTAATATAAATATCTAGGATATTTACAGAGAAGTGTACAATACATAAATACTTGTGTGGTTTTTTATGTATCATAAAAACAATTATCATTAATAATTTGTTAAATTTGTTTACACTCAATCTTAGGAAAAAACAACAACAAAATTAGGAATTATTTTGGTATTGAGTTCCAAGAGTAATTAGAAGAAATATGCATTTGTTCTGCATAAAATATTTCATAGAAAAATATCTTATATATTTTTTCATATTTGATTTATATAAAATATTTTATGAAAAAAGGTTAACATAAAATATTATTTTATAAAATATTTTACTAATAATCCATTTAAAATATCATACAATAATTTTAACTATCATCATCTAACCACCATCATTAACATATAACCAATTTTATTATCGTTTTTACTTTAGCACCATCAAAACCATTATCTCATCATCATTACTACCACAATCATTATCATCACCGCTCTATCATAGTAACAAATTATAGTTGTTCTATTGCCTTTGTATTTTTCATTTTACTAATTATATATCATAAAAACATTTAATATAAAATATTTCTCACATATAAAATATTTTTTACACAAAATAAATGCCCCTAGAATACATTAGCCCAACTAAAGTACTCCCAAGAATCCTATTCTTTCTTGTTTCACTTTCTATAATATTGTTTTTATTCACTGTCATATTCTCCATCTCTCATCTTTGACCATTCAGATTCTTATTTGATTTTACTCAAAAATCGATTAGCATGTGAAAACCCTAAAATCTTTTTCGTTTAGAATGAGTAGTAACATTCATATTTAGGTCGGAATTTATTTATTTATATTTTTTATTTTTTTATGTCTCCATACATTGTGGGATCAAGTCAGATTAGGCGAAAGATTAAAAGCGTTTGGGAACACGGTTTGCACCGTATTCCCTAAAAATTCAAAAAAAATTTACTATTTTTTTTTGTGTTTTGAATTGTTTTGATACGTTGATCTCAAAAATAATTTTTAAAAAATAAAATTATTTTGATACATTTCAGCACGAAAAGTACTTTGAAAAGCAATCATAACCACACTCCCAAACATGATAATTAGTATATATAACGAATCAATCAAAATCTCTTGAATATGTTTAGGAATCCTCTGTATTCAACTTTAGATGTTGAGAATTTGAAATAAAACATTCTTATGTTAATTTAAAAATAAAAATATAAAAATAATGGGAAAATAAAAAAAACAAAGAAAAGTAGATAAAAACCAAAAGAAAGATATAAAACGGGGAAAGAAATGTTCTAAGATATAATTTAATGAAATTCAATGTAATTAGTTTAAACTTGATATTAAAAATGTGTTTGAATTTGAAAAATATGACTGGACAAATATAAAGTGTACAATGTAAACTCGTAGCCTGAAACTTGATAAACTATAGATAACTATGGAAGATTTTTATAAATTTGAGGAAAAAATATTTAGAAAAGTATTTTTAATTTTTAAATAAATTAATGTATAGTCTTACGTGCGAATGACCCAGACCGCCGATATAAGTTCTATGTACAATCACATAGTTTTTAATCTGAAAGGGGATGAAATTTGAGGAAAATTTGTATTATAAATTGGGATGAAAGACACAAATAAATTATTTTCCTTTCTTGATCTATTTTCATATTGAGAAGACTAGGATTTTTATCCAATAATGATCCTTTTATATCTTACTTTTTTGATTCTTGACCCTTCAAATTAAGAATTATTTGTAGTGCTAGGTAAGCTTCAACGTCAATCTATTTTTATAATTTTTAATGTAAATTTTAATCAAATAATCTTCTTAATATAATCCTTATATTTATCCTGTATTATAAAAATATGTTATTATAATCACATTCAGATGAGACCCACTTCTCACTTTCTTCATTCTAATCCAAGATTAGGTTGTCTCTATTCATACAACAGCTCAACTATAAAATAATGATAAACTTGCATTAATTTATCATCAAAACTATAATGTCTATGTTTAATTTGTCATAGTTTTTTTTCAAGGCCAAACACGTTGGATTAACCCATCAATGCTTGACCTATTTTATTTTTTTTCATTAATTGTTTCTACTGAATTAACTTTTTGTTTTAAATAATGATTTTTTTTAATTTTATTGCTTGCATAGTATTTCATAGTGATTAATTTAATTTGTCTTTAATTTATTTCCTCTTATATTTTAAACAATTTACTTTTATTTCAATAAAGTTTTCATAAAATTGGAAATCATTTGTTATTAACAACAACAACAATTAACCTCTTAGATAAAATAAATGAAAACATTTAAAATAAAAAGGATAACTGGTGTAAAGCATTTGCATATACATTTATCTTTTATTTATACTATGAAGATTTTCTTTCCCCTTTAATATTTAATTAGTTTTAAAAATTATTTTTGATTTATCAATTTAAATATTCCTTAATTTATTATGTAAAACATAAATAACATCGTTTCGTGTCCTAGTTAAAAAAAAATAATAAGAATTGTGCTTCATAAATTGTTTCGATTTGCTTTCTATAAGATATCATAATCTTAAATAAATCAACATCTTGACATTGGGTTGGTGCTCAATTATTCGAGTGTTTATTTTTATATATATAATTAAATAAAAAATAGTTTCGTAGAAAAAACATAAAATTTTTAAACCTAGTGGAATCTATGGCTAGGGTTGTGGGTTTGACGTGTTAACTTAGTCTAATCTTAGTTGATTTAATATGTCGTCATCTTAATATTTTTTAAAAAGATAGCATCTTGAATATATTTTTTTAAAGTTAAACAATGTTTTTACAAGTCGTCCATGTTGCCTTTGAATCAACTAAGTTGATTGAGTTATATCAGAACAACTCTCAAATGATTTGATGATAGCTGGGTCAAGTTTAATAAAACATTTTTTTTTTACATTAAAAAGAATTTTTGTATGAACTACACTGCATTGCAGGCCATTTATAAACTATTAAAAAATGATTGGGGGTAATGAATTCATTGTGTACCTAAACACGGTGTACTATGTATGTGAATAATGTAATTACTATTTTGGCCTTCCTAAAAAACTCATTTGCATAGCTTTGGAGGACAATATTTTAATTTTGCAAGGACCAATCGATCATTATAATATTGATTGGTTCAAAGATGTCTTTTTTTTTTTGTACAAAATAATGATAAGAATACCCTTGAAATCAAAATAAATAGGGCTAATTCATATTTTTACATAAAAAAGCATTGTGAATTTTCTTGGTTATCCCTTCAAAAAGAAATTTATAAACTTGAGTCTAAGAGCTTATTCATCCTTTTGTAATTATTGGATCAACACATAGGCAATCCTAATACTCCAATTACTAATTAAAAAAATAATTGTTTTATGATTTTTGATATTTTGATCAATTTCTAATAGATAAATTATAAATTGCTTATGATAAAAATGCGATTTTGTTTTTTAGAAAATATGCATGAAAAGACTTTAAAATTTGGTTAAATGCACGAAAACAAAACTTTTTTTTTGTGTTTTTAAAATGAGGAAATATTTTTATTTTTTGGATTTTTTTTTGAAAATTTGGAGAAAACCGGGTATTTTTAATATCGGGTTCATATCTTACAGTGTAAGTCTACATTCCAATATATTCTGAAATTTTTTTATTTTTTCTAAAATAAAGGAAATCTTTTTGTATTTTTGAGATTTTTTCAAAATTTCAGAAAAAAATCAGGTATTTTTAATACGAGGGGATCTGTATCTTATATTGTAAGTCTACAGTCTGATATTAGACAAAAACTATTGGAAAAACACACGAGAGACCCACAAATAATTTCAAAATGGTCTTAGAATGTTTTCAGAGTTTTTTTGAAAATTCTAAGGGCCTGTTTAGCTAGACACACAAATAAATATAAATTAAAAACTAAAAGGAAAAGGCTTAAGGCGTGTTTGCCCTTAGCAAAATATCAAAGGCATTAAAAATGCCTTAAAGATGTGTTTGGAAAACACCCCATAAGGACACAAACAATGTCTTATTTATTAAGAAGAAAAAAGGCGAGCCAAACATACTCTTAAGTCTGAATTGAGCTTGGCAAAGCCACACGAGCTGGGCTTGAGGCCTAAGCCCATATGTACGGGTGGGCTTAAGCCCAACCCAACCCAACCCAATTTGTTAGGCTGATAAATAGTTTAACATGCCTTTTTATTTTTTATGATGTGGGATGGAATGAGGTTTAGCCCATGCTTTTGCCACCACTGGCTTGTCCCAATGGTGGTTTAAAAAGAAGATTTGCCAGTAACGTGTATGTTATTGGCATGTCTTATTCCTATTTTTCTTAAGCTTATACACAATCAAGAGGAGAGAATGATGTTACCTGGACAAGGTTGGCTTGTTAATGGTGGAACTGCTAGTACTAGTGGTGGCTCATGGTGGTCGCTGAAGGTGGAGAAAGATTATTGGTTGGGCAGCTAGAAAGGTGGTGCTTATATGGTTGGTTTTTTTTGCTCTTTTTCTCTCCCCATTTTTCTTTTATTTTTTTTCAACAAAATTCACCTCTATTTATAAAAGATAAAAAATGGACATCTAGTATTTATTGGGAATGAATCTTGGCTCTTGATTCAAACAAGAATAATCCTAACCATTGGCCAAAAGTCACCATCACGAGTTGCAAATGCTAGTTGAGTCAGCCTTGTTGGGTCAACTTTACAGCGGGTCCAGGGCTTTCATAGGACAACTTTTTTGTTTAGGTTTGAGTGTAATGACAGGTCATGAGAGTGACATCTTTTTTATCTTGTATGGTGAAGGTATAAGAGAGAAGAAATGCTTGAAATGTGGCATCAAAGCTACCATTTTTGGTATTGAATGTTGAAAATAATGAGTAGTGGCCAAACAATACGACATCTAGTTTTTATGTTTTTGACTTAGCGTTGACCAAAACAACGTCATTTCGAATCAAAACATGTCATTTTGCTTAAAACATAGCCAAAACACACAATTTCATTTAATTTTTTTTGGTGTTTTAGCTTGAATTAAGTCATTAATCCTCTTTTTTATTTCAACCCTTAATTTTTTAATTTATTTAATTAGGGCCTTAATTGATTTCTGATTTCAATAATCAATTCAATTTCAAATCTACAAAACTTCAAAAAAACCCCTGATTTAAGCAAGTTTTTCAACTTGGTTTTTGGTCTTGGGTATTTTCAATTTCATTTTTAATTAACCTTCAAACTTTTAATTTCTTCAATTTCACTTATGTTTTCAATTGAATTGGGTCCTTAATATTGCGAGTCTTTTGAAAAAAAGTCATTAGTTCTGAATTTCTTTAATTTAGCCTTTAATTGACCCTTAAACTTTGTTTTTCTTTCAATTTTGTCCTTGATTTCATCTAACTAAGCTTGAAAAAAATTAAATATGGTCCTTTAAAATTCTAATATTCTTAATTAAACCCAAATTAAGCTTTCAAATTTAATTTCACCAATTAAAAATAGAATTAAGTCATTGCAACTAATTAAATCTTTTAATTTCACCCAAATTAATTTGTAAACTTAATCAAACCATTAATTAGGCTTTTGATTAAATCAAATTAACTTATTAAAAATCTAATGAAATATTCAGACTTAGTTTTTATGCAAATTCATCCAATAATTATTTTATTTGACTTTGAATCTACATTGTCTTTTCTGTCTTGAGTATATGGGTACAATTGGGCTTTCAATTTTGTTCAAAACTCCAACTTAGTACCTCCTTTCATTTGAAACCTTTCTTAGTTTACTCTTGCCAAGTTGTCAGTATTTTTTTTATTTTTTTTTGTTTTGAATTTCAAAAGAAAAGGATAGTTTTGGGGAAAACTTAAAAATTAGGTTATGACATTATCCTCTCATTTTCTTTTAGATATTTGATTCAATCCTTTTGCTTTTGATTATAAGATTTTTTTTCATGATTCCATTCATAAACTTAATTTTTGTTTACTTTACCTATAACATTCCCATTTCCTGGATCAAACAATACAATTACTCTACCAAAATTTATGGATATTTTTTTTTGTCGACCTATTTAAGGTTTATCGAAATATCTACTGAAATTTTAGCAGAGTCTCCCCCATACTGGGAGGGTCCTAAGTTATCAATAATTTATCCTGCATACATTTTATGCTTATTTCATAATAATAACATATTTATATTTCATCGCAACCACAATCATTACTAGTCACAAGCATGATAGCTCATATATTCATTTTTCCTTCTCATTTACCAACACATACAAAATGGTAGTCAAACACGGATAAGCAACGTTCATATTACAAGCATAAAATAGTAAAAATCTAAAGTCTTGATGATTAATATAAAGATATATTAATACAATTCGAGTCATATAATTACTTAGGGCAAAATACATTGGCATTCATTTAATTCTTAATTCATACAAAATGAATTAGAAACATGAATTCCTTAATTCATACAAAAGGAACAATAAACCTAGGATATTATTCCTGACATAAAGGTGAAGGACCTGTAATATCAAATTATGAAAATAATTATATTATGAAAATAATTATATTAAAAGTATAAATACAACAAAGACGAGGGAGAGTCATAAATACATTTATCTACATATATAATTACCTACTCGATGGTACACAATCACAGTTGTCCTGGAAACCTATACTTAAATTTTCCTTTACTACATCTAAAACCTATCATTTCGTAACCCATTTATGGGTTCCTTTTTACGATTATTATCTATTATTCTTTACCGGGTACACCCATCTTACTACTCTGTCCTAAATTTAGGGAGGTTACTGTCGACACTAATAATTCCTATTAGTGTCATTAGTCGCCCTTACTCGAACCGACTAATCAAATCCTTGGTAATGTCAGCACAAACTTACTGGTTGGTGCCATTAACTATTTCCAACCTGAAATAGTCAATCAATTCTTTTCTGCCTCACATTGGAGATTTTTTCGGTAATGTCGATGCTAAGGTCTCTTGACATGAAAGCTAATCAAATTATCTTAGGTTTGCTGATATCAACATTGTCTGTCGGTATCATTAACTATTCTTAACCCGAATAGTTAATCAAGTTCAACCTTCATTATATTTCCATTAAGATCATGCCGATGTTAGCAAATCTTGCTAATATCATTAGCTGCTTATATTCAAGATCGACTAATCAAGTTTAGAGGCGGTTGTTTTGAATTCATCATTATAGTTCATTATTAGAAATCGAAGTCCATAAGTCCATAACCAAAATCAAATTTCAATCTACGTCTGTTTCATCATATCTTTCCTTTCTTTAACTTTATTTGCAAGTGTTAAATTCCAAAGTAAAATAGAATACTAGTTTCACTCTTAACTAAGGAGAGTATAGGTGTGAAACACCTACTTGCCACTGATGCTTGGTTTGCGCTCCCTTATTGTTGTTGTACTCCTCCTATGATTCCTCCTGAATCCACAAGCACACCACATTAGTTCATGTCCAATTTACATTTCACAAAGAGTAAGGCAACAATAACAACATTTACTCTTTGCATTCCGTTATCTTAAATCATTATGTATATTATCAAATTCATTTTAAAATTTGGTTTATTCCCTTTTGATGTCAAGGTACGATGTTACAAAATTCTAGTGGGAAGGAAACCAGGTTCTACCTCTATCATGGCTAAACTTCCCCATTTTATCAATCTCGTTGAATCTCCTAGTAGGGGCAGCAACTCGACCTTTCTCCATATATTTACCTATATCTGGAGCTTTAGAGCTCCAAATCAAGCGAGGTTGGATTTATTGGAAAGCTAACATCTCTGGCTACAATTTCTATAAGAGATGTTTCCCATATTTTGTCATTCTGAGGCCAAAATCTCCTCCAGAACAGGGGTGATGAATTTGCCCAGATTTCGTCAACGATTCCTAAGTGAGTTTTCCGCCAATCACCCTTCTCTTTTTTCTTCTATGACATTTATTTTCTACGTTTTCCTACATTTTATGATTTCTCCCATGTTGAAATCATGAGCTATACCTATGGTCAACAATTTCGTCTTTGCTTCACATAACACGCATCAAACTCGTGAAGTCACCTACTATTAATTTTTTTTCACACTTTTCCTTATTAGTGAGCTTTCCACTACAATTAATTCATGCATCAAGGTCATATAATACACCATAATTATTCTTCCCTCCCCTCAATTGACTCTTGGCTGAACTTGACCTAAAGGAACTAATGGTTCCTTTTTTCTTTCTAGTCATTTTTTTTCTTGCTTCATTCACTCATTGTTCACATCATATACATACTATAAGTGTTAATCAACATAAATTTCAGAATTCCATTCTTCCTCCATTCAATCCTCACGTGGCCGACCACTCAAGCCTTTGAGTTAATGATTTTTCTTTAACAATCTTGTATGTTTTTCATGTTCAGAACATCTTATATTAGTTTAACTAACTTCATTCTAACAATTTCTGTATTTTTTTTAAATTTTCACTCAAGAATCTTAATTTATAAAATCTGAAATTGATGCATAATTCCTAATTAATTGTTAAAGTGTTTTTTCACTAACGCAATAAGGTTTACTTTGTTTATTTTTTTTTTAATTTGTTTTTGTGACGTGTTTGGTGAGATTAATTTTTTTTTATCATGATCACTTTTTTTTTGTTGGTTCAATGCATCTAATGAAGTTGGATAAAATAAACTTATTTAACACAGCCAAATTTACGATCCAAATCACAATCACAGCTTTTTCTCACTTTTATAATACACATTTGCAGTCTGTTAACATCTTTTTTTTTTAAGCTAAGATTTTTTTTCCATCATGCGGCCTAGCACGGATCGTGGAGTAGTACAATCTACATACAAATGATCTAAAGACCGCATGTCACTAATAACAAACAAAATAAATATATTTGCCCATACCACACCCAAATCTCGAGAGAGAAAAGGTCAGTAACAAAATCCAAATGTAGGAGTTCTAAGATTCCACCCTTCCACGTGTGCTTTTGCATGTCTCCAAATCCAAACACGTGTCCCATCCATACAAAATAAACCAAACCAAATTCTATTTACCACCCTTCAGTAAACCCGTACTTGCTGTCTTCATCTCTCTCTTTCTATCCACAAAATCTCCCTAATGGCTGACCGTGCCCCTACCCAGAGAGCTACGAGACCCACCACCCACAATGGCTCTACATTTCTACGTAAACTCCAAGTCCATATCGGATCAAACTCAAGCCAACTTGTTGGTTTGTTGACTCTTATCATCTCCGGCTCCATTCTCCTTCTCCTTACAGTGATCACTGTCACAGGATCAGTACTCGGGTTGACCCTTTTAACTCCTTTGATCATCATTTCAAGCCCCATATGGATCCCTATAGGCATAGTCCTCTTCTTTGTTGTTGCTGGGTTCTTATCTTTTTGCGGGTTCGGATTGGCCGTCGTGGCTGGATTGTCATGGGTGTATAAGTATTTTAAAGGGTTGAATCCACCTGGGTCGGACCAGGTCGATTATGCTCGTAACAGAATCTACGATACAGCGACCCATGTGAAGGACTACGCCAGGGAGTATGGTGGTTACTTGCAGAGCAAGGTGAAGGATGCGGCTCCTGGTGCCTGACAAGCTGGTTAATTAGTGGTGGCCGGCAGGGTTTGGGTTCTGCCGAACTGGATTTGGGCAAACCGGGCGTCTTTATCTCTCTCTACTGAATTTACTTTTTTTTTTTTCGTGATGTTGTCTATTTGATATGGTGGCATTTACTTTTCTTCGTGTTGATGGAATCATGGAAAGGGTGTCTGTTTGTGTCTATTTATAGCTTGGAGTTTGGCATATTATTATTTGTTTAATATTTTTGAACTTTATGAATTAATTGTTTAATGGAAATTCATAAACTATCACATTTCCTGAGCAAGCTCATAGTAAGTAATTTAGAAGAAGACAATGCCAGCAATCCAGAAGAAGAACAATATATGAATACTATCTAGGGTGAAAAAAAGCACACAATAAAAGAGATTAATCGAGGCTAAACCGGCATATATATCATAATCCTGAGCCGTGGTGGAGCCAAGGGATTTCAGTCCAAATTATAACTTGCAAAAAATATCAAACTGGAAAATCTTGATTTCGATTCTAAAATTGAAGTTCTTATTCGATGAACGATTACAATTCATTAAAGTTTAAGAGATCTGAGAAGGATTCTTGTTTTGGTATTAAATTTATATGGATATTTAGCATTAGTACTTGACATTTCAATAAATTAAAACATTATACCCCACTATTACCATGAGCAAAAAATATTTTTTAAAAAATATATTAAATACTTATTTAATATTACTATCAACATGCAACTCAATGACACAATCTATTACTATACAATAATTTTTCTAAGAAGAGTAAAAGTACCTTTTTTTTTCTATTCTTATTTGCCATTCACAAGTTATCTTAAAGACAATGTCAATCACCAATCTCTCCATTAATAGCATAACAAAACACCATAACCAATAACAAACATAAACCTCTCCATCAATAGTATAATAACCAATAACTCACCAGTAGATACCTGTAATTCTACTCACCACGAGGTAACTGCAACGCCATTCACCACGCTCCATGAGGTAAGCTAACATGGCCAAGGTATATAAATACTTTTGGTCACAAAGTAAGTAGTGAAATACAAGTTTATTCGACAATACGAAACACACAATATTCATAGATACTCTCTCCCACTTTCTTTACTCTCATATACATTATTTATCTCTTACAATTTACTTACTTAAGAATCAAAGGGTCTACTATTTCGATAATGAACTTGTCTTGTAGGGATTTCTAAGACCAATAACAAAACCTACATTCAAGACCTAGCACTTTTAACCTACGAGCAAGACATGGAAAGCCCAAATCCAATATGAAGTTTTCATAACTTCATTGGTTATGTCGTCTGTGAAAAACCAAACAAAAGTTAGTTCATTCTCATTTCTCACATTAAATCCAAGAAATAGGAGTATCACTGACTTACCCACCATAGGTACTCTAGCTCTTCTAGATCTATACCAACTCTCCCATCAAGTGAAGGTCCTCAATGTTGTTGTTCTAGTTATAAAACAATAATTTTTACACTCTGTCATTCCCTCAATAAAAAATACAAAACATAGCTCCATTGCATGCACCATTAAATGAACAAAGATAAATTTAATTATCTAAAAAACAGGATAAAATAACGTGTAAGCAAGTAGGCATGAGAACACTCGTACTCTTACTCTTTAAAGGTGTCATTCATACCATAAAGAGCATTTCACAACAAGTCCTAGATATAAGAATGGCTATAACAATCAATCTCCCTCAAAATTTTACTCATATAGTCCCCGTTTAAAAAGACCTCGACACAAGATGAGATTTGTAACTACATGAGCTCCTAACGATGAATATTGTCCCATCCAATTAGGGGATTCTCCATTTTATTGACAAGTGTTACACTCATCTCTCCCAAGATTATGTATCCGTCAAAGCCAATTTAGGCAATTACAATGGGCTTACAAACTCAAAAGAGCACATACAAAACATACAAAGCATCTTAGATCTTGTAACACAAGATAGTGATGCCGTATGCAAAGTTCTTATAGTAATATTTTATGGGTATGCTTAGGTATGGTACCATAACCTAGATCGTGGTTTCATCTTTAACTTCATGATTTTAGTGCCAAACTCATCTCCCACTTCGGTACAAGCATACCGGTTAAGAAGAGCATCGCTAAACTCTTCTTCATCACACAACAAGAAGATGAAATTAACATGGCATATCTCCTAAGGCTTAATGAGAAATACTGAACATGAACGTCTACTCGAACCTATTTTCACTAAAACCTTGATTAGTAATTCTTATGATAACGATTGTATATTCTCCCATCATGAACTCTTCTTAATGTGAAACAAATGATGAAAAACCATATTCAAGTACAAGAAATGAGTGTGACCAAACAAGAACACCTTCATTTCTAGCTATAAAAAGCAAAATCTCCTTAAAGCCATTGATCTCCTAGAAGTACAAAGACATTAAAAATATATATTAAAAGATCCATTCATTATCAACTGACATTTTATAAGGTCATGACCATATCTTTGATCACCATACATGTTGAGGTATTGGTTGTTATCAAGAGAAAAGAGTTTGTACGATATCAACCTTTTATAAAGAATGTCGCCAACACAAGGAACCTTAGCAAATTTAATTTCATTCACCACAACAACGATCATGATACTAAGAAATGTTATACCCTAAAAAACAAGATCGAAAGTTTGATATCTAAGGGTTATCTCAAACAATTTATATATAAAAAAATGTAACCCGAACAAATAGGAAAATATCCATATGGTGCATTACCCAAGATTAAATAATCTTTAGAAATTGTACCTCTATTTGCATGAGAAAATCTTTTGAACTTTTCAATAAAAACAGTAGTGTTTCTCCATGTCTCTAATGAAGTCTCCACATTTCTATATGAACTCTTCATGTCTCCAAACAGATCTTCATATCTATAATAAAATCTCCACAACAAGATCTTCATATTGCCAATGGAAAATCTCAATGTCTTCATAAGAATCTCTACGTCTCCATATAACATTTCCCTACCCAATGCTTTGACACTAATTTCATGATCGCAAAGCATTCTCTATTTTTTACTTAATAATGTTCTCTGCTCTAAGAAAAATAAATAAACTGATTGAACTCTTATCTATCTTGCAGTCACATTATAAAAGCCACGATAAGGTAATATGACACACTACAAGATTTCACAGTTTTACTGACGGAAATATTCCATCGGTATATGATTAAGATTTTATCGGTAATTTATTTACCAACGTCCTCACCTACAGAATACGTCCGTCGGCTTTCCTTTCATCGGTAATACTAGAGTCCATCACTATATCTGTCGAAAAAATAAAAAAAACATTTGCCGATAGTTTTACAGATGAAAATTGCGCGCCAAAAAAAAAGTTTCCCGCTTGAAATATACCGACGAATTTATCCCGTCGGTGATAGTGTGACATACTGACGGATGCATACCGTTGATAAATTTGTCGGTGAGGATTTGGAATACCGACCGATGATATCCGTTTGTACATTCGTCGGTAAATGTGGCAGGCATTGTAAAATATCGACGGATTAAGTTTGTTGGTAAAGTTGTCGGTGAGTCTGTAATACCGACTGAATATATCCGTCTGTAAATTCATCGGTGAAGGTGGCAGCTACTGTCAAATGCCGACGGATATATTCCGTCGGTAAAACGCTATGTGATTATTTTTAAATATGTTTTTAAAAAATTATTTAGAATACATAATATAAAATTATATAAATTAATGGTAATAAAAAACCAATTATGCAAATAAATGTTTTATTAAACATAAAAAACAAAAGAAATAAATTTAAATAATATTCATTACAAACTGAATGTGTTTAAAAAAAATGTTAAATTAACTATTAAAGTTAAATAATATTCATTACAAATTAACATAATGGTGGAGCTGGAGGAGGAGGAGGAGGCTGGTTGTTATACGGCCAAAAAGAAGGAGGCGCACATGTATCACCACTCTGTGATGCCATGTTCATGAAAAATTCGCGAAGCTGGTTATGCCCCGCTTTTGGTTGTGCATTATCCACTTTGAGTTGTGCATACGCCGCTGATAGGTGGTTGTATTTTTCGGTGAGCTGAGCCGTGTGTTGCTGCAAGACCACGAACTCCTTAGATTGGGTGTTCGATACTGATTGGGAGCTCCCAACGGTTGAAACATTATAGGTCGCCCGCAAGTTCTCAGCTGTAGTGTTGGAGAGTCTGTAAACCCAATTTTTATCTGGTCCACCAGACGATCCAACCTCCATCCACAAATCCAGATTGAATTCCGGATGGGTCAAAGGATCGTCCCCATATCTCCCTCAATCGGCTATTATAGGTCTCCTGAAAATAAAAAAAGTAATCATCATATTCAATTTAATAAAAATAATAACTTACAAAATAAAATGGTTGAACAATCATACCATGAAGTGTTGAGCACGGTTGTCAACGAACTGTTGCACCCCCTTTTGGCGGTCTTGACTTCGCACGTGCATCTCCACAAACAGCTCCATCGGGCTCGGCTCAAGTTCAAGAGACATAGCCTATAATGAAAAAAGATTAATTAACAACAAATTAATCTAACAATATATTTCATTTAAATTAATCTTACCATCTGTTTCGCATGTGTAGCAAACGGAACAGAGCCGCCGGTGTGCATTGTCACCGAGCCATGAATTGGCCAATTCCGGTTGCCAGCACCAGACTGTGAGCGTCGTGTGAACCGCTCATACATCATAGGCTCAAGATAGTGCGGCCATATATCTTCCAGGATGTATATCAGTTTGAAATCCCTCCAAATCGCCACGTCGTTCCAACCTTGGAGACCCCTATCTCTTGCGGTGTGTTTTGCCTTTTTTTTGTGATTCATACAAAAAATCACGCAACCTACTTCCATAGCGAGAAATTAGAAGTTGAAACATAAATTTTTTTTCTAAAAAAATCTTGTATTGTTTTCGATGTTACCTAGTTGCCGCGTGATTTTCCCACACCCTCCTCATAACTTTGCCATGCGCCCTGTCTCAGGCAAATTTGTGCTGTGTATAAATAATTAGATAAATAAAAAAAATAATTTATTTACAATTATATTAATAAATTATTAGAAATAAGCTGGAAATTAGAAATTAACACCAACCTCGAATCTGTTAAATCATGCATCGATTTGAGGTATCCATTCAGGATGTTTGGATACCTGACTCCATTGAAATAATGAAATCTCCATCAACGATTTAAACGCCGATGATATTACTCGAGCGGCCTCAATGTTTGTGAACCTGAAAATAAATTAAATTCATGAAATATTGATTAGTTGTTCATAAATTATGTTATAATTTAAAAGAAAAAACTAAAACCTTAACAAACTTACATTGAAAGGTCGTCCTTCCACTGTGCCTTGTACTTACAGGTGAACTGATTCCGCCGTGAAGGCACGCCACTTCTGCGGTGTGAACCCGCACTGAAAGAGGCAGCATTGGTTGACAGTGCAGGTGGCGTAGGTGCCTCTTTTTGAGAGGCACCTTAGGATACGTCATCCTCGCTGCTATAAGAACTAGCTGCGACCATACGTGAGCGACCAACTTTGGTTTTCGTTCTACGCATCTACACAATTGTATACGAATAATTATATAATTAAATTCAAATGTAAAAAAAAATTCGACAGCACCTTGATTAGTACTTAAAAGTGCATTTTTATCAAGGTTTTATATCATCATTTTGCACTTGAAGTATCAATAACTCCTTAACTAAAGCGTGTTTTATAATAACATATCTAATTATATAAGATACCTTTAATTTATGGTAAATGTTCATCTTGAATGCAGGCCTATCACATAAATAAAAGAATTGATTGATGAGTTGAAGTACTGAAATTGAAAGGACAAAAAGATGGCCAAAGAGATGCTGGTGCAGTCCAAACTGAAACATAGTTCGGTAATTGGGTCATATCTGGAGCTGTAGATCTTGGATTTAGGTCCATTTTATATGGATGGAAAGATAAGACATAGGCCTACAACTTTCATGTAGAGCCCAAGATTTAACAAGGCCGTTTTCAAGTCCAAATTGTAGCAACAAAGAAGAATTCCGAATCTGTCCTGCAGCCCAGACACTGTTCAGTGTTCAGCCCATATCTCGAGTTCTAGAAGTCCAAATGATCTCAAATTTTTACCCTGGAAAGATGAGACAATTTCCTAGAACTTTCATGATTGAAGTCTGTCCAAATTATGACGTTATCAATGATGTTTTTGGCAGACAAGAAGATAAAAATTGTCACCAAGTCAAGATGTGGCCACCCACTCATCAATTAGTCAACAAATCAATAGTTCCAAATTTTGGCCTATAAAAGGAGGCATTTGCCATGTATTTAGGTATCTTGGTGTAGAGATCAAGATCATGCTCTTGCTTTCTCTCTTTGTATTGCTTATGCTTTGCTTTCATTAATATCAAGTTTATGCCTTTCATTTCCTTTCCTTTACTTAGTTAACTTTTATCTTACTTATGTTCTTATCTTGTTTATTTATGTTTCTTTCTTTCATTATGTCTAGCTAAGTTAATTATGTCAAGGTGAAAAGGTTACACTAATGGTGTAAGGATAAGTATAATATAAACTCAACATGGACTTTAATGTTGGATACTAACATACTTTATATTTGTTATCTTATTCACTTTTAATACTTTGCTTGTTAAATGGTTAATCTAGATTTATATTGTATAACACTTGGTACAACAAATACTTGGCACTTTCATAGCCCATACTGTATGGTATAACCGACACCTGAGCTATGAAAGGAACTTGATTTGTTGTTAACATAAGTTATAATCATGAATGTCTGACAACATTTACAAGTATTAGCATTATTCGAATAAGATAACTTATGTAATCATGTTAACAATTTATAATCTGATTGGAACCTCCTTTGTGTGTGGTTTCCAATTGAATAATAAGAGTTTATACTATACTTGTTTGAAGTACCATTAGTGGATCCTCTAACCTTGACATTTGTTGTTATCATTGTTTAATCCTTACGTTAATCTTCCATCTCAAAGTTCTCATTAACTTCTTCTTCTTCATCTTTATTATTATCATTATTAATAGTATTATTGGTATTATTATTATTATTACTACTACTACTATTACTATTACTATTACTATTATTATTATTATTATTATTATTATTATTATTATTATTATTATTATTATTCTTGTTGTTGTTACTATTGTTGTAGTATTATTGTTGCTTATAATTTATACAAGAAACCTCCCTGTGGTTCGACCCCGGTCTTGCCGGATTATTTATTACTTTGACACTCCTGCACTTGCGAAAAGACATCAATCTTTTGGTCGTGTCAAGTTTTTGGCGCCGTTGCCGGGGAGGTAAATTATTGTACAAATTATAGTATTTATTCTATTTTCTCTTTTCTCTTTTCTCTTTTCTCTTTTTTTGTATCGAACTTTGTTTCTTTTGTTTTGTTTCTCTTTCTTTTATTTTCTTCTTCTTTTTATTCTCTTCTTACACGTGCATGAGAGTGTGGTCACGTACATTAAGTGGTAGACTTTGTAGGGTATCCTCATCATTTTCAGAAAATATGGCTGAAGAAGATAACCAATCGCTTCATAATGAGAATAATGAGAATATTCGGGTTAGAACTCTTAGAGACCACATGAATCCCACAAGAACAAGTGCACCCTCATGCATAGTTTTTCCTCCTGATGCATCTAATTTTAATTTTAAGACAGGCATTATTCAACTTTTACCATCTTTTCATGGCTTAGATTTAGAAAATCCATACTTGCATTTAAGGGAATTTGAAAAGGTTTGCAACACGTATAATGACTCAAATTGTAGCATGAACACCATTAGATTGAAGCTTTTTCCTTTTTCATTAAAAGATAAAGCTAAAACATGGCTATAAAATTTGAGACCTGGATCCATTCGTGCTTGGGATGAAATGAAACAACAATTTTTAAAGAAGTTTTTTCCATCCCACAGAACAAACTCTTTCAAAAGACAAATCATTACTTTCTCTCAAAAACCAGGAAAAACATTTTACCAATGTTGGGATAGGTATCGAGACTTGCTTAATACTTGCCCCCATCATGGTTTTGAAACATGGAGATTAGTTTCACATTTTTATGAAGGGTTAACTCCTACAGATAGGCAAATGGTTGAATTGATGTGCAATGGAACTTTTGAGGATAAAGACCCTAATGAAGCAATGGAGTACTTAGATTTGCTAGCTGAAAATGCGCAAAATTGGGACACTACAGGAACTTATGAGGCACCAAGTAAAACCCAACCTCATACATCTAGTGGGGGTATGTACAACCTTAGGGAAGATCATGACCTCCAAGCCAAGTTTGCATCTTTAGCTAAAAAAGTCGAAGCACTAGAATTAAAAAAGAGTGGTCAACTAAAATCTGTTCAAGATATTGCATGTCAAATCTGTGAAACCAACGAACATTCAACCAATGACTGTCCAACCTTGCCTTCTTTTAAAGAATGTCTCCATGAACAAGCCCATGCATTAAACAGTTTTCAAAGGCCCAACCATAACCCATATTCGCAAACATATAACCCTGGTTGGAGAAATCATCCAAATTTCAGTTGGAAGAGTGAGAACAATAATGCTCAAACTTCACAGCCACCGTTTCAAGCACACCATAATTTCCAAAATTCTCATGGATATGCACCTCCTTATGCTCCCCCTCCTAGAAGAAATCTTGAGGAAACATTGCATGCATTTATGGAAAAGCAAGAGGCAATTAACACTCAACTTGCTCAAAGCATGACAGATTTTAAAGATACTCTTGCAAAGTTCACATCTGCTCTCAGTTTCCAAGAGAAAGGTAAGTTTCCATCTCAACCACAACAAAATCCAAAGGGGCAATACAATGTAAATGCAAGTAGTTTGGGAAGCCAACACATGGATCACGTAAAATCAGTCATCACTCTTCGTAATGGTAAGGTTATTGAAAAACCCATTCTTGAACCTTGTGAGAATGATGATGAATCAATCTCTGAGGGTAAGGAAGGGGTTGAATCTGATCATTGCAAAGAAAAGACTGATTCTCCGCCAGCACTTCCATTTCCTCATGCCATGACTAAACAAAGGAAAGTCAATCACAACTCTGAAATCTTTGAAACTTTCAAACAGGTAAGGATCAATATACCTTTGCTGGATGCTATTAAACAGGTTCCTTCTTATGCTAAATTTTTAAAAGATCTGTGCACTGTGAAGAGAAAACTGAATGTGAAAAAGAAAGCCTTTTTAGCCGAACAAGTAAGTGCCATTCTTCAGAACAATAATGCTTTGAAATATAAAGACCCTGGTTGTCCTACAATTTCTTGCTTTATTGGAGAACATAAAATTGAAAAAGCCTTACTTGATCTTGGAGCTAGTGTGAATTTACTTCCATATTCAGTTTTTCAAAGTCTCAATCTAGGTGAGTTAAAACCAACTTCTGTGACTCTTTTACTTGCCGATAGATATGTAAAAGTGCCTAGAGGAATAGTTGAAGATGTGTTAGTACAAGTTGATAAATTCATTTATCCTGTGGATTTTATTATCTTGGACACACAACCTGTTGAAACATGTAATTCATTTCCTGTTATTTTAGGGCGCCCATTTCTTGCAACTTCTAATGCATTGATTAATTGTAGGAATGGACTGATGAAGCTATCATTTGGAAACATGACATTGGAGATGAATATTTTCAACATTTGCAATCAACCTGGAGATGATAATGATTTACAGGAAGTGGACTTTACTGAAAAATTAGTTCATGATCAATTTCAAACCACTTCCAGTGAAATTGAGATTGATGAATCTGACGATTTGCAAATGGTCTATTTTCAGGAAGAATCAAAGGCAAGTAATTGGAGACCATAAATTGAGGAATTGCCGCCACGATCAATTGAGCCAATACCTTCAAGTGTTCAACCACCAAAACCTGATCTGAAGCCGTTACCCCTCAATCTCAAATACTCATTTTTGGGAGAAAATGAAACTTTTCCGGTAATAATCTCTTCCAAACTTAATGCACAGCAAGAAGGTAAGTTATTACAAACTCTGAAAATGCACAAAAATGCATTAGGATGGACCATAGCTGACATAAAAGGAATTAGTCCTTTGATTTGCACTCACAGGATTTATTTGGAGGAAAATGCTAAACCCTCTAGAGAAATGCAACGAAGGCTTAATCCTAATATGAAAGAAGTAGTGAAAAATGAAGTCATTAAGCTTCTAGATAATGGAATCATTTATTCTATTTCTGACAGCAAATGGGTAAGTCCTACCCAAGTGGTACCTAAGAAGTCTGGAGTCACTGTGATAACAAATGAAAAAAATGAGTTAATTCCAACTAGGACTATTACTGGTTGGCGCATGTGCATTGATTATAGAAAACTTAATTCAATGACTAGAAAAGATCATTTTCCTTTACCTTTCATGGATCAAATTCTAGAAAGAGTTGCAGGTCATGAATTTTATTGTTTCCTAGATGGCTATTCAGGCTACAACCAAATTGAAATTGCATTAGAAGATCAAGAGAAAACTACTTTCACATGTCCATTTGGTACTTTTGCATATCGAAGAATGCCTTTCGGATTATGTAATGCACCAGCCACGTTTCAAAGATGCATGCTTAGTATATTCAGTGATATGGTTGAGCGTTTTCTTGAGATTTTTATGGATGATTTTTCTGTTTTTGGTGATTCATTTGATGATTGTTTGACTAACTTAGAAAAGGTTTTGAGCAGGTGTGAAGAGAAGAATCTTGTACTGAATTGGAAAAAATGTCACTTTATGGTAACAGACGGCATTGTACTTGGTCACATTGTTTCATCAAAAGGAATTGAGGTTGACAAATCTAAAATCGAGTTAATTGCTAACTTGCCAACACCAAAATCTATTAAAGATGTTAGATCATTCTTAGGACATGCTGGTTTTTATAGAAGGTTCATTAAATATTTTAGTGTGATATCTAAGCCCTTGAGTAGCCTTCTAACAAAGGATAATATTTTTAAATGGACTGAACATTGTGAAGAAGCCTTTGTTAAACTTAAAAACCTGCTTACTTCTGCTCCTGTCATTCAACCTCCTGATTGGTCATTACCTTTTGAAATAATGTGTGACGCTAGTGACTATGCCGTGGGTGCTGTCTTGGGACAAAGAAAAGATAAGAAACCCTATGTGATTTACTATGCAAGTAAAACTTTGAATAGTGCTCAAATGAATTACACCACCACTGAAAAATAATTACTTGCAGTAGTATTTGCATGTGAAAAATTCAGGTCTTATCTTGTTGGCTCACCTGTTGTTGTTTTTAGTGATCATGCAGCATTAAAATATCTTCTTTCTAAGAAAAATTCTAAGGCTAGATTGGTTCGGTGGATTTTGTTACTTCAAGAATTTGACATCACAATCAAAGACAAGAAAGGCACCGAAAATGTTGTCGCCGATCATTTGTCAAGATTGACAACAGATTCAAAATCTGACATCACACCAATCGATGACTACTTTCCTGATGAATCTTTATTTTCTGTCTCTACGATGCCTTGGTTTGCTAATATTGTTAATTTTCTTGTTTCAGGACAATTGCCAGCTCATTGGAGTACCCAGGACAAAAGAAAGTTCTTGAACGAAGTAAAGAACTTTTATTGGGATGACCCTTATTTATTCAAATATTGTTCTGATCAAATATTTCGAAGATGCATTCCTGACAATGAGGTAAGTAGTGTCATTAAATTTTGTCATTCTGAGGCATGTGGGGGCCATTTCTCATCAAGAAAGACAACTGCAAAAATCTTACAATGCGGATTTTACTGGCCTACCATGTTCAAGGACTCACATGCATTCTGTAAGATTTGTGAAAATTGTCAAAAGTTGGGATCTATTTCAAAACGTCACATGATGCCTTCATTGCCTTACCAGGTGGTCTGGGCACATTGGAAGAGATCTTTCATATTTCCTCTTGGGCCCAACTTCACATTCATCATAAACCTATAGGTTTGCTCAATGTTAATGGTTTTTATGATACTTTGTTGTCTTTTCTTGATCAAGCTGTGGAACAGGAATTTCTAACATCTTCGGCACGACAAATCATAATCTCTGCTGCTACTGCTGAACAATTGATCGACAAACTACAATCTTTCACCCCTGTAATTGATCCTTCCATTAGTCGCATAAATTGGTCAACTACAGAAAGCCGTAAAAAGCTTAGATTGGATTTGAGCCTTCGTTTGTGAATCCTTGTGTCTTTTGGTTTTATTTCTAGTATAGTATTTTGTTATGTTATTTCTTATATTTGTTTAAGTGTGTTTCAGGTTTGTCAGTGTTCGTTGTTTCAGGTGATGTCTTCTATACTCTATCTTTCTACCTTAGGACATTGAGGACAATGTCTCGTTTTGGTTGGGGGGAGAGGGTAGTAGTAATTAAAAAAAAAAAAACTAACCAACTAACTGTTTTTGTTTTTAAAAACCATTTGGCAAAACTGTTATTACTAGGATGGCAGAGTAAGGGGGAATGACTCTTGAGACGCATCTTAGTAAACATTTTCTAATGGTTATTTGCAATATTCATAACAAGGCCTATTAGAATACTTCTTGAAATATTCAGGTTTACAAACTCTCGCATTGTTATCACTTGGTTCTGCTCATATACTCATTTAACAAATATTCTTAAACCTTCATTTTCACACACACACTTTAACATATGATTGTGGGTTGCACATTGGATTATTACATTATTTATGTTCTTTTGTTAAAGGTAACAACTAAGGGATAGGGATAGTCTATAATTTGCAAAAAAAAAAAAAAAAACAAAAAAAAAGAAAAAAAGAAGAAGAAGAAAATGATGATAATAAAAACGTAGATACGTTTGATTTCGTAGCCTCCCTAACCTAAGCAATTAAGCCCGAAGAGGTGTTTTAACACCTAATACCCTAAAGTCAACTGACTTCGGAGCTATTGGCCCAAAGCTTGTTACATGGGTTATGGAGAAAAGCTTAAGGGAATCAAACATTGCACTATCTACGTATCAGTATCTGCAACCCGAGTTACTAAGCTCGTAGGGGTGTCTCAACACCTAATGCCCTAAGACCAACTGGTCTGGGAGTCATTAGCCGAAAGCTCGTTACATGGGTTAAAGATGCATTGTGTTTTAAGTTATATGTATAGATATTAAAAAAAAAGAGTAAAATAAAATAAAATAATCCCAACCCAAGGAAGTTAACCTTAAACATTAGAACAAAATATTGTTTTCTTCCAATAAAAGCCCCATCATCTATGTTTCATACATTGAGCACATAACAAGGAAGGTTTATTAATATTTTGTTTAAGAGGTATTGAGCAGATATATAAATTTAATGAGAGTTTGTTTATCTGGATAGATTAATGGAAATTGAATGATGAATGCCTTGCTTTGTGGAATTTACAAATTGTTTTTCTATTTTAACGCTTTAATTACTAGGGACTAGTAATAAGCTGGTTGGGGGGGTGTGATTAGTACTTAAAAGTGCATTTTTATCAAGGTTTTATATCATCATTTTGCACTTGAAGTATCAATAACTCCTTAACTAAAGCGTGTTTTATAATAACATATCTAATTATATAAGATACCTTTAATTTATGGTAAATGTTCATCTTAAATGCAGGCCTATCACATAAATAAAAGAATTGATTGATGAGTTGAAGTACTGAAATTGAAAGGACAAAAAGATGGCCAAAGAGATGCTGGTGCAGTCCAAACTGAAACACAGTTCGGTAATTGGGTCATATCTGGAGCTGTAGATCTTGGATTTAGGTTCATTTTATATGGATGGAAAGATAAGACATAGGCCTACAACTTTCATGTGGAGCCCAAGATTTAACAAGGCCGTTTTCAAGTCCAAATTGTAGCGACAAAGAAGAAGTCCGAATCTGTCCTGCAGCCCAGACACTGTTCAGTGTTCAGCCCATATCTCGAGTTATAGAAGTCCAAATGATCTCAAATTTTTACCCTGGAAAGATGAGACAATTTCCTAGAACTTTCATGATTGAAGTCTGTCCAAATTATGACATTATCAATGATGTTTTTGGCAGACAAGAAGATAAGAATTGTCACCAAGTCAAGATGTGGCCACCCACTCATCAATTAGTCAACAAATCAATAGTTCCAAATTTTGGCCTATAAAAGGAGGCATTTGCCATGTATTTAGGTATCTTGGTGTAGAGATCAAGATCATGCTCTTGCTTTCTCTCTTTGTATTGCTTATGCTTTGCTTTCATTAATATCAAGTTTATGCCTTTCATTTCCTTTCCTTTACTTAGTTAACTTTTATCTTACTTATGTTCTTATCTTGTTTATTTATATTTCTTTCTTTCATTATGTCTAGCTAAGTTAATTATGTCAAGGTGAAAAGGTTACACTAATGGTGTAAGGATAAGTATAATATAAACTCAACATGGACTTTAATGTTGGATACTAACATACTTTATATTTGTTATCTTATTCACTTTTAATACTTTGCTTGTTAAATGGTTAATCTAGATTTATGTTGTATAACACTTGGTACAACAAATACTTGGCACTTTCATAGCCCATACTGTATGGTATAACCGACACCTGAGCTATGAAAGGAACTTGATTTGTTGTTAACATAAGTTATAATCATGAATGCCTGACAACATTTACAAGTATTAGCATTATTCGAATAAGATAACTTATGTAATCATGTTAACAATTTATAATCTAATTGGAACCTTCTTTGTGTATGGTTTCCAATTGAATAATAAGAGTTTATACTATACTTGTTTGAAGTACCATTAGTGGATCCTCTAACCTTGACATTTGTTGTTATCATTGTTTAATCCTTACGTTAATCTTCCATCTCAAAGTTCTCATCAACTTCTTCTTCATCATCTTTATTATTATCATTATTAATAGTATTATTGGTATTATTATTACTACTACTACTACTACTACTACTACTATTACTATTACTATTACTATTACTATTATTATTATTATTATTATTATTATTATTATTATTCTTGTTGTTGTTACTATTGTTGTAGTATTATTGTTGCTTATAATTTATACAAGAAACCTCCCTGTGGTTCGACCCCGGTCTTGCTGGGTTATTTATTACTTTGACACTCCTGCACTTGGGAAAAGACATCAATCTTTTGGTCGTGTCACACCTCCCCTATACTGGATACTACCCAAATCCACAAACCTACAAATATTGACAAAAGCCATAACCAATTGACTCCATCTATACTAATATTGTATATGACATAACATCTATACATATAACATTCATACTAATTACAAGGTAAATTCAACATTAACAACATATTCATTCATTATATAAATACAAACAATAAAAAATATTCAATAAATTCAAAAAAAAAAAAACTCTAGACTAACAATTAAAATTAATGCAAATAATTAAACACAAATCATGCAATAATGTAGTAAAATTACTAATTATTCCAACATATTCAATTACTTATTCTAAGGTAAATTCAACATTAACAATTACAATTCAACAAATTATTCAATCGTTATATAAATACAAACAATAAAAAATATTCAATAAATTCAAAAAAAAAAAACTCTAGACTAACAATTAAAATTAATGCAAATAATTAAATACAAATCATGCAATAATGTAGTAAAATTACTAATTATTCCAACACATTCAATTACTTATTCTAAGGTAAATTCAACATTAACAATTACAATTCAACAAATTATTCAATCATTATATAAATACAAACAATAAAAAATATTCAATAAATTAAAAAAAAAATCTAGACTAACAATTAAAATTAATGCAAATAATTAAACACAAATCATGCAATAATGTAGTAAAATTACTAATTATTCCAACATATTCAATTACTAATTCTAAGGTAAATTCAATATTAACAATTACAATTCAACAAATTATTCAATAATTATGCCAATACAACAATAAAATATATTCAATAAATTCAAAGTTAAAAAAAATCTATAGACTTTAGGAATGAAACATGCTTACCTTAATAATGTGTTGATTTCAAGACTTTTCTACATTATAAAAATACACCAAAAGAAAAAACACAAAAGAAAAAAATAGCTAAAAAAAAAAGAAACCCTTAAAGTAAATGAAATAGAGGAAACACATACCTTTTAATCTGATGAAGATTCACAAGAACACTTGCTAGAGATTGTAGGTGAAAGCCTTGAAAAAATCAGAGGAAAAAAATTGAAATTGAAGGTGAAGAACGGAAGAGATGAAAAAATGAACTAAAGGGGCAGTCGCTGGGATTTATAGGGCAGTTTTACTGATGGATTCATTGACGGATATAAAAAAAATATTATTTTAATTTATTCCGTCGGTGATGTTCGAAAATTCATCGGTAATTTTTGAATTTCGCACCAACATTTTTAATTACCCTCCATATTTTTCGCGGTCCATCGGAAAACTCACGCGGTCAGAGATGCATTTAATGCACCGCCCTTTGGAATTCACACAGTCCGTCGGTGATTTTGTCGGTAATGTTATCCGTCGAATACTTACCGACGATCTTTATTCCGTTGGTAAAGTCGTTGGGGATTGTGGCATTTCAAGTGATTATTTTCAACTCTCTGTGAAATGCCGACGGATAAAATTCTGTCAGTATTGCCGACGATAATTGTGGCATTTCAAGTCATTATTTTCGAACTCTCTGTGAAATACCGACGAAATGTTATCCGTCGGTATACGCGTCGGTAAGTGTGGCATTTCAAGTAATTTTTTTCGAACTCTCTGTGAAATGCCGACGGACCTTATTTCGTTGGTATGGACGTTGGTAAGTGTACAAGAAAGATTATATTTGTATTGCCTATTTACCTTCCTGCAAATACTTAAATAATAAACTGTCCATCGCACAAAACAATAACAACAATGCTTAAACAATACATAATTCGTGTTACAAAATATATCATCCATAATCTATATTACATGAAAAAAGGGTTTTACACAGGGCTTCATTCTGATAGTTAGTCAGAATTTTCTTCTTCTTCGTCATCAATTGAATAGTCATCACCTTCATCGCAATCTTCAATATGGTCATCATCTTCATTGACATTTGCTTGTCCGCTAGAGCTCAAAACAACATTCAACTCATTTGCGTCAACATCAACAAGACTATCATCGAAAACATGAAAATTTGAATTTTCTTCCAAGTTAACCGAAGAAACAACTTAATATGGTTCAACCAACTCACTAACTTGAAAGACTTCATCTCGCACACTTGTGTCTTCGTTCTCATCCTGAACAAGCTCGACACGACCCCTAGGTTTCGTTTTTAAGACGGACAAACCAACCCACTCTTGATCGATCCTTTCTAAAAGAAGGGGTGTATGTGTAATAAACTTGTTGACATTGCTTTGCAAAAATAAAGACATAGTTTACGTTGCGGAGTCTAGCTTTTGAGTTGATTTTGACCAGACCATAGTGCGAATCAACTCTGATTCCTCTGTCAGTCATGTCATACCAATAGCATTTGAATAAAAACACTATATTCTGCTCGCTATGATATTGCAGTTCGACGACCTCTTATAATCTACCATAGTAGTCAACTTCTAACTCACTACTAGTCGATCCCTTAACACAAACACCGTTGTTGTATGTCTTTCTACCATGCCCGTATTCTTCAGTATGGAAAACATATCCATTGACAAAATACCCGTTGTAGCACTTAACTTTTCTTTCATGGCCTAGGCTTAGTGAAGACAATACTTAGCAGTAAACGAGAATCACGTAATGGCATGCATACAATAATTTTGCAAGTGAGAATGAGTTTGTGATAGTGCTTACATGTGTTCTGAACCATGTGGCAAATTGTTCATCTTGTAATTGAAAGATCTGGGATTCGATCAGTTGTGATTTATTGGATAACAAATATTGTCGATGTTCCCTGCAAGTGGTAATGAGTGTATTATATTACAATATATAATTAACAGTACATTATTGACAAAGTTTAATTAGTATTACACATATATACACTTACTGAATAAAAGGTCTCAGCTCATTACAGTTCAATAGAATATAATTGTGTGCTTGTTTGAACTTTATTTCTCACAAATATCTTTCTCTTACGACATTTTTAGGTGTGGGTCATCCATGATTAGAGAATATTGACAAGTTCCCACTGGAAGACACTTCACCACCATCATCATGTCGTGGAACGCGATTGATTCTCGTTCTCAGATGAGGTTCGAAATAGTAAGAGATAAATATTGAGATCTCTTCAACAATATAGGCCTCACATATCAAAGCCTCAATATGCGCCTTGTTCTTAACCTTTTTCTTGAGATTGAACAAGTACCTGTATTGAATTAATCAAATATTTTCAATGAAGAAAAACAAAGAAAATACTTTTATATATGAATTACATTGCAATTGTAATATCTAACCGTTCGAATGGGTACATCCATCTATAATGGACCGGTCCTCCAACTTTTACCTCGAACGGTAGATGTATGGGGAGATGCTCCATTGAGTCAAAAAATGATGGAGGGAATATCATCTCAAGTTTGTATAGTGTCTCGATGATATTAGTTTCAAGCCTCTCAATGTGATCAACATTCAACTTTAAAGCATAAATCTCTAAAGAAATGACTGATCTTCGTGAGTGCATCCCATATCCCCTTTGGCAACAAATCACGAAAAGCTAATGGGATGAGTGTTTGCATAAACACGTGGTAGACATGACTCTTCATTCCATACAATCTGCATTCCTCCATATTAACCAGCCTTGATATGTTCGAGGTATGTCCATCCAGAAAACGTAGACTATTAAGCCATTTGTAGACTAGTAGTTGTGCGTTTTTCTCTAATACGAAGCTTGCTCTTGGTTTTGCGACCTGTGACTCATCACAAACCAACTCCATATTTTTACGGTTACAGAATAACGCTACATCCAATCTAGCCTTGATGTTGTCCTTTGTCTTCCCCTTCACATCCATGACGGTGTTGAAAATGTTCTCAAACACGTTCTTTTCAATGTGCATGATGTCAAGGTTATGGCGGAGAAGATTGGTCTTCCAATAATGAAGCTCCCAAAATACTTCGTTTTACCTAATTATGGGTCAAACCAAAACCAGGGAACTTCTGCTTACCTGATTGGAGACCAAAGACAACGTCACCGTACAATTTTACAACATCATGCAATTCTTCACCAGAAAGACGCGGGGGTGCAACATTCTTTTCAACTCTGCCAACAAAGACATCTTTTCAGTTCTTTCTATACCTATGATTATGTGGCAAGAAACGACGGTGATAGTAAAAAAAAGAAGCTTTACCTCCGTTTCTTAGTGTGAATGCCTTGTTGTTTTCCATGCAGTATGGACATGCTAGTTTCCCATGCGTGCTCCAACCAGAAAGTATTCCATAAGCTGGAAAATCATTGATAGTCCACATCAAAGCTGCTCTCATACAAAATTATGTTTCCTCGAAATGTCATAAGTCAAAGCTCTAGAGGATCATAACTGCGTCAACTCATCAATCAACGGACAAAGACAAACATCTATATTCCGCCCTGGATTACTCGGACCTGGTATGACCATAGATAAAAACATGAACTCTGACCTCATACACATCCCCGGTGGCAAGTTATAAACCGTCAGTATAACAGGCCAACAAGAATAAGGAGCAGCAAATGACCCGAATGGGTTGAATTTGTCTGTACACAACCCAAGACGCACGTTCCTTGATTCAGCTAAAAAGTAAGGATGCATACTATTAAAGTGTTTCCACGCTTTGCCGTCAGAAGGATGCACCATCACTCCATCAACCGTATCATGCGATTGGTGCTATGTCATGTGCTCAGTAGTCCTTAGTGACATGAATAACCTCGGCAATCTAGATGTGATTGGGAAGTATCTAAGTTTTTTATATGCCACTAGAGTCTTTCCCCTACCAGTTCTGGATTTGTAACGGGAATGCCCGCATGTCATGCACTCGATCATCTCAACATTTTCATGGTAGTATAACATGCAGAAGTTAGGGCACATGTCAATTTTCTGGTATCCTAAACCGAGGGGTTTTATCATGGACTTCGCAGTATAGAAGTTCTCTTTCAGCCTGTTCCCTTCAGGTAAAATGCTTCTCGCACATTCAATAATCTTGTCATACCCGGCCTCACTCAACCTGTGATCTGACTTTATGGTGAACACCTGTGTTACGACCAATAATTTATTGTGGTTCGTGTAGCCATCCCATAATGGTTCGTCAGAATCTTTCAACAAATAAAAAAACCTAGCTGCATCTACATTAGGTTCTTCTTCTACAATTGGACATTGACTGACATTACCTTGATTCATTCTCATTGCATCCATAACCATATTCTTGTAAGGATTAGTGTTGTCATTTGTTGCTTCATGCACGTTGCTAGCACTAAAAGTTGACCCAACCACCCTTTCTTCTATTCTCCTCTTACTAACAAATACTTTTCCGTGTGCATACCAACACTGGTAATTCTTCATAAACCCTTTGTGTAGAAGATGCATCGTTACAACATCTGGATGCAAATACTTTTTATTTTGACACTTCTTGCATGGACACTTAATACCGCCTCCAGTAAAATTTCTGGGAATAGATGTTGCGAAATTAATAAAACGATGAACCCCGTTACAATAATCCATCCTCCGCAATCCTTGGGGTGAATCTCGATACATCCATGAACGATCTTCCATGACTTCTATCGAATCTCTATAAAATTATGATGACAACATGTATTAATTAACTATGTTAGGTAAATAAATTTGCAAAAAAATTGGTTTACTTCGAGATTATCCAACAAACCAATTACAACTTCTCATAAATATTAAATATTCATTATCAATTATCAACGTCCATACAAATTAATACACACACACACACACACACACACACACACACACACACACATATATATATATATCAATTTACGAAAATTACAACTCTGCAATACCATTGATGATAAAAATTAAAACGGACCCATTAAACAAGCTATTAATTATTTCAAAACAACACATGTAATTCTTCAATAAAGTTTCAACAATTTATAAACAAATACAATCTTACAAAATCTAAAACAAACCATAACAAGTATAAAATTATGCATTCGTATACTACAAGTTTGTTTGAGAAATAACAATAAAACATGTATATCTACTAACAAAATACTTATACTAAAAAAACAATAAAAACCATGATATTTAAATGTTAAAATTTTAAAAGATAGAATTACTTACAAAAACTAATAAAAATCCATAGGTAAATCAGAACACGAATGCTGTGATAAGAAGACTTCAAGATATATGACTTGTTGTGCTGAGAAGAGGGATATTTTTTTTGGGAGGGGGGCTGGTTGTTTGCAGTTGGGGAGAGTTGAGATGAAGAAGAAGAAGAAGGAGAAGAAGAAGGAGAAATAGGGAAGGATAGGGTCGAGTGATAGGGGATATATTAACTTTTGCCGACGAATTCACCGATGAACTATTCCATCCATGATTCCGTCGGCTATTCTGATGATAAATAGGACATGTCACCGTACGAAGCTGCCGTTTTGAATCCCTCGGTGATTCCGTCGGCATTTTCATCGGTGAACTGATCTCGTCACCGTACAGAGCTGACGTTTTGAATCCCTCGGTGATTCCGTCGGTAAAAAATACCCGCAATACCCTCCACGTTGAACCACCCTCTTTTTTTTTAATTCTCAACATTCCGTCTGTAAGTCCGTCGGTAAATACCGACGAATGTTTTCGGTCAGTATGTGCCGATGACATTACCGACGGATTAAATGCTGTCGGTAATGGTGACCTCAAATTGCTAATTCCATCGGTAATTCCGTTGGTATTAAGTGAATTTCTGATAGTGATATGTATGAGACATTACATGTATTTTTAAGTTCTTACATGTCAAATCTTAAATTTTATCAAGATAATCAAAATACATATATGATATTTTTCATAAACAAAAATTCAATAAAATCACAATACTATCAACCACAATCATAAGAAAATAATCACATCAACGATCAATTAAGTAAATCAAATAAAAATTATCAAGAAGTTTAGGGACTGAGCTATTACTTTACTTTGAGATAGAACTCATTCTTATAATATCATATATTTATTATAATATTTTTTTTGTCTCAATTATTTTAGGTTAAAAGTATGGAAATCAATTCTTAAAAAAAAGAAAATAAAGAGAAAATTCTCATAATAAATAAAAACATATCCATTTTATCTTTATATAAATATACATGCATTTCATGTGCGTGTGTATTTTAATTTTTAGATTGGATATTGATTTTTGCCCTTGCACACAATACATAACTCTTTCTGCACACATTATTTTTAGGTTAGCATGAGAAATATAAGCTTTACATCATCAAATCTTTAAGTATGATGGGTTTGGTCTCTTACCCTTTCATATTTCATGATGTAAAATCTTATATTGATGTTAGCCAAGTAATCCATCTTATTGAGGTCCATGCTAACTAGTGGGTTACTGCTTATTCTTTTTCTTTATTTCTCATGATGAATATACTATACTGGAATTGTAGAGGAGCCGATAACGTTAAATTTTGCTCAATCATGCATGATTTTAGAAGAATTTATAGGTTAAACATATTGGTTATTGCCGAGCCTAGGGTCTCTGGGAAAAGGGCTGATAAAATTATAGAAAAATTGGAGTTTGATTCTATTTTAGAGTTGAGGCTCAGTGTAGATCAGGGGGTCTTTGGTTACTGTGGGATAATTAAAGTTTAAGTTTATATAAAAGATCTTACGGCACTCTCGGTGCTTCATACATACAATTGCCAATGATAGGAGTGGGGAGCCTTGGCTCTGTACAGTGGTTTTTGTCCATCCTAGTGAAGTTGAAGAGAGAATGCTTTGAGCAACTCAGAACCCTATCCCAATCAATCTCTTCTCCTAGGCTTGAGGGTATTCAATGGGCTTTAACTCAAGGAGACAACCCGTTCGAGTAAGATTTAGAAAGAAAACTATCAGATGAATTCAACCAGATTCTAGCTCGAGGAAATTCATTGGTTTCAAGAATCAAGATGCCAATGGATATGCTTTGGGGACAAGAACTCTTCATCCTTCCATACAAAGACTGTGATTAGAAGACAAAAGAAAAGACCATGGCGTTGAAAGATACAAGTAATCAGTGGATATGGGATGAGGAAATGCTGAAAGGAATGGAAGCAGAGATTTATAAGCAACTCTACACAGTGCAGGATAACTCCGGGCGGTCATCTCCATTAAGAGGTATGTTCCCAAATTAAATAATCTGAGTAAAGAGCTACTGAATAATGTGGTTATTATGCATAAGGAGATTAGAAAAACATTGTTTGATATAAAGCCATACACAGCTTCAGGTCCAGATGGATACCGACCTTTCTTTTAGCAGTCACAATGGAATGCGTCTGGACCCACTGTGTGTAGTTTCCTTCGGCAAGTTGCCTTTGGATCGGTTAATTTGGCTACAATCAACCAGACCTTTCAGAGCCAACTGTTCCTACATCCAAATATAAGCTGAGTTCTAATGATAATGGAAATAAAGTGATTGAAGGAAGAAAAGACAAGCAACATCATGGCCAACCTGGAACAACAAATCCAACCATAAAAAAACAGAACGATGCAAAGTTAGTAAAAGAAATAGGTTGCGCTTTACTGTGATGCTTGTGGGTAAATCAGCCTCACCTGCATTTTACATAATCTGAAATCATGAGCTAACACAATAAAAGTCAAGCAGCAAATAACATCTTTCCATCCTGCATATACTCATGGAAATCAATCTCATAGAGAGAGCTTATCCCTATCTTTCAGCAACTAGTGAACAGGAAGAAGTTTAGAAAGTTATGGGAAAAAAAAAAACAATATGCATGCAGAAATTCCTTTGAATTGACTCTAAAAAAGAAGACAGCGGTGTGAAGTCAGCTGGGCAGCAATTGGTGCTGTCAAAGTCAACAATGTTGGGCACTAATTCAGCGCCACTTGCAACACCAATTGGTGCCTCTTGTCTTTTGCAAGACAAAGGCTAGATGCTTGCTTATAAATAGACAATGCATCAAAGCCTTAAGCACAACAAGGTAAAGAGCAAGAAGAGAGAAGGTGAATAAAGAGTAATCTCACAAAGTTGTAAGGTATTTGTGAGAGAGTAAGTGAGGTGTTTTCTCCTAATAATAGAGAGATTTCAGTTGTTCTCTTATTAGTAGAGAGAGGTTGTAATTCCCACATTACTTAGTAAAATCCTTCTATACTCGCTCATGGACGTAGCCAAATTTGAGTGAACCACGTAAATTCTTGTGTTTCTTATTTCTCATTTTATCATATCCCTTGCCTTTTATTTTGTCAAGTTTGCATGCCAGTATCCTAACAGTGGTATCAGAGCTCCTGGTTGGTGTTGTTAATACACAAAAGTTATTCATGTATATGGTTACAATTCATGTCTACAACACTATTCACCTATACAATACTATTTATCCATACGATACTGTTCACATACGTTACTGTTAGCGTATAAAGAAAGTCAGTGCGGTGACTAAATACAGTCTAGGAAGTTCTGTCTAAGGAGATTGAGTTTTTAAGTGGGACTGTTTGTGACCTCTCCAATCTTTCTTGGGAACTTACTTAGTGAAGTATTATTCACACGATACTATTTCTGTATACGTTGCAGAGCAGTGATACGGTGATAGCTGAATAGATCACGGTGAATAAAATGGAACCAAAGTACGAGATTGAGAGGTTCAAGGGGAGCTATTTCTCACTATGGAAAATGAGAATCAAGGCAGTTTTAAGGAAAGACAATTGCTGCCAAAGCAATTAGAGATAGACCCGTGGAGATCACTGATAATGCAAAATGGAATGAGATGGATGGCAATGCTATTGCTAACATACATTTAGCATTAGCTGATGAAGTATTATCAAGTGTGGCAGAGAAGAAAACAACTAAAGAGATATGGGATACTCTAACAAAGCTATACGAGTCTAAGTCTTTGCATAATAAGATTTTCTTAAAGCAAAGACTTTATACCCTTTGAATGATAGAAATCATGTTGGTGACTGACCATATCAACACAATAAGAACTCTATTTTCACAACTCACTACGTTGGGTCAACAAATAGAGGAAAATGAACGTGCAGAACTTCTACTTCAAAGTCTTCCTGATTCATATGATCAGCTCATTATCAAATTGACCAATAATATCCTCTCAGACTATTTAGTCTTCGATGATGTTGCAGCCACTATCTTGGAAGAAGAAAATAAGCACAAAAACAAAGGAGATATAAATAGTTCAAACCAAGCAGAAGCGTTGTTGATGTCAAGAGAAAGATCAACAGAGCATGGTTCTAGTGGGAGTCAAATGCAAGGGAGGTCCAAATCAAGAAGTAAGAAAACTGTGAAATGCTACAACTGTGGCAGAAAAGGGCACTTCAAAAGGGATTGTTGGTTTAAAAAGGGTATAGAGAACATTGCAGAGTCATCAAAACCTCAAGGATGTGTTGCAAGCACCTCAAAAGATGGCAGGGTTTTATATAGTGATGTAGCGACAATCTCTACAGATAGAAAAGAGCTCACTGAGGTTTGGTTAATGGATTCAGGAGCAACGTGGCATACAACTCCTAATCGAGATTGGTTTCATATATATGAACCCATCTCTTAAGGCTTAGTGTTCATGGGTAATGATCATGCTCTAAAGATTGTTAGCATTGGCACCATCAAATTAAAGATGTATCATGGCTCAATTCGTACTAGTTCAGGAGTGCGACATGTGAAAGGCTTAAAGAAAAAAATTTTATCCGTGGGACAATTTGATAGTTTTTGCTGTAAGATTCGAACAGACAATGGAATCATGAAAATTATCAAATGAGCGCTGGTGGTTTTAAAGGCAAGAAAGATAGTTGCAAACTTGTTTGTGTTAATAGGAGAAACACATCATGAGGTAGAGCATCAATCACATCAGCAAGTCCTGTAGAAGAGAAGACGATGATGTGGCATAAAAAACTAGGCCACATGTCAGAGAAAGGTTTGAAAATTCTCTTTTATCAGAAGTTACTTCCTAGGTTTACAAAGGTTACTTTACCCTTTTCTGAGCATTGTTTTACAAGTAAACAACACAGGTTTAAGTTTGGCACATCAACAACTAAGAGCAAATGTATCTTAAACCTGATTTACTCTGATGTTTAGCAAGCACCGGTTATATCCTTAGGAGGAGCAAGATACTTTGTGTCATTTATAGATGACTTCTCCAGGAGATGGTGGGTGTATCCAATTAGAAGGAAGGCAGATGTGCTCGCAGTCTTTAAAACCTTCAAAGCGCGGGTAGAACTTGAATGTAAAAAGAAGATCAAGTGTTTGAGGACTGATAATGAAGAAGAATATACCAGTGATGAATTTGATAACTTCTATCAATATGAAGGTATCAAAACGCAGTTCACAACGACATACACTCCACAACAAAATGGAGTGGCAGAGTGGATGAACAGAACTCTATTGAAAAGGATAAGAGCAATGTTGAAGGCTGCAGGTCTAGGAAAGCCATTCTAGGCAAAAGCAGTTAATATCGCCTGTTATGTGATAAATCAATCTCCATCAACTGCAATTGAGCTGAAGACACCGATGGAGATGTGGACTGGAAAGCCAACTGATTATTCTCGATTCCATATATTTGGAAGTTCTGTGTATGTGATGTACAATACTCAAGAAGTTAGCAAGTTGGATTCAAAATCTAGAAAATGTGTATTCTTAGGATATGCTGATAGAGTAAAGGGGTATCGCTTGTGGGATCCCACTGCCCATAAGGTAGTCATCAGCAGAGATGCCATATTTGCAAAAGATAAAATGCAAATGAAAGAACATAATAGCATTTTAATGGAGACTATAATAGTCCAGATGGAAAATACTCAGAATCATACTTCTTCTAAAGCAGTACCAGAGCATGAAGAACAAGAACAAATAGAGTCTGAAACTTCTAAAGTTCGATGGTCAACTTGTGAAAGAAGACCACCGGCTTGGCACTCAGATTATGTTACTGAAAGCAACATTACATACTGTCTTCTAACAGAGGATGGAGAGCCATCAACTTTTTATGAGGCTATAAAAAGCACAGATGTATCCATATAGATGACAGCAATGCAAGAGAAGATTGAAGCTCTACACAAGAATAACACTTGAGATCTTATTCCGCTACCACAAGGAAGGAATGATTGACAACAAATGGGTTTACAAGATAAAGTGTAATGGCAATGACAAGTGGAGCGGTATCGTGCAAGATTGGTGGTGAAAGGATATGCTGAGAAAAAAGGAATAGATTTCAATGACATATTTTCTCTGGTGGTATGACTTAATACAATTAGAGTAGTTTTGGCGATGTGTGCTATATTTGATCTTCACTTAGAGCATTTTGATATGAAAATTGCATTTCTTCATGGAGAACTTGAAGAAGAAATTTATATGCTCCAACCAGAGAGTTTTGTTGAAACAGGCAAGGAGAATTTGGTTTGCAGGTTGAACAAATCTCTATACGATCTCAAACAAGCATCGAGGTGTTGGTACAAGAGTTTTGATTCCTTTATAATTAGCCTTGAGTACAACAGACTCAATTCAGATCATTGTACGTATTACAAGAGGTTTGAGGAAGATGATGATTTCATCATTCTATTGTTGTACGTGGATGACATGTTGGTAATAGGCCCTAACAAAGATCGAGTCCAAAAATTAAAGGCACAATTGGTTAGGGAGTTTGATATGAAGGACTTAGGACCAGCAAACAAGATTCTAGGGATGCAAATTCACCAAGACAGAAGTAAAATGAAGATTTGGCTTTCTTAGAAGAATTATTTGAAGAAAATCTTGCGACGCTTCAACATGAAAGATTGTAAGCCAATTTCCACCCTACTTTCTATTAACCATGATATGTACAAGACCAGACATTGCACAAGTAGCGACAGCAGTTAGTCGATACATGACAAATCCTGGTAGAGAGCATTGAAATACTATTAAGAGGATCTTGAGATACATCAAGGGTACCTCAGATGTCGCATTATGTTATAAAGGATCAGAATCTACTGTCAAAGGTTATGTTGATTCATATTTTGCTTATAACCTTGAGAAAAGAAAATCCACTACAGGCTATGTGTTCATAATTGTAGGAGGAGCTATGAGCTGGATCTCTAAACTTCAGACTGTTGTAGCATTATCCATAACAGAAGCTAAGTACATGACAACTACACAAGCTTGTGGAAAAGCAATATGGATGAAGAAACTTATGGAGGAGCTCGGGCACAAATAAGAGAAGATTCCTTTATATTGTGATAGTTAGAGTGCCTTGCATATTGCAAGGAATCCAACATTTCATTCAATAACAAAACATATAGATGTTTAGTATCACTTTGTTCGTGAAGTGGTGGAAGATGGAAGTGTAGATTTTCAGAAGGTTCACACAAAGAAAAACTCAATAGATGCTTTGACCAAACCAGTCAACACTGATATGTACATATGGTGCAAATCCTCTTATGGCCTAACAGAAATGTAAACAGTATGAAGATGGAAAGTATAGAAAGGATAGAAGAATCACAGATGATCAAGGGTGAAGACTTGATTAAATCATCAAAGTCTTCAAGTGGGAGAATGTGAAGCCAGCTGGGCAGCAATTAGTTCTGCCAAAGTCAACAATGTTGGGCACGAATTCGGTGCCACTTGCAGCACCAATTAGTGCCTCTTGTCTTTTAAAAGATAAAGGCTAGATGCTTGCCTATAAATAGGCAATGTATCCAAACCTTAAGCACACCAAGGTAGAGAGTAAGAAGAGAGAAGGTGAAGAGAAAGTAATCCCATAAAGTTGTGAGGTATTTGTGAGAGAGTAAGTGAGGTGTTTTCTCCTAGTAATAGAGAGATTTTAGTTGTTCTCTTATTAGTAGAGAGAGGTTGTAATTCCCATGTTACTTAGTAAAATCCTTCTATACTCGCCCATGGACGTAGCCAAATTTGAGTGAACTATGTAAATTCTTGTGTGTCTCATTTCTTATTTTATCATATCCCTTATTTTTATCTTATCAGGTTTGCATGCTAGTATCCTAACAAGCAGAAGAATCATAAATAAAACAAACAAAGAAGGCAGTAAAGAAACATGTCGACTATTTAAAAAGAAAAGGTTGAACAAACATCTAATATAAAAGATGCTTCTCGTATAGTTGGATTTTTATCATCACTCTTTTTTCTTTCTTTCTTTCGGCGCTTTTTTCCTAACATTTATCTTTTTTTTCCCCATTTTGACAATGTAGTGATCTTCGCAATAATGCTTTTTTGCAGCCAAGAAAAGGCCTAGTTTTCCACCAACACATATGCATAGCTTTCTTCCCTCCTCCTCATCTTTTTTTTTTCATTTTTTAACCTTTTTAGAGGCCCATGCGAAGCAAATATTTTGACTTCCATACGAAAAATAATCGAACCATGCGGCAGAAAGCTTGAGCCATGTTAAACCAAAGTTCTAGCCTACATAAGTGATACTGTTATTAAAGCGTCCAAAGAATAAAATCAATGTCATATGTGTACGAAGTCATGATGATCATCCTTTCAAATTAGATTTAATGATGTAAAAAAAACAAGGGATTCGTCTCATTTTATGGTTTAAAAGTTTAGAATTGCCATTGGTGTTTTGATCATTAGAAACTCTAATTAGCCTATAGATTCTAGATAAAATGATTGGTTGTGTATAAGAAAGATAGTATCACCCTAAATACATCCTATCTAAAATAAGTTGCATTACTTATTTGTTTTATTATTACTAAGGCTCTATTGTGTTTTTCTAATCATTAGTTTGTTTATTGGTTAAAGTAGATCCACCTCACTAAGATAGACCATGATTTTATAGATCAAACCTCGTCATTCTATAGCCAAAATGTATTTTATATTTTTGTTTCTCTTAACACGAATAATACATCTTACATATAAGTTTGTAATTCCTGATATTAAAAATAAATAAAAGGAGAAAGAAAGGGGGTTATTTTATTTATTATGGGCTTAATTTGTCTTTTTTAATATTGAAAATACATCTTACATGTAAGTTCATAAATCCATATATTAAAAATAAACAAATTAGTTTTTTTGGTGTTTTTAAAATTTAGACCAAATTCTAATTGACTTTATAAACTTGCTAGAAAATCCAAGAATATGAAAGCAAAATATTTTTATTTTGGTTGGCAAAATTTAATATGCAAAAACAATTTTTTTCTTAAAAAAGAAAGTGGCCATGATGCAAATTAAAAAAAAAAGTTGTTGAGTTTGTTTTTTGGTATTTTTCTTTTTTTAAAATTTTTTTTTTTGTCCATTTATCTAACACATGCTAAAAATTGTATGCATCTCTCTCACACACATAAATCCCTTACACTAATTAACTCACACACCCTACAATTATATACATTTACAATATTATCACAATTCAACAATAATCATAAACAACACATTAAATAATCCAAAATGAACCTTCTAGAATGTTGGGAATAGATAGGAGCTATTGAGATCAGAACAAGAAGGTTGCTGGAAGAGAACTGGAGGTGCATGAATAGTTGTGGCGCGTGGTCTCCATATGCCACCACTAGCATGTGGAACCCTGTGTCGCTGCCACTAAGAGGAGAAAAACAAACTAGTAGATCTGGAACAACTTCTTCTCCTCTTTGATTTTTTTTTTTAAAAAGCCAACATCAACTTGATGAAAAAAAAATCAATGATTTTAAAATGAACACGTTACTAACTAAACGAATTGAAAACAAATCTTTGAATTTTTGATTATTTTGAAAACATGTTAAAAGTGACGAAAATGACATGAATGCATCAAATATATATATATATATATATATATATATATATATATATATATATATATATATATATATATAATTTTTATTATTATTTTTAGGACTTTTTGAAAAAAAAAATTTAAAAGAGGGTAAAATATTGAATTATGATAGTTTCTTTCTTTTTATAATACTTACTATATAAAGTCTTGTAAGGGACTTTAAAAAATATATTTGTAAATAAAAGAAAATAAAGCCTTCCCAGGTTGGGAGAAAAATCCATTGGGAAGTTTTGATATTAACAAATCATGAGATAGTTATCCTTGTAGATGTTTCAAAACTCAATTATTTTAAAAATTAGGGGTTTTCTCTTTCTTTTAAAAAATGTTGTTATTCAGGTGACCTGCCTGTTTTTTAAAAAATATCTAGGATTTTTCATGAATGGTCTATGTTCGGATGACCTATCCGTAGTCTATGTTTAGGTGACCTACCCATGGTCTATGATTAGGTGACTTGCCTATGGTCTTTCATTGGTTGGCCTGCCCATGATATGTGTTCGGTTAACCTGCCCGTTGTGTAAAGAATATATAGGATTTTTCATGAATGGTCTGTGTTTGGGTGACCCGTATGTGGTATATGTTTAGGTGACCTGCCTTTGATCTGTGATTGGGTGACTTATATTTCACATGGACGCACGACGTCATGGGTCGTTAGAGTCACCACCTAGTTATTTAGTTCATAATTGCTAAAAAACCTGAGTATACTAGTTTTATTAGAGATTCAAGAGTAAGGGACTGGTTGTGGCTAGAGAAGGTATCAATAACCTTTGCTCACCCTATATGAGATAAGCTGTTATGTGTGGTTTAGAGATTTTGGTGGTTTTCTAATTGACGGTCTATCTATGGTTTAGGATTGAGATTTACTCGTATGAATAAATTCAATGTTTAATAATTTATTATGAACTCGTGTACCCAAATAAATTCTCAGGAAAAGGTTCTTTGTAATTTGTGTATTACAGTGAAAAATACTCTCAATTAAAGTTGGTGAATATTTAAAATAATTCTAAGAATTTGTGTGGTTTAGAGGTTTTGATGGTTTTCTAATTGACGGTCTATCTATGGTTTAGGATTGAGATTTACTCGTATGAATAAATTCCGTGTTTAATAATTTATTATGAACTCGTGTACCCAAATAAATTCTCAGGAAAAGGTTCTTTGTAATTTGTGTATTACAGTGAAAAATACTCTCAATTAAAGTTGGTGAATATTTAAAATAATTCTAAGAATTTGTGTGGTTTAGAGGTTTTGATGATTTTCTAATTGACGGTCTATCTATGGTTTAGGATTGAGATTTACTCGTATGAATAAATTCAGTGTTTAATAATTTATTATGAACTCGTGTACCCAAATAAATTCTCAGGAAAAGGTTCTTTGTAATTTGTGTATTACAGTGAAAAATACTCTCAATTAAAGTTAGTGAATATTTAAAATAATTCTAAGAATTTTCTAGTCAACTCCTGATATTTCAAATACTAACCTCACTTGTAGGTCTAACATTCTATACCAGGATTTTAACCATTAATTCTCATGAATTAAAATATGGTGAGTATTGAAATATTGGCCAAATTTTCATGGATTTAATAAACTGGTTATTAAATCCTAAAATGCATGTAAATACATATTTTGAATTTTTATATGGAAATACTAAACAATGTAATTTTCTTTGTATTTTTGAGAGACTTGGCCATATACAATTAAAAAAATATTTTTTTTTGTCTTTTTTATTTTAAACATTAAAAATCATACAAGGAAAATACGAACACACAAACATTTGTTTTTCTATATTTTACTCATAAACCCTACAATTACACTTTTTTACAAATCACAAGAAATTCAAATTCTAACAATGATTTAAATTCACATATTAAACATCTAAAATTGTAAAATAGACCTACCAAAGGTAAAAAATTATTTAGAAAAGTTGTTGGGGGCTCGGGAATATTTACAAGTGTAGGAATAGTGGTGATGCATGGAGCTTACATGCCGCCGCTACTGGTGGCGTGTGCAAGTGATGCCCCGATGCCTTGGGACACGTGTGACGCAGGGAATTATGTGGCTTTTCCTTTTCTTTTCATTCTCATGTCAATGGTGTCACTAACAACCACCTGAAATATGGGAAACTAACACACAAACAATCAGTCATGTCCTTTCTCTAGATCTGATTTTTTTGTTTCACTTTCTTCTTCTTTTCTACCAGTGGCTGATATGGAGAAGAAACAAAGCTACCGCTCAATAAAGATATAGAGTTGTGAGTGGCTTGGATAAGAGAGGTAAAGCCATTAGTCGGGGTACTCACAACGATAATGTTGCTGGAACTGGTGTTGTCGGTCATGGACGTCCATGATGGTTGTTGTTGCTCCTTTACTGCCACTATAGGGAAGGAAAGATAAGGGTCATGATCTGTATTAGGTTTGGGTGTTTTGATTTGGTTGATAGTGGTTGAGAGGAAAGTTGGTGTTATCGGTTGAAGGGCTGGGAGAGGGAACTTTGGTTGATGAAGATAGTTGTGTGGTGGTGACCTGGAATGAGAGGAGATATGGTGGTCTCGGCTGGAAGTGTGAGTTTTTGGTTTTGGTAGTGACCACGACTAAAGGTAAAAGAGAGATAGGTGTTAGTGGTAATTGGGTTAGGAGGCCAAGGTTTTTTTTTTTTCTGTGTGTGGGGGTTGCTCAGCAATGACTGGGAGAGGGGAGTTGGCGATGAGGAATGGGCTGTCATGAAAATGAGGGAGTAGTCGGTGGTGGAGGTTGTGCTTGACAGTAAAGGTAAAGACAATGGCTTGCTTGGTCTGGAAGGGCGGAGGACGACCTAGGTGAAGATGATGGAGGTGTGTATTGGCTGAAGGAAAAGAAAGGGAAATGAGGTTTGTGGAGGACAACTATGGGTGTAGCCTGCGATGGGAAAGAAAAAAAAAGAGTGAGCAGTAGCTTTTCTTTGGGCATCCCCACTGACGGCTAGTTTTTAGATTTATTAGGTTTAGGGTTTTTGTGTTGTGTGAGTCTGGGGATGGTATGTGTGAATACCTTTTTTTTTCTCTCATAAAATTTCTCTTCCCCCCTCTTTGTGTGAGTGTACCCACCTATTTATAGATGAAAATTTTCTTTGGCTTGAAGGAAAAGTAAAGCAAGATCAACCATTGAAATTTAAGAATAAATCATAACCATTCATTTGTTAACTTGGAGACAAAGCAAAGAAAAATGAACCCTTGTATTAAGAAAATTGATTGTAGATCATTTAATTAGAAAAGATGGGTTGCTTGGTGAGGAGGTTTTCAATTTTCAAATTGCTCCTCTCCCTTCCACAATTATAATTAGATCACTAAAAAAAATAAAATGCACTTTTTTTTTTATATTAAATTCTTTGATAAAGACGTCACAAACGACACAAATACATCAAAAACATATTTTTGTGTTTTTTTGTTGTTTTTTTTTTGCTATTTTTGGTCTGTTTTCAAAAATTAGATAGCAACAACCTACTCGTGGTATGAAAAGTATCTATGACTTTTCACGAGTAAAATGATTGATTTTTTATTTTGATTGCCTTTCTTTTTTGAGGTGGACCATCTTCTGATTTTAGTTGGATTGTCTATGTTGAACTTTTTGTCATCAAATAGAGCCTTGCTAACTTAGAATCTTGCTAGTTCCTCTTTTGCTAGAGTCTTGCTAGACTCATCTTTGCTAAAACCTTGATTGGTTTTTGATTAGCTAGAGCCTTTCTAGGTTCTCATTTACTAGTGTCTAGCTAAACTTTTTCTTTATTAAAAACTTGTTGGGATTTTAATCTATTGGAGCCTTGCTGAGTTCTTATTTATTAGAGTCTTGCTAGAATATTTCTATGTTAAAACCTTGTTGTCTTTTTAATCAAATAAAGCCTTGTTGGGGGTCATAACCTTGTTGGGTTCTCATAAGAGACTTTCATTTGTGTTTTTAAAAGACTATATCTATAAAAACATCACACAGTGCAATGATTATAAGGTTATATGGCATGCATGTATTTTTACATGTTTAGAGGTATAGGTCCTCTTTTTTTGCAGCTCATATTTTGTTTGATATAATTGTTTTCTATCACTGACCTAGCTTCTTGGTTGCTTAGTTACTAGCCTACTTGAATTGGCCTATTAGTCACAGCTTTTGCCTTGCTGTAATTTGAGAGGATCATCCAATACCCCTCCATCTAGCAAAATTCCCCCTGTCTCACTATTGAAAAAGTTTTGTTTTTCAAAAATATTTTATATTGAATTGGTCAAACTTCCCCTCTGTCGCATTATGGACTCTTTCAAATAAAATGGGCCCTAACTAATCTAGTTATTATTTCAACAATCATCAAAAGGCACTCATATCATTATTGTTCATGGTTTTGATAGAGTTCATTAAACCATTATTTGACTATTGGTTGTAATGGACTCTTTGCCCCAAACTGATCTAGATATTATCCATAACCCCTTATAGGGTCCACAACATTGTCACCTGGCTACTCAACTTTACAATGTTGACTTATAAGAAGTGTCAACACATTTTTGTCAAAAACTTTCCAAACTCAATCAATGATCCTTTTTGTTTGAAAATCATTTTTTTATTATTTTGGAATCAAATCATAAATCTTAAGGATTATATCCATTTAAGTTAGTTATTGCAAAGAAAACAAATATCAACATTCTTGTTATGTTTTGTGTGGTTGAGTGATTTCCATAATAAGTTCTTGATTGAACTTGCAAACTCTTTAAAAGATTGATCAACTTCATTGTGATTTTAGCATATCTTAGGAGGTGTCTGCATCAGTTAGTATCAGAACTTGTCCTATTATCACGTTATATCGCTTTAATATTTAGTTTGTGTTGTTACTTGATTTTTTTTCTTCCTAGTTAAGCCAGGATCTTTTTTTTTTAGGAAAAAGAGACACTATTCTTCTATTATTATCTCAAATTTTTTGTGAAATCCTATATATATATAAAATCATCTTGCTTAATTTCTTGATTTTGCCGAACACATCAAAGAAAAATTATGTTATTGATCTTGATCTTTTTTCTTTCTTGATTTTGGCCTCAAGTAAAAAAAAATTGTTCTTTGCTGAATTATGTGGATAAAAATAAGGAAAAATTACAAGAATTGATTAAACTGATATGTCAGGGCATAACCGAATATAAGCCCTTTGACTTTAGGGTTGGCCAAAAGTTTATTGTATATTTTCTTGATTTTTTTGAATGGGTACATACCAAGTCTTGGTATTTCCGAATTGAATTCTTGATTTTCTTGGATTATCTTGCATTGTTTCATAAAATTTGGTTAGTGTAGATCTTTCTTTTTCTTTTTCTAGTTATTTTCTTGAAATTCTTGAAAGTGAATCTTGACTTATGGAATTAGATAGTTTTCTTTAAATCATTAATATAAACTCCATTGCTTTTATTGCATGTCATTTTTTTCATCATTACTTTCCGCATGAATTTACATTGCTTTTTATAAGTTTGTCCTCAAGTTTTGTTTTGATTAGTTTTGTATATTTCTTGATTCTTAAATCTTTATTATTATAAAATCATTACGATGTTTTGTTTGATTATTTGATAAATTGCTAAGTTACCCTTAAAAACCTAAGGGAACAGTGAGGTAAAAGGCATGATGAGATTATTAGAGTGAAAAACCCGATTGAATTGTGTAAAATATTAGTGAAGTGAAATTAAATCAAGTGTAAAAACATCAAAAAGTGTGAGGAAATCTTTCTTTGCTACTAACCTTTACAAAATAAATAAACAAATAAAGATCTCTACTTAAATTCACACATTTTTCTTTTCCCTAAAATCCAACTTGAAGCCTTCCATAAATAAACTCAGTTCTAAGTTTCTTCAATGAAAGATTATAACTTGTTCTTAGACTGAAAATGAAAGGCTTTAAGTAAATAAGACGAGGGAAGGTATCTAGTAACCCTTTCATATTTGCAATTCTCTTTAAAGGTTATATCTTTCTTGAAGGAAAATAAACAATAAAGAAATATCATATTTTAGAAAAAAAAATATCATTTTCTTTTATTTGTTCGCTCCAAAAAAAAAAGGTCAAGCAACTGATATTAATATCTCCATCTTCATATCATAAAGTCCCTTCCACTGCATCATTTTCTTCTCCAGCCTCTAAGCACTTTTGATCCACAATGAATCCTTGTAGTTTTCTAGACTTTTTTGTTATTGTTAATTACAGCTCCTAGATAAATCAATTTTCAAATCAACCAAACCCTAACTTCTAAACTTAATCACAAATTCTAAAATAATCAATAAAAATAAAAAAAATAACCAAAGACATAAAAAATTCCATAAAAAAAAAATCTTAAAAGTCTAAATAGCCAATCATATCTAAATAAGCTAAACCAAAAATTTTGAAAAAATAAAAAAATTCAAAACCACATTAAAAAAATTGAAAAATGAAGGAAGCAAACACCATACTCATGTTTTTTTGTGTAGAGATGAGGAAAGGAGGGAAGTGGATGGGGATTTTTTGTTAGAGTTGTTAAGGGCTGAACTAAAAGAGGTCATGACTGGAAGAAGAAAACAGGAAAAAATAAATAAATGAGAATGAAAGAGATAAATGAAAGATAAAGACTAGAATGAGGTATTGTTAAAGTCTAATATGTGAGATTTGCCATATATTTTAGTTTTTTTCATAATTTCATACTTTGTTTTGTATTACTTATTATTATGAAGTAATATAACCAATAAGCTCATTTATTGGACTTTAACTACTACTAATTTTAGGCATTTTACTATAGTATTAGTCAACGCTATGCTTGGGGTAGGGGTAGGATTAGTTTTTTTAATATAAAATTTTTTTCCAAATTTTGTTAACATTTTTCTAGTAGAAAAAAAATTAAATTGTGTGAGGTTGACCTGATGTCACCTAGTTGACTTAGCGAATTCAAAAGCAACTCAAATGACCGGTAAAAACACAGTTTGATTAAAAAACTTCAAGACAAAATCCTTTAAAAAAAAAATTCAGACAACAACATATTAGATCAACTTAAGTTTACCTGCCAAATCAGCAATCCGGTCATGAGACTATAATAACCTCATAGAAAGTAAATCAAAACAATTTTGAACCATAATTCTCAATCAATCCAATGTTAAATGATAAAATGATAAAAGATAAAATGATAAAATTGAAAAAAAAATTCCATTTTAAAAAAAGATAAAAACATATCTGAGTCAATATGAGTCAACATGTCAAACCCATGACCTGAGTTATAAAACCATGATAACCTCATCAAAAGCAAAAAAAAAATATAATATATAAACCTCAATTCCTAATAAATCCAATATTAAAGGATGAAATTGAAAAATAAATCAAAGAAAAAAAGGAAACAAAGAAAAACAACATAAGTCGATCCGGGTTAACCCACCAAACTCATGACCCAGTTCATGAGACTGGGATAACCTTATAAAACCAAAATAAAAGAATGACTCGAATCAACTTGATTTAACCTTCCAATATCGTGACTCAAGTCATGAGATTAAGATAACTCCATGGGAAGCAAATTAAAACAAGTTACAAAGTTCAATTAATAATCAACTCATTGTTAAATGATAAAAAAAAAATCAATTTAAAAAAGAATACAATAAAACAACATAGGTCAACCTACAAAACTCATTACTCAGGTCATGAGATCGAGATAATAACATAAAAATTAAACCAAAACAAATCATAATGTTCAATTTCAAATAAATAAAATGTTGAAGGATTAATTAAAAAAAACATAGATTAAAAAAACCTAAAGAAAACAAAATAAAAAACAAAATAAAATACTATTACGATGAATATTGTTTTATGAGGTGGTGCATGCATAGTAAATACACCACCTCTTTTATTTTTTGTTAATAATAATAATAATAATTTTTTATGCATAGTAACAAAAAGCAAGATCAAACAAGTTGTTAGTGAACATAATAAAATTATATTTAGGGATTTAACCTAATAATTAAATTTTTTAAAATTAAATTAAATTTTTTATATGGTATCACAACATTAATAATCTAACAATTATGAATTCAAACCGCATATTAGGAGCCTCTCATAATAGTTTAAGATTTTACATTAAATTAATTTTTTATAGTATGAATGAAAGTTGTAATGATTAAACAATCATAAATTTAAACTTTAAATAAAACAAGACATGATTTAATAACTTAAGTTTTTATATTGAACTAACTTTTTTAAATAATGACCAAAAATGACAATTACTTCAAATTCACGGTGGATTTATTTTATTTTAAGATTTGGAATACATAACTCCCTCATTTATGTGTTTCCCTTTCATAAGATAAGATCTGTCTCAATTATTCATTTCCTTCTTGAAGAAGTTATTTATTTAAAAGACTAAATAAATTCATTTGATTCGTTTGGGTGTCTTTGGAAAATGAGTGAATGATATCATAAATGGATTTGGCTTTGAGGTCAAGAAGGAATGGCGGTTTATGGAACAGAAAATTGAAGGTTGAATTCAACTGCTCTTCCTATTGTTTACTTTGAATAGTGGAGTCAGTCAATAATTTTGACTTTCGATCTTTTGGGCATACTATGACCAGTGGAGTCGACTTCTTGACTTTTTCTTTAAGTTGTTCTAAGACCATGAACTAGTGAAAGACGTTACTGGCCTTGGTCTCCCAAGAACAATTTTCTTTTATTTTTTTTAATAAATGGGAGATTTAAATCTTTGATTTGATTAAAAAAGAATATCATCACTTGCGTAGCTTAATTTAATAAAAAAAACAACAAACGTCAGAAACTATATCATCTTTGCATAAAATTTCATTTTACTCTTTTAGTCTTAAAGAGTTTGATCTTCTTTCAATTTTGAGATGTGTTTCAAAATTATTGCTCGCTTTTTAAAAAATAATTTAATATTATGTTATGTAATGTCTCTAATTATACTTTCAATTCAACCACTCTCTTATTCGTATTCAGTGAAGGGTAGTAGTGAAAATTAATTAATTGGAATCTCTTAAAATTCAAAGAGTTTAGGAAAGAGGTACTGTTTACCATTAATTAACTATACCTTTGCTAGTGTTAAACTTGTTCTAATTTGGTAAGTTGAACCAGCGATTTATTGATTTAGAACCTAATTTGAGTCAGGTTTGTTTTTGAACCATTTTGAAAACTTACCTAGTTAAACTAGAGTGGTTGGCGAGGTCAATTACATGAGAATTTTTTTTTATCTAAAATTTACATTGTTTTATTTTTTATTTAATTTCTATCCAAAAAAAATATCGTTCTAGGATTGATTCAAGTTGCCTACTAGCTCATGAGTTGACTCGATAACCCGAGCCCTTAACCAACTCAGACCGTGAGCCGGGTTTAACGTGTATGGTTGAATCACCTAGTCTCAAACAATTAAATCATCTTTAAATTTATATAGATTTCATGCTCCTTGAAAAAAATAAAATTTTAAAGAAATAAATGGTTAAAATATTTATAAAGTTTTTTGTCGTTTAGTTTTTTTTTTAGTGTATCAAATTTAGTCTAACTCAACATGTTGATCCAAGAACTTGGCAATCTAAGATCTAACTTAGACCATATATAAAATTAAACTAAATAAAATGTTGACCCAATCAACCTAGACAATTTAAGCTAATTTAGTCCAAACCTAATCAAGGCAGCTATTTGTTTACAAGGAAAAAAAAGTCAAAACAACATCATTTTAGTCCTTCATTAAAAAAAAAAATTGATTTGACAACTTGAGGGTAATGATCTAATGACCAAAATTATTTATGAGTTAGATTTTGAGTCAAGTCTAATAACTATTAATTTCTTCTTTTCTTTGGTGCACAATTCCACCAACTTTGTTTTTCCATAAAAGACTAGATTATAAGGCAAAAGAGTGTTCAATCATAGTTGAACTTTCAAATCAAGACCAAAAATATTTTCCTCACCCCTAGTCTCTTATAATCTTTCAAAGTTGGTGGGTTATGTCCAACATCAATTATATGTCAACAATACGAATAATGATAAGTTGAATTTTCAAATCAAGACTAAAAAAAATTCTTTTGAGAGTAAAACCATAGAATTTAACATAACAGTATATAAATAATACAATTTTTTTATTGTAAAAAAATTAATCTAATAGTTTATGTATCATACATTCATACTCTAAGTGAAAGATAACTATATTATTGATGCACACATGACAACATAAGAAAGATGACAAGTACAAGCAACATCCAATTTTACCAAATATAGCCTCCAAATAAAAACCAGAATTTGAAATTTTATTATTGAATTATTTTTTCAAGTAACCAAATTTATCTAGAATACAAACTAAACAACCATATTTTTACTAGGCCTAAATTGATATTTGATATTTGTATGGCCTAAATGGTTAGGACTTGCTAAGAAGTGCTCTTCATAGTAAGATCGGCTTCTTTGAAGGGTTGCAACATGAGTTTTCTTGTGCCTATTTGCTCCCATGTTGTTATGTCCTGTTCTTTCATAGAACTAGAGCTATCTTTGAGCATTTAGTGGCATATGTAATGGAGCTAGGTATTTTATTTCTTGTTTAGAGAATGGAAAGGTGTAAAGCTATTATTATATAGCTAGAGCAACATCGTCGAACACTTTCATTTAAAGAGAGAGTTAGTGGAGTTCTTGAGGAGTTAGAGTATCTATACTACGAAGATTGGTTACTTGTTTATGTTTAAGAGTTTGTAAGTTATCAACCATAGAAAAAAAAATTGTTAAAAGGTATAAAACTAGAATAAACTTGGTTTTATTCAGGTTCCCATAAATAGTGGCATTGATGAAGTCGTTAGAACTTCATATTGGATATGAGCTTTCTACAACCCCATCTTAGACTCAAAAGTGTAAAGATTTGAATATGGGTTTTGTTCTTGGGCTCAAAATTTCTTGCAAAACAAGTTTCATGTCAGAATAAGAGACCATCTGATACTTAAATTAGTAAATTATAAGAGAAAAATAACGTGAAAAAAAGAGAAAAAGAGTGAAGATTTGTGTGTTCTATGCGAACTTGTGTTCTTAAATGAACATGAAAGGCTCGATCATATGAGCTTCCCTCTTGCAAAGTAAAGTAATAATAGATAATAATTGCTTTTATTTATAGGTTATCAAAAAAGATGAATTATTGGTTATTATGTCTTGTTATTCCATTAGAGGAGAAGGTTGGCACTGGACGGTGATTGACATGAAAGTAGGATAAGGTAGGCATTTTGTGAGGAGATGGATAGGAAGGAAATAACTATTGGCAAGAATGTTAGGCGAAGGCATGTGTTGTACTTGACAATTTGTGCATAAGCATAAAAAAGTGCAACACCGTACTAACTTTTTTAGAATTAGTAACATTGTTTCAGATGTGTGCTAGTTTGTTAGACTTCTTGAGAATTTTCATGGTGGGATGTTGTTGGGTTTGAATTGAATGCTTGAAATACACAAGCTCAATAGCATGCTTTTGAAAGATATATAATGTCATATGTCGCTAAGGCTAGCTCAAAAGATAAGAAATGATATTCCTTGGAGAGACAAACATTTCTTTTTCTGAAGAACAAAAGTGTAATTCTTAATAGGATAGCATGATAAAGTTGTGAAAGATTGATAGTTTTTGTGGGAGAGGGATACTGCTTTTCTTTTTTTTCCCCCTTTCCTCTCGATAATTCATTTTTGGAGATTAAATTGGTAAATGGATTGAAATTAAGGGACTAAAATGGAAAGAAGAAGAGAAATTTACTAACGCATGTAACACATGTGTTAGGCAAGTGAGCCATGTCTTATTGATTTAGGACGGTACGTGTGGCTTCCTTATTGTTCTGATGGTGGTCTTTCTTGGTGTGAATTCACTAGATCCTTGGCTGGTGCCATGCCATATTTAATAAAGTTATTTTTACATCTATTTGATGTATTTCAAATATGTTAATAGCCATGATGTCTATTAACGATTATATAAAATTTATTCTTGACATAGACGAATATAAGTCAAAATAATTCGCAAATTCATGTCGTTAAATCATTTAATAACAAGTCTTGCTTTATATTTATCAATAGTTCTATAAACTTATATCATTTTTTAAGATCCATTTATGGGCTAATTGTTTACTTTCAGGTGGAAGATTCACTAACTTACATGTATAATTATTCATAATGGACTCAATTTCACTATTGACTACCTCTAAGGTACTAGGTGTTGTCTTTCCCAACATCTAGTACCTTAGAGGTTGATGAATTCTCTATGTACAAGTGTTCAAAATCCACTTCTTATAACAAAATAAAATCATTTTCTTGATGCATACGTGTCTTGTTGCGTTAGTGTGAACCCATCACTAAAGATTTTTTATTAGGTTGACTTCAGAAATAATAACAGACATATTCATTTTCAAAACTTTATCGGTGAGGTGATAAACCTCATTAATATTATCTTCAACAGTCATTCTCTTCTCTTGGATTACTTTTTTTAGCCTTATTTTTCCAACCCTTGGCGAGGGGCCTTATCTTGTTGCATATAAAGCATTTTCCATTAATTTGGCAATATTGTTCCTCCTTTCAATAAGTTTCGCCTCTCGGTCTTTATTGTGGATTTTCACCACTTGTTTTACAAGGTTTGTTTTAGGATTTATACTAGAATATTTAATTCCTTTTTCAAACTACTTATTATCCTTTTTTACTTTTAGTTTTAAAATGAGGTATTCAATTCCTATTTTATTGCTCTTATACTTAAGGTACTTCTTAGATTCTTTTCATGATAGTAATAATTTTACAATAATTACTATCACTTAAAAGGCTTCACTTATAACCATATTTTTAGCATAAATGTCACACTATAAGAGTTAAGCTAGAAAATTACGTGAAGAAAAGTGTTTAATTCTACATAAAAATTTATCCAAAATAGTGAAGAAAAACAAACTTGAAACACTCCTTTTCAACATTTTTTATAGAAAAAAAAAACTATCTAAAAACTATTCAGGTTATGAATAATTAGTTCTAGAGAAAATTGAAGAAGTTGATTAGATTTATTCCATAAACTTGATAATACAATAGGCTATAAAAAATAATACTCAATGGACCAGACTTAAGCCCAAATTTAAATGGTAAAAAATAATCTTTTGTGGCCCAAAAAAATTATTTTATAGTAAATTCAAACCCAAGACAGGCCAGAACACGAGCCGAGCCGCACATATAAGTATGAATTTAAGCTTAAAGCTCACTTTGCTTAAATTTTCTTTCTTATAAGTATGAGTGCCTTTTTGGCTAATTTTTAACTTTTCACATTCCAACTAAATGGGTGTTTGTTTCATGGAAAACACTTTCTAAAATTTTCCACGTTTGTTTAACTTTAAGAAAATTGGTCAATAAAAAGTGGTTTTGGTCAAAGGAAAAACTTAAGTCTTTTCAAATGAAAGTGTTTTCCTTCTTTTTAATAAAAAAAATACTTTCCGAATCTTTAAAAAAATAAATAAATTAAAATGATTAAATTACCATTAAAATCAAAATTTATATTTTCATATTATTTTTTAGAAATAATAAAGTAAATTGAGAGACAATTTGATATTTTGATAAATATAAATTATAATTTAAAATAAAAAGTGGCTTATAAGACTGCATACAGTGTTTGAAGGCGGCGTTCCTTGACGTGGTTAGAATCTTCTTGGCAGCCCCTCCCTTTTTAAACGGCACAAGTAGCATATTGATTTTTTATTTGACATAAACGATCTTTTTTTTTTCTCCTCAATTTCTATATCTGGTTCTCTAAATTTTCAAATTAGCGTCTCTTCAATTTATTTTTCCTTCAAATTTGATCCATGTTATTTTAATTAATATTTATTTTATTTAAAATAATTTATAAAATAAAATTATTTTTAATTTCATCCTTGTCAGATTTGATTCTTATTTTTTAAACAATTTTTCATAAAAAAAACTACTTTCTAACAAATAAACATGTAAATAAACCACTAGAAATTTATTTTTTCTATATAGAATATAAGTTTTTTAGATAATTTTAGGTTTCTCAAAAACATAATGGCTATAGATTTTTTAAGATTAATTTTTCATTCACCCATGATTTATTTAAACAAAGTAAATGTTATAAATTAAATTCCAACAAATTTTAACCTCAACCATACTCATTAACTATAATTTTAAACAATATTCCAACAATTTAGTCCTATATAGAAAATAAAAGACAAACAGAAAATTTTCATTAAAACACTAAAAGTGAACTTCCCATCTCAACATACATCTGTACTCGTATATATACCTATTTGGTGCTATGTACTTTGACCCTGTCTAGGCAAAGTATCAAACTGATCCTCGTCTTCCCAAATAAGATCTCATCACACACAACACCAGAACTCCCCAAGCACAAGAAGAAACACAAGGTCAAAAACAAAAACGAAAGAAAAGTAACGTGTCTTCCCTGTATAACTATAGGAATAGTTGTCCAATAACAAACAGCTGTGACATACCGAACTCCCCAAGCTCGGTCACGTATACGTTACCCACCACCTCTATTTTGGTGGACGAATCAAGTACGCGGGCAAGGGACTGGCACGTGGGGACTTTAGAGGAACCTCGTTGAGCTGCTTCCCACTACCATCATAATAAATTACCCCTGAGAAATCCAATGGCTGACACTTATCACCCATCAAGATAGCCTTTTGCCAGACACCACCATCACCAAACTCATCAGGACCCAGAAGAACATCGACGTTTTCCTGATCATCCTTTCTCCGGAGATGCATCAACGTGATGGCCTTGTTGCTTATTTGTGTCAAGAGCTGCTTTGGCCTTGCAAGTGGCAATCTTGGAGAGTGTCTTGGGCTCTTGTTGATGGTGCTGCAGTTGTTCTTGTAGGTTGGCTTGTTGGCTGTTTTGAGCTTGCTTGAGACACGGCTTGCATGCTTGGCACAAAGAGCCATGAGATATGATACGGACACAAGGAAACCTGGGGATAGCCTCTTTGGTGGTGAGCTAGAGCTGGAGTCGTGTTGTGGTGATGTTATGACCATGTTTGCAGTTTCTTTGCCTTTGGATTTTCAATTTTGAGCTTTTGATGACTAAGAGTAATATTGGAGGGTGGGTGAGGGGGGTGATTTGTGCTGTATTTATAGGGGTTTTTTTTGAGAGAGATGAGGCTGACCTTTGATATACGAGGGAGCCGGTGCTGGCTGTTTACAGTTGACTCACTTCTATATATATATATGAAAAATGATTAAAGGATTCAAGTAGGTTGGTTTGGTTTTTATTTATAAAAATAACTAAATTAAAATTTTATAAAATATTAAAAAAATTTAAAATCAGTTTTAACTAATTAGTTTCACGGTTTGATTCGATTTGATTTTGATTTGATTTGTTAATTTTAGATTCAGAATTGAAAATTATATTGTTTTTTGGGCTTTTTTTGGACTTTCTAATAGGTTGTTTTCGGTTCGGTTTTTTCATTTTGGTTCAGTTTGGTTTATTTCTTAACTAAACCGGTTTGGTTCGGTTTTTTGATTTCAGGCTTATAAAACTGAAAGCGAACCGAATCGAATTTTTTTAAAATATTTTAATTGGTTTAATTGGTTTTTTTCATGGTTCGATTTTTTAGTTATTTGTTTTTCTAGTTTTCTCAGTTTAATCGGTTTGTTAAATTTTTTGCTCCTCCTAGTTCTAAGCATGATTACATTATATATATTGCATATTAATTAGCTAATCACAATATTATTTACCTATGTTACGCTAAATCAATTTTAAAAACAAATTCAATTGAAAAACAATATAGATATAGTTTTTTTAAAATAATTTAAAACATGTAAAAATTGATTCAAGTTAACTTGGCAAATTAAAAATAACCTGAATAACTAGAAAAAAAATAACTAAAAAAATTCAAGATAATATATTTTTTAAAATAAATATTGAGACAATAACATATTAGATCGACTCAGGTTAATTCAGATTAACATATAAAACCTATAACACAGGTTATGAGACTATGATAATCTTATAGAAAGCATATAAATATTTTTTATTGGAGCTAAGTTTTCATTCAACCAAATATTGGAAAAAAAAAGACTAAAAACCAGAGTCAACTCAATGAAGAAAATGTTAACTTGTCAAACTTGGATCATGAGATCGAGATAACCCAATAGAAAATAAATCAAAATAAATTCACTTCCCGATCAATCCAACATTGAAAAATAAAATTAAAAAAAAGACAAAAAAAAACTTGAGTAAACTTAGTTTAACCCGCTAAATCCTTAACTCATGTCATGAGATTAGGATAACCCCATAGAAAGCAAAAATAAATAAAATAAAATTATAAAACTTAATTCTCAATTAACTTAAATGATGAAAGATAAAATTAAAAAAAAATCAATTAAAAAAAAGATCAAAAAACTTGAGTTAACCAGGTTAGCTCGCAAAACTCATAACTCGGATTATGAGACTATGATAATTTCATAGAAAGCAAATAAATATAAATTATAAAACTTGATTCCCAATTAACCTAAATGGTGAAGGTTGAAATTGAAAAAAAATATTCAATTACAAAAAATGACAAAAAAAACTTGAGTCAACTAGGTTAGCTTGCAAAACTCGTGACTCGAGTTATGAGACTGTGATCACCTCTTTAAAAGTAAATCAAAATAAATTATGAAGTTCTATGCCCAATAAATATAATGATAAATGATAAAATAAAAAAAAATCAAATAAAAAAAAACATTATACCAATAAAAAGTACTTTATGAAAAGGGGAACAATGATTTCTCATCCTCGATTAATTCTTATTAACAAAAGTTATATTCGCTCATTATGCTGTTATTAAATTTTCAAGTTAATTATTTTAATAACTAGTTATTAATATGTTTCATGTATTATAATTTTTTAATTAAGAAACAAATATATATTATTTATATTTTATAAAATAATTAAAATAAATATAAAATAAATTAAAAAAATATATGAATTGATAAATTAAAAAGAGTTGTTAATGCTAATCAAATATTAAAATGTGAAGCTAATCTTTATAGTTGAAGCTGAAAGATACACATGAAGATGTTTTTCACGAGTTGCCTTTTTCGTTTTACATGTTTTTATATAGGTGAGTTGTCTTTGCTAATAACAAAAGATTTTTATTTTTATAAAAATAACATAAAAATGCAACTTATTTATATGAAACATAGATGAGAAAAATTAGTGACAAATCAAATTAATCTCTTCAAAGCATTATAAAAAGAAAAAAAAAGTAAATAGATCAATCAATGTTGAAATAATAAATCTAATTAAAAGAGTTTAATAAATAAGAGAGAAGGGCATTAAAAAACCAAAAGAATAAAAAAAATTGAATGAACCCTGATTTACTTGTTTTAGCATGGACATAAAACAAACCATTTTCATTGACTTCTACATAGAAGACGAACCAATCGACATAAATCTAGGCTTTTTTGGTGGTTGAAATATGGTCATTTAATCATTTTCTCTAAAAATACTCCTATGAATTTCTATCTCTTCTCTTAATATCTAAGAACTGAAAAGTGAAAAATATAAAGTTTGGTAACCAAACATGAATCTCTAAAACAATTGGAACTAAATAATAGGAAATCTAAAACTAAAAGGATCAAACTATAGCCTTTTGTTCCAAAATCTAAATGGAACATTTGTTTTTTTTCCCTTTATCTTATATGGTCCTCTTTTAATTTGTTTAATTTTTTAAAAGGATCAAACCTTATTCTTTTAATTTTAACTTGTATTTTCAACTCCTATCAAATTTTTATTTTATAAAATTATAATCAAATTCATATTCGAACATAACTAAAACCCAGAACATTAGAGGCAATACATATATGAAAAATTACACATAAAAGAAACCATGATATCATAACGTTGGAGGATAAAATTGCACCAATCAAAGTTAGAGGATCAATTTTGTTTTAAAAGAGCATTGTTCAAGTGAACAAGCAAGTCCATACTGAGAATGAGTCTGATATTACAATGAATATGTCATATGTCTTAGTTTATTTTCTAATTTTCATTCCTTAAAATTTAAAGTTATTTATTTTTAAGAGGTTATTATTAATTGTATTTTTTTTTAGTGATACACATACCGTGTTACAATTCAAGTTGGTTCACATAATGTTGTTTTTTTCACTTGATCCTCGAAACATTTTCTATTCAAGCCACCATTTTTTTTTCCCTTTCACATTGCATTGATTGGTAATTGGATCTAATAATTTGTTTTGATTAGCTTATTATGGAGTTTTTGTAGTGTTAAGAAAAACTTTTTGAATTAATGCTTAATTTGAGGAAATAAAGTTCAATTTTATTACTAACAAATTGACATAATGGTTTTTTTTATTGTATTGAGGTGTGGGTTTTTAAATTTTGGTCCCTATAGTTTTTTCATTGTTCATTTTTGGTCTTTTTGTTTTTAATCTTTTATATTTTGATCCAAAACCTTCAATATTTTTGCATTTAGTCTCTGAATTGGATAGATGAGAGGGACTCGTAAAAAATTGTTGGAGAATAGAGAAAATGATTGGTTTGCTAGTTTCTAGGAACAAAACGACCTGGATTTGGTATTAATGTGTTTCTTTAGATGAGATGAGTATGATTGAGGTGTTTTTGAGTTTCTATATCACTAAAAAAAAGTAGATCAAGATTGGAAAAGAATATTTTTTTTTGTTTAATTTTGTGTTTTTGAACTAATTTAAGGGTCTTTTGAGTTGACAAATCAATTTATTAAGGTTATGAAAATGTTTATTAGAAGTTTTTAAGTGAAAATAAGTTGAAAAATAGTTTATTAGATTCAAAAAATCTTAGCATGATTTTCTAGTCATCTCTTTGATGGGTGGAATCTAAGCAAGCAAATAATGCACTGTTTGTAACTATAGAATGATGCATTGTCTGCTCTCTTTCTTTTTAAAAAAGTAGACAGATGACACGAACATCGTTTGCTCATTTTAAGAAAAAGAAACAAAAGATGTGAGCATGGCCTTGCAAACCCACGTGTTTGGCCTTTTTTTAACGGACTAGGTGCATTAGACCACCTAAACCTAAATGTCTGACTTTTTTTTTTTGCCTTTGTTTATATATATATATATATATATATATATATATATATATATATTCAACTTAAATTATAATTCATTAAGATAAATTAATTTAAAAATTATTTTGGATATTATTTCATTAAATACCATTTAATTTTTTATTTTTTTTAAAAAAACTTTTTATAACATTATCAAGTGTTCCTTTCGTATTGCCATTCATAATGCTTTTTCTCTTAGATTTTATTTAGTGGCTTTCTTGCGCATGTCTATTTTTATTATTGTATAATTAATTAAAAAATAAACTTAAGAAAATAAGGCTATTAAACCCAACTAGTTCCTTGACTCGGGTTGCAAATTAACTTAAGTTAGCCTAAGTCGATCAAAAATATCATCGTCTCAATAAATATAGTTTCCAAGGATGCCAACTTGAATTTTTTTCTAAAATCAAACTAGTTTTGACCAAGTTGTATTTGAACCCTCTAGGCTGGCCAAGTCACATCTGGTAAGCTCCCATCTTTGTTTTGTTTTTTTTAAAATTTTTTTTTATAAATATCATGCTAGATAAGGGGCTGCGTCAAGGTCTCTAATTTGATTTTTTTTTAATTTATTTGAAACTCATATCAAATAAGAAGCCAAGTCGGGGGGTCTCCAGGTTAACCCGTAAGACTAGGTCGGATTTGGTAACACTACTAAGAAGTTACATATAACAATGCACGAACGATGTGTTGTTCTTATATTATTTTATACATTCATTTCAAAATTATTAGAATATTCTTTTTTTCTAATCAAAACTTGATTTTATGATATGATAAATGTTTTTTTTTATAAAAGACCAAATATAGATGGCTAAGCATGTGCGCATGGCATTGCAAAACCATGTGTCTAGCCTTTTTTCTAACATGCCAGGTTCACTAGACTACCTGGACCTATGCATCTGATCTCCTTTTGTTCTTTATTGTTTTTTATATTATTTCTTCAATTTAAATTATAATTCATTGAGATTAATTAATTAAAAAAATTATTTTAAATATCATTTTATTAAATACTATTCAATTTTTGCATTGTTTTTGAAAAAGATTATAGTATTATTTTGATAATATTATCAAGCATTCTTTTTGCACAACCATTCATAATGCTTTTTTTTTCCTTCAATTTTATTTGGTGGCTTTCATAAACATGCATATTTTTATTTTTTATATCTAAATAAAACATATATTTTAAAAAATAAAATTATCTTAATATATATTTTTCTATAAGCTTCCCGACTTGGGTTTTAGTTAGTGTTAACAACAATTCATGGTTAAATTATTTTATGCTAAAAACAAGTTGACAACTACTTACACATTATTATTTAATTTGTTTTGTTAAAAAAATTAATTTGACTCACAGTGAAGTACAAGTCATTAGTAATCTCAAAACTTTTTCCTTCATTTTTGTAAAGGAAGAGGAAAATAAGTGTGAAATTTGTGGATTTATATAGATGAAGATCATTATTTTTACAAATCTTGTTGAATCTTGTTCAAACTATTATTACAAGTCAAGTTTGATTCTATCCATCCATTGGATTATAAATTTATATAAGAATTATACAACTTTTCTTCAAAATAAAATAAATAAGAAGTTGATTTTATGTGTGTGCTTAGCTATAAAAATTCGGTTTTGCCCCTAGAAAAACTTAGCTATTGTACAAAAATAACGTTTCATTGAATAAGAGGAGATTGGCATTAGAAAATAGAAAGCAAAGATTTGATCAAAGCTAGTTTAATGGGAGGGACCTGTTTGGATTATGTCTCAATCAGAAAGAAGTCAGAAAAAACCAAATGCTTGCTAAACCTTTCCTATTAATTATCTTTTATTTTATTTATTAAGGAGATAAATGCTAATAAAATTTTCTAGAGAGATCACATCATTCAAATTTCTTTGACTAAACCAGATAATTAAGAAACTAAACTAATAACTATCCATTCTGCTGAAATAATAATATTAAAGTGGTGTAAGAAGTTCATCTTCCAACCGAGTAAAATAGATACTAGCCCATTGTTTTGCGATGTGCCACATGTCAAAGTAATTTTTTTTTTAAAAAATATATATCAAAAAAATATAAATATTGAAAAATATTTTTATCTAATATTAAAATGAAAACACATTCAATTTATTTTAGGTCAACCCGGATTGACATGCAAAACTTGTGAGAACAATCTTTTAAAAAAACCAAACTGGAAAGCTAAATCTCTAATTAACTCAATTTTAAAGAATAAAATTGATAAAAAAATATGTATTTTTTTTAAAAAAACCCATGAGAACTCGAGTGAACTAACCAAATTCATGACTCAAGTCATGCACGCCATCAAACTCAATAAATGTTTTATCCCATAGATTAATTTTCATTTAATAGATTTATATGATAATAAAGTGCATGTAAATTCTTTTTACAAAACCTTTTTTTAAATGAATTTTTTTTTTAGTTTTAAGTTAAATAAAAAAATAATTCATTGATAACAAATGAATAAATTGCATTTTTGTTTTCAAATTGAGGGATAAAACAAATGCATCAAACAAAAAAAAAATAATAGTTTAGATGATGTAGCTTAACTTGTAGTGGAAGCTGCGTTACGGGTCATAAACTCAATTAGGTTCGATATTTATATATAATCTAAATTTATTAAAAAAAAGAGTTGTATATATGCACCCATTAGGATAGTCTTATGGCCCAACACATTGAGCCATTAAACAGAAAAGTCTATGCTCATACATCTATCCCTATTTTTTTTAATATATAATAAACAGCATCTCATATGTCTGTCTTAGATTTGAGAAATCAAGGCTAAGTCAATTGTACAAAACAAGAAATAGAGTATCGAATTAAAAGAAATTTAAAAAATTATTATTTAAATCCATAAGGATCCGAGAGAGAGTACATAGTAAATAATGAAGAGTAGAACCACAACACAAGTTTGTTTATTTTATTTTTAATAGTGCGGTTGGATGGGGCAGGTCGATGATTTTCAACGTGTCAAGACTTCAGCCGGGGGAATGCCCATATAGGAGAAGATGTGGTTGAGTCAGCCTGAGTGGCTTGAGGCACTCTTTGCCATGTCCTTTCCACCTCTCAAGAAGCATTATGGGCGGCACAAGTGGGCATCCAAAATGTCTCCACCCCCAACTTTAGCCTAATTCGCATGCTTCTCGTTTCCCACGGACCCACCATTTTGGGTGACCAAACTCTCGCCATCCATTTGTTTTTTACTCCATGCTTTTTTGTTTTTGACATATTTTTCCTTAGATTATCTAAATTCTAATGTAACTATCAAAATCAAAATCAAAATCATTTCTTTAGTTGACGTGTGGTGAGGAGTAAAAAAACATTGAATGTGTTTTAATATGCCATAGGTAAAAATACAATAAATATATAAATTGAAAATCCAAACTATAAACATATCAAAAGAAAATGAAAACTGAAGTGTTGGTTTATGTTAAGCTAGAGAGGCTGTAAGATTTTGTTGCTTGCAAAAAGACATGTTTATGACTAGTCCAAAGGTACAAGTTAGTGACTTTACGATTACATGCATAAGATTTTGTTTTTGTTTTTGTATTTTAAAAACATTTTAAAAAAATTAAAAATTTAAATTTACTTCAAATTAATATTATTTTAGTGTTTTTAGATTATTTTGATTTACTGATGTCAAAAATAATTTTTTAAAAATAAAAAAAACTTTACTTTAATGTATTTTCAAGAAAAAATTATTTTAAAAAATTACTGTTATCTTACTTTCAATCATACTTTTAAAAAGCAAGTTTATCTGTGTTGTGAGTTAATTAGCACTTTGTCGAGGGGGGAAAACATGAAAAAATTGAACAATCTAGATTGGAAAGGTATTCAAGAAAGGCCACTAAAAGAAACCCTTCATGATGAATGGAATGATATCTGCATGATGGTTAAAGCCCAAGATTACACAACTGAAAAGCAGAAAGAAAGGTAAAGAAAACCTGCAAGTAAGAAACCAATAAAAAAAATTAGTGTAAAAATGTAGAAACAAATGAGGGAAGTGGTTTTTTGAAACAACTTTTCAAACTTTCGTGTGTTTATTTGCTATTAGAAAAGTTGGTCAACGGAAAACACTTTCTAGTCAAAGAAAAATTTGGCTTGGTTTCCAGAAAAGTATTTTCCTGAAAAATTTGGGTGGAAAACACTTTCCGAAAGTAGTGAAAAATTTAGAAATGTCATATTATTTGCTGATTATATTAAATTTGATCCTCAAACTTTTGATTGCTATATATATTTTGTTTTGAATATTTATTTTTCAATTTCATCTCTTAAAATTTACTTTTTATATTAACTTTGGTCCTCATTTTTATAATTGTTATTTGTTTTTCCCTTATTATTTTTTTATTGAAATTTTTTATCTATCAAATTTGATCCTTATTTTTTTTATTGTTACTTATTTTATTTAAAATAATTTATGAAATGTTAATTATTATTATTTTAATTTCTTCATCTTTCATTTTTTTATTTTTTAGATTTGATCTCTATTATTTTGATTATTATTTATTTTATTTGAGATAATTTATGAAATTATATTTTTTTTCAATTTCATTCTCATTCAACTTTTTAATTTGTAAGATTTGTTCCTCATTATTTTAATAAACTTGAGAAAAATAAAATATTAATAAGTTATTTTCCAACTCATTTTCCATGATATAACCAAACACTAGAAAGTGTTTTTCAACTTATTTTCCATTACACTACCAAACATAAAAAAATAATTCACTTTCCTATAATTTACTTTTCAAAAGTAAACTACTTTCCAACAAACAAATGGGGCTTAACTGGAAAAAAGCATACACAAAACAATAAATCATTACAAATAATAAATTATTAATTGAGATGGTATGCTTAACTATAGATCACACATGAAAATATTGTCAAAAAATATCTCAACTCAATAGCTTAGGCTGTTAGGTGAAGTTTCAAGATATAATTTATATTATTCGTTAACACACATCCTCAAGTGAAAGACATTTGATCTTGAAATTTGCAGAGACTCACACTACCTTATGCTTAATTTTTATCAAATAAATAAGGATGGTGAGATTCGAACTCGTGATAGCTTGGTCATTAAGGCTCTGATATCATGTCAAAGAACCATCTTAACCCAATAGCTTAAGTTATTAGGTGAGGTCTCAAGATATGATTTATATTATTCTCTAACAGACATATAACATAATTTTGAATGGTAAAGACTTTTTTTTTTGTAGAAACTTTCTTTATTAAAATCCTAATGTCTCATGTTAAGGAAGATAACCATTTGTAATGAAGAAGAAACATTTCATGTCTACAATAAACAAAAAACCATACATAAAACAGCAAAACCATCCATTCCCGTGAAAAATAGAAATGGGCATTGGATATGAGAATACATGAAGCTGAAATTAGCATTATAGCTGGAAATTGTTAAACCTAAAAATAAAGCATAGCAAATTTTGGCAACAATATCAAGGTCAACAGGAGAAACAAATCGGATAGCATTGTAATATAAGGTGCACCTAAAGGGAAAGCAAGCATACCATATATCTTAACACTACCAAATTTAATAGTTTTACAATCGGAATTTTCTGTTGGTATTCACACTAACAGTCTATTTGTGATTATTTTATTGATGGGATCACAAACAAAAAATTCCATCGGTAATATGCTCATCAGTAATTTTTGGTATGTGAGTGAGTCAATTGTTAATAAATTTACCGATGACTTTAAAGACAGAACATGCATGCCAAAAAAAATTACTCGCTTCATTCCACCGGTAATTCCCTCAGTAAAATTTAGAATATCACTGATAATTGAACCATATGTAATTCCATCGATAAAATTCTATCGATGAGTTAACAATTGCAGTAATTCTTTTCCAACTCTTTAGAAGATACCGACAAACTTATTCCATTGGTGAGTTAACAGTAGCAATGCCATTTGCTGCAATTCTTTTTCAACTTTCTGGAATATACCTAAACATATTTTATTAGTGAGTTAACAATAACAATGACATTTGATATAATTCTTTTCAAACTCTTTAGAATATATCGACACAATAAGTTCGTCGGTGAGTTAACAGTAACAATGATATTTGCTGTAATTCTTTTCCAACTCTTTGGAATATACTGACAGACTTATTCCATTAGTAATACCATCTTTAATTATTTAAAAATATGTTTTTTTAAAAAAATTATGTTGAACAAAAGTATAAAAATAATTAAAGTAAATTAAAAATCAAATATATAAAAATAAATTATCTTAAAAAATTAAATATTTGTTATAAATTTAAATATTTGTACGTTTAAATACAATAAAACTAAAATTGAGGCGGTGTTGGAGGAGGAGGAGGCTGATTGTTGCTGAGACCGTGTGGGCAATTAAATGGTGTACATATACCATCAATTTGTGATCCCATCTCCATTATCACTCGACAGAGTTCTTCATAATTCGCAGTGAGTTGTTCATATTTTTCATTGAGATGGGTCATTCGATCCTATACTCGTTAGTCCAAAATCGCCTCAAACTCTGGAGTTTGAGTGCTCGGGACCAATTACGAGCATCTAACGGTTGAAACACCACGGGTCGTCTGCAAGTTCTCGACTGTAGTGTTAGAGAGTCTGTACACCCGATTTCTATCCGGTCCATCAGATGATCCTACCTCCAACCACAAATCTGAATCGATATCTAGATGGGTTGAAGGATCGTCTCTATATCTCTCCTTCAACCAGTTGTTATATGTCTCCCGCAAAGAAAAAAAATTCATCAAATTCAAGAAAATAATAACTTAAGAAAAAATGGTTAAAAACCAACATACCACAAAGTGTTGAGTCAGGCTATCCGTGAACTGCTAAACCCCTTTTTGGTGATCATCACTCTGCACGTGTGTTTCCACAAAAAGCTCCATTGAGCTTGACTCACATCCAAGAATTGTAGCCTGCAAGATAAAAATTATTTTCGGTTAAATATATTTATAAAAAACAATAAATAAAAAAAGGATATAATTTTAAAAAATATATATTACCATTCGTTTTGTATGGGAAACGAATGGAACAAAGCCATCAGTATAATGGTAACAGAACCGTGAACAAGGTGACTCCAGTTTCCTACACCAGACTATGACCATCATGTGAAACACACAGACTTCACATGTTGAATATATTTTGCCCGTACAATCTTCAAAATGCATAGCAGCCTGAAATCCTTCTAAACCACCATGTCATCGACAACACATCCAACTACAACAATTCAATATTTTCCCAATTTAACATCATAGAATCCTAATTCAAATTTGGATTTTAAGCATGAAATCCATTTAATTCTCCTTTTAAACTTGTATAATAATTTTAAACTCCTTACCCAATAAAAATATAAACTTTGAATGCTAACTAGTCAAAGTTTTACATTCCTCCCTTCTTTCCCTCTTTTTTGCCATGTGTTTCTTCTCTCCCTCTCCTTTCCATCACATGATTTCTCTTTTAATTCTTGTTTCAATTGTGTTTAGATTCTTATTCCCTCATTATCTTACCTAAAACTTTAGTTTCTCTAAAGGTTTTTGGTGTGGAACTCTCTAAAATTTTCTTTTCTCCTCCTTTCTCTCTCCTTACAACTCTAGTTGGTTGTATATAGAGGAAGATGAACTAAAATTTCTATTGTTTTCCTTTTATTTATGAAAATGTCATTAATGAGTTTCTATTTTACTCTTCTGCCTAACTGCTGACAATCTTTTATGATCTTCTTGAACTCCAATCGTCCTCATATTTTACCTAAAGATAGAACTTGTTAAGAGACTCCTCGAAAAATGTCAGTCAGATCCAATAATCGGATTGAAACTTATACTTGTTAGCATAAAATTGATCAGTATGTGATCTTACACCAAAAATTTAAATTTTGTTGTGCCATCCTTGCATGGATGTATTAATTTCTCAACTAGGGACCATTTTACATTTCCATCCTTTATTTCATTTACAAGTTTATTATCATCTCACGGTAACGTTATTAGTTTCATCTGGGGTTTACACTTTTTATGTCTTTCTTTTCTTTTTTTTTCTCTCATACATTTAAGCTCATTTAATAATTTCTCTTTTATTTACCATTTATTACAAATTTTGAACTTCCAGGGTTGACATATTCAATATTAAACTATAAATATTTTACATATATATTATTAATATTTACATTGTAGATCAAATTTGGAATGGATTTCAATTTGAGCTTGGTAATATTCATATGCATCATTCAATGAATGAATTTATATATATACACATTCAATTTATTTCATTGTTATTGGTATTGCTTAATCCAGCACATCTGTTATCTTTATTCCTTGTGGCCATTATGTTACTAAATATGATGTCATACTTGGCACATAACAAGAGCTCAATTTTAGAATGCCTAAACTTCTTTACTCCTCTTATTTCCTACATAAAGAAAGCTGGATGTAGTTAATAAAGCTAAAAGATTAATTAAAAATTGCAACAACACAAATTAAATTGAAAAGATTAAGATAAAGATAATTGACCTAATTTTTTTTTTCCATTATTCACTAGTTGCAGAAATAGTCCCAAATTCACTACTCCAACCAATTCCAATTTCAAATATTAAATTTTTCCACACCCTCCAATCCTTTTTAAATCCCATCCCATTTGTTATTAAGTTGTGCTTTTGTTAAAAAAAAGTTCTGCTTCTCTTAATAACTTTAATGCAAATGCCACAAAACATATGCAACATTGCTTTGGTCCAACAAGCTTTATTATGAGTATCAGACCCATCAATTGTTATGTTTGATATGGTAATGAAAAGAAAAGAATTAATTACCTAAAAGGAACAACTTTTAATGTTTAAAAGGGATGGATGAGGAAAATAAAAGTAAAAACCCTACAACCACAACAACATTTATAGATCATTTGAAACATAACAAGATATATTAATATGTAATTCGTTTTATTGAAAAAAACTTATGCAGTCATGAAAAAAAAAGATATATGTATATGGATAATGACAAAACACGGGTGAAGACTACCTATTCTTTCCTTTTTTTTTTCCAATAAGTAACAGAAGGATTCATGAGGTGCGTGTATATAAGCAAGTTTAATTAACGCAAAATAAAATGCTTGGTCAAAGCTAAAGATAATAGTAAAAAAAAACAAGTTATAGATTTGTTTCACCACAATACTAAAAAACATCCCACACTTACTGTCTGTGGATTGGGGGAGATTTGATTGGATCAAAGTTCTACCAATTTCACATGTTCAACACAATTTTATGTTACTGTAATCTAGCTTCACTTGTAGGACTATCTAACCTTTCTAAAAATGAACTAAATGGATTGGTAGCTAGCTAATAGAAGTCAAGATAACATATTTATGACAAAAATAATACATAAAATTTTAATCCAAGATGTTTTAGTAACAGAACCTAAAGATTAAATTTACCTTTCAAATCTACCTGCCAACCTAAAATGTCTTCAATTGGTTTCTAGGTAGTTGTTTTATGTATATGTGAAATGCTATTGGATGTATTGACTGCGTATAAAAATGTTTGATTGCTTTATGAATTAGTGTTCTCTTAAATTATACGTTACATTTTAATGAAAAATTTATAAGCGCAAATAATAGCAGGCATTGCATTTTATAGTATCATTGTATAAAATAAATTAATCAATCTCAAAGTAGTTTCAAATGTGAAATCATAGTAGCATCTTTTTGAAGACTATATATAAATTAAAATGATTACAACCACTAGTGTTTATGAATTGAAGCTTAGATTAAATGTTCGTAGGAGCAAAGACATGAAAAAAGAAGTCATTTTGTTTAGAATGTAGTGCCTGTCATTTGTTCAACCTCATTTAGGTTTAATGGCTGAGAACATTAATCTAAGACAACAATAATTAGAGTGACAACAATCATATGATAAAGATTTGAAATCAAACAACAATAATCTTAGACAATAAAAAAAACCCACTAATTTATGAAACTATATAAATAGATAAAGGTTTACAAGCAATAAATAAAAAGGAGAATAACTATATAAATAACGAGAAAGAAATTACAATCTTATTGTTAAATGGAAGCATGATTTACAATCCAGAAAAAGCTTGAGTTCGATTTATGTTCTGGGTTATTGGTTGCAGTCATGAGGAATGTTTGTCTATGTAATAGTTTTTATTTTTCATTTGTTGTTATAGTTAAGGAGAATGAATGAGAAGAAGACTACAGTGATCATTCAATACTTCTCAACAGTAACAAATGAATCTACCACTACACACTCACATGAAGGGGGCGTTTGACAATACGACCAAAACATTGTATGCCTAAAATTTAATTTTATGTTTTTTGCTTAAAATTAATTTTTTTAGTGTTTTTGGATTGTTTTGATGCGCCAATGTTAAAAATTATTTTTTTCTTCAAATAAATTATTTTAATACATTTCCGCGCAAAAAAACACTTTGAAATACAATCTTTACCACACTATTAAGCAGTAAAAAAAATGATTCAAAATGTTTTTTCAAAGATCCAATTTCAATAAATTGATGGTTCCACTAATAAAAACACAGTTGGGTCTTATAACTAAACACTTAGATAATATAATTCACCCAAAACATGAACCATGAAAATAAACTGGTTCTTGGAGAATCTGTAGAATGAAACCCAGATATACTAAAATGAATCTAATATAAATAGGCCTTGTTGTTTTTTTTTTTTATCAGAAAGAGCATTAAGTGGGCGTAAGAGAGTAAATTGTGAAAAGCCAAAACTAAGTACGGGCAAGTAAATCTATTAAGACGTACGCCTTGGACCCAGAAGTCACATAGAACATTTATGTGTTATTTGACATTTCTAGTAAAAGGATTACACAAGTGATTTGGTGAAGAACCTTAATATTATTGCATTACAACACTGTCTATATATAATACAAGACTGTGACTATATAAGGAATGCTAATGAAGGAATATACAATCATCAACAAGACTGCAACTATTTAGGAAATATTATCAAATCAGAGGTGCTATACATAGAAGCAAATCATTGATGAGCGGGAGTTATGGTGATTTCCTTATACGTGATTTCCTTATACGACCCCTCAAAATAGACATTCCATCAACAATGTTGATTTTGTCACATAACAAAGTGAAACGAGACCGAGTGAGAGGCTTTTTCAATAAATAAGCAAGTTGGTCATCCATGTGAACATGAGCAACATGCAGTTTGCTATGATGAATAAAGTCACAGACAAAGTGAAGATCAATAACGATATGTTTCATTCTGGAATGGAGAACAAGATTGGGACTAAGCTGAGTGGCACCAATATTATCATAAAGTAGGAGCGGTGGTTCACGTAACATGAGGCCAAGTTCATCAAGAAGAGACTTTATCCATACAATATCAGAAGTAGCAGTAGCCAATGCCCTATACTCTACTTCTGTAGAGGAACGAGCCACAACCTTTTGTTTTCTAATACGCTAGCTGATAGGGTTATTACCCAGAAAAATTATATAAGCTGTGGTGGACTTACGATTATCAAGATCACCACCCTAGTCAGCATCAAAGAACCCCCAAGGCACGGGGTTGGATTGGCGACGCAGCAAGAGACCAAAATGAATGGTCTGTTTGACATAGCGAAAGAGCCTTTTAACATGTTGCCAATGCATTAATGTTGGTTTGTGCATGAACTAAGCAAGACGATTGACTGCAAAACCCAGGTTTGGATGAGTGAGCGAGAGATATTGGAGAGAGCCAATGGTGCGTCTATATTCAGTGGCATCGCAACTAGCTGAACCATCGTCATGCATAAGCTTAGTAGACATAACACAGGTGTGTGAACTGCCTTAGCACTAGCCATATTCAACCTAGTAAGGAGATCATGAATATAACAGTTTTGAGAAAGAAACAAACCTTGCTGAACTGGAATAACCTCCATCTCGAGAAAATAATGCATATCACTAAGTTCTTTCAGGGAAAATGTTTCACCTAAAGAGGTGACAACATGCTGTGAAAATGTATTGTTATTGCCTGTGAGAATTAAATCATCAACATAAACCAATATATAAAGCAGAATGCCATCTCGATCGAAAATAAATAAGGAGCTGTCAGACTTCGAATTAAAGAAACCCAATGCAAGAAGGTTGGAGTGTAATGCAATGTACCAGGCTTTAGACGTCTGCTTGAGACCATAAATAGACTTCTGAAGAGAACAAACATGATGAGGACGAGACTGATCAATCAAACTGGCAGGTTGATGCATAAACATTTGTTCAGTTAACTGACCGTGAAGAAACACATTATTAACATCGAGTTGCTTGAGAGGCTAGTTATTTGACAGAGCTAGTGAGAGGATGAGGCAAATGGTGGTTGGTTTAATGATTGAACTGAAGTTCTTAGTATAATCGACACCCGGGCGTTGATTGAATCCCTTAGCCATAAGACTTGCCTTAAACCGATCTATTGTGCCATCTGGATGATGTTTAATCCTAAACACCCATTTAAAGCCAATTAAATTGGAAGCAGAGGGTCAAGGGACCAGACTCTAAGTGCCATATAAGACTAAGGCAGTAAATTCATCTACCATGGCTTTACGCCACCTGGGGTCTTTGAGAGCCTGAGAGACACAGATGGGTTCGAATGGTGGTGCAAGAGTATGCTTAGTAGTAACCGAGAGTTGCTTAGGACAAAAGATATTATTTTGAGCCCAAGTGACGATTGGATAAGTGCAGGTGGGTAGTGCGGGTGCTATAGGCAGAGGAGATGCAGAGTAAGAAGAATTATTAGTAGGAGAACAGGAAGCCATACCTGGTGTAGGGGACAGAGTCACGGTTGCTGTAGCATCAGGCACGATAGATGTGATGGTAGGATTATCCAATGGAACCATGCAGACTGGAGGAACAGGAGAAGGAGGGGAAGGAGCAGGACATGGTGTGACAGTAGGCTGAGGGGCATAGGGTGTTGCCTTTGTCAAGGGAAAAATACTTTCATAAAAAATGACATGACAAGAGAGATAAATCTTACCTGTGTGAAGATTCAAACATTGAAACGCATGTTGGGTAAGGGAGTACTCGGGAAAGACACAAGATTGGGATTTAGATTGAAATTTATTTGCATGATGCGAAATAAGCCAGGGATAGCATTGACAACAAAATGTGCGTAACTTATGATAGTCAGGAACTCGTCCAAATAATACTTCAAAAGGACTTTGACATGAATGTAATACAGTGGGAAGATGATTAATAAGATAAACTGTCGTGGCCAAGGTATATGACCAATAAGTGGAAGGAGTTGAAGCATAATGTAAAAGGGTCATACCCGTGTCGACAATATATCGATGGCAACATTCAATGGTGCCATTTTTCTAGGGAGTTTGCGATGCAGTGGTAAAATGGCTAATACCACGAGCAGCAAGAATAGGTCTAAGTTTGATAAATTCACCATCGTTGTCGGAATAAATTTTTAAATTTTTCTAGAGTTGATTTTCAACCATAGTGGTAAAGTGAACAAAAATAAAAGACACATTCGATTTGTTATGCATATGAAAAAACCAGCAGTACTTGGTAAAGTGATTAACAAAAAGTACATAATAGCGGTAGCTATCAACAGAAGGAACCAGAGATGGACCCCAAACATCAGCATATAAATATTCAAGAGGAGCATGACTCGTATGGGAGGTGACACTAAAAGGCAATTTATGCGACTTATTGCACTGACACGAAACACATGACAATAAAGACTAAGAGGGGGACACAAATAAGTTATAACTACGAAGAAGAGAGGACAAAAGTTTGGAATTGAGGTGTCCCAACCTATGATTCCAGCTATCAAAGGAGGCACGAGTGCCAGCCAAGGTGATGGCATGAGCTTGAGATGAGGGAGGACATAGTTCCACAGGATAAACACCATCTTCATACCTACCGCGCATGAGCACCACTCCCGTTATCAGATCCTTCACAAGGTAAAAGAAAGGGTGAAATTCAACAACAACATTGTTATCATGAGTAAACTTGTGAACTAAGATCAAGTTTTTGTGAATGAGGGGCACATGCAAGGTTTCTTTTAAATTAAAAGAGCGGGAAAGAGGAGGAAACAGTAGTGGAACTAATATTAGCAACATGCAAACCTGTACCATCTCCAAGAACCACCTTATCCTGGCCATCATACTCAGAATGAATGGAAAGATTAGCCAAATCAAATGTAATATTATAAGAAGCAGCAGAATCAAGAAGCCATTTAGCATTCGATGAAGCCGAAGAAGTAGTGTAATTGGCAGTAGGTTTGACACAGTTCTTGGCAGTGTGACTAGGATGGTCACATATTTGGCACACAACAAAGAGCCTCTTGAAAGGAGCTGTGTTCGAGAAATTTTGTTTGAAATGATTCTTATTGTGTTTGAAACGAGGATTTAATGACCTCTATTGAGAGGTATTAGCGGTGACAACCAGGGTTGAAGATTTTCCATCCATGCATTTGAGGTAGTGTTCATAACCAATTAACAGATCATGTAATTTTGCAAAGGACAAGGCAATTTCTCTCATATGTATGAGAGCCACCATATCTCTAAACTTAGAGCAAAGGCCATTAAGCACATATAATGTCAAATCATTATCTGAAACGGGTGCATCAATCAATGAGAGTTCATCTACAATTACCTTGACTATATGAAGAAACTCAAACACCGTGCGAGAGCCCCATTGAATAAGTGTAAGATCTTATTTCAACTGCATAATCCTGGCCCGAGATTTCCTAGCGAACAAGCGGGCGAGATGTTGCCAGGCATCACGACTTGTAGTGTTCATATCAATAAGGGACATAACCGCTTTAAAAACAGAAGAAAAAATGGCATTCAACAGCAAATGGTCCTATCTGAACCAGTGTGCATGGAGTGCCAAAGCAGAGGTAGAAGAGTTTGCATCAAGTGTAGGAGGGCATCGAAAAGTGCCATCCAAATATTTCATTAGATCATATCCAATGAGAATGATGAGGAGAGTTGCACGTTAGGAAGGATAATTTGAGGATGTGAGTTTGTAGGGCAATTGGTTGGAAGTGTTGATAAAAGTGAGAGGGAGTGAAGACGCAGAGTTAGAGCCAATAGACTCTGAGAGAGGAGTAGGGTTGCCACTAGCTGACATGGAGTTTGAGAACGTTTCTAATCTCATGAGAGCAGCTTGCTCTAATACCACAAAAGGATTACACAAGTGATTTGATGAAGAATCTTAATATTATTGCATTACAACACTACTTATATATAATACATGACTATGACTATGTAAGGAATGCTAATGAAGGAATATACAATCATAAACAAGACTGCAACTATTTATGAAATATAATCAAATTAGAGGTGCTATACATAGAAGCAAATCACTGATGAGCTGTATATAACGAAAGAATAAGTAAAATTTCTAGTCTTTTCCCTTTTATTTATGAAAATGCCATTAATGAGTTTCTATTTTACTTTTTTGCCCAAATGCTGACATTCTCTTATGGTCTTGTACCGGCGGAAAGGATTCCACATAAAGGTTGATCGGTACTACTAGAATTATCCTTTTAGGGAGTAAACATGTATTTTCTTTTAACTGGTTTTGTCTCCCATTTTATTTATTGAACTTCGATCATCCTTACATTTTACCAAAAGATAGAACAACTTGTTAGGAGACTCTTCGTAAAACATCAGTAAGATCCAATGATCAGATTGAAACTTATGCTTGTTAGCGTAAAATTGGTTAGTATATGATTTTACACCAAAAATTCAAATTTTCTTGTGTCATCCTTGCATGGACGGTATTAATTTCTCAACTAAATCTTAGGGACCATTTTCTTATTCCATAATATATCCATTTTACATTTCCATCCTTTATTTCATTTACGAGTTTATTATCGTCTCACGGTAATGTTATTAGTTTCATTTGGGATTTACACTAATTTTTTTAATGTCTTTCTTTCCTTCTTTTTCCATACATTTAAGCTCATTTAATAATTTCTCTTTTATTTACCATTTATTATAAATCTTGAACTTTTAGGGTTTACATATTCAATCTTAAACTATAAATATTTTACACATATATTATTGATTTTTATATTGTGGATCAAATTTGGAATGGATTTCAATTCAAGCTTGGTAATATTCATATGCATCATTCAATGAATGGATTTTTTTAAAAATATATATATTCAATTTGAAATAGTAATATCTAATTAAAAAGAACACATATATTCAAACCACAATCCATCAAGTTGGAATCGCCACTTTCTTCTTCAAGATTTATTTCATTGTTATTGGTATTCCTCAATCTAACACATCTGTTATCTTCATCAAATAACATCCCTTAAGAGGCAACCCAAACATATTTTTCTATGGCCACTATGTTACTAAATATGACATCATACCTGGCATATAACGAGGGCTAAATTTCAGAATGCCTAAACTTCTTTGTGCTTCTTATTTCCTACATAATGAAAGCTGGATATAGTTAATAAAGCTAGAAGATTAATTAAATAATGCAACAACACAAATTAAATTGAAAAGATTAAGATAAAGAAAATTGACTTGGATTTTTTCTTTTCATCCTTCATCAGTTGTAGAAAAAAATCCCAACTTCATTACTCCAACCAACTCCAATTTTAGATATTAACTTTTTCCACACCCTTTAATCCTTTTTAAATTCCATCTCATTTGTTATTAAGTTGTGCTTTTGTTAAAGAAAAGTGTTGCTTCTCCTAATAGCTTTAATACAAATGTCACAGAACATTTGAACATTGCTTTGGTCCAACAAGCTTTATCACGAGTATCAGACCCATCCATTGCTAGGGTAATGAAAAGAAAATAAATAATTACCTAAAAGGAACAACCTTTAATGTTTAAAAGGGATGAATGAGGAAAATAAAAGTAAAAAGCCTACAACCTCAACAACATTTATAGATCATTTGAAACCCAACAAGATATATTAATATGTAATTCATTTTATTGAAAAAACCTTATGAAGTCATGAAAAAAAAAAGATATATGTATATAATTGTAAGGAAATATTAAATTCCAAGCAATTGGAGATTGCTTAGGAAATTAAATTTCCTTTAAAATTATCATATTTCCTAGTGGAAGATAATGTGAATTTTTTATACTTTAATACCCTTTTTTAGTTTAAATGAAATAATATGCCCTTGCTTTCATCAATAATAATACAATTATCATTAATGTTTAACTCTATTTTTTTAATAAAATGAAACATTACCATTGTCCATCATTTTTTAGCATTAACACTATTATAGTATATTACATATTATACGTTAGTACATAATTAGAAAAGGTTTATTATTCTTGTGTTGTAATCTCTACATTAACCATTATACATTACCCTACATGTATAAATAGAAAAGGTTGTTTAACTAATAAGTTAAGCCTCTTATTATTCTCAACTTGGTATCAAAGCTATAACACTTTAAAACTCTATTTCCTTCCTTTTAATGGACTTTTCTTCTTAGCCACTGGTGCAAACTTCTTTTTAGCTCTCTGTTTTGGAAGTTTTCCCTATTGATGTCGTGAATTTTCAAACCTCTTCGTCTCCTTCTGTTTTGCATTCTTCCCCTCTTGCTACTACCATGAATCTTACCATCATGGATGCTTCAATCTTGCACTCTTCCATTGTTTTGTTGCTGTGAATGTTTTAATTGTTCCCCTCTCCAATACTCATTCAGTTATTTCTTTGAAACTTACAAATATAAATTATCTTTAATGGTAAATACAAATAAAACCATATCTCCTTGGACAAAGTGTTTTCCACTATGTTGATGACTTTTTTCCATGTCCTCATTCTCATATAGTTATTGCTAATGGTGTTTCTTTCAGATTAATAATTATTTTCTTTGTTGGAAACAACATGACCAACTTATTTAAAGTGCATTAATTTCTTCCCTTTCAATGGATGTATAACATCTTGTTGTCAATTACAAAACCTCATACTGTGTTTGATGTACTATTAAACAAGCTCTTACTTCTCCATCTAGTTCTTGTATTATGCAACTTTATGATTTTTTTTAAGATCTTTGACAAGATGATGATTCCATCACTATATTTATTAAAAAATACAAGGCATTATTTGTTGAATTAGTTGTTGCTAGCCGACCAGTTTCCTTAGAGGACTTTAATTTGTATATATTTCATGGTCTTCGGAGTGAGTACAAAGACTTGGCAACAAGCCTTGTAACCAAGACAGAACCTTTTTCGTATGCAAATCTTTATAGTCATCTTTTAACTCATAAGTTTCTTCAAAAGACCTCCCTTCAATCCATAGGTGCTGTTGACACTACTCCTTTATTTCCCACGTCACTCCAGCCCCCATCAGCCCATGTTGCCTAACATCATACTCCTAGTTTGTATAACAACAATTACAATTTTAGTCGTGGCAGATGACACTTTCGTGGAGGCTGGCATGATAATGCTAACAGGAATTGTAACTGGTATGATAACATAACTAACTTTCAAAGTTTTAATAGGTCTTCAAACGCCATCTGGAGGCAGCGAAACTGACAACAAAATCGATGGAATCATGGCTCTTCACAGTGGTCTAATATCAGGTGTTAGCTGTGCTAAACCTTTGGTCACTCAACCCCTCAATGTGCTCAGCTTCAAAGCCATGAAAAACACCTAGTGCCAATCTTGTGCTCAACAATATTTCCACAAACAAACTATGTGGATTGATTTCTTGATATTAGTGTGAATCAACACGTCACACCTGATCTTGCAAATCTGACGGAGTGAGAACCATATCTCGATAATGATCACTTGCATGTTCATGATTATAAGGGACTTTTCATATCTAATAGTGGTCATGCTATATTGGTCTTGATAATAATATTTATTTTGAGTTTCACTCATTTGAGAATCTCAAAACCAAAACATTAATTCTTTTCGGTTAGAGTAAAGATGGTTTCTATATTTTGTCCGAGTCTTTTATCATGTCAATACTTTCTAATTATTATCAATTCCATAAAAAATCAATTTCCTCAAATTTCCTTAAATTTCCATCTTGACAATAAAATTGACAAAATATATTTGGTATCCATTAAATAATCCATAATTTCATCAATTATAACACACCTAAATTACAAAATCAAACTCAATTCCATCAAATGATAAATGAAATCAATTTTTTTCAAATCCCAAATAAATCCTAACATATGATTAATATATTAATACAACAAAATTTTCTATGAAAAAACTGTAAAACACTTAAATATACAAGAAAACTACAAATAATACAAAAATATTCCAATAAAGTAATCTAAATCATAAATGGGTTAAAAAAAATAGTATAGATTTACTTGCTAGGTGTAACGATGCTGCACAAGAAATTAAATCAATAGATTTAGATTGATACTAGTTGGATTTATGATGTTTGTGGATGGATTTGTAAGAAAATAGAGGAAGGGGCTGCTACTATGGGACATGGTGGATCGTTGAGGTTCTGATTGTTTATAGTATATGCTGGGGCCAGAAACTATGAGGCTAGTGTTTGTGCTCATTACTACTTCGGGGGAAGATGTTGATTTTATTTCTGCAGGAGACATTTCTATTGGATGAGAAGGAGATGACGATGACGATGCAGGGATAATTATTTTCAATTCGTTTTGATTTTTATTAAAAAAAAATAACTAAATAATATTTTAAAAAAATTAAACAAATTCAAACAGACTGATTTTAGTTAAGTTAGGTTTGACTTAATTTTTTTTTATTCAGCTTGAGTTTTTTGGTTTGGTTTGATTTTTTATTGGATTGGATTCAGTTTAGTTTTTATGCTTTTAGGTTTTTAAAACAAAATAAAACTGGTAAGTTTTTAAAAATTTTAATTGGGTTTTTTTACCATTTAATTTTTTTAAAATTTTCTTGATTTAATTAATTTTTTTGATATTTTTACTTACCCCACCATTACGTGGGTCTCGCTCTCTTTCAGTGTTTAAACTACTAAAAAGCCGCTGAGATCATTCTAATATTATAAAAAAAAAAACATGTGGTAAAAATAAAAACACCCTCCCCTGGGAGGGAGGCTTAGATTTTTTAAAGTTAAAGACTAGGATGCCATTTTATAATAAAAAAATACACAAAAAAAAAAAAAAAACTTTTTTTCTGTAAGGTTAAAATTTTTAAGCTTTTAAAAGCATCATCATTCTTAAACTTTACAAATAGAGTTGAAAATGCATAAAAGCTCTGAACAAAAGTCTATTTTCTTAGCTTTTAAGGATGACGTAATAATTTTATTATATTAAAAAAACTTAAATTTACTAAATTATTGAGATCAATTAATAAATAATATTTTGATTTAAAAAAAAAACTAAATCTACTTCTATAGCCAAGGCAATTATTTAGTGCATTGAAGAATAAAATTATCAATACATCACTTGAATTGAATCTGCAGTATTTCTCCAAACATGCTACGAGAAAAAGCAGAGTCCTTTTAGTTTTTTTCCCCCCTGTAATAAGCTAGCACGTGGGGATGCCGCGAAGCCCAATTAGTAAGCTAAAATCAACACAAAGTCTAAAGACAGAAAGAAGTGGTTTAACCTTCTTTGAACTAATTATTACCAACCGTGCAATATTGAAACTTTGAAGAGAAAGAGGGGGGAGGGGGGAGGCTACAACAAACTAACTCTTGGCTTTTGTCCCTTTTACCATGACGGAAAAATCCAGCCTCCCGAAGAAGCATCCTAAGTTGCGGTTGCGGTATGCATGTATTTTCGAGTTCTGGGTTTCTGCTAAAGATAAGTCCTTGAAACTCTTACACAATGCTTGAAAATCCCTCTCAAGCTATTAGTCAACCCTTTAGAGCTATTGCTTACCACATGAATTATTACACAATGTTTTCAAAGTTACTGCTATAAGTAATCTTAGATATAAAATATTAATCCCCTTAAGCAAGGATGCTAAAATTGCGGTTCCCACGACGTGCCGTGCCATCTCAGATACTGTTGCTTCTTCCGCACTAAAATAATTGCAATAAACTGATTACTGAAGTACATTACTTGCAAGACCAGCCATGTAATTCTGTGAGAATAGTATAATAAAGAGTACAAACCAAGTATAAAGAATTCGAATAAATGAACAAGTAGACAAAATAACATAGACATTAGACATCCACTCAGATACTGAAAGAATCATAAACAAATATACTAAAAATAAGAAACAGTTGATCCCTCTATATATGAAGTATGAATAAATCTGAATTAGGATTTCCCAATTTCAAAACTAACAAGTATAGAATCACACAACTAATTTCATAGATTCGTTCCAACACTAGAGATTGGATTTTCTGAAGAAGAAGAAGAAGAAGAAGAAGAAGAATACATAAGGTGGTTACATTAATGAACATGAATAATACAAAGAGGATATCTAATAAAAATTACAACCTCAATGGTGCAAAGGGTTTGGACCAGTTGGAACAAGTCGTTTTTCAACGCCATAAAGTGGATCAATCTCACCTTTGGTTGGGTCGGGATGCATCGGCATATGCCCCTGGTGATGCCTGCTCATAATAGCGGTGAAGTCAACATTGCTAACCAACATTTTTCTATTGCTCAATGTGCGAGGAGATACATGTACGTTGTTATTGTTGTGGATGAAGTTATTGCTGTTGAGAAAGAAATAGCACCAACCGTGAAAGAAGAAGAGGAAAAGAAAGAGCCAAGCAATGATACTAAAGGAATACTGAGGGATTTTCATGGCTATATTCATGATGAACAGGCTGATTCAAGATGAAATGTGATGGCATGGATAGAGAAGAGACTTTATTATTGAAGAGATAGAAAGAACTGCAATTAGATTGACAGCTTGAATGTGCTGCTCTAGCTAGAGGAGTAGCACAATAAATGTTGAAAAAGGTTGACATCGGACTGTGCTTGCTTCCATGAGACAAACGGTTTATGCTAATTTATTTCTTTGAGAGAGAGAGAAGGAAGGAGAGAGGTCCAGTAGAAGCGGAGAGGAAGCAGAATTGTCGAGCATTCTTCATCCAATGGAACTCCCTTTGCGTTCAAGGAACCATGGGTCATTAAAAGCACAGATTGTCAAACCTTGAATTATTTATTGGAAGGAGTAAGTAGTATATTTATAAAAAGGATGTCTTACTAATACTATATTACATTTATACACCTACTAATACATAATCTAGACTTACGCCCGATCTGTACAAGAAAAGGGTAAAATGTATCTATGTATATTCTTGAAAGTGGAGGTGTTGACAATCTGGCTTTTATCTTGACGGTACACTTCACTAATTATCGTATATGGGTGTGTTTACGCTCAAATTTATACACATATATATATAAGCAAATTGCCCTCTCAAATATTTGCAGAATATTTCCCCTGCCTCTCCTTTAATATACATCTAACCACTTATGTCGCTAGCCCACATCCTCCTTACCCTTGAAGCATGGAATGAGTCTACTTTTTTTATATGATTGTACGAGATCCATTTTGAAATTAACTTGCTAATCAGCAATTTGGTATTTGATAAAACCATCTCAGAAAACACGGTTTCTGCTAATGTTTTAGGACGTAGATGTATATATATGCAATCCTCGAGCCAGCTTGATTATGATCCAAATAACTATTTATTGGATTTAGATTATACCATAGTACATATCTTGGATTAGGCTATTATACAATATCTCCTCTTTACCTGATAAGAAAATGAAACTTATTTTAATTTGTGTATAGATATTTTTAATTTTATCCATAACTCACGTTACGCGGCTGTCCAAGCTGCAGGTTTTCCGGGATCAAATCCAGTAGGGATGGCTGCCTTAAGAAACACACTATTGAACGAGGAGAACCCCTCCCCTTCCCCTTCCAATATATTAAAATAATACAAAGACAACTCAACGCACAAATTTGAATTCAGGAGATGCATGAATTTGTATTTTGTCTGTATATCCACAGCAATATAGAATGCATTAATGTGTGCTGAGTTGACCTTCAGCGCTATGATTATCAGAAGTATTCCACCTTTGATTAATTGAATATTCAACTATCCATAGAATGCTCGGAAAAGAGATTGTTATTAATTTGATTGGTAAATTAGTACCCGATCTCATTCTAAGAGGAAATCTTGAGGGACTACAAAGACCTCTATTACCTGCCTTGTCCACCTACACTTAATTACTAGAATAAGAACACGTTAGGTGCCATCTCATTCTTCCTTTTTTTTTTATAAATTTTTTTAATGTTTTTAGATTTTATTGACGTGCTAATGTTAAAAATAAATATTATTTTGATATATTTTCAAAGTAAAAACACTTTATAAAACTATCACTAATTACCATATCAAACACACCTCAGAATGAGAGTAAAAAAGATTTTAAAAAAAAAGGGTTGTAAAGTTTGATGATTTTTACACAATGTAAACGCAGTACTAATAATTAGTAACAAAATCTCATTTTTACGCTTGGTCAAAGGTATGCAAGTTCTATTCTACAACCTAAAAAAAATACATGGGACTGCCAAGTCTATGGGGGCATGGGCAGCCCTATTCAACGACAACGACAACGACTTCAAAGTTAAAACCTCCTTCCCTTAATATTGTTCACATGACTCCATGCAAGAAGAGGAGGACAAAGATCCATAATGGTTGTGTGTGTTTGCATTAGCTCCAAAGGCAGGTGGAACCAAATTCCAAAGGTCGTGAGACTCCGCATATCTTCCGGAAGTGGTAATGACTAGGAAATTGTAATGCCTTCTTTTCAAATGGAGAAAGTAAGCCCTTTTCGGAGAGACCACGAAGATAGTAGATCTGCCCTGGTTTCCTCGATCGTGTCCACTTTCCATCTACAAGCTATGGATAGTGGACAGCACTTGCCTTCCGATTTAAAAAGTGTCAAAAGAGTGGTTGGCCATCACAAGAAAATAAAAAGATCATCACCAACTCATGCATCAAAAGTCCACCCGTGCAATTTAAATGAAGGTGTGCTGATGTGTTAATTGATGTATGAATGCTAAGGATAGGTGAAGACACTTGTTTTTTTTTCATGATTGGGTTACTTATTATCATTAATCATATTATAAAATATATTTAAATTTAATGAAATGATTGATGTTTAATTATCTTTAGGAAACCTTCTTATAATTAATGTTAAAATCCTTTCTCTATATATTTTACATTCTGCATCTTATTTTTTATAATTGATTTTTTTTGTTTTCTTTGGTTTCTAAGTTGTTTTTAGTTAGTTTAGATCATAAATAAAATCCTCCTTTTAATTACTTATCATTTAAATTGTATATTAGATGATTCTGTTAGATTAATATATTTAGTACATCTTAATTTGGTATGCTTTAATCTAAACTTAAATAGTTTGTCTCGATTGACTAGTAAAGTTCTAATACATGTATATCTATGAGACGATGCCTTTATTTTCATACAAATAATTAATTTTAAAGGTTTAAATTTGATCAACTTCGATACTCATCAAATTTTTAAAGGCACTTATTACGCGGCAACCCAACATAAAAAAACAACAAAAAATTTTAGATTTGCTTTTCTCTTTTATTTTTGGTGTGTTTATGCATGTTTTACCTAGTTTAGTCGATTCTATCGGTGTTTTTGTGTTATTTCTTTACATGTGCGATTTACTTTAGTTTAGAAATGAGTGCTTGTTTATAATAAAAAGATTCTGCTAATTTTTTGCTTTAAGCCCTAAATGTTTGATTTTATCTTTTGATCTCCTTATAGTTGATGAGAATATATGTATTATGGGTTTGAACTAGTTGAATTTGATGAAGGAGTTTACTTATAATATCTAAAACTTAATTGGTTTAGAGATTGACTTTATTAGTATGTTATGTTAACTTAGTATATGATTTTACTTTTTTTATAAATTTTTGAGCCTCTAACATTATTATTTCATGAGTTTTATTCATTCAAAGGTTATGTATTTTCATAAATTGCTTAATATCTTGTAGAAACTATTTTTACATTACATGTGTGTGTGAATAGGATAAGGGCATGTAGGAATTTAATCATTTGAACCTAAAAATTCAACCTAAAATATTTTATTTATTAATAAGCTTTTCTTAGCTTATTTATCTTTCCCTTGCTTTTCATATGTTTTATGAGCCTTAACTTTTCATATGTTTTCTTTTTCCTGACCAAAGACTAGTAGAATATGTGTGATGTTTATATAGGTTTACGGTTGAAAAGTTTGAGAAAAAATGGTTATGTGATACAGTTTTATGTTGAATTTGAGTATAATCAGTTTTTATTATATCAAGTATAAAAAAAACAATTATAAGAAAAAATGCCAAAATATGATGGTGCTAGAAGAAATAAAAGAAAATATTCCCATGTTTTATTATTTGAAAAATATAAGTGTTGATTAAATTAGCTTCTCATGCATATTTAATTATAATGAATCAATTGCACCTCTTGATCTTAATGCTATCACATGATTAAATCTTATGTGCTTAATAAAAGTTATTATATGATTGATGCGCGAATATTCTAGGTTAAGTAAAAAGTAAGGATATGTGTGTGTGTGTGTGTGTGTGTGTGTGTGTATAAAACCTTGATTATTTATTATCACAAATTAGATTAGAAAACATATTTAAATTTAATTATTGATGTTTAATTATCCTTGAGGAATATTTTTTATAATTGATGTTAGAACAATTTCTCTCTATATTTTCATTTTATGTCTTACTTTTCATATTTGATTTCTTTTGTTTTCTTAGCTTGATAAGTTGTTTTTAAATAGTTTAGATCATAAATAAGACCCCCCTTTTAATTACTTATCATTTAAATTGCATATTGGTTGACTCTATCAAATTAATATATTTAGCCCATCTTGACTTGGTTTGGTTTAATCTAAATTTAAATAGCTTGTCTTGATTAACTAACAAAATTCTAATACTTGTATCTCTAGAGAACAATACCTTTACTTTTTATACTATAAATTATTAATTTTAAGAGTTTAAATTTACATGACTTCAATACTCATCACCTTGTTATTTGGCTTCTAGTATGAAAAATATTTTATATTTGCTGCTTTAACTCATCCTCTTCGACTTGAACAGTCAATGCACACCTAACCATGAGTAATTCACTCTCAACCAGATACTCTACCTCATCATCACTGACATCCTTAAGTGGCAACACTTTTTCATCATTACTGTTGCTTTTAGTTTTAACACCCCTATAATAACACAAGATCATAATTTTTTTGTGTGAATAATGAGAAGCTATATAACATATTCCTAAAAAATAAGAAAAAAATTAATAACATGATTAAAAGGTGGTTGTGGCTCAAATTTATCTCTAATGTTAGTGGAGAGTTTTTTTTCTCTTTGATATTTTAGATATACTCTTCTAGTTAACATGATCATCCTGCTTCCAATTCAACCTCTATGAAGAAAATTAACTAAAATTTTGACTTGACTTTGAATTCCCCTTCCTTTTGAGTTGTCATTCCACTTTCATATTCATATGCATCATGTTTTTGTATTCACACTTAAATATGTGTCACTCCACTTGTGTTTCACTCATAATTATGTTTTTTTTTTATGTTATTCTCAAACTCTTTTGTCTTTTACCACTCTTAGCTCCCCTCTTTAGTTTTTTATTGAACTAAATAAAAACCAATAAAAAAATTAGATCATAGAGTTCAAACCACTAAATTTAAAATTAGAAAGACAAACAAGAAATGAAAAGAAACTTAAGAATTTAGGAATAACTCAATCAACATGAATGCAATATGGAATTAACTCAACAAACCCAGATTTATTATGGACTTTTGATTTGTGATTTTTTTATTTTTTTTATTTTGACAGATCACAATCTCGTGGATAATTATTTTTTTTTATTTCAGCAGATCACAATCTAGTAGGTATTTTTTAAAAAAATCAATAAAATAGTAAATTGGAAAAATAAGGAAAACCTAATTCTTGACCATGATAATTTTAAATTTTGGGATATTTATAGTTAAAGATCAACTTTGTCTTTTTTAAATTGTGCAGGATATCTTCCTTTCTTTCTTGACCATGATTGATATTTTTTTTTCAATCACTTTCATTATAACTTTCCATGTGACATGGGCAAATTATAATCTTTATCACTTTTTGTTTGAATCTCTATTATGCTATGTGATACTTCTTTATATTAGTTCCCCTTTTTCCTTGATTATCATTTAATTCCCCAATCTTTATTATTTTTTAAATGCATTTTTTTATTTTTTATTTTATTTTTATAAAACTTGTCATACAAAATAAAATAAGTGAAAGTGTAAAAAAAATCAATAAATGACCATAAAATTGATTGAATTGCATTTAGAATATTTCTTTTGGATTTGTATTTTTAAAAAAAAGTTGGATAATGGGATAAAAAAGGATTCTGACCTTCCCGACGACCGTTAGGTGAAATGTTCAACCTACTGAGTTTATGGAGGATGGATGATGAAAGTAAAACAGATAGCTTTATGTTTTCGCATCTAAATGTCACAAAAAGTATAGGCTTTTTACGAACATAAAAGTCAATTCCAATCAAAATCCAATTGATCAGCGACGCCCCCTCTCGTAAAAAGTTCAAAGAGTGAATTAGCAGTTGATGGACAGACCTGCAAAGTCTCAAGAAGAACAGAATCCCTCTCGTCACTTTCAATTTTGAAACAAGATCATCCGTCTTATTTCAGCACTTACATAACAACTAATTTTAAAAGAAACTAACCAATTTATTTGACTCATCGATCGGATAACCAAAGACACAACTAAGATCAGGGATCTTGAAGTAGACTGTTTCATGTTGCAATTTTTTTTTATTATTATTATCCTGGGTGTCCGTGCCAACTTGCGTATACCTCGACTAATCACATAGGTTCTGAAGCTAACGATCATATAAGTCTTCAATGGTCCTTATATTTATACGACTCGAACTAATAATTTTTACAGAGTAAATTTACAATCTGATTAGTTAAACTATACCTCTTAAAATAAACTATTATAATTTTAAATTGTTCCAGTGATTCTAGCGGCAACGGCGGCAACGCATCTCCCTCCAATACTTCATTGGCAATATCGGGTTGTTCTTCCACGAAGGTAGTGTTAATTTTACCTTGTCTTGAACGAGCTCAATTAACCGAGCCCTGTATTACATGACATCATGTTACTTTCCCATCCTTAGAAGCTTCATGGATCCTTCTTTTCAACTTGTGGTGCTGAAAACAAGCCATATCGAGAAGCCCACACCTATAAAATGAAATGAAGATATCACAAAAGTAATCAACTTATGGATTAATTAGGTTAATCACATCTCTGACTGAATATCATACAAGGAACGTTGGACAAGTCGTCACAGGAAGGTCTTGTATATCAGACCGAATTACATGCAGTCAAGATAATAAATAAGGAACCTACCGCCACCAGCATGCTTATCCCGCGAAATTGCGTCCATTATTAGCATATTGTCATTAGGATAGCCCCTCCCCGGTTACAGCCGCTTGTTTTTTTTTTTTTTATATTGCACAAAGCCTGTTAGTAATACAATGGTATTGTTTTACCACAAGTTGGGTTTTCTGAATCAGAAACAATAAAAACTTAAAAAAAAAATAGTGGATCCAAGATTTCATTAGACAGATCTAGAGTTGTTTAAGTTCTATATAAATATTGCATGAAGATCACATGTTCTTTATGACTTTGAATAATTATTTCAAGACTAAGTTGTCGCAAATCACAAGTTATTCAAGTATTCGATCTCTAATGATAATCCGCATGAATCACCAATAAAAAATTTCTTAAACTATTTTATGAGTGAGTGATTGTGATGTCTTTGAGTGTTAGCTCTTTTCTTTTAGGTTTTTCAAGTATTATGTACTATATTGTGTACTATTATATTGTATAGAAAGTAAAAGGTATAACATTCTATTTATAAGGAAACATGAAAATACTAAAAATGGAAATATATAAATTTTCCCCTAAAAAATATCACATATATTATTTTAGAATAATTTTAAAATTTTATTTAATCAAATCCTTACTTAATTTTTTCCAAGTCTAGAATTATAATTCCGTATAAATTACATTTTAATCCTTAATTCCTAAAACGTATGTATAATCAAGTTACACTTGACTAGTCATCCCATTTTAATTTCTAATTTTTATGTGTGTGACCCATTAGATTCTCTAATAAGTTAACCTAAATATAAATCACAATCCAAAATAAAATAAGATTAAATTAATTAATTCACTATCAATTCAATAATCGATTGATTTATATTTGAAGATTAAGTACAATATCTAGCAACTTATCATGGTCGCTCAAATATTAGAAAAGTCATAAGTGGTTTGACTTCACATTTCAATGACTAGTTTCTTAGTGTTATTATTATCCTTTCATCAATAATGTTTTGATTTAAATATTATAGTATAGAGTGTCTGTAAACCTCTATTTTAATATGAATGGATTTCAAATTAAATAGTATGTTATGCAAGTAAATGGAATATTTACACTAAGAGGATGATAATAGATTTTGAAAATTTAAAATAAAATATTTATGTTTTAGTTTAAATAAAACTATGAAAAATGGATAAAAACTAAAAAAAATATAGAAACGCGAATAAAAACTAAATGAAAGAAATTTATTTGAAAAGAAATGTTGTGGGATATAATTTAATGAAGTTAAGCATTGCCCAAGTTAAATTTGGTATATACAAGCTTTGGGATATGAAAAATATTACTCAGGAAATATAAAAGGTATAAAAGAAAAGACATAGTAAGAATTAACAAAATTTCTCCCTGTATATTTGTGTGTGTGGTTGACTTGTAAAGGAGAAAGAAGAATGAAAATGCTTCCATTCTTTTAGCTTGATTTTAGGAAAACTCGAAGGAAACTAAGGAATTGAGAGAAAACTTGTGAGATTTTATGAGTTTAAACACCTAAACACTTGAATCAAGAGATTTTAGTGAAGGGAAAGTAAGATTTTAGTGAGAAGCAAAGAAAAGTGAAGAAATAAAGAGAAAGCTTGAAGAAGTTTTGTTTGGTTAGCATTTAGAGTTTATATTGTTGTTTTGTAAGCAGTTCCACACTTGATTTATCAAGTTTGATCGAAGTTTACATCAATTTTCAATAAATATGAGATATTATAGATTATGATTTTTAATTTGAAAATTTAGGGTTATGTTAAATTAGTTGTTAAGAATGTTGATGCATGTAAAAAGAATTGTAATAAAGGTAAAAGTTGATGTTATAAAGAAGAAAACATGGAGAAATATTGAGGGGAGTGGTCAGCCAAGAGTAGAAAAAAAAGAGGAAGTTATTATTTTGATGAATACGATGTATAGGGCTTTTGAATTTTAAAATTTTTCAAACAATATACGAACTCTTTTATTTATGAAAGGGTCACAACTCATCTTTATTTATAAGTCATCCTTCCAATTAGAGTTTCATTTTTAAATGTTGCATATGTTGTGCAACCTGACAAAGAAATGGAAAGCTTTGGTTAGAAACTCCTTAAAATGGATATAAATATCTTGGACAAAGATAAGGTCAAAGGAGATGACAAGAGGACAGAGCCTGAAAATGAAGATGAAGTGTTGTCGTAACTAACTATCCAATACTTTACAAAAAGTCTCTACCGAGTCCTTCGTGTGAAAGCTGGCTAAAGGTGAGAAGTTTCAAAACTGGATGACCTAGGAAGCTCTAATAGTGTTTAAGATGTAAACCAAAATGCTTATTTCATTGCTTTTGTTTGCCTTTCTTTTATTTTTCTAGGTGACAATCAAGGTTCAAGATATCAACTAGGTTTTTATCTTTGTTGTTGAGCCCACTTTTTCTAAATGATGAGATCAACCATTTTCTAAAATTCTCTTTATTTTACTTATGCATTTACAACAAACACTTTTTGCTTTTAGGAATCTTGAAAGCGGATCTTCTGCAATATCACATATACCTAACACCAAGAATGAATGACCAAACTATAATAAATATATAGTAGTTATGAAAAAAAAATGATTGTGAAGAAAATAATAGTAGGAAATTTATAAAATTAATAGAGCAGTATGAATAGGCCTAGAAACCCGTTAAAGAAGAACTTGAAACCATAAACGTGGGTAATGATCAAGTTAAGAAGGAGCTGAAAATAGGAGCTTTGATTGCTCCTGAAGAAAGAGCAGAAATGATTGCCCCGCTACAAGAATATACAAATGTTTTTTCCTGGTACTATAAGGATATGCCTAGTTTGGATACAGATATCGTAGTACGCAGGGTACCATGTATAGACGGGTGCAAACCAGTCAAAGAAAACTTAAGGAGAACCCACCCAAATATCCTGATCAAAGTCAAGACAGAAATTAAGAAGCATTGAAATGCTGATTTTTTAGAAGTAGTTAAATATCCACATTGGGTATCTAATATATTTGTTGTATCGAAGAAGGAGGGGACGATCATAGTTTTTTTAGATTTTAAGGATTTGAATAGGGTTAGTCCCAAAGATGACTTTTCTTAGTCACATATAAATGTTTTGGTCGATAATGTTGCACACAGTTCCATGTAATTCTTCATAGATGACTTTTCAAGGTACAACTAGATAAAAACAACTTTGGAAGATAAGGAGAAAACAACATTTATCATGTTTTAGGGAATATTTTGTTATAAGATTATACTATTCGAGTTGAAGAATATAGGGGTCAACTACTATAGGGCCATGATGACTCTATTTCATGATATAATGCACATAAAAAATGACGTGTATATGGATGATATGATTGCTAAGTCCAAGAAAAGAGAGAGTCATGTCTAAGTTCTAAGGAAGTTATTTGAGAAACTAAAAAAGTACAAACTAAGGCATTTAATCTATGGAAAGTGACAGAGGGATAAAGGTGGTTCCTTATGAAATGAAGGTCATTTAATCTATGTCATCTCCTAAGGCATAGAAAGAGGTAAGAGAAATCTTATGGAGGTTGAGTTATATTACCCGATTTATATCTCAGTTAACAACATGTGAACCTACTTTCAGTTATTGAGGAAAAAGGATCCTAGAATTTGGAATGAGGAGTGTGAAAAAAGCCTTCAATAAAATCAAGCATTGCTTACCCCACTTATATTTGTTCCTCCTGTATCGAAAAGGCCTTCAATACTATATCTAAAAGTGACTAAAGTAGTTATGGGATTTGTACTAGACCAACATGATAAAACTAGAAAGAAAGAAAGAGTCATTTATTATCTAAGTAAAAAGTTCATAGAATGTGAGTCTAGATACATAGTGATAGAAAAGTTAGGTTGTACGCTGGCAAAAAAGGCAAAACAATTACGATATTATGTGTTGTATAGTATTACGTCATTGATTTCAAAGGTGGATCCCTTGAGGTAAATATGTGATAAGCCCTATCTATCAAGTTGAATTGCAAGATGACAAGTTCTATTAGTAGAATATGACATAATTTATATGACGAGAAAAGCCATGAAAAGGAGTGTAATTGCTGACCATCTAGATGACAATGCCATTGAAGATTATGAGACATTTGATTTTGATTTTCCTAATAAAAATATGTTATTAATCGAAGAAGAAGAAAAGAAAACAAATTGGTGGATTATATGTTTCAATGGGTAGTACATGTATATGGTAATAAAGTTGGCATAATAATACTCTCTCCTGATAAGAAGCATTATCCAATTTTGATTAAGTTGCAGTTTGAATGCACCAACAATGCAACTTAGTATGAAACTTGCATCCTTGGTTTTGAAGTTGTATCGGAGCTGAAAATCAGAAAGATAGATTTGTATGGTGACTTATTATTGATTATCTGCCAGGTGAAAGTAGGATAAAAAACTAGGAAAAAAAAGGTGAGACCCTACCAAAAATATCTATCCAAACTAATAGGAGAGTTTAAAGAGATAGAGTTAACCTATTTAGGAAGAGAAGGAAACTAATTTGTTGATGCTTTGGCCACATTGGCTTCCATGCCTCGAATTGATTTTGGATATAAGGTACAACTAGTACATATTGATATCAGAAATTTCTCAGCTCATTGTAGGTTAATTAAAGGAGAGATATATGTGAGCCCTTGGTATTATGATATTAAGAACTTTGTGCAAAACCAGGAATATCCCTTAGAAGCCTCCAAAATAGATAGGAAAACCTTGAGAAGATTGGATATGGATTTCTACTTAGATAGAGAAGTCTTATATAAAAGATCATTTGACGAAACCTTGCTAAGATGTTTAAATGAGGCTAGTGCTAGAAATGCATTACAAAAAGTCCATGAAGGGATTTTCTCAACTCACGCTAATGGGCATATGATGGCAAGGAAAATACAAAAGGCTAGTTACTTTTAGATGATGTTAGAAAGAGACTACATCGATTATGTTAAGAAATGTCATAAGTGTTAGGTGTATAATGATAAGATCAATGCACCTCCAGCTCCATATCAATTTGTGATGTGGAGAATCGATGTGATTGGACATGTTAATCCGAAAGCCAACAATAGGCATAGGTTTATCCTCGTGGCTATCAACTACTTCACAAAATGGGTAGAAATCAATTCATATGCTCATGTAACATAGAAGGTGGTGAAAATGTTTCTAGAAAAGAACTTGATCTACTGATATAGTCCACCAAAAAAGATAGTGAACAATAATGCTTAGAACTTCAATGGCAAGATGATAATGAAGATCTTTACCAAATGAAAAATCAAGCATTCAAATTCCTCACTGTATAGGCCGAAGGTGAACGACACTTTGTAGAAGTTGCCAACAACAAAGTCAAGAAGATTATTTAGAAAATGGTAATCACTTATAAAGATTGGCATGAGATGTTATCATGTGCCCTTCACGCATATCACACTACATTCAGAACTTTAATGGGAGCTACCCTGTATTATTTAGCATATGGAATGGTGTTCGTAATTCCTTTGGAAGTGGAGATCCCCTTATTGAGAGTATTGATAGATTCTGAAATAGAAAAAGTCGGGTAGGCCAAAGTGGGATATGAACGGCTTAACCTGATTAGTGAGAAAAGAATAGCTACAATTTATCATCATCAACTTTACCAGAAAAGACTAGCTAAGGCATATTACAAGAAAGTTCGACCTCGAGAATACCCTGTTTAGTTTGCCATATTTTTTGTTAAAGGGATTTTAGGTTTAAGGGTGTGTTTGGTAAACACCTTTTAAGTCTATTGTTGGTAGTTTCATTACAAAGAAAAATGAGTTTTTGTGAAACAAAGCTTAAAAAAATAAAAAATAAAAAATATTTTCTTTTTTCTTGTATATGGCTAAATATCCTAAAGTTATTTAACTATTTTTTAAAAAAAAATCTAAAATACTTTTTTTCCTTTTAATTGCATGGATTTTACAAGTTTGTAAAATTCCATAGGATTTTGGCTTACATTTCAAAAATACCAAAAACAATTATTTTTTTCCTTTTAATATACAGGATTATGAACTTTTACGTAAGACATATTCTTGTTATTAAATAAAAAACAATTTATTTTTTTATGTTGGCATTGGAACAATTAGGTTTTTAATCTGATAAGATAAAACTTCCTTACTGAGAAAAAATTTTCTTAAACCTTAGACAAACCAATAATTAGAAAATATAACATTTTCTTAGTTTATATCAAACAAATAAACAATGCAGCTTACTTCAGCTAAGACATACAAAGGGTGTTAATACCTTTTCTTTACGCAATCAATCTCTTTACCTAGATTCTAAGACTAATTAGGGTTTTTAGTGATCAAAATATTAGATGACAACTCTCTTTTTTTACTGATAAAGGACTAGAATTTATTGTCATTTCCATCCATGTCATGTGGAAATAGAAGTAACTATGATTAAAGCTGTCGCACCCTCGTAGTAGAGCGCGACAATCCTCGATTGATTTCGGATCTTTTTTTATGAATAAGGGAGTCGTCATCTAGTATTATGGTCACTAGAAAACCTAACTGGTCTTTCAGAGATTCTAAGGCAAGGGTCTGGATGCGTAAAGGGAAGGTATTAGCATCCCTAATACGCCCTATCTAAGGTAAGTTGCTTGGTGTTTGGTTTGCTTTATAATTGCTATGGTGTTGGTGTTTTCCTAGGATACATTTTGATATGATGAACAAACTTGGACTGAAATTTTAGAAAAGAAACAACCGTTGGTCAATGTGGATCACAACCTTAGATATGTCTACAAAGTACCAAGGAGAACCGATGCAGATCTCTTGAAATCTATATTTCATTCAGACTAAATTTATTAAGATAGAAATCCAAGGAGATTCCATGTGCCTTAAAAGCTCATTTTTTCCTTAGTATTTCAAGATTTTTGCAACTCGTAAATCCCAAGGAGGAGGGATAAAAATTTAGAAATCTAAGGAAATTTAGAGCGCTTTAATAGCCTATTGTTGCCTTAGTGTTTCATACTTTTACAGCTCGTAAACCATGGAGTCAAAAATTGAAATGTCCTTAATTATAATTGAGGCTTCTTTCAAGGATGTGTGATGACTTTATTATTCCTTGAAAAATATTTTAGATATTAACCACTTGAGTTTCTTTATCCAAACATTAACAGCAAATAATAATAAATTATTCCCAATAATATTTTGGATATTCATCCATTAGGGATTTCTTTATCCAAACATTAACAGTGAATAATAGATTAATTCCCTTCCAAAATAAGATTTTTATATTTTTTGAAATATTGGCCAACACCCTTTGAAGTTTTACAAACATGTTGTAAAATCCAGAATGCAAGAAAATAATTTTTTTGTGTTTAAGAAATCCATGCGAAAACACATTTTCAAAACTTCCAATATTTTTTTTATATAAAAAAAACATTCAAAACATATTAGGGTATTGGCCGTATGCATGAAAACATTTTACACACACACACACACACACACACACACACACACACACACACATGTATATATTTGTCACATTGCGTCGAAAACCAGGTATTTTAAATATGAGATTTGTATTTTTACAATATAAAAATACAAAAAAAAACCACAAAATAAATACACGAAAAAATAACGATATTACTCGTTTTTTTAGGGGTTGGATCCAGCTTGGCTCAAGTGGCTGGCCCAAACTAGTGACCCGGCTGGGCAAACAATGCCTCATTAGTTACTATTCAAGTGAATTATAATTCACGGTTTTGGCTAATCTTAAAAGAAGTTGATGGATCATGGGGGAGAATCTGGTGGTGATGGGGAGAAGCCAAAAGAAAGAAAGAGAGGATGAGGCTTTGGTTTTTTTCTGAATGTTATTAGGCGGGGCTGAGAGAGAGATGGGTTACCAGCGGGGAGAGGGAGAAGAAAGGAGCTGAAATGGCCGGCTGAAAAAGAGAAAATAGGGAACGGGTTGCAGCCGAGAGAGGGAGGTTCTGGTGAGGGGAGGGAGCTTGAAGATGAGGAAAAAGAGAGTAAGCTCAGTGGCCACCCTATGTGGGGGTCAAGAAGTGGGGGAGATGGAGAAGTTAGGTGGGGGGAAGCGGCTTGTGTGTTTGTTTTTGGTCAAGGTTGGGGACTATGAGCAGCGGCTCGGGTGAGGGAGAACAAAAGGTATGGTTTTTTTCTTTGGCCGAGGGGCAGTGTGTCGCGACCTCTCCGGAGATGATTTAGGTTTTCTTGGGTTTCCTCATTTTTAAAATTGTATCCTTATAAATTTTCTCCTCTTTTGTATATGGTTGGAGGTTCACTTATATAGAAAATCTCTACACGTGTTATTTAAGGAAATATTGAAATAATTATTGCAGAGATTGTCTTCTATAACAAGCACCAACAAATCATATATATATATATATATATATATATATATATATATATATATATATATGATATTTTATATTGCAATGATTATTTTCCATAATTAGCACGAATCAAATCATATATCTATGGTATTTTATATTGCAGTAATTATATCCTTGACATATTGCTTCCTTAATATTAGCCTTGATGCTCTATGTTATCACCACATGTAAACCATTATTTTTTTATTTTTTTTATTTTTGAAAATTTATCAAAACATGGGTTAAAAATTGGGTAGCAACAGATGCCCCCTCTTTACAATGCTTACGAAGCAAAACTCCTCAATGTTTTGCATAGTAAGCTTGTAAAGAAAAAAAAAGTCTTCCTTGCTGGTTGAGTGATCCACTCATCCATGGATTACACTTTTTAAAAGAAAATTGGTCTATTTTCACGGGCGACCTGCCCACACACACTCAACCTGGTCTATTTTCAGGGGTGACCTGCCCATATACTCAGACTGGTCTCTTTTTACGGGTGACCTGCCCTTTTGATTGGGTTAAACTAAGATCCCATTTGACGATCTCCTTTAACTCGAAGCAAAGTCGGTGTGTAACTCAGTCAACCTGAAATCCCATCTAACGATTCTCTTTAACCAAAGTTAAACTTTATGTGTGGTTGGGTTAACTTGACATCCCATCTGGCGATTCCCTTTAAATAAAGCAAAAGAAAATGAATAGTTCATCATTTTGTTATATTAATAATAATAATAATAGGAGAAATCCCAAAAGTAATGAGTTTCCTTATTTTTGGTATAATCTTTACTATATTGTAGAGGTAGGGAAATTGTTTGAATGTTTTGCTTTAGAATTGGTTTGAATTTGTGATTTAATGATGCCAAATGACCTTGGATGATGTTGTTTTTGCATGAAAATAAGTTGGAAGTTGAAAAGGATTTCCAAGGAATGAAAATCCTCATTGTCCAAAATTTTAGCTATAAAGGAGGGGATATTGTGATTGTTGATTTTGAGCCTTAAAACAAAATAATTTGGAGTTGGTTTCTTTATAAAAGTTGTATTTCCATGTTTTAGCCTTTCATAGAGATAAATCACGCCCAAAACTGAGTTTTACAGCTTTAGTTAGGATTAAGACACTAGATAGTGTTCTGGGTTGGTTAAGCTAAATTGATTGGAATTAGACAATTTTTAATCTTTGCTTGGAATTGTTGTTGAGTGATGGTTTTGATAACAAAATTATAAGAATGAATATAAACATGAAAATGAGTAAGAGTATGAGATCTTAAAGAAAATTCCTTGTGATTGGTTTGAGAATACTAGTTGAATGAGAATTAAATGAAGATGTGATGTTGGTTGTATTGTTGATAAAAATTGAATCCCTGGTGGTACAAGGAAAGCTATGGGGATTGGACAATTGCATGGAGTGGCAGCATGTGCACCTATTCTAGGCAGGTGATTCATCACCTTATTTTGTAATTATTAGTTTTTCTTAAATATTTGTGTTGTGTGTTTAATTGATGTTAAAAGAATGAAACAAATGAATAAGTTGAGTGATTAGTACAAATGAGAATTATTAGTAATTTAAGAGAAATTACCAAAATTATTTGGCTAACAAAAGAGGTTAGCTGGGTGCTGGGTAATTCGTATGGAATTACCGGATTGATTGTGGCAATCAAGATGGGTTAGCCAGATTTCTTGGGTAATTAAGAAAATTACCGCGTTTATTGGTTAACAAAGAAGTTAACTAGATATAGGGTAATTCGTATGGAATTATCGAATTGATTGTGGCAACCAAGATGGGTTAGCCAGATTTCTTGGGTAATTAAGAGAATTACCGGGTTTTTTTGTTAACAAGGAAGTTAACTGGATATGGGTAATTCGTATGGAATTACCGAATTAATTGGCTAACAAAAGAGGTAGCCGGATGCTAGGTAATTCGTATGGAATTATCATATTGACTTTGGCAACCAAGATGGGGCAGCCAGATTTCTTAGGTAATTAAGAAAATTACCGAGTTTATTGGTTAACAAGGAAGTTAACTTGATATGCGGTAATTCGTATGAAATTACAGGATTGATTGACTAACAAAAGAAGTTAGCTGGAGGCTGGGTAATTCGTATGGAATTACCAGATGTACTGGTAACCAAGAAAGGTTAACCAAATGTGTGGGTAATTATATGAAATTACCATAATTATTGGTAATTGAGATGAGTCAGCCGGATAGTTAAGTTTTGAAAAGATTATGTGAATTAATTGATTGAAGTTAAAAGTACTAAATTCTAAATGTTATGAGTAAAATAATTAATATATGACTAAGATATTGAGTAAATTAATTAATGTGGTTATTGGGTAGACACAATGATTTGGAGATTGGAGGGGAATTGATAGATAATTGATTACCATAGTGTTGGTGGCTAAGGATACATTACAGTGATACTTAACACCATAATGATGGTGGCTAAGGGCATAAATTGATAATTGGCACTGTGATGAGTGTGACCAAGGTTATGTGAAGGATGCTTAGTGACCGTAGTGTCAATAATTAAGATTGTGTGCACATGATACTTGGCAATCATGGTTACAATGCATATGATGTTAATAAGAAAAATGAAAGGGGTTCGGTACGAATGGAAGAATCAAATGGCATGGATTAGCTATCCAGGTTTGGATTGCTAATGTTATCGATGAGGTTTCATCGGTGCCGGTATTTTTTAAATTGATTAATCTAGCCCAATATTAGAAGACTAATGATACTAATGAGATTTATTAGTTTCGGCGATTACCTTCTAGCAACAGATTTAGAAAAGGGAAAATATTGATTAATTATTCTAAAAGAATGAGATAAGCTAATGATACCAAGAGAGGAATATCTTAGTATCAAGTGAGAATTGATTTATAAAGAGATGGTGTTCGCAAACCGTTGAGTTGTGTTGAGATCTCCAAGATAGAATTATTCTTAGCAAATGAGATAGGATATTAGATGGATATTGGTAATAGATGGAAAATATATGTTGAAAAAGAGGTTTATGCCTAATTTTATATATAAAAAGAAATTCCGTAGAGATTATTGTCTGCCATTGTTATTGCTTGTTACTATCTCTTATATTTATGTGTACATGTTAATTTCTATTTTCAGGTCCATCAAGGTCGCATCAAGGGTAATACTAGTTTAGTTATTTTTTGCTTTTGACCATGTAAATTATTTGTAAATTAAAAGACTTATCTCCTAAAACTTGAGATGTAATATTAATCTGTAAATTTGAATGTATGTCTTTAATCTAATGGTTGAAACTCTTAGTACCTTTTTGACCATGCATGTTTATAGTTGAAATTGAATCTTTTATTTGAACTACATTATATGATGTTATTGAATAAGATGTGTTATGTTGATGAGAATGAGTTGGGTTGAGACCTAGGATGATTGGGTTGTGATTTTGAGTTATGAGATGTGAGATATTAGAAGTGTAAACAGGGTATATGTCGATAACTTAGGACCTACTAGTATAAGGGATACTATGCCGAAATTTTGGTAGAAATTTTGATGGAACCTGTATATCAAAAAAAAATTACCTAAAAATTTCCAATATATTGCGAAAAAGAATGTAGAAAAATTGGGGTTGTTACACTATGTGTGGTTGGGTTAACCTGAGATCTCATCTAGTGATCTTCTTTAATTCGAAGCAAAGTTGGTATGTAGCTCAGTCAACCTGAAATACCATCTGACGATTCCCTTTAACCAAAGCTAAACTCTGTGTGTGGTTGGGTTAACCTGAGATCCCATCTAGCGATCTCCTTTAACCACAACCAATACAAAAATGTGCATATGGTCTCATTATGACGGGTGAGCTACCCAAATTAAAATTCTTAAAAAACTCCATGCTTTTCTAAGAAATGGTTTCAATATCGAGTGAACAGCCCATCTTAAAATTCTTAGAAAACTCCACGTTTTTCTAAGAAACGGTTCCAATATCAGGGGACCGACCTCTCTTAAATTCTTAGAAAACTCCATGTTTTTCTAAGAAATGGTCTTAATATCGGGTGACCTGCCTCTTCTAAAATTCTTAGAAAACTCCACGCTTTTCTAAGAAATGGTCTCAATATCAGGTGACCTGCCCACCTTAAATTTTTTTAGAAAACTCCATGTTTTTTAAAAAAATGGTATCAATATCGGGTGACCGGCCCCTCTTAAAATTCTTAGAAAACTCTACGCTTTTCTAAGAAATGGTCTCAATATCAGGTGACCGGCCCCTTCTAAAATTCTTAGAAAACTCTATGCTTTTCTAAGAAATGATCCCAATATCGGGTGACGTGCCCCTCTTAAACTTCAAAAGAAAACATCTTACCTTGTGGAAATGAAGTGGTGCTGGTTCATAATTCCTATCCTTTTCTGTAGTTCCGTTGACCTGAGATTTTGTACCTCGATGGTTTTCCCAAAAACTTGGAACTATTTTGGCTTTCGTCACACCTTCTCCTGCCAGGTTAGTGTTATGACAATATGGCATGCATTTTTTTTTTACCTATTTTGGAAATATAAGTCCCCCTTTCTATTGTAGACTTATTGAGCTCCTATTTCCATTTGCTTATTTGACTCGTCCTCTTGAAACGGAATATGTTCCACGCGCTATACTTCCTATCCTCTTGGTGAAGAGATCTCTGGTTCCTTATGGGGCCCTTTCTTGCTCCATTGAGTATTGTCTTTTATTATTATTTTAAAAGGAAAACTCAAAAGATTTGGTTTTGTTCATGAAAACTGAAACTTTCAATGCAATTAGCAATTCTCATAAAAGATGCTTTTTTAGAAGTTTTTATGATGATACCTCTTTGGGCTTTGGTTCACTATGAACCCCTATGTGCACTTCGTGCACTTCTTGCCCCTAGTGTGGTGTGCAAAAATATGTTAAGTTTAGATTTGATTCGATTCTCTCCAATTGATGGAGTCATTTTCTTAATCATGCATAAAAAATAGTTCTTTTAAGTAAAAGATTTCAAATGCTATGAGATCATATGTTTTATGAAAAAAAAAAAGGTTCTTTACAAAGAGAATTCATGGCCGAACTTTATTTTATTGACTGAGAAGCATAGTATTTCTTTATAGAGTCAGGATTCATAGGTTTAACTAGATCTTTTCCATCCATTCTAGATAACAATAAAGCTCCTCCCGAGAACGCTTTCTTTACAACCAAAGGGCCCTCATTGTATGGCGCCCATTTGCTCTGATCTTCTCCTAGTAAAAGGCAATATTTTCTTCAGTATAAGATCTCCTTCATAGAATCCTCGAGGTCAAACCTTTTTATCGTATGGTTTGGCCATCTTTGATGATGACATATCGCAGCTATCCTCTTTTCACTGATCAGATTCAACTATTCATATATAACTTTTACCCATTCAACCTCTTCTAAACTTAGAGTCTATCAATACTCTTAATGAGGGGTTTTCCACTTCTAAAGGCATCACCGCCTTCATTTTATATACCAAAGTGTATGGGGTGGCTCCTGTTGGTGTTCGGATCGCTATGCGGTACGTATGAAGAGCAAACAACAACATCTTATGCCAATCCTTATAAGTGACCACTATCTTCTAAATAATCTTTTTAACATTCTTGTTAGCAGCTTCTACCGCGCCACTCATCTTTGGCCTATATGGCGAGGACTTGGAATGCTTGATTTTCCATTTAGCGCAGAGTTCTATTATCATCTGTCATTGAAGTTCTAGGCATTATTAGTTATAATCTTTTCTCACGGACCATATCGACAGATCAAATCTCTTTCCATAAATTCTTCACCACTTTTTGCCTCCACGTTATCTAAACATCTCAACAAAGTTCCGTCAGATGATTTTTTATTCAAAGTTTCTCCATCAAGATAGAAATCCATTACCAACCTCTTTAAAGTCTTCTTGTTGATATTAATGCGTACTGACTGTACCTTGTGTCAAAGTCTATTCTAGCCATAGAAGCTAGCATGACCAAAGCGCTAGCAAAATGGTTTCCTTCCCTTCCTAGATGGGTGAACTTTATTTCCTTAAATTCTCTAGCCACTTTAAGACAGGTATTCTTGGTAAAGTCTCAACTTCTTGTCCTTGTTTGTCATTTTCCTTTCACTTGGAAAATAATCAAAATCAAGTCTCCATACATATCTATCTTTCTAATATTCAGCTCTAATGCCACCACTAAAACGAGAATGCAAGCTTCATACTCCTATGTTGTTATTGCACCCAAACTGCAACTTAACCGAATACTACTTTTTATTAGGAGAGATTATCATTGCATCGGCTTTGTTACCACATATGTTTACAGTACCATTAAAGTACATAGTCCATCATTCTAATTTTCCTTCCTCAACTGAAAGCACATCTTCATCAGGTTTGTCAAATTTTAATGGCTCATAATCTTCCATAGCATGGTCAACTAGGTGATCGACAATAACACTCCCTTTCACAACTTTCCTTGTCATATATACTATGCCATACTCAGCTAGTAGAACTTGTCATCTTGCAATATGGCTTGACAGTTGAGGCTTTCCACAGATGTACCTTAATAGGTCTAATTTTGAAATCCACCATGTAGTGTGATACAACATATATTGACGTAATCTCTTCACACCCCATACTAGTGCATAACATAGTTTCTCAATCATGATATACCTAGACTTGCATTCCTTGAACTTCTTGGTTAGGTAATAAATGACCTTTTATTCCTTTTGGTTTTGTCGTGTTGGCCAAGCACACATCTCATTATTGTTTCAGTTACTGTTAAGTACAAGATCAACGACCTTTTTGGTATAGGAGGAACAAGCAGGGGTGGATTCAATAGGTACTGAAAGCTTCTTCGCACTCTTTATTCCAAATCTCAGGATTCTTCTTCCTTAACAATCAAAGATTGGGTCACAAATCATGGTTAATTGGGATATGAACCGGGCAATGTAATTCAATCTTTCTAAGAACCTTATTACATCCTTCTCAGTCTTGGGAGGTGGCATAGATTGAATAGCCTTTACTTTGTTGCGATCCACTTCTATCCCTTTTTCACTCACCCAAATCCTAACTTCCCAGATTTCACCCCGAATGAACACTTTGTATGGTTAAGCCTCAACTTATACTTTCTTAGTCTTTCAAATAATTCCTTCAATATTTGGACATGACTCTCTTCCTCTTCAGATTTAGCAGTCATATCATCCATATATACGTCAATCTCTTTATGCATTATGTCATGAAATAAAGTCATCATGGCCATTTGATAGGTGGCCCTAACATTCTTCAACCCAAATGGCATGACATTGTAACAAAAGGTTCCCCATGGTGTTACAAATGTTGTCTTTTTCTTATCCTCTTATGCCATTTTTATCTAATTGTAGCCCGAAAATCCGTACATAAAAGAATATGTGGAGCTACGTGCTGCATTGTCAAACATATCTATATGTGGTAGACAAATTCTGATTTTATCTTTTTTTTTTTGTACAACCACTATGTTGGACACCTATTGTGGATATTTGACCATTTCTAAAAAAACGGCGTTCCACTGCTTTTCAATTTCTGCTTTTACTTTGATTAAGACATTCGGATGGATTCTTCTCAACTTTTGCTTAACCGATTTGCATCCTTCTACCAGAAGTACCCTTTGTACTACAATATTCATATCTAAGCCAAACATATCCTCATAGGACCAAGCAAATACATCTATATAATCTCGAAGTAATCAACTATTCTCTTTCTTTAGGGGTAATCAAAGTCCCTATCTTCAACTCTCGCTTGATTTCTTCATTGCCCACATCTATGGTTTCAAGTTCCTCTTTAGCAGGTTTCCAAGCTTGTTCATGCTACTTTATTAATTTTATGAATTCCTTAATGTTGTATTCTTTAAAGTTCGACCATTTATTTTCGGTGTAAACCGTAGGTGTTTGTTATGGAAGATCCGTTTTTAGGGTTTCTAAAAGCAGTAAGTGATGTGTATATGCATAGTAAAAACATAAAGATGAACTTTTGAAAATGCATGATCTCATTAAAAGGAAACGTTTGGCTAAAAAAACAAAGATAAAATCCAATTGACATTTGGAACCTCGATTTAAAAAGGTGAAAACGGCAAACAACATAATATCATGATTAAACAAGCATTGTTAATTAAATTTTGAACACCAATAGAGCTTCTTGGGTCTCCCAACTCTGGAACATCTCTCCCTTGGCTAGCTTTTGAATGAAGGTCTTGAGATTCAAGATGCTTTAAGCTTAGGCTTGTTTGGATGCAAAACGATATTATGGAGCATACATCCTAAAGAGAGGTTTTAACTTTTTTATGTGAGATATATGGTAGGTTTACTACTTGATCTCTAAAAAGGATCTCTTGTTGTCCTAGTGATCACCCTCGTAAAGGCAATATGGGGGTTTAACAGATAGTGAGATGGCACGTGTACCAATCACTATCAGTCTAAACACTCAACAAATAGTTAGGGTTTACACAAAGTTAAACATTGACTCAAGTCATAAGGCAAGCTGCTTATCCCCCACTTAACTTAAAATTTAATGTGTGTGCTCTCAAAAAATAATAATAAAGTGATGAATGACTACACCATGTATGACAGAATGTACAGATGCATGCTAAAGCTTTTAAACAAAGTATCATTCATAATAATAATAAAAAAAACAACAACACATAGCATAATAAAAAAAACAATTACCAAGCTTAGTCCAAGGTTCCCCAGTGAAGTCGACATCCTATCGCACCCTCGTGGCGGAGCGCGGCGTCACGGCGATCCTCGATTGATTTCGGGTCTTTTTTTTAATAAAGGAGTCGCCACCTAGTATTATCGTCACTAGAAAACCTAACTGGTCTTTCAGAGATTCTAAGGCAAGGGAATGGTTGCTTAAAGGGAAGGTATTAGCACCCCTAATACGCCCTACCTAAGGTATGCTGCTTGGTGTTTGGTTTGCTTTATAATTGGTATGGTGTTTGTGTTTTCCTAGGATACATTTTGCTATGATGAACAAACTTGCACTAAAAGTTTAGAAAAGAAATAACCATTGGTCAATGTGGATTACACCCTTAGATATGTCTACAAAGTACCAAGGAGAACCGATGCAGATCTTTTGAAATATGTGTTTGATTCAGACTAAATTTATTAAGATAGAAATCCAAGGAGATTTCATGTGCTTTAAAAGCTTATTTTTCTCTTAGTATTTCAAGAGTTTTGCGACTCGTAAATCTCAAGGAAGAGGGACAAAAATTTAGAAATCTAAGGAAATTTAGAGCGCTTTAAAAGCCACTTTTTACCTTAGTGTTTCATACTTTTACGGCTCGTAAACTATGGAGTCAAAAATTGAAATGTCCTCAATTATAATCAAGGCTTCTTTCAAGAATGTGTGATGACTTTATTATTCCTAGAAAAATATTTTGGATATTAACCACTTGGGTTTCTTTATCCAAATATTAACAGCTAATAATAATAAATTATTCCCAATAATATTTTGGATATTCACCCCTTAGGGATTTTTTTATCCAAACATTAATGGTGAATATTGATGAATTCCCCCCTCTAAAATAAGATTTTTATATTTTTTGAAATATTGGCCAACACCCTTTGAAGTTTTACAAACATGTTGTAAAATCTAGAATGCAAGAAAATAATTTTTTGTGTTTAAGAAATCCATGCGAAAACACAATTTCAAAACTTCCAATATTTTTTTTATATAAAAAGAACGTTCAAAACATGTTAGGTTATTGGTCGTATGCATGAAAACATTTTATATATATTGTCATAACTCAATTTTTGACATTTTTATTTTAATTATTTTATTTACTAAAAAATGATGAAAAAACAAGTAAAAATAAAATAAATGAAGAATGAATTAAAATTTGGGTTAAGGGCAACATGATTGGAAGTTTTTAGGGTTTAATTAAACTTTGGAATTAATCTAATTAAGCTTGGAATTAATTTAATTAATCAAGTCAAGGGTTTAATTGAAGAATGGATAAGTTTTGAGACTTAATTAAGCTTGGAATTAATTTAATTAATTCAATCAGGGGCTTAATTGAAGAAATAGCAAAGTTTGGGGTTAATTAGGGGCACGATTGCAACAGATTAAAGTCCAAGGATTAGTTTGTAAAAAACATCAAAATACAAGGGTCCAATTACAATTTATCCAGGGGCTTGATCACACGATTTCAGAACTTCAGTGACTGGATTGCAAATGGCCATTCCCATCACACAAACGGCGCCGTTTCTAGAAATCAGTCGTCGCCTTCTTCGTCTCCTTCCACAGGAACGGTTTCTGCAGTAATGGCTTTGAAGCCGTTTCAATTGTAGAGGTGCTTGGCATTCTCTGGCTATAAAGCCAGAGAAGATGAGAGAGCACGGAGGGGAGGAGGAAGACAAAAAAAGACCCAGAGGCTAAAAATCCCAGACGGAAAAAAACCAAGGGAGAGGGGAAGCTAAGCCCGGACACGAAAAAGCCAGGCAGAGCCGAACTAAAAAAAAGCAGAGGAAGAAAGGGCAGAACCGAGGGGCCAATGGAGAGCAGGAGCGAAAACAGAGAGGGGACCTAAAAACAGAGAAATATGGAGAGAGCAAAAGGACAGCAGGCCTGTTTTGCCTTTGTTCTCAAAACGCAAGTGAAGTGCAGGGAAACTGCAAGCGTTGGTCAGCCTAATTATTCATCTCCAGCTACACACTCCAAACCATCAGAAAGAAAACTGGAAAAAACCGAGGAAACAGAGGACGGACGAGCAAAAGAACCAGAGGAGAAAACACGAAAAAAGAAAACCATTAGCGAGAGAGGGAAGCCCAGGAAATAAATACACAAGAAAGAACCAACATTTCATCATCGTCTTCGTCCCTTCCATCTCAATAACCGGGGCGACAAGCAGAGTTAAAAGCAAAGGAAAAAGTCTAAAACAGAAAGACAGGGGAAGCAAAGGGAAAACGCAAGCAGGAGACACAGAGACCAACATCAACATCCTCATCGTCTTCATCGCCTCCAGCAACGTCTGCAGATCAGGTAAGTTTGTTTTCGTTCCTTTCTCTTCCATTTTTCATTGTAAAGTTACTGTGCAGCTTGGATTTAATTAACTTTTGCACGCACGCGTGGTGCGTGCCTTTGCCCAGCCGGGTCACTGGTTTGGGCCAATGACCAGGCCGGGCTGGCTGGGTCCAGCCCAGCCCATGTAGGCTGAGTTGGACCAGCCCAAAATAATAAAAAATAAAAATAAATAAAAAAACAGAAAAGTAAAAAAGGTAGAAAAAAATAAAAAAATGTGTATGCATAAATTAAAGTAATATAAATTTATTGGTTTATTCACTGACGCCAGAGTCAGGAATAAAAATACCGGTTTAAATTTATATTATTTTTATTCATTGTATTTTATTTAGCTAGAAAATAAAAAAAATATATGCATGCGTAAAAAATAATTTTTTATGAATATTCACTGACGCCAGAGTCAAGAATATTATAAGCAAATTATCATAGCATAAACTAATAAACATTTAGCAATTTAAGACAAAACCAACAATACAGTCTGCCTCAGGCAGAACGTTTAAGGGGTGATAATATCTTCCCTTTTACGTAACCAATCCCGAGCCATAGAATCTCTGATGACCAGTTAGGGTTCCTAGTGACCGTAATACTAGGTGGCGACTCCTTAGACAAGATATTTTCCCTAAAAGAACTAGATGCTAGAAATCTGTTCTTTTTCCATAATTCACAAGAATTATTTTGTGGGCCGCCGCGATGTCGGGTGCGATATATATATATATATATATATATATGTCATATTGTGTCGAAAATCGGTTATTTTAAATACGAGATTTGTATTTTTACAATATAAAAATACAAAAAACCACAAAATAAATAAACAAAAGAACAACGATATTACTCATTTTTTTAGGGGCTGGATCCAGCTTAGCTCAGGTGGCTGGGCTGAACCCAGCAGGTTTAGCCAGGTCGCTGGCCCAAACCAGTGACTCGACTAGGCAAACAAGGTCTCATTAGTTACTGTTCAAGTGAATTATAATTCACTTCAACAGTAACAAAAGCATACACAGTAACCATTAATATGCAAAGTGAAAAGAATGCATGGAAACTCACTTGGCGCTGAGACGAGCGAAAGCGATGACGCTGAGACGACTGGGCGCTGCTCATAAAGGAAGATCCGGCTTACTGCTCTTGCTTATTGCTGCTCAAAGTGGCTGAGAAATTGCAACTGGTGATGACCGCGCCTCTGCTGGTTCTTGCTCCCCGTACAAAAAAGAAAACACAGCTACTGCTAGCGATGGGGAAGAGATATAGACGAATGGGATCAGCTGCTGGTGTAGAGACGAGACTGGTCGCCATCCTGGATTGTTACTGCGGCTAGTACCTACTCCTGGTGATTGAGGGGCTGCGAGTCAGCAATGGCTGCCGGAGCTGAAGACGACGCCGCTGTTGAAGCTGGAGATGGCTGCGTACTGGTGCTGGACTCAGAGAAGAGCTGTCCGTTTGGAATGTGAAGCAAAGCTCTAGACGTTGCTTGTGGCTCACGGTTTTGGCTGGTCTTAAAAGAAGTTGCTGGACCGTGGGGGAGAATCTGGTGATGATGGGGAGAAGCCAAAAGAAAGAAGGAAAGGAAGAGGCTTTGGTTTTTTTCTGAATGTTATTAGGCGGGGCTGAGAGAGAGAGACGGGGTACCAGCGGGGAGAGGGAGAAGAAAGGAGCTGAAATAGCCGGCTGAAAAAGAGAAAATGGGGAACGGGCTGCAGCCGAGAGAGGGAGGTTCTGGTGACGGGAGGGAGCTTGAAGATGAGGAAAAAGAGAGTAAGCGCAGTGGTCGGCCTATATGGGGGTCAAGAAGTGGGGGAGATGGAGAAGTTAGGTGGGGGGGGGAGCGGCTTGTGTGTTTGTTTTTGGTCAAGGTTGGGGACTATGAGCAGCGGCTCGGGTAAGGGAGAAGAGAAGGTATGGTTTTTTTCTTTGGCCGAGGGGTAGTGTGTCGCGACCTCTCCGGAGATGATTTAGGTTTTCTTGGGTTTCCTCATTTTTAAAATTGTATCCTTATAAATTTTCTTCCTTTTTGTATATGACTTGAGGTTCACTTACATAGAAAATCTCTACACGTGTTATTTAAGGAAATATTAAAATAATTATTGTAGAGATTGTCTTCTATAACCAGCACCAACAAATCCTATATATATGGTATTTTATATTGCAGTGATTATTTTTCATAACCAGCACGAATCAAATCATATATATCTATGGTATTTTATATTGCAGTAATTATATATGATTTAGTAATTATCTCCTTGACATATTGCTTCCTTAATATTAGCCTTAATGCTCTATGTTATCACCACATGTAAACCCTTATTTTTTTATTTTTTTTTGAAAATTTATCAAAACATGGGTAAAAAATTGGGTAGCAATAAGAGCCAATATTTATAAGGATAGAGAAGTTACAATGACTATGTTTTGTAATGAATTAAATATAGAAATTGTTAATATGGATGAATTGTGGCATTATATAAAGATTGAGGATATGGTACATATGGCTATAAGAGTGGAGAAATAGTTGAGAAGAGAGGGTAATGCAAAAGCTAGTGGATATTCGAGTTCATCTTCAGGTTGAAAGTCAAATTTTAGAAGAAAGGATAATGCACCGATGAAACCAATTACAACATCTAAATTAGCTGAACCTTCCTTTGTTAGGAAACGAGTTACGACTTTGGAGGAAAAGGAAAAAAATATTGCTAAGCCAAAACATAAACAATAAATTAGGTGCTTTTGATGTTAAGGGCTTAAGCATTATGCACATGAATCTCTAAATAAGAGAATTATGATTATAAGAGATGATGGTGAGGTGCGATCGACTAGTAAGGATGATTTGGAGAGGATGTCAAATCTAAATGATTGTAGTGATTTGGAGTACGCTGCACAAGGAGAATCCTTGATTATAAGCAAATCTTTAGGTGTTCAGGATTGTAAAGAGGATGTAAAGCAAAAAATGAAAAATATCTTTCTTACCAGGTGTTACAATGATAATAAGGTGTAGTATGATAATTGATAATAATAGTTGTAATAATGTTGCTAGCTCAACTTTGGTTAAAAAGTTGAACTTGAATACATCTAAGCATGTTAAACCATATAAGCTTTAATGGTTGAATGAATATGGAGATTTAGGGTGATTAAATAGGTTTTTATTTCATTCACATTAGAAAATTTTAAAGATGAGGTTGTAAGTGATGTCATTCCTATACATGCTACACATTTATTGTTAGGAAGACCTTAGCAATTTGATAGGAAGGTAAAAAAAGATGGGTTTAGAAATAGGTATGCTGCAGAGAATGATGGAAAGATTTACATATTTGCTCTAATATCACTAAAGCAAGTGTGTAAGGATTAATTGAAGCTTAAAAAGTCTGAGGATACTGAACTAGAATTTATGAAAAATAATGGTGAGGATGTAAGGTTGAGTAAAATAAGGTGAGCCATGGGTGTGAAACAATTGGGGAAAAGACTCAGCCATTAGAAATAAGATTGAAGATTTCAAGAAAAAAAATACGTGGAAGGCCGAGAATGGAGAGAATAAAATATAGGTAAGAAAAAAAAGTGTAGAAAAATTAAGGAAACATCTTAATTTTTATGAAAAACAAAGTGACCTTACCTGTATTTATCATTCCAATATATCTATGATTTTACTCTTGTATAAGAAGACATGTTTTAATGATGATTAATTGAATTCTTGTGTTGCTAGTATTGTTAAAATTATTTTTATAGGAATTTGAAGATATTTTTCTTGAAGAGATCCTTTATGGTTTGCCACCAACTCGACGGCTTAAATATCAAATTGATTTTGTGCCAAGAACATCAATTCCAAACCGGCTAGCCTATAGAAGTAATTCTAATAGATGAGGCAAAAATTAAAGTTATTCAAGAATGGCTTACACCTAAGACTGTAAGTGAGGTAAGAAGTTTTCATGGCTTAACTAGTTTTTATAGAATATTTGTCAAAGATTTCAGTTCTCTAGCTACACCATTGACTAAAGTTATGAAGAAAACGATAAGATTTAAATGAGATGGTGATAAAGAAAATTCTTTTAAATTGTTAAAAGAAAGGTTGATTTTGACCTCATTGTTTGCTTTACCCGATATTACAAAAACTTTTAAGATTAAGTGTGATGTCTTAGGTAGAGGTATTAAAACAGTTTTAATGCAGGAAAAACAACCCATAGCCTATTTCAATGAGAAGCTTAATAGAGCAATTTTTAATTATCAAACATATAATAAAGAGTTATATGTAATGGTGAGGACCTTAGAGACTTGACAACATTATATTTGGCCTAAGGAGTTTGTAATACATACGAATCATCATTCTTTAAAAAACTTAAAGAGCCAAGGTAAGTTGAATAGACAACCAAGTGGATTGAATTCATTGAGATGTTCTCATTTGTCATCATGTACAATCAAGGTAAGGAAAATATCATTACAAATGCATTATCTCGAAGATACGTTCTTTTTAATACCTTGAACACTAGACTTTTAGGATTTGAATATGTGAAAAAATAATATATGGATGGTGATGACTTTGATAAAGTGTACGGACAATGTGATCATTCAAATTTTAATAAGTATTTTAGGCATGATGAATTTTTATTTAAAGATAAAAGATTGTGTGTGTCTAAATGTTTGTTGCGTTAATTGCTTGTATTTGATAGAGATGTTAAACTTCTAAGCTATTTTTTGAAAAGTATTATGGTGCAAGTTAAAAACTAAATTATTATTTTCTACTACTTGTCATCCATAAATAAATAAACAAATAAAGATGATAAATAAAACATGCCCTTGATATCATTATTAATTTCATTCAAATTAACCACATAAGTGTTTCCATGTCCTTTTCTATTAAAATTATTTTGTTATCAATAATGTGAATAACCAAGCAATGTAAAGATTCAAGTACAACCCTGTTATTTTTATAACATAATTGACTAATATCAAGAAAATTATATTTTAAGCCAACAAAAAATAAAATAGAAATTAACAAATAACAATGAAAGCACCAATGATAAAGTATGTTCATTTCAATATCAATTGTGAATATGTGTGTTTGGATTGGATAGGTGTAGTATCACATTATTAATTTGTTTTTGTACAAAGTTTAGAATTCACACTAGCATATCGGTCTGCGCTCCACAACGGGTCAATAACAATTTTTTTGTCAAATGTAGAGAATCTTTTAAGAATCTTGGGTCTGGCACAAGCCAGGTCCAATAGCATTGGGTTTGGCAAAAGAACCCACAGCTTCTAGATCCTGCTAATTAGTAGGACCCAATTCCCATTTCTGTAAAGATGTTAGGTTGTGCAGCCAAGCCATATGCAAAAACACACTATTCTTAGAAAGAGACAGGAGTTCACCTTATTGTAGTTGAGAATAATAGTCAATATTTAAATGCAGTAGAGAAGTTGAGTGGCACAGCTCATGAGGAAAGGACTGAAGCTCGGAGCAACCATGTATTGTGAGAGATTAAATGGTGGCGGGCACTATTTTAAAAAAATTTATTAATGATGTTAATAATAATAATAATTTTTAAGTTTACTCTTTAAATTAAATCTATGGTTGTTTTTTAATATTAAATTTGTTTATCAAATTTGTTAATTACTATATTAATAATATTAATTATAATAAAAATAAGAATATTATAATACAAATAATAATAATAATACTTTTAATATTAACAATATTAATTATAATAAAAATGACATTATTTATAATATAAATAATAATAATTTTAATGTTCATAACAATATTAAACTTACCAAAGAGTAGGGATACCAAACCCAAGTTAATAATAATAATAATAATTGATTTTATGCTTCAAATCAAATCTATGGTTTTTTAATAGTAATTAAATTTATTTATAATTGAATATATTAATGTATTTAATAAAATTTATAATATTAATAATAATATTAAATTTGTTTGGCCCAAGTTTTTAATCCCTTCAAATAAAATTTATTATTTTCTTTGATAGTAATAGTATTGTTTTTCAAATTTATTGATGGTGATAATAATAATAATAATAATAATAATAATAATAATAATAATAATAATTTTACCCTTCATATCAAATCTATAATCATCCACTGTGCAAAAGTCATTGTGCAAGTCTATAGTTAATTGTCTCTTGGTCCACAATGCATGCATGTACAATAGAAATCCCACATTTTAGGTCCTGCACCCGGTATGATCCAAAGGTATTGTGAGTCCTACAACCAGCAGGACCCAAAATAAAATTATATTATAATATTTATAAATTATTTTTTAATGGATTGTAATGTTAAAAAATTCTCTTATATAATACCAAAAATTTATAAATTATATGATGAGAATAAAAAAAAAAATTAGAGCTCCACCAAATTTAATATGACAATATTAGAAAATAAAATTAAAAATAATAAAAATCTTGATTTGAAGTTAAAGGGAAAAAAAATTTCATTTTAAAAGCATTTTTTAAAAGCAAAAACAAACATGTTTAAATAAGGAAATCCAACCGAATCTCAAATGAGAAAAAAAAAAAAAACGTCTCATTTGCCATTTTTATGCAAAAAATGACAAAACAGGATTCAATTTTCACGCATAAGGAAGTTAGATACCTTTAACAGGGTTGTATTTTTGGTTGAAATGGGATGGTGTTCAAACTCCTGAAATGCAGTCAGCTGACCTTCCCCTTTACTGACTGGACTGACTTGTGGAAGAAGTGATCTCCTTCGGAGCATGCTACATGCGAAAACGAAATAAGATTCCTTTACCCGGTTGTGCGTTAAGCAATTTTCATTCCACCCCCCCCACAGGTGCTACAGTGTCGTCCACAGTCAGGTAGGACCCAATGCTATTGGTATTTTTTAGAAGTGTTTTAGGTTCGGCTTGTCAACCAGACCCAACAATGTTGGGTCCGGCTACCAAAGTTAGACCCAACAGCTTTTGGCAGAGAAGGTCACGTCCCCAACCGCAATTCTTGACTAAAAACAAAGGAAAGGAACGCCCCTGGAATGCTATTGTGTCGTCCACAGTTAATTGTATCTTGGTCTACAGTACATATACAGTAAAAAAATCTCCATACATTTTAATACATAGCAAAGCAACTGTGCAAGTCCATAGTTAATCGTATCTTGGTCCACAGTGCATGCACATACAATAAATCCACAGTTAATTGTCTCTTGGTCCATAGTTAATTTTTTAAACGTAAAATCAAACATGATTTAATTAGAAAATTCAACCCAACTTGAAACGGAAAAAAAATTATCATCACTCAACTTTTGGTCAATATAACAAAATCCCATCAATTTATTTTGAAAAATAAATTTAAATCAAAGAAATCTAATTTCAATGCCTAAAATATTAAAAGAAATAATACAAAAGGATCAAAAGAATATTAATTTGAAATTAAAAAAATAAAAAAAAATTAAATTTCTTGAGTCTCCCGTCTCAGCCAGACATAATCTCAATATATTTATTTAAAAAATAAATTTAAAAAATGATATAAAAACATCAAAAAAAATATTTTGAAGCAAAGAAATTATATCCCCAAAGGTATTGTGGGTCTTGAACCCGACAGGACCCAACACCCAATTGGGTTTTGCAACCGCTGGAGCCAACACCCAATTGGGTATTGCACACGTCAAGACCCAAAGTAATTTTACCCAATATTGCATGTATTTAATAATATATATATATATATATATATATATATATAATTCAAAACCACTACATAAAAAATCTAAAGATAATAAAACATTGATAAAACTTTTAATCTCATACACTAATGTTATAAAATTAACATATCTTCTATTACCCAAAATAAAATAAAATTATAATATTTATAAATTATTTTTTAATGGATTGTAGTGTTAAAAAATTCTCTTATATATTACCAAAAATTTATAAAGTATATGATGCGAATCAAAAAGATTTTGAGAGCTTCATCAACTTTAATACGACAATATTAGATAACAAAATTAAAAATAATAAAAATCTTAATCTGATGTAAAGGGAAAAACAATTTTCATTTTTAAAAGCACTTTTTAAAGGAAAAAACAAGCATGCTTAAATAAGGAAATCCAATCAAATTTCAAATGGAAAAAAAATACTTAGCTGCCATTTTTATGCAAAATAAGGGATTCGATTTCCACGTATAAGAAAGGAAGGTTAGATACCTTTGACAAGGTTGTATTTTTTGTTGAAATGGGATGGTGTTCAAACTCCTGAAATCCAGTCAGTAGGACTTCCCCTTTACTGACTAGACTGACTCGGGGAAGGGGTGATCTTCTTCAGAGCATGCTGCATGTGAAAAAGAAATGAGATTCCCTTACCCAGTTGTGTGTTAAGCGATTGCCAATCCCCCCCCCCAACAGGCGCTATAGTGTTGTCAACAGTCAAGCAGGACCCAATGCTATTGGCATTTTTTGAAAGTGTTTTGTTAGGTTCGGCTAACAAAGTCAAACCCAGGGGTTTTTGGCAGAGAAAGTAACACCCCAAGCCGTAATTCTTGACTAAAATACGCAGGAAAGGAACACTTTCCAAGATGTTACAGTGTCGTTCACAGTTAATTGTATATTGGTCCACATTGCATGTATAGTAAAAAATCCCTATAAAACATAGCAAAGCAACTGTGCAAGTCCACATTCAATTGTATTTTAGCTCACAGTGCAATCATATAGAGTAAATCTACCCTGAATTGTTTCTTGGTCCATAATGCATTCATGTATAGTAAAAATCTCACAAGTTTTAAAGTTTTGTTAATATTAGATGAAATAAGATGTAAATAAAGATAATTATATCAATTGACTAAGTGTTTCAACAAGATTATGGCACAACATATTATTACGGTACAAAACTTGTTTAATTGCATACTTTATGGAGGAATTGTTAAATAATATAATTGGAAGAAGGGAAGAAAACTTGACAGAAAAATAGAATACAAACAGACAGGTGTGCATTGGCAATGATTTCGAAATGGATGGAGATAAACTTTGATTATGAGATTGGTACGTAGTAAAGTAATCAAGATCACAATGGATCATATATAAGCACGAACTAGTTCTTAATTATTACGAACTAGTACTTGTTAAGAAACTAGTTTGTAAATAACAAAATTATCATGAGACAAAGTGCTTCGATTATCTTTGTGGCCACAAGGAAACCACTACCATAGTGTATCTCGTGATCTCCTCTCTAGTTCTCACCTTCATGAGCCATAGGTTTGGTTCCATGTGCAATACTTGAGGACAAAAATTAAGATTCTCTCTTTTGAATGCCCTTCACTTTTGGAGATACAAATTTGGCACGGCATGATGGTAACCTCTCTTTTTTTTTTTGTTTGATTCGGGAAAGCTATATTTCTTGAAAAATATATTTTTGAATTCAAATGAATGAGTAAAACTTTGGTTATCCATTCTTACAAAAAGTGTATGTCCTGACTCGAACTCGAGATCTGCTATGCAGATTTCAAGCTCTTTGTCATCACGCTACACCCCTTAAGGACGTTAATTGATATCGTGTGCACAAGCAATCTTTAATAATTTATTATCATTAAAAAAAGAAATTGTAAAAAGAAATTAATAAATGTTTTGTTTTATAAAATGGGTGTATAAAACACTTATCAATATTGGATAATATATATCATATTTTTTACATTAAAAAAAATCCCATTATATCTAATATCAGATCAAAACTCAAGATGGTTCTCCAAGTGAAGTTAATTGGACATGAATATACCATATTCCTAGGAAGTCAGAGTTTCAACCCAATCTCTCATATTAGATGATTTCCCCCCCTTAATTAGAACATAAAATTATTAGAATTAAATTGTGTTAAATGTTTGTATTTGAGTACAAAAATGTTGATCAACGTGCACTATTTGGGTGCAATTCTTTGTTTTTTTTTTTCAGAGAGATTTTTAGGTTCAGTCTTAATATTCTCTAGTTCTATTTTTATTCCTTGTGAACAAATTTCCATACAGAAAAAAGAAATCATTCTTAAATTAAAAAAAAAAACAATTTCTTTCTGTTGATTGAAAGGTCCAAAGAATTTTAAACTACACAATGAAATAACCATTTATTAACAATTAAGAAATTTTGAGATGAGTTTTATCTCACTAAACAAAATTACAGAATACAAAAGCATGTACGTAAGAAGAAAACATAGTAAATTGCAGATAGGTTTTGAAAAAGTGTTAAAGAAACCACCTGCAGAGAGGAACCGAGGGAGGGTGCAAAGCCAGCCCCTACCACCACAGCCAGTGCTGTTCATCGCAGCCGTGCAGCGCGCACACACACACACGTAAACCTATGTCTGATAAAACCTGGATTCAAGCAAGAAAAAGAGACTCCATAAAACCAAATCCCTGGCGAGGAAGGAGACCTCGTAAAAATAAAAATAAAGAACAGCAACCAATGAGTAAAAGTCTATATTTTCTGCGTGTCAGAGTCACTGTAGCCCTTCTTTTCAATTTTCGTATCCTATATAGATAGTAAAGTATATGGCGTCACAATTACACTCCCACATGATCAATCAGCGCCACAGCTACTTCAGTATTTATCACTTTCAAAGATTTGTCCTTTTTAGCATCCGTCAATCTCCTCTTCATTTCTTTCTTTCTAATGCTAAGTACCCTCTTCTTTTTTCTTTTTCTTTTTCTTTTTATCCTCTGGTCAAAGTTGAAGGCTATTCTTTCTTTATTATAGTTAGGTTATTTTTTAAAATATTTTTTATGTTAAAATATATTAAAATAATATTTTTTATTTTTTAAAAATTATTTTTCAAATTAATGTATTAAAATAATTTAAAATATATAAAAAATTTAATTTTTAACAAAACAAATTGAATTTTAATGGAACACATTCTTAGATGCTATACACATATATATTTTTTTTAAAAAAATAGCACTCGGTATTTAGCAGTAGATCAAAATTATATTGTAATATTATAATGATTATTTTAAAAAAACCACTAAACTTAGTATTAAGGGTAGTAATATTATCTTTTCATAAAAATATATTAACCATTTATAAATTAAAAAACAAATTAGTTTTTTTATATTTTTAAAATATAGTAAAATAACTAAATTATTTTTTAAAAAAAAATTATTTAACTAAAAGCTAAGAGTTTTTCACTTTCTAAAGTAAAGTAACATGATTAGATAACCTTTTAAAGCAAATTTCTTTAGCTAATGTCAGAGGTTTTTTTGTAATTTCATTCTGGTTCTTTTTTGTTAAAATCAAGTTGATTAAGAGATTATTTTTTATTTTAATAAATATTAAATATTATTTAAGATCTAAAAGTGGCTAGCGCAAGCAAGCAAATAGAAGAAACTTGTACTCTTTGGGTTGCGTGTGAGGCATCTTCCTATGACCAAATGTCTCCTTTCATGATGGTGATGGGAGCGTCCCGGCATCCTCTTCACAATGCCAAGGTGCATTTATACAGTAGAGCAACGATTGAGCTTCGATGGACTTTTTTTTTCTCTTCTCGTCCCTCTTTTCTCTCTCATTATATCAGGATCCGCGCTTGTCCTTTTAAAAATTTAATGTGTCATGTCAGTTTGTATTTGTATCAATTTTGGTCCTTATTTTTTTATTGCTATTTGTTTTGTATTTAATGCTTTATGAAGTTGATTTTATTTTTTGATTTTATCCATCATCATTTTTTATTTCATTTAGTTTCTTGTATCCAATTTGGTTTTTATTCTTTTTATAACTATTTTTTTTGTTTTTTTAATCTATTTTGTTTTATTCATTTTTTTGTATTTGGATGATTGAGAGTTTTGCTTTGTAATTTTTTCGTGTTAGTAATCTTGATCTCATGACTTAGGTCATGAGTTTTAAAGATTAGTCAAGTTAATCTAAGTTGACTCGAGTTTTTTTTAATTTCATCTTTCATTATTTTGTTTGCTTGAGTGTTGACCTTCACTGTTTTATTCTATTTTTTTTATGAAGTTATTTTAGTCTCATGCTCGAGCCGCAAATTCGACATGCTAACTCGAGTTAGGTTTTTTTATCCTTTCTAAAAATTAAATTTTTTTCAATTTATCATTAAACATTTGATTTGTTAGTGATTGAGCTTTAAATTTATTTTTATTTTTCTCTTTATGAGTTTATCATGTTCTCATTTAATTTTTATTTTATTATCAAATAAAATCATTGATATCTTTTAAAAATATTTAGAAAGTATTTTTTTATAATATTGATATGAGTTTATTTTTCTGGATTAGTCATTGTCATTTATTTTTATTTATTTTTATAATTATATTATTAAATTAATCTAATTTATTTAACCACTCGCGAAGTAGCGCGCGGCTGAATATTAGTGTGTGTGTGTGTGTATATATAAAAGATGACAGAGATGGCCCTTTTGTCCACCTTCTTTCTCTGTTTTTTGTTTTCTTTTTCTCTCTTTTCTGGGATGCTGTCTTCGTTTTATATATTCTAGAGAGAACCATGCGTGAGGTGCTAGAAATAAGAGGATGAAGTTGCAGGTTTCAAGGTTAGTCAGTGCAATTAACCTTGAATAACATGATCAGATTGTCTCTCCTATGTGCTATATATTTATATTTGTTTTTGAGAGGATCAGATCTCATTATATGATATATCTATCCGAGGCAAAATTCTTTTTCTACATCAGAATATCTCTTCAGCAGAATTTGGCCGTTTCCTCATTCAACACCCTCTGCATTTTCGTTTCTTTCGCTTCTCTTTCAATGGAAGCGGTCAATGCAAACACGTGAATTTTAATATAAATCATGGTGAATGTTAATTTGTAGGTGCAGTTCGGAGCTAATTGTGTTCCATGGCAGCATCATTTCTTGGCAGAGAATGCAATAACGGGACGATCCTCTAGAGTCCAAGGTAAACCACCTAAACCTGGGCAGCCTGATTTCATTTTTCTCTTGCTTTCCGCATATATTCATTTGATCTATATTCTCTCCACTGCAAATTCAGATGCTCAATCGTAGAAATATTTCCCAGAACGCAAAAAAGAAAAGACCATGAAAATGCCAAGGAGTAGAATCATCAGACAAATGAACATGAAAATGCATTTTATTACGAGCCATGCCATTGGGTGGCGCCGCTCTTAACGAACACCACTCCTTTTACTGCCCAGTAGCGTCCTGGAAACCCCAGTAGGTGGGGAAAATGAAATGAATAGTGAGGAGAGGTGCCTTCTAGGGTAACCTCAAACGTTCTTCCTTGGCCTTTGATCTGGTAAAACAAGGCACGTTAGAACTGGGTTTGGTGCAAAATACTCAGTCAAAACGGGAGGTGGCACGAGGTGTTCATAGGTCCTAGGTTCAGAGGTTTTACATTTGCAGGACTTAAAGGATAAAGAAACGCTAGCATGCACCACGTGGCAAGTGGAATAAATCCTCACAGTTGGCCCCTACCCCCCCCCCCCCTGCTGAAAGATTTGTTTTGTTTCGAGAGGAGGAGGCAAAAAGGCAAAATGCCCTTTCCAATCGCTTTAGGCATTCAAGAGTCAGGCCCATCATAGAATGGGAGCTCTAAATATTTTGTGGGCCAATTTATCTTTAATGTCCAGCCCACCATTATTGACTTTTGGGCCCATGAAAGAGGGACTTCTCCACTGCGCTCTGTTTCACAAGGACTTTTCCTGTCATAGTCCATGGGACTGTCCACTTAGAAATTTAATAGCTAATAGCCAAGGAACCAACATAATATGATGGGTTTGATCTCATGAAAAAAAAAAAAAAAAAAACTTCACAATAGCTTAGACTTGTTTCGAAATTCAGGAGTTTTTGTTTAACTGAAAAAACTACCTAGGCTTCAACCATTCTTGTCCTTTTCTTTTCTTTTCTAACCTCTATATTTCTTATTTCTATCTTTATTTCTTGTGCTAATTTGTATGTGAACTTTTTTGTGCTAGCCTGTCTACTTTAATACTAACCTTATATTATAGTCATCGTGCTAGTCGTCGTTGTTGTCGTTATCGTTACTATTATCATCATAATCATTATGATAGTTGTTGTTATCGTCATCTTCGTCGTAGTCATCTTCATCTTTTGTTATAAAAAAGTTAATTAATTTCCATGTAGTTCATTGAATTGCATTTCTAACTATTTGAATAAGAAGAAAAAGTTTCTTGATTTATTGTGCAATAATAATCTGGTTGCTGAGATTTTTAAATGAGTTTTTAAGAAAAAGGCGATGCTAATCAAAGAACACCCATCTGCTAGGTTATTGGAAATTGCGTGGAGATCAATGGACATGAAAATCTAGATGGAACTTTGAAAGCTGAGTGATGATTGAGGTACTTGTCTTTTCCTACGTATTGGCTTTCTTGTGAAGTTCGTCAACAATCAAATCTCAAAATGCCATTGATGCTTTTAGTCGTTGAATTTAATGTTAAGAATACCTGTTTCCAACCCTAGCGTTGCTTCAGAATCATCTATAAACTCAATATCTAAATACTCTAATTTAATTTAAAAAATTAAGTATTTTATTGGTTTTCAGAATAAATTCTAGCATAATTCAATAAATATAAAAAATACAATGTAGTAATTAAATAAAACTTTTAATTAATAACTAATTTTTTTCAAAATGAACAAATATAACCTACATGGCATTGGCAAAATTATGCACATAATGATTATATGGTAAGAAGATATAATAATTAGTTTAGAAAGAACTTTTAAAAATTAGAATTTAACAATTAAATAAAGAAATTAATAACTAATGATCTCCAAGATGAATAAATATAACCGACAAGTCATTTGTAAAATTATATACTCACAATACAATATCTCGTTCCTTATTCAGGAATAACTCTGACTGAATATTTTATGTACTGTGAATGACACATTTTAATTATTTATGATGATCTTTCCAAACAAGCGCAAAGTTATCGCTAAATGTCTCTTCTATTACGAAGACCACCTGGACATGAAGCTTTTTCAAGAGATGTTTTTTTATTTGCATTCATGCCTTTTGAAAAGAGCTGCTAAACTAAGTTTTTTTTTAGATGAAGAAAGTATGACTGCTTTACTAATAGTTGAGACCCAATCGAGAGATGTTTCAGCTTATATTTCTACTAATGTAATTTACATTCCGTCTATATTTAGAAAAACCTTTTTAAATATATTTTGAAGTTAATTATAATATAAGTATTAAATTACAAATTTTTAATACCCATGTACTATTTCTAATAATAATTAAATAGACATATATGATGATATTTGTTAATAAACTATTACGAATAAAAAAGGAATTAATGTCATTAATAAAAACCCTGCAGTCCATAACAATTTCTAAATGAAAATGTAAACGATCAAGATGTAAATGGAAGCTTTTGTAAGTTTTAGTAAACCAAATACAAGTATAAGATAAAGAGTATATTACAAAATTCTCTTGATGAGTACGTACGTACATGAAATGTATGGATATATGTTTATACTTTGACATGTATGGATTAAAATGAAATACTTCAATATTGTATGAACTTAGGATCAATTTTAAATATACCAAATCCATGTAGAAAACTATGGTTGAAATAAATTAACTAGCCAGTAATTCAAACTCTTCCTATCTATCAATATATATCGGTAGTTTTTGAAATAAATTTCAATTCTTTTACAATTAATATATATATATATATATATATATATATATATATATATATATATGAAAAGGATACAAATTAAATTTTGAAGAAAAAATATATTTTATTAATTCCCAATCTTTGTATCAAGTTTTTTACTCTTTTGACCTAGAAAATTTGGGCACATTGGAAAAATGTTGAGATGATCAATTGTGTCTACTCCAAATTTTCTATGATGTCTAATCTTTAACAAAAACAAATATGGGGTTTTATTCAAAATATAAATACTTCATTTAATTATTTAATGTATATCTAATAGTGCTATTTTTCCTTTTACAAACATTATTTTGTTGAGATATATAACTTAAAAGTGCTATTTTTTCTTTCAAAAACACTATTTTGTTAAGATATATAAGCTACAATAAATTCCCATCTCATATGTCTCACAAAAACTCATGAATTCATATGAGTTATTATCTCTTCCACAATATTTTTGAAGAGTTTTTATTGGTTTGTTAGCTTTATTTTTAGTAAGTATTTTATACATTATGCTCATTATTAAATTTTATATAACAAGGTGGTTGATCAATAAATATTTGTTCTTGAAGGTCTCCTCATATAAAAACTGACTTCACATTCAATTAGAAAATATATCATGAATTTTGAGTTGCCAAAAATAATAATCAATTTTATTTTATTATATATTGCAACCGGAGCAAACTTCCTTATAATTAACACCATATTTTTAATTATAACTTTTAACTACCTAACATGTTTTATATTTATCAACTTTATCATTAGTTTTCAAAAAAAAAAATTACATTCATTTCACACTAATGGTCTTTTGTTTTTTTGGAAGCTTTGTCAACTCTTAAAAAATAATTTTTTTAATAATATTAATTTCATCGTCCATGACCTCTTACCATTTTGTTTTTTTAATGACATTTTTAAAAGTAACAGGTCACAATCTAAGGATAAAGAAAAATGATAAAAGGTGTAGAGATAAAAAAAAAAATTATTTAAAGGATAAAGAAAAATGATAAAAGGTGTAGAGATAAAAAAAAAAATTATTTAAAGGATAAAGAAAAATGATAAAAGGAGTAGAGATACAAAAAAATTATTTAAAGGATAAAGAAAAATGATAAAAGGAGTAGAGATAAAAAAAAAATTATTTAAAGGATAAAGAGATAATTTTTGAGCTAGAAAATAGAAGCAAGTTTAAATAAGTTACTTCTTTTGGAGAGAAAAATTGCTTTAGAAATGAAAAATCCAGAATGTTTTTTTATACTAGTAGAAATTAACAGTTTTTTCAATTTTCTACTTTCCATTAAGCCATAGCCATGCGTTGTTAAATTAATTGTTTTAATTTCTTACACATACTTATGTAGCTACTGTTAATCAAATGACCATATTTTCCTTGCTCCCACTTTGATTCCCACAGTAAGTCTATCCCGATCCTGTACTGCTGCATTCCCATGTCTGTTAAGATATTAGTTTGTTGAGATATTAGTTGAAATTCTAGTCTATGGAGGAATTTTTTATAAAAAAGGATTTGCATTTATAATTTTTATTTAATTAATTGATTAAAATTAATCTCTGTTAAATTATGATAGTCTGAGCTTGTAATCTCTTTGTAAATATAAAGGACAACATATTTTGAATTCAAAAAAGTGTTAAAAATTAATCAATAATTACTTGAGATGTTAAATACTAGAGTATTTAGTATTTTCAATAATTAATATCAAAGCAAAATGAGTAGTGCATCATCAAATTGATCAATTCTAATTATCTCATAATCTCTTTTTCATATATGTTTTTTTCAAACACATTATAATCTTTGCCTATTAATTGTGCTTCGATTATCTACCGGTTGTAATGTGTCTTTCAAAGACTTTACTTTTTTATTTTTATTATTTTCATCATTTAAATTTTCTAAGATATTTTATTTAACACCATCATTGCTCCATATCTAAGATTCAACTTTATAAAAAATAACATCATACCTTATAATAATTTTCGTGGTAGTATAATTTAAAAGGATAAAGAGAGAACTTAAGGAATGAAGGATAAAAAAAACATCATAACTAGTGAAAAGATAGAAAGTTATTTAAAGAATAAAGAGAACTTTTGAGATAGAAAATAAAAGCAAGTTTAAACATATTACTTCTCTTGGGAGAAAGAACAGAAAAAGAGTTGGAATAAATTGCTTTAGAAATGAAGAAACTTGATGTTGAGAGAATGGAGATAAATTTGGACTGTGAGGTAGGGGATCAAGAATGGGCAATGCTGAATAAGTCCTTCCAGAGACTCAAGGGTCAGATGCAGAAATTAGAGAAATTAACGAAGGAAATTGTTGCATGGAGAGAGGGGAGATTTATGTTCAGATTTAGCAGCTAAATTGTTTTTGATAAATTAAAACTTGCCTTGGATGATATGGAAGTGGCAAAGATGCAATAATCCAATATGGAGTCAAGCCGATAGAAACTATCTACAATAAAATGTTTGAAGCAAGAAAATACTGATTTGGTTTCATGTAGAAAATTAGATATTGCCAACAATGTGGGTGGATTCAACTCTCCTACACAACAAGGTGTTGCTTCTCCCATTACCTCTCATCGTTTTTCTTAGATAAAGCGTTGCACTGAATTGATCTTCAAATACTTCCCTTAGAATCCATTGACGAAGAGTGAGGAATTTGGGATGTCTGGCCATGAAGATACAAGTTTGACAGCTGAAAAACTGGATTCTTCCAATGGATACCGTGGGCAAAAGCTCAAGTCAGTACAAGTTTTTGACAAGAGTCAACCTACTAGATATGTTCATAATTATGATTCAAAAGTGATACTTGAAGGAGATATTTCTAAAGTAGCATGCTGTGTTAAATATGATATCATGGAAGTTGCAAATGGAAGGTTGCATTGCCAATTCCTTATCTAGCACCATAGGTTGGGAGGAAACGAAGAGTCGACAACTTATTTTTAGATAATTTTATCGATTGCAGTGAGGAAAAAGTTGGTGATATATTTATAAAGCCACTTAAATCGAAATCATTTGTAAAATTACTCGGTGTTTATAGTCAGAAAACCTTCTCTAGAGAGTCCCTCGCTGCTAAACTAAGTATTTGAGAATATTTGATACATTAATCTTAGAAAATAATATAAATTGGATTTTGGGATTTTATCTAAGAACTTAAATTTTTATATTGAATTAATTCTTTGATAATTAGTTTAAATCTTAATTTAAATAGAAATCATTGATAATAAAAAGAAAGAGAAATCATATTTAGAAATCTTGTTTTACAATTTAGTTAGAATCTTGTTGTTTAAGTTTATAATCTTCTTGCACCCAGAATTTGTTGAGAATCAATTGATAAAAAGCTTTTTTGAAAGTTAAATAGTGTTTTCAACAGCATCAATCCTGGTTGCAAAACTATTTACCAGCACAAACATGGAATCCATGCGGCACTCGTTCGTTTAATCCACTACTATACCACCGTCGAGCATCTCTGGCTATAACTGTATAGATGAATCTTTCACCGACAACAGGTACGTAGCCTTCCTCGTCATGTATTTGGGGCATAGGAACTGAAGACTTAATCGAAAGTGTTTGTCCCCATCACGAAACACAGCTATAATGGTCCTCCCTAGAGAAAAGTAGGTCCCCAGATAAACAAAAAGACTTGAAAATATCAAAATCATAACTGGCACAGTGGATGTTAGATAGAGTTGAAGTAGAGTGTTAGAGATTGGACGAATGACCCAAAAGGCAGGCCTGTGGTGCAGTTAATTTTCTTGCACAAATAATGAGTTACATTGCATATTCCCACATAAAATGAAGGGGCAGTCATTTCATTCTATCCTCTGCACGCATTGTGTACTACTTTGCGTTCCCCTTTTCTTTTTATCTCTCTTTAGTTGGTCTGATAATTGAGTCGCTCTTTTTTGGTGTTTTCCACTTCTTCAAAAATGGTCCAACCACTTAAAGAAAAAAAGAGATATCTGTCAAGACATGGCTCCGAAATTCCAACTACGATTCCTGGTGCAACTCAACCTTTGCCTCCACTCAGAAATGCTTTCTTCTTCTCTCTCCTAGGGTTTTCTTTTTTCTTTTTTTCTTTTTTTTCCTGGAAGTGAGGTAGCCGGATGTGATTCCCCACCCAACACTCACTCTCTCCCTCTAGGGCTTCTTTTTTTATTCAAGAATTCCTCGAATCTAAACATGTTTGATGATATCTGCAGTCTCAGTACTGAAAATCCGAATCTTTTATCAGTTTAACACTCGAGGGTTTACAAGGCGCGCGCAACCTCTCTCGCTCTCGCTCTCGCTCTCGCTCTGCCTCTGTATGGGTGGAAGTCATTCTGCGATAAGGGTTAATTCTTAAGTCGAGTCATGTTTTGTTGGCTTGATCAATGCTTGCGTATTTGGGTTATGCCCATCGGATTCATCTGTTTTTTAAGGACATCTTGCAGCAGATCTGCTTTCTATATAAGTTAGGGTTTTGGCTTAAGTACTGGGATTTCAGAGATTTAGCTTTTCTGGGAAATTTAAAGCCTTGATGAAATGGTCGAGATCTGTACTGTAGGGTATTAATAATATCTATATATACAATGAACATTTCCAACTTTAAATCTGGGCTTAATTATGATTCTCCCCCTCCATTTTTTGGTTTAGGGCTACCTCCAGTTTCCTGCCCTATTTTCCTCTTCTTTATGGCTCACGGAGCTAGATAACGATAGAGATCCTCTCTCACAATAGCTGGAAACGGGTCTTTTTAACATCTGGGTATATACAGCTGCGCCATTATGTAAGCCACTTGCTTCTATCTATCGTGTTTAAGCTTTGAGAAGCCTTTTAACAAGTTTTTTGTCAAGAACAGAAATCAAACGAAGCCTCATATTTTGTGGGAGAACCTTGATTAGGTGCCTTTTCTGCCATTTAGGTCTCGTCTCCAGTCATGATCTAAGTCACAGCCAAGAGATAATAAGGATTGAAGAGTTTAAAATACAAGGAATGGATGGAGGACTAATTTGGAAATGACAACCTAAATAATATTTTCTGATTGCTGGTAAATGGCAGAAAAACTTTGTATGTTTGGGCTGATTTTGTATTTTAAAAATATTTTTAATAAAAATTAAATATTAAAAATATTATTTTAATATATTTTTAAATAAATAACATTTTATCCCATCACCCCCATAATTGATCTTTAATTGATTTACCCGAGTAGCGTTTTTAGATATGGGTAATTCGGTATCTTTAGCTGCTTAACATGGTCAGATCACACCAATTAGTTTGTATGCTTTTTCTATATATTGCTGGGATCGAAAAATTTTTTTAAAAAAATCGTTATTATCATTAAATCCAAAAATATAATCACTTTGAATTTTTATTTTCATAAAGATAATTTTTTTCTATGTATCTTTTTTTTTCTGACCCAACACAATATATATTTTTAACTAGAAATATTATTTCAGTTTTAAAAAAATTATTATTATTATTATTATTAAAGCAAACAAGATAATATGTCCATATTTTCTGTAATTGAAAGCTAAAAAAATAAAAAAAATCATAAATGCGATAAAATCATGCTTCAAATTTATTTAAATATTTTAATAATTCAATAGAATTTTCATAAACAATTTATTATTAATATTATTATTTTTTAGAACAAATATATAATAATTAAAAAAATATTAATTATAGAGGTGGATGACTGTGCCCTTTATTTAATAATTCAATAGAGGTGGATGACTCTGTCCTTTATTTTTTTAAAAAAAAAAAACAAAAGTGATAAATTATAGTTTGTCTGTTATAATTTAGAAAATAAGCACGCCTTTGAACTCTTAAACCCACGATTTTTCGCTTGTCGCGTATCTAATTACTTCAACTCAAAATTTAGAACTTAAATTCTAAACTTACTTAACATTGGATCCATTTAACTCGAGCATGCCAAATTAACTACCTTTCAAGAAGAAAATTCTTAATTATTCTAGAGATTTGAAGAAATATTACATATTTTATAAGGCAATCTCATGATTTTAATCATAGCGAAGATGTATACGCCACATAATTAAATTACTATTTGTCAATTTGTTTAAATAATTAAAGAACTTTTGTTAAGGGTTTATTTAATTAGAGAATTTCCTTATTTTTTTTAATTTATATTGAATTTAGAAAATATATTTTCTTATCTTTTTCATAGTTACCTCTTATAAAATTTTCACTATTTTTCAAATAAAAAATAAAATAAAATAAGAAATACATTAATATTGAAATTACAAACACTTTTATCAATATAAAACATTAAAATTATTTTCTTTTACATTTTCCATATTTTTTAATGTAATAATTTTATTTGTTTTTAATAAATCTTATATAAATTATTTTTATGGAGTAAATAAGTCGTGATTTAAATTTGTGCATGTTACGGGCACTCAATGAAAGTCTTAAAAGCATTAATGAGGGGTGTTAATTAGGTGCTTAATTAAAGGTTTGATTATTTAACACTTTAAAATGTCAAAATAAATATTTAATATAAAAGTACACAAGATAAATGAGATAGAGATTAAGAGAGACACATCAGTTTATAGTGGTTTAGAAAACCATCTACTCTACTCTTTAAACTATTGTTTAATTATTAACTAACAACAAATGGTCTTCTTAATGAACGAGGTCTTATCAATACACTAATTATTTTATAGGGTCAAGATTAAAAAACCTTTCACTCTCAATCTTTTTTAATGATCAAGTTCTTAACCTTTCAAATGACCCATGATCAAAACTTTTTCAAGTGGTTCAAATGTCACTTACAGTTTTATAATGAATTATCTTTTATAATAATTTATCATAACTCATAAAAAAGATATAATTACAATGAATTGAACTCAACCCTTTATAGAAAGTAATCTAGCACAAGAATATGAGAAAGAGGATTGATACAAATAAAGTTCAAAGCTTGATAAGGAGTATAAAAGTAATGAGAGCTTTTCATACTACTGAGATTGCAGGCATTAAATGTATTTTCACATGAAATAAACAAGTAGTATTTATAGACAAAATCAAGCACTTAGCCAATACTCTAACCAGACAATTTAGAAGATCATAATTTTGAATTTTTAAAGTTGCTCATAAATTATAAACGACTATATTTGAAAGAAAATGAGTTGTTTATGATAAGATATGGGACAAACTTATCTAAGGATTTTTCCTAGACAACTCATACTAAAAAGTAAATTATTTTTACAAATAAATAAAATAAAATATTTATTTATGAAAATAAAACAAAATAATAAAATTACCTTACATCAATTATTTTTTTAAATAAATAAAATTAATTAAATATTTAAATTTATAAATAAAATTATTATTTGAAAATAAATAAATTATCATTGAAAATAATTAATAAATAAAAGAAATTTTAAATTTTTAAAAATAATTTATTTTTAAAAATAATTTTATAAATGTATTGTATATATATTTTTATTGATAATAATGAATATTTTTATCTCATTATATAAAATGAGATATTTCCAATTCTATCATGATATTATTTAATTTTCTTAAAAATTTTACTATAAATACTTTTTGTAAGCCAAACCGTTATATAGAAAGAACATGATGCAAGAGATTTTAGACTTATGAGAATGACTATAATTTTCAATCTGATTGTTTGATTGAGCTAAAATTTTGTAAGAAGATTCTCAAAACCTTATTTTATATTGAGTTAACTTTTTGTAACCTTCCAATATTGGTAAGACCCCCAAATTAGGCTTAAAAATTACTATTCATGATTGATCATATTTTTCTATTTAGTTTAGAATTCTTTTATCATTTTTCTATTTTATTTAAAATATGATTTTGCATTATTTAAGCAGCCTGTAATATTATGTTTTGATTATTAAGACTAAAATTCAGAATATTTCTCTTATTGTAAGAATTGTGTACGACTAGGGTTTCTTAACTGGTTTTCGTATATCCTTTCCTATTAACCTTTCAATCTTAATTTGTTGTTATTGTCGTCTTCATCATTTGGTATCAAAATCTAATATGCTAGTGTTTTATTGTTATGTGATGTTGAAAAACTATGTCTAGAAAAACACACAGGACATATTGTGTTCATGTAGAAGGTGATGAGAAGGTCCCATCTCGGGAATGAGACATCCAAGAGTGTAACGCTAACAAACTAAAAATTAAGGATCTACAAAGACAAGTTTTGAAATTAACTCATTATAGAATTAACTCGTTAATTGGAAGAGAGAAACAGAATTGTGAGAAGAGTGAGCATGAATTCATAGCTAGTTTTGAGAATTCGTTTTAGAGGTACAAGTAGAGGACACAACCTCTTGATCGGGATGAATGTGATATTGAAATTGTTTTTTTTACGACTCCAGTTCCTTTATAGATTGGAATTAACTAGCAAAATTTAATGAGAAAGAAGCTCAAGATGTCATAGAGTTTAAGAGTTGTAGAAATCTAAAAATTTCTATAAATCGAGATCTATAAGTATTCTCTCATGAAATTGAAGATTTTTTGATACTCCAAAAGAGTTCTTTGGAGCTAACATTAAAGATAACAAAATAGTAGACATTTCCATCACTAAAGAAACTAGTGGACCAATCTTCTGTTCTTCGCTAATAATCAAATGACCAAAATTGATGCTTAAAGAATTTCAAGGTGGTTTTGGTACGGTCAACATAGCTGTGTTGCCAAAAGAGAACATCGTAATTGCTATCAATGACAATAACCTCATGCTAGTTTCTAAGTTTAATGCTTGACAAGGAATTTTGTTTTGATATGTGTATTTGATAATAAGAAATCCTATAAAGAGCTAACAAGAATTTTTTCTCTAGGTCTAGAGAGACTCCTATGTTGAATTTCTTTGTTCTAATGATTCAGTAAAGTTAGTGTCTTGGTGGTTGATGAGTGCTAGTGAACCTCAAAACCAATTCCACTAATGAAGCAACATTTATTGGTGATGTATGAAAAAGTGATTGTTGGTAAAGCCCTATATGTTACACTTTCATCATGAAAGAAAGAGAAAAGAGTTAAGAGGCAAGCTCAAATTCTTTAAATGCGACTAGTTAGAGGTTCAACCTTTATTAGAAATTTACAAGATCAAAGCAAAAACAATATAAATTTGAGAACGAATTCTTTCCAACAAGTGAAGACTAATACATGGGTTTTTGGTCAAGCATGCAATTTTATGATAATAGGCATAATGTTCAATCCACCCATTGAATTGAGATAAAGTTTTTTAGGAGATTGTAGAAGCCTTTTTTTTCATATGGTTAAATTCTCATAGCCATCTAAGAACGATAAGACCTCAAACTAGGCTTAAATGTTACAATTTAGGATTGGTCATACGTTCCTATTTAATTGTTTTATTATTTTTAATATTCAATTTAGGATGTTTTTAACTTGTATTATTCAAGTAGCTTAAAAGAACTGTAATTTTGCATTATCCAATGAAGGCTATTACTATAAAAATTTATTGTATGAACATAATGTGACATTGTTATACCAATAGAAAACTCAATAAAACATTTTTACTAGTAGAAATAAACTATATCAAAATTCTTACGATGTTTTTTAGCAAACAAAAGCAAAACTGGTGTATAATGTTTTATATATCAAGACTTATCTATGTTATGTCCTATAACAACTCAACCAGCAGGAAAAAATAAAAACCAAAAGGATAAAAAAAACTTTAGGTGGGACAGTGCTAGTTCCTCGAAAAACAACTATCTAAAAAGCAAAGATGGTTGCATGATACTACGTAGACAAAACAAATGAAAGAAATTCTATGTGTTTATCAAAAAAAAGAAAAAAGAAAAAGAAAAGAGAATAAGAAAAAAACTTCCATTTGCGTGATAGCTCATAGTAAGGCACTTCTACCAAAAGAGATTAATTTAAATAAAAAATAAATAAAAAGGAGTATTCTTTGATCTTACTAGCTCGTTTTATTTTCATTAATTTCTTAAGTTATTATGAAAAATCATATTGAGCGGTTACATTTGTCTTCTTCTTATGGAATGTTGAATTTCATATGATAAGTTACTTTTATGTTGTGAATATAATTGCTCAATGCAAAGAATTTTCACCAGGACCATAAAAAGAAAGAAAGAAAAAGTTTAATTTTAGCTAACTCTTCTGATATGTCCATTTTATACCTATCTTAATCTTCATGAGAATTGCATCCACATGAGTAAATATTTTTTTTTTAGGTTTATATATATTAAGAATAAGAATTGTAGTGTATTCTTTTTAACACTCTAAAATGAAAGAAATTCTATATGTATATCTTCATGAGAATTGCATCCACATGTGTTGTTTTAGCATATTATCTCTTTAACATTCTAAATATTACCCTTTTCTAATTGTTTCAATATAAAGGGAAAATATGAATTGTAATGTCTACATTCAGTTATAAAGTTGCTAACTCATGATATTATGACTAAATTAGTACATAAAAGTCATATGTTTTCTAACATATGGCGCAAAAAGTTCTCCTTTTTTCCTCTTCCTTCTCTTATTTTAATTTTTGTTTTTCATTCACGGTATATATGGTCGCTTGACCTATAGCTTTAACATTTGTAAAAGCATAGAATACATCTTGTGTTTTCCTTTCTGAGATGTTTTTAGCCACATATATATAGTTCACGTAATCTATAGCAAGAAAATGAAGTATTGTTTGCGTTTTGCATCTTGGCAAGATTCACACAAATTGGAAGACGTATTTTTTTAAAATTGTCTTGAAATCTTAGTCACACTTTTGCAACATAAGCAAATCAATACGATTATATTCATCTTATTCTTAATCTTTTTTTTCCTCTTTATTTTTTGCTTGAAATGTCATCATTAAAAAGCTCAAGATGATGTTTCCACTAAACTTCTTGACTAAAAGCCAACAATCATGTTGAAGATGACTTGTTTCTTACTTCTACTTAATGTTATCTATAATATTTGACATACCTTTTCAAAAAAAAAAAAAAGAACAACAACTAGGTTACTCAATCAAAATCTATACATGTCTAGTGTTTTTGCATCCTCACAACTTCACAGGTCAAAACCATATGGATAACCCCTTTAAGAAGTACACATGAGTGGAATCTATACCTTTTTCATTAGAATTTGAGTGTCCTTTCTCATTTTTGTTTTGTCTTGTTTTTTTTTAGTATTGATTTCAACCTAAGTATGAATATGCCCTGACTTTTTATGCATGGTGTTTGTCCTTTCCAAGAGCTTTATTATTTTGTATTTTTATCCTGAATCCACCATTCTCCTCTTCACCCCTATTAACTACAAAAAGATATACAATCCATACCTTCATTGATAACAATTTGACAACAGCTACAGGTCCATGTGTTATTTGTCCTGTTTTGCTATCAATTTGAATTTTTCAAAAAAAAAGAGTAAATAATGCTTTGTACCTCCCTCCCTTAAGAAATTAATGTCTTCATCCCTAACAACTTTGTTTTATATCCCTTTCTTCTTACAAGCTAATTGGAAGATTAGCATTTAGACTCACAAGTGCTTTTCTTTGTTTTATTTCCCTTAATCATTGAATTCACTTAACGCTATCGATTTCAATTGAAAGTTTCTTATTATATATATGTTCATTTCTGATCATATCATAACCAAATGACGGCCAAAACTCTCAATAGTATGTTGTATAAACCTTGCATGGCTTTATTAGAAAAATACTATTATAGTAATTTATAAACTAGTTAAACCTTTTTTTAAAGCGTTAATTCTCTTATCCAAACTTGCACAACATAAGCAATTATACTGGGCACCAATATGCTCAGTGCATAAATGCTAGATACCACTTTCTTATTTGTCTGATAATCTAATAAGGGTGATTTATACACATGTCTGTATGTTTGTCTTGGTCAACAAAAAAAGGACAAACTCTACATAGAGGCTTGAGCTATAGTGATTAACCGGGCAATGTTATCATGACCATATTTACCTTCCCATTTCACATGTCAGCCAATAAAACTTGAAAATGGTGGGCTTTATTCGTGCAATGATTTGTTTTAGTCATCATGCATGATTGAAAGATAAAATTCTTTTAGCGAACCATTAGTACCAAGGATAGTTCTTCAAATTTTTATTTTGATGTTTTTTAAATCATTGTAATAACATTTCACTCGCTTTACCCAATCAAATGGAAGGTTTTCGTCTTTTAGGAGAGATAGGAATCATTTAGTAAATTATGGAATATTAGTTGTAGTTATTCAAAAAAATCTATAATTATCTAATTAATTAATTAATTAATTAATCATGTGTGTGTGTGTGTGTGTGTGTGTGTGTGTGTATATATATATATATATATATATATATATGGTGACACACACACGAGAAATTGTTTACCAAATTAATTTCACTTTTTACTAATTAATGGCATTAATTAAGAATAACGAAATGAGATAGGTTTTATTTTTCTTTTTATGAATGAGACCATTATTGTTATACTAAGAAATATATAGTGTTTTTATTCAGTTTCTCCTATTATATTTCATTCATTAGAGCAATAAAAAAAAGTTGTTTAGCATTGTCTAGCATTTTGGTGCTAGAACAACTTGCTAATCTATGAAATAATAATGTTAGTGAAATAAATTTATATACTGTCTAGCTGTAATTTAAGGGTTTTTCATGAGATTATGTTTTCAATTATCTGACTTACAATTTCACAATTTCCAATGCTTAGATAATTACATTGTAATTCATTAGTGAAAGTCATGTTCACACTGAGATGTTATTCTCTTGAATATTGTCAACTAGCAGCAGCAACACCCTTGTTAGTCTAAAGAGTTTGAACATGAAGAAAATACCTTAAGAGCTTGATGTTTCTATGTTGGTCACGTTCCAAAGTATTTTTAGTTAAGGTCTTCTAACTTTTCATTCCAAAGGTTATTGGATGTGCATATCATAAACATTATCTAAACTGCAATACGGTTAGGTTTCACAATAGATAAAATTTAAAGTAAGATCATGTTCATTGTGATTAAATCCTTCCACAAAACGATGATAAAAGAGTTTTGGACATAGTTCAATACATGTTATGTACTTGTTTCCTTCTACTAGATACTTGTGATCACATGTAATTAGTTCATGGATACACTTAATCCTTTTTGTTTTCTTGTCCATTTCAACTACATGTATAACAACAACCACAAAATAAAGAAAAGGAACCCTTGAATTTAGATTTCCTTTTAAGCATCTACTTAATTTCCATTATTGTATAACAAATATATCAGGGAAGCTTGTCATCAAAATATGGTAGAAACCAATCATAATTTCTTTTGCTATGGATTACAAAACTTTTCTTGAAATTTATAAAATCCCAAATATTACAAATGAGATTCATTTGTTAATTAGTTTTAATGTTCCAATGTAGGTTCAAGTAGAAAAATTCACTATTTACCATTTTTATTGGAAGAAAATTAGCGTGGTAGGAGTTTATGGACAACAATGCAACAAGCAAAATAAAAGAACAATAAGAAGACTTGAGAGGAAAGAATGTTTTATTAAATGTTTTCTTTTCAATACACATTTTCTCTCTATTACACTTATGTTTTATGCTTTTGATTATAAGTCTATTTATAGGCCTAAATTCCTAAACAATCAATGAACTAAATTCATAAAAAGAAAACATATTTTGAACAAGAAAAGTAATTTTGTCGACTTAACCAGTTGACCATTAATTTCATTCAACTAGTGGACCATTCCATTTCATTCAACCGGTCGATTGGTTTTTAACTGAAAAACTAGTTTCTCTGTTTTTTAGAAAAATCAAAAATCTAATTTATTTTCAACATCCCCTCTAAACTTGATTTCTTATAACCCCTAGCATATCTCTTATCTTGCCAAAACATCATGTTTAAGTGGTTTTGTGAAAATATCTGTGACTTGGTCATAGTTCTTCACATACTTAACTTCAACTTTTTTGTTTGTAATGCAATCTCATAAGTAATGAAATCTTATGTCAATGTGCTTACTTCTGTCATAAAACACATGCATGATTCTTTATTAAGGCAATGAATGATGAGTTGTCTATATAAATTTATGTAGGCTTCTCATGTAATATTCACAACTCTTTCAATATTCTTCTTAATCATATAGAATGACAAACACATGATGTGGCAGTTGCATATTCAACTTTCTAAATTGATAATGTGACTATAAATTGCTTATTCGAATTCCATGTGAATGTTATGTCTCCAATGTAGAAAACAAAACTTATAATGCTCTTTCTATCATCCAAGTCTCCAGCCCAATCATAGAATAAGCCAAAATCTATGGTAACTTTGATATATCAAAGAATTCTCTTCAAAGTTTTGAGATGTGTCATAGTTAGTGTCTTCATGAACCTACTCACAAGTCCTACTCCAAATAGAATATATAGACATAACTCTTCTCTAAAAATTGTCATAAACTCAATATATTATTTTTTAAAGTTAGAATATAATAGACATCACTAATAAATTAATGACTACCATTTTTTAATCTAATAAGAATCAAACATTTCTCTTTGATGAAAACCTTTGAATGATATGTGAATGTGACATTACCTCTAATTGATTCATCAAGCTCCATAAACTTTTTTTTTCTTTTTTTCTACAACTAGATTGACATCCTCTTCAACCCTTCTAGTTGGATCCACCAATCCTTAGCATAATGACCCATCTTTTTAAAATTATAACTTTTAACTTTTGTTTTGTCAAACTTGGTTATCGAATTGCCACTGTCAATTGAATCGGTCAACCGGTTTGTTTCATTCAGTATCTTTTTTCAAATCTACCTCTTCCACCTATGAAGATTGTCTCGGTCTTCTCTTTCAAATCTGTCTCTTCCACCTTTTTCTCTGCCTTGTCTATGTCCTCTACTCCCTTGGGTATATTTAGAACCATCTTGCTTCTCTTTTGGGTAGTGTTTTAAAAAAAATCCTTGCACATTTATGTCATCTTAAATGTCACTAACTCCTTTTCCATGGGTTGTAATTGAATTGTCAAAAAGTCCATATTTTATGATTTTTTCTATTGCAACCACCATATAATGGCTCTTCTTTTACAACAAGCATGTAATATTTTCTACCACATGTGTTTCCTCCATCTTCTCCTCATGTGTTTCCTCCATCTTCTCCTCATGTCTTTTCATATGATTGTATACGACCAATACTTTAGTAAAGTGGTCTGAAATACTCTCTGATACAAGTATATGCACCTTTTTGACATTGTAGTTCATTGGTTTGTTTGTTGTAAAATTTCTCATGCTTACTTAGTGGTTGTTGCACTGGACATTATCTCAAAAGTGGTATCATCTAGATATTGGTGGATGATTGTGAGTGCATGTTGATCCTTCTTTCGTGCCTTTTACAAGGCATCTTTTTAGGTTGAAGTTAACGTTACTTTTTCCATAGGCGCCTCTAAACCTTTTTCAACCATTTTCCACATCTCTTAGGAACCTAGCCAAGCTTTAACATGAATACACCAAATTTCATAATTGTCCTTTGTCAAACGAGGACACTGAAGTAGGAAGTTTGTATTGACCATGTCAAATAATAAAAAATAAGTTTTGATATCGTTTATTGGAAGAAACTTAGTATGGTAGGAGTTTATGGACATCAATGCAACAAGAAAAACTAAAGAACAAGAAGAAAATTTGAAAATGAATGTTTTATTGAGTGTTTTCTCTTCAATACATCTTTTTCTCTCTATTACACGTATGTTTTATGTTTCTGATTACAAGTCTATTTATAGGCCTAAAATTCTAGATAATTAAGGAATTAAACTAATCAAAGAAAAACCTATTTTGAACAAGTAATTCTACCGACTTAACTGGTCAACTAGTTCTCAACTAATAAACTGGTTCTTTTAATTTCACCAGTTGATCGGTTTCAAAAAAAATCATAGATCTAGTTTCAACAATTTGAATCCTGTGAGTAAGTTACAAAAGAGTCTATATACAAGTGTGCTTAATCTGACTCCAACATAACTTTATGCATGGTGAGGAAAACAAAACAAAACAAAGGGCAGGGAAATCTGTGATTTTTTATTAAGGTGAAGTCCTCTCTTCAAGTTTCAACGAATATTTATATATATGCTTTCATACTATGTGAAGCTAAGACACAAACACACAACTCTTGATCTCATTAAAAATAAACTACTTAACAATCATTGAGAAGGCACATCGCTGGAAAATCTCCTGATGCAAAGCTAAAACACATACATGATATATAAATAAATAAATATATATATATGTATATATATGCGCGCACACGCTCCAACCAGATAAACAAACCATACATAGTATTCTTCAAATCCGTGTCCGCTTGACAGCTCAAGGGTGGTGAGAGAGATGAATATCCATGCTAGCACATACCGCCAATGGTGCATGCCTGATCCCATGTCTTGTATTGAAAGTCTGAGAATTGATGCTGCAACCAATTATATATGGGACGGTCAGAAATCTGAATAAGTATTTTTTTAACATAGAGTAAGCAATACATATAGCAAATTAAATAAAAAACATATATCATCAATACCGAACATCTTGGAAAACAAAGAAACCTCTCTTTGGAGCTTACCTCCTGATCAGGAGTTCCAGTGTTGTGCAGATTATTGGGAAAAGAGGGACTCCAGTACTTGCCCATAATCGCCAAGTTTTCATCAATCATGCCCTCTCGAGTACGTAATTTCTCTCGCTCGTGATAGATTGCCACATCAACTTCAGCTAGCTGAACTTCTAAGGAAGGATTAAAATTGTGAATGCCAGATTCTTGATCACCAGTTTCTAATGGAGTATCCCAACAACCTGCGAATTGATTCAATTCATTGTTTGATGATTCTTCAGAAAACTTCAATTTGTCGATTCTTCGACTGCACAAGTACTTTTCTTTCGTTCTCTCCCTCGCTCTTGCTCTTGCCTTCTCCCTTGATTCCTTTGCAAAAGGGTTGAATGGAGTTTTACGCGATGATGCTCTCCTAGTCCTCTCTTTCTTGACACATGGTGAGGATCTACCCTTGGAAACATTCCTCCCTTTCGTGGTAGTTTCAATATTGATTTCGGGCAGCATTTCACGCTCAGAAGTAGAAGATGCACTCTTGGTGCCATCACTGCCGCTATAATTCATATGGGGGGAGCCACTGGATAGTTTCTTGATTTCATTCTTTGCCTGTATGAGTAACCATTCAACAGTCTTGCTAGCTTTATCAAAGCGTAGCTTGTCTTGCAGATCAAAGAACTCTCTGGCAACCTTTAGTGACAATCTCATTCTCCGATCTCTTGGTCCTTGAGCCGTGTTAATCTTGCTATGCCGATCTCTCTTTGAAGATCTCTTTCTTAGGATCTGATCAGTGCTGTTGTTGGATTTCTTGTTGCAGATTCCGGTTAGCTCAATAACGTCACTTTTATTGGAATCCGCCATGTTATTAACAACAGTACTCTGGGATAGATTAGTACTAGTAGCCGTAGCTCTCAAGGGTTGCTCCTGAAAAAAAAGGTCATAGTTTTGTTGGAGAAAAATAAGATGGTCTTCAAATTCTTGCTGATCACAAGGGATAAAAGGAGAGGGCAAGCAGAGAGATAAAGGAGGAGGCACATCTTGTTTGGGATAGGAAATGATATCACTGAACAAGGGCATGTTATAAGCTTGTTGATCACTACAGGAGATGGCGTCGTTGGCATTGTAGCTTAATGGAAACATTTGAGCTTTGCGATATCACCAAACAATACCTAGCTAGCCGCCGTAGAGCTCCCTTGGGAGGAATAGTCGCTTGAGAATGACATGTGCACCAATGTGTTACCTAACATGACTCCTTGTGCATAGAGTATTCTCTACTTCTCTAGCTAGTTCAAGTCCATGTATCCTTTTCAAGTTCACTTTCTCTGCAAACAATGGAAATCATAAGTGAGAGACGACAACAAATTGTTACTACTGTTTACTTGTCATTTTTTTCTTCTTCTTCTTTTTTCTCCTTCCCTCCCTTTATCAGAGAGGCATACGCGTATGTGTTTGGTGAGTTTAAGATGGAGAGAAACAGGGAATATCCATCTACCTCCCCGACTAGAGCACGAGAAAGCCAGCAGTACAGCACAGCACAAGTACTACATGTCCATGGGGGGTGCAAGAATGGGAGATAAGGGGGAAGCTAAGCAAGGATTTGAATAATGATGGTAGGAGTCAAGGCACCCTAGGAGAGGGGATTTTATGGGAGACAAGGAACTATCTTTTTTTTTCTTTTGTTTTTTTTTTCTTTTGTATAAAAAGTTGATTAAAAAGCATGAAAGGGAAAGAGAGAAAGAAAACAGCATTGTTGTGGGAAGTGAGTGGACAGGAAACACCTAGTATTAGTGCTCCTTCACGTGGTTGCTAGCAGGTGAGACTTTGATAGTGAACTCCTAGATCCCTCCCTCCCTTGAACAACCCAAGAGAGTTTGCATGGACATCATATGTATTCAATCCAATATTGTCTTAAAATTTACAAGATGAGTGAGTTTAAATGTGGGATAGGGTTGGTTTTTCTGTCTCGGGACAAGATTGATCTTATGGTATATATATAGTTGTATTTCATTTTCAATCTTGCAGCGGATGTGTAGCCCTAGAAAGGAAGGACAATTATTTCCTTCGCCCAAAGGGCGTGTACTACTGTGAGAGCCTGTCATGAGTCATTAGAGCCAATGCTGCTTTGACTGTGAATGTATAGAAACATGTCACTTTCAATTAAAAGAAAAAACCCCATCACTCTCTCTCTCTCTCTCTCTCACTCACTCACTCACTCAATTGTGTCTTTCTATCAAGTCTGAGAAAATGTTGTTAGGTTCCTTCCAAACCCATGCGTGCTTATCGGTTCAGCAGCTAAACAAGGAAGGAAAGCTCTCTCTCTCTCTCTCTCTCTCTCTCTCTCTCTCTCTCTCACAATAATATCACCATCACAAACTCATTGTCAAGGAGGGTTTTTTGCTGGTGCTTTATACTATGTCATCCACCATGCTATCATCAAAACTACCCTAGCCAATCCCCTCATGCCATCATAACTACAGAGCCCCATGTGTCATCTTATTTGGAAATGGTAATAGTCCTATTTACAAAACTATTTTTTCAGGCTTAATTTCATTTATCTCCCCCCTCCCTTGCGTACTTTCTTTCTTTCTTTCTTTCCATTTATACATGCGCTCTCTCTCTAGCTGAGCACGACCCGTATAGGCTGGCAAGATTAGGAGGACCACATCATATGAAGAGCTACCTAGCTAGTTGTTCTAAGGTTGCTATCAAGGAGTTGATAAGTATGAATGAAAGGTGATAAAATGTACCATTTTCAAGTGTGGGTGATGAAGAGAGCATAAAACCCTCAAAAGTCTTGCTTGGACTCAGTGCTTTCATTTCCATAATGAGCTCTCCGCCAGTACAAAAATTCCATTTGTGGTTGAAATCAAAAGAACCATGGGGGAAAAAATAAAGAAAAGAACACATTTCTGTGAGTAATTAACTCTATTGTTTTTTGGTGTTTTACTCCTTCTCAAGTTCAATCTGGAATCTATATGTTAGGGGATGAACCATATATTTTCATAAAAAGCAAATCTCGCTGCCTTCTTTGGCTATATTTTCTTTCTTATGTGGTGGCTTAATTAGTTATTAATTTCCCCTACAAAAAATCATCAATTATTCAGAAATCTTTGGAAACTACGTGCCTCCTTAAATATTTAAGTTCCCTTTTTTTTCTAATCTTTTTTTTTTCCTTCTTATACTGCTAGGTGAATGTTGAATTGCAGAATTTATGGGAGTGCCATGATCATAGCTATCTTCAAAGCAAGACTTTATTTCGAGTTTTTTTTTTCTATTATTATTTGTTTTTCACATTTGGTGCGACAAATCCATCGTATCTATTCACTGTCGAGCCAGTAATGATGCCCTAACAGTACCCATTATTTATTTACCAACGTTTTACCACCTCCCCCCCTCCCTCCATGTTCCTATTATTGAAGTACAAATATTGGTAGAACAGAAAATCCGAATTCGTGACATATATTGGGAGAAATGTCTTTCTTCATGTGAATGATAAGAAACAGGATAGCTTTACCGAATGCATTATTTAATCCTTTTGTTATGATTTGATTAGATATCCCATAAAGTCTTTGACATAACATGGTAACTATTTTAATCTTTTTTTAATGCCAATATTGGAGGGGCCCTTGATTTGATGCTTCGATACACGCGAGATGAATACATACTTGCCACGCACAATGTCGTTTCACTGATGTGGATGGTCCAATACGACATACGTCGATCACGAGCTATCCGATATCCTATGATGCAAGAAAAGAAAAGAAAAGAAAATGAATTACGACCCCTTACTGCTCGGCCGTATGCGTATGCCTCCTTCTGAATCATTGACATGCCTGCTTTCTGTGTGTGATTAGGGTCGAATAAATGTAACGGAGGACACCTTTTGGGAGTGTTTGTTTTTTATTTTTACTAGCACAGAGCATAACATCGAACCACCTTTTCTACAAAAGCTGGACAGGAGTGCAGGCCCAGATAATGCAAATAATTGACTCATCGTGCCAAGTTCTTGTTGAATGAGAGAAAGAATAATTATAAAAGAACAAAAAAAATACATGTCTGTCTGCCTAATTATTTCTTCAATTTATGGTCGCCGTGATATATATATGGAGCGATTATATAAAAGTATTTCGAGGATGTTTAAGAATATAATATTTAATAATTATTTTTTAAAATATTTTTTCTTGTGGTATCTTTTCTCTTTCTCTAGCACAAGTTGTCGTTAGTTATGTAATAAGCATCCACTCTTGATTTAATTATATAAGAAACTTGAAAGGTGTCCTCTCCGTACCGAGAAAAACTACAAAGTGAGCGTCCAAGATTTTAATAAATCTTCTTCTATTTAAGCATTATGCCCTTAATTTTTTATCTGCTTCTTAATTACTTTTAATTCTATTATTTTTTTTTAATTTGATAACTCCATCGGTGATGTGATGGCTATAAATTAAGAAGATAATTGGAATTGAGTTTTGCTAAACCAACCTACAATATTTAAATTTATCATACACTCCCATCTCAAATATTCTAATTGGAACAAATTAGATGAAGAGATTTCTCCACCTAGCGGGTATCCACGGTATCCAAGTTCTATATTAAAAACAAAATTAAAAAAAATTCCATCTCATGCATTACAAAACCATAAAATAAAGTCTAATTAAACCATAGTTTTGAAACTCAACCCGGGGCTGAAACCGGGCCAGATTGAAGAAAAAATAAAAGAAAAAAAGCCTGGCGCGATCAGGGTGACCCGGTGGGTTGACCCGCCAAGACTTGGTTAAAAACCCGGTTGCAATCCGTTGATTTTTTTTAAACTAAAATGACATCGTTTTGATTTAAAAAAAAATTAACCCGAGCAAGACCTATTAAAATTACAAAAAGATACCCTGATTGTATTAAAATTCAATTCAGCTAGATCATATGACAATAGATACCCAATATATAATACTGAAATTGTCATCCCTAATTATTTTTGTGTAACATGGAAAAATATTGGTCCAAATTGAAATTGAAAAGGAGAGCATATTTTTAGCATCTAACCCTTTTTTAAATCTCCTTTTTAAGTAAAGGTGCATTTCTATTAATATTGAACAAGTAACGACATGGCTGTTATTTTATTTCATGTGGAAAAATAAATGGGTCTAAAAAAAAGAATTAATATTGTCAAAAACAAATCTAATCATAAGAAATTCAAAATAAAATAAAATAAAATATAGGTAAATTATGATTAATGTTAGAAATAAGAGATCATGTTCAAACCTCTTTTCTCCCACCTTCTGATCAAAACCCAAATCAATACCCAATTGAGATCAATATATGACTGTAAAAATGGCATTTAATTCATATTGATGGTGGGATCAGTCGTGGTATTGAGGTTCTCGATCTACTGAGATAATGATGGTCACTAGTTGATTTTGTTTCAAAACTTTTTTATTTTTTTATATTCAAAATAAAGAGAAGTGCTACAAGATAAATATAAAAGTTAAATTGCTATTTTTATATTTTCAGGTCAACTTGTTTATGAACTAAGATTAAATTTGTTTCTTTTTTATTATTATTCTTTTAAGAGCACATCTCCTACATTATGGTGAATCAAGAGAAATTTAACCACCAAGTTTGTACCTACAAAATTAAAGAATTAAACACTTATTCCTTCTTAATGATTAGATAGAATATTTACTGTTATCGTTGACACATTCAAATTCATTACAGGATGTCTTGTGTGTTCAAATTAATTATAAGATATAGTTTTTAATTATATATAGTTTACATTTGCCTAAGCATAGGTTTGTAGTTGTGACAGAGAGCGTTCCAAGTAAAATTGAGACAATTCTAGAAAGCTAAAAATCAAATTTGATTAAAGAGTGTGACATAATAATTACCTTGAACTAAGACACCAATATTATTAGAATATAAATCCCTATCTAAAAGTTAGCAAATCCTAAATGAGAATTATAAGACGTCAAGAAACAATAGTTATTTGATAAGTCAAATTCAGTTCTTTCAAGAGATGAAAAACATGAGTATCCTCACACATACAAACACAAGGTTGTGGCAAAAATAACAATATTCACTCAACTGAAATAAGTTGTTATAATGGAGTATTTATACTCCCCAAATAACCCTAACGAATCATGAATCTAAGGCCCAAAACAAAGCCCAATAAAAACTAAAACTCAAAACACTTAATAACCCTAAACAATGACTAATGGACTGTCATGAACCAAAATTAAAGTAAAAGTCCAAATTCAAACTAAAATAAGTCCAAAATAATGAAAATAACACAAAACCCAAATAATGAATATAGTTCATGAAACTAGTGTAAATAACTCATAACAACTGTCTTTATTACCTACAATCATTTATGGTTGAATTTAGCATCCTAGAAGACCTAGGATAATTGTAGTTTTCTTTTAATGTCCTAAATTAGCTAAGGAAACTCTTGTTTTGATTGTTGAATCAAATCCTTTATTTTGTCAGCTTTTAGCTTTCTTATACAGCATGAAATCATTGCAATTCATAGAAAGAAAATGACACATTAATTCTCTTTATTGCCATCTCATTTAGTCTTTTTTTTTAACAAGAAAATTGCCTAAAACAAGCAAGGTGATGTACCATTAAATACCATCAGCCCTCATATCCTTGTGTAGCTAGGATAATTAAGGAATCTTTATAAGAAAATAATTTTGGAACATTAAAAGAATCCTAGCCACACTTGAAAGCTATGTTACTACTCATTAAAGATCCTTGTAGAATTAGAAAAATCTCAAAAATAAATTGTTGAGTATCCTTGTATCATTAGAAAAAGAATCATTTTCAAATAAGAAGTCCACAAGTCAAAAGGCAACAAATAGCAAAATCTATATAGCACCTTCTGACATGTATTGTAATGCCTTATCAAACTCTGATTGACCTGAAATATTAATCCAATATATAAAAATACCTTCTGCAATCTCTAATAAGATTTCAACCTGATCTAACAGTTAGATTAAGAGTTATACTTGTTAGCGTAAAATTGAACAATAGATAATATTATGTTAAAATTCGAATTTGATTGTTCAAACCTTGCATGGGTTGTATCATTCCTTCTCTCTTCAAGAAGATTCATCTTCAAGTATTTCATAGGAACAATGGATACTTCATGAGCTTCTTGTTAAGCTTTACAAGCTCTTTTCTTGCCAACACTCACTTCCAAGAACATTATATGAAAGTAGTAGTAGCTTTTCTCTTTCATCTTGCATTCTTTCAATGTTAATGCTCCTTTTTTTCTAAAGCTTGCCTAGAATTAACTAATTCTTTTAACTAATAAAGTTCCTCCTGCACCACCCCTAGAATATGGGTTAGGCATTTGTGTTCTTTAGTTAGAACCCTTATATGTTTCTCTCTCCCCCTTATTAATAATGTTTCATTAGAATACATGTTATAATCTTACAAAATTCATGTTGATGGTAAAAAGAAAAAATTATATCCTCACTCGTTTCCTCGCATGTTTACACTCTACTCACAAATCCCTTTAAGGAACTATCAATTTAGGTGTTGAATGGTAGCGTTCAATTGGATAATGAAACAAAACGAGATGAAATGAGACAATAAATGAAATAACATTAGAAAACTAAGGAATATTGACCTAGATTTTCAATCTAACTCGATGAACTAAAACTGATCTTAGGTGACAAGTCTTATAACAACCAAAAACAGAACTAAATTACAATGGAAGAAACTGATTTTAAGAGTCAACAAACCTACTTTGTAATTTTAACAAATAACCAATTGTAACAACCTTTTAAAATTGATTTGTGATTTGTTTGTTTCTTTTCTTTATCTTAGAGTAATGGTGACAGTAAAAAATCAACTTCACTGTATTTTCTCACTCTAAATAAGGTTCTGGATTGTTTTTTCCTTGAAAAACCAGGATCTTCATCCTAATACTGGCCAAATCTCTATCCAAACCATCCTAAAATCCATGCTCCTTGTTTACTCTCCTATGGTCTAATTGCTCAAGAGGCTGAACTCCATATTTCTTTGGTTTCTATATGGCTGAAACCTACCACCATTGTTATAATCAAAATCATTGGCCTCCTCATCTGTATTTTCGACTATAGATTCTTATGAAAGTTAATTAGTTTATCTTACAGACCTTCTTCCTTCCAAGACCCATATGGTTTGTCCCATCTCAAAGACTAGCTACATCGGTTCTCAAATCAGGCATCTCACTTATTACTTAGGCAAACCATGTATGTAAAACCCTAGGCTTTTATTAGAAAATAAATAGTAGCTATCAAGCTACAATATGAATGGCTTTTTTTAAAAGCATTGGATGGAAGGAAATGCCGCACTTTGGTATCCTAGAAGGAATTAGGAAACAAGAATTGTTGGGGCCTAAATTGGTGCAGATTACTACCAATAAGGTTAAAGTGATCAACGAAAGAATAAAGATGGCTCAAAACCGACAAAAAAGTTATGTTAACAATAGAAGAAGACCTTTAGAGTTTGATGTATGGGATTTGGTGTTTCTAAAGATTACATCGTGGAAGAATATCATTTGATTTGGAATGCAGGGTAAGTTGGCACCGAGGTATATAGGATTGTTTGAAGTCACAAGGAGAATTGAACCAATAGCCTATCATTTGACACCTCCCCTAATAATGTCAAAGGAGCATGATGTGTTTCATGTGTCTTTACTTCAGAAAGCCATACTAGATTCGTGAGGGATGCAGCATAGAAATGAAGCCAGTAATGATTGTGGATAAAGAGGAAAAGGAGTTAAGGATTAAGAAATTTTCCTTGGTAAAAGTGTTATAGACGAACTCCCAAGTCGAGGAAGAAACATAGGAGCAAGAAGAAGAGATGAAAACAAAAGCCAAGTTTATTTAGCGGATAAGGTAAGGAAATTAAATTTCTTGGATGAAATTTCTTTCAGGGTGGAGAATATAAAACTCTAGGATTTTATTATAAAAAGAATATTACAAAATAAATAATGTTTACTTTGAAAGGTTTAAAAAAGATAGACCAAAATGGTTAAGTAAAGGGGATTGGGGTTGAAAATAAGAAATGCAAATTAGAATGGGGAGTAAAATTAGTGTAAGGAAAGGGTTATAAAAAAGAAAATAATGATAAAAAGAAATAAAAGGAAAGCAAAAGTCTCTCTTGGAAGAAAAGAGGAAATGACACTTCAAATACAAGAGAGAAGGGAAGGGAGAGCTCTTCTGTAACTTTTAATCTAGAGAGAGAGCAAATTCAAACAAAACAATTAAAAGAAAAAACTAAAATAACAAATTAAAAAAAATTAAGACAAGAACAAAAAGAATAATATAAATTGGTCAAGTGTAAGTGATAAATATTTAAATAATAAAAAATAATTTTTTTTTCAAAAAAATGTAAAGAAAAAAATGAAAAAACTAAAAATATTACAAAAAAAATAAAGATAAGAAACAAAATGGTGATAAATAAAAATAACAAGCATAAAAAGAAAAAAAATATAAGAAAAAACTTATTTTCTAAAAAACACTATATAAAAACATTATTCAGTTTAATTATAAGAGTGTTTGGAAGTGTGGTTTATTTTTAAAGTGTTTTTTATTTGGAAATGTATTAAAATAATAATTTTTTATTGTAAAAAATTTATTTTTAATATTATTATATTAAAAAGACAAAAAAAATAAAAAAATATATTAATTTAAAATAAAAAAATTAATTTTTTTACAACAATTTTAAAATACAAAATCAAAATCAGAGGAAGATTTGAAACTCTCTATCTCTCTTTCTTAGAGAATTGATTATGGAGATTTGGTATAGAGTCTTAGGAAAGATGGGTTTCTGTTGAAGGGTGTTCAAAAGAAGAAAAATTGACATGTGGGTTTTTAAAGAAGGAGGTCTGGAGTGATATTCTTGTGCTTTATGATACCGCAGTTGTTGTGGTTGTCTTCTCCACAAAAATAAAGCTCTGAGTGTGACATTGATTCTTGGAACCTCGAACTCATCGACTTATTATTTTTTTATTATATTTTTTTAACATCTATCTATAATCCTAAATTAAGTGTTCAAGTAAGTTTATTATTTGTGCTTTCTTGGACGACACTGTTTAAGTGATTTACTATTTATGATTTTGAATTAGGTTTGTGTTTTATTCTCTCTTTTATGATATGTCTTGGTTCTGTTTTGTCTTGGCTTGTCGATGTCGATGGTTTTGCTAGTGATGTTTAGCTGGAGGGTTTTGTACTTGGATCTGTGTTAGGTGCATGTGATATATGATTTCCTTGGTATGCATTTTAATATGACAGTAAAGGGGTTGTGTCTTTTTTACGGTTAATGGTTTTAATGCATCTTTTTTTGAATTGTGGCTAGAGGCTGGGTTTTGAGTTCGTAAATTATGGATTTTTTCTATCGGGTTTGTTTAGTGATGATTGTTGGTATGCTTGTGCCTAGCTTTTGTAGAAGCAAAAGCTAAAGCAGCAATGGTAGTCGATGCTTAGTTGGTGGATGATCCACCATCAGCTAGGTATGCAAGGAAAATTGATATTTTTCCTATATTTAACAAAAAGAAGATCTCCCTTGATTTCTTTTTCTAATCTTTCTTTTTTAAATCTGTAGATTGTGTTTTATATCTTGACATTTATTCCCTTTTGCTTTATATTGTCTCTTACTTTCTGTTTATTCATGAACTGCTCATTTGCAATTTTCCTTGCAAGGTATAAAAATATCCAACTACCTTTCGCGTTCACTGCTCTTACAGATTCACATTGTTTTAGTCTTGCCTTGCTGCTTATTTTACAACTCTTCACTATTAGATTTCCTTCGCTTCATTCCAACAACATTAATTGTTCTTTCAGTTCTAATTGAATCATTTCTTAATTTCATATTGTCTCTCCATCTTCTAAGTTATTCTTTCCTATTTTGTTTTACAAATCAATTAATTCTTTATACCTTCTAGTTCGATGCTTCCCTTTTTAACACGCATGTTCTTTCTTTATATATCATTCATTCTTTCTTGTGAGCTTTCTAACTTTTCTCTTTACTCTTTGTTCCTTTTAGGTTCGAAATTGACATCTTACAGTTCTGGTATCAATTCATTCTATCTTTTATAGTTGTTCAGTTTTTTTATATTGTTCATGTTTTTTTTTCCTAGTCTTACTTGACTTTTATTTATTGTGGTTGCTCTTTACTTATCGTATATGTTTTTTCTTTCCTTTATAATTTTGCTTGCAATTCACTCACTTGTACAATTCATCTTGCAGTTAGAAAATTTTCACTCGGTTTGTGCTGCAAGATTTGGTTTGCATGCATAATTGTTCCCTCCTTCTATGACCTTAGTTGTGTTGTTTTACCTTTGTGAAATTGCAATGCTTTTGATCTTTTTTTTTCACCCTTTTTATTTCCCTCCCCGTTCATACTCCTTTTTTTAAAATTTCCTTTCTTATAGGGCCAGGCCATTTGTCCTTGAAATTAGATTATTTTTCTTTTTTATATAAGCTTCTGAAACTGTTTTTTCTCTACTGTGTTAACTAGTTTTTTCTACTTCACCTATTTTTATCATTTGGTATTTCTTTCCTTTCTCGCCCTTTTCCTCAGCTTTGTGTTCCACATGATGTTTATGCACTTGTCATCTGCTAAGTTTTTTTTCCATATAATTTGCTAGGTTCATAAGTGTTGTCTTGGTAGTTGACTTTTTGATTTTTTTTGTCAATTCTAGCAGTCTGCTATTTCCATCTGCCTAAGCATAGGTTTGTAGTTCGAAGTCATTATGTCTTTCTATTCTTTTTTTCCACTACTTTTATAGCTTTCTTTGAGGTTTGTTTCTAAAGTTGTTCTGCTTCATTGCTTTGGTTTTGTTTTGCTAATGTTGCGATTAGTTTTTCCCAACTACCACTCTTGCTTTTCCTAATTTTTTTCCAGTTTGTTTCTCTTTCTTTTTATTTTGTTTATTCTTTGACACCCTTTCATTTAGCTTGACCAACATACTGTTTTCGTACAGCCTTATAACATTGATATTTTTGTTTTTTATTACATGATGTACTAGGAATCCATTTTTGTTATGATTATAAGCCATTCAAGGTATTATAAAGAACTAATTATTTATCAATCAGTGATTAAAAGAATAAAATTACTAAGCTCATTTCCATATGTTAACTGGCAATATCATTTGTGGAAAGGTAAGCAAAAATGAGAGTGAAAAAGCTAAGAGCATAAAAGCCATATGCTTCACAAGGAAGGCCAATTATACTCTCATAGTTTTCAAGTACATTACATGAATTTATGCAGTTTCTTTTCTTGTTTTCATATTGTAACATCTTTATAATCCATTTTAATGATATTTGTAAACACGTAGATTGAAAATAAATATGGAAATATAGAGACAGCATTTCATGAGAAAAGGCCACCTTATGTTAAATGGGCAGCAAAGATGGTTGTAGGGCTTCATACTGGTGTTCCGTAGGTAATGTGCAAGCAAGATGATGCTCCTAACCGGTTGGTCTTCGTTTTGCCTATAACTTATTTAATAATTCTTTATAAATTTAGATTGTAAATGGAGGAGGTTTAAATATTAGTGATGGAGCATCAATGGGACTAGAAAGCAACTTTAGATGTGAAGTAAAATTACTATCCAAGATATGAGGTTTAATCAAAGAAAGGGTGTCCTCCTAAAGAGATTTATATGAAGTAGACTAATGCTATCCATATTTGCTTCTGTGAATGTTCTCTCATGGTTAAATGCATATTTTAAGGACATTGACATGAATTTTGGAGAAGCTCAATTGCTCTACTGATGCCCTCGACATTGTTTTTATCTTGAAAATTTTCATAAAGAGTTTGCTTTATGTTAACCTATTCATAATGTTTAGTAAAGTGGGATTCAAGGATCCAAATTACCAGAATAAAAAAGTATTGATATGCAATAAACTTTGTCAAGAAAAGATATTTGTTTGCCAAACATTGAGGGTTTAGATTTTGGTGTTTTCCCCTCCAATGGACCTTTGTTGTAGACAAAAGAGCTCATCGAAAGTAAAGATGAACTTGAGTTTATGGGGACTGGAGCTGTGATTTTTTCCCTTGAAGCAGTTGTAACCCAAATGTCAATTGCTCGTTTCAACATGAATTTGCCCCCTCAAGAGTTCAATTGATGATCCTAGAAGGATTCACTCATTGTTATTCTCATGTAATTAACTCACACTTTTCAAGTTCCATGTCATTTTTTCCCTAACCCGGAATTGTAATTATCAAATATACATATATATATCTTTGAAATTCCTCTGGCTTGCTGAAATAATGAACTAATATTGCATTTGCAGATAAATTTCACTTGCAATATGGACAGAGAATTGGAAAAATGTGCATGTGTTGCTTAAATCCTTTATATTCATTATAAAATAACCTCTTTGAATTTGAATTTATCTTAGAATATAATTTCTTAATTCAAATACATAAAATTAATGTATCTCTATACCTCATGATTCAAGCATATGCCATTTGTTGGCAATGCAGTTTATTTCCATCTCAATATCAACTTCTGAGACATCCACTCCTTTTTTACACTCCACGTGTAAGTAATCACACTTACTTACACATGGAGACTTTCAAGATATTTTTTACATGACAGGTTACAATATTACTCGCAGTTGTTCATGATGGTGTCGCGCTTAATGTTATCTTTCCTTAGACATAATCAACTTTTTTATATTAATATCTAGTTATTAAAATTAAAAATTAATTAGGATAAAAATGTGCATTAAAATTTGTGTTTTAAAAATATTAATTATTCTATTAAGTTTTTTGAAATAAATGTTATAAATCTTTTAAAAGAAAAAAAATACTATGATCGAATGTTTTTCTTAAATAAATTAAATATGATAAAATATAATGATTTAAAAGTTAAATTGAATATCCTATTTAAAAGAAGAAAATAATTCTACTATTGGTTATGAGTGCCTATAACTCCCTGAGCTTGAACTTTTCATACGGTCATTATACACAGGTCATTGTTATGTACGTGAAAAATTATCACTTTCATGGATGCATAATAAAGATATGCAATATTTAATACAAGATAATAAATTTATGACATCTTTTTTAATACATAATTTTCTTAATAAGGTATTCATCCTTTCTTTTTATTATTTTTACAATCTATACATCATTGCTGTCTTGATAAATATACAATAATTTATTATAAAATATTAACTATTTTTACAATTTTTTCTCAAAATAAAATAATCTTTGAAGATTTAAACGTGGTCTCGAGATACCATGGATGAATAATAAAACACCTATATAACAAAAAGGAACTTAAAATAAGATTTTTAGTATACAAATATTCATTTTAATTGATCACTTTATCAAATCTAGGAGTAATATAACACAAGTATTGTTTCATCAAATTTCTTGTTGATACCATGATTTCCATTACAATCATCACTTCCATTTTAATTTAACCACTTCCATAAAATCATCACAAATACATTTACTATATAGTCTAAAATAATTTAAAATTTCATTTCTCCTTTACTTACTCGTGATCACATCTTAGCTTAATCATTGATTTCATCAGACTATCATAAAACTCTTAACATTTAGAGTCATTATCTCGATTCATCATCAACTTCACTTATTTCCATGTCTATAAATCTCATTTCAAGCAACTGATTTTGTATGTTCATTTAACACTAGTAGTGTTGTTTCTTACCTGTTTATTTCTATTTGTTTATTTTGACATTCCTTGTGTCACTTATGGTTTGTTAATATTACTTTTCAATTCTTACATATAATATCTCAATCAAAATCTCAACCATATTATTTTTTCATTCTCTATTATTACTCATGCTCATTCATGGCTTATTTGTCTAATTTTCATCCTCATTCAATATGTTCCTTTATGACTCATCTATATATTCTCATATTCATCTATTTATTTTGCTCATTTAAAACCTCTCTATATATTTTTCATACACAAATATTCTTTTGGCCCATCTATATATTTCTCATATACAAATATTCTTTTGTTCCATTATAACTAAATTTCTAGCTAAATCATACATTTCAAGTCTCAAATATATCTTATGTCCATTATCATGGCATATTCAAATATTTTTCTATCTTAAGAAGCTCTTATGCCCATTTCGACATTGTCAATTTTTTTTATTTTAAATATTTCTTCTATCCAAGACCTTCATTCTGACTGAATCAGATTGTTCATATCAAATTTTTTCATTGCGATCAATTTTATTAAATTCCTACCATTATAGTTTATTTCCATTTCTCGTATTAAATTCCACTATTGTTGTCAATTTAATTTTTATACATTACACTCCACCATTGTGGTCCATTTACTTCATAAAATATTAAATTCTTGTCATGAAATAACATTTCTTTTCATATTATTGTAGTCCACCCTTGTAGGCATATCTTTCACTTAACATTTATTTCTTGCTTTGTAGGCATAATTCATATCATATTTCAATTGACTGGCATATCCATATATTTGTATTCATACTCTCTATCCAAACAATCACTATCGGATTTAACAGTTTTATCGATAAAAATTTATGTCAGTATTTACACTTACATTTCATTCGTACGTATATTACTGATGGGCTTACAAACAAAAACTATCCATCTAAAAACTCCAATCGGTAATTTATGGTATGTTGATTAGTCTATTGGTAATAAATATACCAATAGATTTACAGATGGATAAAGCATGCCAAAAAAATTACCCATTTCATTTTGTTGATATCTCCATCGATAAATTTAATATATCACTGATAGGAAAACCGTATGTAATGCCATCGGTATTTTTGTTTGTCTATCGATATATCCATCGATAAATATGACATATCACCGACAGAATACCATGTAATTTCATCGGTGAGTTAATAGTAGCAGTGATATTTGTAGTAATTCTTTTCCAACTCTCTTTGGAATATACCGATGAAGTTAATTCGTCATTAATATTTTTTAAAAAATATTGAACAAAAGTAGAAAAATAATTAAAATAAATTAAGATAATATAAAAATCAAATATTTATTACAAATTTAAACATTTGTACGTTCATATATAATAAATCTAAAATAAAGGCAGCGCTGGAGAAAGAGAAGACTGGTTGTCCCTAGGATTATGGGTCCAATTAGGAGGTGCATATATACCACTCATATGTGATCTCATCTTTATTACCAATTGGTAGAGTTCTTTATAATCAACAGTGAGTAGTTCATATTTTTCATTAAAATAGGTCGTCTGAGCCTAGTTTGAGTGCTTGGAATCGATTGTGAGCATCCAACAATCGAAATACTATAGGTCGTCCGCAAGTTCTCGGTCGTAGTGTTGAAGAGTTTGTACACTCAATTTCTATCGGGTCCACTAGACAATCTTGCCTCTAACTACAAATCCAGATCGGGGTTGTGGATGGGTTGAAGGATCATCCCTTTATCTCTCATTCAACTGATTGTTATATGTATCCAAGAAAGAAAAAAATAAATTCATCAAAATCAAGGAAATAATAACTTAAGAAAAAATGGTTGAAAACCAACACACTATATGTGTGTATGGTAATGAAACCGAGAACACACTGGTTCTGATTTTTTACACTAGATTATGACTATCGCATGAAACACGTGGATGTCACATGCTGAATGTATTCTGTCCATACAGTCTCTGAGACATACGACAGTCTAAAATCCTTCCAAATCACCACGTAATTCTAGCTTGTAAGCTCTCTTTCTTTTGTATATTTTTTGGCTTTCTTTTGTGCCTTGTACAAAAAATCATGCAACCTATATGGTACAAATTAATTATTTGTTAGTAAATGAAAAATAAAATTTTAATATTTAGAATAAAAAATTATTTTGAATTCAATCTTACCTAATTGCAGTGTGATTCTCTCAAACCATCCTCACAACATTATTATATGCTCTCTCACTTTCAAATTTTCCCTTGAGTAAAAATTTATAAAAGGAAAATTTCAATAAACTAACCAAATTAACATAAAAATATTTAAGTTAATACTAACCTTGAACCTTAAAAATCATGCATCAATCTATGGTTTTCATTTAGGATGTTTGGAAAGCTGGCTCCATTGAAACAATGGAATTTCCATTGACAATTTAAAGGTCGATGTTATTATTATCGCAGCCTCAATGCTTGTAAACCTAAAATTGTATTCATCAAATGAAATTATTTTCTAAAAAATTATTAAACATGTTGATATGAAAGCAAAACAAACTTACATTGAAAGGTCTTCTTTCCACTATGCCTCATACTTGTGGATAAATAGATCTTGCTGTGAAGGGACCTCTCTCGACGTTGCGGCATCACACTAGATGAACCTACATCGTGAGTCAATTTTTGTGCCTCAAGTGCCTGTTCTTGGTTAGCACATAATGACTCATGAACGTCAACATCGCTACTAGAAGAACTAGTAGCAATCATGTTCTTGCGACGTGCAATAAACTTTCCCCTAGGCATCTACACAAATTAATGGATAAAGAAAATTGAATGATTTTTATTTTAAAAACAAATTCGGCAGCACATTTCTTATACAGGAGACTGCCCAAAATTTTTAAACCTGCAAATACACAACATATATGCCACAAACTAGTTGATTTTATTCAATTTATTCTAACAATTTAGCATAATTCAATTTCTTAGAAAATTCCCATTTTCTATGTGATAATATTTTTAATTCTAAATTTATAAAAAATTATTCTAAATTTATAAAAATTCAAAATAATAATTAAAATTAATCCTATATATTTAATTAAAATTAATTGAATAACAAAATTGAAAGAAAAACAACAATCAAAATATTACAAAACGTATTACAACAACAACTAAAATTCAACATAATTATTTGTAAGTGATAATATTTTTAAATGGAATAAATACAAAAATAATAATTAAAATTAATCCTATATATTTAATTGAAATTAAACAAAAAATTTAAAAAAACAAATAACTAAAATTCAATAAAATAATAACAAAATTATCTCAATAACAACTAAAATTCAACACATTCAACAAAATAATTGTTTTTCCTCATCTTAATTAGCGGATGGATCGAGAGAATATATACAGCATATTTGGCATGCAAACTTTTCAGATTTTTTTACTTGATTTTTTTTATATTTGGAATCCTTATAATCAAGTATATATCTCTGTGAAATTATGTCAAATAAATACTAACATAGACGTCAAATTAACACGTCAGCTTGCTGACATCGCTATTGCGTACGTGTGCATGAACATTTCACTTTTATTTTTTAATTAAGTGTTTGTGTTTTTATTTTTTATTTGGGTGTCTGAGTTTTTATTTTGTAATCTTATGAAGGCGGCCATGTTTGTTATTAACTTTGGAATCTTACATAGCTCACGCGTGTACGACCGACCTCGTTCACTATGGTCAAGACTTAAAACAACATAATAATATTAATTTATTCAAATTAAAATAACATGACAACAAAATGTGTCACACAAATTAACCATAGCTAACAAGGTAAGAAAATAAAAATTAAAAAAACAATAAAATAACTAAAAGTTGTATGATTTTATTTTTGTTTTTGTTTTTGTTGTTATTGTTGTTGTAACTTGGAATATTTTTGTGTGAGTGAATTCGAAACATACGTAAAACTATAAAAAAAAAAAGGGGAGGGGTTTTCTTGTTTAATGAATTTCTAGAATTTCAAATTCTGTAAAAAACTTATTCCGTTTAATTCTAATTCTAAGTCTAATTCTGTAAAAATATAATTGTTTTTGTACCCTTTAAAATTAGTGGTGGAAATTTGTTTGATTTTGTGAGAAAGTGGAAGAAATTGAGGAATCTGAGTTTTTGTTCTTAATTTGTTTTCATTAAATTTTGTTGTTTTTAAATTTCTAATTTTATTTAACTCACGGACTACGTACATAATCATGCAAAATGGATATTTGTTAGCTTTTAAAATTACAAGTACTTAATTGATAACTACTTAAAATTATAGATACTCAAATAGAAAGAGTAAAAGTATATTAACAAAAATGCAAAATGGTGCAGTGGGCCTCTTTCTCAATTGTTTGTTTTTTATTATTTTTTTAAAGTGTTTTTTATTTGAAAAATATTAAAATATTATTTTTTTAATTTTTAAAATTTATTTTTTAAATAGAATATTAAAAAAATTTAAAAATAATTTAAAATAAAAATAAATAAATTTTAACAAAAATAAATTGAAACTCAGATGTGCGATGGTTGTGCATTTATTAAATGCACACCCTGCCTCGTATTTCCTTTACTCTTTCCTGTTCATTGAGAGAATGGGTGGGTTTTTTTTTTTTTTCTTTGATGCTGAGTTCGATTCTGACCGGGCTGTTCGATTCAGACCCTTCTGTTTCCGGCGAAGTATGGTCTCGGTATTTGTCTAGAATTGTTGCTGTCAACAGATAATCTGCGGAGTTGAGCTCTCGGAGCCACGTATTTGTCTTGATCACTCATGAACTGGTGACGTCTTTTCCTGCTTATGCGATGTAGAGTTAATTACACTTATCAAAAGACAAGTGTTCTTACAAATATTGTCAGTCATCTTACGTTGTTGTTGTCTGGTTTTTATCTCTCTCAGGTAAGAAACTGTAATAATTACTATGTGTTTTCTTTTGTTTTAGGGGTGTACGTGTCCTCCATAGGATTTCATCAGCGCTGGGCTGTTTTGTTCCCCGGCCTCACTAGTACTTTCCATTGATCTTTCAAGGTCCCTAGAAGAATTTGTGTTAGTGTTTTTTCTTCTGTTTTTTTATTTTATTTCCGCACAATTGCTTAAGTTGACATGATTCTCCTTCTTGCTCTCTAGCAGTCCCCATGCATGTACAGGTCCGTAACTTCTAGAGCAGTGATTAAAGAATTACAAGATTTTTTGCCGTAGATGGACAGTGCTTCTACTTCTTTTAAAGGCTAGCTTATAAGAGAAAATGCATGATTTATGCTGTTAAGATGGTTCCTTTTGAAGCAGCTAAAACGATCAAGTAGAGCAGTACCTAAGAAACTCGACAAAAAACTGAACAACTCTTTGTTCATGCATGCATGTGGTTTCTGGGCTTGCCTGTTTGCATGAACTTAATTGGGATTAGCTTGGGACTCGAGGCCTCAGATTACTTTGATTATGAGAGAAAACTCTTTCTGCGCAAAGCTTTTAGATAATGTATTCTCATGGGGGCATGTCTTTCTAGATACGGTAAGCATGTTATTTTTATTAATTAGTGTGGGTATTCGGATGAGATTGTATATATTTTAACTAATTTTATAAATTTTGAAAGTAATAATCATGTATACTTTTAATAGCATTGAAATGATTCAAATTTATAATTATTAAAAAATTAAATTTAAAATCTTACCGGCTACTTTATATTTTGTTAATCCAATCATCTAGAAAATGATTTCTCAAGACACGTTACTTCTTTCATCCGCCTCTCTTTTAGACTGCAAGTTCTAGTGATGCTGGCTGACGAAATATAGGAGCTCAGGCTGGCAAGCACCTAGACAACTACTCCATAGACATCAAACAGGTGCGTTAAATGGTTATTATAACATTAGATTGTTCAAAACTGAGATATCTTATAAACAAAGTTGGAAAAAAAGAGAGAAAAGTTCTTGTTATGGAGATGATACGAATGTTACTCTCTCTTTTTCCAACTAAACTAGCTAGGTTGTTTCCTGGTTTAGTTGGAAAAACATTCAATTCTTGGGCTACCTTTTTTTTTCCGGAAGTTTGTCCAATAGCCCAATAATTATAGTTAACAAAATGATTCTTTATTTTTTTAAAAGAAATATATTAAAATAATATTTTTTATTTTTAAAAAATTATTTTTGACATCAATACATTAAAATAATCTAAAAACATAAAAAATTTATTTTATACAAAAATAAATTTTGAATTTCAAGGGAACGCGGTTTGCACCGCGTTCCCAAACATACTTTAATGCTCATGCTAAATTGCGGTTGAATTATTAAGTAGGTTTGTTTGGGATTGTAATCGCGATGACGGTTCAAAGTTGTTTTTACTTAGAAATGTATTAAAATAATTTTTTTAAAAATATATTTTTATTATCAGCATATCAAAACGACCTAAAAAATTTAAAAAAATTATTTTAAATAAAAAATTTAAAATTTTTAAAAATACAATTTACTTCCTGTTGCCGAACAAACCCGAGTCATGAAATACTCTATTTTTTTTTTATCATCTGTTTGTAAAAGGAAAGGCTTGTACTAATAGGCCTTTCCCTTTTCAAAAAATTTATCCACTCAAATTTAATTTTATTTTATAAGGAAATAAACAGAAAATGCATTGGTTTTTTTTTTTTTCTAGTTCAGTTGACTACTCTCATGATAATTATTACTGCATTGTGCGTCGAACCAAAAACAATTTGGACCTAACAAAAGAATGTTCAAGTAGTGAATATATATATATATATATATATATATATATATATATATATATATATATATATATTATCATTTATCTATTTATAAAAGGAAATTAAGGCCCGTGCATATAGGTTTTTGTTTTTTTCAATTTTTTTCCGTCAGTTTTTTAACAATAATTATCGTTATTGAAATATAACCAATTAAATTCTCTTTCTTGAATGGAACACATCAACATTAAAATTAATTTTTTTATTATTAAAATATAGATAATTGATAACTTTTTCTTTTCTTTATATTTTTCTAGCGATTATCTTTCTCAAACTAAGAAATAATATGTAAATAAGATAAAGTTTTAGATTAAAATATAAAATATTAATATTGAAAGGACTAAAGATAAAATTGGCAATGCTACATGCCCCTTTTTTTAAAAAAGCGTTGAATAAACAATGCAAAATAAAATCTCATATTTTTTTATTAATTTTAATTCTTTTATTTTTAATTTTTTAAAAACAATTAAACATAATTTTTTTTAAATCAAGTATCAATCCAATATCATAATATTTTTTTACACTTCAATAACTCTATAAAAAAATTATAATAAATTATCAATTTTAATCTCCAATTAATATAACTTACAACTATAAAATTGATTTTTTTTTAACAATAAGAACAAAAAAGAGAATTATATAACCAAAAAAAAAAGAGACAAGCACCGTAAAAATAGTAACAAAAGGGAAAACCATAATTTTTGCCTCATTGTCAATTCTGATCTTCTTATTCTCAGTTTTTTTTTAAATAAAACTTTTGTTTATTAATATAAACTTAAACAAACTATCAAAATCTAATCCTCACTGCTCAATTTAATGTGTAAAGATAAATGTTTTTTTAAAATCAATTAAAAAAAAAAACATTGTTTCAATCTAATCTAAAATGCTGTGTGTTTATCAAAATCTTCTTATTCCCACGCTTTTAATTAATGTTTGGAAGACGAAGCAAAATTAGGGCCAATTCCGAGCGTGATTTACACGCGCCCACAAAAGCCCGCCAGTTTGCCCCTTCCTCTCCCGCCATTACAACACCAGATTATATAAGGCCACACTTCAGTTTCTTGAGCTTTTGTAAACCCCAACAACGAAACCCTAATTTTTTGATAATCAAATGGGTGAAAATAACAATTTTGAAGAACAGAACAAGCTCCCTGAGCTCAAGCTAGGTAAAATAATCAATGTTTTCGTTTTGCTGTTTTTTTTTTTTCGGGGCTGAGAAATGATTTGATTTCTTGGAATTTTTGTATCAGATGCTAAGCAGGCTCAAGGGTTTCTCTCTTTCTTCAAAACCCTACCCCATGTAAGTCCTAATTAATCTCTTAATTGCTCGGAAAATTAAGCGTTTCTTAAAGAAAATAATTTTGAGTTCTGGGTTATTTATTTATAGTTTTGTTTTAGTGTTTTGAATTTATTTATGAATTATTTATTTTATTTGGGCGTGTTTCGTTTTTGCGTTTGATGTTGCAGGACCCTAGGGCGGTTCGGGTCTTTGATAGGCGGGTCAGTTCATGTTTGGCCTCTTATTGAACCTCCGAATTATTTCTATCTTGATCTGATATGGAATGAGTTCATCTCCATTTGGCATTAAGTGTTGGATTTTCATCTTTAATTGTGAAACTTTACTGTTTTAGTATGGAATTAGTAGTATGATTTAGGGAATCCTTTAAGGGGTCAATGGATACTGTTTCCTTTTGAGGTATTCAGTATTCTTACAATGCAATGACGATACTGCTTTTATAGGAAATTTATCTTTGTTGTTTCTTGCATTCTATCACCTATTCAATTTTGTTTTGCCATCAATATTTCAACACCAAGACATTCACAAGGAAAACAATATGCCTGTGTTAGAAATGATCTTGATGTCCACCACTGGTGGCATCTCCGAAGAAGTTTGTTTCCTAAGTAAGGATGCTATTTCAAACTAGCTCAGATACACACATGTATAGATTATTAAAATGCAAGCCAGAATTATAAGGTTTTCTGTAAATGCTACCCTTTTTCTTATAACATGCATGTTTTTTTTTTGGTTATTGTGATGACTATGATCTCACAAATTATTGTTCTTCATAAGTAGAATTTATAAGCATTTCATTTTGGTTTCTTTGTTTGTCTTAACAATTGTCAACTTTGTTATTAATCTTGTTTAAACATGCAGGACTATTATACAGTTCATGCTGAAAATGCGACCTTCATTGCAAAGACATACTACCACACTACGACTGCTTTGCGCCAGTTGGGGAGTGGATCTAATGGTCTTTCTAGTGTGAGCATTAGTAAGAACATGTTTGAAACAATTGCCCGAGATCTTCTTTTGGAGAGAACAGACCATACTCTTGAGCTCTATGAAGGGAGTGGATCCAATTGGAAACTAGTGAAAAGTGGGACTCCTGGAAATCTTGGCAGTTTTGAAGATGTTTTGTTTGCAAACAATGACATGCAGGATTCTCCTGTGGTTGTTGCACTCTTGTTAAACTTCCGTGAAAAAGGGTGCACTGTTGGGTTGGGTTATGTTGATTTAACAAAAAGAGTTATTGGGCTGGCTGAATTTCTAGATGATAGCCACTTTACAAATGTGGAGTCAGCTTTAGTTGCCCTCAGTTGCAAGGAATGCCTTTTGCCCATGGAGAGTGGCAAGTCCAATGACTGTAGAACTCTGCATGATGTTTTGACCAAATGCGGTGTGATGTTAACTGAGAGAAAGAAAAATGAATTCAAAACAAGAGATTTGGTGCAGGATCTTGGTAGGCTTGTCAAAGGCCCCCTTGAACCAGTCCGAGATTTAGTTTCTGGTTTTGAATTTGCACCTGGTGCTTTGGGAGCATTATTGTCCTATGCAGAATTACTTGCAGACGAGAGCAGTTATGGCAATTATAGAATTAGAAAGTACAATCTTGACAGCTACATGAGACTTGATTCTGCTGCCACGAGGGCACTGAATGTCCTTGAAAGCAAAACTGATGCAAACAAAAATTTTAGTTTATTTGGTCTCATGAATAGAACTTGTACAGCTGGAATGGGAAAAAGATTGCTTCATATGTGGCTAAAACAGCCTTTATTGGAAGTAGATGCAATCAACTCCAGGCTAGATTTGGTGCAGGCATTTGTGGACGATACCGGGCTTCGCCAAGATCTAAGACAGCATCTGAAAAGAATCTCAGATATTGAACGACTGATGCACATTGTTGAGAAAGGAAGAGCTGGCTTGCACCATATTGTGAAACTTTATCAGGTGAAATTCAATTTTCTGTTTCCTGTACTCATTCCTTAATGCATGTGCTTGATGTAGGATGGCCGGGTTAGTGATTATTTGACTAGACAATTAGTTAAAACGCTGACTCTTCTCCATTTTCTACCAAGCTGGTTAATATTTCATGCCTATTTCTGCTTATTCTCACTCTCCATCTTTGGTTGAGGAGAATTATATGGTACTTTTAGAGTAGAGTAGCTCCTGGTATGGAAAGTGTAGGTTGTTTTCAGCTGAAAAGCTCGCTAGTGTTTGTATTCTTCCTTTTTTGGCACTCTCTTTCCCTTGATGCTACGGAGAAGTAGTATCGAAGGTGGCCTAGTGTTACATGGAACTTGTAGAGTGGAGTTGCAACCTGTTATGGAACTGAAATGCTGATCAATCTTCAGAAAAGAACTTGCTGGTGTCATCTGCAGTTCTACTTTTTGTTTGTTTTCTTTCTTTCTCGGATTTTTTTGCTCTTTTCTTCTTATGCTATGTAGTAGTGTCCATGCTGCGAAGTTCATACTATCCTTTAAATAATTATTCATGTTGCTTTTTTTAACTACTTAATTATCACATGCACTGTGTTCTACGCTATTTTTATACAATAATTGTATTTTAATCTCAGTTAATGTGCCTCTGTTTTTCTTTTTAACTTGATACATTTTTGGGATGCAGTCCATCATAAGACTGCCATACATTAAAGGTGCTCTGGAACGATATGATGGCCAATTTTCATCCCTTATCAAGGAAAAGTATTTGGAGTTCCTTGAGGTGTGGACTGATGATAACCACTTGAATAAGTTCATTGCTCTTGTGGAAACTGCTGTTGACCTAGATCAACTTGACAATGGGGAATACATGATTTCACCTAGTTATGAAGCTGCCTTAGGTGCACTAAAAGCTGAACAGGAGTCATTGGAGCACCAGATACACAATTTGCATAAACAAACTGCTTCCGATCTTGACCTTCCTCTAGATAAGGGATTGAAGTTAGATAAGGGAACGCAATACGGTCATGTCTTCCGAATTACAAAGAAGGAAGAGCCAAAAATACGGAAAAAGCTGACCACCCAGTTTATTGTCCTTGAAACTCGTAAGGATGGGGTAAAATTTACAAACACGAAACTTAAAAAATTAGGTGACCAGTACCAAAAGATAGTTGAGAACTATAAGAGTCATCAGAAGGAGCTTGTCAGTCGAGTGGTTCAAATTACAGCAACTTTCTCTGAGGTATTCATCCTTTATCATGTACTGACTTCGACAGAGCTCTTATTCTTGATTAATGCAAGTTCTATGCTGCAGGTGTTTGAGAAATTATCTGGCTTGCTTTCTGAAATGGATGTCTTACTTAGTTTTGCTGATTTGGCTTCTAGTTGTCCTACTCCATACACAAGGCCTGACATCACTCCATCTGTAATTATTTGCTTCATTTACTTCCTTCCTTTAATCTATCTTCTTCTTTTGGAAAAGCTTTATGGTATGATATTTACCCTCTTTGCTGTTATAGGATGTGGGAGATATTATATTAGAAGGGAGTAGACATCCATGTGTGGAAGCTCAGGATTGGGTGAATTTTATTCCAAATGATTGTAAACTTGTGAGTATTCAATTGATGAAGGAGAGCATGCTCCTTCTGGACTTCTAATATCCAAGTGCCCCATTAATGTTTCTTTGTTATCTTTCCATGAATCAGGTCAGGGGAAAGAGTTGGTTCCAAATAATCACAGGGCCTAATATGGGTGGGAAATCCACATTTATTCGGCAAGTATGGATGTTTTTATGATTCGGTTTGATGCCTCTATTCGTTACTTATTTTGTCTTTCATTATATCACTCTCACCTCTAGAATTTTTAGATCTTATTGATATTTCAGTCTGTCAATGCATTTGACTCAACACAAATTGAGTTGATGTTCATCAATGGGAGACACCGAAGTCCCTCTCAATTTCTTGTTTCACAAGATCTTCAATCTATCAAGTTAATCGACAATTTTCCAGGATTGCTATATCTGTATATTTTGGTTTCATTTGCAGATAGGTGTGAATATTCTCATGGCCCAAGTTGGTTCTTTCATTCCCTGTGACAAGGCTACCATTTCTGTACGTGATTGCATTTTTGCACGTGTGGGTGCTGGTGATTGTCAAGTGAGTCAGTGAAATAGTCTTTTAAAGTTCAAACTATTGAAAATGAATGTCATGGATGCAATGAATTTGGAAGTTATCTGCTTTTGCTTTTTAATCCCCTTTTGCTCTTTTCTGCATATTTATTATCTTGATTTTTACTCCAGGATTGTAAAGTTCTATGCTCAATAATCACCAATTTCAAAGTTCCTACACGCTTCATGTCTGCTGTTGAAATGCTCATGTACTCATCCTATTATTTGGCTTAGGAAACCTATTATTTGCCTTAGGAAAGGTCACCTTTGCAGGATGTAGCTGTGAACCTATGTTATGTTGTATCAATGCACAAGATTAAATCTAGCTGCTTTACCCTGCTCTGCTATTTTAAAATGTAATATGTTTGTGTGTTTTGATAGGGAAATATTTGATAACGAGATACAATCGGAAACATCAGCTGTAGCATGATTTATGTGTTGCATCGAGTTTTAACTACTTGTAGAAATAAATTAGAGTGCATCACAGGAAGAGCAGAAAAAAATAAATACCTGAATTGTTGATACCATTTACATCCAAATGCTAAGGTACAGAGCAAATAGATCTGCTTTCCTTTTGTGCTTCTGAGGATGTAAACAATAAGATTTCAATCTCAAATAGCAGTCTATTAATGCATCGACAGCAAAAAATTCAATTTGAAATCTGTTTGGTATAAAACTGTCTTAGCTCAATATTTTTATTAAGCCACTAATTTGATTCTCGTCTCCTCATCCATCTAAATCTATATTCATCCTAGACTAGTTGAAAAACTTGAGCTAAACCCTCTACTCTTTAGATCTTTTTTTCTGGCATTAGTCATTAATTTGAACATGTAAAGTATTTGTAACACCATTAGATATTGGATTATTTTAGCAGCATAGACTTCAAGATATATAAAATCTTTGGACCTAATCAAAACATGCTACAAAATGCCTGTCAGATAATAGATGTAGTTGATAACGACTTAATTCCAAAAAAAAAAGTCATTCTGTTGTCATATGCTGATAGTATCAGGAAACTTTTACTAGTATATTTGCTAGTACACTTAAAGTAGTTTAACCATGTGATAAGCATGGACCAATTTGATTTATGCCTGTAAAATTTACCTGATTAGTTTTTGTGCTTTTTGCTTCTTCTTCTTTTTTTTACCTGTAAAATGTGTCCAGAGAGTTTGAAACTGAACAACATATTTAGTGATTACTTGGTGTCCCCTGTAATTAGCTCTAATTAGATCTCACTTCTGTACGGTGCTGTGTCTTGAGTATCACATTCACTACTCGACTGTTTGACTGTTTTGTTTATGTAAAGTAGATTATATTACTTGCTTACAATGAAAGGATGGATGTTACATGTTTCCTTGCTATTGAAGTTTATGCATCTGTTTCCTTTCTTTTAGATGCGTGGAGTTTCTACTTTTATGCAAGAAATGCTTGAAACTGCTTCAATCCTTAAAGGAGCTACAGATAGGTCATTGATAATCATTGATGAGTTGGGCCGCGGGACATCAACTTATGATGGATTTGGTATGTTTCAACAATTTCCAGAGCGTTGGGATAGTTGGTTTTTATGGGTTTTTTATTTGAAGTTGTGGTTGAAGCTCTCTAAATCATCTAATCTAAAAAAGTTTCAGTTAAAGTTTTTTAAAACTGTTAAATGGATGTTTTGAAATTTTCTATCTTTTTTTTTCCCTTTACATTCCTGTTATTTGAAAAGCATGAACTTTATCTGCTCTCCTTACTTTAAATCAGTATGGTTTAAAGAATTGTTCTGCCATTGAAGTTACAAGCATCCAATTTGACTTCTTTGGGGTTTGAGAGTTTCTGAAAATTAGCCGTCTCTGCTCTCCTTTTTCTTGATGAGTTCGGGGATACTACTTTTCTTCATTTATTTGTAGTTTTGACTCTGGATTTTTCTACTTTTAAACACTGCTTAGAGCCTCTTTTCACCTTTGGTTGGAAGTGATGAAGTAGCTTTATTGTTTGATCCATATTGGAATTTATTGTTTGGTTTGGTTAAACCTCATAGATAAACATAATTTTGTTTATCATGTTTTGTTCTGTTTCCCAGGCTTGGCATGGGCCATATGTGAACACCTGGTTCGAGAGTTAAAAGCACCTACTTTATTTGCAACCCACTTTCACGAACTGACTGCATTAGCTCATCAAAAAGCTGACCAGGAGCCACATGCGAAGCAAATTGTTGGTGTTGCAAACTATCATGTCAGTGCACACATCGACTCATCAAATCACAAGTTGACCATGCTGTACAAGGTAAATGCATTGAGGCATGGCCTAAGCACTTAGAATTACAGGTGCTTGATTGTATGCCTTTTGTTTTTTTATTTTTTCAAAGACTAGCTTATATCATAATTTTGTAGCTGTTGTTTCTGCCTTCCCTTCGATCTTTGTAATTAACTGATTGGATTAGTGTAAAGAGTAATAGGACTATAAATGACGTGAAGGAGAAAAGACCTTTGAAGGAGAGGATTTTAGAGTTTTCCTTGGCCTCGCTTCTTTCAATTGCTCTCTTTGTCGTGTAGCAAGCTTTGCTTACATAATGAAAAAACAAGTGGAGAAAAAGGAAAGAAAATGAGGAACTTCAATTTTTATTTTATTTTATTTTTTTGGGTTTTGTATTTTCTATTATGATATGAGTTCTATTTGACACAGAAACAACAGTCTTCAATCATTATTCTTAGTAGTGGTATATATCATTGTTGGACTAGCAATTTTAGGATTAGTTTCTGACTAGATGTGATTCTTCTGCTTTTGAGTGACCGGGTTAGCAAAAGTAAGTTTAAAATGCTTACACTAATGACCTTCATACAACCTTGAATTCCAGGTTGAGCCAGGGGCTTGTGATCAAAGTTTTGGTATTCATGTTGCAGAATTTGCAAACTTTCCTGAAAGTGTAGTCGCCCTTGCCCGAGAAAAGGCAGCTGAATTGGAAGATTTCTCACCTGCTGCAATCATTTCAGATGATGCTAGAGAAGAGGTTTGTCTTTAATGAATCCAAAAGCTTCTAGCTCAGCATCGGCTCTATACCATCTGTATAGCCTTCTAGTTATATGAGCTTTCTGATCATTTCTGTTAATAAGCCTTAGATTGATACAGTGGTATGTAGGCCAATGTTATACAAGCCTTGACGTTTCAGTTAGTGTCAACATTTGAAGGGATGTGCCACTCTGGTTTGACTTCTCCTTCTTACTAAGCAAGCCATCCAGAGTTTACATGCTAGAGTATCAAGACCTTTGGCTTGATGCTCCACTACTGTAGTGTGAAAAACAACTTCGAATTCAAGTTGATTGACTGAGATAGCACTATGGAGTATAGATTTCCTGTCAGTGATCTCCAGTGTTTGATCCAGTCTTGAGGGGAACATCATGTCACTCTTTGGCAGTCCCAAAACTTTCATGCTGTATAGCATTCTCGAAACATTTTTCTGTTTCTGATAGCAAAGTTTTCACGTGAACTGAACTTGGTAAAATGATACCATACTATCACAAAGCATTCTATTAGGTTGGAATATTGACTTATTCATTTATGATTTGTAGGTCGGATCCAAACGAAAGAGAGAGTGCAATATGGATGATATGTCAAAAGGTGCAGCTCGGGCTCACCGGTTTCTGAAGGACTTCTCTGATTTGCCATTAGACACAATGGACTTGAAGCAGGCTCTGCTACAGATAGGCAAACTGAAAGATGACTTGGAGAAAGATGCAGTGAATTGCCATTGGCTCCAGCAATTCTTCTAGTTGTCCTTGGATGGAGCAATATTTGAATTAGACATTGCAAAGTCTCAACGAGCACAATATTTGAACATTATGCTTGACCCAGGTATTGGGTTTTGTAATCAGTTCTTGGCTGGATGAGTGGTCTCTTAAAATCTTGTTGGGGCTCAGATCAATTTTAGGCCATGTTGTAGGAGATTGGTCTCTTGTATCTGAGCTTATGTAATTTATCCTTGTTGGGGCTCAAACCAATTTCTTTTATTTACGTATATAATATATGATCTATTCTAAGAAAATGGAAAACGATTTCTTTCGTTCGCATTTAGCAATCCGACCGACCAAGTTTATGCATTGCCTCAAACAATATAGCTTTTGAGTAGTTTTTCTCATGTAGGATTAAAATCTGAGCTTTCCCCATCCCTCTTTTTGTTGGCTGAAGTGCTTTTCTCACTCCTTAAGAGATGATTGTTTATTTCTTTTATCTTCAAAACGTGTTTTATGTTACCATTACCATGACCTCGCCAGCGGCATCAAGCTTTTCTGAATGACCCAATAGTTTAAAATCATACTTGTGTGGGAGAATTCATAAACTGATTCATCCCTGTCCCTATTTTTTTCATTGATAGAAATTATGGCAAAACTTTTATGGCCATTGAATCATTGCTCGTACTTCTTGCAATCAGCTACGGAGATTTGTGCCAGAAGATGCATCGTTTCTTCTGATTTAATGTCTGGAAATGAAGCGAGGAGGGGTATAAGCTGATTGCAAGAGCCAAGTTTGTTGAGGAAAAGAAAGAGACGGTGAAGATAAGTTATAGAGTTCTTTTTTTGAGAAAGCAAAGATAATAAACACATGCATTAAATTTAAGAGGAAAAAATACCATGAAGAGTTGTATACAAAAAAGTATTTGCTAATAAAAAACTAGATATAGTCTTATTCAAAACCATGTAAAAAATTAAAGATATTTTATCAAATAACACTCCAAAAAGTTATCTAAATTAATTTATTTTAATGAATACCCACCGGAAGAACATCTCAAACATATTATTAACTAATTTATTGTAATTAATCTTAATTTGAATTGAATGGAGAAAAAAGGTAAAAGAAGGTCATGTGGTTAGCTTGGGTATCATCCACCCCTTTATTTTTTTCTAAAAAATTATAGATGGTGGGTTGAAAAGCTAACTTATGGTAAAAAAAAATGTTCTTCAACCTATTTTAAAATAAAAACATCTTATAAATACTCTTAAAATCTCATAAGAACAATTTCTCAACCTAACACAACTCTGAATCGGTCCAAAAACACACAAAATTAAACTAACAAAATTTTTTTTGAGTGAAAAAAACAGCTGGCACTCAAAGTGAAAAACAATTGGTTGGGCCTTCAATGGGTCTGGGTGGGATGAAATTTATGACTAAATTAAAGAATTATTAGAGAATCAAGGGTTGAATTGAATGAAGAGAGAAAGAAATTTATGACACGTGTAACACACATGCTAATGTGTGAGGAAAGTTGTCGTATTAGGAGGCCACATACAACTTCCTCTGAGCTCTAATGAAGGTTGTAATTGATATCGTTGGAATCGTCTCAGTGAGGGCTTTCTTCTACGACGACGTGTGTTGATGTTTTACCTCTAGTGTGGCTCTAATGATCCAATTATCGTTTCTTTCTTTTAATATCTTTTTCCTCTCTTGTCTTCTCATTTTTTGCGCTTGATTTTTTCATTTTTTTCCATTTTAGGGACAAAAATGTCAAAGGTGGTTGTCATTTTTATAATTTTCAATTCTAGTTCCATAATTTTAATCTTTTGGAAAACAAAATTCTAAATAATTTTCTACAAAATCAAGCGCTTGTCAAATGTCAAGATTTTTTTGACATCTCGAGAACCTAAGATCAAATTCATCGAAACAAACTATCAAGTCCAATGTTGAATTCATTCAATGTAAAAGAATAAAATTGAAAAAAAAAAACAAAAACTTGATGATTGAAAAAAAAAAGAAGCAAAAAAAAAAAAAAGGTACTATGTGAATCTATAATGTCATTAGATATGGGCGTGCAATAAAAGGAATATAAAAAATCCAAACTCTTTTAGTGTTTTGTTAATAAAATTAAAAAAACATCATCATTGAAAGAAAAAAAAACAAAAAAAATAACATTAAGTGAATCCACAATATCGTTGACCTTTCCAACTTCAAAAGGTTAAGTTGAAAATGAATGAAGAGAATGATAACCTATTTGTGCATAAATTCAAAATCACTTTTGTTTTTTTTTTGTCAATTTGAAAAAGTTGTAGTTTTTATTGCGGATGTTGTTGTAAAAGCGTAAATTATAAGTTAGTACTCATAGCTTCAAGAAAGGAATTAATTAGTACATAACTTAGTCTTTTTGTCAAAATTACCATTACTTACCAAATCACTTGTCGTTAATATTTTTATCCATAAGGTATCTTTCTTGTAAAACCCCCGCATAAACCGAATGTGGTCACACGTTACAAACTAGTAGAACATCATTATAATAGCATGGGTTGTTTTTTATTTAACCCTAGTGAATACATATCCACCTTTATCCCTAGCCAGACCTGACCATGTAATTAGAAGACAATCAATTTAGATAGAATAACACAATATAAGATCAATAAACTTTAAAGATCAATATCACGTACTTAAAATAAAAAAGCAAACCACAAATTATTGAATTAATTGTATAATGTTAATGTTATTGTAGTCATTATAATCATTACAACTTCATGATAAAGGAAATAATATTAAATCACAATATTTCTATAATTTATTTAGTACAATCCTTCAAGATTATCAAAATAAACATAAACATAAAAATTCTATAACTAGATGAAAATATTCATAAATTTCTACACCTAAATTTTTTGTCAAGTCATCTAGTTTCATGGAGCACATGATGAGCATGTCAGAAATAAAACATGCTAAGCAATAAGAATATTAGTTATTTTTCATAAAACAATACTAACTATTCAACATACAAAAAATGACATTTTCTTACGTATACACATGCTGCTTTTAAACTCTTTAGCTTCTCAACATAATATTACCTTTCATTAACATACACCTTACCTCTACCAACTATTAATAGTATTCATAATACCTTAACATATTTATTATTGTGTTTAATCGATGGGTTATCCACTTAACTCTAGGATTTAACATAAATCACATAACCCTCAATCTTTTAGCCTACCCTTTTTATAAGGCTAAGGTTTGTAATGACGTTTCTTACACTAACATCAATGAGTAGCCTTAAGCATAAATGTATCCACCCCGAGACCCTTTTAATCATCCTTTAAAGGTTTGATAACATACTTAACAAGTAGTCATTATCCACCCATATTTATGCTGCAGATGTATACCTAACATTTTCTTAATCTCTGCTCATGTGGTTGACATTGAAATAACTACCCCAACACATGTGGTAAATAAAAGAAAATTGAAATTAAGCCCCAATTCCTAATGGGCGACCTGAAATAACCATTGAGAGTCTAACTTTTATGGCTTGCTCTTATCTATAATTATGCATCTCAAATTTCTTTATAGGGACCTCAATTCTAGCCCCACTCATGTATTTGGCTTCCATGTTTATAACATATACCTATTTGTATCTTTAATACTTGTTTACAACTAAATCCCTTCTTAAAGTTAGCTTCTATACAATCTCTTATTCAACATAACATTATCATATATCAATCATAGCCTCACTCATGTGGTTGTCTGCCATACCACAACACAAATTTCATGATACATATCACAATAAAATCCCATCAGTCATTTACCAATGTCTTACAACACAACATGAAATTCATTATCAATATGCTACTTAAATAATTAAGACTTGTGTATAATACTGAAAATTAAAAAGGATGAGATGACAAGCACCTGCATTTTCTTTTTCCTGGTCTTGTCCCGTTTATCTAGGGTCTCGCAGTCGATGCCTCAAGCATTACCCAAAGTCTTACATCAACTTCACTCTTTTATATATCAAGAATATATGTCTCAATATTCCTTTAAAAATTTGAGTATTTTTTATATGCGCGCGCGCATATTATGTTTTTGTTTTTCAAATAATAATCACTTATATTTCTTAAACAACCCAAATGATTCAAAGAAAAACCAAGAAAATATCAAAACACAAAATTAGGCTATCACAAAACAATAGCCAAAATGATCTGATCATTTCTTAAATCAGTCTAGTTGTTTCTCAAAACTGCTAGCCCGTTTCTGCAATTAGAAAATTTCTCTCCTCTTTTTTTAGGCCAAAATCTTCACCCTTACAAAAATTTGAGTTTTATCATCAAGATCAATCCTTGCATCATACAAGTGTATGATAATTTCAAGAATTTAAGAAACTCATCTTTCCTTCTAATTTTCCCGGCATAACTAACTTTATCACATTCTTGATATTTATATCACCATAACCATGCATAATTTCAAACAAAGATTACATCTAGAAAATTTTTTTAATTGGCTAAACATATCCCTCTTTTCCTAGAGATTTGTCTTCAATTTTAAACAATTTTTTACTCAACACCACTCCATTTCTATGCCTATTGATCAATTTTCTTATTACTTTTTAGTTTCCCTAAATTCTCAATATGAAACCTAAAATCAAAATTATGATTTTTCCTCATTGTTTCCAGGTAATGGAAATTCTTTGATCTTACACCTTTTTAGGTTGTATTAGCATCGTTAATTCATCAAGATTTCCAACAAAACACTTCCTCTCTAAATTTTTCTTCTTGGTCGAACCTCTTTAAGGTTCCTACCTAATAATTCTCTTCAAAATGCTTGCCTATTTCTACCAATTAAGTCTTTTCTTAAGGTCATACCATGCAATCTTTGCAAAGAACATGTTGTCTCTAATTTCTTATAAGCCTTAATTTTTTCAGGGATTCTTATTTTGCTTTTTACCCAACAATCTCACTTCAAAATACATTATTGAAGTTTAATAGATACTTTACCTTATTTCTTGAACTCAATTGAACCTATCTTGAACAAGTTATTAATCAAATATTTTTTTCCTTCTATTCTTGATCTTTCTTTGAGTTCTTGTTTTCCTCTATTGTGTTTTTGATTAGATGTGTTTTTTTTTTAAAAAAAAAACTCTCTTTCACACAATATCCTATATACTCTTTTCTCAATCCTTCCTTACCATAATTTTCTTTGGATGTGAGAATATAAGTTAAAGGTTTAAACTTGCCTCTCCTTCCTTAAAAAAAAAAATTTATCGGCCTCCTCTCTTTCTTTTTAAAAGAGAGCTTATTTCATTTTTAGTTCTTAAATTTCCTATTTTTCAATTATGATCCTTGCCTACTAGGTCAAAACTTAGTGTTTAGCCTTAATCCCTTTTTCTTTATACAAATTTGGCCTTTTTTTAATGAGGGATTTTACATTTCTTTTCCATTCAAAATTTTCAATTTTACTAAAACTTATACATGTTTGGTATTGTGGTGCAGAGTATTTTTCAAAAGTGTTTTTCACTTGAAAGTATATCAAAATGATTTTTTTCAATTTGTTTTTATTTTTAACATTAGTACATCAAAATTATCGAAAAACACTAAAAAACATCAATTTGATGTTTTTCCAAAGCAAATGCACTTTTAAAAAGCACTCAAAAGTGGAAGCTACTGTACTTTCAAACATGACCAAAAACACTAAATAGCCTTCCTCTTTCTTCTTATTTTTGCTTCCCTTTCTTCTTTGCTTCTCCCTCCTCTTTTCTTGCCTTTTTCACTACCTTTCTTTCCTGATTTTGCTATTTCCTCCACCAATACAACAACCGTCTCTTCCTTCTACCTCTTTATCTCTCACCTCTATCTTTTTTTCTTTGTCATACTCTCTTATATAATCCATTTTCTCTATCTCTCCTTTAATTTCCTTCTGCCTCCCCCTCCCCCCTTTTTTCTTAAAAGATATCTTAAGCATTACATGTATATTCCACAGATTTTTCAGGTGCTTAATGATTAAGGACTGATTTATAGGGTAGTGTTTGGTTATTGTACCAAGATAAAAGAGATGGAAATAGTGAATGTAGAAATATGTTTAGTTGAAAAGACAAAAATAAAGATATAAAAATAAATTAGTTTCTAGGATAATTTTGGAGTAAATTAATGTACTTCTAAGACATGAGATGCATAGAGAACATGACTCCAAATACAATATTTATTAGTTTCTTATTCCTAAAATATCCTCATAAAAAACTATTGATTTTAAAATTATCTAACTAAGACATATAAAGATACAAATGGTTATCATCATACCCAACTCGAGGGTTGATTCGGGGAAAGATAAGAGTTACAGGGCGAGAGGGTAAATATAGGTTGACCCGAGTCAATATAAGAATAAAAATGGTTATTATCATAGTTTTAAAATTTAACTCAAGAGTTGATCTAGGCCAAGGCCTCAGTTACTAATTAGGAGGGTCAACCCTGGTTTTTCTAGGTCAACATAATGAAAAAAATGATTATTATTATTATCATAGTCTTAAAACCATACTTTAGGGTCAATCCAGGGCAAGGCTCGTGTCACAAGTCATAAGGGTCAACTCAGATCAGTGCATGAATAAAAATGGTTATTATCATAGTTTTAAAACCTAACTCTTGAGTCAACTCGGGGCAAGGCCTTGGTCACGGGTTGGGAGGGTCAACTCAAGTTGACGTTATTATTATAGTTTTAAAACCTAACTGAGGAATCGAACTGGGACAAATCCTTCGTCACGAGTTAGAAGGGTCAGCTCAAGTTAATCACACAAGAATAAAAATAGTTATTATTATAATTTTAAAATTTACCTTGGGGGTCGACCTAGGGCATGACCTATGTCATAGGTCAAGAGGGTAAAACTCGAGTTGATCTAAGTCAATGTATAAATAAAAAATAGTTATTATCATAGTTTAAAATTCAATTCGAGAGTTGACCCGAGGCAAAACTAATGTCATAGGTTAGGAGGGTCAACCTGGGTTGACCCATTTTCTTAAAATAAAAAAGATTTGAGTTAACTTAGGTTGACACATTTTCTTTTAAAAAAGAAGATTTGAGTCAACTTAAGTTAATTCGTTAATCTCGTGACCGTGAGCATATGATTGAGATAACTTCATAGAAAAAAAATGATAAAAAAAGAGAGAGCATGAATACCAATTCTCAATAAATCAAATGTTTAATGATAAAACTAAAAAAAAACACCTAAAAAATCCAAAGTCAATATTCAATAAGCAAGGCAATTGATTGTTTATGAGAAAAAAAATATTCTTTATACTATTTCAATCCACGTATACTTATGAGATCTCGTTTAGTTTTTTTTTGTTAATGGTAATGTAAGGGTGAGTTTTTTATATATTGTTTACATTCCATGCTGTGTGTTTGTCTACGCGGCAGCGTTCTTGTTTCCAAAAAATGCACTGATATAACTGTTTAGTTATATATTATCAAAAAAATAAAAAAGTATGGGTCCCACCATTTATATGCGGCAAGACCTTAATTATCAGAAAGCAGTAAAATACCGCTTTTTGCAAGTTCAACCTGTGGTTGAACTTTCTAGAGATGAGTTATGGGGAAATTTACCAAAAAGCATCATGTTCTCTTCTCGTTTGGTAAATTGTTTTGTTTACCAACCTTAACAACAACAGACAAGTGTCCTCTTTAAAGTCAACCTAACCTTGAAATATTCTTGCCTTCACTACTTTTAGTGTTGACTAGTTACATGACCCGCGCGATGCCGCGGGTCAATAGTTTTTGTATAAAAAATATCAAAAAAAGTTAAGATCTAAAAGTATTAGGTCATTTTATAAAGTTATACCCAAGAGTCTTGGATGTGGCTGCAATGCCTGATCCAAGAGTAATATTTATAATATTAATAATAATATTAAACTTGCATGACCCAAGTTTAAGTGGGTCTGACTGCAATACCAGACCTAATAGTCTTGGATGAGGGTCTGGCTGCAAGGTCGTGTCATAAAAGTGTGATAATTAAATAAATTAAGTAAAAAAGAAAAAAAACCAAAATAAAGAAAAAAATTAATGAAGAAAAAGAAAAAAAATTGAATTAACTGGGTTAACCCTTCAAACCAGGTTAACCCATCAAACCTTGAATTCATGTCGTGAAAGTTTGATAATTAAATAGAAAAAAAAAATTGACGGGTTACCATAAAATTAACCGGGCTAACCTGTCAAACCCGGGATTCGTGTCATGAAAATTTGATAACTAAATAAAAAAATTGAACATTAACAAACTAAATTAAACAAAAGAAATTAATTAAAAAGGAAAAAAACAAACAAAAAGGCATCAACCTCTTTACTATGGATTGCAGTGTGCAGTCCACAGTTAAAGGCATAAAAACAACAAAAAAAGAAAACGAAAAAAAAAAGAAAAACTAAAGGCATCAATCGATAACTAAATAGAAAAAAATTTAATATTGATGAACTAAATTAAATAAAAAAAATATTAAATAAAAAGAAACAATAAAAGAAAAAAAATTTATAAGAAGAAAAAAACTAATGAAGAAAAAGAAAAAAAATCTAAATTATCTGGGTTAACCCGTCAAACCTGAGATCCGTGTCATGAAAGTCTAATAACTAAATAGAAAAAAAATTAATATCAACAAACTACATAAAAAATTAATTAAAAAAAAAGAGAAAGCATCAGTTTTTTTACCGTGGACTGCACTGTGCAGTCCACAGTGAAAGACATAAAAAAAAGCAAAAAAAAAAAAAACTAAAGGCTTTAGCCTTTTCACTGTGGACTGCATACAATATTAAAAGATGAAATCATAAGAACAAAATTAATGAGGAAAAAGAAAAAAAATCTGAATCAACCTAGTTAACCCGCCAAATCAGGTTAACCCGTCAAACCTGGAATTTATGTCATGAAAGTGTGATAACTAAATAGAAAAATGATTTATTATTAATGAAATAAATTAAAAAAAGTTAATTAAAAAGAAAAAAGCAAAGAGAAAAAAAACCTACAGGAAGAAAAAAACTAATGAAGAAAAAGAAAAAAATCTGAATTAACTGGGTTAACCCTTCAAATCGGATTAACCCGTCAAACTTGAGATTCGCATCATGAAAGTTTGATAACTAAATAGAAAAAAAAAATTGATGGGTTAACTCATCAAGCCTGTGATACGTGTCATGAAAATCTGGTAATTAAATAGAAAGAAATTTAACATTAGAAAACTAAACTAAACGAAAAAAATTACTTAAAAAGAAAAAAAGCAAAAAACAAATTCTGGGTTAACTCATCAAACTTTAAAAAAAGCAAAAAAAAAATTTCAGGTTAACTCGTCAAATCAGGTTAACCCGTCAAACCCAGAATCCGTGTTATGAAAGTCTGATAACTAAAAAAAATTAACATTAACAAATTAAATTAAACAAAAAAATTCATTAAAATAAAAAAAAAACACAAAGAAAAAAAACCCATAAAGGTATAAAAACCAAAAAAAAATAAATAAAACAGAAAAAAAATTAAAAATGAAAAAAAAACAGCTTAGCGTTTCACTGTGGACTGCACAGTGAAACACTGAACAGTTTTAGTATATGTTATTAATTATATAAAAAATTCAGGTTAACTCGTCAAACCAGGTTAACCCGTCAAACCCGGGATCCGTGTTATGAAAATATGATAACTAAATAAAAAAATTAACATTAACAAACTAATTTAAACAAAAAAAATTCATTAAAAGAAAAATACACAAAGAAAAAAGCAAAAAAAAAAAACCCATAAAGACATAGAAAAAGAAAAAAAACAGAAAAAAATAGAAAAAAAAGGGAGAAGGCTGCTCAGCGTTTCACTGTGGACTTGCACAGTAAAACACTGAGCAGTTTTAGCTTATTCTTAATTAAAGAATTCGACTGGTAAATTAGTTGTCATGTGATTTTGATAAAAGAATATATGGTAAGGAAAAAAAAATTAATACTATGCATAATGGCATATCAACATAAAAATAAGAAAAAAAAATAAGCGAAAAGATATATATATATATATATATATATATATATATATATATATATATATATATTTATTGCCTTGATATAGGAAAAAAAAATTTTTTGCGAATGGATTACGTACGTGATGAAATTGCTGCAAGTTTAATGACATAATTATAAAATATTATTCTAATATGTTTAGGTCTATTTGCAAAAATTTATTAGTTGTAATGTTACTTTTATTTAACTGTTTATTAATATTATGAATGAAGTTCTTTTAAGTAATTATACCATAACATGAGATTGAACCATAATTTTTAACTAAACACATTAAATAATTTTTTATTCAATCTCAATTTCAACTATAATTTTAACCAAACATATATTTTTTTAAACCAACTTCAACTAAAAATATTTTTTATAAAATTATTTTTTTAAAACTACACTCACAGCAGTGACTACAATATCAAACACACTCAATATTACTGGCTAGTGGGCTGACAATTCATCGTGGGTAAATACTTTTTTTTTACTCGACTAGAATTGTTGATTTTAGCTGCACGCTGATGAAGTCACTACACAAACCCTTGTTGAATCTCTCTTATGTTGGTTCTCCAACACACTCTGTTTTGTTTAGACAGGTCTGCAATATTTTCAATTCATAGAATCTTTCGAGTGAGTAGCCACGCTATATGCTTAGATAAAATACAGTATTCCTGTATTTTCAATTTTGTATTGGAAGAGTTAATTTGACAGATGTTAGACCAAGAAGCTACAACAAGGCTAGAGCAAAGCGAGTAAGAAAGGCATTAGGTTTCATACCTTTCTAGCCATGGTGTTCTCCCTTGCTGTAATATCCACATTTTCCATTAGGAGTTTTGAAGCTGGCGAATTTCTTAATAGATATACGGGTGTTTTTGGGGCAATGATTTTCGTCAGCTAAGGGATAATCCTTGGTAATGTCATTTTTAGGGCAATGACATTTTTAAGACTTTTATTGGATCTTCACCTTCTCCTTGAAAAGTCATCAGCAAGTTTCCAAATAGCCTCAACCAAGAACATGGAATGGGGTCCCTGACTGGCATACACAGAATGTAAACTTCTTGACATTGCAACAACAAAATCTGTTGTTTCTTCAAGCATTTATGACAATTTTCCTTTCTACTAGAGAAGACATAAAATAACTGATAAACTTTCATGAGAACAAACCAAGTAGAAAGTTGAATAATTCCATAAATGACAACAAGTGGGATCTATAAAAGCTCAGATTTTACTTGGATATAAACACAAGGTCCTCCGAGTTGAATCGATGTTGGCAAACAACTTCACAGATCTATAGCAACTCTATCAAATTCTCAAATTTTAATTGAAAAAAAGGACAGACATTGCAAAATATTCAACTTTCTTATTAAACATCCATCAACTTGTTTTTACCTTCTTTGAATTGGCTTTCCACACATCCATTCTGCATTTGTCTGGCATGAATTTGCTTCCATAGTCGCTCTAGAACACATTCTTCATGCATGGATAGAACTGTTCCTGGGTTAGTAACTTCCAATTTCTTCTCCTCTCAACCAAACTAGACATTTTTCCATATGAAGCATAGATATTCAGTCCAACACACTGCCAAACATGCTCCATACACCCCTATTCTGCACGTCCACACCCATCCAACAAACCATTCCATAAAAAGAGAAAAAAAACCAAGTTGCCGAATGCAGAGTTCATAACTCATCACAGCAAAAAAAAAACCTCTTATACACTCTCAACCACTATAATGGATCCTTCCAAGGATGCTATTGTGGAGCTGCCGAGTGTTGAAGTGGGCAAAGGGTTGGAGAACAAAGAGAATTCATGAAGCCCTGCATATAAAATTGACCATACTATTTTATATACTGACAAACAAATAAAAAAAAAAAGATGAGCTACAATAATTTTATCTACATGCAGACATAAATGATGCCAAATTTCCCACATTTTGCATTTTCGGCAGTTTTTCCTATTGCAACTCTCGAGTTTGGTTCAGGTTCGCTATGCTATAGTGAATAGACCTAGTGATCTATGAGCCACATAATTCTACAGCCTAGAGTTCATTTGTTGCCAGACAATGCCTACCATTAGATCTACTCTACCAGCCCTAACTAATCATCAGCCAATATCGAATGTCTTAACAAGGATAAAACAATACGTACATTCCTTCTCTGTCTGCACAAAACACAGAAAAAGAATACTGCAAGACATTTAAAATGCTCTATGCTCAGCAGGGCTAGCTTATGAAATCGGAATTAACTTCCCTTCAAATAGAAATTGGGAAAAAAAATATGCAAAACCAGGTCATAAAAGATAATTTTTAAGCATGAAGAACATGGAATACTATGATAGCAACACAAATAAAATAATTTCTCAAGAAACCATTGCTTACATTTTTAACAATAGATCATGTAATTGTCAAAAAAGCCCTCGCTTGCATTGCTAATTACATGTGCTGGATGGCTGTTAAGCAATGGTGGTTGTTGTATCAAGGAGAGAGTCTAATGTATGATGGAGCAAGATGGTGTTTGAACAAGACATGGGATTATGTATAAGTTCAGGTCTCATAAATCTTAGGGTTACTGAAAATTTATATGGTCGTTAACTTTAAAGCCCGTGAAATTAGTTGAGATTCGCGCAAACTGACATGGACACCCATATTAAAAACAAATCATGGAATTATATGGGCCGATAATGCCAGGGACAAACATAATCCCAAACCATTAATTCAAATAACAAACTACCTAATATCACAATACCCCATAAAAAATCAATCATAACCCTAAATCAAAACCAAACTTTTAATAAATAAAAAAATTATATAATTTAACACAACCTAAGAAGAAACTGTTGTAAATATTAGATACAATAAATAGAAACAAACTATAATTTCAGGCATATATATATACTGTTCTTCAATGTATTTCTTTAACCCAAGACCATCCTTCAAGATCCAACAAGTTCTAACACATTCATCATACCCATATTACTTGAGTTTCACTAGATTTATAATTTTTTGGGTTTGAAATAATTGCTAAATCTAAAGTCTTGTATCATTCAATTCATATTAAGATTTACTATATAAATATTAAATAAAATTTTTTTAAGATAGTTTTTATTATTTATAACAAAAATATACCAAGAAAAGGGTAAAGGTAAAAGGATGAGAGATAGAGTTATGTGATAGAAACATATTAAAAAAGTGTCGCGGGAGAGAGGTGAGGGATAAAGCTATGTGATAGAGACATATAAGGAATAATATTTTTTTTTAATCTATTTTTCTTGAAAAAAAATAGAGTAATACTATGAAGTTTTGACCATGAAATTACGCTTGACTTAAACTAATCATTAATTCAATTAAATTCATTTTATTTTTTATGTTTTTGATTGAAATTTATTTTCCAGATTATAATAAGTTTTTATTAAATAATAACGGTTAAGATAAAAAAAAATTTTTGTTAAAAGAAACGAATATATAAATATAAAAACATATTTTGATCGAAGAAATATTATTTCTCCTTAGTCTAAATGATTAAAATATTTATTTTAATTGCTTTAGTTTTTTTTTAAAACATGCTAATAATAAAAAATATATTTATTAAAAGATACATGAATATAAAAAATAAAAACTTTATTAATAAAGTTTTTATTTTAAAAACAGAATTTAAATTATTATCTTTGTTTTTATAAATATCTATTTTAATTTAATTGTGAAAATATATTTGTGTTTTTTAAAAAGAGAGGAGACCATACGTTCCTTAGCCGTGAAAGCAAAGTGGGAGAGTAAATGCGCTTTGTTTTTTATTCATCAAAGAAAGAAAGAATCAAATAATAGAAGGGACTTTTACTTGTAACTGAAACCTTCGTTGTTTGACTTTTACTTGTTCTACCAACAAAGAGGATTCAATTCTGCAGAACACAAAAAAAAGATGATGGGCTGGCGAAGAGTATTGAAATCTTTACAGGCACTGGCCGCCCACAGTCTTCTCTTTTCTTTCACTCTCTTCCTCGTCCTCAAGCTTGATCACGTCGCCTCCTACTCCTGGTGGTCAGTTTTTTTTTTTTTTGGATGAATTCTCCTATGGATTTTGAATTTTACTGAAATTGGTAGTATTCTAGATTCAAGGAATCTCTCAAATTTGTGGGTTTTTTTCCGGGTAATTTTTTGTTTGCGAAACTTGAATTGCATACATGGTAGTTTAGTGGAAACTGATTTTACCCTTTCAAAATCTCAACCTCTCTTCTGCGAAGAAAGTCTTTTTTTTTTTGTTTTTTATTTTTTCTTAAAAAAGAAAGAACCTTCAGTTGTATTTTACGATTAGTGTTACAAACCAGGGCAAATTTCTGTTTTTTCAAAGTTTTACTGTCGTTTCGTTGCGTGTTTCAGGGGATAACAGAGAGACAAAGAATGAAAAGTAGAAACTCTATATTATACCCTCGACCATGTTATTCCTGATGTCGGTGCTTATTTCTAACTCAGATAGAAATGCTCCAACCGATGAGGCAATGGAATCTTTTTGGGTGTTATTTTAAGTTACAGTCTCGTGTTTATGAATATAGAACGTTCTTGTCTATTTCTTTTGGTAAGTGATCAATTCTAATGGAACAGGGATGGCCGTGAAAACTTTAGATTGGGCTTTCAGGCTGTGATCTTACGTTGGTCCGCGAGCTTTTTTGCAAAATAAGTTCTCTTGTGCGCACAAGAGATACTCTAATGCTTAAGTTAGTAAAATATAAAAGTAAACAATGTACTTGAAAATAAGTGAAACTATAGGGAGTGTGTATCTATATGCCGTGTATTTCTGTCTTAAGTTTGTAAAATATAGGGTGGTTGATGGAGGTTCTAGGAATGAAAGGTTGCTTGTTGTTATAGGAGATTGTATGGCCAATCCTTTAATGGTTGTGTTTGGAGTCCAAGACTGACGACTTTTTTTCTATTCTTACCTGTGACTAGGCATTTATACATCTAGTCCTTGAACTTACTCCATGGAGAAGAAAATTATTTTCATGGAAAATTGGGTCATTGTGTGCTTGCCATTGATGGAGATGTTGGTGGCATGTTGTTGGTTGTTGTGCCATACATTATTGGTGGAGATGAGTTGTGTCATTGTCGTAGAAGAGTGCCTGCTCTACATAGAAAAATTGTGTATAGAAAAAAATTGTATGCATGGAAAGTTTGTGTGTGCGACTCCTGGGGAACTTGAAAAAATACATAGAGGTATGTGTTGGGACAGTATTTGGACAACTTGGGACTTGAAATACCTGGATTCTAGTCGTTCAGGGTCAAACAACTATGATTTCTAGCTGTTTGGGTTGAGAGGCCAGCTGTTTGGGCCATGCCCAAGCAACTGGAATGTTGGCGCATGGCATGCACGCACAACCTATTTTTTTCTTATAAAATTTTTGCGCTCCATCAGGGATGAAAGTCAAAGTTGTTATTAGTCAAAGTAAAGAAGTTTGAATATTTGAGTGTTTGGATTTTGTGCTTTTAGCTGGTTAATTTTTAGAGAATTTTGTCAGAGAAGAAGTGCACCATTAGGTAAAGTAACATAAGAGAATGAGGTGGGTTGGGGAATGCAAGATTTTCTTTTCCTAGCTTAATGAAGTGATTTTATTTTAAACATATATGGTTCTTCAGTATCTAAATTTGTTCCTACTATCTTCTGATTTAGATGCTAAGTATTTAATGTTTTGCATTTTAAAGTTTACAATATGGATAATTTTATTTTCAGGTTAATATTCTTCCCACTCTGGACATTCCATGGAGTTGTTGCTCGAGGAAGATTTGCATTACCTGCCCCATCAGTTCCACATAATCGTCATGTAATATTTCCTTGTTTTATTTTGGGTTCATGAAATTTTTAAATCTATCATTATTTGTGAATATGAAGTGTTGAGCTTTTGTTTCATGAACAGTGGGCGCCGTGCCATGCAGTTGTGGCAACACCATTGCTTATTGCATTTGAACTGCTTCTTTGTATATATCTCGAAAGCGTTTATGGTATATATACCAAAAGCCCTCTGGTATTTTTATGCTGTTGAGAATTGACACGTGATAATAACCTTTTCAAGTCTCTTAGTTTTTCTATTTCTCATTATATAATCATGTATGTCCTTAGGCCTTCAAACTTTCAAACTTTCTTAATGCTTTATCCTCGTTTGCAGTTTATCATATTCCAGCTGTAAACTTGAAGATTGTCTTTATTCCATTGCTGGCATTTGAAATAATTATTTTAATTGACAATTTCAGGTATTTTCTTTGTATTATTAATTCATCTCAGTAATTTAAATTACAAATAAGCAGCTAATATCCTACACTGCTTTTGCATAGTGCAAATTGGCACTGAGAACTTTTTGTAACTGGCCATGCTTTTTCTTTTTTAACAAGTTAGCTCTAAGTCATTTCCAAGCTTAAAAAGTATGCATTACTGTAGTGGTCAAATTTTAACTTTTCCTTCATTTTTGATGGACAAATAGAATGTCAAATTATTGCTACAAGGGCTTAAATTAGCACAATATGCTCTATGCTTGCCTTGATTGTTCTTTTACACTTAAATACTTCTTCCTCCATAGAATTCAACCTTTTCAGACCACGAAAAGATAATTATACCAATTGTACTAATAAAAGATCATGTTCAGAATTTCCAACTAATTGTAAGTTGTGTTCACAATTATGCTTGTCATCATATTGTCTCTGTTGGTAACTAGTGTAGCATCATTGCCATGTTTGTAGATGTACTGTTTTTCCAGTTTACATTCAACACATCAATTAGCCTCCCTTCCTCCACCCATATCCAAGTCTTCTTTCTAATTGGTAATTACTATTGTGCGCCCCATTTCATTTATTGTGTAATACTGTTAATGGAGTTTTATTTCTTCTACAGAATGTGTAAGGCTCTAATGCCAGGTGAAGAAGAAAGCATCAGTGATGAAGCGATATGGGAAACATTGCCTGTAAGTTTGTCATAGTACTAACTTGGAGAGCTGTTCAAAGCATGCCATAGTTTATTATTTTGTCTGTAGCTTGGAACTTATTTAGCAACATTTACTGAATTTATTTATCCCTTTCTTTCCCAAAAACAAACATATTTACTCTCTTGACTGAGAGTAGATATTGGAAATATTAACAAACACATTGATTTGGAACTGTTTAAACTTCAAGGACTCAACTTATTTGTTGAAAGTAAATAAGTTTTTGCTAAGTTAAAGTTTTTTGGAAAAAAGAGAGATGTCTTTGTGTTCTGTGGTTTGCATAATTCCAAAATGTTTATCTTACCATAGACACTATTTTCATGCAGAAATGCTGCATGCAATGTTTGCAAGTTTATAGCATTTTTTATATACCTATGATCAGGTGCCACTGTCACAAATTTGACATTTTCATTTTGGTTTGCAACTCCCATGATGGTTTAGGTTGTATATGAATCTGTTCAAGGATTAATGAACTTCCATACTATTTTTGTAGCACTTCTGGGTTGCAATTTCCATGGTTTTCTTTGTGGCTGCTACAGTCTTTACCCTCCTAAAGCTGTGCGGTAATCTTTCTTAACTTTGTATTATTTTTAAATATAATTACATTGGTGTATTCAAATTAGTTAGGGTTGTTGTTTTTTCCTATTACCTTGTTTTGATTCCAGAATTGGTACTATAACATTTATTTCATCTTTTCAGATAGTTATGTTTACCACCCAAATTTCTATTAATTTGATTTTTTATCTTACATGTATACATCGTAGTTGTCAGCATCATGTTGTTATTATTATTAGTATCATCATCGTTGTTGTCGTTATTGCTACTATTTTACTTTTGTGGAATGGAAATGGAGTAATTGGACATCAAAAAGCCTCTTTTTGGTTCCACAAGTAATGGTGATTAATTATTTAAAAGCTGTTTCTTGAGAAAACACAATCTAACTTCCTCTGGAATGGGCTAAAGACAACTTTGTGAGTTGGAGTTGGCATATTGGAGCTATGTGTGTCACTAGGGTCATTTCAGGCTTTGTAGAGGAATTGAATGTTTGGCAAGTGCAGGTTTTTGATAAAGAAATATGGAGCTGTGGAATTGTACTCGCTAAATTTTCAGTTTCTAGAGGTATATTCTTAAAATGCTATTGATAACCACATAAATGATCCATTAGAAAGGATCCTATTTACATGGTCTGAAAGTCATGTGTATCTGCAGTGAAGGTTTTTTTCTCAGCAAATGATCATTTATCTGGTGAAAATGTCATTGGATCATATTTCATGATAAATTAGCATCCCAAATTGAGTGGTGTGACAGGGTTGAAGGTTCTTTTCAATGAAAAACTTCACGGTCCTTGCAGAATATTGAGTGTATAGTGAAACAGTAGTTCTTTGAAACATATCTTAAAAACCATTATTTTTCACAGTTCATGTAGTTCATGCTTTTACATGTCATTAAAATTGTGTCTGAGTGCACTCCTCGCTTCATTGGATACCAACTCTTCCTCACTGACATTCCTTATCTGGTTCCTATACTTGTTACATTGGGGGATCACTTTCCATATAAATTAGCACCCCAAATTAAGTGGCTTGATAGGGTTGAATGTTCATCTCAATGATTTGAATTTTGTGTTTGTAATGCTAAATGTATAGACAAGCTGTTGTTCTTCAAAACATAGCTTAAAAATACAAATTTTGTGCAGCTCATGGGATGCATATTTTTACATGTCATTAACATTTTTGTGCGCACGCTGCTGTGCATAAGATATGGCATTCCTCCCTTCATTGGATGGTAGCTCTTCCTCACTGACATCCCTTACTTGGTTCCTGTTTTTGTTATATTGGAGATCATAATTCAGATATCCCTTCCCATCATATGATGGTGGTCAACTGCTTGGCGTCAGAATTAGTTCATGTACTATATATGAGACTACACTTTAGAGAAAAAATTACTTTATTTTTTCAAATTTCTAATTGATACTTTGAAGGCTGTGTAGGTTTATTCTTGGAGTAATGCTGTGATGTCTTTGCTTTGTCTAATATAAATTCACTTTGGGGGCCTGGTTCCTAACCTGAATAGTGGAAATTGATTTATGTACTTTCTTTGCCATTGATCACACTGTAACAGCTAAACTTGTCCTTTTCTGTAATGAGGGCAATCCTATCTATACTGAATCCTTGCATGTGATGGTTCCTACCAATATAATGACTGCTTTCTGTTTCTTTCTTAAAACATTTCAGGTGATGTGGGTGCACTTGGCTGGTGGGACTTGTTCATAAACTTTAGGTTAGGTTGTATTGATCCTTTCTTTCCAATTGCTGTTTCTCTGTACTGCTTCAGAGTTCAGACATAACAAAGCAGGAGACATGCTTTTAGTGCCACAGCAAAGTGATAAATAACAACATTTTTTTCTGCAGCATTGCAGAGTTCTTTGCCTTTCTCGTTTGTACTAAATGGTCTAATCCAGCGATCCACAGAAATTCTCGGACAAGAGAAGTTAGTTCATCTTCAACGACCATTAGATATCTTGATTGGAATGGTGGCTTAATGGTTTCTCCCGAGGAGAATCAACACCAGGACAGAATGTGCGGTCTGCAAGAAATTGGTGGCCATATTATGAAAATTCCTTTAATTGGTTTCCAAGTTCTCCTTTTTATGCATTTAGAGGTACTTGTGTAATTGACTTGTGATCATGGCTGCTGGATGGGATTCTTTTATTAGCAGATAATGGCTTTTTTTATTTCAGGGAAGACCTGCTGGTGCTAGAAATTTACCGTTTCTGGTTCTTTTCTCTCCACTTTTCCTACTTCAAGGAGCTGGTGTATTGTTTGCTGCTTCTAAGTTGGCAGAAAAGCTTATTCTTTTATTGCGGAGCGAAGCTGGCACAGGAAGATATTTTAGATTTTCCTCAAGAGCTCATGACTGCTTGGGGTTCTTGCATCATGGTTCCAGGTAATCACTACCTTTCCATCAGAAAATTAACCTGTTCAGGCAAGGTTATCACTCCACTGAACCATTGTGAGTATTTGATGTGGTATGGTTACTAACAGAAGAAACTGTTCTGCACATTCCAATTTGTTAACACAGGCTGCTGGGCTGGTGGTCAATTGATGAGGGAAGTCGAGAGGAACAGGCTCGATTGTACCATGGGGGAGATGCTGGGTTAGTATATCATTTTTTTTCCATACATTTAATAATGACCCATAAATTGCAAAAGTATTTTTTTCTTTTTTGAGCATGTGTCATGTTGGATGACATCCTTTGGTGAGGTCAAGCGAAGAAGGACAAGGACAAGGATATAACAATAGAATTGAGATATTTGAAACTGGATTTTGCACATTTAAACCTAGGAATCTGTAAGCTTAAATTTGAATGGACTGCAATATGAAATTGAGGAGCTGATAGATTATATATATATACACCCTTGGAAGTTGCCAAGTGTGGAAAAGTAGGGATGGGAATTTCATCGGGGGTGTTGTGATTAGTTTATATTATTATGTCAAGGTTAGTTCCCAACCTACACCACAATATGTGTGTGGTATTTAACAGATTTGTTTGAATTGCCCCTACCTTTTGACTAGGCTTTCATTATACATAGGAAAAGTAGTGTTGTTGTGCTGTACACAGTAATTACAAAGAGGAAATCTAGGAAGCTAAATATAGTAAAAGGTAAATTTCCTATTTAAGCATTTATATTCCTATTTAAGCATTTACAGCTGTATGCTTGACTTCAACCTTTCTATTGACATCCCCCCTCAAATTGATGCGGGCTTATCCATAAGCATCAATTTGGTCGTAAGAAAATGATGACGTTGTCGTGTGAGAGTCTTGGTAAAAACATCAGCCACCTGAAGATTGCTGGACACATGTGGAAGTGATATAGTTTGAGCTGCAAAGGCGTCACGAATGAAGTGGTAGTCCACCTCAATATGCTTTGTGCGCTCATGGAAGATAGGATTGGCGGTAATGTGTATAGCACTTGTATTATCGGCAAAAAAAGGAGGAGTGCACTGCTGAAAACCAAGCTCAGCAAGGAGCCCGTGGAGCCAAATGATCTCGGAACAAGCTTGGGACATAGCCCTGTATTCAGACTCAGTAGAAGACTTGGAAACATGGTCTTGTTTCTTGCTCTTCCAGGAAATAAGTGCAGGGCCAAGGAACATACACCAACCAGTAGTTGAACGCCGAGTGTCAGAACACCCGACATAATCAGCATCACGATAAGCAATAAGATCAAGAGAACTACCAGCAGGATAGCAAAGTCCTCTTCGAATTGTGCCATGAACATAACGAATTATTCTTTTAATAGCAGCTAGATGGAGGTGCCTCGGAGAAGTCATGAACTGACTAACCTGTTGTACTGCATAAGAAATATCAGGTCTAGTGTTTGTAAGATAGATCAAGCTGCCCACGAGTGTACGATATGCTGCCGGGTCTGATATTAAATCAACCTCATCTTTGTGTAGCTTGAGATTAATTTCCATCGGAGTATCAAGGGGTGGCGAATTCTGGAGACCAGCAGCTGTCACCAAGTCCATGGCATACTTGTGTTGGGATAAAAATATGCCATGTGAACCAGCATGAATCTCTAGACCAAGAAAATATGTTAGAGGACCTAGATCCTTCATGTGGAAGGATTTCTGCAAATGCTGCTTTAGTTGATAAATCAGAGCTAAATCAGTACTGGTGATAACTATATCATCAACATACACCAATAGAAACACAACTCCATGTGCAGTCTTACGTAGAAACAAAGATGCATCATATTTACTTTTGAGGAAATCAAATTGAAGAAGGATAGAAGTAAATCTCTCATACCAAGCACGAGGAGCTTGTTTGAAACCATACAAGGAGCAGCGTAACTTACACACAGCAGAGGTAGGAGTGGAAAATAAGTCGGCTGGTGGTCGCATATATATATCTTCAGTGAGATCACCATGAAGAAAGGCATTCTTCACATCTAATTGGTGTAAACACCAATGTTTAGATGTTGCAATGGCCAGAATTGTTCGAATAGTACCCATTTTGGCTACGGGAGCAAAAGTCTCCTCATAATGTACTCCATATTTTTTATGGTTTCCAAGAGCCACCAATCGTGCTTTATATCTGTCCAAGCTGCCATCAGCCTTGATTTTAACATAATAGACCCATCGACACCCAAGAGGAGTCACACCAGAAGGACAATCAACAATGTCCCAAGTCTGATTAGCTTCGAGAGCATGTAATTCTTCTTGCATAGCCTGCTGCCAGCATGGTTCTTTAGCTGCCTGTGAATAACCAGTAGGAATAGCAATAGAGGATAAAGTGGCAGAGAGAGCAGCAGTCGAATTATGTGCCACAGAGGAGTTAAATCCATACTTAGCAGGTGGTACAGATACTCTAGAGGAGCGGCGTAAAGGAGCCAAAACAGTTACCTCAGAAGCCACAGAAGGGTGCAAAGGAGGAGCAGATGACAAGACATAAACTGAAGGGGGCAGCACTGGAAGTCTTCTCTTGTATACCATATGTGGCTTGAACCTGTCAACTTGAGCACTTTGCAGATGAGAAGAGTCATCAAAAGAGGGTAAAGAGGCAAGAGAAGTGGCTGAGGATGAAGGCAAAGGAAAGAAACAGCTACAATGGGAAAAGGATACATCACAATTATTGTCCACAAACTGACCTACAGAAGCTAGATTTACAGCAAGCTTAGGTGAGACAAAAATATCCTTTAAAGGAGGTATATCACCAACAGCTACAATGGGAAGAGCATTGCCATTAACTGTTTGAATATGTGAGGATCCACAATATTTGCGGATATTACTTAAGCCACCAAAGGAGTTTGTCATGTGATTGGAAGCACCTGAATCTAAGATCCAAGGAAGTGTTGAAGAACCAGTACCTTGAAGATCAAGTGTGGAGAAAGCACTCACAATCATTTCTTACACCATCTCTCTGGTTAATAAATGTGCTGGAGGCTGTGAGAGAGGTGAGCCAACAAGAGGCTATGGAGCAGAAGGACTAGCATTGGTAACAGCAGTGTGATAGGCTTTGTTGATGCGAGGAGGACGAATAGAACATTCCTTAATAATGTGTCCTGGCTGTTTGCAGTAGTTGCAAAACTTATTTGGACAATGAGGTGCAATATGACCATACTTCTTACAACTATAGCATTGTGTCTTGCTCATATCATGGTCTTTCCCTTTTCTGTAAGCAACATAAGCAACTGGGGCAACTCTGGTCTGCTCCATAATGGTCTGAGTATGGAGACGCTATTCTTCACGCAAGAGTTCTCCAAAACAAGCATCCAAGGATGGAACAGGATCACGATTGACAAGAGAGGCACGTACTGGTTCATATTCAGATCGCAATTTCATCAAAATTTGGTCGCGTTGGCTAATCTTATGGACTTGCTGCATTGCCAACACTCCTTCGGCAGATATCTTAGCTGTAACAAGATCAGAATAGTCATTCCACAGAGTCAAAAATCCAGAATAGTAATCTTGAATAGAGAGATCTCCTTGGGTATAGTTGGCAATAGCCAACTCAAGCTGAAACCGCCTAGCATTGTTATCTTGGTTATAGGCTTGTGTGAGGTGATCCCACATAGCCTTTGCTGATCCATGAGGGCGCAAAGACAGGATAAGATGTGGCTCCATAGAACTGAGAATCCATAACATGATTTGTGCATCTTTGGCTGCCCATGTTGCCTTAGCAACAACATATCCCTCAACAGCCAAGTTTCCTTTGTTGCTGTCATCTATATGGCCCTATAACTCCTTTTCCTCGAGAAAGATCTCCAGCTGAAATGCCCAAGTAGTATAATTTTTGCCAGTAAATTTGACACAAACATTATCTGACTTTTCCATGAGGCTATGACTGAGAGGAAAAAAAAAGACTAAGATTTTAGGAATTCTATGAGAGAGGCTCTGATACCATAACAGATTTGTTTGAATTGCCCCTACCTTTCGACTAGGCTTTCATTATATATAGGAAAAGTAGTGCTGTTGTGCTGTACACAGTAATTACAAAGAGGAAATCTAGGAAGCTAAATATAGTAAAAGGTAAATTTTCTATTTAAGCATTTATATTCCTATTTAAGCATTTACAGCTGTATGCTTGACTTCAGCCTTTCTATTGACAGTATTGTGGTGTAGGTTGGGAACTAGCCTAATCTTTAGCCTCTTTTCCTCATTTGCCTCTCCCTTTTGTCACATCTTTCTTCTCCTTCTCATATCTTTTTCTAATTCTTAAATAAATCTTTATAAAACGACATTGTATCAGAGCATAACAATCTAGATTTAGTGAGTTCAATCTCAAAACTCTTCTAACAGCCTCAACAGTTCCCTCGCTGACTTCAGCTATATCAGCATGACATCATCACACTTCTCAGGTTGTCGCCTTAGAAATGCCTCGGCTTCAAGATCAAAAGCCCCAATGTTCTACTGTCAATCATTGTTCCCTTAGCTGCCAATTTGTCAAGTTAGGTGACAAACTTGGAAAAGTGACGAATCTTGAATCTTGAGAATTATAGGGTTGTTTGTTGGAGTAATTAAGCATGATTGCATGTGATTGAGTTAGTAAGGTGCTATGTAGTTATTGGCTGGTTGGGCTCTTGTGGTGTTTAGTTATTTGGGGGTCAAAATGGTTTGGATGCCTCTCGATGGAGGATCTCTTCTCTTTAAATAGTGAAGTATCAACATAATTACATTCTACAATCACTCCTGAACCATAATTACAATTGTCTATCAATCAATTCCCTAAATTAAGTAATTACATATCAATCAATCTCCCTAGATTAAGCTCTCTAAATCAAGTAATTACATATAAATCAATCAAGATATTATAACTAACATCCACCACAAATTGATGCTGGTGGATTACAAAGCATCAATTTGTAAATCATGAATTAATGTCAATGATGAGTTAGAGCCTTGGTAAACACATCAGTTGTCTGGAACTCAGTGGAAAAATAAAGGAAAGTAATCACATGTCGGTCAAGTGCTTCATGAATAGAATGATAATCTACTTCAATGTGCTTGGTGCGCTTATGAAAGATTGCATTAACAGCAATTTGAATGGCACTGGTGTTATCAGCATGAAGAGAAGGAGTAAGTTAAAGAATACCTAGTTCACTTAACAGATTCCGAAGCCAAACAATCTCAGAGCATGCAAATGACATAGCATGATATTCAGACTCGATTAAGGATTTATAAATTCTATGCATAGCTTGTTTCCATCATGCTTAAGTAGAAGTCCAAGAGTAAAACTTAAGTACAATATTAGTATTAAAAGTATCTTAAAGAGTTGTATGAGAGAACCAATACCTATATGGAGGATGTGAAATCTGAATGACCGAAGAGGTTTAGTCGAGACAAGATCAAGTGTCGGAGCTAGGTCATGCAATGGAACTGATGGACGACGTCTCTAATACACAATTCTTGACTTAAAACATTCAATATAACTCGACATATCATCAAAATTAGGACGCAAAACTGAAGGGGAATCATGAGAAGTAAATGACTAAAAGAAATATTGATTTTCAAAGAAGACCACATTTTGAGAAATACAAAGTTTGTTAGCATCCGAATCATAACACACAAACTCCTTATAGACATTACTATATCCTAGAAAATCACACTGAACAAATTGAGTAACAAGCTTGTGTCGTTCAGTTGGTGGCAAGTGACCAAATATATCAAGAGAGTTATACTCTGGAGCAACACCAAATAAACAGGAATTCAAAGAATCAAATTTGAGAACTTGAAAGGGTAGCGATTAATCAAATAAACAATTGTAATGCTTCTAACAAAAATCTAGTTGGTACATCAAACTTAATTAACAAGGTACGAACAACATCTAAAAGGTGACAATTCTTATGCCCTGCAACCTATTTTGTTGAGGAGTATATGGACAAGAACATTGGGAGAGAATACCTTTCATTTGTAGATAAGATTGAAAGTCATTGGACATATATTTCCTCCAGAATTAGATCTTAGAGTCTTAATACAAGTAGAAAATTGATTTTTAACAAAGGCAACAAAATTTTGAAAAACTAAAAACACAAAATATTTATATCACAAAATATTTATACCGAGCATGTGAAATAACGAGACTAATGCGTATACATTGGTATGAATGATTGCAAAACTAGTAGAAGCTCATTGCTATAAAAGCAAATTATCACATTAAAGGGGGTGAAGGCAAGGTGGTGGAGAAAGGGAGATATTAAAGGTTGGTTAGTTGATTGATTTATCCTTCACGCTTGTCCTGATATAGTTTATTTAGTTATTGTAGTTGTCAGTTTATGCTTGGTCCCTATACATCTCACTTAGATGTTGTTTATCACATCTTATGTACCTAAAATCAGGTCCTGGGAATGGATTGTTATTCTCCAGTTATACATTTAAAGGCAGATGCCTTTTTTTATGCTAATTAAGTTGGATTACCAAATGATAGAAGATCTATATCAGGATATTATACTTTCATTTGCTGTAATCTAGTCTCATGAAGTGTGAAATTTTATGGTTTAAAAACCTGATCTATGAGTTGGGAATAACAAATGATGATCTTATATCACTGTGATGATCTCATAATTTTGTTCAACATGACCGGATGAAGAACATCGCGATTGCTAGGTGCTTTATTAAAGAGAAGTTGAATGATATGACTATTTGTATTCCCTTTGTAATGTCTAAAAATCAATTACCAATATGTTTACCAATAGACTTGTTGTTTCACTCTTTTACTTTACTTGGTAGATGGGCATGAAATATAATTATGCTCCACTAAATTGTTATATTATAATGTCAAGGATAGTTATGTAATCTCGTGCTCTTTCTTTTATATATATATATATATATATAATTTTTTTTTTTTTTTGCGGTGTAGGTCGGGCATTAACTTTGCCTCCTTTCCTTTTCATCTCTCATTTTCCTTTCCTTGTTTTGCTTTCTCACATCCTTCTTCTCCTTCTCCTTCTTGTATCTTTCTCTAACTTTTAAACAAACACAAAACAACAGAGGTACCCAACTTAGTACTTTTATTATATTTTAGATTTTTTGTTCATACATAAATAATTTTTTATTTGTGAATTTGCATTTTGAACTTCTTTTTTTTTTCTTAAGGATTTTATCTTATAGTGAAGATTTATTAATTTTCATGCTTTAAATTTTTAGGATGTGATTTCCAAAATTATTTCTTTTTATTTATTTTCTTAAGAACTTGGGTTGGATCGAATACCCAACAGGTGGACAAAGCTCTCCACCTGACCTAACCTGATCACGTCAAATGTGGAACGGATAATGGTTTTAGGTATTCTGGGTAAGGTTCAGCTCGTGCAGGTACACTAAAAACCCGCTCCGCTCCAATCCAACCCTTCTCTATCTCTTAATAGAAGCAAAGAACTCTGAACCTGGATTCAGTAGTATATAAGCAATACAATTTTTCTGGAAGCATTCCTACAATTTCAATTATCCATGTTGACACCAGATATTCTTTAATGTCATTTGATCAAGCATCCTCAATTTTGCATTTTGAGTTTTCTCCATTAAGTGTACAAATTTGTGCTCTTTACTAAAATTTGTAAATTTGTTTCATTGATCTGCAGTTATAATACTTTCTGTGGTTATCCTCCTGAGATAGTGAAGAAAATGCCTAAAAAGGATCTCACTGAGGAGGTGATTTAGTTTTCATTTTTGTTCGTTGAATGTTATTTGTTGCAATGGCAAAATTTCACACATACATATAAGCATACTATCTCTCTTTCTCTAGGCATTTGTTTAATATTTGATTCAACCATGGATTTTTATTGGCCAATGCAAACATTGATGATGACCCTCTATTGTCCACTTTTGCATTAGTATACGATTCTCTTATATTTCAGGTGTGGAGGCTGCAGGCAGCTCTTGGTGAGCAGACAGAAATCACAAAATACAGCCAGCAGGAGTTTGAAAGACTTACAAATGTAATATTCTCATCTTTTGCTGATGGTCTCATAATCAAGGGACATGGTTTGAATGTGTGAATATTATAATGTCTGTTATTTGGAAACCATCTATTTTTTTTAAAAAATAAGGATAGCACCCTTGTTCCATGAATTTGAACATTCTTAGTTGAATTACTCATTTCTGACTTGTGGATAAGTTTGATTCACTTTTTACCTAAGGGTTGAAAATTAAATTTTTTAACTTTTCGTTCCAGTGTTCTAGGTTTATTGATGAAGTAAAATAATTTTCAGAATGGTTAACTTTCAATCTAAAGTAATTCTGAACTTTTCATAATATCCATGTGAAAATCTGTTAGTCCCCAATTGGAAGATGGAAAGGAGCCTGGAAGAAACGTTCAGCCGTGTTTACTTGTGGAAAAGTTACTCTACAAAACAGAAAACTAAAGAAAACATGTTTACAAATTGAAAATTAAATGTTTTTTTTCTTGAAAACGTGCATTTTCTATTTTTCTAGTTCTGTGGAAAACTGAAAAACTCAAGAAGGTTGTTTTCCCAATTATTCACTCTAAAATTAAGAGCTTCCTTACGTTTATCTAATTTCTTATGTTCATTTCTTCTATTGTTTTGAATGTAAGCCAAATAATGCTCTTGTTTTCTATTTTAGAAAATTTGTATTTAATAAACATGTTTAACTGAACTTTGATTATCTCAAAGAAAGATATTTTAACCAAGAACCTGAAACTCAGTCTCCAATTTGTCAATTGCAACGTAAAATATGCATGTTGAATTACAATAACTGTAATAATACTGTCACAACATTACACATACTAGAAAAAAGTGCTAAAGGTCCAATTAGTTATTAAACTGAAATACATCATAATGCACTAATATCTTGGAATTTAGATCTACAATGCAATTTTCTTAAGCATAGATTTTCAAAGGAGATCAGTGTATCACAATATCACACTATAATTATTTGAAATAAGTCACAGAAAAGCTTAATGCATAGCAAAAGATCCTGCTGTGTCTGTTCTGTTGTCTATAAATGATGGGAGTTTGCTTGAGATATTCTGTTGCTTGAGTTTGCATTATTCTGTTGTCAGCATGAGTTATCTAAATACTATTTTGATGTACTGGTCAGGAAAAAGTTTTATGTAGGGTGTGCTTTGAGGGAGAGATCAGTGTGGTTCTGCTCCCCTGTAGACATCGTATCCTTTGCAGGTATGGTAACTTGGTATCTGCTAAAATGTACAGCTCATTGTTATTGTCCCTTCCCTTTTGGTCATGCTCATTGATTCTTAAATTTATTGCAGCACCTGCTGTGAGAAGTGTGAAAAATGTCCAATTTGTCGTGTCTCTGTCGAGGAGTGCTTATCTGTGTATGACGTTTAGCTTCTAACTCAGCGGTTTTGTAATATGAATGATCAATTCGAGTCCCACAGATAAGGTATGACAGTTTTAACAGTGAAGTTCTTTTTGCAGCTGATCATAACTTTTACTTCTGCATGCGCTGCTTGTTCAAATTAACATGATCATGCATTAGGGACATACAAGGGACACGGTTGCTTTACTTGTATTTGTACCTTTATTTTTCTTCAAAGAAAACAAATGTAAGTAGTTTTTAGTTTTTTATTGGTAGAAGATGCTGATATGTTTTTTCCATGCCACATATACCCTCTAGACATTTAAGAGCTGTATGTCTGTGTATAGAAGTGAGTGTTGAGTTGGCTGGGACCTATTTTCTCTTGGCATTGGAGGCTTGAAATACACCTTTACGTTCTAATGTAGATACATATACCCTCTTGGGAAACGTTTGTATATTACCTTGCAAGTGATAGTTTGAGGATCCCCATCGTAGTTTCAACATAACTCTCTATAGTGATACTAATTTTGACTTGTGAGATATAAGTTAAAGAAAGACTTCAGGGATGTCAGAAAATGAGATCATAACACCTATACGAGTTTATTCTACAAAACAGCCAAAGATGTGCCATCAGGCATTCCTGTAATATCAGAGGTTTAGTCTTTGTTTTACTCTTAACGTAGATTTTGGAAGTTGATTTTGAAGCATTTAGCACGAGTTTATTGTGTTCGATTAATCTGTACTATCAGCTGCTGCTTGGAACCTATACTATTTGCATTTACCAATTTGTTACCCAAGTGCCATTACTATTTAGCAGCAAGTCCAGAGGTCTATCACATTATTTGCAGACGACAGGGACATGTCTTTCTTGGTAAACAATCTGAAGCATGCCAATTTGAAGGATTCACAACTTTTAGAAATCCAGGTAATTCAAGAAATATGCAGTATTATTGCTAATGCGGCATCCTCGTTACGCAATTAAAATTCTGCAATAAGTAGTTATTGTTGCTAAAGTTGACAGCATCTTCCTATCCTAGCAGCTAGGAAGAATTTTCAATAGATTTGCCGTTACAAACATGAAATCACGAGAGCGAATGGAAAATCTTCTCCCATATATCATGCTGTGACAAATGAAGCTTCTGTTTAGGATTTGGCATTATGATGCCATTCTTGGTAGCTGGCTTGTTAACTAGTTTCGAATTGCCCGTTAGCTGAATTGCAAAATCATTGAAGCAGTCATCAACGGTTCAAAATGGTGTCTGGATAGATTATGCACACTTTAACACCGGTTGGCTGATCCATGCCGTAGTTTATTTGGTAGCTCTTTATGAAAATGTCTTCGAGTAATTGCAGCAACTATGCTCTGTGGGATCCTCATCTCTGCTTGCATGAAAACTTGGTGTAAGAATGCTTGCCCAATATACTTCATGTGCTTGCTCTAATCAGGGGCAACAAAAATAGATGGACATTTGACTCTGGTTTTACTCTTAAAAAACGAAAGCCCCAAGTTCACTCGCTTTCTTAGTTCAATTCAACACTGATTTGGAGAATTACAAATATATATATATATATATATATATATATATATATATTAAACCAACCTTTGGCAGCAGCAAGTAGATCGTCTTCTGTGATGGTGACTCTAGGAAGCTTGTATCCATGTTTCTCCTCCCATAAGGAGGCAGGTTCATTAATGCTCAGCAGATTGCTCGGAGGGCTTCTTAAATAATCGTGACTTGTTCGGAGTTGTCAATACAAGCCCAAACCATTTTGGCCATGGTAACTTCTGCGCTATGCTTTTAACAGACTACTTCCCCTTGAGAGTTTAGACACTATCTTAACAGTACCAGCTGCCTTCATAGCATTAACAAGCGTGACTTGTTCTGCTATGCCTTTTACCACCAACAGCTGATATCGCACTCAATCTTGTGTTCTCCAGTCACCTCTCCTGATAGAACCTAAAACTCACAATCAAGAATTATAGAACTCTAGAATTATAAATTCATTGAAAACATTTTTTTGTTGTGAATCTTGAGGGCAAAACCTTAAAATTCATAATCAAGAATTATAATATTTATCCAAAAAAAATAAAAACAGGTTATAAAGGCCCGTTGATTACTTAAATCAAGAACAAAAAAATATATAGTTAGAATGTCATAAAGATGATCTTCTTGATAAGTCTTGAAAGTTCAATGAAAAACTAAAAGTAAAATTGCCCATAATTTTTATTTAAAAACTAATTTGTCTTCACATATTTATATGTTTGACTTGAACACAAATAAACTATAATTAACTATGAGCTAAAAATTAATCTCAAACAACCAACTAACTTAAAAGTATGGGTAAAACAAAATACAAAGCCTTAAACTTGTATAAATAAAATCCCAACCAGTATTCTAGGCCTTATCAGAAGGTCTTTCCAATGTTTTATTTATATGAAATTATAACTCTATAGGAAACAAGGTTTTTGAAATTTTCTATAAAAATTTAAGCTTGATCCAATGATTAATTTGTAAGTTATGACCGTTAACATAAATCGGTGCAGCCAAGCTCTAGCACATGTTAAGCAATCTCATCTCTTGCTTAGATCAAATTGATTAAGACTTGATCCTCATTTGAACTCATATTCATGCTTTACGTTAATTTAGAATGAATTCCCGAAGCTTACTCAACCTAAATGTCATGAATCAACCAATTGAATGCCTCTTTGATCCAATTGGTTCTTGTCCGTATAATTAGTCCAATCAACATATGTAATGGATCTTGTAGTGTTACTTGTTGATTCTCACAATCTTTGATAGTGTCATTGAACTTAATCTAACGGGTTAACCTTGAAACCTTTTGACCCGACTTCTTTTCTAGCTTAGGCTTCAAATTAAACTGTTTGGAGTTGCCTCGACATGACTTAGTTGATTTTATAGGTCCAAAAGCAATACAAACAAACATTAAAAATATGACTTGGCTTTAAAAAAAAAAAAACTCCAAGATGACATTTATTTTTAAATATTAAGACAATGACACATCAGATCACTTTTGTTTCGTAGCTTAACCCACTAAACTTGCAACCTAAGTCATGGGTTCTATTGATTTTAATAATTTTTTACTTAATTATATGACCACAAAAATATACACTTATAAAATTGAGCTCAAACCAAATATTGAGATATTTATTTGAGACCATTATAGATAACAAACCAAAATAAATTATGAAGCCCGATTCAACTAAATTGATCTGATCTATTTTTCCAGGCATGTTGAGAGAAAAAAACACCACAATTGAAATTCTGTCATCGAATGGAACTCATTGACAACAAAAAATACCATTAACCTTATTAACTAAATTTGCAAAATGACTTTAAGGTATCATTTTTAGTTTTTTTTTTAATTCCAAAATATTGAATGGAAAAATATAACAATTTAAGAAGGGATTTCTTATTCATTCTCAAACTTTCAAGTGCTATTAACGTTGCAAAATATAAATAAGAATCACTTAGACACCCTTTTTAGCTTTAGTTATAGAGAATGATAAAAAAAAATGATGTTGGTGATGATATGTAATGACTGCTCTAACTTTTTAACAAATGTGGCATTCCAAATGAGGTTTAATTATGCCTAACCACTAACTAAATTCATGAATTCATATGTTGTGAGTACGAAGCTTGCTTGAATCTTTATTTTTACAAGTTAACATAACAACACCTACTTGAATGCTAAGTTACAAGATAACATGATAGGTGTATGGTTATTATATAATAATTACATGGTGACTTATAAGATAATTGTGTGGTGGTTCACATTAAAGCAAAAGTTCACCATTATTTCTCCCACAAATTGGTTTATAAATCTACTTTGCATGACAAGTAATCCATATGATCGTTCACAATAAAATATCAGTTCACCAGTATTATTTCTATAAGTAGGTTTGTAATCTTAACCCTTTAGGTAATGCATGTGAGCTAAAATGTAAAAATTCCAAGGGTTAATAGGTATAAAGACAATTGAAAAACAAAACCATATATAAAAACTACTTGATTATTATTCTCCCACATTTTCATTTTCATTCATTTCCTCTCTTCTTGTACAATATGTTCTTCCCTTATTTTACTAACTTAAACATCAAAAAATCTTTAGTTTAATAAAGGGAACTTGATTCACTAGAGAAGTACAAATTACAACTCAAGCTCAAGTAGAAAAAATATTCAAAACCCACCAAAATAGATGTGGGAAGGCCTGATTCATTTAAGGTTTAGACTTATGACTTTATTAATGGAACCAGCTATAAAGGACTAAACAAAAACTAGTTCATTTCTCTTCTTACATATTTTAAAAGTTTTTTCATAACCTAGAAATGCTACAACACGAGAGAGTAATCTATCTCCTTATTATTGGTATATCAGCCCCTCAAGACCTTCACCATATGGCACATTAAGTGAGAGTACTTTATGAGGTTGTTCTAGCCAATAAAGAATAGCTAAGAGTCATTCCTCTTTCATAGTGGATTGTGTAACTAGTAACCCCACAACCTATGCCACTGATTGGATATATACAACTTCAATTTCATGAAGGAACAAGGCAAAACAACATATAGAAAAGTAAACAAGAGTATTATTGTACTCCAAACCTATCTAGAAGTTACCATAATAGCCAAGACAAACTTTCTTAAACTAGGTTTTGTAAACATGATCTCTAAAAGTAAAAAAAGTAAAGTATCAAGAAGTCACAACCATAGTAATGGCCATTGCCATCATTCCCTTTCAAAATCCTACTCAAATAGTCCTAAATAGGAAAAAAAACCATAATATAAGGAGATTGTGCATACCCTATAGAATAATATCATCCTTATAAAATAGAAGATTCCCCGTTATGTAATACATGTCTTCTAAAATAATTTGTCTCAACATAAATAAACTTGGACTATTATGACGAGCTCACAAATATGAGATAAATGTATAAAATGTACAAAACAACCTTAAGCTAGTTATATAGGATAACAATGCCATGTGTAAAATCTTCTCCACCATGTTCTATGAATCTGTACGAGCATGGTTCCATAGTTTAGAGCCTGATCCCATCTATGACTTCACTAATATGTGTGCCAAGTTTATTGCTCATTTTAGTACAAGTATATTAGTTTAAAAAAAGCTCAATTAAGCTCTTTGTCATTATCCAATGGGAAAATAAAAGCACTAGAGCCTATTTGAAAATGTTTAATGATAAAATAATCAAGGAAAAGGGTTTAGTTAAACCCATTACCATATATGATTTAATTAATAGGGTACATAACTATACCTTATAGGAAAGATTATATTTTCTCCTCAAGGTAAAGTAGGCAATGAAGAACCATATTCATGTAGAGGAGTTGAGTGTAGCTAGGTATGAACACCTTTAATCTCATAGACAAAGAGAAAAATCTCCTAAACACCATCGATTTCCTAGTAGTTTTAAAGATTTAGGAATAACCTAAAAGGGTTAATTACAATAGGCTAGTATACCCTAAACTAATTACCACTTATTTAATACCACTTACATTGATATGTTTATTGCTATTAAAGGAAGATAATTTATCAATACTCACCTCTAATAAAGGGAGATGCTAAAACATGCAATCCTAATAAGTTCTACCTTTTTAATAAAGATACGAATCATGAAACTGAAGATTGTTATGCTCTTAAGAAAGAAATAGAAAGGTTAATTGCTAAGGGCTACCTCTGATAGTTTATAAAAATAAGACAACCTGAATAACAGGAAAAATAGACGTTAGAAACCTTTACCTAAAATCAATGAAATGTTAGGCAAAAATTCAATAGGAGGCCACTCTAATAGAAGCAAAAAAGATGATAGAAAGCAAGTTTTACTTACCCCACACCTTTCAAACCTTTGGCATAGAGCCTATTGTGTTCACCCTAAAAAAAGATAGAGAAAGGATGACCTTTCCTCATAAAGATGCATTGGTAATCACCATTGTCCTTTTTAATTATAAGGTGCATAGGGTATTGATGGATGACAAAATACTATGAATATCCAATGCCGAATAAGATATGGTGTACATAGACATTGACCGCTCTAAATTAACACTAATGAAGACTCCCTTGATTGAGATTGAGGTGTACCAGAAAAAGTTGTGCTAAATATATTGATCACCATTGGCACTAATCTAAGATGCCATACTCTCTAACAAATATTTATGGTGATCGTGATGAATTCTTCTTATAACACCATACTTAGGAGATCACTCCTTCACGAGACAAACACGATGATTAGTAACACGTATCTAGCTATGAAACTATCCATTAATAGCGTAGCAATAGTGAGGGGGAATTAGATAGTTTCCAAGAAATGCTTCTCTACTTGCCTAAAGAGAAATAATGTTTATTGGAAGATCAATGAGGATCTCTCAATGAAACACCTAAAATACAGAAAAAAGGCCATAAATGTTTTAAAAGAAGTTAGTTTCTATCAATAAGAAAACACTGTCACTACAATAATTGGGTCTACTTTGGATCTCTAGCAAGAGAAAGCCTTGATAGAGCTCCTTAATATCCAAAAGAGAATTTTTCCTTCAAGCCTCCTTACATACATGACATTATCCAAGACATGGCCTCTTCCCAATTAAATGTTTGTCCTTATTTTCTCATGGTTAGCCTGAAAAAGAGAAATTATAGAGGAGAATGATAAAAGGCCATCTTTGAAGAAATAAACAAGTTATTAAAGGCTAATTGCATTCATGAGGTGATATATCTAGAATGGCTTGTGAATGTGGTCATGGTAAACAATCTCAATAGAAAGTGGCACATATGTTATAAACCCCCACGTAAATATAGGTATGAAAGTAACAAGACCCCTGTTGAGTAAAGGATATTGATGAAGTTGAAAAGAGAATTATGAATTTTAGGTTTAAAATTTGTATTGTCAACAAAACCGCTAACTAGTGTCGACGGGTAAAAGAATAAGGACAATGAGAAAATGATTCCACAAAATTAGTATGGTATGATGGTACAAAAAAGTGATGATATAAGCACTCGTTAAAAATCGGTAATGTTACTATAAAACAATAATAAGTCTAATATATATATTTGGTTTTGAGAATTTAATGGAATAACTAATACAATTCATGCAAGGATTGAACAAGAAACTTGGATTTTGGTGTAAAATCACCTACTGCCTAGTTTTATGCTATTGCGCATAACTTTTAATTCAGACCGTTGGATTTGGCTGAAAGCTTATGAGGAGTCTCCTAACATACTGTTATATATTAAGTCAAATTTTAAGTCTATCGGAGTTTGGAAAGGCCTTATGATTTAGATCACCATCCTAGTATGTTATATGAAAAATACATGAAAGCATTATGAGGGGTGAAATGGTAAAATAAAAAAAATTCCTCTTTATAAACAAATGAAAGTTGGCGTAAAGTTCCAGTAAATAGGGAGAACAAAAAAATCCTCTATCTATCATCAAATTTTGAGTGACTTCTTGCTTAATTGAGAGATTTTTGTGAGGATTAATCATTCTCTTGAAAAATAAACATGATCTAAGTAAGTTTTGGAGTGACAAATCAAGAAAAGAAGATGAATGTGTAGAGAGAGAAAGTGAGAAATCTTGAAGATAAGTAAAAAGAGTTTGGGTTTTCTTGTATCAAACTCTATGGATATAGTGTTTAAAATGGCAAGCAGGCATTCTTCTTCATTTATATGCAATCTTTAATTGGCTTTAGTTATGGGTATAAAATGGGTATATGTTTAAGCTTGAGTTTTGATTGAATGATGAATCATTGTTGTTTAACTTGTGGTAAAATGTGTTCTTAGAACTATTTTAGAAACGGGTAATGTGAAATTATAGGAAAAGTTAAAGGAAAATCCATGGATTTGTTCTATGGTGGCATTCGGACAAAAAAAAGTACTTGAAGGGTTTGGGTTTCATTGATTGATTAGGCATGTTTTAGTTATTTTAAGATGGAATACATGATAAAAGTTGAAGTAACAATCATGGTTATACCATAGAGGATATTCAACCAAAATAGGAAATGGTGGATGAGGGATTTTAAATGTAAAGTTATGTTGATATATAGTTTAAGCTCAAAATTTCTCCTTGATTTGGTGTGGGTAAGTAATAATAAACATTCTTTTCAAGTTCTATTAAGTTTTTACATGATATCCATGAATTGGTTGCTTATGGGTTTGTGTTAAACCTAGGGTTTGGAAAAGAATTGATGTTAATGATGAGTTTAGTGCATGTAAAGTTGTTGTTTTATGTTGGAAACATGCTAAACGAGGTTGGATAATGTTGGAATTAGAAAAAACAACCCTTAGTTGTTAAGGGAGAGGTTTAGCCAAGCTAGCAATTGAGGGAGGTTATTGATTTGTGTATTAATGTTTACTTGAAAAGGATTATTCATTATATAATTAAAAATGTTAGATAAGTTTTGGATAAGGAATTGGGAAAAAAAAACATTGAATGTTCTTTGGGTGAAAGTTTCAACCATAATACATAGAAAAAGGGTTTAAGATTTTGTCAATTGAATATATAAACTTAAAGTGTGTTTTAGATGATGTAAGTCAAAAACTTAAAATAATTGGAAAAGAAAACTATAGGGCAAATGATTTGAAGGTTTTGGCCATTTTAGGAAAATGGTAGGAAAAAGGGTGTTGGAGTGGATCATTGCCTTGGATTATTGTTGAATCTTGGACCCGAACATGTTAAAAATGATTTTAGAATGAAGAAAATGGAAATTAGTACCTTGAAAATTTAAATGTTAATCTTCAACCAAAAATACATGATAAAAAGAAAAGAAATGATATAAGTCATTGCATTAAATGAAATGGAGCTGAATATCAATTTTATATATTGATATAACATCTATAAAAAAAGTTATATTAAATGGGTTAAAATATTATATAAAAAAGACATATTAAGGTGGGGGAATTGGCTAAAATTAGGTATATGAATCTTAATTGATATGTTTAAATACATGGTTGTGTGTTGTTGTGTGAATAAATGAATATTCTTTAAGTAAATGGTACAAGATAATGTATAATGTGATATGCAATGGTTTTATTAGATGTGATGTGAAACATTGAAATACAATGTTCATGTAGTGTGAAATATAAGAAGCTAGAAATAGAGTTAAAATTGTAATCCCAATGAGATGAATAATAAAGTAAGTGAAAGTGAAAAAAAAAGTCAATTTATAAAAATAAAATGACAAAATAAGATGATGAATCCACAAAATAGACATAAGACTTTAAAAGCATTCTATTAATAGTTGAAATAGGTAATTCAGAACTGAATGTTATGTTGGTAACTAAGGTGGGTATCCAAAAGTGAATGATTAAGGCTGATATTTGAAAGAAGTGTTGGCTATACAATGTTGTAATTTATGATTTGGATTCAAGATTAAGGAATTTGTGTAAGTATAAACATATAAAGGTAATGGATAAAGAATGATGTGATAACAATAGGTTTCAAATAGGGTAACCAAACGAAATGTGTAAGACTAGTGGGTAGAAATTTAGTTAAACAGGATGTGGTGATGGATATGTTACGAAGAACGTGTGATGAACTTGGTATGGAAGGTCAAAGAAGGAGATTTGACTAGCTATTCTAAGTGGAGTTGGTGGCATAAGTAAAACTAATGGCTAGGGTGTTTAATTGACTAGCTGTCCTAAGTGAAGCTAGTGCCATCCGAGTGACTGAATGTCAAGATATGAGATTGACTAGCTATCTTGAGTAGAGTTAATGGTATTAGTGTGATTAACTATCCAGATACTTAAATTGACTAGTTGTCTTAAGTGAAGCTAGTGGTATTTAGGTGATCGAATACCGGGATATGAGATTGACTAGCTGTCCTAAATGGTGCTAGTAGTGTCATTGTGATTAATTATTGGGATACTTAAATTGACTAGTTGTATTAAGTAAAGCTAGTGGCATCTAGGTGATTGAATGTTAGGATATGAGATTGACTATTTGTCTTAGGTGAAGTTAGTGGCGTCAATGTGAATGACTGTTAGGATACTTAAATAATTGACTAGCTGTCTTAAGTGGAGCTAGTGACATCCAGCTGACTAAATAAAAAGATATGAGATTGACTTGTTATCTTGAGTGGGGCTGGTGGTGTCAATGTGATTGACTGTCAGGATACTTAATTTAACTAGTTATTTGGAGTGGAACTAAAGGCATTGGTGTTATTGCTTACCAGTGTTATTTGACTAGTTCACCACGAGGTAGGGTTAGAGGCGTTAGCATTTCTAACTTTCTAGTGTTACTTGACTAGTTCACCACGAGGTGGAGACTAAAGGCGTTAGTATTACTAACTTGTCGATGTTATTTGACTAGTTCACCACAAAATGCAGACTAGATGCACTAATTTTACTAACTTGCCAAAATTATTTGACTAGTATGCTATGAGGTGGAGGCTGGAGCCATTAATGTTTACTAACGACTGAAATTATAAGGCTAGCCATATGTAAAGATGGTAAATTAAGGAGTACTTATCAAGGAAATACCCATGGTGGGATTTTGAGTATTCCAAGGAAATGATATGCTCTATTCTTAAGAAGGATAAATGAGGGATGTAAAATTATGATGAGAAAGAAAGCCATCTTGATAACACGATAAAAGGATTGAGATTAAGGGCTTTTCGATAACGTAATGTGTCAAGATTAAAGGTTGTTTCAGTAACATATTAAAGTGTGTTTAAGGGTTGTTTTGAATAGTAACTTGAGGGGCTTGGAGGGCTTTTTGACAGTGTACTGAAGTGTGTTTGAAAGTTGTATTGGCAGAAAGTCTGGTGGTTATTGGTGGATGTTTTTTACAGTATGTGTATAATGCATTTCAAAGCTATTTTATCCCTTAGTTTTTTAAAGAGTTCATCTATTATTCCGCTTCTTATATAAGGGTGGTAGTTCTTTAAATATTTACCATTGATTGATTGAAAATACAGTTCTCTATCTTGGCTTGTTAAATGATATGCACCTCCTCTTAGGACTTTGAAAATAACATATGGATATTTTTAACTAAGGGACACCAAATTTTGTATCCAATTGATAATATGGCCTTCCACACTACTATAACATCTTCAACTTTTGAATGCAATTTCTACATAATTTTCTTTATAATAATGTTAAAAATGAGGTAATTGTTTTTTATTTGTGACTGTACATTGTCAGTTTATCGGTCAACTAGATTAATTTGGTCCAACAATTCGGTCGACCAGTTTCTCCAATAATTCTTAACTCTCTTACCAGTTGACTGGTCAACCAATTTCATTGATTAATTAAAACAGTAGCAATCTTCATTGTTCATTCCATCAAGTGGTCGACTAGATTAATTGGTAAACTAAGTCAATCAATCAGTTTAAGCAGAATAATACAATTTTCAATATTTGTCCTCTGATGCATCTAAGTAAATCTAGTCTAATAGTTATTATTACTTATTTCCGTGAATTGACAACATTTCTATCGAATATTTAATAGATTTTCCTTTACTTTTGGATTATACCAATTCATTAATAACTTTTTCATGTTATAATTGCCATCACAATTATAGTCCAATCATCCTGGACTTTATCCTTTTATACAACCAAAATCAACTACACATCCTTTTCATTCACATCATTATAATCAAGAATAAAATTTGATGGAAATGAATATTTTGAATTATATTAAACTATCATGCATCATCATATAATTAAAAGAAACGTCATAAATAATAGAAATACATTTAATAAATAAAGGCTTACTAATATTCCTAAAACCTCCAACTTAATCAAACAAAGATAAGATTAAACTACATTTTAATAATTCTCATTTATACAAGTATCATCCTAATAAAATCAAATACAACAATAATTTATATAACAAAAAGTTCCCTAAATACATTAACCTTAACTAAACAAAAAGGGTTAGGCATATCTATTGCTCCACTCTAATATGTGAAAGACTTGACAAATTAAATCATTCATTACATTAGAAAATTTAAACAATATTTAGAGCAATATACAAATCCATTATTAACTTCTCACCAAACCAGCTTTGAGAATCTTATAAATCACTTATTCTAAAAAATACATGAAGATTCAATAACCCAATCATCAGGTACTCTGATGCCACTAGCCCTATTTAGTTGGCTAGTCTAAACACCATCTATTTTGTAGAGGTTGTGCTTCCATGATGATCTTTGTTTTATTTTTGTATACCTTTATACCATGTTGATACATAAAAAATCCTAAGAAATTCCCTACTTGTTCACTAAAAGCATATTTTAGTGGATTCATCTTGAGATTATGTATTATCATGTGTTCAAAGGCAGACATAACTCATCCAAGTGATTGACTTTAGATTTTGATTTAATCATAATATCATTAATATGGATCTTCATATTATGATTTATCATATCATGAAAGATTAAATTCATGGCTTATTGGTAAGTAGTAGCAACATTTTTAGGTCAAGTTGCATTACCAACTACTCATACATTGCTAGTGAGCTAGTATATTTAAAATCAATTTTTGATAGATTTTCTTCTACAATAAAAATCTTATTATAATGTAAATGGTCATCCATAAAGTTAAGGATTTCATTGTTAGTTGTTGAATTGATTAAAATATCAACTCTTAGTATTAGACACTCATCTTTAGAAGTTGCAAGATTCAAATTTCTAAAATATATGCAATTTCTCAAATTGCCATTCTTTTTTAACACTAGTACAATATTGGATACTCATTCAACATGTGTATTAGTTTTATAATTCCAATTTTTAGAAGTCATTTGATTTCCTCTTTCACTTAAAAAATCATATTTAAAGCTATTATTCTTAGAAGTTGTTGTATGGCTTGGACTATAGCTGAAATAATAAAAATAAAACTCATAAGTTAATTCCCTATGCTGCTATGAGAAGAGAAGAAGAAGAAGAAGAAGAAGAAGAAGAAAACAATACAAGTCTAATATAAGGCTTATTTATAGCCTACAATGTTACCCAATGATCCTAGAAACCAATTTATCATTAAATACTACCAGCTTTTCTTTCCCTGTGTAGCTATAATGAATAAACAATCCTTGTAAAAAAATTTTTTGAAACATTAATGAATCCTTGTCACACTTGAAACTTATGTTACAGGCTATTAAAGATCCTTATAGAAATAGAAAATTTCCAAAACAAGCTGCCACATCCTTGTAGGAAAATGATTATTCTTAAATAGAAAATCCACAAGTTAAAAAGAAGCAAATAACAAAATTTATACAACTTATTCTGACCTATATTGTAAAGTCTTCTTGAACTGCAATTCATCTAAAATTTTACCCCAATATAGAACAATACATATAGAATCTTTCGATAAAGTTTCAGCTCGATTCAACTGTTTGATTTGGAGTTATGCTCAATAGAAAATTTTATATCAAAATCCGAATCTGACCTTGCTTCGAACATATCAAAAACCCATTGAAAAAAAATGTTAACCCGTGTTAGCTTTTTAAACTTGTCACATGAGTCATTAGACCCAAATAACCCTATCTATAAAAATCATGAAACCCAATTCCTAATCAATCAAATATTAAAGGATATAATTGAAAAAAAATTTCAATTATACAAAAGAATTTTAAAAAATAGAAATTAAAGAATGGGGATCAAAATTGAAATACAAAATAAATTTTATATTTGATTGAAGGATGAAATTGAAAATAAAAATCAATTTAGCAAAAAAACAAAAAAATAATAATCAAAATAATAAGGATCAAATTTGATATAAAAATATAAAAACAGATTTTTGATTGAAGGGTGAAATTAAAAAGAAAAATAACTTTAACAAAAGAAAAAAAAATTCAAAGGAATGAGGACCAAATTGGTAAAAATAATATACCATAAATTTGGATTAAAGAATAAAATTGAAAAAAAAATAAAACTTTCGCAAACAGGTTAAAAAAAATTAGAAATCAAAAGAATAAGAATCAACTTCGAAAAAATAATATATGACATATTGGCATTGAAGGATGAAATTGAGAATAAATAAGACTTTAACACAAAAGGCTAGGAAGCAAAATTAGAAAAAAAAAAAGAATTGAAGTTGAAATACCAATAACAAAAAGAACCAAGGTGTCATTTTCATAGGAGGATAGAGAAAAGAAAAGAAAAAAACAAAGCCCTACTAGCAACAAACCGCCCAACCATTGCCAACATACACTACCTTAAAAAGAAAAGGACATAACTACACTCCTAATGACATGATAAAAGGGGGATTTTAGCTACCGGGAGGTGCTGTACACGTCATCTAAAGGGTGCAGACACCTCCCACACATTGGCGCGTGCCATGTATATGCCAGTTACTTGTTTATTTTTTTCTATATTTACTTAAAGACCAATTTCCCATCAACCTTCCTGATAATAATGGAAAAACCATTCTGAAAATACAAAAAATCCTGTTAAAGCTAATTTTATTTTTTTTTGTTTCTAAGAGCATTTTGGTCATTTAACTATGCATTTTGTTTTTATATATATATAATTGCTCCTCAACTAAATTGATAATTATGAAAAATATTTTGAAAATACAAAAAAGCCTATTGAGATCAGTTTAATTTTTTTTTCTTTTAATGACATTTTGGTCATTTAATTGTGCTTTCCACATACAAAAAAAACTTATGTTTCCCCAATCAATTTGGTAATGATTAATGGATCTTGTGAAAAAATCTAAATGCCCTTTATAGCTAGTTTTAATTTTTTGATAGGATGGATAAAATAGTAAAAATATTATTCTAGTGAACAGTGTTTTCACTTATATGCTATAGTAAGAATCCCTCATGTTTTAGCTTTTGTTAATAATGAACATAAAGTTAAATTTGTAAAATTATTTACATGGGATTAATGTAGAGATATTACAAATTCAATTCTCAAAGTAGGGTTCTTTCATATGTTATAATTATTGATTTTTGACCTTTTTGTTTTAGATTCAACTAGATAGGTGACTTGTGCTACGGTACAGACTAACCCTGTTTTTTACTAGGAAAAAAAAGATGCTAAGACTACGCAAATGTTTCTAAAAAAGAAAAAAAAATTCTAAGACTTGGGTTATTGATTTAATTGAGTTTAATAAACTCGACTAATTTAATAATACGAATAAAAAAATACAATGATAGTAAATAAAGTGATACGAACCTAGAAGAACCCTTAAACCCACAAACAAAATAGAAACAACCTAAAAAATATAAAATTAGATTACGGTACAGAACCTAACATAATGATTACTTGAACTAAAACACTAGAGTTATTAGATGAAAAGGACCCTAGCCCTATGACTATAATGAATCACAAATTAGGAGTATAAAGGAAGAAAGCTACAAAGACAATTGATATTTGATAAGTTCAAGAAAAGTTCAATGAATAACCAAAAGAATGAGCAACCCCTCCACACATAAAATATTATTATGAGATAATCCAATCTCTAAAAAAATACAAGCTAAATAATCTTATTCATAATAGGTAAAAAGGTTGTAAAAAAGTATGAAAAAAATATTAAAAGAGTAATAATTCAAATAGGAAAAAGAATTTTAAATCAACTAGGAAAGTAATGTAAATCTCACACAATAGTTTCTAAACTTTATCTCAAAGCCTTTCTAATCTTTGATCACTATAAAATTTTAACCCTATAGAATAAAAAAAACATTTAGAAATGTTTAGTAAAAGTTTTTACTCGATCCAATGTTAAGATTAAAAGGTAAGTTTATTAGCATAAAACTGTGTATTTGTAAAAATAAGCTCAAAACCGACTTAAACTTGTGAAGGAATCCGCAAACCATGAGGAAACCAAGCCCAAATTGCCTCTCCTTGTCCTTGTCTCTTCCCTAGCTCCTTCTCTTATGTGGATTTACATTAATTAGAGCATAATCATCCATTGTTGTAGTCTTAAAGCTTAACTTGGTCCAAATATCCTAAATAAACCCATTGAGTGTCTTTTTAATTTTTTTTTCCTTGTAATCGACACCTCTAATTGATCTTTTGATAATACTTGTTAATTCTCATATTAAAGTGAAAAAAAATTGACAATGAAAAAAAAGTAAAAAAAATAAACTTGACCTAAGCTCATCCAAGTTAGCATTTTGAATATGTGACTCAATTATGACAGCATACCCTATTGCAATTATATTGAATAAAATCACGAAGCTTGATTATCGCATAACTCAATATTGAAAGATGAAACTGAAAAAAAATAAAAAGCAATGAAAAAACCCGATTCAAACTAGGTTAACCCGCTAACCCTACAATCATGGGCATAAAACTAGAATAACCTCATAGAAAAAAACAAAAAAAAAAGCATAAATACCAATTCTTAATTAATCAAATGCTAAAGGGCGCGAAGGTCGCTCATGTGTAGAAGCATGCAACACATATATCAGCTATATTTTTTATATATAATATTTATTTTTTTAAATTATCAAATAGAACCTAAGTGAACTTGATTATAACAAAAAAATATATATAATAAAAAAAGGCATAAATACCCTTGGATGCCAATTGTTTATTAAAAAAATATTGTATGGATAATTACATCATTTCATTGCATTAAAAAAAATAAAAAGACAAAAAAAACCTCTCAATACTAATTTAATTATTATTCTTTTTTTATTTTTAATGATAATTAAGTTATTTTACTTTGCTAAAAAATACAATAAAACTAATTTATTCAAGTATATTTAAAAATAACTAATGACTCACGTTTAAAAAATTATTTTACTTTGATAGCAAGATGGTTGGCTTTTTTTTAAGATAAAATAGTTATTTTATTGTGTAATTAATCATGAAAGGCTGGTGAATATAGTTTTTGTTTTTTTTTAATTTTAATTATAATTTACTATGGATGATTTGTGACTAATAAAATGTAAAAAAAATTATTTTTTTAATTAATATTTTTTTATTTTTTTATTATTTTAATATGGTGGTATCAAAAATAATTTTTGTAAAATAAAAAAAATATTATTTTAATATGTTTTGAAATAAAAAACATTTTAAAAATTAACCGTTATAATTTTTCTAAACACGCATTTATCAGGTTAAAAAAAAACGCTATTATATGGCTTTTCTAAATATATATTTAACCAAATACAATTATTTATAATAATAATAATAATAATTAATTTTAAAAAGTATAGTTTAAGTTTTAGGTTTGTTTTTTTTTTTAAGTCTCATAAATTTTAAGTTATTTGAAAATTATTGTTAATTTTAAAATTTATAAAATTAGTTAAATCGTATATTTACGTTAATAAATAATAATAATAATAATAATAATAATAATAATAATAATAATCTTGTGACACCTAGACAGAAGGAGGGAATTTAACTGGAGAGGACAAAGGACTCAAAATAATTAATTACCAGATATAGATGCTTTCCCAATTCAAGCAAGAACGTACACTACAGGAGGAGCTTGAAATTGAAAGCGGCCTTATTAACAAATAATTTCCTTGCCATATATTTCATACATTTATTTCTCCCTCAAATCTATAGCCTTACTAACCACGTTAGAATCTTTAGAATTATAGTACTGTAGTTGCTTCCAAAGCTGCATACAAACTCTCTGCTATCCATACAGTTACAGAGGCAACTCCAAGAAGATCTCAACTTTTCTGGTTTCTAAAGAGACTCATTTGTTTTTGGCCAATTGGGTGCTGGTATTTTGGTTTATCTTCTTGCAAGAACTGAATCTGGTTGGGTTTTTCGGTTTAGGTAAGCCAAATGTTTCTTTTTTACCCATTTTCTTGGATCTTCTTTTAAATTCAGATTTGCGAAATTGTGTTTTCTTTTTATTGCTTTTTAATGGCCAGTCTTTGGTTTTTTGGATTCAGTTTATTGATTTCTGTTTAATTTTAAGATTTTTCAATTTTAATTACTTATCTTTTAATTGATTCTCCTGGTTGCCAAACAAATTATTGTCGTTGCTCTTAAAAAGTTTGTTTTAAACTGACTTCTTTTGATCTGTTATTCATTGTTTGCTTCTTGGTTTCTTTCGTAGGCTTTGATTTTGTTACCGCAATTGTTTAATAGCCAGAAATCCCAGAAGATTTTGACTGGAATGGTAGCTCAAGCGTGCCTCTTAGATGAGGTGAATTGGCTTTTTTGATGGATGTAAAAGGATGCTGATTATCTCGGAAATGAGTCGATCACCTTCATTTTCTGTTAAACAGGAGCTTAGTTTAAAGACTGATCTGGAATCTCTGCAGCAATGGGCTGTTGCCTTCTGCATCATTAGATTTGATCTTGAACAAGGTCAGCTCATTGAAGAGTGTTATCCACCTGGTTCTCTCTCAAATGAAGAGGAACTTGATGTTGCTTTTAGTTCATTTCCAGATTCTGTTTCCCAGAACCAGAACCGTTCAAGCATTCATGACTGCATATTCTTTTTTCGCATCCAAAGGCGGAAGAACACTGAACAAGGAAATGTGACTTCTTCTGAGGTAGTAGGAATTGATGATGAAGAAGAATCTTCAAAGTCCATGAAAGGGAAGGTGATTAATAGGAGAAAAATTAGAAATGGTACCAAAGGTTTGAAATACTTGTATGGTTTTGTATTTAATAGGCAGCGGCATGATGAGAAGCTAAAGCGAGGTGGAGAACAGAAATCTGTGGTGATATTGTCTCATAATCCTTACTCTAGTGTGTTTAGGCCTTTGTTACAAATTATGGGTCCTTTATATTTTGATGTAGGAACGAAAGCTCTTGAGCATATTGCTGCTTATGTTTCAATGTGGCCTACTCCTGTACCCGGTAAACAAATGGAGCTTCATATTGGGAATGCCATGCTTAAAGTTAGCCTGCCACCCGCTCATAGTCTGCCCTTTGAAATTGGGATTTTTGAAGAATCTGCTTCTGCCATGGCACCTTTTCTTCCATCCAATCAGTTAATTCCACAGGGTCTTTTTCATGATTCAGATATTTTTGGTACATTCCGGGGGATCTTATTGCAGCTCTGGTTGTTATGGGAGTTATTGCTTATCGGTGAACCTATTCTTATCATAGGACCTACACCTCCCCAGTGCTGTGAGGCAGTTGCAAGTCTAGTCAGTTTGGTCGCACCACTGCCATGTAGTGTTGATTTTAGGCCATATTTCACCATCCATGACCCTGACTTTAAGCATTTGAATTCACTTAAAGAAGGAGACGCATTCCCTCCAATGGTTTTGGGTGTGACGAATCTATTTTTCCTTAAAGCACTTCGTAATATTCCCCACATTGTTTCAGTTGGCAGCCCTGCTTCTAATTCTAACCGGGTTAGTAGGTCTTCTGCTAGCAGAATTCCTGGAAGACCAGAAGGATTTGGTCTTCAGCAGCTTTCCTTGAAAAAGTTCTCTCCTTCAAGTTTGTTGAGTGCTGTTAAGTTGAGGAGAGATGGTCCGCTATGCCTCATGACAGAACACAAGGAAGCTGTTTGGAGTACCTATGTAGCTTCAACTAAGCCTGACACTTCTATCTTGAATAGGCTCATTGATGCTGGGAAGTCACCGAGGGTTGAGGAGTCAATGTCAGTTGTTAACAATGAAATATTGCGCCGTCATTTCTTGGAGCTCACCACAAACTTCTTGGCTCCTTTTGGCCCATATTTTAGGGCGAGCACTCCTTCTGAAGGATCTCTTCCATTCATTGACCCTCCCCCTCTTCCTCCATTCGACGTCGAAGAATTTCTGGCAAACTTATCAGCAAGAGGTGTGGGGAAATTTTTGTCAAAGCGGATGAAATCTAATTGGCTGGATTTATACAAGTAATAATTGTTCAACTGCTATTAATATTGCATATGACTTCTGTTTTTCAGTTTGTTTGATTGCTTCTCAGTCCTTCATTCAATTTTGGTCAAGTTCTCAATGCTTGTTGTTAAGATAAGATGGTTTACATGGCTGTTCAGGAGGTTCCTGAAAGGGCCCAACTTCATGCCATGGTTTCAAAGGAGGCGTACTGTTGTTGAACAAGAACAACATAGGCTCTGGAGGCAGGCAAGAATGAAAGCTGACATACAGCTTCTCATGTCAAAAATGTCAGAATTGGAAATTGTTGATTCTTTCAATTCTATTGAAAGACATCTCCATGGAGAAATTCTGGTAAATTGTTCTGTTTCTTCTAAAATCTTTATTTCCAAGGACTGTACTTTGAAAACCAGTATGCCCTTAGCTTTTTTCAATCTGTTGCAATTGTGTAATAATTGCTATGCCTGCAAACATCTAAGTGAAGGAGGTGTTTTTTGGATTTAGGCACAGGACACCTCCCCCTCCCCCCAGTACTTACTATAACTTTCAGGGACATGTTAAGGCAGCAGCGATCTATTTGTACAAGAGGTTAACAAACCGGCTCATGTATTTATTGTATCTAAGTGAATTGATTTAAGCCTGAAAGTATTTGCAGATCTAAGCATTTTGTAATTCATGGTTTGTGAAAAATTCGTTTTCAAAAAGTGGTCCATGCTAGTTTCTTAAATGTCCAAGTAGAGGTATATTGCAATTTCTTCTAGATGGTTAGTAGACTGTCTTGTTTTGGAGCCGCTATGAGATGAAAATACACTTTGCTCTTGAATCTGTCCTGAAGATTATAACATGTAATGTGTTGTGTTGAATAGTGGTCAGATGTGATGTTTTCACATGTGTATGCGTGTATTTTTGGCTGCTTCTTGAACAATAAGTTTCTGCATTTGTGTTCACCGTCATGATATTAGCGTCTGGAAGTAATTATCACTCTGAAAATATTTATAACTTAATGGAAGTTTGAAAACCTAATTTTCATTTTACTGTAGTTAAAATCGAGACTGTGATGCATGCCTAAATAGTGAGAGTTCTAGATTGTCTGAGAAAGAGGAAGTGTGTCATGGTTTGGAGGCTGCAATGCAGTGTAATTAGTGCTGCTGGCATCAGAGGATTGTTTTTCTGGCAAAACTTCTTGCCAGCACATTTTGCACAACTTTGGTTCATTTTGTGCGGGTTCAATAGCTGTGATAACAAGGCTAGAGGAAACAAACAACCAGACAAAGTACATGATGTGCAATGAAGTCAAGATGAATGCTGAGAACCAGCACTAAAAGTAGACCAAATTGCTTATTGTCCTTTAGTGTGGATATGAACTAGGCCACAAGTGTTTGTTACTTATTAAGGGACCCTATTCTTCCACGCAATTCCCTCTTGTTCTTTTGGACCTCTTTGAGCAGGATTATCCCTTGAGTGGAATTCTATTTTTCAGAAGAGCAAATATTTGTTTGCAGTGCTGCTCCTTTATTAAACTCTGGTCACATATTTATTAAGGTTATACACATTCCGATGATTGAATGGTAAATTGCAATATTTTCCATGTTTTTATCAATCAAAATAAAAGAAAAACATTCATCTGTTGAGAAATAATTTGATTTTTCATAATGCATTCAGATGGAGAAGTCAGGAAGGGCTGGTGTAGACTTTGCAGAAACTTGCCAGAAATTGAAGAAAGATCTGCAGGCAGTGTTCGATGTCCTTCCTAAAGACATGCAGCAGCTTTTGCTTATGAACCCTGAAAGAGCAGCTCTTTTACAAGTAAGTTGGGAGCCAACAAAACTTACTGGCCACCCATCCTTAATAATTGGGGCTGTATCTTCCAGATCACCAAGATAAATGCAAACCATGGATTGGAACTTGGTGGCTCCTGTTATATGGAATCTTCTCACACTGCTGAAGGCGGGCATCGCATGTAACTATGTTGTAGTGTCCTTCAGTAACTGGATTGGGGATATTTTCTCCCACTTGGGACGTGCTTCTTCTTCTTGGTGAGATCACTTCATCCTCACTATATTTCTGTCTTATTACAGTCTTCCAATTTGCTTATCATTTCCCTTGTTTTGAATCTTGTTCCAGGTGTGAGAATCAAAGTCGGTCTTTCACTCCTCATTTTAGATCACTTCTTCTGCAATCCTACACATTTTATTGCTGTAACTTTTGGGGGAGATTGGTCTTTGAATATCCAAAAAAACGATGAGCATTGATGTTTTTGTTCACCAACAGTCTGTTAGGCATCAGCTATCACCTTGGCCGTTTAACCTAGGCCAGATAACCACTGTAGCTATCATCTTTCAAAAATTTGTCGGTTTTTATGGCACGGAATTTTTTTTACACATTTTCTAAAATGTGTTCAAGATAACAAAGCCACAAAAAAAAAAAAGTCTCTAGTTTCGAAAATGAACATTGTGACAGAATTCTTTATCATAAGCAGAAGAGTTAACTACACCCTCTCTCTTCTTTTTCTCCGCTAGTTCTTTTCTTACAGTAAAATGTAGCTGCAGGAGGAGGGTTGTCCTGCTTGATGCAAGCTTGTCTAGTGAGCGAAGTCTGTTATCAGACCTCTCTAGATTACTAGAAAATTCAGCTGGACAATAAAAAATTTGTGTTGAGCGTAGGTAGTTAAAGAGAGGTACTTTTAATCTTCAAAGTAATGAAGTAGTGCTATAAATTTTGATCTAAGTTGTGTTCTCAAGTTAATATGGCAACTTAGCAAGGATGTGACGGAAATACGAGCCCTTTCCTTTTTTTTTTTTTTTTTTTCTGGTATTATCTTGGAATCTCGCATGCAGATCCCCCCATCTCTAAAAGCTCTCCTATGAGATTACACCTCTTTTCATAAGATTAGAGATGACAAATTGCCAAAACTGGTCCGGTTTAGCTCTTGCTGGAAGTTCTTCGGTTTTAGTTGCGGAAACCACGAGTTGATGAAAGGGTGTTAGATACGATTAGAGAAAAATATGTAGATGCAGTTAACAACTATAATATCAATTAAATGTCACGGTTTAAAATTATAATATTCAAAACTATATTATTACATTAAAATTTGTGTTAATTAACTTTTTTTATTTTATATACTAATTGCTTAATTTATCTCTAAATAAAAAAGGAATACTCTAAACACAATTCTCAAATAGTAGTTTATGAACCTTATCACAAGACCTTCTTGATATTCAATTAACTTGAAATTTTAATCCAATATAAAATAAGATCTCTAGAATTTTTTAGTAAAATTTCAGCCCAATCCAACCGTTGGATAAAAAAATATATTTGTTAGAGTGAAATTTTGTATTAGAAAAAATAAATATTTAACTGTCAATTAATTGTCACATTAAATAGATGGATCACACCCTTTTATATTAAAAATGTAGCCTTCTTGAAATTTATATTGACCCAAATATTCTAAATAAGTCAATTGAATGTATCTTTGAAATTGTTTACCCTTGATCTTGTAATTGGCTCATCTAGAATTTTTAATGAAGTCTTTAGTGTAGTTTGAATCACATCATATTTGCTAATACAACTCTAGATTTTATTGCTAAAATAATTATAAGTCTTGTTTTACCTCAAGATTGCAATGTAAACCTTCTACTAGTTGGTAATGGATGAAGTTCGAGTCAGATTTTGCTTCATCTATTTACAACTTAGAATATCTCAATCTTTCACTTGTCTTCTCCTCCATTATAGTTGGATTAGGAGGAGGAGTAAGAGTCTCTCCACCTAGTTGGTATTCATTATACACTTGACTTGACTAAATTTTATTATCTTTTTTTTTTAATGATTCATGGATATTGATATAATTTATTTTTAAAATTAAAATTTTATGTTTTAAAAATGTATTCATCAAGTACACAGCTATGATTTATTGATGTAAATGTAATTTGTTTTTAAATTGAAATTTTAATTTTTCAAAATGAATTTAAAGAAAGTAAAATTGAACAAATTATATCTATATTCATAAATCATAAAACTATAAAATAAATTCTAAACATTAAATCCATGTATAAAACAACAAGAATCCTCAATGAACTATAAGATAAAAATCTATGTACTATATTGAAAAACAAAATTATAAGTTCACAAAGTAAAAATAAAAAAAGTTAAAAAACCAGGAGAAGATCGAATCGGCTGAACTTTTTACTCACTTTGGCATTTAACCTTGGTTAAATAAGATTAAATTTTATATGTTTATGGTTTGAGAGATAAAAAGTTGGTTTATATATATATTAATTTTATTCAATGAAATCATATATCCTTTTACTTGTATATATTGATGGCCATAGGAGGCTTGTTTAGTGGTTTTTGGTTTTTTATAAGCTTTCATCCTTTGTTATATATATATATATATATATATATATATATATATATTGACAAATGTTGGAATATTGTCAATTATGTGGCTGTCATTGTCAAAGAAGATGGCTGCAATGGTGGGTTGTTGGTGGCAGCCAACAACCATTGTCTAATGTCAAAGTTTGGTAAGTTTGGCAGCCACCATTGTTGACAAAAGAGCAAGAGGGGCTGCCATGGATGCCTATAAATAGAGGCATACATTAGAGAGCAAAATGAGAGAGTTAAGAGAAGGAAAGTAGAGCCAAAGATGTGAGAGATGTAGGAGAGAGTGGGCTGCCAAGGCAGCCAGCAGTAGCTGCCATTGCAGCACTGAAAAGAGAGAAATAGAGTGAGGTTGAGAGTTGCCAAAGAGGGGATGATTCCTCCTCCTCTATTGTTGTAAATCTTGTTATCTCTCTATATAATGTAATGGCTTCTCCCGTGGATGTAGGCGGTTTGCCGAACCACGTTAAATATTGTGTCAGTGTCCTTTACCTCCTATGAGCAAATATCAGTACATCACCGGTCGGAATTCCCTACAATTGGTATCAGAGCTTATGGTTTGAAGTGGTGTTTGATTTTTGCTCAAAAATGAAAGTTGTCAAAATTGTGTTTTGACCATACCACCGTGTAGAGGAGGAAGAGACGAAGCCAATGGTGAAAACGGCGTCGAAATCGGACGTCAGAAACTTGCGCCACGCGTCTTCTTCGCCCGGATGGGTTGACCCGACCCAAATACCAGTTGACCCGACCCATGTGACTGACCTGGATAAAGATGATGTCAGCATGTACAGTAGACATGTCAGGGATGACGTCATCCTGATGTAATTGTGACATCAGCATGTACAGTAGCATGCCATGTCAGCGCCCAGTCAGCACAGTGGGACCACATGCCACGTCATCAGCCGCGAGCTGAGTTGAGTTGAGTCGAGCCGAATGGAGTCGAGCCGAGTTGGAGCCGAGCCGCGAACCGAGGGATAGGATCAAGCGTAGCTGATCCTATGTGCAACTGGATCTGAGATTGAATCTGAGCCGTTCATCAGGCCAAAATTATTTTGATCAAATCTTAGCCGTCTGAAATGCGATTTGGACGATTTCAGACTTGTTTCCAGCTAATTGGATCGTTCCAGATGCAATATATGGTCCGATCGTTGAGATTTGAGACCGAAAATGGTAGTGGTGAATTATTGAAAGAGATTGCCCGATGAAGAGGCATCTGAAGGTCATCATGGTGGTCGATAGAGGTGAAGAAGGAGAAAGTGCACATGTTTGCCCAATTACATGTGTTGAACTGTTAAGTGCGGAGAAATTTTAATTGCCTTGAAGGAAGGCAAAATTGGGATACTCTGGACACCCGATCATGTGGACGATTTAAGGTGGAGAGTGGAAATTGATGAAGACCAATCTTGACGAATCTAAGAACTGGTAGTCTCACCAGATGTTGAGAAATCAGGTATAAAACCGGGATACCCCAGATCACTTGTAAAGGAAAGCCGCAACAAAGCTAGTAAATGGTTGTATATACGAAAAGGCAGTACGGTGGATAGATAAGTTCTAAGAAGTTCTGTCTAGGAGATTGGGTTTTAAGTGGGACCAGTGTGACCCCTCCAAATCTTTCCTGGGAACTTGCTTAGTTGAAGGATCATCCACACAGTACTATTTTTGTATATGTAACAGTTTGTAATAAAACTGTTGAAGACTAGCAAGATGACGGCACAAAGGAACAGTTGGGTTTCGTATGTTCAAGGATCTGATGGAGTGGTGATTTCTCCAAAGAAGTTAGATTCGGTGACTGTAATTTCTCGAAGGGAGAATTAATGAAGACCCTGATAATGGAAGAGAAATACAACAAGGGATAAAGATTGGCACCCTATTTTGACTTGGATAAATGTTGTGACAGGATGAGCTGCTGTCAAACATAAAAGCAAAGAATAGGGAGAAATCTGGAGAACCGGAATTGCACGAGAGGACACGGAGATTGTGCAGGAGTACCCGTAGGATCCAACGAGGTACTGTAATGAGGCGATAGGTGCAAGGAGAAGAAGAGTTCCTAGATGAAGCTCAGAGCAGAGACTGTGTGAAAAAGTTGTACAACAGAAAGTCTTTTGTGCTCTTGATAAAGGCAACAAGCGATGACCTTTCCAATGCATGCAAGGATGAAAAGATGAGTTGTTGCAAAAGCACCAAATGAAGGGGGTGCGACCGCCTATGATGAAAGGCGAAGACACCAAAGAGAGTTGGTGTAAGTGGAGTTATCAAACAGAGAGGCACAGAAGCTCCAAACATAGAAAATGAGATGGAGGATTGTGAAGAGTGCACCACAACTCTCTCTTTTCATGCGAACAGTGCAGTGATCTCTCCCAATTCCACATGGTGGTAGAGAATCTTAGAATCACTAGAGACATCCCCGATGAAGGAGGATGTGACCGCTTCATGACGGGCGGAGAAACCTCAGGCAAGAAGGTGTGTGGGCTATGAAACGAGCCCAAGTACAAACCGCCGCATGACAATAAGCGGAGACACCTCAGAGAGAAGGTGTGTGGGTCATGAAATGAGCCCAAATTCAGACCGTCTCATGACAACAGATGGAGACACCTCAGACAGAAGGTGTGTGGGCCATGAAACGAGCTCAAATACAGACCGCCACATGACGATGAGCGGAGACACCTCAGGAGAAGGTGTGCGGACCATGATATGAGTCCAAGTTCAGACCGTCTCATGACGACAGGCGGAGACACCTCAGATGGAAGGTGTGAGGACCATGATATGAGTCCAAGTTCAGACCGTCTCATGACGACAGGCAGAGACACCTCAGGAGAAGGTGTGAGGGCCATGATAGGAGCCCAATTACAGAATGCCTCAGAGCTAATATGATGGCTGGTATAAGTGGACAAGTGTATAGCCAATGAAGAGGCTATGATGAGTATGGAGACAAATGCAGGATTGACTTTCATGGATATTGCCCCCATGCTAAAGATCAATGAGCTAGAAGACATTTGCCTTGGACAATAAGTGGGTGACTTGTGGAGCATTAAGACGCGGCTGCTATGAAGAAGCAGAGGGCATACGCAGGTTCCGGGAATAAGTTGACTCTTGTCAAGGTGGTGAGCTCAGTAATGACATTGTAATACTCAGAGTATGAAGATAGAGATGGATCAACCTTTAATGGGTTGTCCCCATGGTTAAAGGTGAAGAGCTACCTGGACTCTTGAGACTAAGAGCTGGAGACTCACGGAGAAGTAAGGCGTGGTTCCTAGGGAGGAACAGATGGTAGACGCAACTCCGGTATGAGTAGACTCTTGAAAGAATGGTGAGCTCGAGATCACATTAAAATACTCAATGACTATCGCACTTGGAAATATCCGTTTGAGGAGGTGTTGTAAACCTTGGTGTAAGGCTTGATAAATCATTCCGGGCCAAGCATGGTTGATATGCTTGAAGGGGGATGTTGTTCCAGAGACAAGCGTTAAACACTCTTCAGATGAGATATGACAAACCATCTGATTGAAGTGATCCTTTGGAGTGAGCAAAGGGGTGTTTAGATGACTCTAGTGATTGAAAGGTTTGGCAAGTACCTGGAAACTTGGCCAAAGACGCTCTCGGAATGGTAAGCTTGGAAGAGCTGCGGGATGCAAGCGTGTGCTGAAGAAACAAGAGAACAATTGCCTACATAAATGGCAAAGGGGGTGATTGTTGGAATACTGCCAATTATATGGCTGCCATTGTCAAAGAAGATGGCTGCAATGGTGGGTTGTTGGTGGCAGCCAACAACCATTGTCTAATGTCAGAGTTAGGTAAGTTTGGCAGCCACCATTGTTGACAAAAGAGCAAGAGGGGCTGCCATGGATGCTTATAAATAGAGGCATACATTAAAGAGCAAAATGAGAGAGTTAAGAGAAGGAAAGTAGAGCCAAAGATGTGAGAGATGTAGGAGAGAGTGGGCTGCCAAGGCAGCCAGCAGTAGCTGCCATTGCAGCACTGAAAAGAGAGAAATAGAGTGAGGTTGGGAGTTGCCAAAGAGGGGATGATTCCTCCTCCTCTATTGTTGTAAATCTTGTTATCTCTCTATATAATGTAATGGCTTCTCCCGTGGATGTAGGCGGTTTGCCGAACCATGTTAAATATTGTGTCAGTGTGCTTTACCTCCTATGAGCAAATATCAGTACATCACCGGTCGGAATTCCCTACAACAAATCACATGGAGCAGTAACATGTTTATTTAGACATTTTTTAGGGAGGTAATCGTCTAGTTCATTCAATCATTTTTCTACCACTTCATCATCACTTGGAGTGATCACAAAGATTTAGAAAGTAAAATAAAAACTTAATCTTCTAATTAAAAATCAAATTTGTTTAATTGAAAAACGCATATTTTATATTTCTAAAAAAAACTCATAAAAAAACATTGTTTCTTAAATTTTATATTATAAAATAAGTCCGGTTCATCTAATATTTTTTTGTCCATTTGTTCTATTATGTTAAATGGAAGCCAAACAAATCATTTTTTTATTTTAAAAAAATTGTATTTAATAACAAATAGATAAAACTTGTATTTAAGAAAATAGAAAATCAGAGAAAGCAAATGATCCGTTGATTTCTTTTTCATTTCTTCAGAAGAGAGAAAGAGAGTCTCGAGTGGTCAGGGAGGAAGAGAATGAGTGTGTGAGGTGATTAAGTTTTCTTGCATTATATTATATATGAGGTCATTTTAGTTATTTTATTCTTTTTTTTAAAATTTAACCCAAGATAAAAAAAAATTAGAAATATATTTGATTAAAAATAAATTTTAACTTAAATATTTAAATGTTTGTCATCAAATTAAGTAAAATCTTGATATGGTAAAAAAATTAAAATTTTTATCTTTGAACTTACACTTATACTACATCTCTTCTTAAAAAAAAAAATTTTTGATTTGAATCATTTTTACCATATATGTTTAATAACGTTAAATAATTTGAATTTGTTTTTTTCATAAATTTTTTTATGAGAAATAACTTTTAAATTATGACATAAAATTAAAAGTTACTTGTCGTGAATTATCAACTTTTTTAAATTATGATTTAAAGTTAAAAATCATTTGTCATAAATTATCACTTTCACCTGAAAAGGGGAAGAAAACTTGATTATGATCTTTTTGCCGCTCCCATATAATAAAAGATGGAGGAGAATATTCTAGGGGAATAAAATGCGGTGGGATGTTGATGTACTCGATAAGACAAATATCTTTCATCAATGGTCTTGCTTAGTTATGGAAAAAAAAGAAGAAGAGTCCAAGCTTTGGAAACAATGATATTATATAGCATTTAGGTAATGATTTGAAATTACTGGATGGGAATTATTCCACATAGGCTATGTGAATATTCTAGTATATGTTTTTATGGACTAGTGGGATAGATTTTTGTTTTAAAAAAAGTTTATAACGGCCAAGACTAGTTAGTTTTTTAAAACTACAATAACAGAAGATTCGACTATTAGATTGGACTCAAATTTTTATAGGTGATTCTACAGGTAGATTTTCTTAAAGCAGCCATTATTTTGCTAAACAAATCATTAGACCTTTCTTTAATCGTGTTTTGAGCATCGATGCTTCTGATATAACAGTTTTTATTATTTTTTTATGTTTTTTCAGGCTTTATGTTTTAATTCAGATTTTTTGTTTATTTCCTTTATGTTTTCGGATTCCTAATTGTTTTCTAATAAAGATGGGTCTTTCTGGCCTATTGAAAGGTCTTATAAACCTCTTAAAAAGGCACCCATCATATGCTTTTTTTTTTCAAATAATAAAATCATAAATTCAAGGTTTACATTTGCATTCCTCTTCACTCATTAATCCTTATGTGTCCTTTTCTTGTGATTTTTATGTTGTCGTTGTCCTATGTATTTTCCGCTTGCATTAGTTGGTATTAGAGCCTAACGATCCCAGGTTTTATATTGCTTGCTATGCACTATAATTGCATGGATAGTTATTTACGTGTTGTGTGTCATTAAACAACCATGGTAGAAAAAGGTTATGGAGCAAGACGTGTCCAATGAGAGGATGAGGAGAATCCATTTTAGGAGAGAAACATTCAAGAGCTCATCATGGAGGACATGCAAATACATATCTCATAATTGACTCATAGGCTAGAAGAGAAAGGGCAATGGAAATAGAACTAGGAGAGCAACCATGGGTCCTTGGCTAGTACTGAAACCAAAAGCTCAATTAAAGAAGACAACCTCATGAAAAGGAAGGGGTCAGATCTAGGGATTTTAGCTTTTGCTTCAAAATCCCTGAGTTTACTAGAACTTTACAAGCAAACAAATAAAGTCGAAAGGATTTGTTTTTTAGTATAAAAAGGTTCTTAAGCCGAAATAAGTTAAATTAATCGTATCAGATTGAAAGGTCGGGCATCTACCTAGTAGGAGCAATTAAAGAAGATATAGAAGAAGCAAAGAAAATTAAAAATCAATAACTGGGATAAGATGAAGAAAAAGATAAGGGAACACTTCCTTCATTTTGACTATTCCCAAACATTATACTAAAGGCTTCATAGGTAGAGATAACGAGGTAAGTCTGTTAATGATTACACTGATGATTTCTACTAATGATTTGGTAGAAATGAAATAATAGTTAGTTGTAAGGTATTTAAGTGGTCTAGAAGCATTCCATACATGAGGTACCGTGTCTCCGGTGTTTAAGGACAATTTTTTAAGCTTATTAAAGGGCTTTGACAATAGAAAAGTTACTGGGTGGTAGGATTGTTACTAGAATTTTTCAAGTTTCCAAACATATCAAAATAATAGAAGAGATGGGTGTAAGAATAATTAGAGGGCTACTGTTATACAACCTTGGCCAACTCAGTAGAATCAATAAACACTTTGGAAACACTTTGATGATAGATGAGCTTATGGATATGATTGATCTTAAGTATGATGATGATTCAGAAAATGATGGAGAGATCTTGCATGAAGATAGTGGTACTATCCTTGTTAAAGATTGGCGGCGTACTAGTTTCTTCTATTCTATATGCCTTTTTAAAAGTAAGGTATATATTTTAATCATAGATAGTGGTAGCTACGAGAATGTGGTTTTGGCAAAGGTAGTAAAAAAGCTTCAATTAATGATTGAAAATCATTCTAAGCCCTATAAGTTGACATGGATAAACAAAGATAACGAGTTAATTGTTGATAAATTTTGTTGTGTCCTATTTCATGGGATAAAGATACTTTGATAGTGTTTAGTGTGATGTGATGTTTATAGATGTGTGTTATGTTCTGTTAAGGAGGACATGATAGTTTGATAAAAATGTAATGCATGATGATAGAAAAAATATGTACTCTCAAAGCCTAAAGAGGAAACATATAATGTTGGCACCAATGAAGGAGAAGGTGGAAACGAGAACTAAAAAAAGGAAAGAGCTTGTTTTTTTTATCACAATTTATGAAAGAGATACAGAGCGAACGAGTAGTGTATGCCCTAGTTCCTAGTAGTGGAACAGTTAAGGAGAATAATGATGTTGATGACAACCTCAGTAAGGTAAAAGTTGTGCTAACAAAACTTTTAGATTTAATGTCAGATGAATTACCCTAGGGATTGCCTCTTATACGAGACATTCAATACTAGATAGAATTAATTCCAAGTTCTAGTATCCCAAACAAACCAGCTTATAGACTCAACCTCAAGAAAACCAAAAACTTATAAAGATAGGTTGTGGAGTTATTAGATAAGGGTTACATTCAGCAATGCATGAGTCCATATGCAGTCCCAACTCTTCTAGTCCTAAAAAAGTAGTTCATAGCATATGTGTATGGATAGTCGAGCCATCAACCGGATTACAATGAAGTACAGGTTTCCAATACAATGACTAGATGACATGTTAGATTAGTTGGCAGGTTTCATGTTGTTTTCAAAGATTGATCTCAAGAATGGTTACCATCATATAAAAATCAAGTTAGGAGTAAGTGGAAGACAACCTTAAAAAAATCAACAAGGGTTATATGAATGGATAGTTATGATATTTGGTTTGTCCAATGCTTCCAACACTTTTATGAGGTTCATGCATTAGGTATTGAGGCCATTTGCGGGCAAATTTTTTTTCATTTATTTTGATGATATTATAATTTATAACCCCACTTTGAATTCTTACTTAGAGTATTCACATATTGCTTGTGAAACCTTAAAGAAGTAGCATTTATATATGAATCGCAAGAAATGTAAGTTCTTCACTGATACTGATACTTACTTCTCTACTTTATTGTGTTTGTTAATCGGGTTTGGGATGATATATCTAAAATTTCTAACATTGTGGAGTGGACGACTCCAAAGAGTGTTCGAGATATTAAGAGCTTTCACAGACTTCCATCCTTCTATAGAAGGTTCATTCAAAGCTTCAGTTCTCTTATTACGCCTATTATGGAGTGTTTGGATGGGCATCCTTTTAGGTAGATAGATAAAGCTAAATCCAGTTTTCAGCTTGTTAAACAGAAAATGATTGAAGCTCATCTGCTATCACTTCTAGACTTTGAAAAGTTGTTTGAGGTAAATTGTGATGTATTTATGATAGGCATTGAGGGAGTTCTTAGCCAAGATGGGAGGCTCATTATCTATTTCAGTGATAATCTATCTAGTTCAAATTACTCCACATATGATTTGGAATTTTATGTTATGTTTTAGAGTCTCAAATATTGATGACATTACTTATTATAGAAGGAGTTGATTCTCATTATAAATCATGAAGCACTGAAAAATATAAATGGACAACATAAGTTAAGTCATCACGGAAAACAATTATGTGAGAGCATATTATCTGTGAGAAGCATTGTAAGGGACACTTTAGAAGAGACAAGACATTGGCCCTAGTGTCCGTTGATTATTATTGGCCTAAGCTTCCAAAACATGTATCTAGTTTTGTAAGGAGATATGCTATCTGTCAGAAGTCTAAGGGAGCCTTATCAAATGTGATATCTAGTTTTATTGTTATAGACATGCCCTCAAAGATAACCAATTTAATAGTTTATCAAAAACTATGGATACATCATGGATATCCCACATTTACTTTAACAAAGAGGTTCATTTACATGATATTTCTAGATGCATCATTTTGGATAGAGATGTGAAGTTCATGAGTAACTTCTGAAAGATTTTATAAGGTAAAATGAGGACTCGACTGAAATTTAATAATGCATATTATCCTCAGACAGATAGGTAGACAAAAGTGAGGAATTGAAGCCTTGGCAACTTGTTGTGGAGTCTAGTGGGAGACATACCAAAATAATATGATACGACTTTGCTATAAACAAAGTTTTCTTGTAACAAATCTCAAAATCAAGTTACCTAATTGAGTCCATTTGAGAGGTGCTAAAGTTGATGCATGTTCTTCGTATAAGATGATTAAGTGTTCAAGTTGACAATATGACAGATTATTTACATAATATTTATGAGTAGGACAAGAAGATAATCACTTACGACAATGCTCGATATAAGGCCTTGGATGATACTCATCGTAAGAGAGTGGCGTTTGATGTTAGTGATCTAGTATGAGCAATCCTTACTCGTGACAAGTTTCTAGTAGGGTGTATAACAAGATTAAAAAGAGGAAAATTAGCCTTTATGAGGTGTTGTAGAAAATAAGTGACAATGCTTATAGATATCATCTTCATGGCCATTTAAAGACTTCTAATGTCTTTAATGTTAAGCACTTGGCACTCTATCTAGAGAAAGAATAGAACTCGAGGACGAGTTCTCTCCAACCTAGGGAGAATGATGTAGCTGAGCACTCGAGTAATGATCTAACATTACTAGATAGGGATCTAGCCCAAACAGACTATGTAGATGGCCTGACATATGCTTTTATGGATAATTGAAATAGGTCTAGGTTTAAGAAAAGATCTAAAATGACTAGGATTGATTAGCTCCTTAAAAGTTACGATAATAGGAGATCCGACCGTTGAATCAAACTAAAATTTTTATAGGTGATTCTACAAATAATTATTCATATGGCAGCCACTACAATTCTGAATGAGCTATCAGATCTTTCAGAATCATGTTTTGAGTATTGATGCTCTTGACATGACAATTTTTATTATCTTCTTATGTTTTTTGGACTCTATGTTTTAATTTGATTTTTTTGTTTATTTACTTAATGTGGATTCATAGTTGTTTTTTAGTGGAGGTAGGATTTTCTAGTCTATTTAAAGGTCTTATAAATCTATTAAGAAGATAACCACTATATATTTTATTTTTCAGATAATAAAATTATGAATTTAGGGTTCACATCTACAGCTCTCTTCACTCGTTAAACTTTGTGTTTTTTTCTTGTGATTTTTGTATTGTCATTATCCTACATAGTTTTCTCTTGCATCAATTTTTTTTAGTTTCAAATATCCAAACAAACAACTATATAAAACCACATAATTAAGAAGTGTTGTGGTAGTAGAAAGCATTTTTCACGAACCTCAGCGAATTAGTATAATAATAACAATAATAATTGCTTGAGTTGGAGTTGATTTTGTTAAGTAATTCAATTAATTTAACCAAAGCTTATGTGTCACTTAGATAATTTGGCTTAAACTTTTTATATATATATATATATATATATATATATATATATATATATATATATATATATATATATATATATAAAACATGTTACCATCTATTCTTTGTAAACAAAAAAGTTTAGAAACACATGACATATAAAACACAACTAGTAGATCTTGTGGATGATCAACCACGACAATGTTTTGGAGAAGTACATGTGCCTAACTCATTAAAATCGACTTTTGTCTCCCTATTAATGTAAAGTTTATCGAATTTTTTATATGCCAACAAATTAATTTAATATGATTGAAATTATTATATCTAAAATTATTTATATTTATATTGTTTATGTAATATGAATAAGCTAACTGAAAATAATATCAAACTACATTCACAAATCATGAACATTTCAAATATATATATATATATATATATATATATACACACACACACACACACACCAATTTTATTAAAAATAAAAAAAAAATTCATTGCATTTACAAATTTCAAGTATTCTAACAATTAGAGTATCTCTAACGGGAACAGGAGATGCTATCTTGAAAAGTCAAAATAATAAAATAATTTTTTAAATAGTATAATTTTTTTCTTGTACATGTGCACTTTAATGGTAAAAGTCATTAAAAAAAGCCAATGTATTTTAATATATTTTATATTAAACTAATTTTCATATAATTATATAACTGATTTAAAATTTTCTTACATAATATAATAATGTTATTAATTATGCAATTATTATGAGTAATTTATACAATTAAATATAAAATTAATGAAGTAATATGAAAGTTAAAAGATATAATTGTAATTTGAAATTTTAAATTTTTAAAATCAAATTTTATTTATATGAATATTTTCAAATTGTAGTTGTATATGAATATGATTTCAATATGAAGTACAAGATATATAATTGATATATGTGCCTACGGGGCAGGATATAGAATTGTTATGCTTTCGGGGTGGAATTAAAATGTGGAATTTGAACTGACTGCAATGACAGGACCATCATGTGAAATTCAATTGATCACAATGGCAAAAATAAAATATGGAACTTGAATTGTTAATAATTACAAGACCATTGTGTGAAATTCAATCAACCACAACGACAGAATTAAAATGTGGAATTTCAATTGACAAAAATGACAAGACTATTATGTGAAATTAAATTGATCACAATGAAAGATTAAATTGATTAATGAAATAGATTAATAAATCTGGACCATAAAATATGAATAATTGATAGAAATTGAAATAAAGGTTGGGTTTGGATTGTCAAAAGAAATCAAGGAGTATGATAGCTAATATTTGATCACCAACTATGATTATTAAGATGAAATAATGAACTTAAAGATGATGTAGAGTATGATATGCATGTAAATTGACTATATATGATGAGAATTGGCGGGGGTTAATTATAGATATGCAACCGAAATAATATGCAGATTATGAATATTGAAACGGAATAGTGAATACTTGGCCAACGTTTAAAGTGAGTAACTGGACATGGTTATTCTCAAGGGAAAAGACATGATTGGAAAATTAAATTATGAATTGGATAAATAAATATGATTATTTTTAAGCATAAGCCATCTATAAGGAAAATATGAATTTAATGAATCCAATAGTTGGATTGAATCCAATAGTTGGATTCAAGCATGAATTAAAGGTATTGAATGGAATCAATAAATTTAAAATTTAATTAAAGTATGAATTTGAGGTATGGTATGAGATTAACGAAACACTAAACAAAATTCAAATATGATGTAGGAATATTGTAATGAATTAATGGATAAGTTTGATATAAAACATGAGTAATGATCATTGGAATATATATATATATATATATATAGATATATATATATATGAGTGCATATATGATGTAAATTTCAAGCTAGGAGTATTGAAATAAATCAAGGAATATGGTTAAGTGGTTTGTTGTTGTTTGTTATTAATTACATGTAAATTAAAGCATAATAAAATTATGGGTAGAGTTCTAGTATAGAAAACTCTACTGAAACTTCATTAAAATTAAACAATATAATCTTTTGCTTAAATGAAAAATAAAAGAAATATAATTTGTAACATGTGTGAAAAATGAAAATGATTGAGTATAGGGAAGTTCTTTATAAAAAAAATACTTTATTTTATGATTATTGAAAAAAGTGAAAATTGCATTAAAAAGTTAAAGGTATTACAATAAATCCATGCAAAAACACAACCAAAACAGCCCCCAGTTCCAGCAAGAAATTAACCTAACGATCCAAGCAAAATCAACCCAAAAAACAAAACTTTTCCTCTCCAAAAATTAGCAGAAAGTATGCCTCCAGATCCAGCATAAATCTTAGCTCATTTTGGCTCCGTTCTGCCTCTAGTTTTACTAGTTCAATTCCGCACGTGACCATCCAGACCGCCACTGCACATGCGCCATTCTAGCACCATGTCGCTGCCACGTTCTGCTCCAATGCTTTTGCTAATTCTAGCTGCTTCAGAAGGTCAAGTTCAAATCTCATGTGTTGGTTCATTCTTGTTATTAAATTACAATAGGTGTTTGAATTCATGTTGATTAATTTGCGATATGTGAATGATTTTTTCTTCTTTTTTCTTGCGACATGTGTATGATTGCTCTTATGTTAGGTCATATTTGTTTGTGTTAATTTTGTTGAGTTGAATGATTTGTAATGTAGAGCCCATCTTTCCAAATGTATGGACATATGAGTCTTGCATTTTAATCGTGTATCATATAGGTTTCTTTGTGTAATGTCGATTGATCATTGTTGTTTGAGAATGTTATAATCCTTAAAAAGATTATGTATTTAAGAAGTTAAGTGTTTTTTTAATAAAAAATTAATTATAATAAATATAACCTTATCTTCTTAAAAAATATGTAAATAAAAAAATTTTCATTTTATTTTAATAAAAAAATCAACTCGTAAGTAATATAATCCTTAAAAAGGTTATATTCTAGAGAAGTTGAAACCATGTGATGTTTAAAAGAAAATATAAAGTTTTTTTTATTGAAGAATTGACTCAAGTATATTAAAATCTCATGAATTTGAAACTTTATTTTTTAAAAATAAAAAATACAAATTGTGTAATCAAAAGAAATAGGACAGAACTCAATCTATCATTTATCATTCTTCTAGATCTCGCGTCCATATTCTAAAAGTAAGAATTAGACCCTATTACTAGACATGGATCCTAAATCAATATCTTATGTGTTAGAAACTTTTTACTTTCAATAATAAACACAAGCATCTAATTTAGATAAATTCTTTGCATATAAGGACAATAGGTATATTTTTATTAATAAAAACAAACAAGTAGCTTACCTCAATAAGATGTTTTAGAGTAATTTTAATTTTCCCTTTAATATAATCAAGCCCTTACCTAGAGCCTATAAAAGACTAGTTTAGGTTCCTAATTATCAAAAAAAATGATGGCATCTCCTTTTCTCATTTTACCTCCTTTTATTAATTAGTTCATCGAGATATCTCCTATGACAATAATCGTGAAAGTAGTGTCAAAGCATTGTGTATGGAGACATGGCATTGAGATGTGAAGATTTTATTGAAGATATAAATATATACATATTTCATTATGGACATGGAGAATTTCTTTGGGAAACAACATTGTTTTAACTAAAAAGCTCAAAAGATTTTATCATGCAAGTAAAGATACAATTTTTAAAAATCATTTAATCTCAAGTAATGCATCGTAGGGATATTTTCTTATTTGTTTAGGTTGTATTTCCTTACTTATAAATTGCTGGAGGTGATCTATAGCGATCAATAATTTTATCTTTTTTTCAAAACATGATATTCCTAGTATTATGACCATTATCATGGTGGAAGAAACAAAATTTATTAAGGTTCTTTATATTCATGTCACTCTTCATAAGAGATGAGTATCGCATAAATTATTTTTTCTTAATAGAAAATAATACCTAAACCCTTATGTTGATAAAAAAAAAATGATTATAAAATCAGGGAACATCTTTATCACAAATGGATCCATTGGTGTTCCTTTTAAATGCTTTAGGGCTCCTAGGAAATCAATGGTGGTTAGGAGATTCTTCTCTTTATAGATGGAAACAGGGGTGTTCTTGTTTGGTTATGTTTGTTTTTTCTTCTCAAATATGGTTTTCGATCACCTATTTCATATTGAAGAAAGCTCAATCAGGGAGAGTATACTATTATTCTCAGAAAAAGTAGTTATAGACCTCACTAATCAAGGCTTCAATATTAATGAATTTGAGTAAACTTCTCACGTTGAGCATTCTTTCTTAATACCTTTGGAGATATACTTTGATATTATAATATTTTCATTGTGAGATGATGAAGAGCTTAATGATACTTTTTTTAGCTGGTATAATTTTACTGAAATGAGAGATGAGTTTGGCACTAAGATTATGAAAGTTAAGGATGAAGCCAGACTCTAATCTATGGTACCAAGTCCAAATAGATCCATGAAATATTGTCATAAAAACTTTGCACACAATGTTATTGTCTTATGTTATAAACTCCATAATGCTTCACACTTTTTATATGCATTCTCTTAAGCTTACAAGACTATGGTTTTTGTCTAAGTTAGCTTTTACGAAGATGCAATCTTTGGAGAGATGAATGTATAGCATTTAATGAAAAACTAGAGAATCTCTTACTTGGTGAAAACGATGTTCATTCTTAGAAGCTCATGCAATTATTAATCTTGTCTCCTATCTAGGTGTTTTTCTATGAGGAGCATGCAAATGAAATTCTTAGGGAAATTGATAGCAATAGCCACCTCTATGGCTAAGACTTATTGAGGAGTGTTCTTCATAGCAAGAGAAACTTCTTCAAAGAATTAGCATACGAGTGTTATTATACCTACTTGTTTCCACGTTGTTCTTCTCTATCCCTTTAAGAAACTAGAGTCATCTTTCCAAATCTATTGTTGTATAGCTAAAACAATACTAATGAGCACTTTCACTTCATGAGAGAGCCGGTGAAGATCTGGAGTACTTGTGGTGGGGAGGTTAGTTAATCCTTCATGTCCTAGATTTTCTAAGTCGTTGGCCATGAAAATAACTTTTTGGTGATAGGTGTGAACGAAAATGAACTAACTTTTGTTCAAGTTCTCACAAACAGCCCCATTGATGAAGTCGTGAAGACTTCAAACTAGATTGGACTTTTCATGGTTACATCTTGAGCTTATAAAGTGGTTGGGATTGACATGGTTGACGAGCTGATGTGATGATGGACTTGTCAACTACTTAGAGTGACTAGACTTGACCACTGGTTTAGTGGGTTGATAGGGTGACTTCCTCACTCACCTGTAAAAACATGTTCTTTATTAGAATAGGAGGGATATTTGATCCTTAAACTAGTAAATATAGGAGAAGAGAAGTATGTTGAGCATGAAAATAATGGAGAAGATTAGTAGTGTAATAGGTGAGCAAGATGAGCTATTTTATGTGTGGAGTCTTGTTATGTTGACTTATTTTTGAGTTGCGTCGTTGCTTATGTTAACTTACCCATTGACCCGGGGTATTTATATACTCTAGTCACATGAGCTTACCTTGTAGATAGTGAAGAAATGATAGAGAGTTACCTCGTGATAAGTGGAGAAAAATAAGTTGATGGTTACTATATCATTAATGGAGAAATTGGTGCTTGTCATTGGTTATAGTGTGCCTTGTTGTGCCATTGATGGAGAGATTGCTGATTGACAGATACCCAGATACCCTTTGAGGTAACATATGGGAAGAAAATATTGAAAGAAATATTTCTACAAAAGCGGTTAGATTGTCCCAAACGTATATTGACATAATTTACAAGAAAAAAAAACACATGGCAAAAAAAAAAAGGATCTTGTAGTTAAACAACACCAGGATGTATTGATTCCCAAGTTAATATTTACATAGATGATTAATTGAGTAATAACAAGTGGGCATTTAAAAAGATAATCGGGTGGCTTGTGTTTTTCCTCTTTTCTTTCCTTGAATATTATCGTGCTTATTGTTTAAAAAACAAAACATAATAATAATAAAAAAAATAAAAAAAGAATTTGTGTAATAATTTTTCCATCTCTTGAAAGTATTTCTCATCTCAGCAAATCTACCTTAAAATTAAAATGCAAGAACTAGACTTTACTTTTATTTGACAAATCAATTGATACCCTAAAACCAGCTCAAGTGAAAAGATTCATAAGAAATTACATTTTCAAAAATCGGTCACTATTCACTTGACAAAAAGATCAACTCTTAAGAGCTAGCAAGTCCATGGACTCAATGGCAAATCATAATGGAGCGTGGGTCGGAATCATTGTTTTAAGAGTGTGGCTAAAATTACATGCAATTGGAGATTTGGAATCTCTTAGGGACCTCTTCCTCTCAAGTTGAACTCTTCCATGATTGAGAATGCGGCACCTTGCAAGGAAAAAAGTGAAGCGTGATGACCCAAGGGAGAGATTTTTCTATATACTTCTCTCAGTATGATATAAATATGACAAACTTGCCCTTACAATGTATACAAAGGAGTCCTCATCAAATTGATAGTTGGACACCCCACCAATCGTCCTACACACCAATGTTTCTCCTCCTTATCCCACGCACCCTTTCTTTTCCCAGCAGAACCCCATAACTAGAGGGGGGAGGGATCATGATGCATCCATTGACATACTTTTTATCACCATATCATACCATATATTGACCTAAAAGAATTGTGGAGCAAACACACTATGGCAAGCGAAGGTACTTGGACGAGAGATGAAGAGAAAACTTTTGAGAATGCAATAGCGATGCATTGGATTGATGAGGATTCAAATGAGCAATGGGAAAAGATTGCTTCAATGGTGCCTAGCAAAAGTCTTGAAGAGTTGAAACTACACTACAAAATACTAGTAGAAGATGTTTGTGCTATAGAGGCAGGAAACGTACCAATACCAAATTATGAAGGAGAGGAAGCCGCATCTTCAACTAAGGATCTTCATGGACTTTCTGGGACGATGACTACCGTTAAGGAATTGAATTGTGCTTGTGGAAGTGGGTTTGTGGGGTTAGGTCATGAGTCATCCGGACATGGAGGCAAAGGAGCATCAAGATCAGAACAAGAAAGAAAGAAAGGTATTCCATGGACAGAAGAAGAGCATAGGTAAGTCCATTTCTATCTACTTTCTCTTCGGATTATATTTAAACTCTCCTTCATGTTATGGTAATTACCAATATAAACGAACAAAGTTGATTAGTTTAATGTAGCAGACAGCGACTGCTTTTGGTGTAGCAGTTCATTGGTTGGTTGCAAACTTTAAGTGGAACTAGAATCTTGTGTTTCTTCGCAAACCACATGTCAATTTTGTACAAGGTTTTTTTTTTTTTTTTTTGAATAATTAGTTCGGCACTGGCCTAATCTCTCTCTCATTTCTTTTCCCTGCAGGTTATTTCTACTTGGTCTTGAAAAGTTCGGCAAAGGAGATTGGAGAAGCATATCAAGAAACTTTGTCATATCAAGAACACCAACGCAAGTGGCAAGCCATGCTCAAAAATACTTCATCCGATTGAACTCAATGAATAGAGATAGGAGGAGGTCTAGCATCCATGATATTACATGTTTGAACAATGGAGATGTGTCTTCTCATCAAGCACCAATTACTGGTCAACAAGTGAACACAAGCCCTGCTGGTCCCGCTCCTGCTATGGGACCGCCAGTGAAGCATAGGACACAAGCTCATATGCCTGGTTTAGCCATGCATGGCCCGCCGCTTGGACACCCAGTTGCCCCTCCTCCAGGTCACATGGCATCGGCTGTTGGAACTCCGGTCATGCTTCCCCCACCTGGACACCATCCCCACCCTCCCTACGTGGTTCCTGTTGCTTACGCAACGGCACCACCAAAAACAATGCATCAATAAGGATCTCATTTCCTCCAAATTTCACCAGAAGACTGAAGGATTTTGAACGAAGGAGGGTTGTTGCTAAGAGGACTTTTCTTTTCCTAGCTGGGTACTGTAAATGAAGATTCATTCATCAAGAACATGATCAACAAGATGTAAGGCGCCTGATATTAGATGTAAGGTATCAGGGACTCTGCATTTTTTATCATTGAAATTTTGTATTCTATGCTAATCATAACTGCTTAATTTATCAAACATCTCAACAAGATCAGTGATGACTGCTCTGATACTTGGTGTTTCTTCTGTCAAATTATCTCCCTGCTGCCTCTAGAAAAATTACAAAATAATGAGAAATCCATCTGAAAAACCGAGATGGATTTTGAAGCACAATTGATTGGCTGTCCAACTTCAACAAGAGAGAAACAAGGCATTTTTAAAGTAATTTCCAAGGATCTCCGTTTAACAGATTATTTTGTACTTAAATTAGCGGGCCACTAAACCCTATAATACGTTAATTAGTTGTATTGTTTTATCTTTTTTCAATTAATTTTCATTTTCATACCCGCCGGATTTTGAAAATAGCTACGCTACTTCGTATTTAATGAAATTGCTATTTCATGACCCAATTTTTTTTTTTTTTCAAAGAGCTTCATATAAAAACTGGGGGCTTCAGAACATTTTGATCATTTATCAACAAAAAGAGAAACAAATGACGGGACAGCAATTTGTAAAAAAAAAACAGAAGGGGGCCAAAAGGGGCGGAAACGAATCTCACTTTTCAGAGGCTTTAGAGCAACGCAGCAAGCACAAATCACTACCACTAAGGTGTAGCAGTCATACAGAACTAGAAGTTACTGATATACAAAATTTCAGACTACCACTACGATGAATGAAGAGAAGGTTTCCCCTTTGATTTTACATGAAGACGCCTAACAAGGATATGATACAACAGCCTCTTTCTTCCCCACTTCCACCATATGGGTGGTTCAGTCCTCTGCCGCTTTTTTATTTGTTTTCCTGCAGGTATTGAGAGTAGTGAAAACACAAACGGAAAATCTCTAAACATCTTTCCGAGTTAAAATTTGACTACAAAGTAGAGAGAAGGGCATTGTAGATCTGAACCATCAAAAATTGAATAAACTGAAAGACAGCAAGCAGGAATTTCTCACTTGTATTGCAGTATGCTCCCCATTGGGATTGCAATTTTGCATAGCTAGATCCAAGGGATGGCCAGAAGTTCATTTGAATCTTCATGACTTCCAGAACAGTTTGAAGACCAGCTCTGGAAGGTGCAATGTTTCCTAATTCATATCCAGGACCTTCACCCAGCAATACCTTTTCAACAAATGCCCAGTCAGTGAAGTAATTAGATTTTAGACAACAAAGGTCAGTTTGAAGACCCTAGAGTCTGATCATTTTAGGAGGTTAGCAGGTACGACTTGGACTTGGCTGCCATGGTATCGCCACCCCTATATCTTTTTTAACAATTTCAATCATGTAACTTCTTCATGGTACATGCAGAGTTATGGAAAGTAAATTTCGATTCATATATAGGTCTACCATCCAAATTTAAATGTTTTTATCTATGACGAGTTTATGTGATTTCAGGTACTTGAATATTCACCTTGATCACTGAGGTGGCAGAAGATGATATTGAGCGTAGATTGTATCTGCAACAGATGAAATTATTTTCATGTGAACTCAGTTGACATGAGATAATTATAATAAAGTTAAAAAGTCAACTAGTAGACAAACCCGCCCTCTAGAATAACAAGCAACTTTCCACCAGTAAGAGTATACAACATATCTGTCATTCGTGAATAGCCAGCAGGAGTTACCTACAAAGACATCATTGCTGTGTCAATTTGACGAACCATCAAGAATAAAAGAAGCATAGAAGTAGATATGGTATTCATGGAACATCAAAAGAAAAAATGGCAAGAAAGTCGATAATTCTGGATGGACAGAGCTCCTTCAGTTCTTTGCAAGCAATTAATGCATCAATAGACTATTTTACAACACGATGAAAATTACCAAATAGCTCAGTAGAAATAGTATATATTGTGAAATGAGAAGACAAGAAACAATTGCAAACAGTTCAGTCAAAAAGCAAAATCCTTACATCACAGCATCCTAGAGGATCCCCCCTTGCAGCATCAAATCCAGCTGATATGATGGTGAAATCTGGAGCAAACTCAGTGGCTGCAATCATGTTGTTCAAGCATCATTGAATGTTTTAGGCATGAAAGACATGCACTTGTTATGAGAAACAAAACGACTGCAAACCATACAAAACACTGGAACAAAGACAAGATGGTAAACATTCCATGGAAAGATATAACAAAGCTTCATTCACAAACGCATAACAAATACTTAACTGTAGTTTCTTACACAGGCAACAAAGAAATATTAGTAAGCGTTAAAAAATCACCTCAGCATAGAGCATCCTGCACCTAAGCATGCCTATGGCAAACCAACACGACACTAGAAATTAATACACAAACAGCACAACAGCACACGGTTTTAGAAGAAACATTTACAACCTCTAGTTTTCCTAACCAATCTAGCTACTTTATGCCAGACCAGCAGTCCATACTATATCTTCATCACCCAAGGGCTAAATTACATAATAGAGTACTGATTATAGCCAGACAATTGATGCACTCTCTTTTAAATATTTTTAAAATAAAAAAGAGCACAAGCAAAAGAACCCACTTCCACATAGAAGCAGATTTCAACATTTAGCATGCAAAATCCATTAATATTTTACAAAACAAGCAGTCTTTCCCAATCCTGGTTCCTCCAAGGAAAAACTAGAACTATAAACACAATTGCCAAAGTTCAGACTGCAGACAATCCCTTGCTAAATTTAATTCACATTTATGAAATAACAAAGAGATCAACCTATAGGTAGCACAAGGTTTTGAAAAGCAAAAATATAATCATTATCACCAACTCCACCACGACTCCAGGGAATATTTACACAGGATCCTTCTGCACCATTTCTACCAACCTGCAAAAACATCCATGAACATTTACCACACTCGAAGTAAGATGCTAAAAATTAATAGGGCATATGAAGATATATAGGTCAATGATAATTACACAGCATGTAAAACCAAATTAACCAGAAGAGAAAAATACTAGTAGGATAAAATGTATCATCCTAAAAGTGTTCCAATTTTAGATGCAGCTTTGCAGATACACCGAGCTTGCACATTAGGATGTAATAATATCACTTTGCATACATTTTTTCCCTTCTCTTTTCATTACATTTTTTTTCAGTCAATCTTGGCCATTTCCTTTTCATTTTTTTATCAAATGTATATATATATATATATATATATATATATAGAGAGAGAGAGAGAGAGAGAGGAAAGGGTAATGAAGACAATGTACTAGGCCTCATGGGAGCTCCACGTCTTGCAGCTCTCCTTGAGGCCTTTGTAGCCTCATTTAGAGCCTCATGTAAAAGGTGACCTTGGTAAGGAGATGGCAAAGCACCATTGATGGTAATCTCACTAACTGGCAGGAAACTAGTTATTTTTCTCCACTTCATGTCCAAAGTTAAAAAAACAATGATGCACACAGGCACACTGTGACAAATTATATAATTTAACACAATAAAGTCCTCGACACTGAATACCGGAGAAATCACAATTAACCTGCTCTATTACTAACACAACCAAGATTTGATGTGTATTAACCCAAACCAAAATTTTGAATGTTAGTGCCAACCTTCCTGTCCCATGAAATATTCTGAGACCATGATGGGAACAAAATGAACAGAGGTACAGGCCTGGTCTCTAATTTCCTGAGTTTCAAATGCTAACAGCGATCCTTTTACATACCCATATTCTTCCAGCTCCAAAGTAGTTTAAGCTTTGGCTTCAGAAATATCTAACATAACAATATCTGGTGAAAAGATCATTTTAAAAACCTCTTCTAATGAAACTCAGTGAATTTTCTTCTACACTTGACCACCTGTACTGTTCAGACCTGTTACTTCCTATAAACTAGACAATATGCATCATCTTTAAATAATTTCCTCAAGCAGTAGCATATCATTCAGAGCTCAAAAATAATAATTCACCTCAAGGAAAAAGAGCAAAAACATGTGCATTACTTTTACAAAGAGTAACATAAATTGTATCTAACTGCACAAATCAAACACACTATATCTTCCCTCTCTATCTTAATGGCTAAACATCCTCAGTGTGAATTATAACACATCATTGACAGAGCTATCATTTTAGGAAATGGATTATTGAACTCTCAACTAAGGATAGGTCCGACTACAATAAGAACAACCATTCTCAGAAACAGAAACAAAAACAAAGACAAACAAAAAACAAAAAAAGAAGAAACCGAATCACAGTGATAATAAAAGCAATAGTACTAATAAAATAACAACTGAATAACAATATCCAGTAGCAAGGGATAATCTTTAATTCATTGGAGATGACGTATGAAATATTTCAATAAATGCACGTCTCCATTATCAGTTCATGAAAACTTTTCATTGAAAAGCTCGATAAACAAAGTTGTATTTCCCTACACATTCAATCAGTGAATATGTCCAACTCAATGAATTCAGTTTCTTGGATCATAGTCATTCCCTTCAAATGAACTCGTAGTAGGGTACAGCAGGGAAAAGGACAGGCAAATTTCAATTCTTGGATATACAGACGTAGTAAGAGAATGGTTTATGTGTCCCACTATAGATTCCTCTTAGTTAAATTAGGAGCCTTAATCCTCCTTTTAAGAAGTAAAGCAAATGGTGTGATGAGTCAAATACCTCATTAGCAGAGCCAGTGCCAGGATAGAACTTTCCCCCCTCATGTCTATGCAAAGATATGTATAAAACCTATAGATATATGCAAGTCAATCAACAAAAGCACTTAACACAAAAAAAAAGGAATAAAAAAAACCATTAAATGCAGAAAAGGAGAGAAGATATCCAGAGCATGCTTAGAATGCTTAAATTGTGCCTTATAACAGACTGCTCTGCATTACTGAAGGAAATCTCTTTAATACTTCAAAATTCTCTATACCAGGTGTTTCCATTGCCTAATTCTAAAACATTGCCAAAAGTATAGGCACTAGAATTACCTCATTTTACTGCATTTCAAAAACAAATTGATGGGGTTGACAAAAAGACAACAGGAAAACGAATTGCAAATCAGTTTCTAACACTATAAAGTGCGTAGCTCATTCATTAGGATAGGTATGGAAATTTTTACTTTCAGTTTCGAGAAAAGGAACATATTTGATCTCCTTTAGTATTATTTGGATAACAAAACATATTGTACAGCTCACCGATTTGTTCTGATCAAATATTTCTTGTGTGCCATTTCCATGATGGACATCCTGCAAGAATCATTATAGAAGTATAAAAAGAAGAAGAAAAAATTCAGCTTACTGGTCAAAAGCAAAGAACAAAGACTGGCAACAAAAAGCATCAAAAGCTGTCAGCAAATAAAAAAAAAAGTATCAAGTGCAGTCAACAAGGACATTACCCAATCAACTATAAGCACCTTCTTGGCACCAGCAGCCTGAGCAGCTAACGCAGCAACTGCAGCATTATTATGAAGACAGAATCCCATTGCCTCTCTTACACCAGCATGATGGCCAGGAGGCCGAACCTAATTGATATTAAATATCATTAAGAACATAATATAGACAGTTCCTCCACCCCTTGACAATACCAACAAAATTACATAACATGCAATCAGACATACCATAGCAAAACCATTTTTCACCCGTCCTGAGAAAATTGTTGAAGCAAGATCAGCACACAATCCTGCCGCAAGCCTAGCAGCACATGCTGAATGCTCATTAGCATATGTGTCAGGAGTGAAATAACTGCCAACAAACCAACCAATTAATAATATAACCAGTCTTATCATAGAACCAACAAGTTCAATGAAAATGGTGCCTTTAACAACATACCAATCAAGGAATGTGAAAGTGTGACCCAAGAGGGTAAATTATTAAACAAAAACACCTTTCTGATGACATTTAGACAGAAAACTTAAGCAAGAGAGGGGAAGCAGAAAAAGAAAAGGAAGAAGGAAAGAAAGGGAAATGAAAACAAAATATCCTAAAAGCTCAAACCTTTTAAGGGTAAAATCAGAAATAATCCATAAACCAAAGAGCAAACAAGCCTGAACAAAAATATAGGCCTAGGACAGGTATGAAATCTTCAAAAGCTAAATTTATACAATTGATTGAGACATCTCAACTCCTTAAAGATCAAATTACCCTCCAAATAAACCATGTAAAAGGCCATTTAAACCCCCATCAAAAAACCAGAATTTGACACCCCCCTAGCTTACAATTCCTAGCACACATCCAATCAGCGATGTCTTTACAGCATTACAGTAGACCCCAATAGTGAGAAATTAGGACAGCATTGCAAGGGCACACAAGAGTGCAGAAACACATGCACCCGTACAGCATAGACATACCTGGAGAAAATATGGCTTGTGAGTTCTACATCTTGAATGTGTTCCAACGAATGCACCTAGAATATCAAATGACCTCATCAAAGACATTATCATTGCTTTCATGATTACCCAACACATTTCAGACAATAAACCTATTAGACAAACACATGGATATCATTAGCACTCGATAATGCTTATCACTCACCATTTGAAGTTCTTCTCGGGTAATCTCTCTTGCAGAAATTGGGTAGCATCTTCCAGGAAATAACCCTGCATACATTAGTGATTGTTGTCAAGTTGCTTATAGATAATAAAGGGAATGCCAAAACTATTAGACAATCCGTCGATTATACAATAAAAGTATAGTGATTATATGGAACAAAGGAAGACAAACAGGAACTAATATTTCATTACTTAAGACTTTTATTGTGTATGATTATTTAGAATTATTTAGGAATACTAGTACTCATTATCTAGCAGTTAAAATAGGAATTTAGCTATTTTAGTTTTATTATCAAGACTATTTATAAGAGGGAAAAACATATGTACCAGCAGTTGCAAGGCTAGCAGCAATAGCTCGAAGGCGATCAGATCGTTCTGGGTGGGGATGTGACTTCATTTGGACCTGCTTTGGACATAGCGATCACCAAGAATAATTAACTAAATTAAGTGATCAGGAAGAAAAGAAATTGCCATCAACTTCCCTTGCAATATCACAGACAGGTAAATGACATATGACCATCCATGAAAAATTACAATGCATCAAAGTCATATTCAAAATCTATGTTTTAAACTGTGAAATTAGATACTATTGCCACTACATAAATTATTTTTGATGTTATATGGCTGGTTCACAATGTCACAACCTTTGGCAAGGGCAGCAATCCAACCAGAAATCACTAGATTTCCATCACTCCCTCAGTGAGAAACAATTTCCATGTCTCTACCATTTACATCTTGCTGAATTGTCCTGTTAGCCAATATATGTTTGAAAGTAATCCACAAATCCATGCCTTAAATTACGCCTAAATGCTTGCAATTGCAGACAAGGATGGCAATTCTTTTTCCCAAGTTTACTCTTGCCAATGGAATCAAATTGAAAATGCAATTTTAATCATCACCAGTAATAAGAGCATTGAGGTCAAGCATTGAGTATTGGTGGAAAGGAGCAGAAGCAAGTATATATGGTATTTCATCCCAAAAACTGTGTATGCGTATAATTTTGTGTTTGCATAGGTTTAAATGCATACAAACTCCTTTACTTTACGATGCCATCAATGAGAGAATTTTAAAGATCTAGTTATCGAACCGTTTTTGAATATTTTGATATTTTCTGTAAAACTATTTGTCTTATTTAGAAATCTAAGCTTATTTAGGAGCTCTATTATTAAGCTTATTTAGGAACTAAAAATTATTAATCAGGTGCTTTCTATTAGCTTTGGTTTCCTTTCCTTATTTGCTTTTATATTTCCTTCTTAGTTTAGGACTATTAGTGATGTTGGTGCCTATAAAAGGAGCACCGTATTCTATGTAACCATAGGACTTCAAATGATGGAGCTATGAGCGCTTTTGTTTAGTTTACAGCTGCAGCCTTGGGTCCGATTTTCCCCTCCTCTTTCCTAAAAGCACTCTTTTCTTCTTCCTTTCTTCCATTTCTTTCTTCCTACAGTAGGGTTACTATTCAAAGGAATAGTAACCATAACAAATCCTCCTAAAAATACACATCCTTAACCAATCCCAATTCCACATGCAAAAACTCCTAACCCTAATTCCCACCTAAAATCCCTAATTCTCCAAACCTAGCTCACCACAAAAGGAATTAATCCAAAGTTTTCTTACATCACTTCGGAAAAGCATACCTTTGCTCCAGTCCTTTCAACTACTCAAATGGCACCATTTTTTAAAGTTCCCATGTAATTATACCTTCGAGAGCCAGAACAAACGAACCATTTTGGGACGCACTATAATCAAGAGAGGGAAAAACATGGAGTGGAATAACTAAATCAATTACAGAAGTGATAATATGGCAAACACAATGGAGTTGACAATAAAAAATAGTGGCAAGGGTATCACTTGGAAACTACCCCCTAACAACCCCCTTTTCCCATACAACTAGGAAGTGAAGAGGGAAAGAATAAAGGCACCATACCTCTGAGTGTAGCAACATCCTCTCATCAAAACCAATTGCTGTCAAACTGTTGGAGGCTGAAAGTTGTGAGTGCATCTCTGCATTGATAAGGGTAAACATTATGGTAGTAGTCACAGATTAACACCAGACAATAAACCCCTCACATAAAAGTTGATATATTAAGCTATTAAATGGAGAACCTTTAAAGGTGAGGATGAAGTCACCAAATTGAAACTTAATGAACCACTTGATGTTTTCATCATTAAGGACATCATTCAAAAGTTAACAGATATTTTATGTTCCTTTAGATCCCCTGAAACTATAGAGGAGTCTGTCCAATATGTATAGTTAATTAGCTGCTACACATTAGGAGATGTGGACCAATCTGTGCAGTTAATAAGCATAAATACTAACAAGGACCACTAACCAGGAAAATAAATAAGAACTATGATAAATCAAATGAATAAATGATTAAAAAAACAAAACAAAGGAACAGCAGACAACAACTTGTCGATTATGACCAACGGTTTACTCCAAGCCTTAACAGATGTTCAGAATCATTCATTCATTCATACTCCAGAAACTAGAGAGAAGTCTATCTAACATTTATAGTTACCTAATAATATAAAACCTGTTTGGAGACCTGGACCAGCTTATAGAATTCCTAATCTTATTCCCATATACTAACAAGTTCCACTAACAGGTAGTGTGTATATATATATATATATAGCAAGTATGATCAATCGAATGCACAAAAAAGTGGAGGAACAATACAATATGATCAATTATTGAAACATGTATCAACAGGCTTAATGGTTCATGGAACTGAATTTGGAGGGAAAAAAAATTCCAGTTTTTAAAGACAACTGTAAGATAGAATTTCCAACTCTGCACCCAAGCTATTCAAGTTTCACGTTATGACCACTTCTATACAAATGAACGAGTAGTATGCATGGTTTTGCATATTAAATAAAGCCCTCCATCAAATTATGATTACAAGTACTTTGATCTACAGGCTGAAAATTCAAACACATTATACCCATGTGGTAACTTTAGTTATCTACCAAGAAAATAGTTTGATAACAGAAGGCAATGAGGTCAATGCTTTACAATCAGTGTTGGTTCAGGTGAACATACTAATTAATAACTACCAGGTGCTGGCTTGCAGTGTACACATGATCAACTTATATGACAACATTTTGAGCAGGAGTAAGTGCCATAATCTCACACAAATTGGTTTATATGGAATATTATAACACATATAAATTCAACAAATTATCTTCTTCCTAAAAACTTTAATCATTTGTCAAGTTTCTACTACTTACCACTATATTCAGTGTGGCTACCAAATGAAATTTAATCATCGTTCATGATTGAAAGAAGAAAATGATGGGGGGAAGAGAAGAGGGGGCGATAAGAAAATATTGGTAGTAGTAGCTGTTAGCTATGAAAAACAGATACATGTAATCACCTTTGTTTTTTCCTTTCATTTCTGACTCAACCTCACTGCAACCTGCGTCTTGTGATGAAGGAGATGCAAAGCACCCCAGCCTCAAAATACCAGAATCTTTATGTTCACCACATAACTGCATAGAATAGATTGTGCAAGTCATCCACACACATACCATATCACATAAATATGTTGATGCGGATATTGATTCTAGTGTCAGCAATGCATAATGCACCACCAAAAGATGACATGAAACATACATCACAGATGACACCATCGCCAAGATTAACCATGGTGCAGTTGACGCAAAACCACTTTATAAGCTCTACATGCTTTTGCACAGGCTCCCAGTCACTGTCGTCTTCATCGTCTTCATCAAAGAAATCTGTGTTGTCATGAATGTCCTGAAATGTCAAGTCTCCCTGTCTAGCCTTTTTCTTCAAAAGAAAAAACAAATCACATTACTACTTTTCAAGTTGACATGTTATTAAAGCTAAAATAACCATCTCATGCACTAATAAATCCCCAATATGTTAAGTCATTAATGGGTTCAGCTTACACATACAAAAACAGGTTCTATGTCACCGTCTAAGTTGCCATCTACATCTCCCGTATTCATCATTAAATCATAATCTTCACCACTTGAACTAGTTCCAGCTCGATTAGAACCCAAGTTTTCATGTTTGCCATTCATACCATTACTGGAAAGACCACGCCTTTCTTTGTGAACACTCTTCTGAGCCTCCCCATTTGCTAAACGACCTGTTTTAATTGTTTCAGAACCCATATTGCCTCCAAGATTCGAATAAATATTTTCTGCATTTTCATCAAAATCAAATTCACAAAGCTAATAGCAAAAACACGACGACTAAGCATCAAAATGTAAAGTGGTTAACTGCAACATGAAAAGGCAACAAGGATTAATTTATATAAATATTTCAGCAACATTACGAAATAAAATAACAATAACTGGTCTTATTTCTTTCCAAATAATTCTAAAATTAAAGAGTAAGATAACCACACACACACACAAAAAATCACCATCATCATCATCTTCAAGCTATAAAAGGCCACCATTCCAACTATAATATGATATGGTTACAGAGGAATGGAAAAAGAAAATTCAAAAACTAAACTTTTATTTATTACTGGGTGTACAAGCTCTAAAATCACGAAAAATACAAATCTAAACTTCGAACCCTAGAATCTCACAGTGGCAGCTTGCCAGATTCTCACCGGTTAAGAATGCGAAAATCGAGAGAGAGAGAGAGAGTTAAATCAATAATGGAGGGGAAAGAAAACCCTAAAAGAATGCAATACTTCTTTAGGGCTAACAATTTAAAGTAGTAGAAGAAGAAGAAGAAGAAGAAGGTATTGATTTAATTAGTCGATTTACCTGAAACTGCAAAAACAACAAAATGAAGAAAGCGAAATCGATTTTGACTTTCACTATTACCTTACTAGTGCTGTTGTTTTTGCTTTGGGAATCACGATCTATTCTTTTTCGTTTCAATTTCAAGTTTCATCTTTGCAAGCGGGTCACCCCATTCGGGTCGGGTCAACTCAATTCGGGCTTTTACTTAATTTTTCTCGTGGCCCATTAGGCTTGATAATATTTTAATTTGACTGTAATTTAATCCTTTAATTTATCACCACAGATTAATTAATCCTTAAAATCAATTAATTTTTTAACTAGTATTGACAATCCTTTTTTTTAATTATATTTCATTCCAAACAATGCTTTCTTTTGTCTTCAATCTTTTCTATTAACAAAAGGTAAGCATTTTGTTTTTGTTATGGAAATGATAAATTGTAGTTTTGGAATATTTCATCTGGGATTTATAATGTGCATATAGAATTGTAAAGATAAATTAATTTAAAATTATAAAATGCAAATATAATATTAAACATTTAAATATAATTTCAAAATTTAATCTATGTATTTTACTCCATTTTTAATTAGAAAATCAAGGTAGTTAGAAAAAAAAATAAACTACTCGCACATAAATATAACTTGATAGTTGTGCTTGCTTATAATCAATTAGATAAATGGTTAGTTATGAATTTAATTGAAGTTTTTGTTCCTTTAGATTTGGTTGTTGATCTTTAATTTTTTTTATTTTGATTTTCAAAGGTTATGATGTTTTTATTATATAATTTTCTTCGGATTGCATGCTATCACATATCAAAAGGTATTGGTGATTATTTCAAGGTTAAATGACAATTCAATTTTATATTATATAATTTTTAATTATGTTAATAAAATTAACATAATAGAGACCAAGAATAAAATTAATAGCCTTTTCCCATGTATATTATTCAAGAAACGTGCAAATTTATACTTTAATTTTTTAATTTTAATCTTTTTATATTTGTTCCCTTATATTTTTTTTGTTTATGTACTAAACTTTATTTTTTATGTTTCAGTCTTTAAATCTTAAAAGAGAAGAGAGAAAGTCATTGAAATTTTTTAAATGAGAGAAAGTTCTTGGGTGCTTATATTTTAGTCTTCAACAATATTAATTTTAGTGTTTATTGATTTGAATTTGAGAGAGAAATTCAGTGAAAGTAGTTTTCAACTTCAATAATATTGGAAAAAAATAAATTAAAACTCAAGAAATATTTTTATTTGATTTTATTTTTGAGATTTTAAGCCAATTAGAATGTGTTTTCTTGTCATTATCAGGGTTATAACGCTTCATTAGATATTATAGGTGAAAAGTGATTGAAATCTGAGTTTTCGGGTTACTTGAACCTTGATGTTTTGGTAACCGAAGATATTTTTGGAGCCCAAAAAACATGGTAGACAAACGAACGATAGTCTGTTCAAATGATCAACTCATCATCCATCAATTTTATAAAAACAATAGTACATACGACTTGTCATTCACCTTTAAAAAAAAAATAAAAAATCAAGCATGGTTAGGTTTTATTGTGGCATAGGAGCACGAGCCCATTCATCCAAGCATGTTTGACTCTTTAATTTTTTTATTTCATTATATTTTTTTCCTTTTACATTTTATACTAAAACAAATCTAATTATATATGAAACTAATATAAGAAATTCTCTAAATATGGATGAAATATCCACTTTTTCTATATTTTAAAATTTAATTTTTTATATTTTTTTAATGCATTCACATCAAAATTATCAATTTATTATTTTTTTAATCAAAACTTACTTTTGAGATTGTGATAAGTTTTTTATCTAAAAAATATTTTTAATAAAAAAATTCAGGAAAAAAAGAATGCATTAATAGGGGGAAAAAGTTTTGATTAAAAGAGAAACTTTTATGCTTTTTTCATATCGTTAAATATTTTTTGATATTGATTTCATATAATTAAATAAAAAAAATTCAAAGAGTGTCTTACATCAAGAGATTAAATATTTTCATATGCATTTATCTCTTAATTTCATGCTTTAGTTTTTAGTTAGTATTAATAAAAAATTTTATGATTTATTAATTAATGCGACTTTTAATTTATTTTTATTAAATATAAGCATCAACTTTTCAATTTTCATTTAAAATTTGTTATCATACCAAAAAATACATTCATAATGCCTGCACATTCTTTTTTTGTATTTGAAATTAACTGAGTATTATATTTGCAACATAGCGTAGGTAGTTAGCTAGTTTAAAACTATGTTAGATAGCCACCAACTCCACATGCATAATGTTGTTTTGTGTTTCGTTTTTGGTCATTAAATAATGATATTTAATTGTATAGTTATTTATTGGAAAAGTAAATATTTAATTTTTTAGTTGCATTAGTCTTTATTTTTTAAGCCAATACTACTTCTAGTTTTTATTTTTTTTCAAATGTCATATAAGTTTCATGACCTTCAGTATTGATAGTTATAAAAAAAAGAGTTAAAAACCCATCTCCAAAATTTTGACACTAAAAAGAGGGTTTGCGAAATTTTTTTTTCATTTTCATGTGTTTGTTTTACATAAAATATTTTAAAAAACCAAGTAAATCTAAAATATTTTACAATTAACCTATAAACTCATTTCATATAAAAAAACATTTTCAATCCATAAAATTCTAGACAATAATTAACCCATTATATCATACAACTATTTTGATAATTAATATCACCATTACTATCATCGCTATAACATACTACTAACCACCCAACATATTTCCACCACCACCACTATCATTTTGTCGTAACCACTACCCCACCACCACCTTATGAGTTCACCACCACCATAAACATCACAACTACAATAATCACTGTCACCACTTCATCACCCTAACACATTATCATTATTTTGCTATTATCACAGTTTCATATCATTATTCATCAAATATCATAAAATTTATTTTATTTGAAATGGTTTGCAAAAAACATTATATGTAAAATAATTTATATTCATAAAATATCTAACAAAACATAAACACTCTCTTAAATTAAAAATCTCATACTCATAAAGTAAATGTAATAAAAAAAGCTAAAATTATCATAATAACTCCATGCTTAAGTATTAGCCATGTGTGTGATCTTGTCAATCACATATGAATTGTAACTTTCTATTATTTAAAAAAGATATAATTTCACCAAGGTAATCACAAAACAATTTTTTCTTTAGCATCAAATATATTTTGCTTGGTGTAACTAATGAAGTTTATGTTAATCTCAAATACTCCGAAGTATAATCTCAATGTTTAAACCACAATTGTTATTCAATCCAACTATATTATTTTTCATAAGTAAAAGTTCATTTTTAGATGCATAAAACTAAGTAGTCATTAATTTATATTAAAAAGAAGTACAAAACTCTTTTTTCTTTTTATTTGTTTACTTTTAAATTTTAAATTTAATAAATTTGCTTATGATGGCTTGACAAATTGCACCATGTGTTAAACCTATGCATTCAAAACCTAAGTTACAATGAATAAAACTTGCAAAAAATCAAACATATTAAAATGGAAGGAAATAAAGATTAAGTGAAAAACAAATGACATTTTCTCTACTATGTTGATTATCAATTATTATAATAATTATTTCTTCTATTAAGGCACTTAATTCCTCTTATATTGTTTTATTTGTACCTCTTTTTCTCTAAACATGCTTTTATTATTATTATTAAAAAAAGGCTCATATGCATATCTGAAATTATTTCTACATGATTACCACTTTAACCATAGATAAAATAAAGGAGCATCGCTTAACCTAGAAGCATGATTACCTCTTATTTTATAATAGAAGAAATGTCATTAGCACTTAACAAGATACCAAAAAAAAGTGAACTTGACTCATCATAAACAAATTGAATTTATGAAATACTAGATATGGTGCAGTTGGGAGAAAATGTTAGGCGACTTTTTTGCACTTTCATCCTTCTTGTTTACTTTGTGTGGTCCCTAATCAACTTTGTTTTGGTGTTCTATGATGTTTTATACTTGCCAATTTGTTAGAAAAATTAAGGGTGTTAAAAAAACTATTTCGTTCCAATATTTGCATTATCTAACTTGATTTAACCCGTCGAAGTTAGATAATGTGAATATTACAAATGATAGTGGGTCAAAAACCCTAAGAAATAGATATTACAGGTCGAGATTTTTAAAACTTGATCAATTCAACTCAACCTATATACCCTATAATAACAAACTTAATTTTTTGTTATATGTTTTTTTTCAATTAATTCTTCTATTTTAGTCAATTGATTCAGTTTATGTATTAAGTCTAATTATTTGTTATAGCTTATAACATGTTTTAGACTAATTTATTGATCACAACTCTTAGTTCTAATTCAACTCAACCCATGAGAACTAATAATATAAACCTAACCCATAGATATCTTTAATATTTATAAAAACTTAGCTCAACTCAATATGTCCAATCTCAATAGAGTTTACAATTTGTAAAATATCAAAAGTTGGGATGAATACAATTATTGATCCAAACTCAATCCAACTATATCCATAAACACCCTTAAAAAACCATCATATACATTAAATTCATGATTAACTAGCACTTATTTATTGGGAAGGATTGTAATTGGTGGACATGATATCTTTTTGGTTTATTGGATAGGTTTGCATGGCTTATGGTTTCTCTTTTTTTTTTAATGGCTATTACTAGGAAAGAGTCTTCATACAACGAAATGATTGATGGAATTCTGTATGGCTTAGTTTAGTTTCTTTTGGTTAATTTTTTTGGTCACTTTTGTTTGATTCCTATGATTTCATTTTGTTTTCATTTGCCACATCTTGTTTTTAACTTAATGGGTTTTGTCCTCTTTTGTTTATATTTTTCTTTGGTTTTATTAGGATTTGTTGGTGTTGTGTTTCTCATTGTTTTATGATATTTTTTTTTGCGTTGAGCCATCCATGCTTTTTTTCATTGACATGTTCTTGCACATCATTTTTTTTTCTTGTTGTTTTTGCTTTAATGATGTTTATTAGTTATGTTTGGTTGTTTATTAGTGTTGTTATAATTGTTGGTTGCTTTTTTTCCCTGCAAGTGCTTTTCTTGATTCTTTTTTACTCTATTTATTTTTGTGGTCCTTTAATATATGACTTTCCTATTCTTATTTGCTTTTATCTTATTGTATTATTATTTTATCTTAGTGCTTAAATGAGACATGCCTTCATTTATATGTTGTGTCTTTCACATCAAATCTTAGGTGGTGTATGTTATTTGTTTCCATTGGTTTTGTTTCTATTTAAGTTAATCATTGTTTGCCATCCATTGTTCATATTTTTTGGTGTTATTGTGGCATTGCGTGGTCATCATTTAAAACACTAGTTTCTTTGGCTTGCATAAGTTAACTTGAGAAGCACTGCTTATAAGGTTTGTGATATGGCCTCTTTTTTAGTTTACTCAAAATGACTTAGTTTCATAAGTTGTTTTTTGTTATCTTGTTATTATCTGGGATGCTAACATTTCTTTTTGATAAGTCATTGAGGCTCTTTTTTTTTTGTAAGATTACTAAATTATTTTCCCTCTTCAATCATGTACGATAAGTTCCAAATATTATAGGTAATGTGCTAAAAGGTATGTGTACATGTGTAATTGCCTTTTACATCCTAGTCTTTTTATTGTGATATATGAATCACTTTCTTCCCTCATTTATTTTATAGATATTATAATTGATGTTGTTGGTTGGTTGATTTTTTTTTATAAAGTAAAATGGTACCTTGTAACTCTATTTTTGTAGTTGACAAGACCTTAGAGCAGAATGGATTGGAATATGCATTTTAGTTGTTATTGTAGAAACCTTCTCTTGCTTTAAGGGCATGCTTAAAGGGTAATGACATGTAAATTACATATTCAAATGCTCAAATATCTTTGTTTTTTTTTTTTTATCTTGGTGTTTTTAGTTGTAATGTGTATTGTGTTAGGTTGTGTTTTTTGTTTCTTAATTAAGGTTTGAACTTAAGTTTAGTTGTGTTTTCATCTTAAAAAAGTTTAAAATTTAAAAGAGGGATTGTTGCTACAAATAGTTAAATTAGGTAAGAGGTGGTTAGGTTAGTTCCTTTAAAGACGTTACCAAGTTTGTCCATTATCCTTTTATGTGAAAATAGGGAATTATATAATAGTTTATCATGCAACTAAATCACCTTGATTTGTCTATCAAAGAAAATCCATATTTATTTATGGTTTTGACCGGTTGCTATTCTATATTTTTTCTTTTCTTGTTGCATCTTTGCGTAATGACTCATTTTATACTATTTTATTATAATTATTTTATTGATTTGTTCAATTGCTCATTCTTTTCTATTTGCATTTGCACTATTGTTTATCTTTTATAATGTTTTTTCCTTAAAAGAAGGATCATCGATCATTCACTGATATATTAAGTTTGTGTCTATAATTTTATGCATAGATACTCGACGTTGTAGACTAACATGTGTCATACCCTTACGGTTTACTATATGTTCATGTTAATGCCTTTGCATTTAAATGAGTTTTGGTATGTTTGAGTCAACCTTAGAAAAAAAAAAAGGTCCAAAGTTAGAGAATAATTTCAACATACACTTTTTCATTTATGTCACCACATCATTTTCATCTTCTCATAATCATTTTTATCTTTATATACTTTAAGGAGTACCTTAAATCAAACTTAATGAACTTATCTTTATATACAATTCTTTCTTAAAAGTTATCAAGGTTATTAAAGTTTATAAGACAAAACATGATCACTTTCCTTCTCAACCAACATGTGAGTTATCATTTCATTTCAAATCATCATTATATGACTACACACATCAATTTCATTACAATTTACAACATTTATTTATATTACAACATATTTACATCTTTTTTTTTTCTTTTTTGGCCAACCACTAATACCTTTAAGCACCGAATTTTTTCATTTAAATTTCAAAAAATTTCTTTACTTTCTAAAGCCATTACATCAATTGACAACCAATTTCCATTTTCCTTAAATTTTATCCAAGAATCCTAAATCCAAATTCGTAAGAATTCAATCAAATTAATGTATTAATCTATAAGAACTTTATGCAAATGTGTTAGAACACCTTACCAAGCAATAATTTAGAGCTCTGACACTCCCTAAATCAAAATCTCCAACCTTTTTGCTTCTTCTTCTCTTTCTAGCCTTTTATTTTCTCTTTTGATCTTTTCTTAAATAAGGGTTTGATGTGTTTTTCTCTCTTACAATACTCTTTTTTTACTCTTAACTTCACTCTTTAGCCTTTAGAGGTGTAAGAATAGAAGAAAAATAAAAAATAGTCATTTTCTCCCTATATAGCCCCCACCAATTTTATAAAGACTGCAGTCAAAATGGTCTGACCATTTTGAGAAATGGTTATATCGGTTCATCAAATCAGTCTAGCCTTTTAATTAATTAATGTACCCTATAAAAAAAAAATTAAAGATACACCATATGAATTGTGGAAATATAGAAGATGTTTCTGTAAATACCTTAAAGTGTGGAGGTGTCTTATAAAGGTGACAGTACCTGATCTTAAAAAAAGTCAAGATATGACCTAAAACTGTAGATTATGTTTATATCAAATATGTTTAATGGTAGTTCATATTAATTTCTTATACACAGGTTAAGTATTAAATATATTCATCATAATACTATATGGAATCAAGGAATGCTACTTTATTTGAAGATGTGTTTTCATTAAAATAAACATAAGAAAATCATTCATTTAAGAAAACAGTTGAAAGCTAGCTTAAGTAATCATTATCAATTGAAAAATGATCAAGTTAAGCCTAACAAAAATAACTAAGATATTCGATCCTGGTTTTTAACATACTTGTTAGAAATGAACCTTAAACCCACTCCAAGGTAATGTTTTATCCCAAAGCTTTTCATTAGAAGGAAACGATCAATAGAGAAATATAACCTATTATAAATAATCATATATGGTAACTAATAGATCTTCCACCTAAAAGCAAATCATTAGGCTATAAATAGATCTTCAAAACAAAAATGAAAGTTGTTGAAACTATTAACAAATACAAAGCAGGAGTTGTTGTTAAAGGATTTAAATAATAAGAATGTATGAACTATTTTAACACATGTTTGCCTATATCAAGAATAACTTTCATGCAACTATTAATAGCCACCACAAATATTAATAAGCTTAAAATAGATTAAATGGATGTAAAATAGCTTTTTTTTAATGGTGATTTACTAGTAATCCAATTATGGATCATTGAAAAATAATAATATACATCTTGGATTATAGATTACTAGTAATCCAAGTAGTAATAAATGGTGATTTACTAGTAATCTAAGTATGGATCAATGAAAAACAATAATAGGATACTCAAATATTTGAGGTATATATTAGATATTTGATATCTAATTACATTATACTGGTTACCTGGTGGTACTAGAAGTGTATAGTGATGTCAATTGAATATTTGATACTAAGATTGAAAATCCACTAGTTGATATGTCTTTATACTTGATGGAGTAGTTGTGTCATGAAAATCCTCTAAACAAATGTGTATCGTAATATTCATGATGAAATCAAAGTTTATTATTGTTAATAAAGCTTGAGAAGAAGGGAATTTCTTAGAGGAAATTCTTTACTGGCCAAAACTAGTGCTAGCAATATATCCATTACGATAGTTAGTCTGTAATTGTAAGGGCACAATATAGTAAATATAATACTAAGTCTACACATATATGTTATAAATATAATACCATTAAACTCATTCTCTTAACTAGTATTATTTTCATTGACTATATAATGTCAAAGAAAAATATTGTGGATTCATTAACTAAAGATTTATTAAGAGAGCTTGTATAATTCATCAAGAGAAATGACTTAAAGCCTTTAAAGATAAAATAATAGAATGATGATAATTATATTTAGCTGACTGAAGATCTCAAAATCTTGTTTCAAATGAGAAACTAAGTCATACAATATTTTTAATAGCACTTGGTATTTCTTGCATATTCCTATGAAAAAAATAAAAAAGGTACTAGTTATAACATGATAAAAGGTGAGCTATGTTCTAATTATTTTCATATCTTGGTATAATAAGTGGAATATAATAGAGTATTTTTAATGAAAGATCACCTATATAAGTGAGAAATATGATTGTTTATTTAAGAATTAAAAAAAAATGAATTCTCTAAAATATTTATAAATTTCATGGTCATAATAAATACAACAGTGAAAACCAAAGGAAATCATTAGCCAGAGAACAATATGAGTATTATTGTCTTAGTAAACATAAAATACATAATAGTTCAAGATATCCGATAGTATTTCACCAAGAACGGTTCAAAACTATAAGCTACCTATCTTGATGTAGTGACCCACTAAATTAGTATCTTGATGTAGTGACCCCCTAAATTAGTATCTTTCTACGAATCTTTGAGTCTTCTATACTATTAAGATAATTTCTATTCATGTGGGGAATTGATGGACGATTTATTTTAAAGACATGGTTATTGAAAGTGAGGTCAACTCACTTTTAGGGTTAAAATTTTATTAGAATTTATTCTCCAACATAAGTTTTTTAGCATGACACATTAACATAATTAAAATAATTTATGGGTAAAGGAGAAATTGATTTAAAAAAATCTTAGTTGACATGTTTTTAAGAAATCCAAAAACCATCTAAAACTCTCCCACATAAAAAAAAAGTACTAGGTGGAAAAGTGGAGAGTTAAAATTAGATCAAAAGAGTTCAGTTCTTATAGAGGAGAGGACCTAAGTAAATTAGGATTTAAGCCTCAACCCAAAAAAGCGCTCGCGTAGCCTGTCCCAGCTCTACTCATACTCAGGCTTAGAGCCCGTTTGGCTAAGTGTTTACGGCTGCGTTTATTATATAACAGTGGCAACACATCGTTTGGTTATAAAATCAGTCGTGATTTTTATGCGTGGGCCCTACCATTATCTGCGTTGAAAACACTATTTTGTTAAAGCTGAAATTGCGTGCTGCTCATTGCATTCCTACCTCTCTCTTTATCTGTTTAATGCGTGGGCCCTACAATTATATCTTCTGACTGACATTCCACATATTTTTGCAGAGCTATATTATTTGTTTTCTTTCCTTTTTATTTATTAATCCTTGCAAATCTTAAATCTCGAACCATTTATATGCTCTAGCTTGCCTTCCCATCTCATTTCTGGATTTTGTTTTCGTCTCCTGTTCAAGGTATTTGATCTCCATCTTTGTTCCCTTCCAGCTCTACTATAATTATATATTATTTTTTGTTTCATGATTTTGGTTTTTAAGTCTTTGGATTTTTATGGCCGAACCAAAAAAGCTAAATGCATTGAATCAGATCTGACCTAGTAAAAAACAAAATTCAATTTTTATTTTTATTTTTAATTGTGTTTTATTCGAAAAACTAGTATTTTCACATAAACAGTAGAGACACTCTCCACTTTTCCGGTCGGATCGGGTCCAGTCCAAAGCTAAATGTATTGAACCGGTCCGACCTAGTAAAAAAAATTCAATTTTTATTTTTTTAATTGTATTTTATTCAAAAAATTAGAAGGAGATCGCTTGATGACGTATAATTTGCAGAATTTGATCGTAATTCCAATTTTGTTCCTGATGATATTTTACCTGATGTTGTTGCGCGCTTAAGAAACCAAGAAAACTATAGTCCTTGTCGGATCAATTTCGCACGTGATGAAATTGTAGATAGTTTAATGGAACAATAAAAAAGAATTTGATATAAGTAATATTTATTTCATGATGTAATAGCAGTACTTAAATCTATAATATTTAAATTAAAAACCAGCAATATTAATATATACATATATTTTAATTATTTTATAACCTTAATTTGAAAAACAATTTTTTAACCAAACACATTAAACTACTTTTTGTTCAACCTCAATTTCAACCACATTTTTAACTAAACATATATAAATACCAAACTAACTTCAACTAAAAATACTTTTTATAAAATAACTTTTTTCAAACCACAATTACAAAAACTATTTTAGCCTTGGACCGAGGCTTAAGTTCATGTCTGAGTTTACTGTAAAATAATTTTTCGATTGCAAAAGATTGTTTTTGCTAACCTCTTCTAGGCTTGGGTTTGGATTTCTAATACTTTGGTCCATAAATAATTTTATCTACCAACCTTTTGGATTTCTAATAATTCTTTTGGGTAACCTAAACAATTTCTAGACAGTTTTTTAAATAAAAAATCATATTTAAAGCCAAAACTATCAGATTCGTTTCTATTTTATGATAAGTAATCAAGGATGATAATAAAGGAAGTTTGTATTATTAATTACCAAAATAAATTCTCTATAAGTTTCGGTTCAAAGATTAAGTATACAAAAAAGGGATGAAGATTTTTCTGTACTATTTTTCAAGATTTTACAACTCTTTCTCATCTTAGTTTTTAGTGTTTTCTCCTCTATTTTTATGCTCCAATTTCTTTTTTATTTTTCCTTCCAGTCTAGAGTTCAGTTTAGTGTTTGTAGAGAGACACTTGTGTCAAAATTCTTTGGTTTATTGATCTTATTTAAAAGTGTATTTAAATAAGGTGATGTTTTTGGAATCTTAGGAGGCTTATTGCATACATTCTATTTGCACCAAGTGAAGAGTAATAATACTTTAAGGACAAAGAAATAATTCTTGACAACAACAAAGGTTGAATATATCTTAATTACTTCAACAAGTACTCTATATTATTTTAGTTTAAATTTAATATACTATACGTATTAGTATGTATGATAGAATTGTGTTTCTATTTTGTAGGCAACTTCATATATATACTTAGTATACATGCTAGAATCTTACATGATATATAGTTTTTATTGCAAGTTTTTCATGATATATATAAAATCACATGTTTAGAAACTAAACTTGTATGAATATCATTCTAATTTTTGAACAACTAATTTATTTAATATACAGTTATAATTGATAAACTAAGCAATTCATGTTAATTAACTTAATTAATCTAATATAACTTTTTGACAACAAATAATTATCTTTGCAAATTTTGTTCTGGATATATCAACTAAGTAAAACTCCTTTTACAACAAACACTTGCAGAAGGTACTTCCCTTCTCTGTTTTTTTATCCAACTAGCACACTTAACACTTTAATAAGGTATTTTCATGTTGCTTACCTCCTAATTCTTTATCCATTACAACCCCATCCAAAAATATTTTTAATCCTTGAAACATAATGATGCTAATTGTATTAATTATATATCTAGCTAGCATATATGTATATTCAAGCCATTTCTTTTTTCGTTTTATTTGCCATAAATTACTGATAAACAACTGAAAGCTAGCTCAAATGTTGCTTATTTTTAATTGATAAACATAGTTTAATTAATTAATTTTGGAATTAATGATGTATCTTTAAAAATAACAAATATGAAATGTCTATTTTAATCAAGTTTTGCACAAAAACTAAAATAGTCATAAATTATAATCGCTAGCACACTACAAAAAGATGTAAGCTAACAAGAGAACTACGTGTCCATAACCAACCACTCGACACTTCACTGTTTTTGTGTGCAGATAATGCAAAACGAGCTTAAAAGATATGAAAGAACCCTATACTCACTCACTCTCTCTTTGCCATTTCTTTAATTTCCCCCTTGAAACTAAAGAGAATATCCATGGTAGTTAATAAGCTAATCATGGTGATGGATAGTACAACTACTATGGAATCCTATTGGAACACCATTCTTGAAGACTATCTTGAAAAGATTATTAGGTTTAACACGTTCCCTCTCTCTTTCTCTCAGTTCTCTTTATTTATTTATAGCTCTTCTACATATAGTTGTTTGTTCTTTATATGTCAAGCTTTTTTGGAGCCTATTAGTGTCATTATTCTTTTGTGATTTGTATGTAATACTTTTTATAAATGATGGTGGGATGAAGTATCTTTTAAAGGACCTACAAAATATTTATAATTTTTTAAAAAAACTAAGAGTGCCAGATTTATTTCATTTTATAACCACACATAAACCGACCATTCAATTTAATATAAATTGTTTTGCATTGGTTTTCTCATTGTTGGCTATTTCTAAAGTTGTTTTTGGAATTTTTAAAGTCTTTTAGTTCAAAATATCAAACGATATGCATTGAATAAGCTTAGTTGTATGTTAGTACACATGGATATTGTCCTAAAATGTTTCTTAATTATATGAAATGTGATGTATAGTGTTTATTTGTTACATGCAATGCTTAGAATAAATAAACTTCGCTTACAAATGCAAAAACAAAAAGGAAATTAAAATGAAATACAAAAGAATGAGGGAAAGAATTTCATATTCAAAGATTTATATCAATACAATTGAAAGCATAGTGTGGTTCTAATTAAATATCTAGTTTTAATAAATTTAGTTAAATTTTTTCTCATAAACATTTAACTCATACATTAAAATTTAACAATTGAATGATAAAATTAAGTGTAAAATGTATATGATAGCTAATGTCATCAACTTGCATATATTATAATTTAAAAGTAATTTTTTTTATCATACTTTTATCGAAAATGTCTATTTTAAAATGGAAACAAACACTACATTATTTTTATCTATAATTGTGTATAGATATCATGAAAACACACCCACTCATGTTATATGTAAAAAAAAAAAACTATTGCTTTGTTCGTCTTTAAATTTTTTTGTATAAATAACTAATTTTTATAATAGAGTTTTATTTCATAATTCAAAAAAAAGTTTTATTATAATTCAAAAAAATAATGAACCTCTAATGACTTTAAAAATCTGAATTTTCTTTATTATTAGCTCACAGACACATACTTTAATCAAACACTTACTTTTATATAAAGTTTATGTAAGACATTTAGTATTGTCTATTACTAATCTCCAAAAATATAAAGGTTATTCTTGATTAAGTTATTACGGTTAACTCTTCACTAACATCATGATACTTGATTTTTTATAATGATACTTGATTTTTTATAAAAACAAGTTTAATATTTAATATTCTCTTCACTTAAACTCTTTTGTTGAACATCATAACTTTAACCTTCTTCTACAAGTAACGAAAGACCTTTATTTTCAATGGACCAGCTCTACTTATATTTCTTTCACATGATCTCTTATGAAATGGAAACAAGTATCAATTTGCTTTGAATGTTCATGATGAACTAGATTTTTAACTAATGCAATTGTTAACTTGTTATCAACATAAATTTTTGCTACTTCCTTCTGCTTTGAATGTTCATGATGAACTAGATTTTTAACTAATGCAATTGCTAACTTGTTATCAACATAAATTTTTGTTGCTTCCTTCTGCTCTTGTTGTAATTCTTAGTTACTTCCTTTTGCTCTTGCTGTAATTCTTTTAGTAATTTCCTTAACCATATTGTATGATATACACAAGATGCAACATCAATATATTATACTTCACAAGTTGATAATGCAATAATAGGTTGCTTCTTAGAAGAACAAGTAAAAATCAATTCTCTCAAATAAAGCACAAAACCAATAGTGCTCTTCTTGTCTTCCAGTCAAGTCATTGTCACAATAACTAGTAAACTTGAAGTTTTGTGAGGATGAATAGAATAAACCATAACTTAAAGATCTTTTGACAAAATACATAATCTTTTTTGTTGCCTTCAAATGTGATTCCTTATATGTTCCATTTACCTACTGACAAAACCAAATCCAAACAAAACATCAGGTCTAATACATGTTAAATATCATAAACACCCTATGATGCTCTTATAACAAGTTGGACTCATCAGTGCTCCATCTCCTTTTTTTGTTAGCTTGATTACACACTCAATTATTGTATCTACATGCTAACATTTTTCTATATCAAATTTCTTTAAGATCTATATAGCACACTTAGCTTGTAAAATAAAAATTTCATTGCTATATTATTTCACTTCAATTCATAAGAAATAGGTTATAAGAGTCTGTCATTTCAAATTTCTTTACCATCGACTACTTGAATGCTTTTATTTATGATGAAACCTCATTTTTAAAAATTAAGTCATCCATTTATAAACAAATAAACATAAAATTGTTTTGAGAATTTCTCTTCACATACAGAGCATGCTCATAAGGGCATATAACAAATTTTGTGTCAAATAATCATCAATTTTGGAATTACAAGCTCTCGGTGCTTGTTTAAGCCCATAAAAAGCTCTTTTTTTTTTTTTTTTATAACCCGCACATTTTTTTTTCTTCTCATTCACTAACAAGTATAGAATTTCATTTTCAAGATTTCATTGAGAAAGGCAAACTTTACATTCATTTAGTACAATCTTTGGTTTTTCTCCGCTACCAAAGATTTCAACAATCTCATGATTTCCACTCTTAAAACTGGAGAAAAACATTTTTATAATCAACTTCATACTATTGCCTTTTACAACCACTTTGGCTTTGTACTTCTCAACTTCTCCTTTTTCATTTCTTTTGGTTTTGAAAATCCATCTGACTTTTATTGCCTTGTGTCCTTCAGGAAATTATGCTAACTGATCATCAATTGTAAATAAACAAAACATGTTAGCATTATCAAGGTTAATTCTTTTGTGCGGCATCATGTATCTCTTGTATGTTTTTTTGTCTTTCTTGGAGCTAAGCTTAAGGATCCAACTGGACAATCAACCTAAGAAGGTGAAGATGGTGCAACCTGGAATTCTTATTCATTCTTTTTTTCTTAGTTTTTTTTCGAATTCAATTGTTATGGTTGATTTTCAATATTCCAGTTTTGTACTTGTTCTTCATTAAACTACATTAAACTACACATCTCTTGACATTACCACCTTCTTAGTGATTAAATTATATATTTATAACCATATGAATTATCATCATACCCCAATAGAAAGCACTTCTGACTTTGGCATTCCAGTAACCATTTTGTTCTCTGGCAGCATTAAACTTACATGATTTAAGTGCCCATATTGAAGATTTCCAAAGAGTTGAAACATTGTTGGCTTTTGCCTTAAACGCTTTGATTGATAAATGTTCAAATTTAGTGGGAAAATTCTATATTTTGATATTTTCACATAAGCAATCATCATTCTTGATTCATCAAATATGCTGAGAATTTTGTTCTTCATTTGTACTGAAAATCCCTTCTCAAAAAATTATCATAAATTCAAACTATTATTGTTTATATATGGTACATAATAGACTTCTGAAATAAACTTTTGCTCACTATTTTTTAGTTCAATAAAAACTTTGCCTTTACCTTTAACAGGTCTATAAGAGAGATAATCAAAAGTGATGTTGCTAGTGTGTTCTTTATCAAGTTTGAAGAACACATTTTTCATTCCACACATGTGATTAGATGCTCTTGTGTCAAGATATCAAGTGTTGGGACCGTTGGAATCAAGTTTTTAGAAGAACAACAATAAGGCTGGTTCTTTAGAATCAGGATCCTTTTTAGAAAAATTAACTCTTTTGTCTTCAGACTTGTTTTGAGAGTAGTCTGCATAGTGACCATACTCCTTACATTTTTAGCTTGGAATGTCTATAGTATTAATCCTCTAGTTTGAATGTCCACTATAATTTCTTCCTCTGCTTCTGCTTGAAAGATTTTGACTCCTTGCTTGATAAATTTCATGACTCCTAAATGATCTTCCTTCTCATCCTATTCTATAGAAAGAAATGCCTCTTTGAAATGATCCCCTGCAAGATTCAGCATTGTTTCTCATATTCAACTTTGTTTGTAAAGCTTGTTCTAGTGAGTGATATCTCTTCTGCTTTTTTTTTTTCTTTAATGTTTTGTTCATGGACTTGAAGAGATCTAATAAGTTTTTTTACTGTCAGTACCTCCGGTTCTTTTGATTCTTCAATTGCTATCATAACATGATTAAATTTTGAATCCAAAAACCTCAAAATCTTCTCCATTACTCGAACATTATCGATGTTTTCTCTATTTATTCTCATATGATGTACTAAAGAAATTACCCTTGTAAACTAATTTGAAATTGTCTCACTGTTTTGTTTTTCAAAAAATCATCTCTTAGGGCTTGTTTTCATACCTTTTATGATCTCTCAACACCACTATATATCTTGTTCAAAATTACCTATGCCTCCTTTGAAGTTTTTGCTGGAGCTATCATTTCATGTGCTGTTTCATAAAAAACAGAGAAGCTGAAAAACAATGAACCTCTTGCACATACACCTCTTTGTTTATTTTAAGAAATCTTATTTTGTGGACATCACTTCGATGAAAAAAAAAAAGAAAGTAAAAAGAAATTGAATTGTTGCTAAAAATTATATTTCATTCAAACGTTTAGATGAAATTAATCTAAGAAGAGTTTTATGTTAATTCACTAATAAGCATGTCCCATTATATTATGAAGGACTAGCTTGTTTTGAAATATTGTTCAATACAACCCCGGATTATTATTATTTTTTATTTTTTATAGATTGAGTAAAACATTAGGCATTATCTTTATATAGAACTCTCAACACAACCCGCAAGTTCGACAAGGGATATGACTACTTTTCTTCAATGGCTGTCGGATCTTAAATTTGATGGCAGTGATCCTGAAACCTCTGGCATTTCAAAAGGCCTCGCTTATGCATTGATGGTACGTATGTCCCTTTGCTATAGTAATGCTTTAATAGAAGGCAAGTACTGTAACAATCAGCTATCCATTCTATTCGTCATCAGATGTTCCAAACGCATCCCAGTGAAGTCCAAGAGCAAAGGCATTGCATTCTTGTGGCTAGCAGTAATCCGTTTAATTTTGTGGATATGCCGTTAACTGGAAATCCAAGACTTGAGATTTCAGTTTTAGGAACAAGAGCAAAGACAACAGATGTTGTGTCAATTGCTAAGTTATATATCCAGGTAATGATAATTAAAAGAGTTGCTTGTTCAATACTAGTGTTGATAGGCCTTCAAATAGTCTCTCTGTTGCTGACATTTTTTTTTCATGCAGTTAATGGTATCTTTATCAGTAATTTCTCCAAGGCAGCTTCCAATACTCAGAAGGATATAAAATGCGGTAAAACTGATAGTTTTCATTCCTCTGAGATAACTTGGATTTTTCTTTTCCTAACCAGAACATAAAATCTTCTTGTTTCGACGCATGTTGTTGCTTGTTGGAGATCAAACTTGTATATTTCACTTAAAATACTGTATAGAAATGGATATGTAAATGTTTCATTTTTCATATTTAACTTTGAAAGAGTTTGCTAATAATCTGACATGTCAGTGATACTTCTCTCTCGGTATCACTACTGATAATGCAAAACCAAGCAAGCTGCTCTTATTGGATCTTAATTAAAACAGATGCTTCTATTCATGGTGCTGACAGTGTACAATATGACTAACAAACTTACAAATAGATATCAATCCATTTGTCTACTTCGATATAAATTTGTTTCTCACAGCTAAATATGGCTATCTATTGACTTCATTAATTTCTTCTCTTTTTTGTCGTGTGAAGGCAAATCTCAATTCCAATGCTATGGATCCCTTCTTCAATAACGTCAAGAATTCAGATTTTCTTGTGCTATTATCAGACAAGTTTTTTCAAGCCTATGTTGCTCTTTGTGGGAATGAAATAACAGATCAAGGCCTGGACCTTTCAGGTTTATTTCACATTATATTTAATTTCATCTGTTTCGCCCTTCTCTCTTTTTTTTTACGTAAGGTTCCCAGCATGTTTAAAGCCAATTTTATCTTCGATTTTTATTTAGCAGATATCTTAAAGTTTAGTTTGTGTAATAAAACTTGATATCAATGCTAATACTTTCCTTTTTGTTTCTCCTTTGACGAATCAGCATTTCCATTTTTAGTTGGCCATGCGCAGATTCTCCTCCTAATTGCATGTCAATTTCTTACTTAATACTATTGATTATCAAGCAACCGTTTCTTTTATTTTAGAAGAAGATATTCTGCTGCTTGAACAAGTGCTATATCGACCTTCGACAAACCAGATCGGTATTTCTGAATTAGGAAGTATCTCTGACGAGGTGATATATACAAGGGATAATACTCAATGAACTAGGTATAATTTTCTCAAGAAATAATATTTAGAAACACTAATGCACCAAGGGCTGTTTTGTCACAAGAAGCACGTCCTTTGATTCCTACGATGGTAAATCCAAGCATCATTGTTAGCCATAAACCTCAAACATTCAATGAAGCGACTTCTGTGGTCAATACTGGAGAGATTTTGCGAGAGGATCCGACAATATTTAGCAAGTATCAAAGAAATCATGAGGCAACTCGACTACCTCTAGTTGATTTAGAACCAAACATGGGAACCCCAACTTACAATTTACAAGATCAAATCAGTGACCTGTTGTTTTTCACTATAAATCCAAATATTGCTAGAACCTTGATGGGTATGGAACCTATTGGAGTTCGTACGGCAGGTAAAAGAAATCAGGGTGCTCTTCAGTGCTTGGTGCCACCAATAGTTTCATTTAACGCCTTTATAGTCCCTTCAATGAGGGTGAAAAACATGTTTGAGAATTCGATTACTTCTACAGCATACAACCCAAATGGGAGCCTTAAGATTCCAATGGGAGTTGATTTCCAAACAATGCATACTGTGAAACAAAGCCCTCGAGGTACTATGTCATTGGCAAGAGATAAACTAAAGGCATTCCAAGGGTCTCCACACCTTGCAAAAAACATAAATACTGGTTTGAGAGCTACAGGATGCAGTGTGTCTGGAAACTTAAATGGGAAGCAGGACTATTCAACATTTCAAAGTCCAACAGGCCTTGATTATCTACTACCTCAAGGAGGGCAAGGATATCTTCCATGGACGAGCACATATGCAACAAGAAGGGGACAAATATAAATGGGATACAAGGAGTAGGTGTGCTCAATCAAGTCCGTCATCTTTAATTAGCTGAAATGCATCCACAGGAAGATGAGGAAATGGAGTCTTACCATAAGTGTTGATGCACTAGATAACAATTTGCATGGACATGACAAATATGTTAAAGCTTGGGAGGTTCGTGTAATCGTTTTAGATGTCACCATTTCCATCATCTTCAATATTTGCACACCATAGTATAGGCAATTTTCAGCTGGTTTCCTCTCCCATGTTAGGCTATTTTAACTTGTGGGTTTGCCTATGCAAGGGAATGGAAACTTGTATATGTTTTTTGGAGTTATCATTCATCACATTATTTACTGTCTTAATCAGATTTGTCATGCGTTCAGGAGCCTATATCTGCATTGATGGGTGGCCACCTCATGACCATCACGAGAGCAATAGTATGCCTAATTTCTTGTCCAATGATGGCATTTAACTTTTTCTTTTGCAGGACGATTATATTGTCCGTTATATATAATTAACTCAAAATAAGAAGAATGTCTATCATCACATAACAAGTTTTTTATTATTTATGTGGTTAGAGCATAAAATTATCTGGGCTGATTAATTATTGCTTTTACCTGAACTTTTATACCTTGTAACAGGCCCTATAGATCAACACCAACATCATATCAGTAAGTCTATGAGATATTTATTCTGAATTACCTTCTTCTATCTTGCAATTTCCAGGTCTTGACCTCTTTTTTTTCCCTTTCTCTTTGATTTATGCTAGACATTTATTGGAATGGATAGTGTAATGAGAAACTTCCAGAGAATCAATGGGAAGCATCAAAGAATTTAGGGAAATTACTAACAAAATAAAATGTTAGAAAAAGAATCTCCTCCTTTTCTTCCTCCTCTCTATGCTCCAAAAACTTTTGGCATTTTAGAACATATCTTCTTATATCGATGCATTGCTCGTAATTGTAAGGATGCCAACCTGAGTTGTCAATTTCCATTCATTCTTCATGTATAAGTAACTTTTGGTATCCCCTTTCTTATTTCATCAGTCCAAAGCTAGATCCAAAGTACTACCTGATATTCGAAGCTGTTAATAATCACTTAATTCTTGAACATTTGAGAACAAGAAAGCTTGTAAGTAGTTGAACATATTTGTTTTGATAGTTTAGTTAGCTCCCACTTCATCGCCATGCCGTTACTTCATGCTTATCGAATTCGTTGCTGATATGAAACTTGGAAATCTCAGTGCTCCAACGTCAGGCTGCATGCCTTCTCATCAAACAATGATTTTTGCTCCTACTAAAAAGGAGTGCTATTTCATTGCTACAGTTTTCCCTGGAGTAAGACTTTTATGTTACATTATACTGTAGTGTTGCATACATAAATACGTGTTTTAGCTTATACTAATGATGTTTAGCTGTGGTGCCAGGATCATCCCATCTACAGGTCCAAAGTACCTAATCTACCGCAGGGTCACCTACCAATAAAAAAAAAAAAAGACAACAGGGGAGGGGGGGGGGGGAATTAAGCAATGAAACTCAGGTGGAAGACTTGAATCACATTCTCAGGTCCTAGAAATTAATTTCAAGAATAACTTCAACATGAGTGAGTGCTCCCGTTTATTTTTCGTTTAATTCTAAAACAAGTGTTTTATGGAGACATCATGCGTCTTTTTTTAATGAGTTGTGTGCACGTCCCATGTCTACTTATGGAGTTACTTTGTTGAAACAAAACTTCTTTTTTTTTTTTTTTTGGTTATTGACGCTGGCTCAGTTATCCTCTCCCTTTCTTTCTCACAGTTGTTGTTTTCAATGTAAAATTCACAATCTTCTAGTATCCGTTTGGAAATGAGGTTTGAATCGCAGTTTTTAAAAACTTTATTTTAATTTTTTATATAAAAAATTAAATTTTTTTATATGTTTTGGATCGTTTTGACATGCTGATCTAAAAAATAATTTTTAAAAAATAAAAAAAACATCATTTTAATACATTTTAACATGAAAAGTTATTTGAAAAGCAAAAGCAACCACACTCTCAAATACACCGACACTAATTTTCTAATGTTCACTCTGTGTCAAGATTGCTTCAAACGTTTTAGTAAAAGCATCAAGTTTGGGGCTTTCAAAACTATATGACTTCAAATATCTTTCTTTATATTTTTGATATCATTACAATTACTTACTATTCTGTAAAATGTACGTAACCTATTATAAAAACTATGCGTTTTCTCTTAATAATCTATTGATATCATGAAATTAAATTATTCACTTGGTCTCATAGTTTATGATGGATTTCTCACTCCACATGAAATGGGACCTTTGAAATTAAAAATAAAAAGAGAAAGAGAATTGGTATCTAGTTTTTGAATGACATTAAAAATTCTAAAATATACATTGATTTCAAAGATTTGAATAATAATTAAGTTAAAGAAAAGATAAAAATCATCCTTATCGCATTCTTTCAAAAGAAATGTTATATTTACTATGTATTTTTCTTCTAAATTTATTTTAAACATGTCATTACTATCCAAATTATTTTTTGAGCTTATACTTTAGTTATTTATCATTAGTAGACGTTTCTCGAATTAGCATCGGACCTTGAATTAGAAGTCTCGCAACTTAGTGATTTTTTTAGTTATTTGTTTATTTATAAATATTTCTTGATCTTTTATTATTATTATTATTATTATTATTATTATTATTATTATTATGATGATGATGATGATGATGATGATGATGAGGAGGAGGAGGAGGAGGAGGAGGAGGAGGAGGAGGAGGAAGAAGAAAAGAATATTATGCTCATCAGAAATTGATCCCTACTAAGAGAACACTTATGGACTTGTTATTAACCTTTTTTTTTATTTAAAACATCACGCAAGATCTACGCTAGTCTCTAAAATTAGGAGATACTTCAACCTAACCGATAAAATCCAAATCAAAACATGATGCTAATTTGACAAAAATGTATTACTCATTATTGAACATGTTTTAAGATTAAAAATATCTTTCTTGATCTACTTTAATCTTTAAAAACTAGGAAACACTTTAACCTAGCTGTTAAAACCTAAGCTTAAATAAAACATGATAATAACTTTGTGAAAACACGTTGATGTTATTTTTTATTTTTTTATTTAAAATAAATATTTATACACACATGCAAACCTGCAAAGAAAAATACAGTTTTACAGAATAAGAATAATATTAATATAAGCAAATAAAAATAAAATAAAAATACAATAATGAATAATGATCATGCATGAATAGCAACATGTTCATTATTTATATTTTTGAATAGAAATCATGCAAAAACCTATTGTAAAAAGAAGAAAAAAGAAGGAAGTACCTTGCTTACCTTAGGGCTGGTTCTAGATTAGAAAGGAGCTATTGTGGCTGTAAAGATGGTGTTGTATTGGCGATGGTATGGTTTTCATGTGGTTTTTTCTCTCTACTTCGAGTTTTTTTCTCTCTTTGGATTTTTACCTTTTTTCTCTTTTAATACTTTTTTCTTTCTTTCTCTCTTCTTCTTCTTCTTCTTTACCTGATGTTACTTCCTAGCTCATAACACTTCCATTTTCAACCAAAAACCTTTTTTTCTTTTTCTTTTTTGGTTTTTAGATTTTATTTTCTCTCTATTTCTCTCATTTTATTTCCTCTCATATTTCTTCTGCCTACTCACTTTTCCTAGATCAAACTCTCTCTCTCTCTCTCTCTCTCTCTCTCTCTCTCTCTCTCTCTCTCTCTCTCTCTCTCTCTCTCTCTATATATATATATATATATATATATATATATATATATATATATATATATATATTCTAAATTGACTCCTTTTGCTTCTTGCTTTGCCCATCAATTTATAGGTAAAGATGACGCTCTTAGAACTTTTCTTAGTGGATTGATCTTGGCCATCGATTCCCTTAGGAAATTATCAACCCTTTATCATGGTTGTACACTTTAATCAAACATGTTTGTGTTGATCTTTTTGCATTATTTTTGCAGTGGCTTTAATGGAGTCGCAATTCAATTTTATTAAATGATGAAAACTAAAAAAAAACTATATTAGTTCGAAGAGATTGACTAAATCAACAACTTGCATTAAAAAAAAGATCTAAAACACCTTAAAATTACAGGATTTATTTTTATTAAGTCCATTTAGTCTATCTTGGCCCAATCCTGTATATGGATTGAATGTGTTTAAGATAAGCCTAATCACCTAAGACACGTGGATTTTGAATTGAGTGATAATATTTTTTTTCTAACATTGATTGGGATAATCCGGGTGGTATTCAATTTAGGCTTTCAACCTTTTTTATTTATTTTGACATAATCAACATTTTTTTTAGCCTTATTATGTCATTAAAAGAACCCCAACCTAAAAAATGATTTAACCCTTATACATTTATGCTATGCATATGGATCTTTAACCCAATGATAAATGATTTCCACTAACCTGCAAAACAAGGTTAGAAATAGTTAGGTTCAATCTCTGAAAAGAGTCCTAAGACCTTCTGTCTAAGGATAATCATCTAGTTCCTCAATTTAATAAAAAATAATGATATAACCATATTACAAAATAATAAATCTATCAATCCATTAGAACCTTATAATATAGTACAATCTAGAAGTTCAAATAAAAAACCATTTCACCTCTAAACATAACTCATACCTAAAGGACTAGCATACTTATCCTAAAAGAATACACACACACACTAATATATTAATAAATTCAATTTTGTTTCCCATGAAATGCAATATTTATACTTAATTTATTTAACCAATAACCATAACATGATTTAACTTTGAAGGACTTAATGGAGAATGTGGAAAGATTTGATTTTTAAGGGAATTACATTAATATGAAGATTGTTAAACATATGACATGAATTTGACAAATCCTTTAGAGTTTATGATTGGTTTTTTTCTTGCAAAACAAAACTTGTGAGTTCATATGCTAATCTATTATTCCTTATGATCATGACATATTTTCCATAAATTAATGCCTTCTTTTTTTTTTCAAAAGAATAATTTATTATACATTGTGATTATTAAGTGTACTTAATATTTGGGTTTAGAGTTCTCTACACTAGTATTGTTCTTATTATTATTTTTTTTATTTGCTTGTTATTGTAGATATAGCTGAATTATATAAAGATTTTATGTTGTGAAATTGTTTCTTTGATATATATATATATATATATATATATATATATATATATATATATATATATATATATATATATATATATAATCAACTTTGCCTGGGTATAACTACATTATTCGACCTAGTATAACACACAAATTTTTCCATGTATAAAAAACATCCTTCACCCCAAATACAAGATAAAACTTTGCTCAAGTACAAAGATATTATTCACCCAGGATATAAGGCATAACTTTATAGGGGTATAAAGACATTCTACAATCCAATTACAAGAAACAACTTTGTTCAGGCATAAATACATTCTCTAAATGACAAGACTCCAAGCAACCAAACAAAAAAAGTACAAGAGCAAGCACGAGCTTAGCTATAGAAAATCATGAATATAAATAGTGGTTGGTCAAGTCTTTTCATTGTTTTATCATAATGGATCTAGGATTTATACCCACAACTTAGGTCTAAAAGCATAAGATATGAGACATAAATCATGCTCAAAGACATATGACATGAGGTATAACTTGAGCTTAAAATTTGATGGGCTAGAGTGCATATCTAGGGTCCCTAAACCTAGATGCAATGCATCTCTTAGTTCTCTCTTGTTACGTTATATAGTTCAATAGAATATTATACCTAGGAAGAATGACATGACTTCCTATAAATTTCAATGAATATGGCATAACTCTCAACTAACCCAACTAGCCTAAAATCCCTAGCAACTATATATTGGGCTTATGGTTTTTTTTTTAGCATACGAGGCCATAAACTTGGGCATATATACCCCAATTTCAAGTGCTTTCATTTACTTTTTGTGCACCTACATGATTATATCATAACTAGGCTCATTTAAGCAACATTGAACTCATTTTAAACTTAAGTACATAACAAAATCTTTCTCCTTGAACAAGACACCACCATTTAGAGCGTGTTTGACATTATGATAATAATTGTTTTTTATAGTGATTTTCTTTGGAAATACATAAAAACAATATATTTTTTAATTCATTTCTAACATTAACACATCAAAACGATTCACAAACATCAAAAAATTTCAAAATAAATTTTTGGCGAACAGCGTTTTGTCCACAATGCCAAACACACTATTAGAAGCTATAAATCCAAATAATTGTTATATACCTATATGTTATTATCCTTTTCCTATTTTTCCCTTATCACCATGAAAGTTGATGTGGTTCATGAATATACATATGAGGGAATGAATAATAAGGTCGGTGTGAACATTACCACTAGACATCCTTGTCTACACATCTTTATTTTCATCATAAACTTTGAACGTAAAATACATCTCAAAAGATTATATCTTTTTATATCTCATTTTATTGATTTAAACATTGAAGAGTCCTAAACAACTCAAGAGACTTGTTTCACATGTATTCGTGAGCTTTTAATCTTATCCTTCTTCTTCAACCATATAACCTAGTTATTTGTCATTGAAAAGTGTGAATCTAGTTTTCAATTGATTTTTTTGAATCCAGCTCCAATAACAAGGTATAATTTTGTCTTTATTGTGTCTAGTCCTTAGTTTCTTAATAGTTTTAATTTGATACCCCAACTTTCAATTAACAAATTTTTAGGGGCTAAATCATTTTAATTGAATTTTTAGGGGTTAAATCATTTTAATTGAGTTTTTGAAGTCATCTTCTCTTAGTTTTAACGTGGTTTCTCCATATACAAGTATGCTTTTAACATACACACACACTATTTTTTATTTAACCCATGATGTAAAGTGTAATTTTTTAAAGTAGAATGACAAAGTGAAAACATAATTAAACTATATGAGGTTTTTTTTGTAATTATTCCAAATAAATAAAAGCATAAATTCTCTTTTTTGAATAATAATTATTGCAACCGGTATTCTTATGATCAGTCTAATAGGAATTTTTTAATAGCTTTTATTTTGAATTGGGTTTATCTATGTAGCAATAAAATGAACCGAATTATAGATATGAAAGCGTAAGAACTCAACTTTATTTTCTTTAAATTAGATTTTTAAAAAAAATATGTACACAAGTATACATCACAATATGTACACAAGTATGAAAAAGTTTTAGGAAGTGTTGGCATATAATATTCATAATATAAAAGATGTGAGTTGAATTTTATAGTATCTTTAAATTGATGCAATTTTTCAAGATCAAGATAATGTCAATTTTTTTTTAATCGGAATAATTGTACCAGGTAAATTAATTGACCTACTAAAAATCCTATAATAAGTATACTGCCAGTATCTTTTTTATCAATATAACTAAAAATCTTGCAATAAATTTATGTGCACTAGAGAAACTTTAATTCAAATAACATAAGAATAAAAATTAACACATTATCATAATTTATTATCAGACAGATTAAAACATGGTTTTTCGCCAACATAAAACAACGCAGCTGTCCACTGCATGGATCGGATCATCCAATGATGGAACATAAGAAGAAAAAAATCTTCAAAACCTATATTATGGAGTTTTAAGGTTACAAACAACATCACTAAAGCATCTGTAAAGCAGCACCACGCTTCTCCTCCGACAAAACTAGCTGGGAAAGTGGTGGACGCATTTATATATATACTGCAGCTCTACCACTAATTACATTGAATTGAAGGATGTCTATTCAAGTAAATCATGTACAACAACAACCTGCTTCTTTAGATACGCACCTCATGCTGCGAAAAAAGGCAGGCAAAGCGCAATATTCACTGTCTATTAAAATTTTGTTTGTCCTTTTCTCTTCAACCGTAAAGATTTCTCATTTCGTAGCTGCTTCTGAGCTGGTTCAACAAGCAGCAAACGTGACATCACATAGGCTAACAGCTCTTCATGGTGGGAGAAGGTGAAATCCAAGTGGGCATATTCAAATTCAGTATATGATACTTCCACACCGGCTTCCTTCATCAACTTGTAATGCTTTCTTACCATTGAAGGCCGAATCACGTTGTCCTTTTTTCCAGCAACCAAATCAACTGGAATATCAATGAACCCATAATTTTCACCCAAGTCCAATGGTTCTGGAAATCCATACGCATCCATGTTGGCAGATGCACTTCCATAATCATACATTCTAAATCTCCTTGCACGTTTCATTTGTGCAAGGTGGTGAGCCACATAAAAGGAAACTCCTGGCATGTCATTCATGTTATAGTGTGGTAACCCTATTACGCCCACCCAATTTGAGCTGTCTCCACCAACAACATAACTCATAAGGGTTTGAACCAGCCCTCCAACTGCTGGGTAGTTATGGAAGTCCCGAGCCAATTTGTTTAGCAACATGCGGAAGAATCTTGTTGGTATGTAAAAGGCAGGAACGAAACATGCTAGAATAGGAGCCAAAGGAAGGAACATATACTCAAAAGCTGTAAAGACTAAGGAGGAATCATGATGGAAGCCAGCAGGTGACATCAAAATCAATCGAGATAGTCTATGGGACTTTTCTTCAATCCGGCTTGTTATAACATACATCAACATGGCAGCTCCTCCCAAGCTATGGGAGATTGCACAAAGTTTATAATGTTGATCATCATTTGTTTCTTCCTCAAGATCAGGCTGGCTAATTTTCAATTCAGCACTTTTAACCTGGTGAATCTTCTCAATCATTGCTGGAATGTCCTCTGTCCCATGCTCATTGATGGAATACCGCCAATACCTGCTTCAAGTTTTTCCATTTTCATTACTACACAGTATAAGCAGGAAAGTGGGAATTGTTGCCTACCTTTTCTTTTAATTTTCATTGATACAGTTTTCTAAATCTTGCAGATTTATTTATCCAAATTAGAAATGAAAAGAAGACATTATTTTGTGATGAAAGTAATAAATGATCAAGTCAACATACTTCTGTGAGGAAATTTCCTTTTCAATATGCTCTCTAGAAACCAAACCACGTAAGTTCCCAAGGAAAACATCATATCCTGTAAAATAAAAAATAACCACTTCTTCAATCATAATGTATCACAGCGACTTCAGACAGTTTCAGGTCAAAAGTTACAACATACATACCTTGATCATATGCTGCGAAAGCTGGACTTCCAACAACCCCATTGGACACCCAACTGCACAACAGAATAAGAAAGTGAACGAACAAAAAAAAAAAATCCAGGGATAATAAAGATGGGAGAGAGAGGGAGAGGGAGAGGGATAGTTCAACCAAGAAAAAATCAGCAATTTGATTAAATGAACGAAGTTCACAAGTTTTGTATACAAGGAAGGTGAAGATAAGTAAAGCATCCACCAATGTATTAGCAAAAGTTGTATATATGAATGACTACCAACTCTCTTCATCTGATTAACCAACTTTGTTAGGCATGTAGCAAAATGTCTCTACTATGCATAACTAAGCAGAATATCAAATTGGACAGACAAAAAGAAAATAATCAATTCCTATTTGGACATCCCTGCTGAGACAAATAGATTTAAATTTGAAGTGGAACATAACACATGCTTGCACCATGCCATACACATCAGGACATCAGAATGGAAATGAATTACAATATGACAATTGCTAGGTGCTAGCTAATTTTTGGGTTCCAGAAGGATGGAACAGGAGAGTATTTAGGGAAAAGAATCTTCCTTCACCTGTTTGAAGCATGTTATGGCTCAGGGGGCAGATTATTGGCACAAGGAAATTTACACTAGATTTGTTAAGCTAATTTAATGTTTTGTTATACAATTTTACATGCTGTTGACTGTAGAAAATTATACTTTTTGTTGAAAGCATCAGAGGATATGTTACTGGTACAAGAGGGAGTCTATTACTAAACAGATGGATTTCTTAAGCTTTGGTTATTTGTTTTACATGTAGCTTGGATATGGGGTACTTGTTTGTGTTGAGACCGTCTTCATTCTGTAAATGCATGGTACTCATTTGGATCCTACACACAGAATTATCTCAATTTATATGTCAAATAAACGTCCAGTGGTATACTAAACCAGAAGAGGCAAGCTGGCAGTCAATTTATATGGCATGCGAATCTTAAGGTGATACAACCTGTACAAAGAAGAATAATGGCAGAACAGCAACATGTACTCAAAATCATAAAGTACCATAAGATCTCTATTTCTTTAGATGCTCAACACATAATTTATCCAGTTCAAGCATAAGTTACACAAAGCAATGAAATATGAACATAATCAAGGGTAAAAATTCTTTCATGATTATTAATCATAGCAACTTGTAAATAGTGTTCTGAAATATTTTTTAAAGAAGCAATTTGGTTTTTTTTTTACTAATAGTTTCTACTTCCACTTCCACCGTGGTATGTATTATTAGTAAACTAATCAAGGTGGTGATTTAGGCATGACCTCCAATTTTTCCAAGCAAATATAGAATAGAAAAGTAATTTGACAACACCCCTCCAAAAAAAAATTCTACAAACCAGACCACTCTTTCCTTGTGTGAATTAAGATTGAATAACTCACCCCATAGATGAATCCAATATCCCATGTTGGAGGTAAACAGCTTTCCGAGAATCACGTCTGCAATGTAAAACTGTAGATCAGGCAGCACGCATTTAAAATACAAAGTAACAGAACAATGTGGAAAAGAAATAACCATACCTAGGAATTCTTTCCAGAAGTAGAACATATCCATCTGAAGTGATCACATGAATAGCTTCATAAGGGTATCTATTAACAGAAAGAAGATAATAAATTTGAAGAAGATGAAAAGCATAGCAATAGGAACACAAGCAACTAAAGTATGCAATACCCAAACTCAGTTATAACATCCTGGCAGGTTCGAGCATCTGTATTCAAAGAGTTGTGCAAAGTAGTTTTCGTCTCTGTAGGAGCTGGATCATCCTCTCCAAGTGTAGCAGCAGGTATAGATGCATCTGAAACACCACCATGGATATCTTCGTTGCCACTTGTCCAAGACAGAAACCATCTACAGATTGCTTTAAGAACTTCTGATGGCGAAAGAAGAAAATGTGCTGCTTTATGAAAAAAATCAAATATAACTTCTATGAAAACCTCGATTGCAAGATGAAGGTCCTGTTAACACATCACAGGGAAAAATGAAGATCATGCACGTTAATGGATACAAAAGGCAGAGAAAACGAAAGAATAAAGGTTAACTGACATGTTAAGTCCACGCAAATACCTCAATGACTCCCCGTCTCCTGTCAGTGGTGCGGTGAATGACATGGTCCCTTAACGAATGAATTTTCTTAACAGTGTGTAATGGTGAATTCTGGTGGCTTCCTCTAGGAGAGGCTGCTGACCTCCTAATGTAAAATAAACGACAGAAACGAATAGGAATTCCCAGCAGAAACCTTAAGGGAAACAGAATCCATGAAAATAAGAAGATGGTCCACCCGGTAGAATGCCCACGATTCCTGCTGAAAGTACTTGCACGCGACATGCGTGAGCATTGAGATGATGGCGTTGGAGGATACATTCCATCACCATCTTCCTCTGTTGATGAATAATCCATGCTTGAAGTATCAGAATCCATGGGTAGCTCATGAATGAATTTGTTGAAAGAGGACACGCCACTACCGTCATCAGAAAGGGGGGAAAAAAGAAAAGAAAAACAGAGTAAGAGGAAGAGGAAGAGATCAACTAAGAATGCAAATGGATATAATTAACAGTGGAGGAGTTGGTTTTATTAAAAGCACGGACTAACTAGGAGGTTCAGCTAAGATGGTAAAAAGGGAACTCCCTCAATCAGTAAACATCAAAGCTAGGACGGGCCTCAAATAAAAGAGGTTATCAGTGTGGATTAACAAGACAGACAGAGTATTGAAACTCGAGACATCTGGGTTGGACAACAGGTTTTATGCACATATGATGTTTAAAAACATCAACAACAACAAGTCATTCACTCAAATGATCAAGAAATATGATAATTAATTCTGCAGAAACAGAGTGAATGCTTACTTCTCCATCCAGCGGGGTAATCGAGGCCCACGAAAAGTAGGCCTGAGCTCCCATCCTTGAAGACCTTCAAGAACATTAGCCTTTGCAGGCAAAATAGTCAACAAAATCGCAGACACTCCATTTATCAACCTCGCAATATTGTTCAACGACTCATACGTCACCGTCTTCACCGACCTGCTCTAAACACCAAATAACTCATCAAAACATAATTAAATTACATGCCCGCTCGCTCACCCACCCAAATTAAAATTGATCGCAGCTGCTCCAATCACAATATGATCAAAACCCACAGAGCTTTCATCTTTCTTCTTAAAAGAAATATATTTTGAGAAATGAAGAAGATTTGAGAGAGAGAGAGAGAAGACTCACTCTTTGGTAACAGCTAGGACGGCGTCAACAAATCTCTGAATCATAACTGCGAAGATTTTGGGAAATTAAATTTTTATTACTGTGTTTGATAGGACTCCAAATCCACCGCGGAAATAACTGCGAATTTCCAATATCTATAGCAAATGCTGCTTTTGTTGGGAACCAATTCTCTCTCTATCTATCGCCTCGCCGATTTATGAGGAAACCCAAACAAAGGAACAACGGCGGTTCTTGCCGTCCTGAGGAAGGCTTTTTATTGGTTAAAAATCAAGGAAAATAAATAGTTTAGATTCTCTTTTTGATTTTTAATTTTTACACGTGGGGAGATGTGAGTGGACAGTCATTTTAGTTGTCGCTTTCCTATGGGACACTTGTGTATATTTTGCTACACGTAAGGGTGAGTCATGATGCTTGGAGTCTTAAACGTGGATATAATTAGGTGCACGTGGTTTGTGGATTAGAATTTATGTGGATCGTTGATGGCATGTCATGTGGGGTTGTATTACAGATGTCCGGCTGCTGATGGAGTTGGGTCAGGGAGCGGTTAGGTATTTAGAAAATCTGAAACATATTTATTGCGTGTAATTTCAGGGCACTCAGAAGTTTGTGTTCCCAAATTCATTGTCACGACATGGTAATACAATAAACTAGTATTTTGAAACCCAATCTGTGTAGTGGATGGTTTGACTCATGTTACTTGAATTTAGATAATTATTATATATATTCTTAGATTTGATAATTATGTCCGATCTAAGTTATTTGAGTTTGGTAAACATGTTATACCCGTATAAAAACACGTATATTTAGCAACAATGCCAGATCCATGTACTCCGCCTAGCAACTAAGTCAGACCTAAGGCAACTAGGTCTAGCGACCATACCAGATTCGTGCTTGAACCTAGCAAACGTATTAGACCTAGGCACCCTAGATCTGGCAAGGCAATAGAAAATCTTAAATGCACATTCAAAGTTTGCTCATCGTGATCAATAAAACTAATTGACTATTACATGTATTAATAAATAAATAAGAAATTATTAATAATAAATAAAGACAAAAAAATTACATAATGGGTAATGTTATTTAGCATATTTATTTAATCACGTGCTAATATTATTTTTGAAAAAAAAAAATACAGTTTGAAGCAAAAAAACTAACTTATTAACATAGTTCATGTGCTTTTTATTTATCCGGCTTTGCATCGTATTGTAGTCTCTTGCATGGTCTAGGTTTTAACTCCAATTATGTTGGAGTTGGCTCAGCGTGGCTCATTTTACCAGGTTAATCCACATACGACTTAGTCATCTTGTTAAAAACTCAATCAGGTTCTACAAATTTTTTTAAGTTTGCCATTGTTCTAACATTTGCCTAACTTAATCAAGTGAAATTGTAAAATAGTTAATCGCCAAAGGATAAAATAAAACAAAAACATAGGGATTGAAACAAAAAGATAATGCCATATTGGATCGATCCTGGTCAACTCGGATTAACCTATTAAATTCACAACTCGGGTCATGACATGAGCACAATGAGCTAACCTGGTATGGTAATTTGTCCCATTCATTTCTCTTCCCATCTTTTCTCCCTAGTTGGGCCTCAATTAGGTTCGAGTTGTATGAAATTTGGGACTAAATTGAAGAATCATCCAAGAATTAGGGACGATAATTAAGAAATTAAGAGTTGTCAAAGAATTAGGCTCCAAATAAACTTTTTTACAACTATATTGATAGTTTTAATGTTACAACTATAATTTGTAGCATAGCTCAATGATAAGATTGATATAAAAATAATTTGGATATAAAATTATTAGTGGTATATATAATATTTATCCTAAAAAACTCAATATCTATATTGTGGAGCAAGAATAAAGGAAAAAAACATGTCCCGAAACTTCCTTCACTCCATTCTTTGCCCTAGGCAAGAAATTTACCCTTTTTTAGTTCAAAAGTAAAAGAAGAAAAGGCAAGGGGTTTACTTAGAATCGTTTGGGTGGGGTTGCAAGATGAATCGGTTGCCTAAAATAAACCTCAAAGAATGGGACTGGCAAGCATGTCAGACTTAAGCGATATGGGCCTGGCGACAACGTAAACCCAAGACATCTGAGTCTTTCAATCACGCCTGACTCGAGCGCTTGGGTCTGGCAACCATGGCAAACCCATGTGTTGGGCTTGACAACTAAGTCAGGCCCATGCGCATGGTTAAGTGCCTGCGCCTAGGGGTGTTCACGGTTCGGTTCGGTTCGGTTTTTATCAAAAAAAGTAACCAAACCGAAATTTTTTTTTTTAAAAAAAAAAACCGAAACCGAACCGAAATCGGTTCAAACCGACCGGTTTCGGTTCGGTTCGGTTCGGTTTTTTAGAGCAAAAACCGGTTCAAACCGGTTTGGCTCGGTTTTTTCGGTTTGGCTCGGTTTTGGCTCGGTTTGGCTCGGTTTTGGCTCGGTTTGGCTCGGTTTTTTCGGTTTGGCTCGGTTTTGGCTCGGTTTTTTCGGTTTGGCTCGGTTTGGCTCGGTTTTTTCCCGGTTTTTTTCGGTTTCGGTTCGGTTCGGTTCGGTTTTTCCGGTTCCAGACTTAAAAAACCGAAACCGAACCGAATCGGTCGGTTTTTTCAAAATTTTAATCGGTTTAATCGGTTTTTTTTCACGGTTCGGTTTTTTCGGTTATTTTTTTTCCGGTTTTCTCGGTTTAATCGGTTTTTCGGTTTTTTTGAACACCCCTACCTGCGCCTGGCAACCATACTAGACCCAGGCGCCTGAGTTTGGTCAGACCTACATGCCTGGGTCTAATAACATATGAAAACGACAAAAACACCCCTACATATAGCCTTGTTTTTGTTGAAACCCAAGGGTAAGCAGTCATGCTAGACCCAAGCGCTTGGGTCTGGCAACCATATGGAAACGACAAAAACACCCTTATATGCAACCTTGTTTTTGTTGAAACCCAAGGGTAATTTTGTATTTGAACTGTTTCAATAAAAGAAAAGGAAGTGATGCCCTTAGAAAAAAGCAATAAAGGATGAAAAGTGGAGAATTACTATAGATGAGAAGATTGCATCAATTGAGAAGAATGACGCATGGAAATTAGTTCTTAAACCAAAAGGAAAAAAGTCAATAGATGTCAAATGGATCTACAAAGAAAAAAAGAATTATAAAGGAGAAGTTGAGAGGTACAGGGCAAGATTAGCGGCACAAGGTTATAGTCAAAAGCAAAGGATTGGATATGATGAAGTTTTTGCTCCAGTTGCTAGATAGGAAACCATTCGATTGAAAGTTGCAACAGCTGCCTAACATAAATGGAAAATCTTCCAAATAGATGTCAAGTTAGCCTTTCTAAATGGCTTTCTTGAAGGAGAGGTCTACATTCAACAACCTATGGGTTATGAAATGAAGGGACATAAAGACAAGGTATTAAAGTTGAACAAAGCCTTGTATGAATTGAAGCAAGCCTCAATAACTTGGTATAGTCATATTAATAGTTACTTCTTGAATAATGGATTTGTAAAATGCCCCCAATGAATATGATATCTATGTAAATATTATAGAGAGTGGTGATATTTTTATTGTATACTTGTATGTGGATGACTTGATTTTTATATGCAATAACCCAAAGATGTTTGGATACTTCAAGTAAGCAATAATCAAGAAGTTTAAGATGATTGATATTAGTCTTATATCCTACTACCAAGGAATTAATATCAAACAAGGAGAAGATGGAATCTTTGTGAGCCAAGAGAAATTCGTAAAAGAGATTCTCAAGAAGTTCAAGGTGGATGATTATGTAAAAGTAAATACTTTAGGTGAGTGTAGAATGAAGTCGTCAAATAATGATGAATGAGAGAAGATAAACTATACAACATTCAAGAGTTTAATTAGGGGTTTGAGATATTTGACTTGCACTCATCCAAATATTCTTTTTGGAATAAGACTTCTGAGTAAGTTCATGAAGACACCAACTATGACACATTTCAAACCTTTGAAGTGAATTCTTTGATTTATCAAAAGTACAATAGATTTTGGCTTATTCTATAGTTACTCTAACAACTTTGATCTTGTAGGTTATAGTGATAGTGATTGGGCTAAAGATATGAATTATAGAAAGAGCACTATAGATCTTGTCTTCTACGTAGAAGACACAACATTCACATGAAGTTCGAAGAAGCAATCTATAATCACATTATCAACTTGTAAAGTTGAATATGTAGCTGCTACAACATATGTTTGTCATTCTATATGGCTAAGAAGATTATTGAAAGAGTTACAAATGCCACAAGAGAAGGTTGTAGAAATTTATGTGGATAACGCATCAGTCATTGCATTAGCAAAGAATCCAGTATTTCATAACAGAAATAAGCACATTGACACAAGATTCTATTACCTACGAGATTACATTACAAACAAGGAAGTTTAAGTCAACTATGTGAAGACTCAAGACCAAGTCACACATGTTTTCACAAAGCCGCTCAAACATGATGTTTTTGTCAAGATGAGAGATATGTTGGAAGTTAAACGAAATCAAGTTTAAGGGGGGATGTTGAAAATAAACTAAATTTCTGGTTTTTCTGAAAAACAGAGGAACAAGTTTACTGGTTGAGAACCAGTCAACCTATTGAATTAAAGGAATTGGTTTACTGGTTAAGTCGACAGAATTACTTTTCCTGTTCAGAATAGGTTTTTTTTTGTTTAGTTTAATTCATTATTTGTTTAAGATTTTAGATTTATAAATAGACTTGTAATCAAAAGCATAAATATAAATGTAGAAGAGAGAAGATAAGTTATATATATAAAAAATACTTAATAAAAGATATATTTCTCTCAAATTTCTTCTTGTTTTCTAGCTTTGCAATTTAATATTGTTGTCCATATTAAACTACTGCAATAATTTTCTTCCAACAAAGTCATCAGCTATAAACTTGCATTGTAGGGCTCCAGCACATACATGAATGATGTGAATTTGACCATTCTATACAATTAGGTATCCATATAAAGAAACAGTGCTGATGCGCAGATCAATAGAATACTGCAGATATCATCAGGTGTCAGCGGTGGCAAAAACCTCGGACAATATCAAATCAAGAAATAGATTTTTGCCATCACGAGTTCGAACAGCTTCAAGAAGATCAAAAACACCTTCAGTAGCACTCTAAATGCTAAAAATTTGCAGGCGAAGTAAGATGAGAAAATAGGTGCTCCATTTCTTGAAGCAACTAAAGCTTTAAATGCAAGTGGCATAAAGAAAACCAGCATATCTTATGCTGAGATAAAAAGGTGCCAAAGCAGTAAACAAGACGTATTCAGCTCATATCCTCTTCAAATGATAGATATTAGCGTGTTCAAAACCTTAGAGTTCTTTACATGATCACTTAAAGTTTTCACTAAATTCAATGAGATGTTAATTAGCTTGATTATAAATTACATTTAGCTATTTATCTATTATCGATAATGTTAAAGAGTTAATGTATGAAATGGAGATATAAGAGATAAAATTTATGACTCCATCGAACAGAATGCTTCCACATCAAATATAGCACCTTTACTTTAGTTTAGTTGGTAGGTATATATTGGATAGATGTCAGTGACATTCCAAAATTTTTACAAGATGTTCTTCAAAGTGAGATATGATGATGTTGCAGAAAGCTTGTTCGAAATTTCTGTAGGGTGAAATAAATCCCAGAACAAGTTAAGAGTTCTAAAAGAACATGGAGTTTCGTTAGGAACGCATTGGCCATGCTCATTTACTTTACAGCAGCCGTTGAGTTCAAAACTGAAACCTGAAACTCGTGAATAGAAATAGGTATGTTATTACTAACGGAACAGAATGAAAGATTTGACAATAAAATTGACATGAAGAGTCGAAGAATGTTGAGTAGTAAGCATTACCTGGAGATGCAATATTTTCTGACCCAAATCCAATTGCATTAAGGTAGATAAATCTTGCATCGGCCAAATCGTTGTTCAATTGATTTACAAGTGATATGAGTAGGCTGTTAAAGTAATTTACTGCATCATTCATGTAGTCAACGCATAAGGAGCCTTTTGTGTCATAGTTAGCAGTAGAATGTGGTGCGCAGCCGATAGGTCCGATTCCATTCAGCGCCACTTTCCTTGCTCCAGAATTGTACAATTTCTGTGAAGACGGAAATAATAATAATAATAATAATAATAATATATTCTCCATTTAGCAAAATATATACGCTTCAAATTCAGAGAACAAATACATGATACTTATTGCTATACTGACCATAATTTGTTGAGAATATTGTTTAATAAGTGCTTCTGCATATTTGTCTGGAGTGTATTGACTGCTTGTATTGTAGTATTGTGGCATGAAATAGTTGTTTAGATAATCGTTACTGCCGATTACGGACCAATAAAAGCACTTGTTTAGGTGGTTGGCTACGGACTCGTTCCCTAACATATCAACTATGCGTGAGACAATACTCTGATGATTTTCCAACTGTCTGCTTAATTCAAGGTTAACACCCTGCAAACATAAATTTTCATGTTTAGATTTAGGACAGACACGTAAAATATAAAAAAAGTAAAACTAATTTACCAATTGCTTCCCGGTTTCTTGTCTGATTCCTGCGGAACCAGATGCGTAATTTACACCTTTGAGAATTTCAGAGCTATTGACAGTCAGAAAGGATGGAATGAAATCGTCAAAGCCAAGAAGTTCACCTGTAAGGAGAAACTGTGCGCTTAGCTTGAATCCTAACTAAAACAACCATAAATAGATAAATCCATAGTAGGAATTAGCTTCCTAGCTAGGTCCTAGCAGAAAGACCCGGACCCGGCCATCACCAGATTTTTTAAAACTTTTAGTCCCAAGATTGTATTTGAGACATAACATGTATGATTTCTAAACCTCTTCTTCTAGGAAACTATATATCAAGAGATGGAGAAGAAGGTCGAACCCATTATATCAGCTATAGTTCGACCATTGGTAAACCTTCCTGTTGGACCACCTGGGAAGTCAATCCCATATGGAGGATAATTGACTTTAGCTATAGTTTCAAGGTTGTTATTATTGCCACTATCCACTAGTGAATCTCCGAAGATGAAATAACAAGGCACTTTTGGTTCTCCATGGACATGATCTTGCTCACAAAATGTAACGATTAACAAAAGAAATATAGATAAATGCAATTTTGTCTTGTACGCCATGATCAACAAACAATTTTTGACAGATAATGGAGAATGGTAAAAAGAAACATAACGCAGGGTTATGCAGATAATCAAGGTGAGCAAATGAAGGCTGAAATCAGAAGAGGATTATATATAAGCTAACATATGAAGAAGTTGATAAGATAGTAAAGCCAAGGAAAAACTATTAACAGGGTGCTAAGGAAGATAAAAATAGAACATTCCCAATGGAATTGGGACATATATATAGTAGTCAAAGAACTCGGGCATCTAAACTTCGTAAGGCAACGAAGATTTTCTGTTCTTTTCCTATTTTATAGCTTTCAACATATGTTTAAACACTCCTTTCCTTTTGATTTGAATTAACGAAGATAAAAATAGAAAAATTCCCACTAGAATTGGGATAGGGTGAATCCCTGTACCAAGAACTCGAGGGAGGGGGGCATTTGAACTTAGTAAGGCAACGAAGAAAACGAAAAATAGCCTTGAAAATGTACTTTTCTTGTATTCTTTTCCTATTTCATATGGTTATTAATCTTTCTTTCAACATATGATTAAACATTCTTTTCCTTTTGATTTGATCCATCCTTACTATATCCTACACAGATACCAGTGAAGAAGTAACTTCCAGCAGTAACTGCAAAATAAGTCCAAGAAGCCATGTGAGACCATTTTCATTTAGACTAATAGGAAGTAATTGTATGACAAAAATGAGTTTGAAGACTGAATTGAAACGAGTGGAGAGAAAGAAGAAGGCAGCAACTGGAATAATATTAAATGTAAAGGATGACCGAGTGCATTTAACCTCTATAAAACATATCATGAGGTGTTCTAGTTATAAAAATAAAAAAATTCTCACTCAAACCAATAAAAAAAAATATAATGAGAAATGTAGTGAATGAAAACGGATATAATCTTAAATGGAGGAAAACTTAAATTTAAAGCAAGCAAATATAGAAAGATCAATGATTCAAGGTAACTTTCTCTACATCGTTTTTTTATTGTGATAGAATGAACATAGGTGCAATCTGAATTACATGAGAATATCAAAATAACATTGCGATTTATAGTTAATTTATTGATACAGTATATTTTTCTGTAATATATCAATCAAACCATTAAACCAATCTAAAATATTATCAAGAAGTTCTAAAATCCTTTTGTCCTTTAAAGTGAAAATTTTATAGCCATATAAGGTGAGGAAAGCTTTCAAATAAAACCAAAAAGTTACTATTCTAAATTCATTATATTTTTTTAGTTGAATTCTTTTTACTATTTAATTTAGAACTCTTTTATTATTTTGTTCAAGTTTGTTTAGTAAGTTTTTCCTAGTATATAATCAACTTGGAAGAGCTATAATATTAAGTTTTGAATAGAAAAAATATTGAGTAATAAATTTTAGAATTAGGGTTTTTTTGGTGTGATAACCCTATTTATTAGAATTTTGTGTTGGTTTTTTCCTCTTGTTTTTCTTATTATTATTATTATTACAAGAGGTGTTGCAGAGATGTGCTCAAATATAAGGGATAATGAGGTTCTTTCTCGGGAAGAGACATTTAGAAACTAGTGATAAAAGGCATGTAAAGACAAATTACAAAATTTACATGTTAATTGAAAGTAATAAACATGCAAAGGTAAGTTGAAGAATAATCTCGTCAATTAGCAGAGATAAAGAAGAGAAATTAAAGGATCGTGAGAAGAATGATCACTTGTGAGAAGAATGATCACTTGTGAGAAGAGTGATCATAAATACATGGCTAGTTTGAGAATACCTTTTCATAAGCATAATTAGAGGAGATAACTTCTTGATCGGGATGAATATGGTGTTAAAACTAAAAAAAAATATGATTCTAGTTTCTTTATGTATTGGAATCAATCATCAAAATTTAATGAGAATGAGGAAGATGATGTTGAAGGAAAAGATTTTGATGCAGAAATCTTGGTATGTGATGACACTAAGTATGCAAAAGATGTCATGTTATGTTAGTTGAGATGAGCTTTAATCTTAATAAAAAAAAACCATCCATAAGAAAGGAACCAAATTAGATATAGCTCTAAAGGTAGTTTTTTATGAAGTATATTGCGGAGGATGCATATCACATATGCTTAAGGAAAACTCTAGAATTTAAAGAGTTAAAGTTGATGTTCTTGGACTTCATATAAAAGTTATGAAATAAATATCTAAAATTTCACCTAGTTGAGAAATTAGGATGCATTTTGTTAGTGATGATATAAAGATACAGGAGAGAGATTGTTTAGTCCTTATAATGTTAAGTTATTAGTTGAGTTAAAGTTTGACTGTTGTAAGAGTTGCTGCATATAGTCCTCAAATTAACTATAAGATTGGTCTCATTGCTTTGAAGGATAAACATGTTGATGACATATATAATATTTATAATGAAAGAAGCTGAGGGAATTTTGATTAGACACGAGATAAGGATATGAACAATTTAAACTTGAGGACAAGTTCTCTCCAACCCAACAAGACTGATATGGAAGATTTTTCCCTAATGCAGATCCTTATAATAATAGGTGTCGCACTCGATATCGCGGTTACCTTTAAAAATTTCTCTTAAAAAAAGAAGAATAAATATTTAGCATCTTGTTCTTAGAGAGGAAAATGTCTAATTTAAGGAGTCACCACCTAGTATTATGGTCACTAAGAACCCTAACTAGTCAATAGAGATTCTATGATACGAGACTTATTACGTGAAAGAAAAGATATTATCACCCCTTATGCGTCCTACTTAAGGTAGGCTGCATTGCTGGTTTTTGTCTTAAATTGCTAAGAGTTTGTTTTATTCTGTTTTTTTTTTTTTTTTATGGTCTGCTTATAATATGCTTAACTCTGGTGTTAATGAATATTCGACTATCAATATTTTTAACTCTGGTGTGTTGGTAAATATTATGTAACCTAAAACATATGGTATTCCTGACCCTAGTATTAGTAAATAAATCAGTAAAATTTAGATTGAAAAAATAGTTTTTATTTATTATTTTTAGAAAAAAAAGACAAACATGTATTGCATATCAGATTCACATTTCACAGTAAAAGTCTACGAACAAATATATAGTAAAGTCAACAAAAATAATGTAAAGGACCCACAAATAAATCCAAAAGGGTCGTCGAATGTTTTCAGAATTTTCTGATATCTAAAAATGCTTGTTTTGCTAGATTTCAAAATAAAAAGAAGTGAAATAAAAGGAAAATGGCATAAGAGTGTGTTTTGCCAAACACACCCTTAGCCCAAAGGAAATTGGGTCGGTTGGGCCTGAGACCTAGACCTAGCCCGGTCTCAATTGTTAGGGCTGGGCTAGGCTGGATCCAGCTGGCCCGGCCACTATTGCAAGTATCCGTGAATAATTCATGCATGCATGCAACAATAACAGGGTAATTAATTTAGCAAACGGGGAATGAAGAACTTGTTTGGCACGGTTGTTGCTGAAGGCAAAGCTGAGGGAGACGGTCGAGCGCTGCTCACAGTTGAAAATCCAACTTGATATTCACGTTGGAGACAGGTTATTGGTGGAAAGGAGAGCTTTTAAATGGGAAACAAAATCCCAAACAAACTCATTCTCTCTGTTTTTTTTTAATTTAAATTTGATTAAAAATCAAATTTGAAAATAGATAATTATCATTATCTTGATGATCTTTTTAAACTAAAGATTAGGAGAGAACAACAAAAACACATTATAGTCCCTAGTTTTCCTATAAGTTGACAAATCACACCTTTAACCGAAATCAATCCCTAATCTTTTAATTTCAAATTTTAAATCCCTTTAAAATTAAATTAAAAGCAAATAGGTCAAAATTGGGTTATAACAATTACTCTCTCTCTACAATACTTATGGTACAAAGGTAATGGGAAATTTATTTTCTTTTGGCTTTGTATAGTAAGTTTTGTAAAGAAAAATATGCATGAAACCTTCCCCCTGTTTTTTTTTTGCAAAACTTCAAAAGTGATCTAATTGTTTCAAGCGATCTGCCTGTTAGTGAAAAATGAGAAGATTTTTTTTTGAAAGTGGTCTAATTGTTCTAGGCGACCTGCCCGTTGGTGAAAAAATATGAAGATTTTTTTAAAATGGTCTAACTGTTCCAAACGACTTAATTGTGGGTGAAAAATACAAAGATTTTTCAGAAGTGGTCAAATTGTTCTAGGCGACCTGCCCGTTAGTGAAAAAAACATGAAGGTTTTTCAACATTGGTCTTATTGTAATGAATGACTTACTCATTGATGAAAGATATGAAGATTTTTTTACAAGTTGGTTTAATTCTCATGGGTGACCTGCCTAAGTAAAAAATTCGAAGGGTCTTGTTGTGATGGGTAACCTTTCTAATTAAAAATTACAAAGATTTTTTGAGTGGCCTAATTCTTATGGCGGCCCACCCTGATAAAAAATTTCTCAAAAGTAAAAAAATTTCAAGAGTATTTTTTTTTTATTTTTTAGCCATTTTGAGGGTGGCCTTTCTTATGATGGATCCCATTGGGGATTTCTCTTATAAACTTTTGCAAAACACATTGTTAAATGTTTTAAAATTAGATAATATGAATGTATCTTTACCTGATTCCAAATATAGACCATCATTTCTTCTCAATCTTCTTTGTTGCTTGATTGGTAAGGTTTGTTATTTCTGATCTCTTGGCTTCTAGCCCACTCGAGTTGGCCTATGTAGTTCTTTTTCCAGTATGTTTGTAATTTTACCTAGCTCAGCCTTTATGGTACCGTCCTAACGTCAACAAAAGAACTACAGTTTTTAATATAGGGAATACGTTTTATGTATAAATTCGTAATCCCTGATACTAAAACAAAACAAAATATTTTTTTTATTTTTTTAAAATATTGACCAAATTCTTGTGACTTCGATAAACAGGTTATTAAAGCCAAAATGCATGCTATGTGTTCATTCAACAAAAGTGAATGTGTTGTTGATTTAGAATTTATATTATTGGATGTTTTGTTTTAAATATTTTAGAATTTATGTAGTTGGATGTTTTGTTTTAAATATTATAGAATTTATGTGGTTTGTGTTTTGGATATTGACTTAAATTTATGTTGTTGGTTTATAATTTAAATTTGGTTTATGTAAGTGTTGCATTGTAATTAGTTATGTGTTTTTTTTATAGGTGTTTTATTTTGGGTTGACCCGGGTCAACCCATCTAACCCGTGAACCGATCACTTAATCGGGTCGATAACCGAGTCGGGTTTCAAAACTATGACTCCAAATAACTTTCTACAGTCAAAATAGCTTCTAAAATCTTGCCAAATTCTTTTATTTTTCTTGGTTCTGGAAACAAGAGCCTCGAATGCTAAACAGAAACAAACAAACAAAAGCTCAAAGTTACCAAATGAACTTTAAGTCAATTTCTTCAATTTGATCGATAAATTAACAAACTATTCATATTGAGATTATATTAAGGAACCTATTTTCATAACCACGCCTTGAAATTAATTATAGTACTTAATGAATGAGGAATATACTTGCTTGTCAACAAGATCAACCTCTGGACGTATGGATGCCTACAAATGCATCGATGGGAATACATTAGGGAAATTAAATTGAGACCCATTATAGCACTGAAAAAATTGAACTTATGCAAACTATTAATTGCTGCATTGAAAAAATATGAAACATTGAATTTAAAATAAAAAGTTAAGGCTTGAAATTTACAAGAAAATTTTGCACTCATGTAGCTCTTTTTATGAATTTTTTTTCAAAGCCCAAGCTAAAATGGTATGTTATTGAAAAAAAAAAAGCTAAAATCCTAATCTACCTTGAATTTGATTGTCTCATGATGAGTTAATTATTTGTCTTTAGGTTTTTTGTGGTTTTCAATAAAGAATGAAGAGAGTTTTTTATTGGGTTTTGGATTATTAAAAAGTTTCTGTAAAAACTGTAATTATCTCATATAATCGTATCAGGACCAATTACTAAAAGTCAAAGTGACTTATTGAGTTTTTTATAATTTATTTTTTTGACCTGGGCTATAGCCCATCTCACCTCCTCAACCCCTCTGCTTTTGCCTGTGAACTTGAAGGATGTAGATTCCACAAAAGCTTGGAACCTATAAAATCAAGCTTAAGTGTAATAGACAAAGATGTTACATCGATCGAAAACTGTAAGGTCAATTTTAGCATTAAGCTTAAGTGTGTTTGGAAGAGAAATTGGTTTTATAAAATCATGGTTTGTTGCAATAAAAAAAATACTTGGTTGGTTAAAACTGTAATTATAATTATATTTGATTAAAAAAATAGTTTATGTGTATTTGGTTAACTAGTTTTTGTAAGTGTTTGTGATAATAAGATTACCAAGAACTAGTTTTGAAACCCGGACCGGCCCGACGGATCGACTCAGGACCCGGCTGACCCGAGCCTGGGACCGGTCCAGGTTTAAGTAAAAACCCTCCTGGGAGTTAACCCGAAGAAACCCGGTCGACACGGCGGGTTGACCTGGAACCCGGGCGACCCGGGCAAACCCGGCTGAGATCCAGCCTCTTGTTTTATATATATACATAGCTGTGAACACTGCATAATTGCAAACAGAGAGAACCTAATTGAAGAAAAGCAATTTCAATCCATAACTCCTGTACCCGTAATACGTCTCCACCTCAAACACGGCGTCCCTTCCGTCAATGGGCTCTACCCTTATCGGCAGCCTCTCGTAGTGATCCCTACTCGTTCCCTCCAATTCATCTAGCCTAGACAACCCCTGCCTCGACATAGCATATCAGAGATTATTTGATTGAGGAAAGGTTAAATGAATCAACTAAGTTTTATAGTTCGATGAGAAAAGAAAGTGTTGTGCCTGTTTCTTTCACATTTACTGCTCTTTTTAAGGCTTGTGGTGCTAAAATGGATGTGGGTTCGGGGCGGCAAATTCATGGGCAAACAATTTTGGTTGGGGGGTTTGGTGAGGATTTGCATGTTGGGAATTCTATGATTGATATGTATATAAAATGTGGGTTTTTAGAGTGTGGGTGAAAAGTGTTTAATGAAATGCCTAATAGGGATGTGATTTCTTGGACGAAGTTGATTTCTACTTATGCGAAGAGTGGGAACATGGAGAGTGCAGAAGAGGAGTTTGATGGGTTATTTGATTTTTAATTTTTTTTGGACTGACTCGAGTCAACTCATCTGAATTTGATTGTCTCATGATGAGTTAATTATTTGTCTTTAGGTTTTTTGTGGTTTTCAATAAAGAATGAAGAGAGTTTTTTATTGGGTTTTGGATTATTAAAAAGTTTCTGTAAAAACTGTAATTATCTCATATAATCGTATCAGGACCAATTACTAAAAGTCAAAGTGACTTATTGAGTTTTTTATAATTTATTTTTTTGACCTGGGCTATAGCCCATCTCACCTCCTCAACCCCTCTGCTTTTGCCTGTGAACTTGAAGGATGTAGATTCCACAAAAGCTTAGAACCTATAAAATCAAGCTTAAGTGTAATAGACAAAGATGTTACATCGATCGAAAACTGTAAGGTCAATTTTAGCATTAAGCTTAAGTGTGTTTGGAAGAGAAATTGGTTTTATAAAATCATGGTTTGTTGCAATAAAAAAAATACTTGGTTGGTTAAAACTGTAATTATAATTATATTTGATTAAAAAAATAGTTTATGTGTATTTGGTTAACTAGTTTTTGTAAGTGTTTGTGATAATAAGATTACCAAGAACTAGTTTTGAAACCCGGACCGGCCCGACGGATCGACTCAGGACCCGGCTGACCCGAGCCTGGGACCGGTCCAGGTTTAAGTAAAAACCCTCCTGGGAGTTAACCCGAAGAAACCCGGTCGACACGGCGGGTTGACCTGGAACCCGGGCGACCCGGGCAAACCCGGCTGAGATCCAGCCTCTTGTTTTATATATATACATAGCTGTGAACACTGCATAATTGCAAACAGAGAGAACCTAATTGAAGAAAAGCAATTTCAATCCATAACTCCTGTACCCGTAATACGTCTCCACCTCAAACACGGCGTCCCTTCCGTCAATGGGCTCTACCCTTATCGGCAGCCTCTCGTAGTGATCCCTACTCGTTCCCTCCAATTCATCTAGCCTAGACAACCCCTGCCTCGACATAGCATATCAGAGATTATTTGATTGAGGAAAGGTTAAATGAATCAACTAAGTTTTATAGTTCGATGAGAAAAGAAAGTGTTGTGCCTGTTTCTTTCACATTTACTGCTCTTTTTAAGGCTTGTGGTGCTAAAATGGATGTGGGTTCGGGGCGGCAAATTCATGGGCAAACAATTTTGGTTGGGGGGTTTGGTGAGGATTTGCATGTTGGGAATTCTATGATTGATATGTATATAAAATGTGGGTTTTTAGAGTGTGGGTGAAAAGTGTTTAATGAAATGCCTAATAGGGATGTGATTTCTTGGACGAAGTTGATTTCTACTTATGCGAAGAGTGGGAACATGGAGAGTGCAGAAGAGGAGTTTGATGGGTTATTTGATTTTTAATTTTTTTTGGACTGACTCGAGTCAACTCATCTGAATTTGATTGTCTCATGATGAGTTAATTATTTGTCTTTAGGTTTTTTGTGGTTTTCAATAAAGAATGAAGAGAGTTTTTTATTGGGTTTTGGATTATTAAAAAGTTTCTGTAAAAACTGTAATTATCTCATATAATCGTATCAGGACCAATTACTAAAAGTCAAAGTGACTTATTGAGTTTTTTATAATTTATTTTTTTGACCTGGGCTATAGCCCATCTCACCTCCTCAACCCCTCTGCTTTTGCCTGTGAACTTGAAGGATGTAGATTCCACAAAAGCTTAGAACCTATAAAATCAAGCTTAAGTGTAATAGACAAAGATGTTACATCGATCGAAAACTGTAAGGTCAATTTTAGCATTAAGCTTAAGTGTGTTTGGAAGAGAAATTGGTTTTATAAAATCATGGTTTGTTGCAATAAAAAAAATACTTGGTTGGTTAAAACTGTAATTATAATTATATTTGATTAAAAAAATAGTTTATGTGTATTTGGTTAACTAGTTTTTGTAAGTGTTTGTGATAATAAGATTACCAAGAACTAGTTTTGAAACCCGGACCGGCCCGACGGATCGACTCAGGACCCGGCTGACCCGAGCCTGGGACCGGTCCAGGTTTAAGTAAAAACCCTCCTGGGAGTTAACCCGAAGAAACCCGGTCGACACGGCGGGTTGACCTGGAACCCGGGCGACCCGGGCAAACCCGGCTGAGATCCAGCCTCTTGTTTTATATATATACATAGCTGTGAACACTGCATAATTGCAAACAGAGAGAACCTAATTGAAGAAAAGCAATTTCAATCCATAACTCCTGTACCCGTAATACGTCTCCACCTCAAACACGGCGTCCCTTCCGTCAATGGGCTCTACCCTTATCGGCAGCCTCTCGTAGTGATCCCTACTCGTTCCCTCCAATTCATCTAGCCTAGACAACCCCTGCCTCGACATAGCATATCAGAGATTATTTGATTGAGGAAAGGTTAAATGAATCAACTAAGTTTTATAGTTCGATGAGAAAAGAAAGTGTTGTGCCTGTTTCTTTCACATTTACTGCTCTTTTTAAGGCTTGTGGTGCTAAAATGGATGTGGGTTCGGGGCGGCAAATTCATGGGCAAACAATTTTGGTTGGGGGGTTTGGTGAGGATTTGCATGTTGGGAATTCTATGATTGATATGTATATAAAATGTGGGTTTTTAGAGTGTGGGTGAAAAGTGTTTAATGAAATGCCTAATAGGGATGTGATTTCTTGGACGAAGTTGATTTCTACTTATGCGAAGAGTGGGAACATGGAGAGTGCAGAAGAGGAGTTTGATGGGTTATTTGATTTTTAATTTTTTTTGGACTGACTCGAGTCAACTCATCTGAATTTGATTGTCTCATGATGAGTTAATTATTTGTCTTTAGGTTTTTTGTGGTTTTCAATAAAGAATGAAGAGAGTTTTTTATTGGGTTTTGGATTATTAAAAAGTTTCTGTAAAAACTGTAATTATCTCATATAATCGTATCAGGACCAATTACTAAAAGTCAAAGTGACTTATTGAGTTTTTTATAATTTATTTTTTTGACCTGGGCTATAGCCCATCTCACCTCCTCAACCCCTCTGCTTTTGCCTGTGAACTTGAAGGATGTAGATTCCACAAAAGCTTAGAACCTATAAAATCAAGCTTAAGTGTAATAGACAAAGATGTTACATCGATCGAAAACTGTAAGGTCAATTTTAGCATTAAGCTTAAGTGTGTTTGGAAGAGAAATTGGTTTTATAAAATCATGGTTTGTTGCAATAAAAAAAATACTTGGTTGGTTAAAACTGTAATTATAATTATATTTGATTAAAAAAATAGTTTATGTGTATTTGGTTAACTAGTTTTTGTAAGTGTTTGTGATAATAAGATTACCAAGAACTAGTTTTGAAACCCGGACCGGCCCGACGGATCGACTCAGGACCCGGCTGACCCGAGCCTGGGACCGGTCCAGGTTTAAGTAAAAACCCTCCTGGGAGTTAACCCGAAGAAACCCGGTCGACACGGCGGGTTGACCTGGAACCCGGGCGACCCGGGCAAACCCGGCTGAGATCCAGCCTCTTGTTTTATATATATACATAGCTGTGAACACTGCATAATTGCAAACAGAGAGAACCTAATTGAAGAAAAGCAATTTCAATCCATAACTCCTGTACCCGTAATACGTCTCCACCTCAAACACGGCGTCCCTTCCGTCAATGGGCTCTACCCTTATCGGCAGCCTCTCGTAGTGATCCCTACTCGTTCCCTCCAATTCATCTAGCCTAGACAACCCCTGCCTCGACATAGCATATCAGAGATTATTTGATTGAGGAAAGGTTAAATGAATCAACTAAGTTTTATAGTTCGATGAGAAAAGAAAGTGTTGTGCCTGTTTCTTTCACATTTACTGCTCTTTTTAAGGCTTGTGGTGCTAAAATGGATGTGGGTTCGGGGCGGCAAATTCATGGGCAAACAATTTTGGTTGGGGGGTTTGGTGAGGATTTGCATGTTGGGAATTCTATGATTGATATGTATATAAAATGTGGGTTTTTAGAGTGTGGGTGAAAAGTGTTTAATGAAATGCCTAATAGGGATGTGATTTCTTGGACGAAGTTGATTTCTACTTATGCGAAGAGTGGGAACATGGAGAGTGCAGAAGAGGAGTTTGATGGGTTATTTGATTTTTAATTTTTTTTGGACTGACTCGAGTCAACTCATCTGAATTTGATTGTCTCATGATGAGTTAATTATTTGTCTTTAGGTTTTTTGTGGTTTTCAATAAAGAATGAAGAGAGTTTTTTATTGGGTTTTGGATTATTAAAAAGTTTCTGTAAAAACTGTAATTATCTCATATAATCGTATCAGGACCAATTACTAAAAGTCAAAGTGACTTATTGAGTTTTTTATAATTTATTTTTTTGACCTGGGCTATAGCCCATCTCACCTCCTCAACCCCTCTGCTTTTGCCTGTGAACTTGAAGGATGTAGATTCCACAAAAGCTTAGAACCTATAAAATCAAGCTTAAGTGTAATAGACAAAGATGTTACATCGATCGAAAACTGTAAGGTCAATTTTAGCATTAAGCTTAAGTGTGTTTGGAAGAGAAATTGGTTTTATAAAATCATGGTTTGTTGCAATAAAAAAAATACTTGGTTGGTTAAAACTGTAATTATAATTATATTTGATTAAAAAAATAGTTTATGTGTATTTGGTTAACTAGTTTTTGTAAGTGTTTGTGATAATAAGATTACCAAGAACTAGTTTTGAAACCCGGACCGGCCCGACGGATCGACTCAGGACCCGGCTGACCCGAGCCTGGGACCGGTCCAGGTTTAAGTAAAAACCCTCCTGGGAGTTAACCCGAAGAAACCCGGTCGACACGGCGGGTTGACCTGGAACCCGGGCGACCCGGGCAAACCCGGCTGAGATCCAGCCTCTTGTTTTATATATATACATAGCTGTGAACACTGCATAATTGCAAACAGAGAGAACCTAATTGAAGAAAAGCAATTTCAATCCATAACTCCTGTACCCGTAATACGTCTCCACCTCAAACACGGCGTCCCTTCCGTCAATGGGCTCTACCCTTATCGGCAGCCTCTCGTAGTGATCCCTACTCGTTCCCTCCAATTCATCTAGCCTAGACAACCCCTGCCTCGACATAGCATATCAGAGATTATTTGATTGAGGAAAGGTTAAATGAATCAACTAAGTTTTATAGTTCGATGAGAAAAGAAAGTGTTGTGCCTGTTTCTTTCACATTTACTGCTCTTTTTAAGGCTTGTGGTGCTAAAATGGATGTGGGTTCGGGGCGGCAAATTCATGGGCAAACAATTTTGGTTGGGGGGTTTGGTGAGGATTTGCATGTTGGGAATTCTATGATTGATATGTATATAAAATGTGGGTTTTTAGAGTGTGGGTGAAAAGTGTTTAATGAAATGCCTAATAGGGATGTGATTTCTTGGACGAAGTTGATTTCTACTTATGCGAAGAGTGGGAACATGGAGAGTGCAGAAGAGGAGTTTGATGGGTTATTTGATTTTTAATTTTTTTTGGACTGACTCGAGTCAACTCATCTGACCCGTGACCTGATCATTAGACCGGATCGATCACTTGGTCGGGTTTCAAAACTATGACCACGAAGGATCTAAGAGTGTGTTTGGTATTGCGGTAGCTGTTGTGGTTGTGGTTTGAAAAAAATTATTTTATAAAAAGTACTTTTAGTTGAGGTTGGTTTGAAAAAATAGGTGTTTGGTTAAAACTGTAGTTGAAATTGAGGTTGAAGAAAAAATAATTTAATGTATTTGATTACGAATGCTTTTGAAATTGAGGTTATAAAATAATTTTAAAATATATATATATATATATATATATATATATAAATATTGATGGTTTTAAATTTAAATAAAGTAGAATTAACTACTTCTATTACATCATGAAATAAATAATACTTGATATAAAATATTTTTTATTATTTCATTAAACTATTTATAATTTCATTATATTCAAAATTCAGCCGATAAGAACTACAGTTTTCATAATTTTGTGAGCGTGTAATAAAATCAGATAAAATATTATCAGGTATAAAATTGATATTACAGTGCGAGTGAATTTTATTTACTCTATACTAGTTTTTCATGAAAAAAAATATTGTTCACATCACAATGCGAGTGAATTTAATTCACTCTAAACTAGTTTTTTTTAAAAAAAAATTGTTAAAAAAATTAACAAACTGGAAAAAAAAAAAAGTGCACGTGAACAGTGCAAAGTGAATTGCACTGTTCACGTGAACAATGCAATTCACTGAATAGTGTGTGTTTCATAGGCTGAAACTCGTAAAAAAGCAGTATATTACTGCTTCTGCAAAATCGTGGTCCTGCCGCATATAAATAACGGGACCCATGTGTTTTAATTGTTTCAGTATTTGTAACCAAACGACCATTTCATGTGTTTTTAAAGAAACGCGAACGCTAACGCGTTGCCAAACGGGTTCTAAGTCTCTCTCTCTCTCTCTCTCTCTCTCTCTCTCTCTCTCTCTCTCTCTATATATATATATATATATATATATATATATATATATATATATATATTCTCAATTTAATACTAAAACAAAAGATTATATCAAGTGGGTCCAAAACGTTTGAGATAGCTTGCAGTTAAGTGCCTTGGTCAATATTTGTTAGCGTCTTACGTCTGATGTGAATGTTTTACGAGATAAATTGGAAAATGATTGGCCAAAAAGGAGTTAAATACTGATAAAAGGATTAAATTGAGAGTTTTATGAAACATTTAGAGCCTATTTGATGGATATTTATATGAATGCTAAAATAAAATGCAAAAACAAAGATTTTCTTACTAAGTTTTGCAGCTTTGAGTATGAACGACGGCAAGAAAATGGCAGCATCTGTTGCCCAATGCCTAATTCATCTAGCACCAGATCAGATAAACAGAAGGCAAAACCATATGCTATTGCTCATGAATTATGACAGATATTTGATGATTAGTAGATTTCTGGCTGGTTTATATCGCAAGTTGAAAGAACATGACAGGTTGCTCACACATGCAAGTGAAGTTCTATTTGAGAAACCCTCCATAAAGAGTGAATTGAAGAAATAAGAAGAAAACAGATCTGCGGGGTGGGTCTGGAACGGTGATTGCTCAACCAGATTCTCCAACCTTTTGCTACCAAAAATTGATGGGTTTGTAGATCTGCAGGGAGAGTGGCGGCTTATGCAAGATTGGAGGAGACAATGCAATAAAAAAAATATATCTGTAGAGATGGATTGCGGTGTTTACATGCTCTCTGGGGAGGCTAGTTTGTCCACCATTTTCAACGATGATAAGCAGCCATGTTTTTACTGCTCTTCTCCCAGCTTTTTCATGTGAAACGCAAGAAAAAGATGCCTCTCATTATCCGCGGCCAAACCTTTGTTTTATTGTGGGTTTCGCAAGCTAAACATGAGATTCCAAACATTTATGTTCAGGAGAAACCACAACTTCACCGCCCTTCCAAACACTTTTTTAAAATGGAGAAATAAACAATAAACAATGTGGTTTATATTAAACAATAAATTATAAACTTCAAATTCAGCAATAAAACATAAATATTTATATTGAATAATAAACTATTAAGTTCAATTAGAGTTAAGCATAATAAGGTTTACATTGAGCACTAAATTGTAACGTAAAGAGGTAATATTAAATTGTACGCCATAAATTAATAAAATAATCGATTGTAAATAAAACATATAAATAAGTAAGTAGATAAAGTTGTCAGAAAAGCGATTAATAAAACTTATAAATAAGAATAAATTATAAAGATGAAAATATTAGACTTATGAAAAGTAAATTACAGGAATTAGAAGATAGACTAGTCATTTAATCCACCTTCGCTGCTAGTCATAATATTTTTTTCAAAAAACAATACTAAATTGCTTGAATGTATTTTTAATATTGAAAATTCAAAGTATAAATTGAAAATTCTATTCAAATATTATTTATATAAATAAACAGGGAAAAATCGTTAACAATAACTAAATGAGAAATTGATAAAATTAAAAAATAAATATAAATTAATATATTTAGCCACACAATGAGACATTCACCTGATTGTATATACTGAACTTGTTTATTGAAATCAATAAAAGATAAGTTCACAACCTTAAAAAACTCATGACATAAAAGATAAATAAAACATATTATGCAAGGCCAAACATAAATAAAACTGATTGAATAAACTCATGCTCTAAAAACATATTATGCAAGGCCAAACATATCAACAATATTATTTAAAAATAAAAATTTTTTATTTTAAAAAATAAACTTCATTTGTATAAAACCCAAAAAAATAATTCTAAATGAATTAGTATAACATCTTGAAAAATCAAACACAAACAAAACAACTCTAAAAAAATTATATTAAAAAATGGCATGCAAAACCCGTAACCTGAATTATAATACTGAGATAAATTTATAGAAAAGAAATTAAAGATAATTACAAAACTAATATTAAAAAAAAATACAAATCGATAAGATTGTATGAAGTCGAATCTCCAATAAATAAAATGTCAAAAGATGAAATCATAAAAAAAAAAATCAATTAGACAAAAAGATCTGACAAATAAGGGTGAAAGAAAACATTAATTAGAAAGCAACTAAAACTTTAATTTGATGTTCACTTCATAGCAAGTCATAATTTTTCTTTTCCAATATTTTAATATTTTTTTTTACAAAATAAAAATTATAAGTTTAAATCAAAAAATTTATTCAAATATCTAATAATCATCTATATAAATAAATAAAAATAATTTATTAACAATGACTAAAAGAGAAACTGAAAAATTTGAGACATAGACTTAAATCAAGATATTTGATTTTCTAAAATAAGACATTTACCAGTTTGTGTTTACTAAATTTATTCATTAAAATTAATAAAAATAATAGAAATAAAAACTCATATAAAACATAATGAATATAATAAAAAAGAAAAAAAAAGTATGCATGGTCGAACATTTAAGAATATTATTTCAAAATAACTATTTTTTATACTAAACAAAACCTACTTGTATGAAATTAAATAAAATAATCATAAAAAATTAAACACAAAATAAAACAATTTTTTTTAAAAAAATCTTTATCCAAAAATAGCTTGCAAAACCCGTGGTTTAGGTAATGAACTTAACCAAAAAACAATTTTTTAAAACAATATAGAATGATAAAATCATAAAATAAAATGAGAAAAAAAAAGAATTCCTAACCATATTAACACTTAAAACTTGTGACCCGTGTTATTAAATTGAAAGCATGACGAATGAAAAAAATCATGAAGCCCAATCCCAAATAAATCAAACATCGAAAGATGTAACGGGGAAAAAAATCAACCACATAAGAAATTTAATTAAAAAATAAGGGTGGAAACTGAAATAAAAAATAAATTTGAGGGCATTTAAAAATTAAATTATAGGGTTAAATCAAAAAGAAAAAAAACAATTAACAAAAGAAAAAGGAGAATTCAAAAGAATGAAGGCTAAATTGCAAAAAAAAAAAGAAGCATAAACTTTAATTGAAGAAAGAAATTGAATATGATAAAACTTTAACAAAATATCTAAAAGTAAAAATGACAAATCAAAAGAATAATGACTGAATTGAAGAAAACAATATATGACAAATTATAATTTAAGAACTGAACTTAAAACATAAAAAACTTTTCTAAAAAAGTCAAGGACAAAAATAAACAATAAAAAAAATTATAAGGACTGGAATTGAAAAACAAAAGGAAAAGAGGACAAACATGTATTTTACCTGAAAAAAAGAGAAATATAGGAAGAAAAAAGAAGAAAGAACCACCGGTCCACCATTGACACGCTCTTCATCAGGAGGAAGAGCATGTGACAGCGCTTCTAATAACACGATGAAAGATTATTTTTGGACAAACATCATCAAAAGAGCACGAACGCCACCAGCACACTAGCGTATGAAAAACACATGCCAACAACTTTTTCAAATTTAATATTAAAAATAAATGTTAATTAGTAAAAAGTCCCCATAACTCTTGAAATAACAAATAATAATATCCATACTCAATCTTTTAATAACCAATAAATCAGCATAAAAAACCCCGTATCCCAAATTTCCAACTTTTCTATTAGAAGGGGTGGAAAGATTAATTTATCGTAGCAATTCACGAGAAACTGTATTAGTAAATTCAGGGAGCATTTTATAGTTTTGTTAAATTACAAAACATAAAGCTTGGGAGAGAAGAAAACTTGTTGATGGGAAACTAGTCAAAGAATGAATTACAATGAGCAAGACTCTCTTGGATACTTACTATAAGGCATATAACAACTTATTTTACAATAATGGAATTAAAATTGTCCTAGAAATAAGTTTCTAACTAGGCAATTAAGGTATTGAATCTTTTATAAAGGCTAAATAAAAAATAAATCTTGCAAACGTGGATGACTTTTATATCTTTTAAGGTAAAGAGGTAAAGCTATAATAAAATTCAAATCGAGGGACTAATTTCTCTCCAAAGAAACAAAAAATGTCAATAGTTTTGTTTTCTTGATGTAATGAAATAATCAGAAGCCAAGCGAAAATTGTGTTGAAGAAAGATGGGAAGGCTGTTCGAGTATTTCGTAGTGTGTGGGTTGGGTCCGGAGATGAGAACGGTGGATAGAAACAAAGGATATCATGGAATGCGAGTGTTTTATCAATCTTCTTTACTCGATCAATATCCTCCTGATAATCACTCTCTTTATCCTCCGCCTCCTCCTCAGCTCCCAATTGTATAATACGTCTTTCCTTTTTCTTTTTTTTTGTGCGTGTGGGTGTGTGTGGATCTGATAATTCTATCTTTAATTTCTGGTGATCGGCAGTGTGTCCTTCCTGCTGGTGTGGAGTTTTACCCCTCGGGATTCGATGCTGATGATTCCTTCACATTTCCAAGAAGTTACCCCATTGTTTTGACCGGTACTTTTTTTTTTTTAAATTACTGCAATTAGATTTTATTTCATTTTTTGGGTAGAGATTTATTGTACCTTGTTATGGAAAATGAAAAGAACGATCTTTTGAAGAAGGGCTGAAGACGGCATGAAACTTTTGAAGCTAAGTAATATATACATATGGTGAAAATATGATTTCTGACAAAGAGCACTGGATATATAGTCTTTTTTTTTTAATTTAGAAAAGTTTAGCGGAGGGTGATGGATACTTTTTTTTTTTTTTAGGATATATAGTCCTTTTCAATGTAATTTTTTTTTTTGGCAGAGGGTGATGGATCAAAAATTTATGTTAGTTGCATTGCCTTCCGGGATCCAGTTAGCGAGGATATTGCTGAAGCTTACCGCATTCCCGCAAACTCATTTGCTGACAAATGCATCTGCCTTGTTTCCCGATCCCCTAGTTTTGGTGTTCTTAGAAATGCACTGGAAGAGTTATTTGCACTTTGCTTTTCCCCTGCTGGAAGTAGGTAAGGTATCTTTTAGTTATGGAAGGTTCTCTGTTATATGGATAGAAAAGGGTGGAAATTGGGATGCGGTTACCAATTTTTTTAAATTTTTTTTGGTAGACATGCGCACATGACCTCCTTTATGTTCTCATAATATGCATAATAGTTATAAGATTTTAGGATTTTATGTTGTGGTTTTGACTGAGTTTATCAGTTCATTTAAAAATGGAATTCTATGGTATCGTTTTGTTTTCATTGCATTTAACGTTCTCAGCTCTATAAAAATTTCAGCAAGCCATTATGGGAAGTTATATCTCACATGATCTCGAATGTCCCTTTGCCTACTCCTGGAAAGGATCGGGTCTTGTTTGCCATTGAGAACTGCCTGCTTTCATTGGAAGCTCCACCAAAAGATGGACTCCCCCATGTTGATGTGTGATTTCCTATCCCTTTTGTTTTGTTGGCTTGATTCTGCCTTTGCTGATTGTATCATGCAGATTAGGGTTTACAAAAACTCACTTTACTACACAGTAAATGACTCTTATTTTTGCTGAATGCAGATGTCATTTCAGCCATTGGTACAGTGTTTGGATGTGGACAACTTACTCAAACTTTTTACTGCCGTGTTACTTGAAAGGAGGATTTTACTTCGTTCCAACAAGTATTTCTCTGAACCTTTGACAGCAAATAATTGTTTAAGAGAAGTAAAGAAATATAATTACCATTGATTTGATTCTCTTTACTAATCTCACTATGTTGAAAGTTTTCAGAAGTTGTATAGGATATGTTTGCATGCTTATTGAAACTTGTGCATTGGGTTTATTGGCCTGTTTCGGCATCATCATTTGTTCAACTTTAGTTTTTTCCTGATTATGTTTTGATAACCGGTGAATTTGTTTCAACGTTGGCATGCTACGTGTACAAGAATGATGTAGTGCTCTCTCTCTGGAAAAAATGGAGTCAATTTAGGCTATTGATAGGTGCTTAATATCTGTTTAATCCACACTAAATGGCAGAGATGCTATGGGTTTGTGAAATGACCAACAAGCCTCCATGGGTTTGTATTATATTAGAGGTGAGCTATATGGTTGGTTTGATTATTATTTCAATTTAACTTGTCTTGTATACAATGGTTTACCACTATGAGGTGATGGCTTGAAAGAGAATTGTTGGGAATGTTAAGAGTAGTCTACATGGGTCCACATATCTTATGGATAATTGGTGTGGTTTCCATTTAGATGTATTTATGCATTCCTTCAGTCAGTAGCTCCTGTTATTTGATAGCCCTTCTTTTCCCATTTTTTTAATCCCGGTATTTGTATACATCAAAGAAAAAGTACATCAGCAATTTAGTAGATCCACTTTTGTAGTTTGCAAGTGGATTGCAATCATCATGATCTGAACTTTCAAGTCAGCCATCTTTCTGAAGATGTAAATCCTTTTCATACTTACCATGCTCTTTACAGGCACTACTAAAATGTTGTCTGCAACCTTACCTAAGCAGCTGATTGTTATGTAATACTTACCTAGAAATCCTTGATTTGTATACCATCCAGCATTATTTCAAATAATGATTGCTATATCATTTGTGTTTTTAATTGTACTCTAATTTTCTGAGGCAGGTATTCACTTTTAACCATAGCATCAGAGGCCATATGTCATTTGATTTATCCCTTTAGGTGGCAGGTGAGTTTTGAATGAATTGGAAGTTCATTGTTCTTTTATCAGACTAGAATAACACATTAGATTTGCCTTCTTTTGCTGGCAACAGTTTTTATCTTTGTAGTTGAAAATTGCAGTTAAAATGTTTTTTATTCACTGGATAAGCTGATGGTATATTCATTCCTTCAATGATTCTCTTATGAGCTCACTTCTAATTATTTCATGTTTGTTGTGCTGAAGCATGTCTACATTCCATTGCTATTTTTCAGTGGAGTAGACTATATTGATGCGCCAACACCATATATGATGGGTCTTCATTCATCTGTTGATACGTCTGACCTTGCAATGGATGGTGTATGTTTTTTTTTTCCCTTAAACTTATTGTGGAGCTCACTTGTTTGCTTTTATAATTATGTTTCTTGCTTAGTATTATTTATCATGCCTTGTTGTTGTTGTTGTTTGTATATTTTATTTTCCTTTAGCATGAAATTTGGCAGCATTTTTTCTGCCAGCTCTTTTGAGTCAGGGACAGCTCAACTGAGTAGAATGCTCTGAAAATGCTATGGTGTGGTTTTTGGTTTTGCTTTCTAGAACGCATAGCATTAACTGGTCCAATTTTTTAATATTCTAGGAAATAGCTATAATATGCCCACTTCAATCAATAGAAATTGATGAGTTTTATTTTGCCATGATACTCCGGTGGCAGATTAAATGGTATTTGTGGCCTTGTTATGCTTGTTTAGCCTCTATCCCATGCCTTTCCTTCCCTATTTCGAAGGAAATAATATCCATGTTAATTTAGCACGGCAAGCCTTGATTTTTCTACGTTGAAGGATTGATATTTCTGTTGGCTGCTAGTTAGTAGCTAGGAAAGAAGAGTGAGTGTGCTGTGAAGGAGCAAGGTGCACACAATACAAAACAATACTAGATCCATTCATCATATGATGTGAATTGAAACTGACTCCTGACATGAATAGAACTATGATTGCCATAGAGTGCAAACTGTGGATGGATTCTCCTGGTACGCAGTGCAAACAGTGTATGGTTAGCATACACTGCATAGATAGAAGCTCAATAGCAGACTATTGGTAGGATCAAATCTGCTGAAAAACATGACGAGTGAGTTTCATAGTACTGAAATATTTGTTGTTGTTGACCAAAGATGTATAATGACATGTCTGGTAGGGGTCACTTTTACAGTCTAAGATTAAAGTATGTAACTTTTTTCGATTGGTAATGTAATAGTGGCGATTCTGTTATGTAATCTTATCTGATTCACATGTATGCTGGGAACTTACACTTCATGAGCTGTTAACTTAAACGACTATAGGAACATCTAAAGCTCATTCTTAGGAAACCGTCTCCCTTGCATCTTCATCTTGGGGTATCTGGTACTTAGGCTTTGAGCTCCTTGATCTCTTATTTTTCCTTTCGATTGGTGTGCATTTTCTCTCTTCTATTAAGGTTCTGTGTAAATTTTGTCAAGTATAGCCATCATTTACATGTGTGGTACTGGGAAAAATTTATATTTATTAAGATATTTCTCATCACTATTACATGGTAGCAGATTGCTGCATGGTCTTTTAGCCCATGACATAACTGAATGGAGGAAGTAGAACTCTGTTGTGAATCCTAACTGGTAGTGGATTTGAGGTTTAGTTTAGCTTTGAGTATTAATGAGTAATCTTTCATTGCTTATATAGACTGGTATTCAATCAATACTCATCTTCTTCCCTTTTTATGTTTTATGTGAGAATTTTATATTTAAGACTGAAATACTTTCAGCTTTATCACTAGATTAATCATTTGCGGCCACATGTATACTGTGCATGTATTTATGTAGTCCACGTCACTTTCTTGAGATTTGGTTTATGATATTCTGTCCCTTTTCTATTGTGTTGCAGGTAGTCGTTGTGGACCTTGAGTATAACCGAATTAGCACCTCAGAAGAAATACCCCCTATTCCAGAGCCAGAATTAAGTTCTTTGCGGGGTGAGATACTGAAGCTATTGTACCCTAATGTCATGGGGATAGATCAGATGAAAGCTGGTTTGGTTAACTCATCTGAGCAATATTTAAAGGGCTGCAACAAGCCTTGGGGAGAAGATCATGACATCCAACTTAGGTGATACTTGGATGCACCGTGAAATCTTTGAAGTACTCATTGATTTCCTTGTTTAAATTAATTTCTTTCACATAAATATTTTCTCAAAGATTCTTCTCACAATATTCTTCATGGAGATGCTGATAGGTTTTGTATTGCGTCTTCATAAAGACCTCTGCATTTCTGTTAGATTTCTATAGTATTTATTATATATTAGAGGAGATGGATGTTATGTGAATTGCTTAACTGAAAATTGAAGAAGCATAAAGACGTGCAATTATTTTGGATATGCCAATCAAATGATGGTTATGCTGGTAGCCAGCAATTAAGTTCTTAGCTCGAATACTTGTTGGTTGTTATTGCACTGCTAATTCTAAGCATGTGATTATAGATAATGTACAGCCTCCAGCTGTCTATTCTTTTTTTATCATTTCCCCTTCTTGGTGGTAAAAGAGAAAATTCTACACTTTTCTGGTTATCCCATGAATTCTGGAACTTTTGAATTTCCGGAGATGTATGTTAAAGAGAAAGACCTTCCAAATGATGCTCTATCCTTACTTGTAGTTATATATTTATCCCATATAATGTTCCCATCTGATTATTATCTTATCAGATAGAATATGTTACCTAGTTATTTCTATCTGATTATGATCTTATCAGATAAATACTGTCCTTGTTATATGTTTTCTGTAACAATGCAGTATAACTTTGTATTTGTCCTGCTATTTCTGATGGTTAATCAGGTGATTGCTGTTTGCTCCTTGTACGAACCTGAAATAAATGCTTATGTTGTATTGTATTGGTGCTAAGTTTTCCATTATACAAAAAATGCAGGATCAATAAAGTCTTACTTGGTCTAAATTATTTTTAGTTATTTTCATTGTAATACTTAGATTTGTGCGTTCTATGCAGGTTAATATTCCTAAAGTTCTTTGCATCCATTTTAGGTGGATACCGGAATTTCCTTGTATGGCGCTCTTTTCTTGTTTTCTCGTTGCATTTAATTAATTTGAAACTTTCCTATAGGGATCTCCTTCAAATTAATTTTATGAAGTTTATTTTTTCCAGGAAAACACTGTGACTCATGCCTTCAACGCCCAAGCATTTTTGAAGAAACGCTCTAGGTCAACCAACCAACCACCGGATCCCATGGTGATGTTATTTTCCACGATCTTTTATCAACTTGATATTTTGAGTGTTAGAAATCCGTTTTTAATTTCTGTACCCATTTTTTCTATTGGTTGATTTGGTTCTCCTTGTACTAATTAGTTTTTTGTTGTTTGTAGATAACACAGTTCTTAGATTCCCATGGTTTCTTGGATTATCTGGAGAGAGGTATTGATTCTGATGGAAACAATAATAATCTTCTTGAGAAGTTACAAGACACAATTGGAAGGGGTCAGAATCCTATTTCAATTCTTTCCACTTCGGTGGTAGAACCTGAGATTATAACCATATCAGATCCAGATGTCGGAATATTGGGTAAATTTGAGGTCTCAATTTTGCTGATTATGTATATTAATCTGTAAAACCGATACAAACATGTCTCAAATGATTTTCTAAAGTTATAAACACCAATGCCCTTGGTTTTTTCAGGATCAGGTGCTAAATATACTTATGACAGGTTTCCTTCAAACATCAGGTCAGAAGAACAAGAGGAGAAGAGGAAACAAATTCTTGCAGCAGCAAGTGGAGCTTTTGAATACATTAAGCATGCTCCTAGGTATCTTTGTGTTTTGCGTCCGCGGGTTTCTACATGGCTTTATTCTAATTTTCGTTGTCTTAGCTTGATTCCTAATTGCTCAGTTCCTAATTTCTCTTATATCCTTACCAGTTCGCCATCTGTGCAAGTGGGCAAGGACTCTCTTAGTCCCATGGAAAGGGCTGTAAGTTCTTTATTCCATGATTTGTGCAGCAGTGGTTCTGTCTTAGAAATTGGAAACTATCTGAATGATGAACATATATGTTTCGCAGGCAGAAAGGGAGCTTATGGTTTTGGACATTAAAGTTAAACTGCAGGTAAAACTTCTTTTCCTTTTAGAATGCTAATGAGTTATCTGGGTATTTCTAGTATTTTACACATTTAGTAGTGCCTGTTATTTATTATGTTGCTGGATTTGATGTTAATGCTGATTTTTTAGAGACTTGTTCTTTCTTGGAGATTCTTATATTTCAAACCATGTATCATGTTATAATCTTAAAATGTAATAACCTTTATTAAATAGATTTAACCTTTAAGCATTCCATTCTTAGATTCAGGGAGAAGGTTTTGTTCCTAACTAGAGTTTCCCTTCTCATTCTTGGTTGGACAAATATAATCAAACAGAATACCAAGCATAGCTCTAGGTGGCATTCTATCATATCAGCCTCTTGAATGCTTGTTTATAATGGTGACAAACTTCACCTGCAAAAATTTCTTTTTCATGGTCTTTATTTTGCTCCTGTATTCATGGGTTTGGGATGGGTGTTGTTACTGTTGTATTCTCTGGATGGAAGACAAAGGTCTTACATGTAATTCATCGTGTTATGCAATTGATTAAGTTCATAGAGGCTAGGAAGTATTATTTAACTTTCCAAAGATGCAACTTTCATTTGTGCAATATTAATATTACCTTCAGAACATGCAACAAAAGGTAATATTTATGTGTGAATCTTTTTCTATTTCTGTGCTTCTGTGATGTAGGAAACAAAATGTAATTTTTTCTTTTTAAGAATTTCAAATTGATTAAAATTGCTCATATTGCTATGGTCTTCTTTCCATAATTACATATTGTTTGAAGTATTATTTTTACTTCTATGCAGGGATTGTGGCTTCGTCTTCTTAAACTGGGAGCTACTGACGACCCACTTTCATCATTTGAATATGGCACTATCCTTGGTATGATTCTACAAGAAGATAAGCCTCTCACTGACACTTTTAGACTGCTATTTTGTGCCTTTCAATTCTCAATTTCATTTGCTTTATAGTTTTGAAGAATACTGCTAACGAATAGGCATTTTGTTTACTGGCTTTGCAGCATTGATTGAGTCTGACGCGGAGGGGATTGGTGGTAGTGGGTTTGTTGAATGTATAAGGGAGCATATACACTCAGTACGTAGGAGGGCATAAACTGATTGAATGTTTTCTGTGTTCACGATTAGGCTAACTTTTGGCTACATACATTATTGCAGGGATGGCATTGTCAATTGACCGATGAACAGTTTATTGCGGTGAAAGAACTGGTATGTAGAAGCTACAACAAGGCTTTCTTTTGCATGAAACAATTCCTATTTGTTGAAATGCTTAGTATATACCTCTGGATTACATTGCAAAATTTTCATTGAATCTGAATTTGACTATGATTTTTGTAATGGATTTGATGATTTAGCTTTTCTTTGTTGGATACCACTTACAACTAAATTGTTGCGTCAGAATCTTAGTTTTTTCTATCCACCCTGGTGGCCCCTTTTACTGTGCGACCTTATGTGTTGAGTTATCTAATTCCCCTAAATTTTATTTGTGTAAATTCAGCTTAAAACAGCAATTAGTCGTGCAACATCCCGGAATGATGTGTCAACCATTAGAGATGCCCTTGAAGTATCTGCTGAGATGTATAAAAAAGATTCTAATAATGTTTCTGACTATGTCCAGCGTCATCTTATTTCTCTGTCTATATGGGAGGAGCTACGGTATGCATATAGTAATTTTCTACTGAATTTCATTTATTTCTCATTGACTTTAATTTTTCAGTCTCTCGTAACTGGCATAAGCATTGCTTTAAACAAGGATTTGTTTTCATTTATCTTTCCCAGAGTCTATTTTGATCTTATCATAACTTCCTACTTTAGTTATTTTGCCTTTAGAGCTTCTTGTGTAATCCTTTTGTGGCATTTCTGTATTGAATTATTAATCTTAGCGAAGAAAAAAAATTGAAATTTTAGATGGTCTGTTTAATTATCTTGCAGGTTTTGGGAGGTGTTCTTTGAGTATCTAATGGAGCATTCTTCAAGCAAGTAAGGCTGCAATTCTGAACTATCTGTAATGCTTAAATCTTAATAGATTCTCATTATTTAACTATTTGCTGCCAAGTTTTTGTTGGTATTATAATAAAAACAACTGACTGCTTGTCAATCCTTCAAATTTGGTTTTTGTCAATAATGCAGCTTCTGCCAGTGGTAAAGTTAATGTTCCGTCTTTTGAGTAATTGATAACAATAACATGCAGAAGTTAACAAGCATAATCCCTTGAGTTATCTGGTGGTTTTGTGAAAAAGCCATGTTAAATTTCAAACAGCATTTATAGATAAAACCATTTTGCATGTTTATATCTGCCATCTGCTCCATCTGCACTCATATAAAGAGAAAAATGGGAATGCAAAACATACAGCTGCTGAGTGCTAGGAGATAGGATGCATGAAATTTAACCCTTCTTTCTGTTCTTTCCCTTCTTTCCTTGACGAAGCATTCTAACCAATTTCATCTTTTAGATATGGCCATAACAAGCTTCTCAGGTGTTATGCTCTTAATTTTACTGCAGGTCAGCCAATTATGCAGCTTTAGTGACAACACAGTTAATTCTGGTGGCTTTACACATGGTGGTCTTCTTTGTCTTTACTTTTTTACTGTCACATCTTTTTCCCTCCTGCAGGCTTCACCTGTTCTGATCATGTTTCATGTCATTGTGAAGGCTGGATTGGGACTTCCTGATACTGATGCTTGGCACATGATTGAAACAATAGCAGAGAAGAACAATATTGGATACAAACAGTTTGTAAGTTAACTCCTGTTTATATACTGCTTGACTAAGGTTTAATTAAGATCCATGGTATTTGCATTGGAACGTCTATTGTGACTGGACCTTTACATGTTTAAGCACAATATACTATTTGATTCAATAATGCGTTTTGGTTCTGATTTACTTAAATGTTCTTGCAACTGAACAACAAATGAATGTGTGATGTGCCATATCCTAAAGAAAAAAGAAAAAATAGAACAGTTTCCAGAAAGGAGTGGGTGTTGAATAAACTATTTGAAACATAAGGATTCTGGAATAAAATGAATTTAGGTTTACTTGAAAGAAAAAAATATGAATCAAGTATGTTGCATCCTAATAATTCTACCTGTAGTTCTTCTAGAGAGAGAGAGAGAGAGAGAGAGAGAGAGAGATGTCACATTAACCATGGTGTCCAAAGTAAACAGAAAGAATTGTCAATGCTTCCCAACTCTTAATGTAGGATTTGATAGCCAAGTAAGGCTGGTAGGGTTTCTCATTTTTCTCTGTTTTCCTAGTTGTATTTAGTAGAGTCAGATATCTAGAAAATATGAACAGAGATAACCACTATTTTAGTAGCTGTCTTTTTCAAAACCTCAATTTGAGTTATCTTACATCATTTTTTTTTCATTTGAGCTGTACATTGAAATAAAAAAAATTAATTCACAAATACCCATGTATTTAAACTATTTCAACACCAGTTATCAGAAGGGTATTTCTGGAAGTCAAATACTTCTTAGCAGGCCTTATGTTGGTTTCCTTGTAAGTGGAATGGTTCTTTGCATTCCAAATGGGAAAAAAAAAGTGTTATCTTTGCTCATTGCTTTAGTGCATTCATTAAACAATGTGAAGTTAGGAATCTGTAAAAGCATGTCACTAGATTTGGAGGACACTTCAATCATGATTGTTTGGTATGTTCAACTTTTATGGGCATGATGATCCTGTACACCTATGCTCTATACTCGTGTGGAAAGTGATACCAGAACTCGTTCATTTATGTTAGAAATGAAAGTTGAGCATTTCATGCATTTTGTGATAGAACTTGTACATAATTACTATTTCATGATTGCTTAACCTTTTTGGACTATTTTGAATGGCCATAGTCAAGTTTAATATTCTTAACATCATAAATTCATATATTTGCACAAAGACTTGTGTCTTTATATCTAGATATTTGGGGATCGTTATCTGAAACTCTGACCATGCCAAATGATAATTCTTATGTTCAATTGTCCATCTTCCATAATTACTATCCATTTTGGAGTTGCTCAATCCTTGGAGACTCGCACTAAATGAGATAATTAAGTATATCTGCATTAAAGAAATCTTTTCTTTTCTTGTCTCTTTCCATTTCAAAATTCTGACTAGTCAACATTTTTCTCATGAAATACAGTGATTTGGGGATGATTTAAATTTGCCTGATTCTTAGTCATGTTGTTGATATCTCATTCCACCTTTCGGTTTTGACTATTTTCTTGCATCTTTTATGGTTTCATGCTACTGAAATTTGCTTTGTTTTTTGGTTCAGATAAAACTGAGAGGATTCTTGTCACATATCCAGCAAATTCGTATCAGTTACTGGGGAATATCTTCTTTAAAGGCCCAATCAATGTTGTGTCATGGATTGTCATCTCCACACCCAAAAGATTCTATGGATGAGAATCAGCAACCTGCAGAAGCTTCTGTTATTGGCAGGAGCTGGGTCCAAAGCATGTTTAGCAGAGATTCATCCAGAGCAAACTCTTTTGGTCAAGTTCGTAAAGGGTCTTCCAATGGCACTTCAGGTTTGTCTTTTCATAGCAATGGTCACTTGTACTCTACCATAATTAGTCTACCATTTATTTATTTTCTTCTGTGATTACAACACTGCTTGTTAAAATTTTTATTTGAGCAGTAAATGAAAATGGAACCCCAAGAAAACAAGATTCGTCTGCTGATGGGCAGAAGAAACTTCAAACCAATGTTCGCATACTTAGAGGCCATAGTGGTGCCGTTACTGCTGTACATTGTGTAACCAGAAGAGAGGTGTGGGATCTGGTTGGTGACCGTGAAGATGCTGGTTTCTTTATCAGTGGAAGCACAGACTGCATGGTAATTTAGCATAACAGATTAATTTCATTTGATGTATAATTATTTTTACACAAGTCATGCCTGGAAGTTAACCACAGAGCCATGTTTTCTGATGCACTCTTCACTTTATGGCTTCAAGCTTCTCTTTCTTTGCTCTAAATAGACAGAATCAAGGCAGGACCTTTCAAACTTCTATGCCACCTTGATTCTGAGACAATCATGCCTTATATTTGATTTGTTAAATTGTCAATCCTGTAATCCAGCATGTGTGTTTTCCCTGTTGACCATAGTCTTTGTGTGGGTTAATTGATGGATGCAACTATGTAACCTTAACAACACTTGTATCATTTGACATTTATTTCGTGTGAATGATCATGCAGGTTAAAATCTGGGATCCTAGCATTCGTGGTTCTGAACTCCGTGCAACTTTGAAAGGGCATACCAGGTGTCTTTACATGTTTTTATTTACTCGTGATGATTTATCTGAGTCAATATGTGCTGATGGCCATGCTTCTATAGTGGTTGTTGACCTTAAAATTTATGAACTGCAGAACTGTTCGTGCTATAAGTTCTGATCGAGGAAAAGTGGTGTCAGGATCTGATGATCAGTCTGTTATTGTATGGGATAAGCAAACATCGCAGCTTCTTGAAGAGCTGAAGGGTCATGATGCCCAGGTTTGCCTTTGCAGGGCATCTATGCTAGGTTATTTAGATTGGGAATAGAACTTATAGCATACACCACTTTTCCTCTGAATCTAAGACATGTTAAAGACCCTAGCTGTAGAGAAATTTAGAGAAAACTCTTTAGTATTTTATTAAAAGCCTGACTAATCTGAATCTGAATCTCAAAATAAGCTAGACATCTTTATTCATATTAGTTCTAGATCTAAAATCCTTATAGGAAAGGATTTCTAAGTAAAACTAAAATCTTTATAGGAAATGATTCCTAGTTAAGACTTACCTAACAAATAGATCCATCTATAGTAAAATACTAATTAATTTAATTTTTTTAAGTTAAATAGTAAAAAGAATTCATATACAACAAGGTAAATAAAGACAATCTCGCACAATAACTTCCCGACCTGATTTGAAGGTGTTCCCGATCTTTGATCATTATGATACTTTTACCCAATAAAAAATATGGAGCTCTATCCAACGGCCGGATTAAAATTTACCAAACCATGTCTTAGATTCCTTTTAAACTTCTCAAAACCTAAAAACCTTAATTATTAATGAATTAATGCAATAAACATCATTAGGCCAAAATTATTAAGAAAGTCCCCACAACCCCTTTACTTTTGAAAGACTAGCCTTCAAATTAACTTTTAGAAATTGAATTCGACCTTTCCACATGAACAAATAGTTTGAATATAGCATTGTAGCCAACATATTCATGAAATAGTATGTCTTTGACATGTGAACTTCAAAATATAATTTATGAGGTGTGCATGCTAAAGAAAAATTCATATTTAATGTTATGCTTTTTGTTCCTATGAAGTCCACTTGTAATTCTTTCACACATTCTTTTACTTCAAACTTAACCTCATCATCATTTATGACTTCTAATACTTCAATCTTTGAATGTAAAAAAACTTCCATATAGTCTTTCATTTTAACTTTAGGAGAATTGTAAAAAATTACCATGTCCTCCATATCCTTGTTTGTAAGATCTTCATTCATGATTGAAAGATCATCATTTGCCACTGTTTTCTCCACCTTAAGGTCAAAAGACTTAAATTGTTTGTTAGCACCCTCTTTGGTCAAGTTATCTTCAACATGATTAGATAACTTTTAAATTGTTTATCACCCATTAGCCGAGTTAGACCTGCTATGACTTGCTCCAAACGATCCATTCTCTGTTCTTAAGCTAGCGCCAAACAATTTAATTTCTACTCCTGAGCCCACACAGTGCCCCAAAGAGCCACCACTCCTACATCACAGACTATCTCCGTCCATCAAAGAGGTCAACCTGCTCTGACACCAATTGACATGGTGTATAACATGGATAGAATCTAGGGTTCTCAAGCGCTAAGGTTACAGACCTAAGTTGTAGAAAAATTTATAAAAAACTCTCTAATATTTTATTGAAAGTCTGAATAATTTGAAAATGAATCTTTAAATAAACTAGATATCCTTATTTATACTAGTTCTAGGCCTAAAATCCTTATACAAAAGAATTCCTAATTAAAATTAACTAATAGAATCCATCCAACGTTAGGATTCCTAACTAGTAAAATATTAATTAAATTAAAAGTCCTAGGCTAAATTGAAAAAAGAACCCCAAATACAATAAGGTAAATAAAGACAATCTTGCACAGTAACTTCCAAGTCTTATTTGAAGGTTTTCCCAATATCCAATCATGATGATACTTTAATTCAATAGGAAATAGGGCGTTTAGAATCTTCTATCAACTCAATCCAACGGTTAGATTAAAAGTTATGACTGATTTATCAAACTGCATTTTGGACTCTTCTTAAACTTCTCAAAATCTAAAAACCTTAACCATTAATGAAATAATGCAATAAACATTATTAGACAAAAAATATTAAAGAAAGTTCCCCACATTAAAAAATTTGTGTTTCGTTTCATTTGTACTTGTTATGCTACTTTCATTACTTAATTAAACAATGTTTTTCTTATTATTGCTTTTCTAGAGAACAAAACCATTACCATTAATGAAATAATGCAATAAACATCATTAGGCCAAAAATATTAAAGAAAGTTCCCCACATCAAAAAATTTGTGTTTCGTTTCTGTTTTACTTGTTATGCTACTTTCTTTACTTAATTAAACAATGATTTTCTTACTATTGCTTTTCTGGAGAACATGTATAACACTTATGCTTTCTCTTGCATACTGCAAGTTTGCAACACAAACAAAAGTTCTTGTTTAAGCAACCTTTCTTTGCTAGTTACGTAAGTAATTAACACATCACTGAGGTGGCGAATGAAAACATATGGAAAAGATATTTGAATTCGAAAATAATCCTTCTATTTATTCTTGTAGGTTAGCTCTGTCCGTATGCTGTCTGGTGAACGTGTCCTTACTGCTGCACATGATGGAACTGTTAAGATGTGGGATGTTCGAACTGATACTTGTGTGGCAACGGTTGGCCGTTGCTCTAGTGCAGTCCTATGCATGGAGTATGATGATTCCACTGGAATTCTTGCTGCTGCTGGTAGAGATGCGTATGTACTTTGAACTTACAAATGCTACAGCATGTTTTTTTGAATCTTTATTCTGTTACTGACTACTGAAAACCAACCTGCTTAACACTTGCATTACTAGGGTTGCAAACATATGGGATATCCGTGCTGGTAGGCAGATGCACAAGCTTTTAGGGCACACAAAATGGATTCGGTGAGCTGAGCAGAGTATTTTTCTTCTGTTTATGATAACTGTTAATTACAGTTGTGAAGGAGCTATTTGTCTGTCCATCATGTAGGTCAATTAGAATGGTTGGAGACACACTGATTACTGGTAGTGATGATTGGACTGCAAGAGTGTGGTCTGTTTCACGAGGAACATGCGATGCTGTTCTAGCCTGCCATGCTGGTCCAATATTATGCGTTGAATATTCCATGTCAGACAGAGGAATAATAACAGGTAAATAATATCTTCTACTTTTTTTTTTGTTCAGATTCAATTGCATTTACCTTGTGCTCCTATGGTATTTCATCATTTATTTGAAGGGCTACGTGATATCTTAATCGAATGAATGTTAAAGATTCATACTGAAATATGTTTCAAGTGCCAACATGAACTGCTAAAGATATGTACTGACTTGAGATATCCTTTTCAGGTTCAACTGATGGACTTCTCCGGTTTTGGGAAAATGAGGAGGGTAAGAGCAGTAATATTTTCTTGCCAAGTTGAACTTCCTATCCTTTTATTTTTGTTTTTTGAGCTGTTCTATGTTTGGCCCTGTTAAGATGTAATTTTTCCAACTTGAGAGTCTCATCTGACTTGCATCAGAGGATATTATATCATGAAGGAGTTGTCCATACATGGGCCAATAACATCTCTCTGTTTCATTTAATTTAGGAAGTAATGCAGTGTTTGTCCACAAAATACCAGTTTCGTGTCTCAGAATTTTTAAGGAACACGTATTTTAATGGATGTAATTGTGGTTATACTATACTTACCAAGCTCTACCAGCTAATAAGCACTTAATGTTTCGTTCATGTTTATTGTTGCATATTGCAAACGATACCATTTTGACTTTCTCTTGTTCTAATTTTCTCCTTTTATTTTTCTATCCCCTTCTATTTGGCATTGACATGTTGTAAGTGCAAGGATGGCATTTACTTAATCCTTAATCTAATAGGATTTTTCTCCATTTCTATTTGTTTTATTTTTTTACATATACTATGTATGTGAATGTCTTTTATGTACTTATATTGAGAGGTCAATTAAAATAATTTGATACCAGTGCAGTCCATATCAATGGTAAAAACATAATGCCTACCCACTTTTGGTTTGTGAATTTTTTTTATGGAATTGCAACATATTTTGCCTGTAGTCTTACCTTGGTAATGGTTGAAAGCCAAGCAACAAAAAAAGCCTTTTCACCACTCTTCCTTTAAAATTTAACAGTTTCTATACTTTGTACAAGGGTATCATTTCTGCATGGCCTGCTTTCAGTGTCTTGCATGATATGTCATATGGCACAAGAAAAAAGTTTGTATTTTCATTTTTCCAATTAAATTTCTCACGTCCCTCCTCTCCATTTACAAATCATTTTTCTGATTAAAATTTTCTTGTCCGTCCTTTCCTTTGAGCACCACTGATATCATTTTTAACATAATGTGTGCAGGAGGCATAAGATGCGTGAAGAATGTTACCATTCATTCAGCTCCTATATTATCCATCAATGCTGGGGAACACTGGTTGGGAATTGGCGCAGCTGACAATTCTATGTCTCTCTTTCACCGGCCTCAAGATAGACTTGGCGGCTTCTCTAGCACAGGATCAAAAATGGCTGGGTGGCATCTTTACAGAACACCACAAAGGACAGTTGCTATGGTATGAATTTTGGTGGTTTTATATAACTGTTCTATGTTCCTAGTTACTACTGCTATTTCTGCTACTCGTGTGTCTGTTCACTGGGTACTTTGGACCTTGTGTAATACAGTAAGAATTTCCCTCTCTCATCGCATAAACCCTCTCAACCCCATTCAAATCTAATATGTCCTCTGGGGTGCCTCCCCACTCTCTCTTTTAACCTTACAAACTCATCCAGTGCCACTCAAAATTTGCTTAGATATGTTGAGAAGGTTTAACAATCTCTTCTGCTGTTTGGTTTGCATCTTCATTCTAGTTTCAAGGAAAATGTCAAATAAGTAAATGTTAAGTGTGGAGTGTTAAATGTTGAGTTCACGGTGATTTAGTGCATTGAATACATTTTGACTCCAAACTCGCTATAATATGGGATTGAGTTTTAGGTTGTTCTGGCACGGTGTTGAAAGTTGGAGATTAAGAGAGTATTTGACAGTGTGGTTGCGGTTGCTTTTCAAATAACTTTTTGTGCTGAAATGCATGCCAATGATTTTTTTTATTTTTAAAAATTATTTTTAACATCAGTACATCAAAACGATCTAAAACATACAAAACATATTAAATTTTAGCAAAAAAAAAAAAAATATTGAATTTTTTGGGAACACGGTACAAATGTATTTTAAGTGTTAAGGATGAGTGGTGTAAAAAAGTGGTTGAAGGGTTGAGTGTAAAGGATGTTGTGGTAGGGGTGTAAAAATTGTGTAATGGTAGGGCCTAACAATTTTTTAAATTTAAATTGAAACCATATATAATTTAAAAATAAGAACTAATGTACTATTGTGGGACCCAGGAAAATAGAAGGAAAGTAAAAGATGGATTTGAGAAATAAAACAGCATTGCACAAACTCCACAATCACACGCCACACAACCCACCATCATTTCCTTACCCACTCTCGCTAGGTAAACACCCAAATCTTTTTTTTAGATTAAAGGCCTTTTTGGTAGTGTGATGAAATGTGGTTGAAATTGTGATTTGTTCTAACCATAGTTTTGAAAGTGTTTAGTTAATCTATACACCACAATTTTGCATTGGTCCCAAAACTCTTTCTTTAAATCTCAGTTATGAAAAAGCTATAATTTGTAGCTTTTTTGAAATCTATATTTTCAAACCGCAACTGCAAAAGCTACCACAATCCCAAACACACTTCGCCCCATAACTTTTACCTTCATCTTAAAAAATTCTCCAAACAAGGATAAAAGGATTAAATGTTAGCCCCGCAACACTTAACCCTCCTTAGCCCAATCCATAGGTAACTTCAGAGATTAGTTTTTATCCTCCGAAGGTTGAAAATGGGAGGTCAGTGTTGGTAAATTTATCTCAGGGTCAATGATTAATTCAGCTATTAAAGTTCTCCATGTCTCAACTGACATGTTAACATTTGCTCACCCATTCCTTTTTTTGGTAGATCCCATTTAATCCGACCAATTGTTTAGGTGATCTTGTTTTTAATGCTCAGGTGGAATTGAATCCTCGACATGTAGAGCCTACTTCCTACTCAGCTGTTGTCTGTTTTCATCTAACATTCCTAGATAATGATCTTGCAAGGGAATTGAATGTTCTATTCCATCTATAAATCTTTCTTCATTCAGCTTTCTCTTGGTGTCGAAGTTTCTATCTCCTGATCAGCCGTTAGAAGATATTGTGTTTACTTGATAGTTGATACCTCCAAGCTTTTTTTTTTACCTGCTTTTTAAGCCAGCAAGTCCTTTGCCTGGTAGGTGTAATCTAGCAATCATTTGCCTTCCCATTTTATCTCATTTGGTCTTGTCTGATGTCATAAGCCTCTATTGATAAACGATCTATCACAACTCCAGAAAGCAGATGTGCTGTTCTGGTTGTTTGTTATGGCATCATCCTATGTGTTTAATTTCTCTCCAGAACTGAATACTCAACCGGAAACACTGGCAGTTGATTATTTTGCTTATTAGTCAATAGGTATGTAACTAATACTATTAGACTAGTTTGATTCTTAAATAGGACCATTTGATGTAAGCTCAAGTCCAGTTAAAGTGCTCTGTCAGTGTCTTACTGCCAGTCGAACCTTTAACTAAATAAGCAAATGGCAGCCTTTCATTCAGTGGAATCACATATGCAATAACAATTGGTTGCAGCCTGCAGTTTGAGGGCATTTTAAGGCTGCAGTTCACATGGTTACTTTACATGTTTTGTTATTTGCTTCATATGCAACCTTGTCTCCCCTTAGATGCATATTTCTTAAATATTGATCAATGTCGAACCTGAATATTTTTTCTGATATATTCGTAGGCATTTGTTTCTGCTGTCCCTTGGAAACAATAATATTGTAGAGGAAAACATGGGTCATCGTTTTACGAGTTTCACCTCTTTTCTGTTTGTGGCATTCAGGTTAGATGTGTGGCTTCTGATCTCGAAAGGAAAAGGATATGCAGTGGTGGTCGTAATGGAGTTCTTAGGTTATGGGAGGCGACCATCAATATTTAATTTGTATCACATTTTTCATCAGAGTTTCAATTGTCAAAGGTTGCGGTGAGAAGTGCTTGCATGTTGATGGCGGCGCTATCCAAATCTGATATCAACCTCGGAGCGTGTAAATTTTCTGAAGCGTTGGAGATGAACCCCCAAATTTTGCATGGGGGCTAATTTTTGCTGTCTTTATTGCATCTTAATAAGCAGTCACATATCTCGGTTTTCTTTCTACGGATATCAGCTTTGTACAAAATATGAGTTGGGCATGTAGAGCTATTTGCCGATGATCAAAACACGACGAAGCTTGCTAGGCCAGACCTCAACGACTTGTATTGGACGATTGGTTTAATATTATGTTTTCAATGTATTTGTTTTCTTGTTGACGTGATCCTTGTGCTTTCCTTTGCCTAATCCCTCTCCGCCACTTCGCGACCGTTGCAAGGTAAAATGGTTTCATTTTCCTTTAGAAGCAGTATTCCGGTGAAGGATATTATGGTTGCCTGTTCGTTTATCATTCTTTTGAGTGATGAAGGAAACAGAAGTGATCATATTTATTCATTAATTCAATCAACCCCACTAAAATGCCCATCTTAGTTTGCCATTCGAGTGCCCCATCGTTCCTTCAAAATCTTTGGTTCATTGTCATAATTAGATTTGGGGTGATAATGGGTTTTCTTCTCACGGCTTCATCCGAGATTTTAATAGTATTTATTGAATTGCATATTTGAGCTGAGATTCTCACCTTAAATGCTTAAATTAGGGATGACAATTAGTATTACTGATTGACTTTCTTTATATTTATATTTTATCTATTATTTTTTTATAAAAAAATTTAGATATTTATACTCAAAGATATTGAGAATATAGGTATTTATCATCTAACTTATTTATTATTCAACATAAAATAATATATATTGGGTTAATTATAGATTAAGTTTCAGATCAGGTTTTATAATATCCATAGATTATATATTACTTATTAGATAAAGTGACTACTAAAAAAAAAAAAAATACACGCCTTCAAGTAGGTTGGGTTGGCATTTATCTATTTGAATTAAGTTATCATTCCTATTTATGATTCTGTAGATGTTATAGATTGTGTATTTAAGTTGTTCATTATGAGAGGATACTAATAGCACACCCTGAGCATATAAAAATGCTATTATATTACAATTCAAAAAAAATCTCATCATATCGTACAAAATAAAGGATGATAAAATATGTTATCATCAATTGCATTAATACTTAAGCTTATATATTAGTAGCTAGTAGCTAATCTGTTCAATAGTTAAGCTGGCTCGTGGCAGGTTGGTATGTATAGGTTAGAATCATGTTATGACCAGGGGTCAGATTCAAACCCTGACATTCACAAAGGTATTAACGCAAACCCTAAAGGAATTTTAATTCAATTCACGAAACCAAAATTTATCTAATTTCAGGCTTTGAATTTATAATTGAACGTGAAATAATAGATAACCTGCTTTAAGATACCAAGACTATAATAACCACCCTCACACAATATCCAAACCTAGAGACGAGCACAAGAAGAGTTTTAAAGTGAGAGGAGTACAGTATATCAATACCAAAACACACAAAAGGTATAACAATTTATCTCTCCCCTAGCTGGCTTCTGCTTGGTCTTAGGATGTTGTGCTGAATATGTAGTTTTTGTTTTTGTTGGCGGGCGGGTTCAGAATGGCCTAGCCTCTCTTTTCTTCTTGATATGCTGTTGTGACTAGATTTTTTGGCGCTGCGTGGCTCTTTTGTTGGTTAACTTTAGCACCTGTTTTACTTATAGGTTCCTTAGTTAACCAATTTTGTTTATATTTTTATGTTAAGGGATCTTGTTTCCCTCTCTAGCTTTGCATTGTAATTTGTATATGTTAGCTTAATTTGCTTTTCTTATGAAGATGTTCTTTTGGGTTTTACATGTTTGTATATGTGATTTGCTGGCTTCCCGACTTGTTTCTTTTTTATCTTTATATATACTTACATTTGATTAAAAAAAAAAAACAATCAATCTCTCCTAAAAGGGTTTAAGAGATTTCTCATCAGTGGTTTATATAGATTACCATTAGAGGTTGGACAATTGTATAACTTGTGGTTTGTGACAACCCAACCTTAAAGCATATATTCAAAGCTGAAAAGAAGTTCAGATTTTCAGGTACTTTTCGCATAAACCCTAAATAACTCTAGATTTGTTTAACGAGATTCTTGGAACTCCCGGAAAAAATTTGAATTTATTATTTTCACTATGTGTGTGTTTCGGAAAACCCAATAATTTTATCTTATGACTAGAAATCAAATTCTAAATAGACATGTTTATAAGTGTCAATGTTTAACCCTAAAGGCCAGGTCCAAAGCATAGTCAATTAAATTCATATTCATATTCAATCTATGAATGAGTTCAAAAAACAAAACATATTCAAAATCATATTTAGAACACTTTTACAATCATGTGCATAATCTCAAAAACCATTTAACACTATTTACAAACCATTTATCATGCCTGATCCACCTAATTTATGAAATAATAAATAATTTAATAAAAAAAACTTATTTAGTGCATAGATATATATTATTTAACTCAAAATAACTAACTAGAGAGATGAACAATTACTTACCTAATATGCAAATATAAGATTATCCTTAGAGACAATTAAGCACTCCTAATAACCTAAAAATAAGAATCACCATAAATTATATGCTCACTAATATCCAATGCAAAACATAAGTTTGTTTTCAATTCCTAATTTAACCAAAACTTAAATATATCACTAGCTTAAATGACTCTAAAATTCCCTCCAAGAATCACCCAACACTAGAACCATGTTATTACAAATCCTTGTTTTACTTATACAATATCTATTTTTAATAATTAAATACCATAATAATTATGTAAAATATATGCAAGTTATGGTAAAAATAATAATAATATTATAGAATCTGATAAGAAAAGGCCAAGAAACATTTTTATTTCAAGTAAAGCAGTATTCTAAGAATAATTAAAATGAAGGTATCAAAAACTATTCACTATGACTATTTTAGAAAATCATTTATCAAGTAAATAGATTAATTTGTATAAAAACCAAGTTCTTTATGAAACACCTTACACATATTCAAATTCTAATAAAAACCAATTAATTTAGTGTATCAAGATGTTTCAAATTGAACTATAAATATTCACTCTCCAAAATAAATTTAAGTTATTAACAACTAAATTTCAATAATTAGAAATATTTTTTCATAAATTCATAAAAAATCTTAAAGAAAATTAAAAACACATTAAACTATTTGGTAACATATTAAACAAAAACAACAAATATTTGAGGCCATGAAACATTCGGGAAAAATTATATTCTCCAATTAATCGAGAGTGAGCTTTAAAAAATTTATATTCGTATAACTTAAAAATTATATATTGAAATGACATGTTTTCAATGATCATAATTCTTGATCTACAATTCCAATTTAGACAAATGACCGATTAAATCAAAGAACTCATGACATACTATAATTATATACTAAATTTCAACTATAACCAGATTCTAGTAGCCTAAATTTACCAACTTATTATTATTTTTTTAATTTCTTAATTTCACTTTTACTTCAAATTAATATACCAAAAACATATAAAATCACTTTCATTGGCTTTCTATCAATCTAAGACTCCATTAATATAACATAAACTCCTTAAAATTGATTAAAAATCAAATATTATAAAAACCTTAATTCTTAAACCTTTCTCAATAATCCTAATATGCATGTAAAATCTCAATTAACATATAAGGATAGAGAACACACTCCATAAAATGATGAAAGAAAATAAAGATTTTGGCCCTATATCAAATTTCATCCTAGATCTTCCTCTCCCTTTCTATGTTGATATAGGTTTTGATTGTCTGATAATGTAAACCCTTGGATAAAATATATGAAATTAATAAGAAAGCTATTATGTTAAATGAGAACATCAAGTATTGGAGTTAGAAAGATGACTTTGGATTTTTTAAAATAAAATATTCATGTGTTAGTTTAGAAAATAAAAGTATGAAAATAGTGGAAAAATAAAAAAAATAAAGAAAAGCAAATAAAAACCAAATGAAAGAGATAAAAGAGAAAATAAATGTTTTGGTATAAGGTTTAATGAAATTCTATGTGGTCAACTTCAACTCGATATTAAAAATGCGTCTGAATTTGAAAAATATGACTTAGTGAACATAAAAAGTATGAAATGTTGTAAAATTAATTATGGTTGAGTGTTAATGAGGTAGTTATGTGGTTGTCATGGAGCCATGTTGGAATAAGATCCAGAATTATTGAATTAGATATACATCTTTGTGTGTGTGTGTGTGTGTGTGATTTATAGGTTGATAAAATTTAGGAATGATCCATTTAAGGGGAACCCTGCTGAAATTTTAGTAAAGTTACTGATAATATTAAAAGATTATAAATATGTCTCCAAATGTTGAAATTGAGTTAAGATGTTTTTAAAAGAATGAACATGATTGTTGAAGTTAACGAATTATTCATAACTGTTGAGAGGATTAAATAGATTGAAGAATCCATTATTAGATCAGAGTATGATTTATGAGTATTATTGGATTATTACATCCGTAGTTAAGTCCACAACACTAGGTGAGCATAAAATGAATTTCAAAACATTGGATATCAAAGATATTAAGCCCTTGATATTAAGGATGAATCAGGGGTTGATATAAAACTACAAATGCATCTCCGACTGTCAAGTTAGAAAAATATAAATTGATTATTTAGAACGTGAATGTGGTTATTGGATAACGAAATTGTGATAATTCCTTAGATTTAATTTAATTTTTAAGGATTTCAAAATAAGAAAATTATTGATATGTTCGATTACTAATGAATTTCTTTTTGGAATTAAATAGTCATTCATTAGTATAATAAAACAAACTATAAAGCTCATAATTAAAGGAATTCGAATTAAAAATGATGAGGATTGTGATAGCATTTCATGAGGGTGAAGGAAGAAAAACCTAACATTTTAAAGAACTATTAAAAGAAATTATGAAGTTGTATGGAAGAAATGTATTTGAGAAATGGTCACAAGGAAGTGATTATTTCTATAGCTGATTTAAGTTTTCGGGCAATGGATATGCATGTTTAAAATTTTATTTTTTGTGTATAAGTTAATAGAGGTTCTAGTAGTGAATTTACAGATACTATTATATGTTATGTGTATTTCTCCTTGAAGATTTTAAATTCTTTTAAAGTGACATCGAGCTAACTAGACTTTCATGTTAAAGGGATTCTTATATTTTCAAATAATTACTTTAAGAACAATTTATATGTATGTAATTTAGTAAGTGTTGTAATTAGAAACGTGTGGAAATGAATTTTTTTTTTTTTATCATTGTAGTAAATGATGAAATTGTTAGATTTTGAGTTTAGATTACCTTTATTATTGTTGTTGTTATTATTGTTGTTGTTGTTAAAATAAATTATCCTTTTTTATTATTATTTAACATACACAATCAATAAACTTAAGTATAAATGGATGAGAAAGTATGGGTTTTACATATAAAATAGAGTGCTAGTTACTCTAGGGTTTTATTTTCTTTTTATTCTTTAAATTATTATGTACTTACTAATATACTCATTAGTACTTATAATACCCTTAATTAATAAAAATGGCATAATAGGAAACCTAATTAATTATATTATTTTATTTATTAATACTATTTTTTTCTGTATGTGTGTATATGTATATATTAGATTATGTGAAATATCTTAATTGCCCCTCAACCATTATCATATATAATTTCTCATCAAAATATAATATTGTCATTTCCTATCCAATTTTTTAGAGTATTACATTCTCTCAACTTTTTAAAATGTTTTGTCCTCGTAAGTTAACATAACCCAAATAATTCAATACCAAAAATTACTATTGCAAAAAAAAATTCACTATAATCTCAAAAATTCACTTATAGCTGGACCAAACATGTTAAGACTTGTTAATACATATAACTTAAAATGAGTTAATTTATCATACCAAAATATTACTTTAAAAAATTCAAAAGTCCAAAAGCACACTTATAAATGATTTATAAATTTCAATAATTTAAACCAATCATTTTAAACACAAACATAAATTGTACACTTATATTCAAAGTCAAATTCAAAATTAAAGGACTACAATTAATCTAACCACGATAAGAGTGGATCATATTTTATCATATGTCTAGAAATCAAATTTTAAATAGACATGTCTATAAGTGTCAATATTTAACCCCCAAAGACCGGGTTCAAAACATAATCACAAATTTATATTCATATTTAATCCACAAATGAGTTTATAAAAACAAAACATATTCAAAATTATATTCAAAACACTTTTGCAATCATAAACATACTCTCACAAAACACTTACCACTATTTATAAATCATTTAACATACTTGATCCACCTAGTTTACAAAACAATAAATATTTTAATTAAAAAAACTCATTTAATGTATAAATATATATTTTCTAACTCAAAATAACTAACCAAAGAGATGATCAATTAGATACTTAATATGCAAGTCCAAGATTAGCCTTAGAGACAATCAAGCACTCCTAACAACCTAATAATAACAATCACTATAAATTATATGCTCATTAATATCTAATGTAATACATGAGCTTGTTTCTAATTTTTAATATAATCCAAACTTAAATATATCACTAGCTTAAATGACTCTAAAATTCCCTCCAAGAATCACCTAACACTAGAAGCATGTTATTACAACCTTGTTTTACTTATAAAATATCTATTTTTAATAATTGAGTACAAAAAATAATTGTGTAAAACATATACAAGTTATGGTAAAAAAAACTAATAACATTACAAAATCTTATCAGAAAAGGCTAAGAAATTTTTTTATTTCAAGTAAATTAGAATTCTAAAAATAATTAAAATGGAGGTGTCAAAAAGTATTAACCGTGACTGTTTTTAGAAAATAATTTATCAAGTAAATAAATAAATTTGTATAAAAATCAAGCTCTTTATTAAACATCTTCCACGTATTGAAGTTCTAAAAGAAAAATTCAATTTATGTTAGTATATTGAAATGTTTCAAATCGAATTATAAGAATGGTTTACTTTTCAAATTTTAGTTATTAACTACTAAATTTCAATAATTAGAAATTTCTTTTCATAAATTTGTAAAATTTCTTAAATAATATTAAAAACACATTACAACTTTTTAGTAACATATTAAACAGAAATAACAAGTTTTTGGGGCCATAAAAACATTTAGGGTGATTTTCACTTTCTAATTAACCAAGAGTGGGTTTCAAAAAATTTATATTCTTACAACCCAAAAATCACATATTCAAGTAACATATTCTAATGATGCACAACTTTAATTTAGAAAAATTACCTATTAAATAGAAAAGCCCATGGCATATTGTAACTAGGCATTAATTTCAACCATAACGCTTATCAGAAAACTAAATTTTGGTGGCCTAGAGTTAGCAACTTATTTTTTTTTCAATTTCTTAATTTCACTTAACCAAAAATATATAAAATCACTTCCCAGATTCTTATCAATCCAAGACTTTATTACTTCTTAAAAATGATTAAAAACCAAATATCATAAAAACCTTAAGTCCTAAACACTTCTCAATTACCATGCTGCAAAAACTTAATTATAAAGTAAGGATAGAGAACAAGCAACTTAAATTGATAAAGAAAACAAATATTTTGTTCCTAGATCAAGATCAAGTCTCCTCTTTGATGTTCCTCTCCATCTATATCAAATCGCCTTTAATTACTCATCAAATGATCATAATGTTGTCATTTTCTATTCAATTTTGAAGGGTATTACAAGTATACCACGCACAAAGTTGTAGTATAGTATATATGGTCTAGTTGAGTTTATGTTTAAAATACAAGGTGCATTCTTCTTTCATCATCGTTAAGAATAAATGTGTGCTATATAAATAAATAAATAAATAAATGTAAGTCAACTCATATTACTTTCTCATATCTCTTGAAACTTCTCTTCCATGATAATCTAGCTATATATCCTGATGTGCAGACATTTTATAAAAACATTATTTAAAATTGAAGGAAGAATCCTGGCATATACCATATATATATAAGATTGTTGAAATGGTCTAGAAAAAGAAGAACATAAACAAGTTTGTGAGTCAAGTTCACCGAGCCATATGCGATCCTAAAACTTTTTCAGCTTGTAGAAACATTCCAAGAGAGATTTAAGAATTAATTTACCTCCATAAACAAACGAAGCTGATGCATATGATCTATGGCAATAAATACAGGCTTTTGATCTATCATCTCCATGAATATACAATCCACTAAACATACGCAAGTTTTGGGTTGTTTATTTTTCTTTAGGCTTGTTTTAAAGTGTGGTTGCGATTGTTTTTTAAAATGTTTTTTATACTAAAATGCATTAAAATAATATATATTTTTTAATTTTTAAAAATTAATTTTAAAATCAGCGTATCAAAACGATTCAAAATATAAAAATATATATTATTTTTTAATAAAAAATTTGAATTTTTTAAAACACCGGTTGTACGCGTTTTCAAAGTTGTCTTTTCCAGCAAAGTTCTAATTAGATTTGACAATCTGGGGACCTTTTTCGGTGTCTCCAACCCATGATAATTATCCTGGACCATTCAAACAAGATCCCGGTGATAACAAGCCTCATACTCCATTATAGTAGTTATACTTGAAGAAGAAGATTGAGAATAAAGTAGGAAACGAAATCCATTGATTCTATAAACAATAACCCACGAAAATCAATTCCAGATTTTTTTGAAGGAGAGAAATCAAGTTTGAAGAAAGAAAAATCAGGTCCAAAGAGAGATTTATGATGTTTGTGTTAAATTATATGTAAGGTTAAATTTGTTTTTTCATCAATAATTAAAAATTATTTTGATCAATGATGTAAACTGTAAATTTTTTTTTTTAAAATAAAATACAATGTAACTAGAAGAGTTTTTCCTGATACTAATAATTAAAAAAAAAAAAACATAGGCCCATTGCAATTTTTCTTTGTTATCTAATACGCCTTTGTATAAAGTCTTATCAGTGTTCTATAATTTTCTTTAAATTTGTTATCATCATCTTAATTCATTGTTTCTTCCCATCAATTGTTTTTTAATTGGGGTCAACAATGCCTATTTCTTGAACAAGTTTTATAAATCAAAATTTTAACTAATTCTTTGACTTGAGATGCTGAAATAAATTAATTAAATAATTCTTAGACATTGCCGAAATATTATCTTCTGACTTGAGATGCTGAGATAAATTAATTAAATAATTCCTAGACATTGCCAAGATATTACTACCATCATTTTTTTGCGTGTGAGTGTTTATTAATCTCATTCTCATGGCAGTGAGGATTTCCAAGAGACTTAATAATATTGTGTTATTTAATGTGGGATTCTAACATCCCTCCCGTGAAGCGTGAATTTATGATTAAGAGAAAGCAAACCTAACTTAGAGAATGAGATTAATAAACACACAAAAAGAAGAAGAAGAAGAAGAAGAAGAAGAGAAAGCAACCTAACTTGGAGAGCTCAAATGAGCCTCAGAGGAAACATATAGACTTAGTCTAGAGCTAGAAAGGTTGAAGGGCCAACCTAATTTAAAGAAAAAAAATTAAAAGATATATTTTTAAAATATAAAAATAAAAAAGGATGGAAGCAGGCATTGGTAGTACATAATATGTATAATTTTTTAAATTAATAATATCCACTTCCCACAAGAAAAAAGAAAAAAAAGAATAAAATGAAAGCTCATATACATGTTTGGTCATTGTCAAGAATTTCTGCGATTTCACCAAATTTCTTCTTCTTTGTTTTTCCTTGGGAGTACATAATAACAGTAAAGAAAACTACAAGAGAAGAACTAAAGCTGATACTATCGGGGTAGTTGAGGTTTCCAGGAGTAATTAAAAGAGATTCCGAACGTGTTACAGTTTGTTGGATCCTCCATGAAGTCAAATATCCAGAGCTCCAAGCCCCATGTTGTCAGCTAATTACTTGAGTTGGAATTCCATTAACATGACTTCTTGGACGGAAGTGCACTGACTGAGGAGCTTGGTAACCATCTTCAAAGGCTTGTGGTGGGGTATTAGGATGAAAATCCTGTGGGATTTGTCCAGGGATTTGCGACGAGTAGTGGTCATCATTTTTTGTTGACTCTGATTCTTACCGATAAAAATAATCAAATTAAAATTTTATAAAATATAAAAAAAAACCAAAACTGGTTTCAACCGACCGGTTTCAGTTCGGTTTGGTTCAATTATTTTATATAAAAAATCAAAACCCAACCAACCGGTTTCGGTTTCGTTTGGTTCAGTTATTTTTTATTAAAAACCAAAAGGCATATTGTTTTTTGAGCCTTTTTTTTAGATTTTTTAATGGGTTTTGGTTTTAGTTTGATTCGGTTGAGGTTTTCTAGTTTTAAATTTATGAAATCGAATCAAACCAAATATTTTTTTTAAAATATTATAATTAGTTTATTGGTTTTTTTTACGTGATTCCATTTTTTTAGTTATTTTATTTATTTAATTAATTTATTGATTTTTTTACTCATTTCTAGCTATGGATGGGTATAGTGCAAACAGATTAGAGCTTTGAGGTGGGAACTCAACGGGCCGAGTTTGATTTGTAAATTGGCCTTGTAGAGGTAACTGTGAGGGATGGTTGGTTTCAACATTCCTCGTTAGCTTGTGGCGGTGTTGGGTGTTGCAAAGATGTTGCTGGTTGTTGTGGTCGTTGTCACTTATACTCGTGTTGTTGTTCTTCTTCTTTGTGTTGTTGTTACTATATTATTTGCTCATGTTATTCTCCTGGTTGGATTAAATTTTTTTGAACATAAACAACTATTTAGACATTCCTCACATGTTTTCTAATAGAAAACAATTAATCATGTGGAGTTAATTTAACTTAACAGGTTTAAAAATAACTCGAATAACCAGTAAAAATCAATTTAACTTAAAAAAATTTCAAGATAATATTTTTTAAGATTGAAAGAATAACATATTGGATTGATCCGGATCAATTCAAGATAACATGTCAAATCCGTCATCCGAGTCATTAGACCTTGATAACCTTATAAAAAACAAATCGAAATAAATTATGAAGCATAATTTCTAATCATTCCAATGTTGAAGGATGAAATTAAAAAAAATAATTAAAAAAAATAATTAAATTCAACATGGATTAATACGCTTAACATGTGATCTAGGTAATGAGATTAAAATAAACTTATCGAAAGCAAATAAAAAAAAAGTAATGTTAAAGGATGAACTCAATATTAAAAGATAAAAATTAAAAAAAAATATAAACAAAACAATTAAATTAACCCACCAAACATGCAACTAGATTAAAAAAAATTACATTAAAAAAAAAAGTTACAACAAGCATGAGTACACTTCTCCAATTAAATTTTCAACATTACATAGAAAACGTGGTTGAGATAAAAAAAAGAAAAAGAAAAAAAGAAGATGGAAAATATAAGAATCGGCAAACGTAAACTACATCCGTGTCCCTTGTGATGAACATTAGCGCATCAAGGCATCATTCTTTGGTTCATTGGAGGCACCATACCAACTTGAGCCTGCATCATATTCTGCCTCGCTAAATTTCCCTGCCATCCTACAGCAACAGTAACAAATCAAAGGATAGTTCTTTGTCATTCAAGATCCTGTTGATTGGAGGAGTGGTTCATAATATGATGGGAAAGAAAACAACTTCAAGGAAATCTAGAATTAATGCGAAGATGTAAGATTTGAGGACTAAGATCCATCAGAATCATATACAAGGAAAAACATATGAAGGGAATAGAATAAAAAGCAATACCAATGGAAGGATCCAGGCCTCTGTTATTAAGCTCTCTATATTCTTGACAAAGAGCACACCATTCAAAAAGGCAGTGAGTGAGCCAGTCCGGTGCTGGGTCCTCGATGAGTCCGTACTTGGCTCTAAGCTTGGAGCGGTAACCGCAAGATACTATGCACGGCATGGCAATGCAGAAGGCCACCGTACCATAGATCATTCCATTTGTCCCGCATGCTACAAAATATTAACATTATTATACTTTTATAATGATCAGTTGGATTTATATATATGTAAAAAGGGTTAAGGTTTCTTTTCTTACTCGTCTGGCCATTGTCAACAATTTCTGCGACCTGACCAAATGTCACGCATGGAAACAAAGCTGTTATGAGAGCTGAAAGGTAGCAGCAAACACATCAGTTCCTTCTGTTGCTCGATTACAAGAGATAGGTGTGGGAAAAAAGGGTGTTGGATCAACCACACTTTACTCCTAACAAAGAAACAAAACAAGAGAAGAGAGCAAAAGAAAAGGGTGCTGAGGAACGGAGGTGTTGATTAAGGGTTTTTATGTGTTACCATTTGTTGGATCATCCATGCAGTCAAATATCCCAGTTGTCCATCCCTGCTGTTGTTGATTCATGACTTGCATTGGGATTCCAGGTGCCGGACTTTTTGGAGGGAATTGAGCTACCTGAGGCTGAGGGGCTTGGTAAGCATTTTGAAAGGCCTGTGGTGGAAATGCCTGGGGCATTTCTTGAGGGCCTTGGTTTGGGAATTGAGGGTTAGTTTGTGGGCTTTGCGGTGGGAACTGAGCTGGCTGATTTGGAAATGTTTGTGGGCTTTGCGGTGGGAACTGAGCAGGCTGATTTGGAAATGTTTGTGGGCCTTGCGGTGGGTATGCTGCAGGCTTCATTGGGTTCTGAGGTGGGTATGGTGCGGGCTGAGTTTGAAACGTTTGTTGGCCCTGAGGTGGGTATGGTGCGGGCTGAGTTTGAAACGTTTGTTGGCCCTGAGGTGGGTATGGTGCGGGCTGAGTTGGATTTGTTTGTGGTCCTTGTGGTGGATATGGTGCAGGCCGAGTGGGACCATTTGAGTACATCGGATTGGTTTGTGGGCCTTGGGGCGGGAACTGTGAGGGCTGGGCTGGTTGGCCCCCATATCCCTGATTAGCTTGTGGCGGGTTGTACTGCTGCTGCTGCTGCTGCTGAGGAGGAGGTGGTGGCGGTGGTTGTTGATCCTGGGGGTTATTTGCGGGTGTGTCCGCGTACTGGGATCCGTAATGATCTCGTTGGCTTGAATCATTATAGTTAGTTGCATATGCATGCGAAGAGAAATCATCTTGAGTTTGTGTAGCTTCTGATGTCTGCTCGCAATGGTGTTCCTGTGGCTGATCAGTTTCATACGAAGAAGAATCTGCTTCAGGACGTCCCATTTGCTCTGCTCTCTTTACTTGCTGAAAAGAAAGGGAGAGGCAGGCAGGAGGGGGGTATGTTGATAATAGCAAGATGGTTAGCAATAGGGAGAGAGCTTTATAAAGGCTACGTACGTGTCCAAGTCTTCGCATACGTACAATTAGAGGGCAACTTGGAAAAAAAGAAAGCTTAACAGTGTAGAAGCAAGCAGGAGCATTTTCGAAAACGACTAATAATAATGAGAGAGTGGCGGAGAGGTGCAAAGCACCAGTTGACCTGCGGAGATTCTGACATTTTGTGGGTGGCGACGACGACTAATAATGAGAGTGCAAAAGGAAGACTTCGAGTGCAGTGACAGAAAACAAATTATTAACAAGTTGTGGATTTTTTGAGAGGGTTTACTTTGACCAGGACAAACTTGTAAGGGTGTTGATTCATGGAAACGCGGCTGCCACCACCGAAACCATGTGCGCGTTACGTGTCTGCTGGGCTGGATGGAAATACCTGGCCGAGACACTATTTAATTAGCACTGTGCTAGCTAATCAATCATTCCCGTTCCTCGGCGTGTGCAGTCTTTTTTTATTTGTTTTTTATTTGAAAATATATTATACTATTTTTTTTTATTTTTTAAAAATTATTTTTAATATTAATATATTAAAATAATTTAAAAATATAAAAAATATTAATTTAAAATAAAAAACAAATAAAAAAACAGATTAATATTACTTTTACATTTAGTGTTTTTATTTCTTGAAACTGTCTTTTAGTCTCTAAGAATAGAGGTAGCATTTTCCAGATTTGTCTTACAGGTTGCAGCAGCAGCATTCGAATGAACTCTCGACCATAACTACTGCATTTTATAAATAGTCGATTAAAATTAAACTCAATCATAGCCATGACATGCACCGCATAAAAATTAATACACACACACACACACATTCAAACTTCGTACCATAAAGAATAAAAGGGTATAATCATGCACTAATCATTTGTAACATAGTAAAGAGAATTAATATGATATTTAAAGGTATATATTTAAGTCAAGTCGCATTTAAAATTATGTAATTTTGAGAACAATTAGTATTTAAAAATAGAACCCTTCACAATACCAATGAACATTTAATACAAGTTCTTAAATAAAATTATCAAAAATTATCTTTTATATATATATATATATATATATATATATATATATATATATATATATCATTCTAATCTTTGTTGTGAGGTAAGTGTAATTAATTTATAAATATCTATTAATTGTATAATATGCAAATTATTTAAGCAAATAGAAAAAAAATATAATATTGCATTTATATTACATCTCATTATTGTTAATTATTGATCAATAATTTGTCAATGTGATCCATTTATTAACCTGCATTGTTCTTTCACTACATAGAGATTTTTTATTTATCAATAGCTTAATAAATCATTCTTTTCCTGACATTTATTTTCTAAAACTCCATCTTTTCAAGTAATACCCAATACCGGGTAATTCCTTTCTTCGCCTTTATCTAGATGTTATTTCTATTTTTATGAATCTAAACTTTTTCCCCATTACCGGGTATTATTTGTATTTTTGAGAATGTAGTTTCATTGTTTAGTACCAGATATTAGTCTCAATATAGGGAAAATTTAATTCCTTTATGTCCATTACCGACATTAGTCTCATCACCAGGAAGTTAATTCCTTCGTCCCTTACTGGGCATTAGTTTCTATAATCGGAAAGCTAATTTCTTCACTCCTTACCGGGCATTAGTTTCCATCACTAAGAAGCTAATTCATTTGCTATAAACCACAAATTTATGTACAATATAAAAAAATATTTCCAACATATTTCTATAATAAACTAAGGAAGATAATGACAAGATGTATAACATCTACCTATTATCATAGCTCGAGTGATACCTCCTTACTGCAACGCAGCTCCCATAGCCTCTCCTATATCAATAGGTATTTCATATTTTTACTCATTGCATGCTCATTCCACAAATACACACACACACATATTCAGATTTCTTCTTATATTCATTATTTGAATAACTTCCCCAACAAAATAACTTTCTTTATGAAAATAGAACTAACCAAATCCAATCAATTTAGGTTATTTAGTCAAGAAAGTGATCGCTCATTTATTTCACAATTATAATTACTAAAATATAGTTTCATTCGTAACTTATCTACTCTGACAATCATACTACATTTAAACCAAAAAAATGGATATTTTATTCAACCTTATCGTACCTAAATTTACTCAATATCATTACTAGGTGAAACTGTCCAGCACGGATTTCAATTCATTAATTCTCAGATTTTTGCCTATATCTAGAGATTTATAACTCAAAATTGCACATTTAGTTTCGTTGTAAAGTTAACAACCTTATCTATAACTTCTATGTAGAAACTAATTTCAAATTTCATTGTTTTCATACCCTAAACTCCATAAAATAGGTGATAAAGTTACCTAATTTTTTTTGTCTATAAATTACAAAACCATCAAAATATTCCATTCATTTTCACATTGCATATATATGTTACAATATCCCAAATTTCAACCTTTTAAGGTTCACCAATAATCTTCAAAACCATGTCATGGAAAAACATATGTATTAACATAATATACAACTATACTATGCTTCATATACCGCAAATCATTATTTTCATTCAAATATTTCTTTTTTGGTCAGCACTATCACTTAATTTCTTATCATAATTTATTCTTAATTTTTTTAATCAACTATCCCTTAAATGAGAAGTCAACGCCACACAATGATCTTTCATCTCTAGTGGCACCAATATTTCTCAATTCTAAATTTCTCACCATTATAGCATTTTAAGCACACTTTGTAATATCACGTAGTTCTTTTAAAAATCATTTCCCTCACACAATCACACACTAATTTATCATAATGTTTCTTAATTAAACATAATTTTATTTCATGCAATTGATCCTTCATTGATTGGCCAATGAGTCTTAAGAGCCACAAGATTTTCGTCATTATTTCTTCTTAATTTAACACCCAATACAATATAATCTAACCTAATTTGATCAATTTATAATCAATTTACATTTTCCCTAAAATTCTACCATAAACCCTGATACAAAATTCATGATTCCTATCTCAAATTGTTATTCGTTTCGAATGAAATTGCTAGATTAAGTTTACAACTTCTTACCGAACATTAATCTACCAGTTGAAATTTTTTGGAACTTCCCCTTAAATACCCTTACTGTCTTGACAGGGGTCTTTAATTCCTCTTGAATTCCATCACTTTTCTCTCTTGTTTGTGTGTTTAAGGTATGATGGTGGGTAATTTTCTCAATTTCTTTTTAATTCCTTAATTTTTCTAGTTTTTTTCTTTAAGGATTTTTTAAGAAATTTTTTTCTCATCTCCTTCTTTTTGTTCCAACTATGCCGGTTAGAGAGAGAGAGAGAGAGAGAAAGAGAGAGAGAGGTTTTTATATGGCTTTTATTTACACTTTAACCCCTCATTTATATAAAATCTTAATTTGCCCCAAAAATTTCTACTTAATTTTTAATTTAACCCATTTTATTTCTAAATTAAAAATTTAATATTTCAAGAAACATGTAGCGAGGAGTTTACATGGTGTATCATTCTTGTACTATGAGGGCATGAACTTTCTTAGCAATTCATTAGTGGCTTCATTGACCATAGTAAAGTTAATGACATCATTTTGTCTTTCTATTTCTATTTTGTAATGGATTGTGCCCTTTTATAATTTTTCTTTAGATTTTATCCTTAAAAACCCATCCATGTCAAGGTTTATACTCTTTCGTTCATTTTTATTATTTATTTTGCGGTTAAGAGGTAATAAGCTAATTGAACCAAAGTTATTACAAGTGTCAATTGGATCAATTATGAGCTCAAAGATTAAGAAGCTTTATAAGATATTTAATGAGCTTATTCTGGATACTTGGAGCAAGTCAAGCTTCCAGAATTCAACAAGAAACGATAAGGCTTTAATTAATGTGGTCCATGTAAGAATTGGACAAGTTTAAGTCGGTTTTGAGCTTTATTTTTTCTAATGCACAGTTTCACACTAATAAGCATAATTTTTAGTCCGACCATTAGATTGAGCTGAAATATTGCCAAAATATTCTAAAGGCCTTGTTTTATACAAGGTTAAAATTTCATAGTGATCAAACATAAAAAAAATATTACACGAGATTTATATTATTTTCCTAGTTGGTTTAGATTTCTTTTTTCTATTTGGAATAATACTCTTTTATTATTTTTCTAGCCTAGTTTAGGGCCTTTTTACCTAGTATAAAAAGGGGTATTTAGCTTATATTTAAGTTTGTTTCATACTAGATTTATTTTAAAATAATATTGTGTGTACGCAAGGTTGCTCATATTTTAGGTTCTTCATTGAACTTTTCTTGAATTTATTAAAGATAAATTATGTTTATGGTGTTCTTCTTGTATTTCTAGTTCCTGACTCCTTATAACCATAAAGTTGGGGGGGGGGGGTTATCCAATAGCTTTGGTGTCTAGGTTCAGGTAATTGTTGTGTCGGGTTATTTATTGTAATTTGATTTTAGCTTTCTTGCGTTGTTTCTTTCTTGCGTGTGAGTTCAAGGGCTCTTATCCTCCAGGTTCGCATCATCATATATCAATCATCAATGTATTTAATCAATAAAAAATAAGTTAATACTTAATAACATGTTCATACATTAATTCAACCTTTCTAAACTTAGCTTTTTTCTACATTGCATTTTTCATGCCATTCACTTGAAGTCTTATATTTATCACAAAGGGTACCTTATAGAGTAATTACACTATCTACTCTAGAGTAGATGTGAGGATCCTAACTTTTAAATCGATTTTTAACCATAACATCGCTCAAAGATTAAATTATAAATCCAAAGAAGTTTTTTTTTTTAAAAAAAACCTTTATCAAAATTCTCGATAGAGTTTTCCCTAAAGCTGTACTATACCAAGTTTTCAACAATGACAAGTCATATTATAATCAACATATCATATATGGTCCAACCATATTGGACCTTACTAGGCTTAAACCCAATCCGATTCGAGATTAAACATTCTTTATTTTTCCAACTAGTCATTCATCATTCATCATCATACACAATTACATCAATCTCCTCTAATTTACAATTGCATACCATAATTGTCATAACCCATATTTTGACCTATTTTTTTAATTTAATTTTTAAATATTAAAAGATTAGAGATTGATTTTGGTTAAAGGTATAATATGTCAACTTGTGGGAAAACCAGAGACTATAATGTGTTTTTATCCTTCTCTCTTAATCTTCAATTTAAAAAGATCTTTAAGATAATGATGGTTCTTCATTTTCAAATTTGATTTTAAATTCTAATCAAATTTAAATTTCAAAAGAAGAATGAGTTTGTTTGGGACTTTATTTCCCATATACGTTGCCACAAAAAAAAGGGTAGACTAGCATTCATCATCTCCTCCTACCAAAACAAACCCAGAAACAACCCTCAACATTCACCCCTGCCAACAACCTGTATTGTGATCGTTTTCCAAGGCTAGCGTCCATCATCTTCTCAGTCGTGGGTAGTAGTGGTTGCATTCCTTAGTCACTTCAACCGTAGGCAGCTTCAACACAGAGAAGGACTTTCCTCAGAACTCAGCTCCAACAACAACTTCTTATCTTCGGTCGAGAACTTAGAGCAACACCAACATCACAAAGCAACAACAGTAGTAGAAGATCATCCCTTAGTAGCGGCTTTGCACCAGCATTGTGGATGAGAGCTACATCAGCAAAGTCTTCAGCAGGCTTATCGTGATCTCTTGTTTCATCCATAAATGATAGCGATAACACTGTGAGCAGCAATAGCAACATCAATATGACAATCATACACTCTCTTAACCTCTATTGAAGCAACATTTAAAAGCTCTCCTTCGCACCACCAACCTTGTCTCCACCATGAACACCAAGTTATATTTTCAACTATGAGCAGCACCTCTTGTAAACTCTGGTCATCAGTAAGAGTTCTTCTTCTCAACTGAACACAAACCTCGAACCGACAACAACAACAACCCTATAAACTCTAGCCAGCAACGAAAGCTTTTCTCCTAAGTCGAACATCAGCCTTTAACCAACAATAGCAGCACCCTATAAATTCCAACAAGAGTTCTTCTCCTCAGCCAAACACCAGCCTCCAATGCCCCCAGTAGAGATACCCTTACACTTGGTAAGTTCTTCTTCCCCCTATTGCATTTTAATTCACCTATTACTGTGTAAGCATGCATGAATTATAATTCATGCATGATTGCTTGTTAATGTACCCAGCCTAGTCTTTGGGTTGTACCATTGACCAGGGCAGGCAAGTTGGATGAAGTGCAACCTATATGACTAGGCTAGATCTAGCCCATTAAAAAAAATGAAAACTATTAAGATCGTGTTGGGCAGCCAGACCAATTTCCTTTAGGTTAAGGGTGTGTTTGGCAAAACACACCTTTATGCCATTTCCCTTTAATTTCACTCTTTTTTATTTTGATATCTAGCCAAACAGACCCTTTTTTTCTCTAAAAAAACCAATAAAAAGATATGTTTTCTTTTCTTTTCAAATTTTATTGATTTGTTCACTAGCATCAGAGACAAGAATACCATATATTTTTTGGTTACTTAATATTTATCAATGCCAAAGTTGGAAGTATTCGTAGTTGAATATTTACTGGCACTAGAGTCAGGAATATTATAAGTAGACCATTAACAATAGAATAAAACAAATCCTTAGCAATTGAATACAAAACCAACAATACAGTCTACCTCAAGTAAGATGGTTAAGGAGTGATATTATCTTTTATTTGGCATAACCAGACTCGTATCATAGAACCTTTATTGACCAGTAAAGGTTCCTCAATGTCTAGTGCGATAGAATGACGACTCTATTAGGGACTTTTGACTAAGCTTTGCTTTTTGTCTTATTTATTATGTTATGCAACCATATTATTCAATAGTTTCACCCACATTTAACTAGTGTTTTGCCTATGTTTTATATATAAAATGCCTTGATATTCTTTGTTTTATGTTTTGAAGGCACTTTTGGATGAAAGATGCAAAAAGGAGTAAATTGGAGATAATTGGCAGATTTGACCTTCAGTCGATGTTTTGTGTAGAGCGTGAGCTCTAGAGGTTGAAATGAAGTGATTCTAGTGGAATTAAAAAGGTAACATCCATACCTTTCTGGACATCTAAGGCAAGAAAATAAAATAAGGAAGAGCATGGAAATCGCAGCCTTCAAAGTCAAATCTCGCAATCTGCCAGTGTTGACCTTCGGCCATTCCAACTTGAATATCTGGAGCTACAGAAGTCCAATTGATGCAAACTCAATTTTTTTGGATTCATGACTCAAAGTTATATAAACGCTCAAAATTGCAGCCAAAAAAGATGTCATATGAGGGAGATATGATTTTTCAAAGATGACATCTGAATTCTGCCAGCAAACAGGTTTCGTGAAGAAACAATTCCAAATTACGTTCCGAAGCATCTAAACCGATATCCAAGTTTTTATTTCAGCAATTTAGCTCCTCTAAGTCAAAGCTTGAAGATTTCATGCAAGGCTATTTCTTTTTTTTTAGGAAAATAGTTATTGAAGTACTTAAATGTAAACAGTCTACTTAATGGAGGACTATTTTGTAAAATAGAGACCTAGGGTTTCCTAGGATATAAAAAGAATGAGAGAAGAGAAGTGGGGCAGCCAGCCAAGGAGAGAAAAACGCCCCCTTCCTCTAAGAAACCCTAAATTATGCATTCTTCCTTCTTTTTGATTAGTTGTTCAACAAAAATGCAAGGCTAAACACTTTTTCTTGGTTACAAGGACACGGAAACCTTCGGATTTCAAGAACTGTGAGATTTATTTTACATTTTCTTTTCAGTTTATATGATGAATATGTTTGTTCTCCTATGCTTATTTTTCCTATGATTGTTTATTTTAATTGCTAGAGCGGACTCTAAGTTATCATTGTAGACAATCTATTGTTAAGTTTGATATCAAAACTGGAGTTGTGGTATATGAACTTGTGAAGCAACTGAGTTTAATAATTGTGAAGGATCTACGTTATTAATCTTAGGGAGAACATTCAATCAAATCAAACATAGACTGCAGACAGTTATGTTTTCTTGATTAATCAACTTATCTAGTTCTTAAGGCTGCCATTGAATTAAATTACTAGTGCGGACACCGTGGTTGTTTGATGGTTAGGGCTAGTTATACGGCGGATCCGTTAACTAACCAATGTTAAGAAGAGATAAATATTCAGAATATAAATTGATGTTTCGTTTCCATGATCAGTTCTGATTTCTGTAGGTGAATGTGTGCTTGTGACCAAGGTTTGTTCTCTTGATAATTTTCTGATTTTATTAAATTTAGTTTGATAGTTTTCTGTTTTCTTTTGCTTTAGCCTAGATAACGTCCAAACCCCCCCAAATTACATATCATCTAGCATAAAAATCTAACTTGAATCTTCCTCGTGGGATCGACCCCTTGCTTGCTCTATACTATCTTGTGTGTTGTGTTTGAAGCTAGGGTAATTAATTTGTACGACCGCGACATCGCAACATTATGCTTGTTTGTTTATTTTCTTGTCTTGACTACTTTAGCACGTATCTCTATTGTCATGTATCACTTTAAAAGCACATATCTTAAAATTTAAGATAAGTGGGGAAGTAATGGTACCCTAATGGCTTGAGCCTGGATAAGATTCGTGAAACCATACAAATCTCGCTTGATTGTTTACTTGAAAGTGGTTGGTATGTCGATCGAATATTATTTAAGGCCTCTATTTTCACACTCCTTGTAAATCTTATATCGATCTTCAAGGACGATCATTAAGCATGCGAGAAACCCTTTGAGACTATATAGTAAGCTACCTTTTGATGCACTTAGCAACTAAAACCTACCTATTAGGTTTTTAAAATCCATGAGAAACGATCGTTTTCGCCCCATGAAGAGCGAGTCCACATTGAATATGCATTTTTATTGTTGATAACATCATCATTTTTGCATAATTGCATGATTTTCATTTAGAAAGTTGAAGTATAGGTTCCCTTATTAAGCCACAATTATAACACTCATTTGAGAAGAAGATAAATGAAAAATGAAGAGAGAGCCCAATTGGAAGCCCAACACCAAAAAGAGTTGGAAAGTCTTAAAAAAAAAGTCGCAAGGCTTACTAGTTTACTTGAACAGGCCTTGGGATCTAAATCTGGAGAAGCAATATTTATAGCTCAACCTCTATAGATGCCTACAGCTCTCTTCAATCCATAGAATCTAGGAGCAAATGAGGTGTCATCTAAATCTCAACAAGCTACGTATTGTCAATTTGCTTAACTAACATATCCCATAAGAATGTCGTTTATCATAGACTTTATAATGAAGGAATCTTAAAAAGATAAAATGGTAAAAGAAGATGATTTAGAGAAATTTCTTGTCCTAAATGAAAAGATAAGGGCAATTGAGAGAACTAACCCGTGTAATCCTATAAAGGCTATTAAGATGTGTTTGGTGCCCAACATGGTTATTCCTAAGAAGTTTAGAGTGCCAGAATTTATTAAACATACTGGAACTTAATGCCCTATAACTCATCTCAAAGCATACCGCAACAAAATCGCTAAAGTGGTTTATGATGAGAAACTGTTAATTCATTTCTTTCAAGACAGCTTGAGGGACGCTGCCCTTACTAGGTATATGTGATTGGACAATACCAAAGTAAAAAGGTTAAAGGATTTAGCTAATGCCTTTATTATGCAATGTAAGTTTAATTTGGACGTGGGCCTTGATAAGTTAAACTTGCAAGCTATAGGAAAGGACAACAAGGAGTCTGTAAGGGAATACGCCTAGAGGTGGCGTAAGGCAGCCACACATGTTAATCCTTATTTGTTGATAAAGAAAGATGATTAGTTTATTTTCCAACACTTTTAAGGCCTTGTACTTTGAATATTTGGTTAGAAGCTCTAAACAACATTTCATTGACCTGATTGTTATAATTGAAAGGATTGAACAAGCCATTTGGTTAGGAAAGATTGCTGACTAGACTGAGGAGAAAGGTTGCACTGGAAAAAAAGAAGAAATTGAGGTTCACAATATTGAAGGTGGTTATAAAGGTAAAAGAACAAAAACATCTACTCCACCTATAGCTAACTTCTCCATGCCAGTTCCTAGAAATCAACTATCTTCAAGATAAAGCTACAGTGTTATTATGTCAAGAATAATCTACATATGACCCCAAATAACTATTGGAAAGAGGCCTCTATTGAGGAGTTCATAAGAGAGGAACAATTGGAAGATTCTAGGAAATTTAAATCAATAGTTGCTAAGTGTTTAGCCCTTTTATGTATTATCTTGCTAGCAATCATGTTGGTATAAGGTCTTTATTGTTGAGCTTCTTTTCTGAAGTTTCAATGAAATAATAAGTTTGTCCTTCAATTGTGTCTCTCCTTTTGATTTATTTTCATAAATCCTAAAAGTGGTTCCCTATTAGAATTCACAAATACACCTTTGCAGTTTTGCATGATTTCATAGACTCAATTTATTTCTTTTACCAAAATCTTTTCTTGTAGTAGAATTTTAAAAACATTGAACTTGCTTCTTTTTTTAGCAATGATTTAATGTTTATTTAAAATAACATTTTGACATTTTATTTGTAGAAATGACAAATGAATCAAGCAACTATTTTATTGAGCTGGTCAAATTCTAAACAAAGTATATGAATAGAAAAATAAACAGTCACCCTCACATCATGACTCTTGAGCTAGGTGTTTTAAATGTATGCATAATGGTATGTAGTGGATTTGTTGTTCATAAACTCGTGAAATGCATCTCTTTGCAAAGTCCAAACCAACAAATTGGATGTGATCAAAGTTTATTGATCTTAACTGCTTGCGCTTGAAATGAGGAAACACCTTCTTTGTTATCCTTTTCAAATTCTAAAATGAATATATCCCTTGTGTTCCCTTCATGAGCCTGAATAAGTTTTCTTTCATTAAAAATCCTAACTAAAACAACATCCCATATTAGGGGCAAGTGAAATTTCAAAGATCAATAATGATGAAAAAATCGTGAGAAAGCCAAAAGGCAAAAGAGCCTAAGAAACTCAAATGTTAAAGGGCATGCCCAAATCAAAAGTGAAAATGACAATCGAGACAAAATAAGGATGCTCGGCCAAAATAATGAAAAAAAAAGCAAATCAAAGAAAAATGTTAAAAGAAAAGGATTCAAAGACATAAAGAGTCAAGTTAATAATAGTGATCCTAAGTCTTTGAAACCTTAAAATACTTTTCGAGCTTTATGAATCCCTTTTTTTCATAGCCAAGAACCACAGCTTATGTTACGTGCCTTTAAAAGTCCTTTCTAATCAAGTAACTTGAAAAGATAAACGACATTCTCAAAATACAAAAATATGTTTTCATAATAATCATGACATCAGGAATAACCTACTCGTTATTATTCATACTGAGAAAATAAGTATTCAAAAAGAGATAAATTTTTCTCAAAAAAAACCTCAAGTTTTTACTCGAGCCTTATGCTTTGAAACCTATAAAAGCAGAAGGTCACCTCATCATATATACCTTCACGAATTATAATCTCGCAGACACAAGAAAAAATCATCCCTTTTCCAAGAAAACAATTACAAGAGAGTTGCGAGATTTCAAAAATAAATTGTTTTAAACTCACATTGAAAAAAATTTTATTTTCAAAATATAAGATCAAGATTTTAACATTCATTCTAGACAAAGATTTCTTCATTAAAACCAAAAAAAAAGAAGAATGAGTGAAGGGTTACTCAAAACCATTATTTATCTGAGTCACTTACAAGGCACACTTAGAGGTAATGGTTATTACAAGAGGGTGATATTGTACTTAGAAGGTGATTTTATCCATTCAAAGTAATAATAAAAACAAAATACTTCTGGCATTGAGACAAGGGGGCAATATTGTGCTTAGAATGAGATTTGATCTTTTTGAGGTAACAATAAAAAAAAGGAACATTTCCTACAACGAGACAAGGGGATATTTTTGTTTATAAAAGACAATTTGAATCTATCAGGATAACAAATGACACTGAATGTTTTTAGTAGTGAGATAAGAAAGTAATTAATGATCATCTCAAATTAATTAATGAGGCAGAGAATTTCCAACGAGTAAATGGGTCATGATGGCACTATAAAAGCTGAGTTGTATAAAATTAATAAATTTATGGAAAAAGGCATATGACCACTTTTGAAAAATCTTTGATTTTTTCAGACAACGAGCAAGTTGCCTGAAACAATTGGACAACTTTCAATAGTTGAAAAAAGGGGCTTTCATGTTTGTTTTTTTCTTTACAAACTTACTACACAAAGCCAAATGAAAATAAATTTTCTAATGTCTTTGCACCGTAAGTATTGTAAGAAGGGGGTAACTATCATAGCTAAAATTTTGACCTATGTTCTTTTAATCTAATTTTTATAGGAGTTAAAAAAAATAGATATTAAAAGATCAGGGATTGATTTTAGTTAAAGGTGTGATTTGTCAACTTGTGGGAAAACTAGAGACTATAATGTGTTTTTGTCATTCTCTCATAATCTTCAGTTTAAAAAGATCATCATGATAATAATATTTATTCATTTTCAAATTTATTTTTAAATTCTAATCAAATTAAAATTTCAAAAGGAGAATGAGTTTGTTTGGGACTTTGTTTCTCATATGTCATGAGACTCCTATATTATAAATACATATCAAAATGCATACAACCTTGGAGGGTAGACAAAAGTAATAACAAAAAAAATCCTAGCAGCCCCTCTACATGCTACATAAGCCAATAAAAAAAGGGTAGACTAGCATTCATCATCTCCTCCCACCAAAACAACCCTCAACATTCACCCCTGCCAGCAAGCTTCACTGTGTTTGTTTTCCAGGGCTAGCAACAATCATCTTCTCAGTCATGGGTAGTTGTGGTTGCATTTCTTAGTCGCTCAAACCGTAAGTAGCTTCAGCATAGAGGACTTTCCTCAAAACTCAGCTCCAGCAACAACTTCTTATCTTTAGTCCAGTACTTAGAGCAACATCACAAAGCAACAACAGAAGTAGAAGATCATCCTTCAGTTGTGGCTTTACACCAACATCGTGAATGAGAGCTTCATCAGCAAAGTCTTCAGTAGACCCATCGTGATCTCCTATTTCAGCCATGAATGGCGACAACAAAACTGTGAGCAATAGTAGCACGATAGTCGTACACTCTCTCAGCCTCACTTGAAGCAACATTTAGAAGCTCTCCTTCTTATTAGCAACCTTGTCTCCATCGTGAACATCAAGTTGGATTTTTAACTATGAGTAACACCTCCTGTAAACTCTAGTCACTAACAATAATTCTTCTCCTTAGTTGAATGCCAACCTTCAACTGACAACAACAACAGCCCTATAAACTCTAGCCAGCAGCAAAAGCTCTTCTCCTTAGTCAAACTCCAGCCTCTAACCAACAATAGCAGCACCCTATAAACTCCAACAAGAGTTCTTCTCCTCAGTAGAACACTAACCTCTAGTGCCCTCAGCAGAGACACCCTTACACTAGGTAAGTCCCCCCCGGTTGCATTTTAATTCACCTATTACTATGCAAGCATGTGTGAATTATATTTCACGCATGCTTGCTTGTTATTGTACCCAGCCTGGTCACTAGGCTAGACAAGTAACCAGGGCGGGCTGGCTGGATCAAGCCTAGCCCAGATGACTGGACTAGATCTAGCCCATAAAAAAAATAAAAACTATTAAGATCGAGTTGGGTTTGGGCCTCAGGCCTGACTAGTCTAATTTTCTTTGGGCTAAGGGCGTGTTTGGTAAAACACACATTTATGCTCTTTCCCTTTAATTTCACTTTTTTTTTTTATTTTGATATCTAGCCAAACAAACAAGCCTTTTTTAGATATAAGAAAATCCTAGAAAAAATCTGGGGATCCTTTTTTATTTATTTATGGGTCTCTCGTACTTTTTTTTATTTACTTTACTATGTATTTATATTGTAGACTTTTACTATGAAATGTGAATCTGATATGCAATACATACCTGTCTTTTTTCTCTCTCTAAAAAAATAATAAAAAGATATATTTAGCTTTCAATTCAAATTTTACTGATTTATTCACTGGTGTCAGAATCAGGAATACCATATTTTTTTTAGTTACTTAATATTTACCAAAGTTAGAGTTGGAAGTATTCGTAATCAAATATTCACATGCACCAAAGTTAGGAATATTATAAGCAAACTATCAAAAAAAGAATAAAATAAACCCTTAACAATTTAAGACAAAACCAACAATGAAACTTATCTTAGGTTGGACGCTTAAGGGGTGATAATATCTTTCCTTTTGCATAACCAGTCCCGTACCATAGAATCCTTGTTGACTAGTAAGGATTTCTAGTGACCATAATACTAGGTGATGATTTTTTAAACTAGATTATTTTTCATTTTAAGAACTAGATGTCAGATATTTGTTCTTTTTCCTAAAAAAATTTAAAAGTCATCGTGATATTGGGTGCAACAATAATAATAACATTGTTGAATAACATGCAAACTTGACTTAAATATATTTCCATCTAATTCAAACTCCAATTAAGCCTTAGTACAATTCCTCAAGTTGTTTTACATGTGTATAAAACATTCATTAAGTTTGCAACAATATGCGTTATAACACAAATTCAATTTCAAAATAAATTTAATAGCCATTATTATACCCCCTAACTACTAGGGTCAACTATTGTTGCCTTGCACATGCCTGAATTGAACATTAAATCAAATATTATACATTACAAGATTATCATCTAACAATTTAGTCAACAAAACTTCTACACACACATATAAGTTATATCATTAAATCTTTTAACATTATCATCTAACAATTTAGTCAACAGAACATTTTTATTAATTTTATAGTCAACCTTCAATGTTCACTCCTTTTAGATGTTTAATCGTCTAATAGACTTGTTCTCTTAATCATTATTTAAAAACTATATTGGGTAAAGTGTAAACCACATTAAATTTAAAGTCACCGAGTCCATTTTATTAATGCCTTTATATCTAATCAAGTGACCAACCATTATTTTACATACAATATATATATATATTAAACAAAATCCAGTAAAGAAAGATCTTCATCTAATATATATGCTTATACAACCATAAATCTGATTTAGATACTAGTCATGAACATGCATAATAACATCCAAAAAATACATAGCCATTACAATCATCATTTGACTTAAGACCATGTATATACATAACATGGTCTCATTGTAAGAGCACTCTTGTCTTTCTAAATTTACTTTTTCTAGCAAAAAAAGCAAAATGATTCTGACCAATACAATCATCACCTAATTAAAATTACGGACCATGCACCTCGCTTGAAACTCTAGCCATTAATACTAGCAAATAGCCCATGACCTCGCTTGAAACTCTAGCCAATAATAGTAGCAAATAGCCCAACACCTTGCTTGAAACTCTAGCTTAACAACAACAACTAACCACATGCACCTCTCTCTCTTCTCTCACTATATATATGTGCGCACATGTATGTGTATGCACGTGCGCGAAACTAAAGCACACTGTCTAAACCCTCTTTCTCTCCATTTAAAACTAAGCCACCATCAAAATTGAAAGGCCTAGCTATAACCACCACCAAACTCACGAACCACCACCATCTTGATCTAATCCAACATTAAACTTTCATTATAGTTATTAGTGTACATGCCTTGTAGCCAATCGATTGGTTATCCATAAAACTGATATTATGTTTAATTTTCCAAAACTCTTAGATGTAGTGGAAAATGTAATTTAATTTTTTTTTAGACTCCTAAGGATCCTATTAGACAATCTATGATCATTTAGGGTTTGAACAAAGATCATTTGAAAATCAAATCTTCTTTTCGAGGTTTGATCAACTTCTTCAAGGTCGGGTTGTCAAAAACCATAAGCCGTGCAAGTATTCAACCTCTAACAATAATCCACATAAACCTCCAATAAAAAAATCTCCTAAACCTTTTTTGAAAAGAGGGATCATTATGCCTTCGGTGATAGATTTTTCTTTTCTCCACTCAGCCTATTATGATAAGATCAAGACTACACCAAAAGATCCATTACAAGTTCCAATTAAACCAATTACAAGATCGAAAGTAAAGAAGCTCAAAAATACATTCAATGAGCTTATTTAGAAAATTTAGGCTAGGATGGATTTCAAGGAGACAACATCAATAAGTAAATATTAGTGTTTAGTTAATTTAATTTATGCATGAGAGGGGTTTGATCCATCTACTTCATGGGATAATTAATTTCAACATGTAGAGGTTTATTTTTCTTAATGTATAATTTTATCAACCCAGTTGGCACCAAAACCTCAAATGACTTGAAACTAAAAAATCCAGTCTTCAAACCTTATCAAATTATACAAACAAGCCAAATACAAATCCAAGTAAACCAAACAAATTTTCTCAGAGTCATCAAAACACACTTACAACACATTGACAGTTCATCCTTAACTGTCCCAGATACACCACAAACAACCAACCCATCTACATCCACAAACCAAGTCAATACCTTACAAAATAGTCTTGATCAATCTTCTGATGAAGATGTCTTTCCAAACCAACCTCTTGAACTAAGCAGACTTACCTGGACAACTCCTAAAACAACCATTGCCCTAGATATTTCCATCCTTTCTAAACCAACTATTCTTAACCAACACAAATTCAATGCCTCCTCTTTCTATGAGTGGAACATAGACGGAATATATGAATACAACATCTTAAACAACCTTCAACAAATGACAATGGCAACCAATGCCTACAAAACCCAAACAGGAACCCTGGATAAAGCCATTGCTGAACTCCTTATTGCTAGTTTTTCTGGCCAGTTGAAAGGATGATGTGATTATCATCTCACTGAAACAGATCACTTACATATCTTAAACTCCTTCCAAATATATAAAGACCAAACACCCATCCTTGACTCATCTAGAAACACTATCCAAGATGCTGTATCAACCATTATTCTTACCATTTCCTTACATTTTATCGGAGACCCTTCCGATTTGAAAGATAAGAATGTTGAACTTCTTTCCAACCTTAGATGTAAGAAGCTCAGCGACTTTCAATGGTATAAAAATACCTTTCTTACCCGTGTAATGCTTAGGGAAGATTCAAACCAACCTTTTTGGAAAGAAAAATTCCTTACAGGCTTGCTTATTCTCTTAAGAGAAAAGGTCAGAAAAAAATCAAAGATACCTTCATAACTAAAACCATACCTTATGACCAGCTTACATACAGTGAACTTGTGAGCTTCACTCAAAAAAAAGGTCTTAAGATCTGCCAGGATCTTAAACTCCAAAAACATCTAAAGTGGAAAATGAAACGTACCAGACAAGAACTTGGTAGTTTCTGTCACCAGTTTGACATTTCCACCAAAACACTCTCCTGTAGTGGAAACTGCTCAAAACTCAAAACCTATTCAAGCCAAAAACCTCCTTATAAATGACAAACCCATAGATACCGAAAACAGTTTCACTCCAAAACAGAACAGACCTATTACAAAAAACCCTACAAGAAATTTACTAAAAGCCATAAGCCTTTCCAGTCAAAACCCAAACCAAAATTTGACCTTAAAAATATTACCTGTTACAAATGCAACCAGAAAGGACATACATCCCGTTTCTGCAAAATCAACACCAAACTCCATGAGCTTCAAATAGATGAAGAAACCATTAACCAAATACAAAACCTATACATTGAAGCCACAGATACAAACCCCTCTCTTTTAGATAATTCTAAAGAGGAATTTCAAATTGATGAAATAGTAGCTTCCAGTGCTACTTCAGATACCTCTACAGACTCCAAACAAGTCAATGTCCTAACCCAAGACCAAGAATTTATCCTTGAGGCCATCAAAAGACTTGATGATTCTCAACTCCAGAAAACCTATTTAGATAAGCTGTTGAAAGATTTTAGCAAACTAGAGCATCTTTCTTTTAACCCTCCAAACCACTCTGTATTACCCTCAACCAGTACCAATACCCATGACCTTACAAAGATCCTTAACAAAAGGAAATCCAAAACCACTGTCACGGTCCCAGAATTACAATCTGAGATCAAAACCCTCAAATCCGAGTTACAATCCCTGAAACAAGCCCAACAGAAAGACTCTGCCATATTACAACATCTTCTTTCCAAAATTGAGAGTCAGTCTGACACTGAATCCGAACCAGATGACCAAACCATTGAACCTCATACATTACCTTATGCACTTACAAACATTATACATATTCTTGATAATTTCTTGAATGTGTTAACCCAAATATCTTCCAAAAAAATACTTGATTAAAATTTCTTTAGTTTTTTCGGACGATTTCAAATTAGACACTATTGTTGACACAAGTGCAGATTTAAACTGTATTAAAGAAGGTGTAGTTCCAAAACAATTTTTACAAAACACCTCCGAAAAACTCTCTGCTGCTAACAATTTAAAATTGCATATTACAGGCAAAACCCAAGCCTCTATTTTCAACAAAGACATTTCTCTTAAAACATTCTTTATTGTCGCGAAAGATATTAATCATACCATTATTCTTGGAACTCCATTTATTGATATGATTACTCCATACAAAGCACATCATGACTGCATTACCTCCAAAATCAATAGCATCAAACTTATTTTTCCATTTCTTGAAAAATCTAAGACTAGGAATTTAAATTTAATCAAAGCGTGCTCCATCCATACATATTATATAAACGCATTAATTCATGGTAAACAATTCCAATTGCATGATTTACAAAACCACGTTTCCTTTTGTCGCATTGAGAAACAATTACAAAATTCTGTTTTAAAAACAAAAATCACTGATTTATAAAATAAGATTGAACAACAAATTTGTTTCAACCTACCCAATGATTTCTGGAAAAGAAAACAACACATTGTTGATCTTTCTTATGAAGATACTTTTTTAAAAAAACATAGACCTACAAAAGCAAGACCTATACAGATGAATGCCGATTTAGAACAGCATTGTAGACTTGAAATTCAGGATCTCGAGTCTAATGGTCTTATCTAAAAGTCCTGATCTCCTTAGTCGTGTGCAGCCTTTTGTGTAAATAAAAACTCTGAGATTGAAAGAGGCACATCAAGACTTGTGATCAATTACAAACCTTTAAATTCTGCTTTGAAATGGATCAGGTATCCAATTCCAAACAAAAAAGATTTACTGTAAAAATTACATTCTACATTTATCTTTTCCAAATTTGATATGAAATCTGGCTTCTGGCAAATCCAGATTGATCCCAAGGATCGATACAAGACTGCATTCACTGTTCCTTTTGGCCAATATGAATGGAATGTCATGCCATTTAGCTTGAAAAATGCACCATCTGAATTCCAACGCATCATGAATGACATTTTCAAAGCACATTCAAAATTCTGTATTGTTTACATTAATGATGTTCTTATATTTTCTCATTCCATAGAACAACATTTCAAACATCTACATATATTTTTTCATACTGCAAAACAAAATGGTTTAGTTGTCTCTAAATCAAAAATTTCTTTATTTCAAACCCGTGTCTGTTTCTTAGGACACTATATCTGCCAAGGAACTGTAACACCCATAGAGAGATCTTTATCTTTTACAAATAAATTCCCTGATAAAATTACTGATAAAATCCAGTTGTAAAGGTTTTTAGGGAGTCTTAATTATGTTTTAGACTATTATCCAAACATTAGTCGTGTAGCCAAACCTTTACATCACAGGTTAAAAACCAACCCAGTTCCTTGGTCAGACCTCCATACCAACCTCGTCAAACAGATCAAGAAGCAAGTCCAAACTATTCCTCTGCTCCATTTAGCTAACCCATTAGCTCCTAAGATTGTCGACATCGATGCCTCAGACCTAGGATATGGTGGGATCTTTAAACAAGTCCAAGATAACAAAGAACAAATCCTCCAGTATACATCAGCCCATTGGAATGATTGCCAGAAAAAGTACTCCACTATAAAAAAGGAGATACTTTCAATTGTTCTTTGTATTAAAAAATTTCAAAGTGATTTATTAAATCAAAAATTTCTTTTACGTGTTGATTGTAAATCTGCAAAAGAAGTTTTACAAAAAGACATCCAAAATCTTGCTTCAAAACAGATTTTTGCCTGATGGCAATCTATTTTGAGCATTTTTTATTTCGACATTGTATATATTAAAGGAGATTCCAATTCCATCCCTGATTTCCTAACCCGTGAATTCCTTCAAAACAGGTCCTGATGCCTCCTAAGATAAAATCCAAAGACAAGGGGAAAGCTCCCCAAACCTAGCCTACAAAACCAGAAAGCCTAAATCCTTCTGCAAAACTCATGTCTCCAGCCATCCTAGCTGCCAAACCTATCAAATCTTGGTATGAGGCAGTCGTTGAAGAAGAAGAAACTACCACAAAATCACAAGTACAAACAGACTCAGTTCAATATTGGGTTGATACTCTCTCCAACTCACCAGAATTACTTCTGGCTTTATAAAAAATCTCCCAACAGTCCTTCAGTGATTATGAGTCACCAACATGTAGTATTTCTAAACCCCTTTCAAAACCATAAGCAGATTTTCCTTCTCAAAAACCCCTGCTTGCTTTACAAACTCCGCAACAAAGCTTTTCCAAATCTAAGTCACAATACATTTTCAAAACTAAATTCAAAAATATTTTAACTATGGAAAAAGGCTTTTATCATGAAAACCTTTCCATTGCAGCGTCAAAACTATTCCCTCCACGTTGGCATTACAAACCCTGGGATTTAACAAAATCTCAATCCTACTATGCCGCCATTCTTGAAATTAGAAACTCTGTCAAATTCAAACATTTCAAAATTCATTCAACCCACTCTGAACCAGCATATTCGACATGCATTATCAACAAATTAATCCACCCTTCAGATTGGGGCCAACCTTTACATAAACCCATCTCCTTACCATCACACCTCCGCCAAAATAACCATAATTATGGTACATATACTTACTAGGATTACCAACAAGCCTGGTTCAATGCATTTTTCCTTTAAAACACAAATCACAGCCACTCTTGGCTTTTTTACTTCCATAATACCATGACCACTACAAACCTCCCCCTCTGGTTGCTCCAATGATGGGACTATTTTGGCTGTCATGTAGACTACCTCAAAGACCATCCTTTGGTTGAAAATGGTTTCCTCCATTTCAAAAATAATTTTCAACCAACTCCTTCTGAACGGAAGTTTTCCTCCCTTCTCATTTTCTGTACAAAGTTTTTTGTTCCCTAGGTATGTTCATGGTTCTATGATTACAATCTTCAAAACGGACATCCAGTTCTTGTTCGTAAATTCAAAATCAAATGGTGGGATTCATTTGCAGCTGAATCCAAAAGTTCCAAATTAGCTGTTACAGAATGGTTACAAAAGAATCAAACAGCTCCCATCATTGATCATCATCCTCAATCCAAATTTCTAGCCTGAAAGGCTCAAACGACAGTCTCCTTGCCTCCACTAGAACTAAGGAAGAATACTTCCAAATCATGCAAAACATTATACAAAGCCAATACCTTAAAACAGTCTTGTCCCAATCCAGCTCATCTGACTCGACATCTTCTACCATTTCCCTTGGAGACAATAATGAAGATGATTGTTTTGGCATTCTGCCACCTATCAAGAGACACTAAAAAAAAGTGTCGGCAGAAACTTACAAAATACTTTTGGCTCAGAAATCATCCACTTACAAAAGGTGTATCCCACAGCCGCAAAAGGCATCGCCCACTTCCAAAAGATGTTTCCCACTACTACAAAAGCAAGGACTCCCCTCTTCTGTAAAAGGGGGCTTCTTTCCATTCCAAGGGCAAATCATAATACAACCATTTATCTAGCTTCTCTACAGACGAATCATTTTCTTCTGTAATTTAACAACGTCGCGTACTATTTTCTTTTGGCCAACAGTATCTTTTATATATATATATATATATATATATACATACATAGAGAGAGAGTTTGAGCTAAAGAGAAAAAAGTAAGGAGGTGAAAGAGAAAGAAATAAAAAAAGTTTTGCATAAGTTATTATTCATAATGCAAAATAACCAAATCTCTTATCATTCTATTATTTTTTATAACAACCTAATTATCAGGACAGCACACCAATCATAATATAGAAAAAACATGGTAATTTTTTTTTTAAAAAAACTGAATTTATGCAAAAGTCCACTAAAAATTCTACTGAAATTTCGGCAAAGTCTCCCTTATACCGAGAAGTCTCAAGTTATCGACAAACAACCTGTTACACTTCTATTAACTATTATCCAATCATGACCTAATCATCCTGGGTCTTAATTCCAACAACCCATATCAATGCAATCACAATCTCTCAAACATTAATATAATAAAAATGAAGTATTAAATTACACTAAATAAGTAAACAAATATACATTTAAAATATAAATACATGAAAATATAATTTACGTTCATACATTTAATTTAAAAGATATTATTATAATTCAAGTCATGACAGCTTTTTAAGATACAAAATTATATTGTCATGAGTGTGACAGACCTAAAACAAATATATCATTGGATAATAAAAATCATGGAAAACAATCTTAACATTAATAATTAAGCAATTTATTCAAGACTAATGTATATTTATATGTTCTTTACAATTCCTCACTTGATCCTTTTAGGATTTCTTTCTCATTAATTCACTAACATTTTTTCATTCCACTCTCAATTTCCAACCAATATCATATATTAATACCGAATGACAAGTCTTTCAAGAAAATATCGATACCAATTTATTAGTATCATTAATTATTTTTCACTAGATAGCTAATCAAATCTTTTTCTTCCTGAAAACTTTAGGATGATAATGTCGATACTAATAAATCTCATTAGTATCATTAGTCTCCCTTATCGGGACCGACTAATCAAGTTTGTCATGAATGTCGATATCAATACAACCCATTGATATTATTAATTATTCCAAACCTGAAATAGTTAATTAAGTCCCAACAGTACTTTGAAATAACCTCGAAAATGCTGATGTCAATAATCCTTGACATCATTAGCCTACATACCAAGAATAGCTAATCAAGTTATATGAAAATACCAATATTGATGTACCCATCAATATCATTAACTATTCCTACCACGAATAGTTAATCAAGTTCAATATCTCTCATGTTCTAGGGTGATCATGTCGATGTTAACAAACTGACACGATCAAAGAGTTAATGTCTTATCCTAACTGCAAGAGTGTCAAAGTAATAAATAACCCGGCAAGACTAGGGTTGAACCATAGGGAGGTGAACTATATAAATTATAAATAATAATAATAATAATAATAACAACAACAACAACAACAATGATGATGATGATGAGGATCGTGATGGTGATGATGAGTTAAAGAGGACTTTGAGATATAAGATAAATGCTTGAAACAATGGCTTTGAAGTTTGTGCATTATTGTTACTACTCTTCCAACTAAAATTTAGGTGATTTCTCCAACCAGGGTTATATGTTTGTGAGTATGGGTTATGATTAGGCCTTCGGAAACCATGGGCTTGTTCATTGAGGCATTCTTTGAAAGAAGGCAAAGTTGGATTGTCATTGGTTGCATGTTCATTCGTTTCACAGATCTGACACACAATGTCTTGAACAGATTTTAATTGACCACTCTTTTTAAATTCAAGTGCCTCTACTTTTCTAGCTAAAGATGCAAATTTGGCTTGGAGGTTATAATCTTCCCTAAGGTTGTACATACCTCCACTAGATGTATGAGGTTGAGTTTTACCTGGTGCCTCATAGGTGCCTGTAGTGTCCTAATTTTGTGCATTTTCAGCTAGCAAGTCTAGGTACTCCATTGCTTCATCAGGATCTTTATTTTCAAAAGTTCCATTGCATATTAATTCCACCATTTGCCTATCTTTAGGTGTTAACCCTTCATAAAAATGTGAAACCAATCTCCATGTTTCAAAACCATGATGAGGGCAATTATTAAGCAAGTCTCGATACCTATCCCAACATTGGTAAAATGTTTCTCCTGGTTTTTGAGTGAAAGTGGTGATTTGTCTTTTGAAAGAGTTTGTTCTATGAGATGGAAAAAACTTCTTTAAAAATTATTGTTGCATTTCATCCCAAGCATGAATAGATCCTGACCTAAGATTTTGTAGCCATGTTTTAGCTTCATCTTTTAATGAAAAAGGAAAAAGATTTAATCTAATGGTATTCATGCTACAATTTAAGTCATTATAGGTGTTACAGACTTCTTCAAATTCTCTCAAATACAAGTATGGATTTTCTAGATCTAAGCCATGAAGAGAAGGTAAAAGTTGAATAATGTCTGGCTTAAAATTAAAGTGAGATGCATTAGGAGGGAAAACTATACATGAGGGTGAACTTGTTCTTGTTGGATTCATGTGGTCTCTTAGTGTTCTAACTCGATTATTCTCATTATGAAATGATTGGTTATCTTCTTCGGCCATGTTTTCTGAAAATGATGAGGATATCCTACAAAGTCTACCACTTAATGTACGTGACCAAACTCTCATGCACGTGTAGGAAGAGAATAAAAGGAAGAAGAAAACAAAAGAAAAGGAAACAAAAGTTAGATACAAGAAAAGTGAAAAGTGAAAATAAAATAAATATTATAATTTATACAAGAATTTACCTCCCCAGCAACGGCGCCAAAAACTTGACACGGTCAAAGAGTTGATGTCTTATCCCAAGTGTAGGAGTGTCAAAGTAATAAATAACCTTGCAAGACCGGGGTCGAACCACAGGGAGGTGAACTATATAAATTATAAATAATAATGATAATAATAATAATAATAAGAACAACAACAACAACAATTATGGTGATGGTGATGGTGATGGTGATGGTGATGGTGATGGTGATGGTGAGTTAAAGAGGACTTTGAGATGTAAGATAAATGTGAAGATTAAACAATGATAAAAAAAAATGTCAAGGTTAATAGTATTAGAGATAAGTAAAGTATAAACTCTTTATAAACTATCAACATGATCATATTAATCATCTTATTTACGTAACACCATACTTATAAATTTTATCATGTATTCATGATGCTAACTTATATTGACAACAAATCAAATTCCTTTCATAACAACGATGTCAGCCGAAGACTATGAAGGATCAAGTATTTGATGTACCAAGTGTTATACAACACAAATTTAGATTAACCATTTAACAAGCAAGGTATTAAGAATTAATAAGATAAAAATGATAAGATATGTTAATAGCAAACTTTCTTGGATATAAACATTAAAGTCCATGTTGAGTTTATATTATACTTATCCTAACACCATTAGTGAAACCTTTTCACCTTGACATAATTAATTTAGCTAGACATTATGAAGAAGAAAAACATAAATAAACAATATCAGAACATAAACATGATATAAGTTAACTAAGTATAGTAAAGGAAATGAAAAGCATGAACAAAAGATTAATGAAAGCAAAACTTAAGCATTACAAAAATATAAAGAGAGAGAGCAAGAACATGATCTTGATCTAAAAACCAAGATTCCTAAATGAATGGAAAATTCCTCCTTTTATAGGCTAAAATTCAGAACTATTCATTTGGTAATTGATTATTGATGTAGTGGCCAACTATTGATTTAGTGGACTTGGTGGACAGCAACACTCAAGCATTTTGGCTAGATGAAATGACATTGCTGCAATCAGAATTTGGCAACGTGTTCCCCATGACCGTTGTTGGCAATCATCTTATCTTTTCACCCATAAACTTTTAGAGCATTTGGATCACTAGAGCTCAAGATATGGCTAAAATACTGAGTAGTGCTGTTTGGACATGGTGGATAGCCCTCAAGCTCTTGTCTAGATGAAATGTCATTGTTACCATCATAATTTGAGAAGGTCTTCTCATGAAAGTTGTTGGAAATTGTCTTTTCCTTCCACCCACCAAATTTCACGTCATTTTGCCTTCTAGAACTCCAGCTATGGGTAAACTTCTGAGCAGTGTTTGGGCTAGATTGCAGGACAGATTCTGACTTCTCTTTTGTGGCCAAACTTTGGATTTGAAAATGGCAGATTTGGGTCTTCCACTATTCATGAACATTGTAGGCCTATTTCTTAGCTTTCTATCCATATAAATCAAACTAAAATCCAAGATCTATAGCTCCAGATATGACCCAATAACCGAATAATGTTCCAATTTGAATTGAATTGGCATCTTCGTTCTAAGCTTAGCCTTTTCTTTGTCCTTTCACTTTCAATAGTTAATCACATCAATCAATCCTTTGAATTGAGAGATATGCCTATATTTAAAATGAGCACTTACCATAAATTAAAGCTATCTTATATTATCAGACTTGTTATTATAAAACATGCTCTAGTTAAGGAGTTATTGATGCTTTAAGTGCAAAATGATGATATAAAACCTTGATAAAAATGCAATTTTAAGTACTAATCACCCCCCCAACCAGCTTATTACTAGTCCCTAGTAATCAAAGCGTTAAAATAGAAAAATAATTTCCAAGTTCCACAAAGCAAGACATTCATCATTTAACTTCCATTAATCTATCCAAGTAAACAAACTATCATTAAATTTATATATATATGCTCAATACCTCTTAAACAAAATATTAATAAACCTTTATATGCTCAAATGTATAAAAACATAAATGATGGGGCTTTTATTGGAAGAAAACAATATTATGTTCTAATGTTTAAGGTTAACTTCCTCGGGTTGCAATTATTATCTTTTTTTTTCTTTGACACACACACACACACAAAACTTAAAACACAATGCATCTTTAACCCATGTAACGAGCTTTAAGCTAATGACTCTCAGACCAATTGATCTTAGGGCATTAGGTGTTGAGACACCCCTTCAAGCTTAGTAACTCAGGTTGCAAATACTGATACGTAGATAGTGCAATGTGTGATTCCCTTAAGCTTTTCTCCTCAACCCATGTAACAAGCGTTGGGCCAATATCTCCCAAGTTAGTTAACTTTAGGGTATTAGGTGTTAAGACATCCCTTCGGGCTTAATTGCTTAGATTAGGGAGGCTACGAAACCAAACTTATCTATATTTTTATTTTTATTATTATTTTGTTTTTTTTGTTTTGTTTTTTTTTAAAAAAAATTATATATTATCCCTTTCCCTTAGTTGTTACCTTTAACAAAAGAACATAAATAATGTGATAATCCAATGTGCGACCCACAATTATATGTTAAAGTGTGTGTGTGAAAATAAAGGTTTAAGAATACTTGTTAAATTAGTATATAAGCAGAATCAATTGATAATAATGCGAGAGTTTGTAAACCTGAATATTTCAAGAAGTATTATGATAGACCTTGTTAAGAATATTTACTAAGATGCATCTCAAGAGTCACTTTAACAAAAGAACTCCTTGACTCTACCATCTTAGTAAAAATGGTTTTGTAAATAGAAAACACAGTTAGTTAATTTTTTTTTAGGTATCAACTACCCTTTCCCCCCAACCAAAACGAGACATTGTCCTCAATGTCCTAAGGTAGAAAGATAGAGTATAGAAGACATCACCTGAAACAACAAACACTGACAAACCTGAAACACACTTAAACAAATATAAGAAATAACAAAACAAAATAATATGTTATTAATAAAACTAAAAGACACAAGGTTTCACAAATGAAGGCTCAAATCCAATCTAAGCTTTTTACAGCTTTCCTTAGTTGACCAATGTATGCGACTCATGGAGGGATCAATGATAGGGATGAAAGATTGTAGTTGGTCAATCAATTGTTCAACAGTAGCAGTAGAGACTATGATTTGTCGTGCCGAGGATGTTAGAAGTTCTTGTTCCACAGCTTGATCAAGAAAAGAGAACAATTTATCATAAAACCATTAACATTTAACAAACCTATAAGTTATGGTGAATGTGAAGTTGGGCCCAAGAGGAAATATGAAAGATCTCTTTCAATGTGCCTAGACCACCTGGTAAGGCAATGAAGGCATCAGCGTGTTTAAACATTGTATTCAGTCGATCAAACATTGTAGAGACCTGTAGTTCCTCTCCAATTATTTTTCCAAGAAGGTCCTTTTTTGCTAAAGCTTTTGGAACGATACCTAAAACTTGACTGCCTCCTAAGAATGCAACTATTGACACACTCCCTATTAACCCAAAGCGGCTTCCTCCATACACTAAATGAATCTTTCTCTCGGCTAGTACTTGACCAAGATGATTTGCTGATTTTAAAAACTCCTTTTCTTTCCCAGGATTGGATCCACCAAAAACACAAAATTTCTTATTTGAGGACTAGAGGAACCTGTCATTTCTACACACTTTGATATTTGTTGAATGTGTGGGTTGAGTAGAAATTAAAGGAAGTAAGAGAAGATTTTATAGATGAGAAATTGAAAATGCAATCATATCATGTATATGTAGGCCAGCTGGAGTCTCTCTCTCTCTCTCTATCTCTTTATTTAAAAAAATGTGTATATACAAGCAGTTGTGATTGTGGCTCACATCTTTCCTAGGTTTTACGTCCAAGAACGGCTTAAACGCCCTCTATAGGTCGGGGATAGGCTTCCCATCCTGTTTTCTTAAAAACTAGCAAATAGGATCTTTTTTAGTCAGATTCCCAAGACTATGTTGAGCATGTTCTTTATGAAATTGTGGCCATAAATCATGAATTGCACGATGCACATCTCCACTAGGGTGCGTCTTAAGAGTCAATAGAAGATTATCCAAAGACTCCTTACTCAGGCCATCCTTAATGAACTGTTTTTTATCTTCATGGTTTACAAATGTCATTCCTAAAGAACGACATTTTGCATTACATGTCCATCTAGCACATCTATGACAAACTTTCAGTCGTTTTGCACAACACTTCTTTGCAAAAGTGCTTTTACCTGTTCCAAGCATGTATAAAATGAAAGAATTGGAGGACTCACCTGATAATTGGACCTTTGCTTCAATTAGCCAGCAAATATCTTCAGGAATTCCATGGTTCATTAACAATCGCAATCTTGCACATCTAGCACGGTAAATTTTTGTAATCGCATTCTGAAGCAGAGCAGGAAAATACTTTTTCAATTTTTCAAGAATGGTGTCCATTTTCAAATGAGAAGAGATGCAAAGAATGGAGAAAGAACAAAGAATTACACAAATATATACACAGATATCAGTTATCATGGGAAACTGAAAAAACCAACTTCAGAGTCACGTAGTACCGTTATCCGCCATTTGACCAGGGTGAGAGAAATTAGCAAAACAAAGGTCACACCAAAAAAAAACACAAAAACAATATGAGAAAAAGAATCAATCTTTATATACAGGAGTACCCAATTCAATAAAGTCATTTTCAATTGAAAAATTGTTAAAGTAAACTTTCAAACGATGTCCATTTACCTTGAAAACATTACCATTCTTTGAATTCTCGATATCACAAGCCCCATATGGATACACATGTTTCACAATAAAAGGACCGCTCCATCTTGATCTTAGTTTTCTAGGAAATAAATGGAGTCGAGAATTATAAAGCAAGACTTTTTGACCAACATTGAATGTTTTTCTCAATATTTTTTGTCATGAAACTCTTTGATTCTTGCTTTATGAATGCTTGAATTTTCATATGCATCATTTCTTATTTCCTCAAGCTCATTTATTTGTAATTTTCGCAACTGACTAGCATCATCAAGGTTTGAATTGAAAGCTTTAATAGCCCAATAAGCTTTATGTTCAAGTTCCACAGGCAAGTGACAAGGTTTTCCATAGACTAGTCTATAAGGTGACATACCTAATGATGTTTTATAAGTAGTTCGATAAGCCCAAAGTGCATCATTAAGTCTTAAAGACCAGTCTTTCCTATTAGGGTTCACTGTTTTCTCCAAGATCTGTTTGATCTCCCTATTAGCAAGTACTACTTGTCCACTTGTCTGAGGGTGATAAGGGGTGGCAACTTTATGTGTGATTCCATATTTCTTTATTAAAGACTCAAATGACTTGTTGCAGAAATGTGTTCCACCATCACTTATCATGGCTCGAGAAATTCCAAATCGACTTAAGATATTTTCTTTCAAAAACTTTATTACTGTTTTGTGATCATTGTTTCGACTTGGAATTGCCTCTATCCATTTTGAAACATAACCTACTGCGACTAATATGTAAAAGAAAACAAATGATGAAATCTATACCCCAATAGTCAAAGATCTCAATGACAAGAATAGGATTTAAAGGCATCATGTGATGTTTTGAAATAGATCCCAACTTTTGATAATTTTCACAAATCTTAAAGAATTCATGTGTGTCCTTGAACATGGTGGGCTAGTAAAATCCACTTTGTAAGATTTTTCTTGATAAAAAATGACCCCCGCATGCCTCAAAATGAAAAAATTTAATGACACTACTTACCTCTTTGTCAGGAATACATCTTCGAAATATTTGATCAAGACAATATTTGAATAAATAAGGGCCATCCCAATAAAAATTCTTCACTTCATTCAAGAACTTTCTTTTATCTTGGGTGCTCCAATAAGCTGGCAAACGTCTTGAAACAAGAAAATTAACAATATTAGCAAACCAAGGCATTGTAGCAATAGAAAGTAAATATTCATCAGGAAAGTAATCATTGATTTGTGTGATGTCAGATGTGGAATCTATTGTCAATCTTGACAAATGATCCGCGACAACATTTTTGGTGTCTTTCTTGTCTTTGATTGTGATATCAAATTCTTAAAGTAACAAAATCTATCGTACCAATCTAGCCTTAGAATCCTTTTTTGAAAGAAGATATTTCAAAGCTGCATGATCACTAAAAACAACAACATGTGAGTCAATAAGATAAGATCTGAAGTTGTCATATGCAAATACTACTGCAAGTAATTCCTTTTCAGTGGTAGTGTAATTCATTTGAGCACTATTTAAATTTTTACTTGCATAGTAAATCACATAGGGTTTCTTATCTTTTCTTTGTCCTAAAACAGCACCTACGACATAATCACTAGCTTCACATATTATTTCAAAAGGTAATGACCAATCAGGAGGTTGAATGACAGGAGCAGAAGTAAGCAAGTTTTTAAGTTTAACAAAGGCTTCTTCATATTGTTCAGACCATTCAAAAATAGTATCCTTTGTTAAAAGGCCACACAATGGCTTGAACCTTCTGTGAAAACCAGCATATCCTAAGAATGATCTAACATTTTTAACAGATTTTGGTGTTGGCAAGTTGGCAATTAAGTTGATTTTAAATCTGTCAACCTCAATTCCTTTCGATGAAACAATGTGACCAAGTACAATATCGTTTGTTACCATAAAATAACATTTTTCCCAATTCAGCACAAGATTCTTCTCTTCACACCTGCTCAAAACCTTTTATAAGTTAGTCAAACAATCATAAATGAATCGCCAAAAATAGAAAAATCATCCATAAAAATTTTAAGAAAACGTTCAACCATATCACTGAATATGCTAAGCATGCATCTTTGAAACGAGGTTGATGCATTACATAATCCAAAAGGCATCCTTCGATATGCAAAAGTACCAAATGAACATGTAAAAATAGTCTTCTCTTGATCTTCCAATGCAATTTCAATTTAATTGTAACCTGAATAGTCATCTAGGAAACAATAAAATTCATGACCTGCAACTCTTTCTAGGATTTGATGCATGAAAGGTAAAGGAAAATGATCTTTTCCAGTCATTGACTAGGATTTGATCCATGAAAGGTAAAGGAAAATGATCTTTTCTAGTCATTGAATTAAGTTTCCTATAGTCAATGCACATGCGCCAACCAGTAATAGTCTTAATTGGAATTAACTCATTTTTCTCATTTGTTATCATAGTGACTTCAGACTTCTTGGGTACAACTTGGGTAGGACTTACCCATATGTTGTCAGAAATAGGATAAATGATTCCATTATCTAGAAGCTTAATGACTTCATTCCTCACTACTTCTTTCATATTAGGATTAAGCCTTCGTTGCATTTCTCTAGAGGGTTTAGTATTTTCCTCCAAATAAATCTTATATGTGCAAATCAAAGGACTAATTCCTTTTATGTCAGCTATGGTCCATTCTAATGCATTTTTGTGCATTTTTAGAGTTTGTAATAACTTACCTTCTTGATGTGCATTAAATTTGAAAGAGATTATTATCGGAAAAGTTTCATTTTCTCCCAAAAATGAGTATTTGAGATTGAATGGTAACGACTTCAAATTAGGTTTTGGTGGTTGAACACTTGAAGATATAGACTCAATTCATCGTGGTGGCAATTCTTCAATTTATGGTCTCCAATTACTTGCCTTTGATTCTTCCTGAAAATAAACCATTTGCAAATTCTCAGATTCATTAAACTCAATTTCACTGGAAATAGTTTCAAATTGATCATAAACTAATTTCTCAATAAAATATACTTCCTGTAAATCATTATCATCTCCAGGTTGCTTGCAAATGTTAAAAACATTCATCTCCAATGTCATGTGTCCAAATTATAACTTCATCAGTCCATTCCTATAATTAATCAATGCATTAGAAGTTGCAAGAAACGAACGTCCTAAAATAACAGGAATTGAATTACATGCTTCAACAGGTTGTGTATCCAAAACAACAAAATCCACAAGATAAATGAATTTATCAACTTGTACTAACACATCTTCAACTATTCCTCTAGGCACTTTTACAGATCTATCGGCAAGTGAAAGAGTTACAGAAGTTGGTTTTAACTCACCTAGATTGAGACTCTGAAAGACTGAATATGGAAGTAAATTCACACTAGCTCTAAGATCAAGTAAAGCTCTTTCAATTTTATGTTCTCCAATAAAGCAAGAAATTATAGGACAACCAGGGTCTTTATATTTCAAAGCATTATTGTTTTGAAGAATGACACTTACTTATTCGGCTAAAAAGGCTTTTTTTTTCACATTCAGTTTTCTCTTCACAGTGCACAGATCTTTTAAAAATTTAGCATAAGAAGGTGCCTGTTTAATAGCATCTAACAAAGGTATATTGATTGTTACCTGTTTGAAAGTTTCAAAGATTTCAGAGTTGTGATTGATTTTCCTTTGTTTGGTCATGGCATGAGGAAATGGAAGTGCTGGCGGGAAATCAATCTTTTCTTTGCAATGTTCAGATTCAACCCCTTTCTTACCCTCGGGGATTAACTCATCATATTTCTCACAAGGTTCAAGAGTGGGTTTTTCAATAACCTTACCACTACGAAGAGTGATGACTAATTTGACTTGATCCATATGTTGGCTTCTAGAACTACTTGCATTTGCATTGTATTGCCCCTTGGGATTTTGTTGTGGTTGAGATTGAAACTTACCTTTCTCTTGAAAACTGAGAGAAGACATGAATTTTGCAAAAGCATCTTTTAGATCTGCAATGGTTTGAGCATTTTGAGTGTTGATTGTCTCCTGCTATTCAATGAATGTATGCAATGTTTCCTCAAGATTTCTTCTTGGAGGTGGAGCATAAGGAGGTGCATATCCATAAGAATTTTAAAAATTATGATATGCTTGAAATGGTGGCTGTGAAGTTCGTGCATTATTGTTACCACTCTTCCAACTGAAATTTAGGTGATTTCTCCAACCAGGGTTATATGTTTGCGAGTATGGGTTATGATTGGGCCTTTGGAAACTATTTAGAGCATGGGCTTGTTCATTGAGGCATTCTTTGAAAGAAGGCAAAGTTGGACCGTCATTGGTTGCATGTTCATTCATTTCACAGATTTGACACACAATGTCTTGAATAGATTTTAATTGACCACTCTTTTTAAATTCAAGTGCCTCGACTTTTCTAGCTAAAGATGCAAATTTGTCTTGGAGGTCATGATCTTCTCTAAGGTTGTACATACCTCCACTAGATGTATGAGGTTGAGTTTTACCTGGTGCCCATAGGTGTCTGTAGTGTCCTAATTTTGTGCATTTTTAGCTAGCAAGTCTAGGTACTCCATTGCTTCATCAGGATCTTTATTTTCAAAAGTTCCATTGCATATCAATTCCACCATTTGCCTATCTATAGGTGTTAACCCTTCATAAAAATATGAAACCAATCTCCATGTTTCAACACCATGATGAGGGCAATTATTAAGCAAGTCTCGATACCTATCCCAACATTGGTAAAATGTTTCTCCTGGTTTTTGAGTGAAAGTGGTGATTTGTCTTTTGAAAGAGTTTGTTCTATGAGATGGAAAAAACTTCTTTAAAAATTATTGTTGCATTTCATCCCAAGCATGAATAGATCCTGACCTAAGATTTTGTAGCCATGTTTTAGCTTTATCTTTTAATGAAAAAGGAAAAAGCTTTAATCTAATGGTATTCATGCTACAATTTAAGTCATTATAGGTGTTACAGACTTCTTCAAATTCTCTCAAATGCAAGTATGGATTTTCTAGATCTAAGCCATGAAAAGAAGGTAAAAGTTGAATAATGTCTGGCTTAAATTTAAAGTGAGATGCATCAGGAGGGAAAACTATACATGAGGGTGCACTTGTTCTTGTTGGATTCATGTGGTTTCTTAGCGTTCTAACTCGATTATTCTCATTATGAAGTGATTGGTTATCTTCTTCGGCCATATTTTCTGAAAATGATGAGGATACCCTACAAAGTCTACCATTTAACGTACATGACCAAACTCGCATGCACCTGTAGAAAGAGAATAAAAGGAAGAAGAAAACAAAACAAAAGGAAACAAAACAAAAGAAACAAAAGTTAGATACAAGAAAAGTGAAAAGTAAAAATAAAATAAATATTATAATTTAGACAAGAATTTACCGCCTCAGCAATGGCGCCAAAAACTTGACACGATCAAAGAGTTGATGTCTTATCCCAAGTGCAGGAGTGTCAAAGTAATAAATAACTTGGCAAGACCAGGGTCGAACCACAGGGAGGTGAACTATATAAATTATAAATAATAATAATAAGAACAACAACAACAACAATGATGGTGATGATGATGATAAGTTAAAGAGGACTTTGAGATGTAAGATAAATGTGAAGATTAAACAATGACAAAAACAAATGTCAAGGTTAATAGTATTAGAGATAAGTAAAGTATAAACTCTTTATAAACTATCAACATGATCATATTAATCATCTTATTTACGTAACACCATACTTATAAATTTTATCAGGTATTCATGATGCTAACTTATATTGACAACAAATCAAATTCCTTTCATAACAACGATGTCAGCCGAAGACTATGAAGGATCAAGTATTTGATGTACCAAGTGTTATACAACACAAATTTAGATTAATCATTTAACAAGCAAGGTATTAAGAATTAATAAGATAAAAATGATAAGACATGTTAATAGCAAACTTTCTTGGATATAAACATTAAAGTCCATGTTGAGTTTATATTATACTTATCCTAACACTATTAGTGAAACCTTTTCATCTTGACATAATTAACTTAGCTAGACATTATGAAGAAGAAAAACATAAATAAACAATATAAGAATATAAACATGATATAAGTTAACTAAGTATAGTAAAGGAAATGAAAAGCATGAACAAGAGATTAATGAAAGCAAAACTTAAGCATTACAAAAATATAGAGCAAGAACATGATCTTGATATGATAACCAAGATTCCTAAATGAATGGAAAATTCCTCCTTTTATAGGCTAAAATTCAGAACTATTCATTTGGTAATTGATTATTGATGTAGTGGCCAACTATTGATTTAGTGGACTTGGTGGACAGCAACACTCAAGCATTTTGGTTGGATGAAATGACATTGCTGCAATCAGAATTTGACAACATGTTCCACATGATAGTTGTTGGCAATCATCTTATCTTTTCACGTATATACTTTCAGAGAATTTGGATCACTAAAGCTCGAGATATGGTTAAAATACTAAGTAGTGCTGCTGGTGGACATGGTGGATAGCCCTCAAGCTCTTGTCTGGATGAAATGTCATTGTTACCATCATAATTTGAGAATGTCTTCTCATGAAAGTTGTTGGAAATTGTCTTTTCCTTCCACCCACCAAATTTCATGTCATTTTGCCTTCTAGAACTCCAGCTATGGGTAAACTTCATAGCAGTGTTTGGGCTAGATTGCATGACAAATTCTGACTTCTCTTTTGTGGCCAAACTTTGGATTTGAAAACGGCAGATTTGGGTCTTCCACTATTCATGAACATTGTAGGCCTATTTCTTAGCTTTCTATCCATATAAATCAAACTAAAATCCAAGATCTACAGCTCCAGATATGACCCAATAACTGAACAGTGTTCCAATTTGAATTGAATCGGCATCTCCGTTCTAAGCTTAGCCTTTTCTTTGTCCTTTCACTTTCAATAGTTAATCACATCAATCAATCCTTTAAATTGTGAGATATGCATGCATTTAAAATAAGCATTTACCATAAATTAAAGCTATCTTATATTATCAGACTTGTTATTATAAAACATACTCTAGTTAAGGAATTATTGATACTTCAAGTGCAAAATGATGATTTAAAACCTTGATAAAAATGCACTTTTAAGTACTAATCACAAACCTTACTAACATAATAACAACAAATGTTGACTTCCCTTCAACAATTCTTCCTTTACATTTGTGTTTCCTATTACATCCTTTAATATTATTGTTTTTAATTTAATCATAACTAATATTATAAATTTCAGTTTCGTACACGGCTTATTTCCTTTGAACACTAAGACACAACACTACACATTTTCTAAAGAGAAAGAAAACAAATTCTTCCCCTAATGCGTCTAAATTTCCCATTTTAGCAACTTGTCGAAACTATCAGCATGGGTTACCACCTAACCTCTTCATATTTTTACCTATAACTGGAGTTCTAGAACTCCAAATTAAGTGAGGTTAATCTCGTTGGAAAGCTAACACCATTGGTTATGACTTCTATGAATAAACCTTTCCTAAATTCTATCATTTTTAGGCTCGAATCCCTTCTGGAATTTAGAGAGATGAATATATCCAGTTTCATCAATGGTTTAAATGAACCTTCAAACATCCTCATTTTCCACTCTTCCTCCAAAACAACCATTTCTACATTATATTTATTGTAACCTTAATAAATATGACCTCCTAAGAATCGTTTAACCTAACTTGCCCTTTTTGTGTAAAATGGTCAAAATCATTTCAAGAAAATATGCACATTATCGGATTCCATATTTATACATTTCGCAACTCCTCCTAAGTCAAGCCATATGATATACATTATAGCCAATAAATTCATTTCCACTTTACATAACACATGCATTTGATTTAGTTCTATAAATGACTTTCGTTAAATTCCATGGTTTCTCATTTAAAATCATTTTTTGTATCCTTGACCCTCACATTAACATTTTATTTTTCCACACAATTCATACCATTCATCTTTTCTTCTTCCATTGTCATTTTAGGCCGAGAGCCCTTAAGGAAAACCATGGTTTTTTCCTTACAAAATTTCCTTACTATCCAATCTCAAAACTCCTCCTTTTTTAACCTTGCCTTGCCAAAACTTGGCCTAAGGGAACCAAGGATCTCCTTCTCCTTCTCATGTAATAATTATCTTACCTAACCATTGCTCACATTATAAACAACACATCATAAGCAATTCTTCTCTTCCAATTCACTCCCCCAATGGCCGGTCACCTTTGCTTCTTTAACCATTGAATTTTCTTTGATATTTATACATACTTTCACATTCAAAACAATCTACAATATCCTAATTAATTCAATTCCACACAATTCTACATTTCCCACAAATTCTACTCAAGAACCCTAACTTAAATTCAAGATTAATACATCAATTCCTAATCGAAATCAAATGGGTTTGCATAATCAAGTTTAGGTCTCCTTACTTGGTGATAAATTGGACTTCAATCCTTAACAAGTCAAAAAATTTTGACTCCTCCTTTTTTACACACCAGTCGGCCCTTTCTTTCTCTTCCCCTCACAATTTCTTCACTTATTTCTGGCTAATTTCCCTTGCCTAATGATGCTTTCCCTACCAATTCATATAAATCTTGTATAAACTTAGCAAGTTTTGGTGTTTCTCTCTTAATGTTTTGGTGGAAAAATAAAAAATTTATCTCCTTCTTTTGCTATCCCTGCAGTCGACCTTGGGGAGAAGGAAATGAGATATTTATTGTAATAACCCTACCCAACCTGCCATATATTGTCCACTTTGAGCCTTACCGCCCTCACAGTTTTGTTTCTGGTGACACGAGCCCACTTCTAAACTCGACGCCCAAAACGCGTACAACTGGTCAGTGACCAGAACTACTCATAAAGTCCTGGCTCTAGACGCTCGCTTACGATGTGGGATATCACAATCCCCCCACCTTAAGATGAGTCATCCTCGGCTTTGATACCAAATGTAATAGCCCGGCCCAATGAAGCAACTAACTTGGTTGTCAAGAGATAGAGCAGAAGAATAGACAAAGAAGAAGAAGGAAGAAGAAGAAGAAGAAGAAGAAGCGGGGAAAAACACAGAGAAGGGGTGAGGGGAGAATTACCGAAAGAAAAGGAATTGGTTCAACATTATTTTTCTGCATCCATCTGTTGTAACAGAATGCTATTATATATATAGAGGAGCCTAACAACCAGCTCGTGATTTCTTCCCTTTCCACGTGACTTATAACAGAATTATAAACTCTATAAAACGCATCGTTTTGGACTTAATGACTTACTCTAAACGCACCGTTCTATCAACTGTTCCCTTAATTTGAATTTCCCCCCGTGTGAACCCATTAGTTAGTTGCCGCCCTGTAACAATTGCCCCTCCTTCAAATGGACCTTGTCCTCAAGGTCGAATTGTGGAAATCGAAGGGCGAGCTCATCAGCAAACTCCCAGGTAGCTTCTGCAGGTGTAAGACCAGCCCAGTGAACGAGGAGTTGGGTGGCGGCTTGTAGATTCTTCTTGACCATCCGGCGATCCAAAATAGCTTGTGGAAGGAGAAGGGGTTCAGAAGGCAGAGCGGGCAAGGTGGGGTGCACCTCCCGATTGCCCACCTTTTTCTTCAACAATGACACATGAAACACAGGGTGGAGGGATGCAGAGATGGGCAACTTCAATTTATAAGCCACGGTACCAATTCTTGCTAAAACTTCATAGGGACCGTAGTATTTTGAAGCTAATTTTTGAGAATGTCTGTGGCTTAGTGATTTTTGTCTGTATGGTTGCAGTTTGAGGTAGACAAAATCGCCAATAGCAAATTGTCTTTCACTTCTGTGTTTGTTTGCAAGTTGAATCATTCTATGTTGTGCATTCTGTAGGTTTTGCTTGACTGCCTGTAGAATTTGTTCCCTTTTGCATAGAAAATTATCCACTGTGTCGACAGAGGAGTCTTTTGGGAAGTAGGGAATGTGTAGAGGGGGAGGGTAACCGTAGAGGATTTCATATGGGGTGGATTTGGTGGTCGTATGGTAGTTGGTATTGTACCACCATTCGGCTAGGGGAAGCCACTGAACCCACCGTGTTGGTGAAGCACCTGTCATGCAACGCATGTAGTTTTCGAGACACTTATTGACCACCTCTGTCTGGCCATCTGATTGGGGGTGGTAGGCTGTTGAATAGCATAGCTTGACGCCTTGTCTAGCAAATAGCTCCTTCCAGAATAGACTAAGGAAGACAGTGTCCCTGTCACTAACAATGGTGGCTGGGAACCCATGCAATTTGTAGACATTGTCTAGAAATACTCGGGCTACAGAACATGTCGTATAGGGGTGTGGAATAGCCATGAAGTGTGCATATTTGCTAAATCTGTCCACAACCACAAAGATGACCTCCCGTCCTTCAGATTTAGGGAGCCCCTCCACGAAATCCATACTAATATCAATGAAAGGAGCTGTAGGTATGGGGAGGGGTTGTAGTAACCCAGGAGTGCGTGTGTTTTCAGATTTGTTTTGTTGGCAAATGGGGCATTCCCTGATGTATTGTCGAACATGCTTTTGCTGGCCCTTCTAGTAAAACCCACTGGCCACCCTTTTTGCTGTAACAGTAGTGCCTGAATGGCCCCCTGTAGCTGAATCATGATATAGAGAAATGATTTGAGTTTGAAGAGGTCCAAGGCGGCCTACCACAAGCTTACCTTTCCTGCATAGAAGCTGGTTGACCCACGAGTAGTGAGGATGAGAGTTCGGCTGCAGGGTTAATTCTTGAATAAGAAGCTATACAGCCTTATCCGTCTGCCAGGATTCCTTGATGGCTGCCAAGAGTGTAGTAGAAAGAGAGGAGACTGTTATTGTACTGAGAGTTCCACAGGTCACCCTTGAGAGGGCATCAGCAACCACATTGTCCTTCCCCTTCTTGAACTCAATAGCATAGTCAAACCCAAGGAGTTTGGCGAGCCACACATGTTGTGATGGGCAAGTCACCTTCTGTTCCAACAGATACTTGAGACTAAGATGATCAGTACGTATAATAAAATGCCTACCCCATAAGTAATGTCGCCATTTAGTAACTGCCAGTAAAATAGCAAGTAGTTCCCTTTCATAGGTGGAAAGTGCCTGTTGTTTAACCCCAAATGATTTACTAATGAATGCGATTGGGTGTCCTGCTTGCATAAGGACTGCCCCCATACCCCTGCTGCTAGCATCTGTCTCGATGATGAACTGTTGAGTCAAGTCTGGCAACGCCAGGACTGGAGGTTGAGTCATCACATGTTTAAGTTGATTGAAGGCTAACGTGGCTTCCTCATTCCATCTGTAAGCATCCTTCTTCAGTAGCTGGGTTAAGGGTTTGCAAATGATACCATAACCTTTAACAAATCTCCTGTAGTATCCAGTTAGACCCAAAAAACCCCTCAGCTGTTTAATGTTGCATGGAAGAGGCCAATTCAAGATAGCCTCGATCTTATGGGGATCAGTTGACACCCCTGCTGCTGAAATGACATGGCCGAGATACTCAACGTGGGGGCTGCAAAAAACACATTTGTTGGCCTTGGCATACAGTAGGTTAGTCTGTAGAATTGTAAAGACAGTCCTGAGATGGCCTATGTGCTCTGTCATGGAGTGACTGTAAATAAGAATGTCATCAAAGAAAACAAGAATAAACTTCCTCAGTTGGTCCCTAAATAAGTCGTTCATTAGACTTTGAAAGGTGGCAGGAGCGTTAGTCAAGCCAAAAGGCATGACCAAGAATTCATAGTGCCCATTGTGCGTCTTAAATGCAGTCTTGTAGATGTCTTCAGGAGCCATACGAATCTGGTGGTAACCAGAGCGGAGATCAATCTTAGAGAAAACTGAGGCACCCACCAATTCTTCTAGGAGTTCATCTATTAAAGGAATAGGGAACTTATCTTTGATTGTGAGCTGGTTTAATGCCCTGTAGTCAATGCATAATCTCCAGGATCCGTCCTTCTTCTTGACTAGGACGACTGGGGAAGAAAAAGGGCTATGGCTATATTGAATGGTTCCTGAACTCAACATTTCTTTAACCATATGTTCTACCACGTCCTTTTGTAGACTGGAGTGTCGATAGGGTCTGAGATTGACTGGATTAGAGCCTTCCTTAAGAGGAATATTGTGATCATGGCTGCGAGGAGGAGGCAAGCCCTTCGGTTCTGCAAACAGATCCTGGTATTCTACCTGCGAGGAGGTGAAAGCTGTATTTTCAGCAAGGCCAGGTTGTAACCCAGTAGATGCAAGAATTCTGCCCTGTTCCTGACTGTCAATAGAGCGTAGGCTGCACAGATTAATTTCAGAAACCAGACTAGCACTACATAACAAACCATTAAGTTGCTTTAGTCTGACAGTTTCCATGGTTACTGGATCATTTCCCTTGATAAAAACCTCTTGACCTTGCCATGTAAACGCCATCCACATTTCTTCATAGTTGCATACGATAGTTTTTAACGTAGCCAGCCATTGAATACCCAATATCATATCACAATTTTTAAGATCCAAGGTAAATACATCAGTCACAAAATCAACTCCCTGGATGGACCATTGGAAGTTGTTACACACAGAAGTGCAAGCCATGATCCCACCATCAGCTACCTGCACTGTTAGAGCTTTAATGTTGGTAAGATTACAATGCAATCTGTCTGCTACGTGATTGCTGATGAAATTGTGTGTACTGCCAGAATCTACCAAGATAACTATAGGCTGTTTTTCGACCCTGCCTGTGACCCGCAATGTGTTAAGGCCAGTTACTCCTTCTAAGGCATTGAGGGATATATGAGGATTATAAGTGTTGGGGTCCAGGTCAGTGGCTCCCTCGTCTTCACTACCCTCCCCACTCTCTTCCATAATACATAGGGAATACAGTTTCTTGTTCTGGCATCTATGCCCCGGTATAAACTTCTCATCACACCAAAAACAAAGGCCCTTAGCCCTTCTCTCATCCAAGTCCCTATTTTTTATGGGTCTAGTGGTTCTTTGGTTAATGTTGGGGTTGTAAGGTGGGGGGTTTGGTAAGAGACCTGCTTGTGGTGGTTTAAGGCTGGTGCTTGGGAATTCGGTGGGAAAGTTTTTGTTGTAGCTGTTGGTAGGGGTGGCAGGTTTGTTTGAGTAAGCAAAGGTGGTTGGGTGATAAGTCTGTTTGTTAGGATTAGAGCCATAACGTCTATGGGTGAGGGTGTTGTCCTATAATCTAGCCAAAGTATATGCTTGCTTCAAGGATTTTGGCTCAAACATCTTGATCATATTTTTAACCTCTACATCCAGCCCTCCTATGAAGAATACCAAAGCATTTTTCTCAGAAATTTCAGATCGATTCCAGAGGATATCAAAATCCTTGATATAGGTTTCTAAGTCATTTTTCTGTTTAAGTTCAATGAGCTCCTCTAAAGGGTTTTTCTCTCCCCCAAACCTGCAGCATAAAGCTTCTACATATTCTGACCAAGATACTACCCGTCCTCCCAAACTTCTCATGTAATTTTGATGCCAGCATAGGGCCATGCCATCTAGGTAATAAGAAGCTAATTTGAGCTTGTCTTGCTCAACAATTTCTTCGACATCAAAATACTGGTTACACTTATAAATCCATTTAAGGACATCCTCTCCCTCAAAAATAGGAAACTCTCGTTTTGGTCCACGTAATTGATATTGAGGAGGAGTACCTTCATTAGTCCAGTGGAAACGAGCAGGGAAATCTCTTGTGGGGGAAAACTGAGGAGCCTTAGGTAAGCTGCACTCCCCTGAGGATAGCTGGGTCTTCTGCAATGCTGTGTCTACCCGAGAAACAAGGGCATCCATAGCCTCTTTAAGTTCTCTGAAGCGTGTATTAGCATCGGCCCTGGTATCATTAAGCTGTTGTTGGATGTGATCATATGCTTGGGGTTGCTCTGGATTGGTGGTTTCATCCACCCTTCTTGCATCTTGGGATCTCGTTTCAGGAGGCATTTTGAGTCTGAAGATGCGGCTCTGATACCACTTGGAGCAACTAACTTGGTTGTCAAGAGATAGAGCAGAAGAATAGACAAAGAAGAAGAAGGAAGAAGAAGAAGAAGAAGAAGAAGAAGCGGGGAAAAACACAGAGAAGGGGTGAGGGGAGAATTACCGAAAGAAAAGGAATTGGTTCAACATTATTTTTCTGCATCCATCTGTTGTAACAGAATGCTATTATATATACAGAGGAGCCTAACAACCAGCTCGTGATTTCTTCCCTTTCCACGTGACTTATAACAGAATTATAAACTCTATAAAACACATCGTTTTGGACTTAATGACTTACTCTAAACGCACCGTTCTATCAACTGTTCCCTTAATTTGAATTTCCCCCCGTGTGAACCCATTAGTTAGTTACCGCCCTGTAACACCCAACCTGCCGTATATTGTTCGCTTTAGGCCTTATTGCCCTCACGGTTTTATTCCTGGTGACGCGAGCCCACGTCTGAGCCTAACGCCCCAAAACACGTACAACAGGTTAACGACCAGCACCCTGGTTATTAAACCTGGCCCGGCCTGGTGATTAGATCGGTGTGGGTTTAATAAAAGATCGGCTAGGGCAACAACCCGGCAAAACTTAGGCGAACCCGGATGAGACTCGATCTTTTTTTTTTTCAAATGTGAGATTTAAAACCCATAAGTATATATACTCTATGTTTCCAAGAAAAAAAAATATGTTTTTTCAATGTGGGATAAAAAACTTTTTAGTTTAAATACTTCAACTTAAAAGGATAACATAATATCTTTTCAATGTGGGATTTGAAGCCTTTTTGTATATATACTCTATGTTCCCAAGAAAAAAGTTATGTTTTTTCTAAGCCCTTTCGTATATATTATCTATGTTCACAAGAAAAAAGTTATGTTTTTCAATGTGAGATTTGGAATCAATTAATATATATACTTTATGTTCCCAAGAAAAAAGTTATGTTTTTTCAATGTAGGATAAAAAAAACATTTTAGTTTAAATACTTCGACTTAAAAGGATAACATAATATCTTTTTAATATGGGATTTGAAACCCTTTCGTATATATTCTCTATGTTCACAAGAAAAAAGTTATGTTTTTTCAATGTGGGATTTGAAACCCATTATTATATATACTCTATGTTCCTAAGAAAAAAGTTATGTTTTTTCAATGTGGGATTTGAAACCCATTATTATATATACTCTATGTTCCTAAGAAAAAAGTTATTTTTTCAATATGGGATAAAAAACTTTTTTTGTTTAAATACTTCAACTTAAAAGCTTAACATAGTATCTTTTTAATGTGGGATAAAAAACTTTTTAAACTTTATTATTTACAATATGTATAACCTATATTTACATGGATTTTTTCTTAATATTTTCATATGAAATATTAAAATATTAAATATTTTTTATAATTTTTCCAGGTTAATCCGAGTTGACCCGAGTTGACCCAGGTTGACCCATGAAACCTGGGACCCGACCCCTTGGTTAGGTCAACCCCCAAGCTGGGTTTAATAACTATGACCAGCACTACTCATAAAACCCTAGCTCTGAACGCTCGCTTCCGATATGGGATATCACATTTATAGTCTCATTTTGTTTAATTACACTTTGACCTCACTACTTAAGTGTTTTATTTTTTACTCCATTCCTTTTTCTCTAACATTTTAAAATATCTTAACCAGGAAATTTATACGAGAAAAATTTGTGATCCTCAATTTATTAAATCTGCACATTAATTATCTCATTTCCTTTTTTTCATCTATATTATTTTTAATTTACGTAAAAGTTAATTCTCAGGGTTTACATTTTTATTCTAAAAGTTTTGCATGGGTTATTATTCATAATGCAAAATAATGAACATATTACTAATCATGGATGGTTACAATTGATATTTATTTGTTTCATGTTAATTTCATCTTCATTTTATAAAAATGTGCCTTTACCTTTTTAAATATGGATATGCATGTAAAAAGTGCTATTCAATCATGCATTTTTATTTTATTTTATTTTTATTTACTCCGTGTTAACGTTATTTTCTTTTTGAAAAATAAAGTCTTCATCTTTTTACATATGCATGTGTGTATAAATAAATATTTCAAAAACAAAATACAAAAAAACATTTACGTGTTTTTGTATGACATTTGGGAACCCTTAGTTTAATATGCCTTATAGCTAATCGATTGATTACATGTGACATATTTTATTTATGTAAATGCATATTTATTATTAATAAAGGCTTAATTTATCTTTAATATTTATATAATATTAGACTAATAAATATAATATTTGATTTATAAATCTAGAGTAAAGATAAAGTCCATGAAATAAAAATGTTATACAAAAAAATATATAAAGTTGTTATAATTATAGGATTCATATTGCATCAAAGCGTTGTTCCTAAAATGTTCCTAATTAATACTCTCTTAAATACTGGACATTTATTAAAACCATAGAGACCGGCACATATTATGTTCTTTCATTTATAAAAGGAAATAGTTGTTCTCAAAAGTTGAGGTATAGGGAATACCTAGAACTAATATGTAAGTGCTTTTCATAAGGCATGAATATTGAACTAACTCGTATGAGAATTCTATATGGAGAGATCACTTATGTCTATGAAAAGGTTCACGTAACGGTTGTGTAAGTGATCTTTAGACTTAAAATCACTATGTTATCTTATATAGAGAATATCATGTTTGATCCTATTACATAATTTCTTAATCGAGGTAACAAATGGGTAGACATTGGATATAATATAAACTATATAAAGATACTTGAGTGATTAAGAGATGATTCATCATCCTAGGTAATTTAGGGGAAAGTCTCATATGTTCTCAAATAGGATTGACTGAGAAATCCTTGGCCAAGGTGAAATGAGATTTGAAAAGAGTTTTAAATCTTATTCAAACGATCAATGACTATTATGTAGAAAACAAACATGATTTAATATGGCAGACATGCTTCATGCTTTAATATTAAATCAGAACATTATTGATAAAATAATATTAATTACACTAAGAAACCAGTCACTGAAAGGTTAATGACTTTTCTAATATTTCATAAATCATGACACGTTACTAGACGATGAACCTGATCTTAAAATATAAATTAATCAATTGTTGAATTGATAATAAATTAATTTATTTAATTCTATTTAATTATAATTATAATTTATATTAAGGTCAACATATAAGGAACCTGGTCACACACATTAAGAACCATTAGTCATAATTTAAACTAGGATTACAACTAAGTATGACATGATTAAAATATATTTTAGAAACTAAGGACTAGAATATAATTAATACAAGGATTATATTTTTAGACTTAGAAAAATCAAGTAAGGACTTGATTGAGTTAATTTCTGAAATTGTCCTAAATTAATATATGGATATTATTCAAGGGAAAAACTGATATTTTGCTAATTTATAGGGTTTTTAAGATTCCTTATAAATAGTAAGTTATGTCTCTTATTGTTGAGTAGTTTTTTAGAAGAAAAAAAATTACTTAAGTCACAGCTAAAAAGCTAGCACTCAAGACATAACAATCCTTCTTTCCTACATAGGGATTTAAGAGATTTCTCACTAGTGGTTCATGTGGATATCCGTTGAAGGCCGGGCAATTAGAAGGCTTGTGGTTTATGATAACCCGGCCTTTAAAGAATTATTCAAAGCCAAAGAAGATCAGATATTCAGGTAATAAATCCCTAAACAACTCTAGATTTATCTAACAGGAACCTAGGGACTCCTGAATAATTTTGTTTTATTGTTTCTGCTGCATGTATGATATTTGGGAACCCAACAGTGGTATCAGAGCCTTCATTAGAGCAATTAAGGTTCACTGTCTCCTAAAGTAAGGTAATATAGACATAAAGGGTTGTGTTTAGAGATACTCCTCTTCTAATCATTCAAACTAGTGAAAAAAAATTATCTATCTTAGGTTTGGCTTCCCCAAAGGGTTTTTTTATCTTTTGAAAAAAAATTCAAAAGGTTTTCCCTTTGTAATCAAATACCTTGTGCATTTAAATTTTATGTATTTTTTATTTATTTAGTTACTGATCAGTGTTTGCAAAGTGTTATCAGATCATCTGTTAACAGGTGGTAAACAGGAAAAAAGACTTTCGAGTGGTATCAGAGAAAATTCACTCTATAGGAGTGAGATCTATTTTTCCTGATTGAATATATCAACACTAAATCACCAACATAATTCAATGGTGAGAACTGTGCCTACTAGAACGTCAGAATAAGAGCCTTTCTTAAATCACTAGATGAGAAAATATGGCACTCAATAAAGCAAGGGTGGATCAAACTTGAAACTCCTTTTGCAAAATGGAACAGGGATGATGCTGCTAATTGTAATTGGAATAATAAAGGCCTCAACATTATATTTATGGTGGTTTATCCTAATGAGTTTAAAAGAATATTTATGTGTGAAAAAGCTAAAGAAGCTTGGGATATTCTTAAAGTTACTCATCAGGGAACTAAATGAGTGAAAAATTACAAATTACAAATGTTAACCTCAGAGTTTGAGGAAATTAAAATGCTGGAAGATGAATCTTTTGATGAGTTTTATGCTAAACTTAATGGCATTGTGAATTCCAGGTTCAATCTAGGAGATAAAGTGGGTGATGCATGAATTGTAAGGAAGATTCTAAAATCTTTACCTGAAAGATTTTGGCTAAAGGTAACAGCCATTGAAGAAAGCAATGTTTTTAACACTATACATGTTGAAGAACTGGTAGGTTCCTTACAAATATATGAATCTATATTGCGTTATAAGAAAAAAAAAAGGTAAGTCCATTGCACTTAAATCTTTTAGGGAAAAACATGACTACTCTTTTAATTGTGATATTAATAATGAAGATATAGCTCGTATAGCTAAGAAATTCAGAAAATTCAAGCTTAAGAAAAAGAAAACTAATAAAGGCAAAAAGGTAAATAATTTTGTCAAAAGAAATGAATCGGAAAATGAATGTAAAATTAAGACTAAATCCAAGGAAAAAGTTAAGTGTTTTGAATGTTCAGGATATGATCACTTGAGAAGTGAATGTCCTAATTTCAAAATAAATAAAGGAAAAGCTTTTAATGTCACCTTAAGTGATGAATCTTACTCTAAAAATTCTAATTCATCATCTGATAATAAATTTGCTTTTGTTGCTTTTTCTGACACTGTTAATGGATCTATTAACATGAAACAAACTATTGAAATATCATGTGATTCTGACACAGATTAGACTGTCAGAAACTATAGTGATTTAGATGTTACTTCTGTTATTGTTGATCATAAACTGAGCTTGTAGGAAGTTTATGAAAACTTGTGTGAAGAAGTAGTTAAAGTCCAAAAATAGTTCAATAAAATAATAGATATGGAGAATGAGAAGAACAATCTAGCAGAAGCCCTTAAGTTGTTAGAAGTAGAGATATTTAGATCTCTCAGGAAAGTAAAAGCACTTGAAAATGAGATTTGAAAAGTCATGAAAAACATTAATGTCCTGAAAGTCATTAATACTGCACTTGAAAAATAGATCAATGTCATGTATGAAAAACTGAATTAGTTAACTAGAAATGATGTATTGAAGCTAGTTTCATATCCTGACAGTCCAACATAATTGGAATCAAATGGATATTCAAGAACAAATTAGATGAGCATGTAACATTTATTAGAAACAAAGCAAGACTGGTGGCACAACGATACTCACAAGTTGAAGGAATTGATTTTGATTAAACATTTGCACCAATAGCTCATTTAGAGTTTATTCGCATACTATTTGCATTTGCTTGTCATCAGAACTTCAAACTATACCAAATATGTGAAACCCGATATAAGATCACAATTTAGATATCACCAAATTATAACATGTATATTCATCATGAAAGAGTAAATAAATTGTTGTGAAAAGATTCAAATACAAAAATGATAGAAAGGCTTGGATTTTATTTAAAAGGAAAGACTAGACAAAGTATAGAGAAGGTTAAGAGGGAGGAGTCAATTTATAAATGCATGAAACTTAAGGGAGCATTGTATGACAAGAGAAAAAAAATGAAACATATATAATAATAATAATAATAATAATAATAATAATAATAATTTCTCATTTTTCCTTCTTCCATGATCGGTTGCATGCATAAAGAGGGAAAGGAAGGAGCTGAAAAATGATGAGAAAACCTTGTCTAAACACATTCTAGAAAGAAGAAAAAATCAACACTTTAATAAACTTAGAAGAGATTTGAAGGAAGAAGTTGAACAATCTCACATGTTTTTCCTTGTGCAATTCACGGATAGATTGTATATATGTATAAAATGAGTAACTTTGGGTATGTTGATGGTTTATTTTGAATTAGTTTCTTCTTAATAATTAGAGATGTATATCCTAACATTTAAAACGACCACATAAAAAGGTTTGGGTGTATGTGGAACTTGAAATATTTATTTTGTTGGCTAAACATAGAAATTAAGTTGAATAAATTTTTTGGAATGAAATTTTAACATGAACTCAAGTATTGATTATGGAATTGAATCTTAACTGGTACAAGAGAAGGTGCCGAGATATTCCAATGTACAGATGCAGATACTCATCAACAAACCACAAGTAGGTGAACTAACCCTTAAGTTACAAGTAATTTCATTTTTTCATTTGAATGGTAGTCAATCTTCGAGTTGTTAAGAATTATAGACAAATTAGGAGATAATAATGAGGAATCTGAGTTGACTAATTTTTGAAATAATAGAAATTAGTGGTGTCGATTCGTTCAACGACTAGGAAATAAAATAGACTAAATTCCAAGAAAGGAATTTAATGGTGTCAATTCGATTGATGAGGAGTATTTTGTTTGACTAATTTTGAAAAGAAATTAGTGGTGTCAAATTATCGACAACTGGGATATTGGTATGACTAATTCAGAAATTAGAATTAGTGGCGTCGATATGTCAACGACTGGAACATTAATGTGACTAATTCGAAAGCTAGAATTAGTGGCATCGATTTGTTGATGACCGGGATATAAGTATGACTAATCCAAATGATGGAATTAATGGCGTCAGATTTCCTGACGATTGGGAATTGAACTTGACTAGACTCCTAGTGGGGTAACTAGAGGCATTAGGAAATTCATGACCAGACATAAAAGGATTGTAGAGTAATTGAATTTACATATCAATGTACAGTATAGTATCAGAAGAAGTTATGCTTATATATAAATTGTTGTATAAGTCACGACATAATTAAAATAATTAATTTTCTTTCTGATTATTTAACTTGTAGTTCTTACTAATTTAAGTGTTGCATTTATATTACAAGTGCATCTCATCATCATGTGGAGTAAACTTGTCATTGACCATCTTTTGTTATATAATATAAATTTGTTTTAATATAGTAGGATAATATGTAGGAAGAACTAGGTTTTTGGTTGTAAATTTATGTTATGTTTAGAACTTGAAATGTATGATAATGATAATAGAAACTTTGTAATGTAATAGGATGTTTATCCCTAGTCACACTGTTGGTATCATCATTTATAAATATTTTGTCTTCTCGTTAAAATATATAAGTATGGTTTGAAACATTAAATTTGTATTTGATGTGATTGATGAAATTGTATGAATAAAGCTAAGATATCAAAATATATATATTGAAATATGAAAATAATGAGACCATAATTGTTGTGTTTGTGATGATGTATTAAAATAGTTAAAGGAATAAAATTTGAATAGAGTCGATAACTTGGTACAGATTAAATATAAAGAAAACTCTATTGTAATTATGGTAGAGATAAAAAATTCGCAAGGTGACTTATTCAAACTTTATTATTTTATTTGGGTATTAGATGTAAGAAAACAATTTCGAACTGTTACAAAATGGATGTGAAGAGTGTTTTCCTAAATGAGATTCTATAAGAAGAGTTATACGTAGAACAACCTAAAGGTTTCACTAATCATTTGTTTTCTAATCATGTGTATAGATTGAAGAAAAACAAGCATAGCAAGCCTAGTATGAACGATTAACAAAATACATGTTAGATAATTATTTTCAAATAGATCATGCTGACAAGACACTTTTTATAAGAAAAATAGATAAGGAAACACTCATTGTTCGGATTTATGTTAATGACATTGTGTTTGGAGCTACTCATGATTCACTTCCTCATGAGTTTGGCATTAAAGGTAAGAGTCATACTCGAAGCCCCATAAGCACTTCTGTCAAGATCAGTTCAGACCTAATATTGATTCCACACTTTATAGAAGCATAATAGAAAGCTGGCTCTGCATAATTGCAATCAGACCTAATATTGCTTTTAGTGTTGGTGTGTGTGCTAGATTTCAGTCTAATCCAAAAGAATCACATCTTACTACAATCAAGAAAATCTTAAAATACATAAGTACTATATCTGATTATGGTATTTGGTATTCAAAAGACTCGAAAACAATTCAATAAAACTTATAGGTTTCACACTTGCATGCAAAAATATACAATGAGGCCCTAAAAATGTGTAAAGCTAGCCAATTGTCTTTTTAAAGCTTAAAATAAAGAAATAAAAAAAATCTTGTTCTGCAGAACTTATAGCGTTCCGTCGAGATGTAAAAATATATCATGAGGCCTTAAAAAGTGCCTAAACCTATGCGGTAGGGTTTTTAAATAACAAAAGTATGAAAAACTCGATTCAACAAAACTAATAATTTTTGTGTTGACATGCAAAATCATACTTAGAAGCCATAAAAAGGTGTTTAAAGTTGCCTGATGTTTTTTTTAAAGCCTAAAAGTTTGAAAAAGTCAACTCCATAAAACACATGATAGTTGCATCAACATGTAAAAACATATAATGAGTTGAAGAAGTTGTTTGAAGATGATCAATAGGCTTTTAAAAGCATTGAAATTTGAAAAATCCAATTCCATAAAACTTACTGTTTTGCACAAAAATGCAAAAAAAAAATTATAAGCTGGTAATAAGTTTGTTAAAGAATAAAAAAGTAAAAAATCCAATTCCATAAAAAATATTGTTTTCAAACCGGCATGAAAAATCATTCAATTAAGCCCAAAAGGATGCCTAAAGTTGGCAGGTAGGCTTCTTAAAGAGCAAAACTACAAAAAACAAAATCCACAAAACTTATGATTTTGCACTAGTTTACAAAAACATAACGTAAGGCCCCAAAAGATGCTTAAAACTAGTTGGTAGGATTTTTAAAGTAAAAAAATATATGAAAAACCAATTCCATAAAAGTTATGGTTTTTGCATCGGCATATAAGAACATATTTTGAGGCCCAAAAGTTTCTTAAAGCTGCTTAGTATATTTTTTAAAGCATAAAAAAAAACCAATTCCATAAAACATATGATTTTTCTCACCAACATGCAAAATCATATTATAATGCTCTAAAAGGTGTCTAAAGCTGCCAGGTTGGGATTTCAAAGAACAAAAAATCGTATTCCACAAAACTTATAGTTTTCATACCATCTTGCAAATATATATCATAAGGTTTTAAAAGGTGTTTAAAGTTGGCCAGTAGGCTTTTTAAAGTAGAAAAATATGAAAAACTCAATTCTATAAACTTATAGTTTTCACACTAACATGTAAAAAACATTTCATAAGGCTCCAAAAGGTTTTTAAAGCTAGCTGGTAGGCTTTTAAAAGCATAAAATTATAGAAAAATCTAATTGAACAAAACTTATGGTTTTGTCACTGGCAAGAAAAATCACACCAAAAGCCCTGAAAGATAACTAGAATTGGTTATTGGGCTTCTTAACGCACAAAAGTGTAAAAAATCCAATTCCACAAAACTTGTGATTTTCACACCAGCATGCAAAAACATACATTAAGTTTATAAAGGATGTTTAAAGTTGGTTGGTAAGCTTTTGAAAGAACAAAAGTTTCAAAAACCCAGTTCTTTAAAGCTTATGGTTTCACTAACATGCAAAAAATATTGTGAGGCCATACTAGGTGCCTAAAGTTGGCAGTTGGCTTTTTAAAGCACAAAAATACAAGAAACTCAATTCAACAAAACTTATGGTTTTCTCATGCAAAATCATACTGAGAGGCCCTAAAAGGTGTTTAAAGTTGGCTTGTAGGTTTTTTAAAGCACAAAACTTAATAATGATAAAAAAAAAATCAATTCAAAATATCTTCTGGTTTTCATACTGGTATGCCAAAACATACCGTGAGTATCTAAAAGACATGCTTTTTAAAGAGGAAAAAAATACAAAACACTAAATTCCATAAAACATATGGTTTTGCATTAGAATGCAAAAATATATTGTGAAACCCTAGAAATAGCCTAAAGCTTGTTGATACGCTTTTAAAATACAAACGTTTTGAAACACAATTTTATAAAACTTGTAGTTTTCACATCAACATACAAAAACATATTGTGAGGCCCTAAAAATTGTCTAAAGCTAGCTATTATGTTTTTGTACCGACTTGCAAAAACATACTTTGAAACCCTAAAAGATACCTAAATCTGGTTAGTAGGGTTTTTAAAGCACAAATTTGCCTAAAAAACAAATTCTATAAGACTTAAGGTATTCTAACCAACTTGCAAGAACATATGGTGAGTACCTAAGAGGTGTCTAAAGTTGGATAATAGGGTTTTTTAAGCATAAAAGTGTAAAAGAACATCTAATTTGACAACTTATAATTTTCACACTGGATGAAAAAACATAAAGCGAGGCCTTACCAACTGTGTGGAGTTGCTTGTAGGCTTTTTAAAGCATAAAAAACCAATTTCTCAAAACTTATGGTTTTTGTATCGGCATTTAAAAACATATTATGGGGCTCTAAAAGGTGCCCACAATTCCACAGAACTTATAGTTTTTATAATGGCATGTAAGGACATATAAAGAGTTCTAATAGGTGCTTAAAGATGGTGAGTAGGATTTTTAAAGCATAAAATTACAAAAAAAAAAAAAACATAATTGGACAAAAATTATGGTTTTATAACGGGTATGCAAAATCATACCAATAGGCTCTTAAAGATGCTTAAAGTTGGCTTATATACTTTTTAAAGCACAAAAGCATAAAAAACCTCAATTTCACAAAACTCATGATACTCGCATAAGTATACAAAATCATATTGTGAGTCCTTAAGATGTGACTAATATTGGCATGTAGGCTTTTCAAGCAAAAAATTGTAAAAAAAATCAATTCTAAAAAATTTTGGTTTTGAAATCATTATGCAAAATCATATTGTCATGAGTAGGAGTCTAAAATTAGCGACAAGCTTTTTAAAACAATAAAGTGTAAAAAACACAATTATATAGAACTTATGGTTCTTACACTGGCATGCAAAAACATACCATGAAACTCTAAAAGATACCTAAATCTTGCTAGTAGGGATTTTAAAGCTCAAATATATGGAAAACTCATTCTAAAAAACTTATGATATTCACACCAATATTTACAGAAAGTCGTGAAGAGGCACTTAAAGTTAGCCGGTAGGTTTTTTAAAGCACAAAAGTGCAAAAAATCTTAATTAGAAAAAACTTATAGTTTTCACACTGCATCCAACAACATTTCATAAGTTCCTAGAAAGTGTCTACAGTTTGCTGCCGAGAGACTTTCTAAAGCACAAAAAAGCAAAAAACACAATTCTACAAAATTCATAGTTTTTGTACTGGTACGCATAAACATACTACTACAAGGCTCCAAAAGATGTGACCAATAAACTTTCTAAAGCACAAAAATTGCAAAATGCTATTGCACAAACTTATGATTTTTGTACCAGTATGCAAAAACATATCATGGGGGTCTTGAGGGTGCCTATGGTATGCAAAAATATATCATGCGACCTTGAGGGTTCCTAAATCTTCCAACAAGATTTTATAGCACAATTATGTAAAAGATCCAATTCCACAAAACTTATGCCTTTCACACTTAGAACGCAAAAACATACCCTGAGTCCCTAAAAGGTACCTAAAGTTTTGATAGGAAGGCTTTTAAAAACACAACACTGCTCAACTCTCAAAATCTTCTTGGCCCAAAAAGCCCACATAGCCATATTCAAATTAGACTTCAGATATCCATACAGCCTGATAAGACATCTTCGAGTGGAAGATCAACTATGATTCCATGTAAGCTCAAGCCTGAGACTAGTCGAACACATCCTGGCACCAATTGTTCAGCCCTAAGAGCATCACTTTTAAGTCAAATCCAATCTACTCATCATCATCAACCATGAAAGACAGAACATGTATGCATTGAATGAAAGCACACCTAGTTAACACAATTACCTAAAAATTAATCCTACAATCATCATCAACAATACATAGCTCACAAAACACAAAAATCACGCAGCAACTTTTATAAAGACGTATTGTCACTTTAATTCCATCTCCAAATAATTCGAAGTTGATCACTCTACTCTTTGCTTAGACTCACACACATGAATTTAAAGCTACATAAACTATCTTGAACACCAGGTTATGTCAATTCCAATTTTATCTTGGTAATTCTCTCTAAATCTTTTTCTAAGCAATCATTTTTAATCTTGATAAACATATACAAAATACATCTGAGACTTCATTCCCTCTACACATTTACTAAATCCCCTAAGCCAAACAATGAACTCGTTTTGTAGATTTTCATGCTACCAAGTTGTCTTAACCTCCTCGTTCACCAATTAGTCTCGAAACGAACCTGGTTTTTCTAGGGTTTTCCGTTAGTCTTGTCAAGTACTAAATTCTCTTCTTTTTCCTTTTCTTTTTATTTTGTTTTTTCCAAATGTATCTTTCCTGTCAGGGTACCAATAATACAGATTGTTCGCGTTCACGGCATAACACATGTTTGTCAATAGTAACATGTTATATAGACAACCCTTGGCGGTCCATACAAATGGGCATCGACCTATGCTAGAGGGTCAAATAGTTAGTCACGGCATGCGTGAAGGGGATGCAAGATGGAAAATGCTGATACAAAGCTAATGTTAAGCAAAGTCAGGAAAATGATGATGATAATAATGTAATCTAAGCTAATTTTTCGTGGTGGCAGTGGATGCTCTGAACTTGCTTGGAATCTATATGATCCCCAAAATGTTAGCACTCAGATGACATGAAAGACAGCTTCACCAACCATAAAATTATCCACCACGAAAACTGATACAACCTTCTGCACAGCTACCTTCACAAATATTGTATCAAGGGCATTTTCTCTGTACATAAGACGCCCCATGCTCTTCATACCTGTCAATTCCACACGCTTAAATTGAGTATGAAATATTTGCTCAACCTTGAATTCGTAAGGCTTACTCTCAAATTTAAATTCTGAAAATCCTTGAAGAAAAAAGAGCATAACTTGAAAATATGCTCCTTGAACCTCAGAAATTAACTAGCATCCGTATAACAGAGAGCTCTGAAAGATGGGAACTTACTCGGCCTTGGAGAACCACATCTGCTGGAATGAACCAAGAGATGCCAATATACTCCCTCCTATCCAGACACTGTTATATAATCATTTGTAAAACCATCAATTCTAAACCATGATAAGAACTTGTCAGCTAGAGAAATATCACATATAATTAAACTTGAAAAGCTTCAAAAAAAAAATCAAATTATCAGCTCTTCTGCATGTCTTGTACATGAAAGCATTGGTGGTAAAGACTTCAAACTAAATCTAGTAACACGCTGAAATCACCAAACCATGCTTCAAATGCATGGGAATAAACTGACTTCGACTGCCAAGACAATACCATCTTTGTTTCTCACAAAGACTATAACACATAAAAGCACTATACATGGTAAAAGTTGAAAACATCAAAAAATGAAGGAATTGCTCCTCCAAGTTTCAAGTTTGCAGTGAACTTTCCACCAGGATGGGTACTGTTTTCTGTGCTCTGTGAGATATCCGGCTATACACAAAACATTCAATTATTAAGTTGATTGGCTTATCTTTGTTTCTAAATTGATTTTCTTCAGGATTCTCAATACTTCAACATATCTATCTCTAAAGCTATCCCCAAAGATTATTTTTAAGTTAGCCACCAGTCATACAAAAAATGAGATTGCATAGTTCATACATTTTTGATGCCTAAAATACACACTAGCCACTAGGTGCCAAACTGTATCAGTTGTTACACTGGAAAACAGATGCCAATATAAGCCAATTTCTGGCAATACTTACAAGCTCTCGCACACAAAAGCAGAGAGAGAGATTTAATCAAACCTGAATCTCCTTTCAGTTGCATTTCCACTAGCCAGCACTTTAACTCTGGCAGCTTGAGGAGACTCCTACACGTGAATGAATGATCATTCCATTAATTTATCACTAAATCCAAAGCAGAACGGTAGACAACAAGTATCTTCTCAACCAAAAAGTACCTCAAGCAAATCTTTCTCAAGCCGTTCCTTCAACTGTTGCATTGATGCTGTTCCACCAGCAAGCTACATCAAAGCAGAAAGAGGAGCAAAGGAACATTGAAATTTTAAACATAATATAGTGAAACTACAATCAATGTATTTCTTTTTTTCTTTTTCACATCATAGATATTCATACAACTGACACTATGATATGATAATCTGACATTAAAATTGATGCAAGCAGTTATGTGCAATCTATGGCATGAAGCACAATCAAGATTTTAAGTAACCCATAGCTGACTCTATTTGTTGATCATCAAATAAAGGGATAAAAAGAGTGAAATCCTTGAACAAATAAAAGAGAAAAGCAAAGAAACCTTCAAAGTTTAAGAGCACAAATCCTACACCCCAATCATACCATCAGTTATCCAGCCATCCACACATTTTGCTAGTTATTTTCTTTCAACATTACAATCAGAGTTGACAATGAGCATGTTCACTTTACCAGTATACTACTGAACAGTTCTCTTCGAATATCAACATCACACTTATTAATGCTTTCAATAACCTGCATACATTGGGAAAGAACTTAGCAAAAGTCCGAGAAAGATAACTACTCATTTTTAAGTTCAACAGAAAATATTTTTTTTGAAGTAAAAATGAGTAAATTTACCATTTGTGGCAAACCGCGAACACTAGGAGCAATCTCCACAAAATTATCCATACCAGGAATTGTCTGATATTAGTCACAAAACAATTTGTTATATGAGAACACATGGTGAAAAATTTCACACTTGAAATACAAGATGGACTTGTATACAATACATAGAACCATTTGCACCCCACAGATGAATCATGCAACTCATGAATATTTCATATGAACATAAGATTCACAAGTACTAAGAAAAGGATAGTTACTGGTTAAATATACAGATTAAATGATCATTGACGCCTGTTTCTGTTAAACAAAAATATAACTCTAACAAGAAGCATCAAAGTTCAGGAACAAACAAGATTTCAAGAATACCGACAAAGTTATTACAGAAAGACCCATTCAGTAACTAAAATGTAGAAACTAAATCAAATGAGAAAAGAGTTATGGTAAAGACACACCAAACATATAAAATAAGTGCCCTGCATTATAAACATTTTTTTCTTTTTTTTCTTTTTTTGGAAAAAAATACCAAAATTCATGTCCACCGTGAAGTTTTAACATGTGCACAAGGCAGTCAAAAATAAAATGTTAGCATAGATTTTTTAAAAATTTCCCTCCATCAAGTAGTTAAAAGAAGAAAATAGAAGTACTTCGAGAAAATTGTAGCAATCTACAAATTGTTCCATGAAGTGAATAAACTAATGGGCATCTCCCCAAATGAGCATGAATATTGCAGGGTGACAGAAAATGCAATGGAAAAGTCATGGAGTAGGCATTGTGAGGGTTCGTGAGCCATGAACCTGAACCAAGGATGGATTGAATAGAATATCTGGAATCTTGAATCTATCAGCTCCAATTTCAATTGTCCTGTTTGTGTTTAAGAACGAAATATCAGATAGAAAACTGTAATGTTCAATGTTCAAAATGCAAAAAGTAAACCGACCAGCATTCAAACTTGATAATATTGTATTGATTGGGACTTACTGGCCATCCGGAAGCTCATATGGAGTCATTGGAATGTTTGAGTATGAACTTTCTGAATTTGCAAAGAAAAAGGACAAGAAAACAGAGAGAAAAAGAAAGGTTCACATAAATCAACACTTGTGAAACTGAAAACAAATTATGACTTGCTATGCCAACCAACATAACTAAGCAAGACATTCAGTTTTACTGAACAAAAGCTTAATTGTCATGATTTATCATGGCAAAGGCGGGTCATTCACTCATCATAGATTGATTGTGACGGTATGGTCCTTGGCTTCTCAAGTTTTCACATTTTCTGGAATTCTATTCACTGATTTTGAAAATGTTAGACTACTATGTCATTACTTTGGAAAAAGAAAGTTGCTTTGGGAACTTTGGGATGCATTGAGAAGTCAGAAAAATTCAGGGAAACTTCAGGAAAATATTTGACAGAGCCTGTTCACAAGTAATAGCCTAAATCATAAGACACACTAGCCCAAGTGATGAAGCAGAAGCTTTGAGAAAAAAAATTAAGCAGGTTTCTAAGATACAATACAAGTTTCATTTGCAATATTAATTCTACATCGCCAGTGATCCAACCCCTCAAAGGAAATATGAACACATTTTGTGTAGGGAACAAACAGATAGTGGCAGTAAAGCTGATGCCTAGGATTAAATCAACCACAACTTTATTGAAGGTTGAACGCAGCTCTGATGTCAAACTACAAGAACAAGAAATACGACAAATTGGATGTCCCACAAACCATATCCACATACAAAACATATAGACAATCCCGAAATTCTGTTGAGTGGAGCATGCGATCTTAATGGGCAAAATCTACAAGCAATCAAGCATTGCAAATACAATATGAAGAAATACACACCATCATAGGGCGTATCTGGTGCACGACACACACATTCCTTGATATCACTTGCAATCACTCTCTGTTTCCAAAACAAACAATCAGATACAAACGATACTCATCTTCACAAGGAATATTGTCTAGACAATCACAGACCTGAGAGTAGAGTCTGTAGCTTTCAGTTGTATTTTGCAAATTAAGATCCACTGTCTAAGACGTTCAGAAAAAATATAAGAGAAAATGTCAAATGCATATATTCGGAGAAAACAAAATCCAGATGAACAAAAAGCAACAGTGGAAATTAGATCTGAATTCAGAAAGCAAAAGAAATGACGAGGGAAATCTAGCAGAAACATGGAAAGAAATCATATTCCCAAAAGATAATGACTAAAACAATTTCCAGTGATGTTTTAAAAATACCTGAAACACGCCCGGCTGTATTTCCTTTCTTTTGAAAGAGTACCTTGGTTTTATCTGCAAAGCCAAATAAAAAGATTACTTAGAAAACAGGAAAAAAAAAGGGCATACTTCAGCTAGTTCTGACAAAAGAACTCGCCTTTCAAAGTAAAATTCATTCCTATACTAACTCACCATGACCCCTTTGCTCTCCAAGCTTTTCATCAAGCAATCAGTAAGAAGTTCTCCCCCAATAGGAGAAAAGGCCACAGCCTATAACCACAAAAGCAATAAAAAGAAGAGGGCTGTCAGTTTGTCATGGCAAATAACTCTACCTTGGACCTTTGACATTAAGGGCCTGTTTAGAAATGCATCAAAATAATGTTTTTTCATTTTTTTTTTACTTCATTTTACATCAACACATCAAAACAATCCAAAAACACCAAAAACAATTAATTTGAAGTTAAAAAAAATTCAAAAATTTTCAAATGCATAGTTGGACCACAATGCCAAACGGGGCCTAAAAAAAGGCCATCCAAACTTTATTGTTCCCATAAGCTCTAAATATTTAGGAAAGAGAAACAGAGCAGCAATAAGTCCACTACTGGCAAGTGATTTGGGAAACAGGTTGATTTTTAATTAAGTTCCAATAATTGGAGTGTCCTCTAACAATTATTCAACAGGCTTCGTGCTCTCTTGCATGGAATCCTTTTTTCCTTTATCTTTTAGGAGCAAGTCTTGCAAATATACTTCTTTTCTAATGAATTTCTTTATTTACTCCAACAAAAACATAAACATCAAAGGAGCCATCTTTTTGCCTGCTTGCCAACCACAACAAGACAATTTCCAATAAAAGATATCAACACTTTTATCACTTGACATGATGAGGATAGATCATAACTGTAGATTTATCTTAGAGTTTAGGGACACATTCATAATGTTTGAGAGGATACAAAAGAATTACCGAGAAAAAAACTAAAGAAGAGACCTCCATGCTCACATGAAAGCACCAAGATATTAAAACATTTCACAAATTCTCAGTTCATTTAAAGGGAATATGCTTCCTCCAAATACCTCCAAATTCGATAATTTCCTAAGGAACTATCCAATATCTTCTAATGAAAATTGAAAATGTAAAGATGCAGAATTCACTTGCAATTTAAGTTAAGAAATGTCAACAATAAAAAAAAAATTGTACAAATATCAAGACTGATATCAATTGCTTTATTGTTAAAAGTTTAAAGACAAATACCAGAGCCTAAATGCAATTATTTGCTAGTAAAATAAGCCACTTGATCAGGAAAAGAGCCGTACCTTTTGAATAACATAACCATCATGGACTGGCGCAATTGTAGTTGATCCTCCACCACTAGCACAGATAACATTATATCAGTGTTATACTATGCAATAAATCAATCAATATGTTTTAAAAGATGTTATATACAATATAAGGGAACACCAAAATCTGTTATTGCAAATAAGATCTTTCTAGAAGCAATCGCCAAACTTCCAACGTGTTAACATCCACATTGTGGTTTCAAAACACTGATTACAGCCAACATCAATTTAAGCAGATAAATTGCCATGTTAATCCATAGAATTTTTCAATCTTCTAGGTTTAGCACATTGCTATCAACTTTTCATGAAAAGCACCAATTTCAAATTCTGTTATCCACCATTGTATTTGCATAACTTGAATTTTCTAAGTTTTGGATATTGCTCATGGATGATAAATACAACAGTTCTAAACTATGTTATTTACCAATGTCAGTGTCCATCTTCACATAAAAATGTTAAAAGCAAGTTCCTTTCCTTGTATTTTGTTCTTTTCAAGAATTAAATAACACTACGATCTGCAGTAATTAAGACCACAGTTAATTCTTCCATATCATGTATTCTTTTTAGAATGTATATGGCCAGATATACACTGTGGAGATAAGAGACGAGGTGGTTACTTTCAACAAAAATAGCACAAATAGTAAGGAGATTGAAGATAAGTGTGAAATAAATTCAGACACACTGACACTTCCAGTTGACGACATTATACACTCATGAATCAGCAACTAAATATATCCTACCTATCAACAACTAGCGAGGTAGCACGTCCTGATGCAAAAGATGTTAAAACCTGGCAGCAAGAGGAACTTGAGTCATACCAAATTAAACGACATCCTCCAATCATATTAATATATATATGGTACAAATTGGAGACATGGGCACAAGATGGAAAAGGGCATACAGCATTCTTCGCCAAAAATAATGCAGGAGCAGTGTACTTTTCAAACATAAGCTCTGCTGTCCTGTCAGTTATGCAACAACCCAACCATAATCAGCAAGCATCAAAGCAGCATGATGAAACAAGCTAAAACCAAGAAGCTTAGTTTGTTTTTACTAACACAAGCTGAGATAAAAGGAATATTTTTATTAAGATTTATTGCCTGCACAAAAACAAGCTAATGAATAATAATTTAAGGACGAAGTTGGGGGGGGGGGGGGGGGGGTTAAATCTAAGCAAAGAAAAAATGTCAATAAAAAAATAGAAGAACAAAACCTTACAAGACAGGAACTCACTAGCATCACTTTGAAACATGGAATGAGTCATATGATTACCATGAGAACCATAAGTGAAGTAAAAACATGTTGCAAAACTGAGAGTTTTTTCCTTCACACTTTATTTGGGATATCAATTATTTATAGAGAATGACCTTGATATAGCTTCATGGTTTATACCAGAAAATTGGGTATTAAATCAATGGTATTATTATTAGCCATTCTCATAGAATCACAAAACCAAGAACTCTTTTGTTTGATCAAGAGGGTTACTCCCAGCTAACATACAAAAGGAAACAAATTCTGACAAATGCAGCTGCATTGAATTATTTAAGTACATATCATCATGTATTGCCAGCTTACCTTTCTCTCTGTTGTTGACTGTTGGATGAAGGTTCTGCAAGTAGCATTGGATGCTCCTTTGGATCAATCAATAGACACTCCCTAAAGACAGTAAAATTTAAATTTAGATATTACAAAATAAAATAAAAGAAATGAAAACTAGACCACTGACATTTTAAACTGAAATCAGAGAGTTTATAATGAATCATTACCTGAAAGCATGATCCCATATGTTATCCACAATATCCCAGTCAGCAACAATCCCATCCTTAAAAGGGGATAACACCTGATGAAAGGTAGAAAAGCTTAGGAAAACCCTAAATTTATCACATAGCCTGAACAATTCCACCTAGCCTTTCAGAAACACGACAAGAAGATAACTGCAACACCAACTGACCTCCATATGGTCCCGACGAAACCCTAAGGCCTGAGATCCTACAAATAATTTACGTTTTCCCTTCCCTTTTTCAGAATCTTTGACACTATTTTTAGAATCTACAGCAGCATTCTTCTCGTTGCTTGTCATGTCATCAACATCCATTTGATCAATTGATCCCACAACCTGAGCAGTAGTTATCCATGTATCAAGAAAACCTCTAAAACAAGGGAAAATAGCAATAACAACAATGTCTAAACCCTAGCTGACAGCCACAAGCATTTTCCAATTTCCTCTCCATCAAAACCAGAGAAAAGACATAAACATTATCCATTTTTTAAATTTCAAACACGAATTCCTTGTTTTAAAAGCAATTAAAAAAAGGAAAGTAAGTTAAAATGTTGGTGATGTAGAAGGTTAAAAAACATGAGATGGAGAGACTAACAGAAGGAAAGACGGCCTTGGGTGCGTCCTCGCCGGCATAACCAGCTTTGCAAGTGTGAGAACCGAAGTCAATGACTATAGCTGACACTTCATCTGTTTTCACCAACAAGATTATCAGCAAAAAAAATAATAAAAGGAAACAATTTCGGAGACATGTTTTTGAAACTCACCACCACCGTACATGATTGCTGCAAGTTTTCAAGAGTGAGTGAATTTCTGAGGTTTCTGAGGTTAGGGTTTTAGAAAGAGCATATGGCGATGGCTGGCTCGGTCTCTTTCGATGGAGGAAGGAGTTGTTAGCACTTAGCAGCTAGTCAGGCCATGAGTTTCTAACCCGAGTTTTGACATGCGATGGATCGCACTGGCCCAGACCTGCAGGGAATGAGATGGACTCCTAACTTAAAGCCCGTTTGATTCACGATTGCTAGATTTTTTTTTTCAAGATTATCTTTTTTTTAATTTTTTTTGTTTTTATATTTTTAAAAAAAATTATTTGTTAATTTTTTTAATATTGAACTGGTTGAAATTTTAATTTTATTATTTTTTTTTTTTAAATATCATGCTACAATGTTTCTTTTCATGGTTTTTTTATAAATTTTTTTCTTTTTCTTTTTCAAAATGATCTTTAAAGATTTTATTTTTTTCATATTAAACTGGTTAAAAGTTTTACTTCGTAGTTTTTTTCTTTAAAACACTATGTATTGTTATAATGTTTTCTCACATAGTTTTTTGTTTTGCTACAATGTTTCCTCACATGTTTTTTTTAAATTATCTTTGTTGAATTTTTTTTTAATATTAAGCTGATTGAGAATTTAGCTTTAACTTTCCTCCACATGTTTTTTTCATTTTTTTTTTTGCTTTTTTTTCCAAAATTATCTTCTTCTTCTTCTTTTCATTTTTTTGCTTTTTTTTGTGTGTTTTTTCTGAATTATTTTTGTTAATTTTATTTTTTTAATATGGAGTTGGTTGAGAATTTAGCTTTGTATTTTTTTTCTTTAAAACACTGTAGATTGCTACAATGTTTTCCCACATGGTTTTTTTATGATTTTTTTGTTTTTTTCCCGAAATTATTTTTGTCGATTTTATTTTTTTCATATTGAGTTGGTTGAGAATTTAGCTTCATAGTTTTTTTCTTTAAAACACTGTGGATTGCTACAGTATTCCCCAATATGATTTTTTTTGTTATGATTTTTTTCAAAATTTTCTTTATCGATTTTATTATTTTTAATATTGAGCTGGTTAAGAATTACAATTGTAAATTTTCTCATGAAACACTATAAATTGCTACAATGTTTCTCTACATGGTTTTTTTCCTTTCATTTTTTGTATAATTTTTTCTAAAACTTTTTTGTTAATTTTATTTTTTTAATATTAAGTTAGTTAAGAATTTAGCTTTGTATTTTTTTCCTTTAAAACATTATGGATTGCAATAGTTTTTTTCCATATAATTTTTATTTTATTTTTTTCACAAACCACGACAATGCACAAGCATACCACAAGCTCATGGCATCATGTAAGCATGACATCTAGTAAAATAACAAAGATGATTGCATGGCATGACATATAGTAAAATAATAAAGATGATTGCATGGCATGTATGCATGCCTCTAAAAAATCACCTTTATTGTAGGTGTTTGTTCCACATAAAATGTTTTATATGAAAATTTTATTTTTATAAAATATTTTATAATAATCAGTAGGTAGTGATGTAAAAAAATACAGTGCTAATAGAATGATGATGATGATATGTTATGTTGATGAAATAGGGGTGATGGTGGTGTAGTGATAGTGGTCATTATAGATGTGATGAAGTCATTGATTATTGAAATTGTTAGATGATATTATAATTAAATTATAATTCGTAAAATATTTTTTAAAATTTAATGAATTAAAAAATATTTTATAATAGATGAACTAATTGTAAAAACTTACTATAAAATATTTTATAAAAGAAATTAATTTACACTCAAGGAAAAAAATGTTCTCTTGTTTATTGTGAATCGCACCTCATTGTAGATTAATATTTTACATAGATCAATTTTCTTGTAAAACATTTTACAAAAAACAAACATAGAAAAATCAGACAAGACATTCACTCACACCGCGTTGTGTATCCAATCAATTTCTTTAACATAAAAAAAACAATCGTTGCTAACATGTTTTCTAATAGAAGAAAAATTATAATCATGAACTCAAAATATAATGCATATTGGACAATATATTTTTAAAATATTGATATAGTGACATGTTAGATGATTTTTTTTCAAATATTATGACAATGACATATTAGGATCGACCCAGTTATTTTGTTAAATATATAACATGGGTAATAAGACTATAATAACCTTATAGAAAGTAATTCAAAATAAATTATGAAGGTCAATTCCTAATCTACACAAAGTTGAAGGATAAAATATAAAAAAAATTAAAAAAAAAAACCTGAATTAACTTGAGTTAACTTGCTAAACTTGCAACCCGGATCATGAGATTAAGATAACCCCATAAAAAAATTTAAAAAAATTATAAACCTTAATTTTCAACTAACCCGATGTTGAAGGATGAAATAAAAAAATCAATTAAAAATAATACAAAAAAACAATCCAAATCAACTTAAGTTAACATATTAAACTCGTAATTTAGATCATAAAAGAAAGATAACTTCATAAAAAAAACAAATAAAAAATCACGAAAACCGATCTCCAACAAATCCATTGTTGAAGGTTGAAATTTAAAAAAAAAAAACTAAATTCATGAGACCATGATATCTCCATATAAAGAATAACCCAAGTTAACTTAGGCTAACATGTTAAACTCGTAGCTTAGGTCATGAAATAGGGATAAATTCATAGAAACCAAATTAAAAAAAAAAAGTATGAAACCCCAACTTAAACATATCTAATATTAGAGGTGAAATCAGGAAAAAAGAAAAAGTAAATCCACGAAATTGATATATAACCCAGCATAATGAAAATAAAAAAAAAATTACAAAGTATAATTTCCAAAATAATGTAATATCGAAACATGTAACTAAAAAAAAAACTAAACAAAAAAAAAGAAATTGAGATGGTGAAGGGTAAAACTTTATTTTAGTGAAAAGTTTTTTGTGAGTGTAGCTAGAGTTATTTAGACATATCTTTTAATGTTTTATTGATTTTTTTTGTGGGATTTGACAAGAAAATCATTATCCGTCAAATCCTACAATCTAGTTCTTACTTTGATAATTTTGGTATCAAGTCCTTGATCTTTTTATTTTTCAATTTATTAATAGTTCTATTCATATTAATTTGATGCATATCTATGCTTTTCATATTGATATTAATATAATAATTTTATTTTTTACATAAAAAAACTATTGAGAAATCTTTTTGGTCAATAAAGAAGCTAGTTTTTACTAACCTTTTTATATGCATAAAAATCAAAATAAGACAACAAACGAAAAGGTGAAGAACAATAGGAAAACTAATTAGCTATTTTCATTTTCTAAGTATTATTTTTTTGGATTAGCATTATGTATCCGAGTTAAGGTCGATTAATTTTGGGATGCACAAGCTTTCGACAAGGAGTTTCCTGTAGAGAAGAGTGATTGAAAATAACTATTATTAAATTGAAAAATAAAAAGATCAAGGATTTGATACCAAAATTAGCAAAATAAGAAATGGATTATAGGATTTCATAAAAAGTAGGGATTTTCTTATCAAATCCCACAAAAAAAAAAAAAAAACATTAAAGAGTGTGGCTAAATCACTATAACCACACTCACAAAACATTATTTACTAAAGTAGTGTTTTTTTTGCTTTTTTTTTATAGGTTTTCTTCTTCAATTTTACTCTTTAACAACCAAGATTCCTTTTTTTTTATTTAGTTTTTTTTTCAATTTTATAATTCAATATTATATTATTTTTGAGAATTATGCTTTGTAATTTTTTTTCCTTTTTGTTGGGTTATATATTGGTTTCATGGATTTAGTTTTTGTTTTTTTCAATTTTAACTTTTAATATTAGATATGTTGGAAGTGGAGCTTCATACTTTTTTTTTTATAACAAAAAATACTTTATGAATTTATCCTTATCTATGATCCAAGCTATGAGTTTAACAAAATAACCTGACTGACTTGAGTTATTGTTTTGATTTTGTTTTATTTCATCGATTAACATTGGGTTGTTTAGAAATTAAGGTTCATATTCTTTTTATTTGTTTTTTATGGGGTTGTCTTGATCTCATGACCCGAATAGCTAGTTTGGCGGGTTGACCCTGTTATTTTTATAGGTTTGTTTTTAATTGAATATTTTTGTAATTGGGCTTCACAATTTTTTTATTTGTTTTTTATAAGGTTGTCTTGATCTTATGACCCCGATCACGGGGTTGACATGTTCATATAGGTTGACTTGTTCATTTTTTTTTGTCCTTTTTTAATTTCACCCTCCAATAATTCAATTTTTTTTTTCAATTTCATCTTTCAATATTAGATTATTTAGAAATTAAACTTTGTAAATTTTTTTAATTTAGTTTGTGTAAGTTATCATAATCTTATGAATTTAGAATTTTGTCTTTCAATATTAGGTTGTTTGAGAATTTAGCTTCGTATTTTTTTTTAATTTTTTTATGTGAAGTTATCACGGTCTCATGAATTTAACTTATTTTCTCGATTTCAACCTTTAATATTAAACTTATTAGAGATGGAGCTTTTGTGATTTTCTATGTGCTTTTTATGAAACTATACTTGTCTTATAACCCAGGTTATATGTTTAACATGTTAGGCTGTTAGCCCATATTGACTCAGGTTGTTTTTTTTAATCTTTTTTTAATCGATTTTTTTTATTCCATCACTTAACAATGTGTTAATTGAAAATTAAATTTTACAATTTTTTTAATTTCTTTTTATAAAGTTATCAAATCTCTTTCATGTTATTTGATCATAACATATATTAAGATATGTTGTTTAGTATCGTTTATTTAGGATCTAGAATCTAAGATCTATCTTTTTTCATTAACAAAGTTTCCTTCATCTTTTATTTGTTTGTTGTTTAGTGTGCACACACCATCTAAAAACTTTTTTTTTCGAAACATGTTAAAAAATTAACCCACTTGTATTACTAATTTATAATTTATCAATTTAATTCATAATGAAATTGTTTTTATAATAGAATTAGCCTTTATTAAATTTAATTTTATACTTGAAGTATAATTAATTAAAATACTATATTAGATTTTGTTTGTGGACTTAAAACAAAGATATAGAAAAACTAATTATACTTGAAATAGGAAATTATTGAAAATGGAAAGACAACAAATCTATTAAAGGATGAATTTTTATGAAAAAAAATTAAAAATGGTTATGGCAATCATTGAATGTATTATTTTTATGATATAAAAGGATTGAATTATTTAATTAAATTTATATGATGTAAAGATGTATGTGCGTATAAATGTATGTTATTGCATTTCAGGTATTATTTAAAAAAAAATTGCATTCCATTAACTCCTCTTTCATTAGCCATTATTAGAAAAAAAAAGAATATTATTTCTCTAATAGTTTAATATTAGAATAGAATGTAGACAATCAATTTATATAATTTTGTTTAATATACTATTTTATTTTTCAAAATAATTTTGTTATTACTATATGTAAATTTATTTATTATCCCAAACCCATATGAATATAAGCAAGTTAAACATAGAAGAAATAGCATAGACTAGATAATTCCACACGCTATACTAGAATCGAATCTAAAATCTCTTTACCATACCTTTTGCTCAACTCGAGTTTTAAATTAAATTATATAGGATTGCTCAGATGTGACTTGGTCAACTTAGCAAATTAAAAAAACTTAAACGACTGCTAAAAACATGGTTTGGCTTTAAAAATATTTTTCAATGTTACATATTTTTTAAAAAAAAAATATTGAGATGATGACACATTTGATCAACCTAGACCAACACGGGTTAAACTATTAAACCCACGATCTGGATCGTGAACTCTATTAAGTTTAATGACTTTGTTTTATTTAATTATATGATAAAAAACAGAAGTTTGCAAAATCGAGCACTAACTCAATACCGAGATCTTTTTCTGAGACCATGATAACCTTATCAAAAGTAAATCGAAATAAATCATGGAGCTTAATTCTCAATAATTATGTTTTTTCTAAAATCATTTTTTATTTAATAACATGATAAGAAAGTAAACGCTAAAAAAACTGAGCACCAACCCAATGCCAACATGTTTTTATAAGATCACGATAACCCCATAAAAGTTAATTAAGATAAATTATGAAGTCCAATTCATAATAATAATATTTTTTTAACTATTTTTTATTTAATAATATGAAAACCAATTAAGTGTAGAATGTCATATTTGTAGTATTAAATAGGCCTTCAAATATATTTTTTGAGCTCTTTTTGTAGAAATTGAAGTTATTTATTACATATTATTCATGTTTGTGTTCTAGGTCATTGAAGATTTTTGAATTGAATGTGTTTACATTACATGGTTTAATTTTCTTTTTAATTATACACGGTGAATCTAAAATTTTCTTTGATAGAAAAAGTTTATGTTTATTTTGAGCTTTTTAATTGAGAAAATTAATGGTATAAATTAAAGTCGAGTCATGAATACCCAATAGATATCCAAAATCTGATTAGGTTCAAGTTTTAAAATCTATACTTGATTTGCAAGCATTGCTAATGCCTTCTAATTGCAAGTAAGATTTTAATTTTGAACTCAAAATTTGATGTATACAAAGTATTTTTTTTTTAGATATCAAAACCACAACGTTTCCAATTGACGTAGGCCAACCTGTTAAATTTTTGACTTAGATTATGGACCTGATTGACAAAATAATATATATATATATATATATATATATATATATATATTTTAACTAATTTTCATTTAATTATATAATAATAAAAATATACATTATCAAAAAAGCAAACAAATAATTTTTTTTGAATAATGATGGGCTATAAAAAAAACTTGCTAATATTATTAAAAGAATGATACAATCTTATTTGAAAATAAAGTAAAAATTAAATGGAATTTCATAAAATAATATCTAAAATATATTCTTAATCAATTTAAAATTTTAATATATTTATAATATTTTAAATTAATTATTTTAAATAACTTAAATTAAAAACAAACCAAAATACAAAAATAGGCTAAATACCCGAACCTGAGTAGCCTAACATACTTGACCCTTATAAAAACCTTAGATATGTGGGCCTACAAGACGAGGACTATATGTTTAGCCTTAATTAAAAAGCCTAGGCTCAAGCCTAATTTTTTTTATTACTTTTCTTTTCCTTGAGAGTAGACACTTTTTTTTTTATGGAAGTATTATACACCAAAATTAATAAAGCTAAGAAACTAGCGAGTCAGAATATACAAGCACGTGCAAAGAAGGAAAATAACCCAGAGTGAGGCTCCCTTGAACAAGCAAGAAGTGCATCATAGCCAACAAAAAAAAATCAAAGCCATTAAACAAAAAGAGTAGAACCATATACAAAACAAGTGAATACACAACAACTGTCTTGTTAGCTAGGGCACAAAACAGAGCCAACAAAGCAACCATACATAGCAAGCAAAGCAGCACCACAGCAATGCAGAAACCACACCGAGGCAGCTACACCCATAAGGAAGCAACAACTCCAGCAAGGGGACACCATAGGCTATAGCTAGCAACATGTCAAACCAGGCTCACAATCGACCCAACCTTGAAGGCAACAACGACAAACAAACCATGGCATCAACCAACCATGCCCATGAACTCTAACACAGAATAGAGCAATAACAAAAATTCCAGTAGCCAGCCCTACAACCAACAACAAGAGCCAGAAGCAACGAAATCCTGGAATCCCATCATAGGAGATCTAATAGTCAGCTAAAGACAACAACAAAGCCCCTTCACGGAGAACCAAAAAGCCTCTACTAGCTCAGAGGCAGTAATGACAAACAAAAACTAGAGCCAATAAGCAACCAACTGCAAAGAGAAGAGCCCAACAACCAGCTACAAGAAACTCAAAAACCAAATGATACGAGCAGCAACAACAAGCACCCACGCAAACCTGCAATAATAGGGACAACCCAACAATAAACAACATATAGCTACAACAAGATTACAATAACAGACAAAGAATCAAACATGCACTCCATATGCCCAGAGCACACAACTAAACAAAAAGGCCAACATTTGCTACAAGCAAGAGCAAACCAAATTACAACCAAGCACAAATAGCAGCATTAAACAAACCATAACACCATGAAGTCAATAGCCGCATGATACATCAGAGGGTTGTGAAGCCCACTGACAAACCAAAAGGAACACAGTCAGAGGGGGAGGGCCAGGAGTCCTACCCCTTCTCGAATCATTGTTGGCAATACGTATGTTCATATTTCTGGTGACCACCCCCAACCAAGACCTAACAAACCCTTTGCTTATGGAGACAACATCAACATCAACATCTAAGGCCTTCTCTTTTTGATTTTCCAGGATCAACCAGAGGAGTTTCATGAGCAAATAGGCCTCTGCTGCGCATTATGTATTATTTTTTACTCTTATCAGTTTCTCACCCCTCATCTGAAGCTACAACTTCAGTTTATAGGGAATCGTCTATCATATGCACAATGGCAGAGGGTTCACAGATGGTACAATACCCTGGTTCTGTATATGAAAAGTTATATCTTGGTCTTTCTTCTCATTAGTAGAGGTGAGTCTGACCTTTTTCTTCCCACAAATTGCGGCCCAACCATTAGCCATAACCTTGACTTCAGCACACATAAGATCTAGAGACTGCTTACCATGAGGCATATCCTGATAGCCCTACTGGTCTTCCACAGCATTTGTCTTAACGTTAGGGCCAAAACTGGGAGGATGATGAACATGACTCCTACTAGCCCTCTCAGGAATAACAGTTGTCTAGATTTCTTTCCCCCCTTAGCAGCGACAGCTTTGAAACATATTGTGATAGTATGCCCAAGGAGTCTGTAATGCTTGTAGAACTTCGGGAGAGACTCATAGACAATAGGTTGCAGCAATGGCACTCCATTAGGCAATAAAATGCTGATTGAGTTGGGCAAGTCAGTAAGCAAATCCATCTCAATCAGAACCCTGGCAAAGAAGAGCCTAAACATGGTAGTGGTAGGCGTATCCAATTGAAGGGGTTTACCAATAACACTGGCAATCTTAGATAGACATGTTGAAGACTAGCATTTAAGTGGAAGATTAGGAAATCTAACCCAAATTGGGGTTGTCGACATATCAGTAGAGGCAAAGTCAAAGTACTCAAGCATGGATTTCAAAACCAGAGGCCTTCTAAAGATCGAATAAGGTCCTTCACATAGAACAACAAGCTTATCTGCTTCAGAATCAAATTTGAAAATTAACCATCCCGAATCATGAATGGTTAAAGATGCATCACACTTTCAGGTGCATAAATGAATTTGTTCAAAGCTGTATATCTAGGGAATTTACCATCAATATATCCAACAATACACAATTTTCAAATATCCTTATTGCTACCTAAATCTTCATCTAACAGAGGGCAGGATGTAACACTATTGTAAACAGGGAAATGGACAAATGTAGGACTTTTTTTTTTATTAACATGGGTGTTCGAGCTAGCTTCCGCACACCTTGACTAATCCTACAGGCCCTGGAGTTAACGATCATGTAAGTCTCCAGTAGCCCTGAGGTTTGTAGGACTCGAACTGGTAATCTCTAGGAAGCAAACTCAGAGCCTGACCAGTTGAGCTACATCCTTCAGGGTTAAGTGTAGGACTATTTTTTTTGTTTATATAGGAGATGGTCACTTGTAGTGTTAGATGACCCATCTCCTACTGTTCTGTTTTTTTTTTATCACCTCTAGCGACAGGAAAATTGAAATCCAAGTTTTTAGACCTCTAAAACCTAATTTCAACTCCTTTTTATTTAAAAATACATAAAAAATACTGTAAACCCTCTATAAACCACTTACCAACCCCCAAACACCCCAAATTACTCTAAAAACCAAAAATAAAATGAATCATAAAACTTTAAACAAGCCATGATTTACTTTTTTCAAGTATGTTAATAGAAAAAAAAAACCACTACTATCAAATTCCTCTTATTAAATGGAATTCATTGACACTATGATCAACCATTTTAATTGCCGAAATATAACCAATCAATTGTTCTTTGTCATTTTCCAGTTATTTCTCTCTTGTCTCTCAAACCTAGAGAGTGATATGTAGAAGAAATTGGAGTTTTGAACCAAAACAAATAATTTCAAACTAAAGGAATAAAAAAAAATGAACAAAATCTTATGGGAAAAATATATATGAAAAAGGTGCATTTTAAATAGTTGATAGGTTGTTTGGAATAAATTCTCTACTATAATCGAATTCAATTATAGTGTTTAATTCTTGAATTCACATGTTTAAAAAACATAAATTTCAATTCATTTTGATTTTTACATTATCTTCATTACATTCATCTTATTTCTCTAAATATCTTTAAAAACAAAGTTAGATAAATATTTTTTTAAAATAGTTTTAACATTAAATTTCTTGAATTTACTTGTTTGAAAAACATAAAATCCAATTCATTTTGGTTTCTATATTACCCTCATTACATTCATCTTATTTCTCCAAATATCTTTAAAAACAAAGCTAGATGAATATTTTTTTAAAAAATAGTTTTAACATTAAATTTCAATGCTATAGAATTGTAAATCAAAGGAGTTCAATATTTGATTTACTTTTATACATTTTTGGAGGATGAATTTCAAATTCAATTCTTATCACTCACAAAAATTTCAAACATAAAATTTCATTAAAAATTCTTTAAAACTTCTATATTGAATTCAATTCAAAGAGTTCCAGATATACCATAAATAAAACCCTTCATGACAAGGTAATCAAAACAAATTCCCATGTCCAAATCCTAAATAACATAGTTTATAAGGATAAAATTAAAAAAAATATTTAATGACTAAATAAAAAAAAAACCTTTAAAGACTAAAAGAAGACAAAATATGATGCACAGTAAAAACAACCAATCTTTTAGGTTTCTTTTTTATTAAAAGAAATGCAATAAATATTAATTGGATACAATAGAAGTGCACCTTAACAAAATCTAAAGCACCAACACTCTTCCAATACAAAATTAGATACATAGAAAAGCTCGTATTCTGAGTTGCTAAATTTGAACAGGATTCTTTGTCGCAAAATATTATTTCTAATTACGTTCACTATTCCATCATCTTCCTATAGCATCCATTCCCTTTCATGTAAATGACAATTAGCAAAGCAGTTAATTAACCAAGTTGCTCCATAGATTTAGTACTGTTGACAAAAGTAGCACTTTTATTCAACCCCTCGAGTAAAAGAATCCGCACGGCTTCTATGCCTTGTTGAAACATAAAATCCAACTGAAAAAAGAAAAGAAATCGATTGAATGATGAAAATCCACTCTCCAATTCTATACAGTATCTCTTCTGAGTAAATGTAAAAAGTTTACATACCTCTTCATGTTCTTGTTTAGTGAAAGGGCGGAGAACAAAGTTAGCAGTATCCATTTTTCCAGGAGGCCGTCCAATGCCTAGAATGATTTCGCAAACACATAGCTATAACAAATCTAGAAAGGAGATTGCTAAGTATAATTTTGGTGCTTTTAGAAACACAACTTACCAATTCTTAGACGAGGAAAATCACGGTTTCCTTTGAAGTGATTAATAACACTCTTCATCCTGAAGGAACAAGAAAATTAGTCAGCCATACAATGTAAAAGAGTTAATTATGATAAATTCTTCTTTGTACTTTAATACAAGAGTTAATTACGAGGAATTCTTTGTACTTCAATGGAGAACAACAACATTTTTCAGAGTGTACAATGGCCCTCAACATTGGATATTCAAAAATGAAAATTTCCTTTTTGCAACAAAGTTTAAAAAATAGCCATAGCAAAGGATAGATTATACAACGATGAAGTTCCAAATTACATCACAAACATAAAAACAAGTTCCAAATGTTTGTTCTGATATGATATAAGAGGGATTATGATTCAAAACATTGTATTATCTATGTCCTCTCCAAGATCCAATCAGACACCAAAACCACAAAAGGCAAACAATGCATGCACTAAAGTAGGCTCAGCCATGGGACCCTTTTACTTGAAGCTCAGATCAGAGTAAACTACAGCCCAAAATCAGGATAGAATTAGTACAGCACTAAGGACACGCAACAACAACAACAAGAAGATACCCATTATGTCCTCCATGTCCACCTTTCGGCAATAGTCTCAATTTGGCAAAAGGCAGATCTAGGTCATCATAAATCTGACACAATAGAATAACTGACTCTTAGTTCGGAGGACATAATTGTTTCTTAAGTTAAAGAGTAGAGGAAGATCAAATATCACTATTTTACCAAAAGTACTTGCTTCAAAGGAATCTTGTAATATGATACAATGGCTCCAACCTACAAATGGCATTGGAAAATCAACCTATCAATGCCAGAACTCTAGACACATTAGATAGAGGAGAATATCTTGACTGCAAATATAAGAAGAGGTCCTCTTCAAAGAGCTTACTTACAGACTCACCACTTGCATTCATAAAAGTCTGGGGCTTGGCAAACATCACTGGAACATTTCCAATAAATCCTGGAACACAGAACTATTATCATAATGATTGTAAATAAGAAAACTAAAATCAAGAAAAGATAAAATTCCATTATCTCGTCTACCTCTCACTGCCATAGTGCCTAAAAGATAATTCAATTTTATGTGTCTTAATTTGTACCCTTCAATCATTCATTGGCAGTTGCACAAAAATTGACAACTAGGAGAAATTCCCACATCTATCACTCATTCGTGTTGTTAATTTGCATGCCAAGCACCCATTCCATAACAACCATAAGCAAATAATGTTTGAGACAGTACCAAGTAGTTGCCAAAGTATAATTTGAAGACCCAATAAAAAATTCAACGAGACAATGATTTCAAAAGAAGGATAAAAATCTGAACTTGTTTCAATTAATTCAATGTAGAATTGAGTTGAATACAAAAAGGTGTAAATAACCGACCTTTACCAAAGAGGGCTTTAAAAGAAACGCCAGATATAGATATGCCCTCAGCATCAGCCAAAGCATCCACCATCTGAAATCCCACCTGTAAAACAACACCACCACCCCCAGATATAGATATGCCCTCAGCATCAGCCAAAGCAATTAAAAAAAATTTAAACTAAAATTTTGGGGAAAAAAACCCTTATTCACACAGCATGAAAACGACGACAAAAGAAGAAGAAAGAGAAAAAAATGAACAGACGTTATGGCGAGTGGAGTAGTATTTTTTGCCAGGATTGCCGAGGCCAACAATGAGCCAAGGGTGCTGTTGTTTTGGCTTTGCCGCTGCAACTGCATCACTGGAATCCTCTGTGGTGGTGGAGATGGATGCTGAAGAAGAAGAGGAAGAGAGAATTGGGAAATGGTGAGGAAACATGTTGGTTTTTAATAATTGACCAAACCAAGATGGTTTGTTGTAATAATTTTTTGGAAACCCTAAGGCGGCAACTGATGATGATGTTACTACCACTGCTGTACTACCTAGTTTCATGCTTCTCTCTCTCTCTCTCTCTCTCTCTCTCTCTCTCATAAAAAAGAAGTAAATACTAATGGTTCTTTCGGGTTTTGAATCTGAGAGGAAGGAGACGGCACTGCTTTTCCTTCTATTAGAATTGAGGGCACTTGGGGGAAAATATGCAAGAGAGGAAAGATGAAGTTGGGAAATTTTATTTTTGACAGAAAAATGGATTACGAACCCGAGTTTTTTTTTTTTTGTCACAATACTCCCACTACACCACAATTACTTCATAGAAATTTCTTCAAAACATTTATAGATAATATATCATATGAACGATTTTTTTATATATGAAAAATAGCATGAATTTTTTAAAAATATTTGTAAAATAACACACTTTAAAAGAAAAAAATAAAATAAAATAATACAGTTTATATCATAGTTACGATACCTAATCCGAGAATTGACTCGATCAAGAAGTCAGATTTCGGGTTACACGGGTTGACCTGAGTCAACCCGAATCAATCCGGAAAAATTAAAAAAAAATATTTAAAATTTTAATATTTCATATGAAAAAATTAAGAAACAATCCATATGAATATAGGTTATACGTGTTATAAATAATGAAGTTTAAAAGATTATTTCAAAAAGTTTTTTATCCCACGTTAAAAAAAATATTGTGTTAATATGTTATCCTTTTAAGTTGAAGTATTTAAACCAAATTTTTTTCTTATCCCATATTGAAAAAACATAATTTTTTTCTTGTGCATATAGAGTATATATACTAAAGGGTTTCAAATCCCACATTGAAAAAATAATTTTTTTCTTGTGAGCATATAGTATATATATTAAAAGATTTCAAATCCTATATTGAAAATATAAAACATTCTTCTAGTATGTATATAGTGAACTTTAAAAAAGATTAATAACAAACCAATAAGAAAAAACACATTTGAAAAAAAAACTGGTCTCAATCGGGTTTTGCCCAGTTGTTTAGGTCACGGTTCAACCAGGTGGGTCAACTAGGTTTTGCCGGGTTTTTGCTCATCCCAATCTTTTGTCTTATCCAGACTGGTCCAGCCACGTGGTCAACTAAGTCTTGGGTCGACCCTCTAGACTAATCCGGGTTTAATAACTATAATATATACATATTATGACTGTGAAACATGATATTCAAACTTGCCCCTATTCAAAAATCTTACATTAAAAAAAAGTGAAATGAATTACACATAAAGAGAGGAGAAAAGAAAGAGAAAAATAAAGAAAATGATCTTAAGGCACATTAAAACTCTAATTACGACAGTACTAGTACTATCAAAAATATCTTAACAAGATGAATTTAACGATTTCAATAAAAAAATATTAGCGATAACCCTTACGTGTCACACTTGTCGCTAAAGATAAGTGAGTCCACCCACCATTTTTGGGTAACAAGTGTGACACACTTGGATAATCATTGGTAACTTTTCTTAGTGTTGTTGAATTTATCTTGTTGAAATCTTTTTAATGGTACATGTAATGTCATAATCGGAGATTTGGTGTGTCTCCAAGATCTTTTTATTTTCTCTCTCTCTCCTAACATGCAGCCTATTTCTTTCTTTTTTTTTTGAAATGTCTCGTTACTAGTAGTAATAAGTTTGGATGTCATGTTTTCCAATCGTAATGGGTAGAAAATATGTTATTTCACTAATTTTTTTTATATTGTGTAATTTTGCCAATATAATTTAAAAATCCATGCTAATAAAAAAAAATAGTCCATATAAACATTGTACATAAATCAACTGCAAAATCATTTAATTGGATTACAGGAAAACAGGGAAAAACATTTAGTCAAATGCTACCATGCTGTTCCATTTTAATCGTTTGCTTGTTCATAAATAAACAAATTAATTTTCAACCTGATCATCTCAAGCTATTATTGTATTTACATATAAGTAATATCAAATCTTGATCTTTTCAAGACATAAAACTTGTAAAAAAAACTATTTCTAATTTTAATTTTTTTATAAATATAAATATATTGTATCTATCTAAATCAAACATACTAGAATTAAAAATTTGTAGTGTTTCTTAGTAAATTTGTTAAAAAAAAATCTTATCGTTCAAAAATAAAGGAAAAAATAATTTATTTAAATCATATACATGTAAGAAATTTTATATTTTTAATACATATTTAAATTAAATATTTAATTGTTCTTAAATTTTAAAATAATTTTTATAAATTATATAACATGAGTTTTTCTTTAATTTAATGCATTCCTCATTAGTCATTTTAACTTGATTTTTTAAATTACCACTATTTTTGTTTCAAATTTTAAATCTTACTATAATATAAGCTTTTTCTTCCTTTTTATTTTTTACTTATCGATACATGCTTTTTATTTATTTATTTATTTTTCTATACATGAAAAAATATGATTAGCCATCACTTGACTCATTGTATACGTCCCATGAATGCCATCAATCCACTTGTCAATCTATAAGTGACTCACTTTTTTTTTTTTTATAGTTAGCACATACAAATTGTTAATTATATAAAATAATTTGTTGTATAAAAATGAAATTTTCTTAGGTATTAATAGCTTCTTTTTCCTTCCCAAACTTTTTTTTTTTGGGTGTTAGAGAGCAAAAAATGTTGCATATCATATATCTATTTATAAGCAGTTTAGAACATATAACCAAACCATTTTTTTTTTTATGAAAAATAACCATTTTTTGGCATTTTAATAATATTCACAGTGTATTCATAACGCAACCTTCTTTTTCGTTTATGAATCCATATGACAATGATTTTCATTCCTTGACCTTTCATTTAGGATGGTTAGCTTCCATTCTTTTTCATTTATGAACCCATATTCACAGTGGATTCATGATGAGTTTAGAGATATGCATTCTATTGTTAAATATGTTAAAACAAGTTTATAAAGATAAAATAAAATTAGAAAGGAAAAGCGAGGCGGAGAGGAGATGAAATATAAGTGAGGAACATGGTGAGAAAAGATAATCAAATTCAACCACTAATTAAAAAAATATGAATTTTGTCAAGAGTGGAGGTAAGACAGAAGAAGAGAAAAAAAAATAAAGGTTAGAAAAAGGGAAAAAAAATGAAGGAACAACTAATTTTCTATGCAAGAGAGGGTGATGTTAAAAGTGCTTTTATTATAATAAGATGATGATTGTTCTTGTGTGTAAAGAGTCTTATTTTAACACAAACAAACTTGATCCTTCTATTACTAGTGTGGTTGTTTCTTTATTGCGAAAATTTAATAATGTGTCTCCCAAAGATATTCCAAATGATTTCCTACCAATATGAGGAATCAAACATCAAATTAATCTTATATCCAAAGCTGTGATTCCTAACTGATCAACCTACCGAAGTAATCTTACAAAGACAAAGGTCTTCAAAGGTAAGTAAAGCAGTTAATATCAAAGAGGTACATACAAGAAATCATGAGTCCATGTGTTATTTCGGTCTTACTTGTGCCTAAAAATGATGAAACTTGGAGGATGTATGTTGATTTTCATGTTATCAACAACATAACAGTAAAGTATAAACATCTTATCCCTAGGCTTGATGATATGTTAAATGAATTGCATGAATATTGTGTATTTTTAAAAATTAATTTAAAAAGTGGATATTATCAAATTAGGATGAAAGAGGATGATAAATAAAAAACTGCGTTTAAAACTGAGTATAGTTTGTATAAATGGTTAGTCGTGCTTTTTAGACTTACTAATACACCTAGTACTTCTATGAGACTAATGAATCATGTGTTTTGTGCATTTATAAGCAAACTCATAGTAGTGTATTTTGATGATTTTCTAAGCTATAGCAAGATTTTAAATGAGCATGTTAAACATTTATGTCATGTACTTGATGTTGGGTTTCACGAATATCATACACGCAACAAAAACTATGAAACAAAATTATTCGGGAGTTTCTAGGATCATGTTAAACAGATCTAGAGTTGTTTAGGGATTTATTATCTGAAGATCTAATCTTTTTTCGACTTTGAATAATTCTTTAAAGGTTGGGTTGTTGCAAACCACAAGTTGTCCAATTGTCGGACCTTCAATGTTAATCTACATAAACTATCTGTGAGAAATCTCCTTAATCTCTATTTAGAAGAGAGGGATTGCTATGTCTAGAGTGCTAGCTTTAATTTTGTGTTTATGTAGTTTTATGTCTAACAGACAACAACTCATAAAAATAAGAGGCATAACTTACTATTTATAAGAAAATCTAAAAACCCTACAAATTGACAAAATATCAATTTACCCGCTGAATAATATTCATGTATTAATTTAGGATAATTTTAGAAATTAACTCAATCAAGTCCTTGATTTTTCTAGGTCTATAAATATAATGTTTGTATTAATTGTATTTTAGTCTTTAATTTCTAAAATATATTTTAATCAAGTCATACTTAATTAAATCATCCCAGTTTAATTTTTGACTAATGGTTCTTAAAGTGTGTGACTCATTAGGCTCTTAATATGTTGACCCAAATATAAATTATAATTATAATTAAATAGAATTAAATAATTTAATTTATTATCAATTAAACAATTGATTAATTTATATTTGAAGATCAGGTGCATCGTTTAGCAACGTGTCATGATTCCCCAAATATTAGAAAAGTTATTAGTGGTTTGACTTAACCTTGCAATGACTAGTTTCTCATTGTAATTAATATATTTTTATCAATAATGTTTGAATTTAAAATTAAAGCATGAAGTATGTCTGTCATGTTAAATCATGTTTGTTCTCTACATGGTAGTCATTGATTGTTTGAATAAGATTTGAAACTCTTTTCAAATCTCATTTCACCTTGGCCAACAATTTCTCAGTCAATACTATTTGAGAACAAATGAAATATTTTCTTTAATTCACCTAAGGTGATGAATCTTCTATTGATAACTCAATTACCTTTATATAGTTCATGCTATACCCAATGTTTACCTTTTCATTACCTCAATTAAGATAATATGTAACAGGATCAAAGAACAACTTTCTTTATATAAGATGACTTAGGGATCTCAAGTCAAAAGATCACTTACACAGCCGTCACGTAAGCCTTTCCATAGATATAAGTGATATCTTCATATGAAATTCTCATGTGAGTCAGTTCAGTGTACATATCTTATGACAAGTATCTACATATTAGTTCTAGGTATCCCTTATACCTCAACTTATGAAATCAGCTTCTTCCTTTCATAAAGAAAAGAATATAATATGTATCGGTCTTTACAGCTCTAATGAATGTCTAGTATTTAAGAGAACATTAACCATGAACATTTTAGAAACAATGCTTTGATGCAATAGAAATCTCATAATTATAACAAATTTATAATTTTCTTTACATAGTATTTTTGTTTTATAGACTTTATCTTTACTCTAGATTCATTAATCTAATATTATATGAATATTAAAGATAAATTAAGCCTTTATTAATAATAAATATATATTTACATGAATATAATAATGCCATGTATAACCAATCAAGTGGCCATATGACATATTAAACTAATACTTGATGTGTTGTATAAAGAATCATTTCATACTAATTTAAAAAAGTGTACCTTTTGCATCGAGAAAATTATGTTACTTGGTTATGTTATTAGTGCACAGGTATTCAGATAGATGAGAAAAGGTTAAGGCTATCCAAGAATGGCTTACACCTAAATCGGTCATAGAAGTAAGAAGCTTTCATGGTTCGACTAGTTTATATAGGCATTTTGTCAAGGATTTTAGTACTATAACTGCACCTTTAATTAAGATTGTTAAAAAGTTTATTGGTTTTAAATGGGAAATTAAATAAGGTAATGCATTTAACTTGTTGAAATAAAAACTTTATTCAACACCTTTTTTAGATTTACTTGATTTTATGAAAGATTTTGAGATTAAAAGTCATGGCTCAGTAATAGGTATTAAAGCTATTATAATACAAGATAAGTAACCTATTGCTTATTTTAGAAAAAAGCTCAATGGTGCAAGCTTAAACTATCTTACTTATGATAAGGAGCTTCACATTTTGGTAAGAAATTTGGAGATGTGGTAACATTACTTATGGCCAAAAGAATTCATGATTCATTCGGATTATGAATCGTTGAAGTATTTGAAAGGGAGGTAAGTTGAATCGTGACATATCAATTTGGTGGAATTTATTGAAACATTCTTATATATGATCAAATACAAGCAAGTTATGAAAAATATAATGGATAATGCGTTACTAAAAATGTATATTCTTCTATCTACTTTGAGTGCTAAGTTGTTCATATTTAACTATGTGAAATAATTGTACGTTAATAGCGATTTTGCTAATGTATTTCATGCATGTGAAAATTCAGCTTTTGAAGAATTCTATAGACTTGATGGATACTTTGTTTAAAGAAAATAGACTTTGTACGTGATGTGAACATCTCCCAGGATATGATAAAATCAAATTTGAATGGTTTGCAACTTGACCCAACAATAACTTGCCTTGGAGAGCCAAAGTTACACACAATGATTACTCTTTATTTACATCTATGAAGAGACGTGAATGAGTAATATAAAATCACAAAGGAGTTAATCAATCCTTTAAAGAGTTTACAAGTTCAATCAAGAACTTAATATGAGAATCACTTAACCATATTTAAGATAGCAAGAATGTCGATTTCTTTATTAAAAATAGTCTCTCTTCTAAAAAATAATCTCTACAAAAGAGTAATATTATAAAGAATTCTAAGTCTAATAGGATATTCCTAATAAATATGGATAACCTAATAAATAATAATAATCTAATGAACCTAAATTTAAATAAAGGCTATAATATCTTTAAAAGTCTTAATAATAACTAAAAGATAAATAAAACAATAGCCCAACTAATTTAAATAAGCCTAAAGTCATTTTTGTAATCTATTGGCAGAATCAAAGTTCAACTTTAAATGCATGGTTATCTCGTGTCTTAATGAATTAGATGGTGTGTTATATATCAATGGAAAACTATGGATGTCTACTTTTCAATGCAACTAGAACCACATTAAAATTCCTTTTACAACTCCAATTATGACAAAAAAGTAGCTAAAGGTTAAAACTGGTAGATTTAAATCTTTTTATTCCAATATTTTTGTAACGTCTGAATGCCCACTCACAAGCCCTTCTTGAACATGAGTTAAATTATTCAAGACTTTTACTTTATTATTTAATATCTTCTTAAAGTCCACCTTATCCTATGTGTTTTGAAGAAATTCATTGAAATATTCTTTGAACCTCGTAGCCCTAAGTCTTGTCATTAGACCAACTGGAACCTCTAATGAATCTCTTAATATTGCTTGGATTGCATCAAAGCACTTAATGGTTTTATTCATGAATTGCTTGTACGAGAAGCTTATGAGGGCAGTTTAATGGGACATTTTAGTGTCGCTAAGACTTTTAATGTATTATATGAACACTTTTATTGGTCTATAATAGTAAAAAAATGATATGCAAAGAATCTGTGATGAATGCATTACGTATAGAAAAGCTAAGTCTAAGATCTTACTGCATAGTTTGTATACTCTTTCACCTGTACCTAAGAAATCTTTAATAGATATTTCTATGGACTTTGTTTTAGATTTACCTAGGTTGAAAAGGGCTAGAGATTTTATCTTTGTGCTTGTTGATTGATTTTTTAAGACGGTGCATAACATGTCATAAAATTGATGCTACAACTAAAATAATAGATGATGTAACCATATTATTCGATAGTTTCACCCACATTTACCTAATGTTTTGTCCATGTTTTATATATAAAATGCCTTGATATTCTTTGTTTTATGTTTTGAAGGCATTTTTGGATGAAAGATGCAAAAAGGAGTAAATTGGAGGTAATTGGCAGATTTGACGTTCAGTCGATGTTTTGTGCAGAGCGTGAGTTCTAGAGATCGAAATGAAGTGATACCAGTGGCACTAAAAAGCTAACATCCATATCTTTCTGGAAATGTAATGCAAGAAAAATAAAAGGAGAAAGATCATGGAAATCACATCCTGCAAAGTCAAATCTCGCATTCTGCCAGTATTGACCTTTGGCCATTCAAAATTTAATATCTGGAGCTACAGAAGTCCAATTGATGCAAACTCAATTTTCTTGGATTCCTAATTCAAAGACCTATCCACGCTCAAAAGTTCAGCCACAAACGATGTCATATGAGGGAGATATGAGTTTCCAAAGATGACAACTGAATTCTGCCAGCAAAAAGGTTTCGTGAAGAAACGAGTCCAAATTACATTCCGAAGCATCTAAACCGACATCCAAGTTTTTATATCAGCAATTTAGCTCCTCTAAGTCAGAGTTTGAAGATTTCATGCAAGGCTATTTCTCCTTTTTAGGAAAAATAGTTATTGAAGTACTTAAATGTAAACTGTCAACTTAAGGAAGGACTATTTTGTAAAATAGAGACTAGGGTTTCTTAGCATATAAAAAGAAAGAGAGAAGGGGCAGCAGCTAGCAGAAAAGAGGGAGAGCAAAAGGAGGCAGCAGCCAGCAGAGAATAAACACAAATTCTCTCCTCTATAAACCCAAAAATCATGCTCTTTTCATTCTTTAGAAGTAGTTGTTCAATAGTTATGCAAGGCTAAGCTCTTTTCTTGGTTGCAAGGACACAACAAACCTTCGGATTTCAAGAACCGTGAGATTTATTCTTCCTTCTATTTTCAGTTTATGTTATGAATGAGTATGATTGTTTTCCTATGCATATTTTCTATGATTGTTGTTGATGATTGCTAGAGCGGACTCTAAGTTATTGTTGTGAACAATCTATTGCTAAGTTTAATATCAAAACCGGAGTTGTGATATATGAACTTGTGAAGCAACTAAGCTTGATAATTGTGGCGGAACTACGTTATTGAACTTAGGGAGAACATTAGAACAAAGTGACACAAGCTGCGGACAGCTTGTATGTTAATCTTCATAAAATTATCTAGTTCTTAAAGCTACCATGAAATTGAATCATTAGTGCGGACACTTTGATTGTTTGTTGGTTAGGATTAGTTATACGGCGGATCCGTTAATTAATCAACGTTAAGAAAAGATAAAATTTCAGAACATAAACTGCAATTTTTGTTTCAAGGATCGGTTCTAATTTCCGTTGGTGGATGTGTGCTTGCGACCAAGGTTTGTTTTCTTGATAAGTTTCTGTTTTAATTGATTTTGTTTGCTAGTTTAATTGCTGCCATAGTTTAGATAATCACAAACCAAATCCCCCCAATTACATAACGTACAACATAAAAATCTGACTTGAAACTTCCTCGTGGGATCGACCCCTTGCTTGCTCTATACTATCTTGTGTGTTTTAAGCTAGGGTAATTAATTTGTGCGACCGCAACATCGCAACAATAGACTTGTTCTTTAGGGAGATAGTATGACTTTATGGGGTTCCTAGAAGCATAGTTTCATATTGAGATGTTAAGTTTCTCAGCTACTTTTGAAAGGTTTTGTGGAGAAAGGTGGGAACTAAGTTATTGTTTTTGACTACTTGTCATCTACAAACGGATGAGAAAATAGAAGTAGTAAATAGGAATTTAAATACACTTTTACATACCATCATCCAAAATATTCTTAGAAATTGAGAAGATTGTTTGTCATTTATTGAGTTTGCTTAAAATCATAGTGTGCATTCTACTACTGATTTTTTATGATTTGAGATCGTGTATGACTTTAACTCATTAACTTCATTAGATATGATTTGTTTATCTGTTGATGAAATGATTAGTCTTGATGGAAATAGAAAAGCATAAATAGCGAAGATAATTCATGAGAGGGTACGATAACATATAGAAAAGAAGAATGAACAATATGCATTTAAGGCAAATAAAAGGCGTAAACAAGTTGTTTTCCAACTAGATGATTTAGTTTAGGTGTATATGCAAAAGAAAAGGTTTCCATCCTAAAAGAAATCAAAATTGCAACCTTAAGGAGATGGTCCATTCCAAATCTTTAAAAGAACAAATGAAAATGCCTATAAAATGTATTTACTAAGCGAGTATAATATTAGTGTTACTTTCAATGTTTCAAATTTTTTTTTGTTTAATGTGGATGATGATTCGAGATTGAATTTCTTTAGGAAATAAGGGATGTTACGAATTAGCCCACCATGACATAGGATCCAGTAAAGGTGCTAATTGGATCAATCACAAGGTCAAAGGCCAAGAAGCTAAAACAGACATTGAATGACTTGTTTAGAGCATTTGTGCCAAGGTTAACTTTAAAGAGGCTTCAACACATATGGGATAACCTATAATCAACTTAATCTATCTGCAAAAGGGCTCAACTCAACCTCAACTTGGGCTTATGGTTGGCGGTATAATTGGGAGGCCTTGTTTTAACAACTTTCCATGTTCTACAAGAAAAGATAGGTAATGAAAATTAATCTTAACATTACAAGGATATTTTGACAAAATATTTTTGTAGTTTCCATCTTATACAAGGAAAATAAAGGGACATATTTATTACAAAACTTTTCATGCTTATTTAAAAGAGTAAAATTTGGTAGCAACACTTTATTATTTAAGGACATTTTAGTTGGTTTTGGGTTGATTTTTCCTTATGCATAGTTTTATACCAATAAGTATAATTTTCAATCCAATGATTGGATCAAGCTAAAATTTTATCAAAAGTTTCCAAAGGTCTTGTTTTATATATAGTTGAAATCTCATATCAATTGGACATTAAAAAGGTCTTGAGATAAGGTCTAAAAGCTACCATGCGGGATTTGTATTAATTTCCTAGTTGATTTAAGATTCTTTTTCTATTTTATTTAGAATTTTTTTATTATTTCTCCAACATTGCTTATGACTTTTTTACTATTATAAATAAGGTTATTTATTTTACTTAAGTCTTTTTTACAAACTCTTATTTCATAATAATACTTATGTGTAAGAGAGGAAAACTCATACTGTTTTGTTCTTGAAAGAAATGAAATTGACTTATCGAAAGACAATTGTTTTTGTGACATCTTTCTTATACTTCTCATTCACGATTTGCTAATTATATGGCGGGGGTTCGAATTCTAATAGTATTGGTGCCTCAGTTCAAGGTAATTGTTATGTCATGCTTTTTATCTCAAATCTTATTTTTGACTTTTCTAGGATTGTGTTTAAACTTACTTGTGGGTTTCTGAATCTTTATATCCACGAAGTTCACATTAGGTCCAGCCCACTCTTAATGCATAAGGGCAAAGGAAAAGTTCGATCAACTTTAGGGTCTGCTTGGGAGTATGGTTGCGGTTGCTTTTCAAAGTGCTTTTCGTGTCGAAATGCATCAAAATGATATTTTTTTCATTTTTAAAAAATTATTTTTGAGATTAACACATCAAAACGATCCAAAACATACAAAAAAATTAAATTTTAGAAAAAAAAAATTTAAATTTTTTGAGAACGTGGTTTGTACCGCGCTCCCAAATGGCTTCTTAGTTTGGTCGATATGGAGGTGGCTAAGCAAGATTATGTGAGTTAACTAGCACTTGTTATCATAAAATTCTTGTGGCGATGAAAATGACACTTTATTTTTTGTTTTGTTTTTTAAGGTTGAGTGGATGTCTTTTCATGTCATGTATAAGGAAGGATATCGTGTATCTGTGTGTGTGCGTCAATTGTTCTAGGGATTTTCTTGTCAAGATTTTTTTTAATCGAACTAGGCCTAAACTAAAACAACCTGGGCTCACCTGTGTCGTTTAGTCCAAGCCCACACCACCCTTTTTATTTTTTATTTGTTTTATTTTTTTCTTCTCATGGACAAAAATGGGGTGATTACACATGTTATCACTAAAGTATAAGAATATAGATTAGTTTGGAAAAAAAAAGATTATACTAAAAAATTTAAATTTTAATTAGGGGTTTTAAATAAAAAGTAATTATAACAAATATACTAAAAGGGAAGGTATTAGGGTAGATTACACATGCTATCCAACGTTTTAATGTACAAAAAAAAAACTAAAAAACCCTAAGAGTAAAAAAAAATCAATAGTTTTGAGTAGATGTATTTAGGTATTTTTGTTTTTTTACACTGTAGAATTATAAATGTATCCTTGAATCCAAAAAATTTAACTTATATCAGGAGTATTAGGGTCTTTTAGTCTTGGAATTTTTTTTATTGTCGGTCTAGTTAAGGGTAGTAATGTGATTTTACATTAAAATAATATTTTTTAATATGAAAAAGTTGTCGGCGTGTTTTGTGCACGAGCTAGCATGTGGGAAACACCATGTACTTCAGGTGGCACGTGCAGTGGCTTCTATTGGTAAAAAATGGGATTTCATCGTGTCATTTTATTCCTTGACGTCTCTTCTTTCATTTTGAGTGGCGCGTGTTGTCCAAATATTGTTGGTTTATCGCCAATGACCTTTTTCCCCCCTTCATTTCTCTATCCTAACCTGATAAATACACTATGATTCTTATTTTTATTTGAAAATTAGCCTTTTTAGTTTTGATTTTTGTGTTTTTGTCATTTTCTCTTTTGTTAAAATTTTATTTGTTTTCAATTTAACCCTTAGTTTTAATTTGTATATATATAATGTTTTTTTAATTTGATCCTTCTACTTTTAATTTTTTTTTTCCTTTGACATTTTGCTAGTTTTTATGGCTTTCAATTTTATTCTTCAAATCAAGTTTATGATTTTTTTTTTCAATGATAATAATAATGATTTCAATTTGGTCCTCTTCTTTTGATTTCTTATTGTTTTTATTGGCTCTTTTGTCAAAGTTTTATTGTTTTCAATTATATCCTTCAAATTAAGTTCATGATTTTTATTTTTTTAATAATAATAATGATTATAGTGATGGTGGTGGTAATAATAATAATAATAATAATAATAATAATAATAATAATAATAATAATAATATTTTTATTGATGATTGTAATAATTGTGGTGGTGTCATATGATGATAAGAAGAAGAAGAATGATGATGATAAAAAAAATACTAATAATAGTAATAGTAGTAGTAATAATAATAGTGATGATAATAATGGTAATAATTGTGAAAATAGTAATAATATTAATAGGACTACTATTATTATTACTAATAATGCTAATGCAAGCAATAATGGTGGTGGTGGTGGTTGTGATGATGATAATAGTAATAATAATAATATTAATAGCAATGGTAGTAATAATAATAATAGTAATAATAATTTTAATAATAATAGTGATGATGACGATAATAATGATATTACTTGTTAATAATAGTAGTAATAGTAATTTTGATTTTGATTTTTTGAATTGCTATTTTTTTTTAAATCATGTTGTATGATTTTTTTTTCAATTTTATTATTTAATATTTAATTTATTAGAAATTAAACTATATAGTTTTTCAAGATTCAGTGCTTCAGATCTAATGACTTGACTCACTAGTTTAAAATATTAATATACTTTTATATATATATAAAAAGTTTTATAATTCCTTTTTTTTATATGACCTAAAACGTGAGTTTAGTGGGATATTATGTATTGACTTATAGCTTAATCAGTGTTGTTATATATTTATTATGAACATTTTAAATTTTTTTTAACTCATTTCAATATCTGAAAATTATGTTCTATATCCTTGTTTTATCGAGTCATATTGGTTAGTTGTGTATGCCACGAGGTGGCCACAGCCACGGTTGAAGTTAGTTATCTGTTAATTAATCTGCTGATATACGTAGACATTTGACATCACTGTGAAGGAAGAAATGATCTCTTTTCTATGATATTCTCACCTGTCCGTCGAGTCACCACCCATGAATATTCTCACCGTCCTTTGTTTGGTGACTGATTCCCCACATGCAAGATACGAGAATCTGCTGACAATAAACAGGAAAAGCTAGTAAACAGGAGTCGTCGAATGGCAAGGAATCTTAATTTTTCAGAAGATCGTAGTTACAGAAATGAACACAACGCTAGAACATCCCTTGGGAAATTAATTTGGACACAAATTTGACACTTTCATGGTCAGGAGGCATAATCAGCTGCGCCGCACAGCAAACCTTACACAGATTTCACTAATTATAGTAGATTCAAATAGTCCTAATGGCTATTCTTCAGTGCCTTCACGATATCCACCCACAAATGAATGCGTGAAGAAGAACAAAAAAATGCCGCTATTTTCATTGCGTTGTCAAACAAAAAAAAAATTATGTCGATCACAAGTCACTTTTGTTACATATACATCCGATGAGCTTTTATGGACGATCAATTTCATCCAGTCTCATCAATAGAAACCAGAGAAAAGTATTATACACTAGAGTGCATGTGGGAGGTCCAGCTTTTTATCACCATCGAAGGCCTCACCGTGGCTGCAAAGACACAATCTTTAATAATTTGGCAGAAAATCTTAAAAAAAACGTAGATATTGATTAAGCAATGACATATGATCACCTGAGATAGCTCAGAGCTGACATTCTATAGAGACAGGTGAACACCAGAATATGTAACCCAATTGTATAGAAAAATGCAAAAGTTCGAGCATATCTGCAATAGCTATTTTAAATTAGAACTTGAAGAGCTTTTGAAACATTGGAAAATACTTGCGTAAAAAGAAGGTGGGAACTAAGAGCGCGGTGTATAAGATGAATGCTATGAACAGGAAAAGCATGTAGCAGCACACATCATACAGGGGCAACAAGGATACTCAACCACAAGTGAACATGACACATACGGAGCACGAATATCCATATTCATGGGTGAAAATTATATTTTTCCAAGCATAAGCTGAAGAAAAAAAAAAATAGAAGGTTCATTTATATAAATAAATATTAGCCTATGCAATGATGTGACAAGAATGTGATTGGGAAAGACAGGAAATAGAAGTGATGATAAATTGAAGGAATCAATAAAAATGTGTTCTGATTTGTTAGCACATATTATAAAACTGGCAAACAGCATCCAAGCAGTGGTGAAAATAAACAAATTGTGGAGTAGACAGGAGGAAATCTGGTTACAGTTCAAAGGACCAGAAAACTCAGTAAGCTGTCAAACACTGATTCATGTAAGATACCATTAGTTATGATGGTGAATCATAACTAGAGACCATAGTAATGCTGGTATTTGAGAGATGCATGGTTCAGGATCTGCACTATGTACTGAGAAATAAGGGGGGTAAAGAACAGTTGCAATACGGAAAAAACCAAACCATACTTGTTACCCAGAAGAAAGCGTCCACTACTAAGCGTGATTCTATCCCTGAAACCCAACTCCTTGTATCTTTGATCCCGCTCCTAGTCACAAATAAATGGTTGGTCAGTGCATGATAAATGACTTCTAAAAGCTTATAAGATATGCATCTGAATATTGAATCTGAAAATATGTCATTAAAGATCTCTTCGTTCAAAGTATGATAAAACAGACTATTACTAGCCCACCCCTCTCAACTATTAGAAAATTAAAAAATGGAAAACTGAATTGAGTTTTCTTGAAGAACAACAATGACAAAGCCCTAACTCAACAAAATCAGTCAGAACAGGCATGAGGTATTGAGGTTTATGCCCGTTCCATTCAATTACTACCTTCAAATGGGAAAACAAAAGCTAAAGAAGGAAAGTGACTTGGCAGGCCTTAAAAACCACTTTATGATCAAACATGTGACCATGAGTTTTGTGATGAAACAACTTTTAGCAGATGTGCTCAAAGAAAACAACCTTCTTTGAAAAAGCAGCGAATGGATTTATGTCATCTTCATATATCTTCTTGTACTTAGATTCAACATCTGAGGCAAAGCCACTTTCCAGATCCTCAGCATGCTGAAAATGATCATATAACATTAATAAAATAGAACACTAGAAGCAAAATAGGGAAATAGAGATAAAAATGGATATGCAATGAGGTACCTTCTTTGATCCTCGAGAAACTACTTTCTCAAGATTGTAATCTTGGACATAGCGTATCTTTCCATATAGCTTGACATTATCAGCTTTTGTTTTCTCCAAGTCTGCTGCTAGCACCCCTATCTTCTCCTTCAATTGCCTCACCTCCTACAATATTTGAAAGAATTCACTTAAATCACACTAACATTTGATCTAGTGATGTGAATATTTCTCAATGTGCCAAACAAAAAACTGAACTATAATGAAAAGTCAGCATTTGCAAAAAGATTGTATAGCATATAACATGCCTCTTCGGTCTCCCGCAAACGTGCCCTAAATCGATCTCGCTGATTGCAGATCACCTTAAGCATTGAGCTCTGATCTTGATCTAAGGAAACATGTTTCTGATCTGCATTCTGGACCAAAATAGGCAAGTATGAATAAGAAAAAATTCATGGAGAAGAAACAAATCTCAGAGAAAAAAATTACAAAATAACACTAAAATATTTAAATTGATGTTCCTTACATGATTTCCCTCCTTGGAGGTTCACTAGCCAATTAAGTTAATAATCCTTTAATTTTTTCACAAAATGTGTACCCATATGTTGCAATTCCCTACCATTTTATTAATCAAAACAAATAGTAAAACCTGGCATGCACAAGTATTAATGAGTGAAAACAATGGCATCCATTAACTATAGAGCAATACTATGCAGTGCGAAAAGAAATTTATAAAATAATCATGACAGACAATGGCAGCTGGTGAAATTTTATTTTAACTTCTAGGTCATTTATTTTTTTAACTCTTGTTTGTGTTAGTTTCAATACTCTTTTCATGCTAGATAGCTTTGCTCTAAACTATCTACTAGAGATGAGCGAAAATGATGGTATCCATCGCAATCACAAAGAACACATCAGTGATCAATGACTTGTTAATTTTATCTCGATAAACTCATTAATGGAAATTGCGGTGTAGGAAGAAAGAGAGAGGTACCTCAGATAACTCAACCCCCCCTGCTTCCGAAAGATCCCAAGCATCAAATAGACTGCCTTTCCGATCTTTGGAGCTATAACCCTGCATCAGGAAGAAAACTACTTAAATTTCACATTTTGAAATGTTTGTAATCATCATATATGATGGGTGGATGTTATTTATTTATTTATTATTTATTTGCTGATTATGTCTCTGCAAGATAGTAAATTGTCTAAAAATCGGATGCCTATAATCCTTTGACAATGATGTGTTCATTCAAGAATAGAATGATCATACATTTGGGAACTTAATGGACATTTTAACACAATTAACACATTAAGACCTGTTAATATACATGCAAAGCATAATAGATTCATGGAGGCTAACATTAACATGCAGAGTGACCAAGTTACAGAATAGGCAATGCAAGAGATTAAAAAGTCATTGATCCAAACCTTTAATATATCATCTTCCAACTTTTGTATTAATTTTTGTTGTTCATTAACCTTTGCAGTAAGCTCAGTTATCTTGCCTTCAGCTGTTTCCAGTGAAGTCGCTTTCTCAGAGATTTTTACCTGAAAGCAGCAAAATTTGAGCATCATAACCAATCTTTAAAATCTTTAGCCACCACCTAAACATTCCCAAAGTATGGCACTCAGCCTCGAACTACATGGTCAATGGATGGGGTAAAGATTGAAATCTTACCACAAAAAATGAATAAAAGAACAAAAAATAAGAAAGCATTTAGACAGTATTTATTTCCTAATAGTGACTTCAGCAAGATCTAGAATATCAAACACTAAAAGGAAAACTGGAAAGTAAATGAGGTAATGCAAGGACTACTTGGTACCTTCAACTGCGTGAGTTCATGTTCCATTTTTCTGTTTTTATCAAGAAGAAGAGACTCCATTTTGCTCATCTCTTCCCCACTTGTAGCTACTTCCCAATCTTCAGCCTCAATTGAATTGTAACCTACAGCCTAAATCAAATAATAGTGAAACCATTAACAGAGAGAAATAAAACATTGTAAAGGGAACAGAGGTGGGATTTGAATTCAGACCACTGGGACTTATCAATGAAAAGACTTCAAACTGGCAATAATGGTGTGAAATCTTGGCTAATATAGCAAGATGTACGATAGACAAGAATCCAGAGATTGAAGCTATCCAATCTAAATAAAAAAACTTAACCTATCTGAGTTTAACAACCCACAAAGCAACTAACTTCACAGAAAAGACATGTTATTTCACCTTCAATACATTCAAAAGGCTATTTATACCCAAGAAATAAAAAAAAAACATTTCAACAAATATTATCAGCAGGAACTCGTGTAAATCACCAAAATGGTGAGCTAACTACCTGCAAAATTTTCACTTTTTTACGCAAATCATCAACTAATTTTTCAGTTGGTTTTGCTTGAAGCTCTTTCTTCATCTCCTCGAGAGCAGCTTCCTGCATAAGAAAATGAAGGAATACCCAAGTAATTAACAAAAAAAATTCAAAAAAAAGAGATATATAAGCAAATATAAACATAGATCATTTCCATACTGAATCATTTTTTATTGGCATAGCAAATTAATTTCTTACAGCCATTCACAACAATCCTCAGTCATATATACTATGCAACATTACTTCATCAAAGTCAATGACATAAATCTTGGATATCTGATCCAATCCCTTTCACTTTGCAGCAAAGATCATCTATCAAAACCTTGTTGCCGGGTTAAGGTGGAAGTATTGGCTAAGGATATTTATCTGTGTCTAACTTGTTATGGCCTAAATCCTTGGATAAAGGAAAAGATCTGGAATTGCATGTGTTGTAATTATTATCTATTCTTCTAGAGCTCAGTTTTTCTGATGGGCCATGCTATGTTAATAAAGCCCAAAAAAATAGTTTAAGTTGAGCAAGTTGGATCGACCCCAGTAAAGAAGGCTGCAAACTAGAAATCTCCAGCCCAATAATAAGACATAAAAGAGTTTGTTATAAATTCCCCCTAATCTCTCTCATGAATCTGACCAGATCCAGAGCTCTTTGCAAATGAATAAGGATAACTCTTACTTCTCCTTCAGGAAATCTCCAGCCCAACCAATTAGTAACCTAAGAGAAATTTAGCTCATACAACACCCTCGGTTCAGAAGATGCCAACTTTTAAGATATAAACAAGAAACTGAGAGGCTCACACAGGCTCTATTTTCATTTATAATTTATGTAACTTTTCACATTCCTAGCACACAAATTTTTCCTGAAGTGACTTATTTAAGTACTGCTAAATCCTCAAAGCATACGATGAAGTTGTTAAGAAGGAAATTTTTTATGCAAAAAAAAGATTCATTATGCATTCTTACAGAAAACTTGTAGCCATAAATTAGATGGAACTGCTAGAAATTATAAATGCTTCAATTTTACAGGTCTTATAGCACCACCTGAGAAATGATACATCCAATTCATTTGATTTTCATGGAGTAAATGAACAGTATCTCATGAGAATAAAAAGAGAACCTAACAAGTTTCAAGCTCAACAGGGTTAATATCTCATGATAAACATTGAACCAACAATAAAAGAATAAAGTGCCATACCTTCTCGTTAAGTAAAATATTCAATTTTTTGATCTCATTAATGTGTTGTTCTCGCTCATTTGTCAATGTGGTTTCAATGTTGTGAAGTTCCATGTTAAGTTCAGAGATAAGCTTTTCTTTGGTGCTCAAAGAACTCTCGAGAATGCTAGTTGAATCTGAATTGTCACTGTGACACGGCAACAAACAAAACTCAAAAACATTGCTGTAAGAAATAATGCTAGGTAGATTCAAATGATGCAAGCATTCATCATGGAAAGAAACAATCACTGGAGGAATGAAATATAATGAATGTGCAAATCCAATCCAAATGTTTAAAAAGGCCACCGGTTTATGAAGAAGCAGAAGCAAAGAGAATGACAATGGTGCTGAAATACATTACCCTTTCTTATCTTCAATCTCTTCATTTGCTGATTGCAACTGAGAGCGTAGGACACCCTGCAGAAATATCTAGTTAAAATTTCAGACAATTAAAAAGAAAAGAAGTCATTCATAAAAAGTCCATTCAAGACACTAATCATCTAGAATCACACAGAACTTGGCAGTACAGATCATATCATGGTGGAAGGCTATATGGCATGATCTTTTCAGTTTCAATTAGTACAATTACACATTCCTCCGTAAGATTTAATATGTATTAATAAAAACATAGAAAAAAAAACCCCAAAGTGCTTGGGATAAAAAAAAAATTGAAGAAATTCTTCAACAATAAAACAAAAACTAGATCCTCTGGCCTATGATTTATCGATACTCACAGATGCAGGTACATGACCATAAAGACGAGCAGAAATGAAAGCCTAAATCTGATTGCTAGGTGTCAAGAGGAAGGTTAAAGTCACATATTAGAACTGTATATTTTGTTAGCCAAACAAAAGACATTGAGCTAAAATCACAGGGTAAAAAACCCTGCTGATATGTCCCATGAAGCAAAAACAACAAGGCAGTTTCATTTACTTAGTGTTGTTAACTAAATTCAATGAATGCTGAAATCTGGCACAAGATCCATGACCATTCAATACCAAATGTTCTATTTGAATAAAACTCTATGCACTGAATTGATTCATGATGAATAATAGTATTAGTAACAATAAGATTCTTCCTAGCTTATTCAGTTCTCCCTGCACAAGTTCTAGCAGTTAAAACGAGAACATACTGATTATCAAACAATCCAACAACATGTCTAGTAGTCCACCATAAAAACTGAACAATAGAAGATGACAAGAAAGCAGCTAAGCTAATTAGTTGTAAGAAGAGGAGGGAACAAATTGAGAAGGATAGATTACAAGTTGGAATAAACAAACTGTGAAACACATACTTTCTCCCTTTCAAGACTATGCAGACGTGTTTGTGCCCTTTCCACTTCATCCATCAGAAAATTGACCTCTGATTGCTTTGCTGCCCATTCTTCCTCTGATATTATTAAAAAAGAAAAAAAAGGCATAAGATACTTGCAATAGAAATAGAATTTACAGGTGAGCGTTTCTTGTAATAACAATTATGGACACGATAGATTTGAGAGCATGATTAGGACATAATATAGGAAGTAAGGATTTGAATATCACCTGATTGAGCACGAACTTCAAACAATTGGCTTTGTGCAAGTTCATGTAATTTCTGTATAGTTGCAACGCTTTCTTTAGCTTGTCGTAATTGATCTTGCAATGATTGCTCCCTGACAAGAAACAGAGATAAGTAAGATGAAAATTCAAACAGCCACCAGCAGAACTTTTTTTTTATTTTTGTTTCTTTTCTTTTATTTTCGTTTCTTTTTTTTTTCGTTGAAAATGAAAGATATCTCTGTCACCACAACAAACCACGGATAGATACCTTTCTTTTAAAACCTCTAATGTTTTCTGGTTCTCTTCAGCCAAACTACGTTGCTTCATCTCCACAATTTCCTTTACTTTTTCCTCCATCTGCATCAAACATTACCAAGTAGATAATCACAATTCTTATTTCAGAAATAATTAGCATATCAATATTGACTATGGATCTGACATATAATAGCAGTGATCTATGGAAGGACATCATATTGCTAACTGATAGAAGGTCTGCTACTTCAAAAAAAAAAAAACAGAGAGAATAAAAGATGGCCAAAGAGTTCCCATGTAGTAATAAACCCATTAGCTCAACCAGCTTACAATTAGTCAGAACAGATTGAATATCTCTATTCTTGTGTCCTATATACATATACATCTGAGTCTGACAATAATAAGTACTTCAAGACATGAATGAATTGATATTTTTTTGTACTTCTCCTTTGTTTCCAATTATCTGTGATGATATCAACTTTAGGGATGGAACTTCTAGCAAAGAAGAGAAAATTATGCAGCACATACAAACAATGTATGCTAAGACCTCAAATACGAAGCACTTATGCATGAAGATATCTGTCATTCATTTAACTTTTTTGTAACTATTAATAAAGGAGAAAAAATATAATGACTTGTAAGAAAATGTTAGGCTCACATATAACATAGCAAATGAGCAAATAATATTCTAATCAGTACAAATAGCAAATCTCATAAATGATTGCCAAAGTTCAATAATAGATGGCTCAATATTTGAACAAAAACAAATTCACAACAACAAAAAAGGATAAACCCTGTGCTTTTCTCTATCAGCCAAACTGCTTGCTACAAATCATGTAAGCAATATCACTATCATAATAGCAGTCAAACACCAAGGTCCTAAGAGCCCATGTGATTCCAAGACTTGCCAGCTACAGTGAAGGAACATCAAAATTCATTTCCTACTGGTAAGTAATGCATAGAAAAACAAACGCATACCTGCTGCTCTAACTGACGGTTGCGCTCTTCAAGTCTTCTTATTGTTGCTTGCTGATTCTTTAGGTGAGCTGCCTCAGTCCTGAACTCCTCTAGCTCAACTTTCATCTTCCGGCTCTCAGACTCTAACTCAGACAATTTCAGATCTTGCTCCTGCAAAGAGAAAACAGATTTTGCATAATGGATTGATGCTGTGTGGGTCATAACAATTCTTATGCTGGCAGGAGGAGAGCAAGATGAAGAAGTCAAGATTTTCAGATATAGCTCCTGTACTTTGAGCTTTCACTGATGCTAAGAAGAGCACTTGTTTCCAACACAGTTACTAAATCTATGCCTAACTTAAAATATTTTTTAACAGGACTTCCCAAGCTTGCGCCGCAGACATCAATAGTAAATGTTAACAAGAATACATTGCCAACATGTGAAACCTTACGTCATTGGGATGAGACCTAAAGGATTACTCAGTTCTGAGACTTACATCCAACATTAAGCACTACAACATATGTGAAGGGCGGACAAATTCCTGATACTCATAAGATTATCACCGAGAAAAACAACAGATACTACGCACTTGCCAGTTACAGATTACATTTGCAGACAGCATAAAGAAATGAATATAACAATGCTACTTACAGAAATTGAAGCAAGAGCAGGATAAGGATCTGGAGCCTCATAGAGTTTCTGATAGATATTAAGAAAAGCATTTTCTCCAAATTTGGCTCTCTTAGTAAGATTATCGACTTCTTCCTGGAACCCTTTTAGCAATGAGTTAAACAAACCTAACTTTTCGTCGGATGAAGCCTTCTTGAAATCTGCCACCAAAAATAAATAAATAAATAAGAATCGATAAACCTTAACTTTTAGCAATTTAATTAATTGGTGATGGTAAGGGTACCTCTGGTGCTCTCGGCAAGCTTCCGTCGGTTTTTCTGGCTGTTTTCCTGATTTTCAGCAATTCTAAGCCCCTGCTCATCCAACACACTTTTCTCCTTCTCCAGCTCAAAGTCTAGATCAAGTATTAAATTGACAAAACAGATCATCATCATCATTATTCTTTTTCCTACTCTTGCAAAAATGCAGCATAAATTAAATATTAATTGCTAAATCAAATCATTATTAAAAAGGAAAGAAAGAAAAGAAAAATAATCATCGGCTCATAAATCGGGACAGATCAATATTTAGCATCAATCAAAGGTGAATTCAAATAAAATTAGGTTTTAATTGATTAAAATGATACCTTTCCAGAAATTGGAGACGAGGGAGACAGGAGAAGTGGAGATCGTTTTGTCCCTCTCGGATCCTCCTTGCGGAGCCTCCATTTTTTAAGCGAATTTCGATCTGAGTACAAATTCAGTTAGGGAAGAAAATGTGAATAAACAATCAGATTCATATATTTACTAGCAAGAGATTAGTTGATTTAAGGGTGTGAGTTTCAAATCAAAATCTTTTCGTGTTTGTTAAGTTCGCGACCGTCTGAAAAAGGAGTGGGGTGGGTTCGGTAAAGCCCAAATGTAATCTTCTTTCTAGGTGGTCGGTCCATTGGGGACTAATCCAATATTATAGAATTCACATTGTTTCCATGGGCTTTGGTAATGTTGTCACGATAAATAAAGATTATTAGCTCCTTCACTCGTTTTGAAAAACTTAAAATAAATAGTGTAGTACTTCTTTCATTGCATACAAAAATGTAATTTATACAACCATCTAGGTGGTGAGCTAGTGATAAAAAATTTGGAAGTTAGAATCAAGAGTTTTGTTCTTTCTATGGTCTTAGGTTCGAGCCCTGTAACATGATGGTCACTGGAGGCTTACATAGTCGTTAACTTCAAGACCCGTGGGATTAGTCGAGGTGCGCGCAAATTAATCCAGACATCCACGTTAAACTAAAAAAAAAAGTAACTTATACATGCTTTTTATGGAAATTATCTAATAATTTATTAAAATATTATTGGTCTTGCTTGAACTAAGTTTTTAAGTCAGTTGAATACACAATCATTCAGTTAGTTATATTGAAGAAAAATCTAACAGCCATAGTTATCAGATCTAACCTGGGAGTTGACCTGGTCAAAGAGCCAGGTTCTGAGTTGCACGAATTGACCCGGGTCAACCCAAATCAACTCGAAAAAATTTAAAAAATATTTAAAACTTGAATATTTCATATTAAAAAAATTAAGAAACAATCCATGTGAATATAGGCTATACATGTTATAAATAATGAAGTTTAAAAGATTATTTCAAAAAATTTAGTATCTCGCCAAAAGATACCATTTTAGTATGTTATCCTTTTAGGTTGAAGTATATAAACAAAAAATGTTTTTTATTCCACATTGAAAAAAGATAACTTTTTTTCTTATAAATATAAAATATATATATTAAAGGGTTTCAAATCCCACATTAAAAAATAAATTCTGTGAACATAGAGTATATATACTAAAAGGCTTCAAATTCAACATTTAAAAAATAAAACATTCTTCTAGCATTTATATAATGAACTTTGAAAAGGGTTAATAACCAACTAAAAAATATAAAAAAAGAGGGGTCTCTGGCTGGGAGAAAAAACACATTTGAAAAAAAACTTGGGTCTTAATCGGGTTTTGTCGGGTCGCCTAAGTCACAAGTCAACCGGGTTTCATTGGGTTTTTTCTTATTTTGATCTTTTACCTTACACGGACCGGTTCAGCTACCGAGTCAACCGTGTCCCAGGTCGACCCGTTGGGTCGGTCCGGGTTTAATAACTACACTAACAAGTAGCGTTTCAAACAGTCCTAAAATAAAAAGACAAAGATATGAAAATAGAAATGTATTTTCTTGGAGAAACAAAAATAAATATATCCTACTATTATTTTTGTAGTGAGTTTTTATTATTCTAAAACAAGAGGTACAAAAAAGGTATGTCTCTAAATACATTATTTTTTATTTCTAAAATATCATTATAAGAAATCTAAATTTCAAAATTATCTAACTAAGACATGTAAAAATAAAAATAGTTATTATTATAGTTTTAGAATCCAACCCAGTCAATCTAGGGCAAGACCCGGGTTATAGGTCAGGAGAGTCAACCTAGATTTACCCGGGTCAATATAAGAATAAAAACGGTTACTATCATAACTTTAAAACTTGACTCAAGGTTCTACCCACAACAAGGTTCATGACACGGGTAAATAAGGTTAACTTTAAAGATAAAAATGATTATTATCATGGTTTTAAACTTGACTCGAGGGTTACTTTCGAGTAATGTCCAAGTCACAGGTCAAGAGAGTCAGCCTAGGTTGATCGACCCGGGTTGACTCGGGTCAATGCCAAGATAAAAAAATTATTATCATAGTTTTAAAACTCGACTTGGGAGTTGATCTGGGACAAGGCTTGTGTCACAAATTAGGAGGGTCAACATGAGTTGACTAACTCGGGTTGGGAGGGTCGACCTAGGTTGAACTTGGGTCATTGTAAGGTAGAAGTGGTTATTATCATGATTTTGACCTCAACTCAAGGGTCAACTTATAGCAAGGCTTAGATCACGAGTTGACCCAAGTCAACTTAAAGATAAAAGTGATTATTATCATAGTTTCAAAACCTAAATCAAGGTTTTATCCTGGACTAAGCCTAGATTATAGGTCAGAAGTGTCAACTCAGGTTGATCCGAGTCAATGTAAGGATACAAATAGTTATTATCATAGTTTTAAAATTCAACTTGGAGGTCAACCTGCGGCAAAGACCAGGTCACGGGCCAACAGGATCAGCTAGAGTGAACCTAAATCAACGTATGAATAAAAATGACTATTATCATAGTTTTTAAACTCATCTTGAGAGCCGACTCGGGGTAAGACCAGGATCACGAGTCGAAAGAGTTAACTTGAGTTGAACAAAAAAAAACAAAAAAGAAAGAAAAGAATCAAAGCAACTTTTTTTTGACCAAAAAAATTAAAAAAATTGACGGTTTTATTACCTGTGTTTTATTATGGGTTGACCTGGGTTGTTAATTAGGTCAGGTCGGTCAATCATTCCTTTATTTTTTTTCTAAAACCCGAATTAGTCCAAGACCTGTGTCGACCTGCATGTCAATCTAGGCTTTGTAACTAGAGTTATTGTCATAACCCATTTTTGGGTTATTCCCCAAATTCAATTTTTCATCAAAAATATATATTCGGACTAAAAAAACAAAAAAATAAAAAAATAATACGGTGAGAAGAGGATGCCAAAACGCCCAGAAGACTAAAAATTGGTTGAGGAGGTTTAAAAATACAAAAATTAAAATTTGACAGTATGTTGTTCACTAATGAGAGCCCTGTTGACAAAGAAAATTCAATTTGAGGAAGAAAAGTCTAAAATCAGATGTTTATGGACTCAATTAAATTTTATTAAAGGTTTAATTGAATTTTATGGAGAGTTTGATTGCAAGAAAAATTGATTTTGAAGTCAATTTGAGCTTTAATTGGACGAAATTAAAATTCTTGGGTCAAATTATAATTTTTGAGAGTTGATTTGGTCAAATCAGGGGCTTAATTGCATAAATATTGAAGTTTGATGGCCAATTAAGGACTTAATTGAAGAAATCTGAAACCAAGGACCAAACTAGAAAAGGCGCGTAAATAGAGGGGCTGTAATTAAACTGAATCAGGGGCTAAAATGAAGAAATTAGAAGTTTATTGATCAATTGAGGGTTAAATTGCATAAATCAGAGACTAAGGACTAAAGTGAAAAGGGCGTCCAACTTCAGGGCTGACGATTGAATTTGACAGGGATGTAATTGAATTGATTTTTAAAATCAAAATTGCAATTTAGAACTTGATTGAACAAATCACAAATTGAGGACTGATTTAGACTTTGGCATGATTTTGCCGCCATTTCCTTTTAAATGAAATGATGTATTTTGGGTAAAACGACGTTGTTTCATTAACTGTTAAAAAAAAGAGATTCAAACGGTGTCGTTTTGAACGACACTGTGGGTCTTCTTCTTTCCCTGGACGCGCGAGGTAAGGGAAGAAGAAGATTTCCTTCCCTGCTTTTCTTGTGCCCTTTTCTAAAAAAAAAACTCAAAAAGACACCGACCAAGACCCCCACTTGCTTAAAACTTTGACCTGTGGCCTACCACGGGGCGGAAAAACTTAGGGGACGTACCCCTTGGGCGGTCTTGGGTTGGCTACACAGTGGCCTCCCCCGCTGCCCTACGCCACGACTGGGCAGGGGTAGGAGGCCTCTCCCCCCATGTATTTGCCTATAAATACATGGGAAGAGAGAGAACAAAGAAGGAGGCAGTGAAGGAGGAACAAAAAAGTAGAGAAAAAAAAGAAAATAAAGGAAGAGAGAGAGGGCAAGAAAAAAACAAGGAAAAAAGAGGAATGGAGAGGGAAAAAAAAAAGAGGTGAAGAATAGAGATAGAGAGAAGAGAACCGAGAGAAGGAAAATAGAAAGAAAAAGAGAAGGAGAAGATGCAGGGATTGACACCTCTGCACGGAGAAGAAGAAGAAAAACGGCAGCGCCATCGTGTCCAGCCACTATCTCTGCCATCGCAAACCACTGCCGATGACAACAAAAACGCCCCTTCACCCTAGGTAATCTTCTCTCCTTCTCTACTTTGTCTTCTCATTTCTTTCATTTGGAAGCAGAACATGAACAATTTACATTCTGCAACAAAAGGAAAATAATTAGTTGGTTATTGTGATGTGTACAGTAACCAGCTAATTATAAATTGTTGGGCTGGTGCTAGCCCAGTTTTATGTTGAACTAGGTCCATCAATGCTTTTTTTTTAAAAAAAACATTAGTGATGTTTTCGCGTATTTTTCTATCCATTTTGGTTAATATTGGTTTATATTTTTATACCGTAAAAATATAAATCCAGTATTAAAATACTCAGTTTTCATAAAAAAAATATTTTTTTTTGTTTCATGCATACAACCAAGTCTCTCAAAGCTAAAATCATATTATATTTTCATACAACAAAGAAAACTTTAAAAAATTATGTTTTTGCATGCATTTTGGTTTTAATAACCAGTTTATTAAAGTCACGAGAATTTGGCCAAAATTTCAATTTTTTTTAAAAAAATAATTTTTTTTTGTTTTAGTATCAGGGATTACAAATTTAAACGTAAAACGTATTTCCGATATTAAAAAGGTATTTCTTTTGACGACATAGAACAGTTAGCTTAAAGAGCCTTACAGATGAGGATTTTTCTTAAACCGTAGACAGACCGACAATTAGAAACCACAACATGACCTTAGATTTTATCAGACAACAAAATAATACAGCTTACCTTAGGTAGGGCATAGTTGGGGTGATAATATCTTCATTTTATGCAACCAGTCTCGGTACTTGATCTCTGAGACCAGTTAGGGTTTCTAGTGATCAGAATATTAGGTAGCGACTCCCATTCAAATATCTCACTGATTAAAGACAAGAATTCCTTACCTCCCCATATTTGCCAAATAGAATGGAATCCATACTTTGAGGGTGGAAGATATCGCTGCGATGCCGCACACGTGCGACAATTATTATAATATTATTAATTTTAATACTCAATAAATTATAGTTAAAAATATATAATTACTTTTTAGTTTGACAGTAATTCATATTATGGATAAAATAGATTTTTTTATATTTTATTTGTCTTGTCCATTATAACCAAATAGAATACAAAAACAATCATTATATCTTGTATACCACTACCAAACACAATTTTATCTTCGTTTGCCTTTTGATCTTAATTTCTTTGTCACCATTATTTCTTCTTTTCTACCCCGAAACAGTAACAAAAGCTACCATATAGCTTAATGTTTTACTGTATACCAAGACACATTGCAATGTGTCTTGTAATAGTATAATAATCATTTTGTCATTCTTAAGAAAAAATAATGAACTAACAATTGGGGGTAAACACAATATTTTCATTAGGGTTCGTTGGTTCTTATCATATTGATCGAGGACAAATCGTTCTTTTCTCTTTTTACATGGTAAAATGACTTAATTACCCTTAAAAGAAAAAATTATTAAGATGGCATCCAGGGGATTTTTAGTATTTTCACTTTTCCAGCTAGTTCTACAGGCTATGTTCTATCATGTATCAGTTTATTATAACCATTTGAGGTTGAGAAGGCTCCCAAATTATACCTAGAAAATGCTTTTTTTAGTTTTAGTATTTTCCTAGTTAAAAAAATGGCATCCAGGGGATTTTTAAAATTTTGGCTTTTAGTTTTCGTACTAGACTGGGGGGGGGGGTTGCGCTATGTCGTAGCCTGACCCAAATATTTTTCAAAGTAAAAATAGTATGTTAAAGCAACGTAGACATTAAAATAATGGTCATTGACTCGGTTGTGTTTAATAATCTTGATTAATTAAATTAATACAAATAAAAAAAACAATGACAATAAATAAACTAACAACAAAATTGACAACGTAAAAAAGGTAGACTTGAGCCCATCTAGGTTAGCATGCCAAATCTATGACCTGGTGTGATACTGGGGTAACCCCGTCAAAAAACTAACTGAATAAAATTATGAAACTTAATTATTAAATAATTCATTATTAAAGGGCATAACTGAACAAAAATGAATTAAAAAAGCAATAAAAAATTCAAGTCAACCTAGGTTGGCATAAAATTAGAATAACTCCATTAAAAGATAATTGAAAAAAAATCACGAAGACCGACTCCTAATAAATAAAATTTTGAATGATAAAATTGAGAAAAAATAATTTTAAAAAAAGGACTTAAACAAATACCAAAGTCAACTCGTGTTAGTTTCTAAAGCTCATGATCCTAGTCATGAACCTGAGACTAATCTCATAGAAGAAAAACCCTATAAATAAGAAAGAAAAATTATAAATCATCAAAGTGTTAAGGGATGAAATGAAAAATAAATGCAATAAAAAAGATTCAAAACAAAATAAATAACAATTAAAAGAATGAAGACTAAATTTAATATAAAAATAATTTGAAATAAAATATTGAGGGATGAAATTGAAAACAAAATTCAAATTAGAAAAAAAATAATTAAAAAATAAAAAATAATGAAAACAATGAGTACAAAATTTGATATAAAAATTAAATGAAACCAAATGATGATGTGCGAAATTGAGGAAAAAATCAATAAAAAAGATAAAAAAACAAAAACAAAACAAAACATATAGCAATAAAAAAAATAAGAACCAAATTAGAAACAAAAAAAAATTTAAATGACACCTTTATATTTTATCAAGGGGAAGAAAAAGAAAACAGGGAAGAGAAGAAAAAAGTCCACTAGAGCCTAACCACAATGTCACTATGCACACGCACGACACCAATAAAAATAGGACAGCGTGGTGTTTGGAAATGGGATGTAAACCCCCATTCTAAAATGTATTATTGGAAAATAAATTATGAAAAATAATTACAAAATAGAAATTATGAGAATGCCTTTAATAACAAATTATAGGAAGGACATTGAAGTGTAAAGTTATAATTTTTTGAAGTTAGTAAAATAAAAATGGCCTAAAATTTTAATTAAAGAAAATTGATTTAAATCAATTAGGTGAGATGAACTATGAACTCTCAATTATAATTGCTTCGAGTAAAAGAAATATAAATAAACCCGGGTGAAAAGGGTGTAAACCCCAATTAAAAATAAAGAGAAATTTAATTCAAGTGAGAAAGAGCTTAATTTAAAATTTTAAAATTAGGAAATAGGATACATATTTCTTTTAAGTAGAAGGGATTAAATGGAATAAAAGTTAAGATGTGGGAGCGTTAAATTGTAGAAAAGAAAGGCTATTAAGGGCTAAAACAAAAAAGCGAAACAAATAAGGGACCAAAGTGTAAAACACTAGAAAATTGGCTATAAATACCTCATGTTTCCTTGTGTGGTTGACGAGTTATAAAGGAAAGGGGGTTGTAGAAAAATTCAGCAAGGAAGAGAGGAAAAATTCCTCATTTTATAAGGGATAACACCAAAGAACTTCTTAAAGAAGGCTAGTTTAAGACATTAGGAAGAAAGTTTTAGTATTCTTACAAAGTATTTGTATGGAAAAGAGAAGTTCTGGGACTCAGAACCTTGGAAGGGGCTACTGGTATTGAAGGAGAAGAAAAGAAGAGAAGCTTGATTTACTTGCAATTTTTTTCGTCAATTATTGTAACTAAGAGGTAAGGAACACTTTTATCATGGTGGATTATGATTTTAACATGGATTAAGGTTTGGATTAATGTAGTAAAATTTATGCAAAGTTTGGTTTTATGCTATGATGATTTGAATGGTGATCTTGAACTTTAAAAGTGTTCCTTTACTTGAAAGAGTAATGGGTAATGTGTTAATTTTGGAAAAAAATTAGAAGAAACATGGTATTCCCTTTATTTGTTGAAAGTTCCAGCAAAGGTATAAAAATAGGAATTGAGATTGGTTTGATTTAATTGTTATGAAATTTATGTATAATGGTTTCATATGATGTTATGATGTATGAAAACATCTAGTTTCTTGTCAAACTATTTTCTAATGCTGTAGAAATTCATATAGTTTTTATGCCCTAACTTTGAGCTAAAATTAGAACTTGAAAAAGATGGAGTTTAGGGTTTGTTTCTTCATAAAAGTTGTATGTATGGATGTTAGCTTTCAAATTATACCAGTCTTGCATGATTTAGAGTTATAAAACTCTAGATATGAGTTAAAAATCAAGTAAAGATCTAAACCAAAACCTACTGGACATAGTACGTATACTATTGTAACAAGTGATTTTGGGTATGAAAATGCTAGAATTGGGTCTTTATTTCTTCATAAAAGTTGTATATTTATGTCTTAAATTTCCAAAAAGAAAAACCACTATGAAAAATAAGTTCAATGAGTTATGAAACTTCAATTATGATGAAAACACTGAATAATGGTTATTGTTGGTTGTGCTAATTCGATTAAGAATAAAATTATATTAAACTAGCAATTGGTATTTTGGAACTTAGGCATAATTCTTGAGTTTATAAAAAGTAATGATAATGAGTTTATAATGTGTTAATAAGGGATAATTAGTAATTAGACCAGAACTCGGGACATGTGTGAGTACTTCACATGTTGAAGGAAATTCTACACCATAGTGTATTCATTTGCTTCATTAACTTATTTTATTTGTAAATTCCCTGAAATGTGTAAAATCATGGAAAATGATTGAAAGAATTAAATAAAATGAAAGAAAAGAAAGAATGATGAAAATGATTAGTCTCCCGAGGTAAGGGAAGAAATGATAATACTAATATGTTTTGTTGGCATTGTCGATTATATGATTGATGGAAATGGTCAGTCTCTTGGAACAAGGAAGGGGTTGATGACACTAGTTGGTATTGTTGGGCATATGGATTTGATGATCAACTCTGGCCGTTGAGCCTAACAAAACCAGTGGGGTTACACTAGTGAAGGCATGGTTTAACAAGTTGATTAGTATATATATAAAAAAGGATGCTAATGATACCAAGTTAAGTGGTATCAACATATATTGATTAATACCCAGAAAATGGATGCTAATGATATTAGGTTAAATGGTATTGGCATATATGGTTGACCCAGGTAATGAGTAATTATGAGTATCAAATGATTGGTCACACACACACACACACATATATTCCCTTTTTTCAATGAGTGATTGTGAGTGTGAAATGATTGGTGACATGTAATAAGTTTTAGCGTAAAAAAACAAGGTAATATATATATACATGTCACCAATCATTTGACACTCACACTCACAATCACCCATTGAAAAAGAAGTATATATATATATATATATATATATTGTAGTTGTTTTAATTAATTATTCAAATTTAAGTATGAAAGGTAAACTATAACCTCAACAACATTATCATCATCATCATCTCAAAATATACATTAAATAATTTGTTTATTTCTCTCTCAAAGATTATTAATAATTCAATTTCTTTCTTTTATTTAACTCTTAACTCTATTAAAATATAAACAATTTTAAAACCAACTTTTACATGAGTTTTGTTCTCTATTAACATACCTCCGTGCCCAAAATTATACGAGAAAATAACATAATTAGAAAAAAACTGGAAAATAATATATTTTGAAAGGTTTTACCACTCTTGGTAGTGCAACAAAATATTTCTTTTTTGAAAGGTTGCGTCATTATTTTTTATTTACAAGTTAAGAGCTCATTTTTATCATTGTATGCTTTTATTTTAATCTTCAATAACTTACTCTGCATATCAATACACATAATAAAATGATAAAATTATACTCATATATGATATATCAACAATTCACACAAGCAATAAATCACATACGTTCAATCATGAGGGGTGTAACTTAATTGGTTAGACCATGAATTTGCTCCCCAGAAGTCACTAGTTCGAGTCCTACAAACCTCATGGTCACTAAAGGCTTACATGGTCGTTAACTTTAGAGCTCGTAGGATTAGTCGAGATGCACGCAAGCTGACCTGTCTACTTACGTTAATCTAAAAAATAAATCAAGAGCAATAAAGAGCACCGGGTTTTGCTTAGTTTTTGTAAATTTGGATTATTTGAGATTTGTGTGGGATTTAGAGGTCTGGATCTTCATAGTGAAAAGGATAGAATAGATTGCTATTGCTTGGATTTTTTTAATTGGGTTTTGTATATTCTTGTCATTTGGTAAGATATCAGTCTTGAGACCTGGACAACTTGATTGATATATACAAACATGACTGCCCTACGCAAAACCAATCTCCATTTCACTACCATCAACACCAGATTTAGGTTTTGTTATGTATGCTCCAGGGTTTTGATTTCCCATCTGATTGGATATTGAGCAAGAGACAACCACCACAACCTCTACCGCTCTTCTTGCTTATATTTCTCTGGTATTAGATTTTTTTTAAATTTCTTTTGGTCTTGACTTGCGAGTTTTAATGGTAAATGATGTTGTTTTGATTAATGGGTCGGTCATATTTGGTTTTTGTTGTTGGATTAATGGATGGTTTTGAAAGATATCCGATATTTATGTCACAATTCATCATTTTCTTCCCATGGTTTGAGCTATATGAAGGGAAAAAACAAAGAATTTTGGTGGGAATATAAGCACCCGAGAGAGGATTTCTTATTTCGATCATTTAAATGACGACACTACCAAGGTTCCTCGCGAGGGTGGTTCAGTGATAGTCGTGCCCGTATACTCAGCTGCCACCACTAAAAAACTTGCTCCGGTATCCATGAATTTCTTACCTTTAGAAGTATCATTCCGAATTCCTATATTCCCACCACCCCTCGTGAAAACAGACCTGGCTTGGAGAAGCATTATACCATGTCCCTCCGCCGTGTGATGATATATCTAGATACTGATCTCTTTCCCCTTCTCCAACACCAATATCTCCTACTCCACCTTAGGTCCTGGATCAAGCGCACAGGGAAAAGACCAAGAATTTTAAAAAAATCATCCTCCCTTTCGTTAGGACTCCGAGACGATGGAGAATATGTCGTCCTTGTGATCTTAAGCCAGAGAATATCTGTGAAATCGAGTTGTGGTTGATGGCCAGATCTGTCCACCACATATTTCATAAAAAGTTCCCTTTTATTAGAGTTTTTATTCTTAATGTGATTCAACATACAACGGTTTATTAGCTATTAAATTAAATAATTCAATATTTTTTTATAGCACGTTGACATGAAGATGTAAAATATTATAAATTTATGAAAGAACAGAAACAAAATTAAAAAAAAAAATTAAACTATGAAAGGTTTGATATAATTAAAAAAAAAACTCATTTCTACATCCTTAGAAATTAATCTTGCTGTAGTGACATGGAAATAATTTATAAATTCATAATGAACGGCTAAAGATTAAATTAAAAATTTCTTTAATAATTCAAAATTTCATAATAAATATCTAAAGATTAAGCTAGTGTTTAACATTACGATGATAATTATTTTTTATTTAAAAATATATGAAATTAATATATATTTTTTATTTTTAAAAAATTATTTTTAAATCAAAATAATAATAAAATATCTAAATCATAAAACATGGCAAAAATAAGCTAGCACTAAATTCAACCTCCTGTGTGGTCTGCCAAATCGCCAAGAAAAAAAGAAAATACAAACCATCCCCTCGTACTCAAATGCTTTTTGCAAATGAAAAATCATAAAATCATGCAAAATGCCTTCAAAAAAAAATTGATGCCCCGCATGATTATTTTGCCACATGGCAGATTTTAATTGCACGACCACCTAATTTTCCCCCTCTACCCCCAACCACTTCCACACGCTCTCTCTTCTCCCTCTCCCAAAATACGCTTTCCTTTTACTTAGCCCTCAGCTTCGGACTCCAAAGCTAACCTAGGCTCGGACCCGAACCTCAGTTATTGTTCCTCAGTTCGTTGAAAATTTCGCTCTCCATTATGATCACTTTATCTCTCTCTCCCTTTCTTTGAGCTTTCATTTCTACACCCCCCCTCTCTCTCCCGATTCGAAACCCTAGATGAATACATGCTATGAAATTTTCAAGCCTTTAGAGGATCGATTTGGAGCTCGAATTGAGGCGTCAGCGTGAAACTGTGAGTCCTAATTCTCTCTAGAAACCCTAATTTTCTCCATGTTAAATTCAGAGTCCGTGTCTAAGTTTAGTTTTGGTCCTTTATGGATGGGCAGCTGTATTGCCACTTTTTTCTTTGATTTGTGGTAAAAGGAGATTATTTAAGCTAAAGGTTTTACGTTTTGGTATCGATCTTTATAATTTGGCTATAAATGTGATATTTTAGTTAAATTTGGGGTTTCAGGCTTTGTTTAGTTGTTGATAGAACGAGAGGGAAAGGTTCTGAATTTCGTTTCTGCTGGTTATTTGTTTAGTTACTGGGCTTTGAATGTTTGGTAAGCATTTGTCTTCGAGTGAGTTTGAGAAGGATTTTCAATCTCATTCGACTTGTTATGATCCGGATTTTGTGTATCTTCTGTTGTCATTCTTAATTTCTAACTGTGAATAAATAAACGTTAAAGCCATTGCTAAAGTATTGGTTACATGTAAATTTTGCTTCTTAAACTGAATATGTCCAACTGTTTTCTGCAAGTAATTTGATATCATGCTGCTCTGCGCTATGATCCCTCCAATCAAGTGTTTTCTCCAAGTAACTATTGATTTGCTGCTTAAATGTGTCAATTTATGAGAAGGTCAGGACATTTGGGAGGACAGCAACCCCCCCTCTATAAGTTTTTCCAGTTCAAGGTTAAAAAAAAGAAAATCCCCAAATCTGATTTCAAAGAACTCTTTGATTCAGCTCCCTCTTCAACAATTGAATGCTTGATGTCAAGGCATATAGCAGAAATCTTTCTACTACACCTTGCCCCATCGCCTACACAGTTGCATTCTGAGGGGGTAGGACATCCATGTCAATGAATTTTACTCGGCAGCAGAGTTTAGGAGATTTCTACTTTCTAGGGCTTTCGGTTGAAGAGGTACTTTTCCTTATAGCTGGTCCGCCTTTTGCAATTCAATGAAAAGAAGAGGTCACCTATTAATCTCATCTTCAATTTGATTTTCAGCATCTCCTAGTATGAACCAATAGATAGAAGAGGCTTGTCTTTTAAGTTCTTGGAATCTGAATTTCAGCTTCTTGCTGCTGAAGGATATCTTCTGTAGGTTTCCTATTGCCTAAACAATTTATAGAGCTTCACCTTAAGCTAGCTGTAACTTTTCGAAGTTAGATTAGTTGACAATGTCTGGGGCGTTCCTTATTAGGGAAATATTCAAGTCATACAGTTTTTGAGAAATAATAAAGGGACTGGAAACTTTTTCTAGGTATATGTGTTGTGCCCCTGCATGCAAACCGAAAGTAGGCTAAAAGAGTTGAAATTCCAGTAATGATGGTGGTTGTTTGGATTTATGGCTGTTGGCAATATTGTCGAACTTAATAGAAAATATTATTAACTTTTCTTTTGATTACTCTTGGGTAGATGATCAACAATTAACTGCAAGAGATTGTTAAATATGTGTGTGTGTGTCAAAAGATCATTGTTTATATACTATATTTGTAAAAGGTGATTATGAGGTAACACTGTAATTGAGGGCTGACTTTATGTATACGGTACAGCTATTCACCATTAATGTTAGTAGGTCATCAACTCCTTTTTCTGATTAAGTCTTTTGGTCAACTGTATAGAGTTATGCTCACATACATACACGCAATCTTATCCACACATCTTTCCATTACTTCATTGTGATGCCCTAGATCTTGATTGTATGCAGAATGAGATTTGAGTGACACCCAATGAACAGAGAAGAGGTTTGAGCATGCTTGTACTTATGAAGTTTTTCATGTAGTAAAGTTCTGTTCAATTAAATTGTCTAAATATAAAGATTTAAACTTGATCTCCTTTTAGGTAGCGAGTTTCTTCTGACAATTTAAGCTGCTGAATATCTGTGAGGTGGGTTATCTATGCCTGGCAACGAAGTTGGAGATAGGATCCACAATTTCCTTGGGCAGGATAACTGGTCCCAGGGCCAGCACCAATCACAGACTGTTGACGGGACTTGGTCTGGCCCAAATAATAATCCCTGGGCTGGAAGTCAGAGGCAGATTGGCACACCTCTTATTTCTAACTTAAAAAATGACAATGTACATCACCCAGGTATTAATTATGCATATCTTATTTTGTTAGTTTTCATTGGCCTGTATTGTTTTCAGTAGAGTTAAATTGTAATAAAGCAGACTTGGTTTTCCCCCCATCAATAACACCCTGAATTATGGATATTATGGTTTGAAGTTATTGTGTGCGGTAAAGTTTGTAGGCTTTTATGTCATTTATCACTCATTTTCTTTTGAAATTAGCTGATACTGAGAGAGGAGGTGAATCATCAAGTGTGCAGCTTGGCATGTACTTTTCACATTCAAATCCCAGACCTGAGTTTGCCAGAAGCCAGAGTCAAAGCCAACAGCCACCTTTGAATGGCTATATGCATGGCCATCAAGTTCTCCAGACAAACCAGAATGAAGAAAACTTTTTGGGAGTGGATACAGAATCTGATCGACGTAGCATGACATCAAAAGGCTTTTCAATGCTTGATTCACAGCTGGCAGATGGTCCTGAATTTCTCAAAAAGAATTCAGTCAGAATGGATTTTAATGAATCTCCAGTTAATTATGATTTCTTTGGAGGTCAGCAGCAAATTAGCAGTCAGCATCCTGGCATGCTGCAATCTTTTCCTAGACAGCAGCCAGGGATTAGTGACATGCAGCTGCTACAGCATCAATTTATGCTTAAGAAAATACAAGAAATGCAGTGGCAGCAAGAACTTCAGAAGCAAGAAGATGCAAGGAAACTGAATTCAGTCAATCAAGCTTCTGCTTTTGCAAAACAGGCAGCTGGCAACTCACAGCCTTTGATCAACGGCATTCCTATTCATGAAACATCAAATTTTTCATTGCAGCCTGAGCTCATGGCAGCTAGCACAAACTGGCCGCAGCAAGGTGTGCCTCCAGTTATGCAAGGATCTGTTAGAGGACATATGGTTTCCCCTGAGCAGGGCCAGGCACTGCCACACATAGTGGGTATGGTTCCGCAGCAGGTTGATCAATCTCTTTATGGTGTCCCTATCTCTGCAATGAGTCTGACTCCAAGTCAGTATTCTCCTGTCCAAATGGATAAGCCTTTAATGCAGCAGGTATCAGACAGCAGTAACTCCTTAACAAACAATCAGTATGCATTTCCAGAGCAGGTTAGCGTGCGGGATGGAGCATTGATTTCTAGACGGGGATATCAGGGGAAAATGATTGCATCGTCTGATGGTCATGGTATAAATAGTGGATTTAAGTGGGAAAACTTGCATCAAGTGAATCCCCAGCAAAACAATGAGCCAGTGCAAGAAATTTGCATGAGGCAAGACCTGGCTGGTCCATCAGAAATATCAGAAGAGGAAACCATGATACAGGTTGCTCCTTCCCAGAATGTGGCCACCCTAGATCCAACCGAGGCAAAGATTTTGTTTGGGTCCGATGATAATTTATGGGACGCATTTGGCAGGACCACCAACATGGGTTCTGGAGGTTACAATATGTTGGATAACACAGACTTTTTCAGTACATTGCCCTCTGTGCAAAGTGGGAGTTGGAGTGCTCTTATGCAATCTGCTGTAGCAGAAACTTCTAGCAGTGATACACGGCTACAAGAAGAGTGGAGTGGTGTGACCTACCGAAAGAGCGAACCTCCAGCTGTGAATCAGCACACTCCCACTGCAAATGATATTAGTAAACAGAAGTCAAATTGGGCTGATAATAGCTTGCCATCTGCCTCTAGCTTGAACACTCGACCCTTCCCTGTGTCTCATGAAACCAATACAGGTACGACTTATAATAATAACCGAGGGGTTCACCAATCTGGAGTCAATACTTCACATGAACAGAGTGAGAGGTTGCGGACTGCTTCTCTTAGGCATACTCAGCAGTTTCCGGGGGACGAAACCAAGTGGCCAGATAGGAGACTCCTACAACAAGCAGCTGCCGAAGGCAGTCATTTTTATGGAAAAGCTACCCATTCTTCAGATGCAGCATCAAATGCAAAGAGCATTCCAGGCTCTTGGGCAAATCAACAGAGCATGCCATCATATAGCTCCAGTGGCCAACCATTAACTAGTCGAAGTGGCTTGAACTTTATGGATTCTGCGTCTCCCATCACAACTGCTGCTTCAAAATATCAGGAAAATGAAAAATCATTCAAAGATTCTCAGAATGCTGATAAAAAGAGTCCCATGTTTGAGGTGATGGGTCATGGTGCTGATAAATGGAAGACTACTTCTGTTTCCAATTCTACTGCTGAATTGGAACATGCAAAATCTTCCATGACAAGCCCACTTGTCAACCAAGAAGATACTAACAGGAATAATGTTGCTGCATTGCCAGATTCAAGCACTGAGAGGGCCAACATGGAAAGCAGCAAACAGCTTTCTAAAAGTAATAATATTGATATCTGGAAACATGCTGGTTTTTCAGTGAACCATAAAGGAAATGAGGTTGCAGGAAAGTGCCAACCCCATATGGTCAAGAATGATCATTCTTTTGAGTCATCGAGAAATAGTAGTTTGGCAAACAGGGCAGTTGAAACTCAGGAAGTGCAGCGCTCAAATACAAAAGATAACACAACTGATAGCTTCCCCAATATAACCCACCATGCTTCTGCTTTTGGCGCAAGGGAAAACACATGGTTGGGTGCAAACGATTCTTGTTCTTTGTCCAGAGGAAAGCAAAAGTCATCCAGTCCTATAGGTCGAAAGCCATCTGGATCACGCAAATTTCAGTATCATCCTATGGGGGATCTGGATGCTGACATGGAACCTTCTTATGGAACAAATCTCGAGGCAAATTCATGGTCTATTCCTCAGCAGGTTTGTCAAGGGCTAAAGGGTCTTGACCAAGGATATGGTAGTTATCCAAACTTTCCTAGTCATGCAGTTAGAGATTCTGTTGAAATTGAGAAGGTAATTTAGAGATTGCTTCTTGAGCTCCATTCCAGACAACCCCCCCTCTCTCTACTTTTAGCAATTTTTCTGGGTCATGCTAAGTGTGACTTCTCCATGGAATTGAAACAGGTGTTAGAATATCTTTTAATGGTTTCTCTTTTAATACTCATTTACAGGGTCATTTGTCTGGCTTTCAAGGAGAAACAAAAGGCTTAGATGAGATACCTCCAAAAAGTATTCCTCCAGGTTCGGCACCTGGCTTGTCAACTCCCTTTGACAGAACTGTTCGTGCACCAAGTAAAACCATGACAAGGTAGTTGAATGTTTTGGATATTATCCTTTATTGCTATTTTGAATTTTGATCAAGATATTGTTGACTGTCTGCTGTTGTTTATCTTGATGGTGGAAAACTCATTAATCATTTTTAGCACTTGTATTAATCCACTATTCAATTGTATTGTCCTTTCCATGCTAGCAATCAAATGTGTCAGTAACTCACTTTTTTTTATCATTGGTATGGCTGTTATATGGTTTATGTTTAGCAATCGAAATATGCTGGAGCTCCTTCACAAGGTGGACCAATTAAGTGAACAGGGAAATGAAATGCACTTCAATTCTAAGATGCCTGAAGCTGGAACTTCTGATGCATCTTTTCATGTTCAGAGGGATCAGTCTCCTGCTTCTCAAGCTTTTGGTTTACAACTGGCTCCTCCATCCCAAAGGGGGCTCATTCCAGAGCATGCCCTTCCTTCTCAGAGCCCCACGAATGCAATTATTTCTACAAGGTTGGCTCCTACTTCCTCTGTTCTGTTTTTAATTCCACATGAAACATCTCATGGACAATTGTGGAATGCTATTTGCAGCTCCTCAATGCATTCTGGCAGTAGTGCCCAAAGAAATTTTGCTGCTGCCTTTCCCCCTGGTTTCCCTTATTCAAGAAATCATCTCTCCAATCAGCACAAGACTGATACAGGTGGACACACAACAACCAGTAAATGTGTTAATGAATCTTTTGATCAATTTTCTTCTCAACAAAAACAGACAGATGAGTCTTCTGAGAGAGATCAAACTAATCAATCTGCATTACCATCGGTGTCTGACTCATCCAGGCATGCTTCACATAGTGATAATGCCTCTTCTCCTGACCATGCAAGAGATTCTGCTCAACAATTCTCTTTGCTGGAAGTTGCACCAGCTCCCCAGCGCAATGCTTTATCACAAGATGCTGTTTCTTCAAAAATGTCACCTACTATGTGGACCAGTGTTCCATCTCAGCTACATCCATTTGGTTCTCAGCCATTTCAGACTTCATCCAGTATGTTTAAATCCAATCTTCTATCACATAACAGTTCAGGCACAACTTTGACTCTACCACAGAAGCCAGACAATCAAATAATGCAAGTTGGAGGGAGCAGTCAAGCTGAATCTGGTTCCTGTTTGATGAATTCACATGGTTTTCTTGGGAAAGAGCAACCATCAAAAGGAGACCACTTGCAGCAAGTTTCACCTGAGAATGATTGGGCCCAGAATACAATGAGCGCTTCACATGAGAAAGGCTCTGTTTTGAATCATCTTACTGAAACATCTCCTTCAAACCTAGCCAGTACTCGGAAACAAATCGAAGCTTTTGGACGATCTTTAAAACCCAATAATACTTTGCATCAAAATTACCCACTACTGCATCAAATGCAGGGCATGGAAAATGAGGAGGTGGATAATGGTAATAGGAGTTTGAAGAGATTTAGAAGTCCTGATGCTCCCGTGGATCCTCAACTGGTAACTACTCAGGGAGGTCAGCAGTTTTATGCACACAACAATATGGTCACAGATGCACCGGCAGACTGCACTCCAATTCCCCCTGGAGATTCCAAGATGCTTAGCTTTTCAGCAAAAACAGCTGATGTTCAGGACTCAAATGCACCTTCAAATGAAATGCTTGCATTTGGTCGGCATGATTCTCAGAGTTTTGCTAGTAGCAATGGTGCAGTTTCTGTCAGAGGTGAACATTCCCAGATTAGTCCCCAGATGGCTCCATCCTGGTTTGATCAGTATGGAACCTTTAAAAATGGACAGATATTACGAATGCATGATGCACAAAGAACTATCTCCATGAATACTTCAGAAATGCCTTTCACTGCTGGAAGACCTGATGATAGATCGCGTGCTCATAGTTCAATTGAGCAAGGAAATGCTGCTGCTGCTGCCAGCCAGTTTGGTATAGTCCAAAAGGGTTCAACCTGCTCATCAATAGCTAGTGAGAAATTTTCTTCCCCTCAGTCTTTGCAGCTTGATTCTGGTGATGTGGGCCTGGTGGTTATGAGACCAAAGAAACGTAAAATTGCAGTGTCCGAACTTGTACCATGGCATAAGGAAGTGATGCATGGTCCTCAAAGGCTTCAGAATGTCAGGTGGTTGGCATAACAATGCATTGATTGAGTGCCATATTTATCTTTGTTGATGATACTGATGCATCATTTTAGTGATGTTATTTTGCTGCAAAAGTTCATTGCTCTGTTCCTCTGATATTATTTACTGGATAATTGTTTGATTCATTTTGTATTTGCTTTTCATGGTGACTATAACATGTGGATTTTTCTGTTTGTAGTGCGGTTGAAGTTGACTGGGCACAGGCAACAAATAGATTGACAGAAAAGGTTTGCTTATAGCTATACAGCTTTACAAGCTATATTCATCCTTTATTTTTCTTCCTTAGGTTTTCTTAAAGTTACCTCATGTTCAAATGGCTTCATTTCTGATCACAGGTGGAAGATGAAGTTGAAATGGTAGACGATGGACTGCCAGTCCTTAGATCAAAGAGGAGGCTTATATTGACTACACAGCTTATGCAGATACTCCTTCGCCCTGCCCTGGCATCAGTTTTCTCTGCAGATGCTACTTTGCATTATGAGAATGCTGCCTACTTTGTAGCCAGATCAACACTAGGAGATGCATGCAGCAAACTCTCTTGTAATGGAAGTGATACTCCTGCACCTTCCAACAGCAGAGACCTGTAAGAATCATTTCTGTGTTAAATACTGGCCCTTTTGTTTTCTCAGTATGCTTTTTACTGGTAGTAAGATTTATATTTTTTAGTGTTAAATAATTCTTTGATCTGTATGATAAAAGAAAATTTTCTTTCTCCCAAGCCTGCCCGAGAAGATAAAATCACCTGACAAGAGTGTTGATCAATACTTCTCAAAAGTCATGGAAGACCTTATCAGTAGAACAAGGAAGCTGGAGAGTGATTTGTTGAGGTAAACTTTGGTGACTTTAGTGGTGATATTTAATTGCTTGCTAACTTCTTAATCTCATTTTTGCTGCTTTAAAATTCTGTTCTGCTTTTTAATATTGGTGTCTGACATGTTAGCATATCCTTCCTCTATCTACTTATCTGATTCAAACATTATTGATGTCTTATGAATGGTTAAGAGTCCTATTTTTCTTTTCTTTTTTCTCTCTAGAGGAAAGATGCTTTGATTTTGTATTGAGAGGAATGGCATAGGAATCATGTGTAATTCCAAACAAATTGAAAGAGGTTTTGTTTAATCAGTCCAGAATGTTGCGTCTCAAAACAAGTTTCAGAGAGGGTCATATTGATCGGTACAATGAGAACAATCTAGCATGCTTGAACTTGACCATGCAGATGTAGATTTAGATTGCTTAATGTTGGGTTTTGTGCGGCCATGATTGCAGTTTGTTTCACCTGCATGTCTCTTTTCTTCTTCTTTGGCATCTCCTTAGCTGAATTCCTAATGATAAAACACACTTGGTACAAAGATATACTATCATTTATTATTTGCCCTCCCGGGATGCAGATTGGACAAAAGAGCATCAGTTTCAGACTTGAGATTGGAATGCCAAGATCTAGAGAGGTTCTCTGTTATCAATCGTTTTGCAAAATTCCATGGACGGGGTCAAGGTGATGGTGCCGAGAGCTCATCATCCTCAGATGCATCTGGAAATGCCCAGAAATGCCTTCAGAGATATGTCACTGCACTACCCATGCCTAGGAATCTTCCTGACAGGACACAATGTCTTTCACTATGATAATTGATTAATTGATTTTTATCTTTTTTGCCAATTTCTCAACACCCTGCCCACTTGATCGATTTTCTTTTAAGCTATATATACTGGCCCTTGCTCGCCATAGCGCGCACACAAGAGAATGTAGGAGGTTGGGTGCGAGATTGCCTCAAATAAAAGGGAGGCTGTTAGATCCTTTAAAGTAGGCCATTGATGTCATTCTTGCGAAATATGATCTGGTCTTGTATATTGAATATCTAGAGAGAAATTGGAGTTCCCCATCATTTTTCCAGTAAATGGGGAGACCAGATGTGCAGTCTGGTTTAGCAAATGATGTTTACACACATAGTTAAAAAATTTAGCTGTGTTCTTGCACATAACGCTTTGTTATTGGTGTTTCTATTCATGAAAAAATGGCTGCCGTGGTGCAAAGTTCTGAATTTCCAGTATTTCTGGAATGATGTCGTCGCTAATCATTCTTTTCCTATTTATTCTGTATAAATTTTTTCCCCACAAGTCTTGTAACATGTTATGGTGCTGAGGTTGGTCTTGGAGGATGGTTTTGATTCTCCGCAAGCGTGTTTCCAAATGTCTCGAGTAAATCATGCCCTGCCCAGGCTAATTCAAAGTAACTTCTAATCGCATGCATGTTTGGAACTGAAGTCATTACAATTAAATTCAAGAAAGGAGTAAATACAACTCTTTTATTAATCTTATATACTGCCCTTGTCTTGTACATCAGGATTTCATGATGATATCTTTCTTTCCCCTTCTTTAAAGAATCAACAAAGAAGACCACATGATCTTTCAAAGTGGAAGAACCAACATGTTGAGAGGAAGAAAACCAAAAACACCGCTATCACCCATGGAAAGAAACAAAATCATTCAGAGTCACTGACAAGATTTGGACATGGTGAAATGGCACCTATTCGAACAAGCTCCAAACTCCTTCAACCTTGCAAATTTGTAGTCATGGAAGATAAAGGCTTGAAGAAAGTGATTGGATGGACGGCACAAGCATGAAAATGACTAGGGTTTTGTTATACCCACAACAAATTACTCCAGCGTATTACGCCAGGTCCATCAATAAATTAAAGGACTTACAACTCACTAGAGATGGCCCAAGGACTTAATGTTATCACATACACACCAATATATCTCTTTAAAATATTAATATATTCTCTCTTTATAAAAATATTTATTTAAATATTTAAATTTCCCCCCCTCAAGTTTTACTATCAATTATCAATCATCTGTATTTACCAGATATTAAATACTAGTTATCAATTATCTTGATTTAAAATAATTAATTATATTAAATATTAACTAATTATCTAATACATATTTTTTTTAAATCTATTTAAGATATTTTAGAGCATCATCACATTGACTGTTATGGAGCACAACTAATTAACTTGTTGCTATGCAAAATCGCATATCAACTCATTGAAAGCTAGTCGTCCTGTGTTAAGAGGGTATTGTAAGTGTCGGTTGTGAATAAAATGGGGGCGAAATAATTGCAAGAGAAAAAAAAATCCTAGGTAAAAGGACAACTGATCCCCACTAATTTGCGTTTTGGAAGTGTTTTTTTAAAAAATTAATTTTTTTTATTTTTTTACTTTAAATTAATATATTTTTGATGTTTTCAGATCATCTTGATATGCTGATATCAAAAATAATTTTTTAAAAATAAAAAAATATTATTTTAATATATTTTAAAATAAAAAACACTTTGAAAAATAATTATTACCACACTCCCAAACACCCTAAAAAAAAAGCAAAACTAAACTCTTCCATAAGCTTTTCTATCACAAAAATAAATTTAATTAAAAAACAACAACCTCATCTTTGTTTTATTTCTCAACATTGCAAGGCTGCTCAAACAACTGTCCACAATTATCCTCCTCATACTCCACCAAACCAATCGAAATCGGTGTCAACATAACATGCCAAAAAAACTTAACAAAATTATAAAAAATTGTTGGAATAATTTGAAGAAAAAAAAACCTTGAATATTTTTTTACTTTTATTTCAATTCTAGAGCTAAAATTCCTAATTCTAGTGTTAGTGAATTCAAACAATATTTCTAATTTTAACATTGATGAATACAAATATTCCTAACTCTAATATCAATGAATATCAAGATGATATTCCTAATTTTTTTCTTTGGATGATATCAATCTAAGTGGGTATTTTTGACCTTGGCTTTAATGAATAAAAAAAATTGAATTGAAAGTTTTTATTTTCTTGAAATCTCAGGATCTCTGTTATTATTTTTTATTTTTCAAGATGATGGCTCACCATAATTGCTTTTAGGAGCCAACATGGCCTGAATTGCTTTCTGAATATTACCTCGAATGAGCATTTTATGGGGTCAACTTCAACTCATACTTTCTTAATTTTTCAAACAACTTTCTTAGATTCTGACAATGGTTTCTTCCTTTTTGGATTTAGCAATCATGTCATCTATATACACTTTAATTTCTTTATGCATCATTTCATGGAATAGAGTTCCCTTTGATAAGTGGCCCAAATGTTTTTCAGTCCAAATAGTATAATCTTGTAGCAAAAGGTTCCCCACGAGGTAAATAAGGTTGTATTCTCTATATCTTTGTTGGCCATTTTGATCTGGTTGTACCTAGAGAAACTATCCATGAAAGAGTATGTTGAGCTACATTATCAATTAAAACATCAATGTGTGGCAAAGGGAAGTTGTCTTTTGGGCATACTTTATTTAAATCCCTGTAGTTTACATATACTCTAATTTTGTCTTCTTTCTTAGGAACTACTACTATGTTTGATATCTATTGTGGGTACCTAACCACCTAAAAAACCAGCATCCTATTGCTTTTCTATCTCGGCTTTCACCTTGAGTATCATATCCGGACGGGTTCTTCTTAGTTTCTGCTTCACAGGTATACTTCATTTAATGGCATCTTATGCACTATAATGTTAGTATTTAAACCGAACGTATCTGTATAGGACTAAGCAAACACATCGACATACTCACGTAACAGTGAGATCAAGTTTTCCCTTTTAGTAGCAGTGATTAGAGTCCCTATTTTAAATTCTCTTTCATCTTGCCCTGTACCAACATTAATTACCTCTAATTCTTCTCTTATTGGTTTCCAAGCTCACTCTGATTGTTCTACTAGCTTAGCAAATTCTTTTACATCATCCTCTTCCCAATCATTTTCTTCCATTGCAATTATGTATTCATCAAAATTTGGCCATTCATTCTCAGTGTAATGTGCTTGTGATTTTGTGGATGATGCGCTTTTCAGATTTCTTGAAAGCGGAAGGTGTTTCAATATAAGTGTGTATTTTGCAAAGATAAAGAGATGGAAAAATTTGCGGATCTCATTGAAAAAAATAAAATAAAGGCTCAATATAGTGAAAACCATATGTTGATATCTTGAGCCAAGATTGCCAACTTGGTATGAAAGCAAAGACAAACACATAGACAAATACAGAAAGCACAAAGAGCACACTAGAACAACATTGTCATTTATTGTTTGAAAACTATAAGAGCCTTTTGGATCACCTAATTTTGGAACCTTTCGCCGCTTGCTAGCTTTCGCACGAAGGCCTTTACTAACATTCCCTTCTATGGTGTGAACAATTATTTGTGATAGCAACTCTTCTCCTTTAACAACCTTTCTTTTCTCATTGTAGCTCTTGACTTTACGATCTTGTTCTAATGTGTTGATCCCTATAACAACCAAGCCTTTGATAGGGACATCCATCATATATTCAGAGTGCTTTACATAAGCATCCTTTAAGAATGATACAAGGATCAGAGGGATGTCAATCTCTTCTTCTTCTAATTCCTTTCCTTTTAGCTTGGCCAACCTTTTTTCTTGTTTGATATCAACTAACTCTTTTATAGTCTTTCTTTCAAGGCTTAAAAATGAGCTCAAATCTCTGATTTCCAATCTTTAACCTTATCGGACTTATCCTCTTAGGATTCCTAGAGATAAGATCATACTAGAAAGCCATTCTTATGGCTTTAGAAATTATTGATTTTCTCAATACTGTGTTTTCTAACACCCATTATGTATTAACAATTTCAAAAGTACAAAGATTTCAATCTTTGCTCCCTTCAATTTCTATATAGGGAACTACTATATTTTACACTAGGGGTGTTCAAAAAAACCAATTAACCGAGAAAATCGATGAAAAATTAACCGAGAAAACCGAACCGAGATGGAAAACTGATTTTTAAAACCATAAAATCTTGTCGGTTCGGTTCGATTTCGGTTTTAAAACTGAAACTGGTGAACCGAACCGAAGCAACCATAAAATAAAAGAGCTATAAATAGTACAGTGTACAGTTAACCTAACCTTAATAACATAACACGAAAAGCCGCCGCCCAGACCAAAAACTATTTTTCACCTTCTTTCTTTCCCTTTCAATTTCCATCCACTCTACCCTCTACATCTGTCTCTTCTCTAGTCGAACAAAAACCTATATCTCCATCTCCTTGGCTTCTCTCTTCATTTTTGAACAAAAATCCAGGCAAAACAGAACCCACAACAGCCAAAAGTTGCTTCTGTAGAAGCTGGTTGGTTTCCTTCCATTACTAATGTTTTGAATGAGTCACAGGGGAGAAAGAAGAACGAAGAGATTATTGTCGAGGTCACAAACTGGAGCATCGGGGAGCAACACCTTTCTCTGAGGAGCCCATAACATGCTCCTTTGAAGAGCCTTTTGGGCAAGGCAAGCATGGAAACCAAATCCAAACCACTAATGCTATGGAAATCCAAGTTGAAAAGGATGGCCCCATAGTTAAAGATAACGGTGCTTTGTCTAAAAAAATTCAAAAAAATCCCATTAATTTGATTATTAGGTTTTCTGGCTTTAAAGCAAAAAAACTGAATTTAACCGAACCAAACTGGTTTGGTTTGAACGAATTCGGTTCGATTCGGTTTGAATTTTCAAAAATTTGAGTTACTCGGTTTGGTTGGTTTTTGTGGTTCAAATTGAACTGAGCCGAACCAAATCATGAACATGTCTATTTTAATCTAAATCATCACCAATGTTCCATTCATTACTTCTGATACAACTATATTATTTGATAATTTTACCCACATTTACCTAGCGTTTTGCCTATGTTTTATACATAAAAGACCTTGATATTCTTTATTTTATGTTTTGAAGGCATTTTTTGATGAAAGATTCAAAAAGAAGTAAATTGGAGATAACTGGCAGATTTGACCTCCAATCGATGTTTTTTGCAGAGCTTAAGCTCTAGAAGTCAAAATGAAGTGATTCTAGTGGCGTTAGCAAGCTCACATCCATACCTTTCTGTATATATATGACAAGAAAAATAAAAAGATAAAGAGCATGGAGATTGCAACCTTCAAAGTCAAATCTTGCATTATACCAAGGTTGACCTTCAGCCATTCCGACTTTAATATATTGAGCTACAAAAGTCCATTTGATGCAAACTCAATTTTGTTGGATTCCTGACTCAAAGACTTATCAGCCTACCAATTTTCAGCAGAAAAAGAGCTCATATGAGAGATATATGAGTTTTCTAAGATGACATATGAATTCTGGTAGTAGACATGTTTTGTGAAGAAACAAGTCCAAAGTACTTCTCAAAGCATCCAAACCGTCATCCAAGTATTTATTTCGGCAATTTAGCTCTCTAAGTCTAAAGTCAAAGCTTGAAGATTTTATGCAAGGCTATGTCTTCTTTTTAGAAAAATAGTTGTTGAAAGACTTAAATGTAAATTGTCTACTTAGAAAAGGACTATTTTGTAGAAAAAGGATTAGGGTTTCCTAAGATATAAAAAGAAAGAGAAAGGAAAAGAGAGGATGACCAGCCAAGAGAGAAAAAAACACCCCTTTCCTCTGAAAAACTCGAAATCATGTTTTCTTCGTTCCTTTTCTATTAATTGTTCAATAGACATGCAAGGCTAAACTCTTTTTCTTGGTTGCAAGGACACAAAAATCTTTGAATTTCAAGAACTGTGAGATTTATTTTATCTTTTCTTTTAGTTTATATGATGAATATGTTTGTTCTTCTATTTTTATTTTTCCTATGATTGTTTATTTTAATTGCTAGAACGAACTCTAAGTTATTATTATAGACAATCTGTTGCTAAGTTTGATATCAAAACTGGAGTTGTGGTATATGAACTTGTGAAGCAATTAAGTTTAATAATTGTGACAGATGTACGTTATTAACCTTAGGGAGAACATTCGAGCAAATCAAACATGGACTATGGGCAATCATATTGTTAAGATTAATCAATTTATCAAGTTTTTAATGCTGCTATTCAATTAAATTACTAGTGCGGACACTGTGGTTATTTGATGATTAGAGTTAGTTATACGGCAGATCCGTTAATTAACTAATATTAAGAAATGATAAATATTCAGAATATAAAATTAATGTATCGTTTCAGTGATCAGTTCTGATTTCCGTAGGTGGATGTTTACTTGAAACCAAGGTTTGTTCCTTTGATAATTTTCTGATTTTATTTAATTTTGCTTGGTAGTTTTTTGTTTAGTTTTGCTTTAGCCTAGATACTCCAAACCTCCCCAAATTGCATATCATATAGCATAAAAATCTGAATTAGACCTTCCTCATGGGATCAATCCCTTGCTTGCTCTATACTATCTTGTGTGTTATGTTTTAAGCTAGGGTAATTAATTTGTGCGATCGTGACATCACAATAACTTCAAACACCTATGCAAGGATGATGCCACAACACTAATGATGTGTATTTAAGGCCTTCCTAATAACATGTTGTATGATGAGTGGATGTTTATCACTTGTAAGGTTACTAAAAGCACTTGCAGGCTAATAAACAACTCTATTTCAATGGTCCCCAACACTTGCTTTGGAGAACCTTCATAAGCCCTAGTTATCATGGTGCTTGGCAACACATTTCATCTAACACATGTTTTTGGAGTACATTTAAAGTCGAACCGTTGTTCACCAATAGTTTGCTACTGGTGCAATCCTTACACCTCACAATGATGTATAGAAGTTTATTATGTCCCGTTCCTATAGTATTAAGCTCGTCTTTAGTGAAGTATAGGTAATTTGTTGCATGAATTTTTCTGACCAGATGCTTCATAGTCTTTTGGGCCATGTCTTGGGGCACATATATCTCATTCAACACTCTTTGCAATGCATTATGGTGGGGCTTAGAACTCAAGATAAAAGACATCAAGGATATCCTGGCATGAGTTATCTTCAGGTACTCTACCATACTATACTCACTGTACTTCATCAGTTTTATAAATTCTCCAGCTTCTTCCTTACCCATGGGTTTGTTTATTTTCATATCTTTGATGACATCTATAACCTTTTTGCCATTGGTTTTTTGTTGCCTTTTCAGTTTTTCAGGCGTAAAACACCTGCCACTTCGAGTTAATCCATCAATCTCGGTCTGAAAAATAGAGTAGGACCCTCAACATTGGGAGAATTTTTGTAATTATAAGGTAATGCATTATAGTTCCCACTATAAGTAACGACATGCTTTATCAAGACGAGCTTCGATGGACTACTTTTAGTATGTTGAAGCCTACATATCTCTGCTTTCTTCTCTTGGAAACTTAACATGCCCATGGCATCATCCCTTTCTTCTTTTTCTATTTGTAACAAACCATCAGTCATTATTTGTATCACTTTTTGGTGAAATTCTTCACAATCATCGATGTTATGTACCATTACTTTATGGAACCTATAAAACTTGTCACTATTAAACCTGATTTACTTTTTATTAGCAAACACTCGGCTTACACCAACATGTCATACAACCTATCTATGGTTACCCTTAAAACCTTCTCCTTTTTTTTTTCTTCCAAACTCCATATTATTTATCCTCCACTACTAGAAGCATGATTTGACAGGGGGTTGTAATTGATGTTGGGGGTATCTTTAAAAGTTATCCATCACTTTTATTAATTGCAAGAGCTTCCTCTTAAATGTTGAGCAAGTATCAATATTGTGGCCATATTTTCTAGCATGGGACTTACAAGTTAAATCTGGTTTGTATCAATTCAGGAAGGGAGGCTTTAGTGGTGGAAATGGAAGAGGTGCCACAAGACCTATGCTTAGCAATTTTGCATGCATTTCTTCTAAGGGCATAAGTAGGGGTAAGAATTATTCTTGGCTTCTTTGATAGGTTCTTCTTAAATTGTTTTCAGCTTGGTTTTCTGGCAGGTTGGTGAGCTAGTTTACCGGAAGAGGCTTAACAAAGTTAATACTGGATATTTGAGAAGACATGGTATGGTAGCTTTGGCTTTGGTAATTCTTATTACCTTTATACCCTCTTTCCATATTGCTTACTTCAATATCATTTTTCTTCCCAGTAAACCCCCTTTTTTAGTAGGTTCTAATATTATACCAGTTCTTATCCTTTGTTCTATTCTTTCAACAATAACAACAACATCATAAAAATGTTGGACGAAGCTACCCATCAGATACTCATAATATGGGGACTTGAAACTATTGGCGAATAGAGTCACCAGCTCTTTCTCTAATAAAGGTGGTTGCATATGCATTACCTTGTTCTTCCACCTATGAGTGTACTCCTTTACGGTTTCCTTGTTTCTCTTATCCATCACCATCATGCTTGTCTGGTCTGGAGCGATGTCAATATTGAACTTGTATTGTTTTAAGAAAGCATCAACAAGATCACTCTATTTTTGACCCTTGTGTTATCCAAGGTCATGTACCAGCTTAACGCAGAACCAATTAAGCTATCTAGGAAGAAATGGATGAGTAACTTTTCATCACGTATGAATTCTGTCATTTTATTGCAGTAAGACCTCAAATGCATATTAGGGCATTGTAGTCCTGTATATTTGACAAATTCTGGCACCCTAAACTTCTTGGGCACCGCTAAATCTGGCACCAAACAAATTCCTCAACATCCCTCAATCTTTCCTCTTAGGTAGCCTATTTATCTTGTTAAAGATGTTCAGAGGATTTAACCCCGTGGGAACCCTCTATTGTTAGATCTATTATGACCGGTACTTGAGCAAGTGTAATCAGGCAAGTCATTAGAATGCTCGTTGTTCCTTGTGGTTTAGTAGCGCGATTTTCTCCTAAGTTTTATGAGTCAATGATAACAAGAGTTGTTGATGGCGGGAACATGGTTGATTGCTAACTAGATGTCCCTCCCCTAGACTATGCTTGCAAGAGTTACTCAAGTAAGCTAGCCATCTGAGCCATATTGTTCTTAATGTCTTTCATTTCCTTTTGGTAGTGGGCCTTAATGAGAGCCTCTTCTTCATTTTCCATCCTTTTGCGAAGCCTAATATTGTAGACTTTGGCAAGGGGACCTATATTTCGAATACCTGCCATGCATATTCCATAATTCATAAATGTAAATGCATATGGATGTATAATTATGCATGATGATGTATGTTGGATATGGATTAGCTATACCTCAGGTTGATATATAGCCACCATTCCTTTATAAACGGGTAGGGTTTCGACCTATTAGTAGCTGTTGAGAAAATTTAATATGAGCCAATGCTTAATAAAAAATACACTCATCACAAAGAGATATTTCTCAAAAGGTTGGGTTTAAGCTCTTTTCATTAATACTTAATGAAAAGTTTTACATTTGAAAGCTAGTCTACTCATCATTATCATTTATAAGAAGAAAGGCAAAGCGTTTATTATCCATATTCCTAAGAAAAACATTAGTCTCAACCATACTTTATTGATATCGGTGGACATACTTTCCAACTTGCTGGACATTATGGAAAATTATTTGGGCATAAATAAATGCTTAATTAATATGTTTATCTATGTTTCTCATTTTCTCTAATCGGAACATGTTGTTCCGATTCAGTTGATTATCATTTGGTTGTGACACTCAAGTGGTCCATTCTTTTCTTCCAAATATTTTTCCTTGGCCTTTACTTTATCAAGCTTCTTCTCTAGTAGGTTTATCTCATCTCTTATATTATCCAAATTAGTTTTGAAGACCCCGATAACTTTTCCTTTGGCTTTTGCTTCAGCCAGCTCACTTTCCAACATCACATGCTTCTTGTGTAGCATTTCATACTGCTCAATCCAGCTTTCTAACTCAGCTTGGGTCATTGAAGACATGTAAGCCCTTTATTGCTAATAATTGAAATTGGTTTTCAAAGCCTCTAGCTAATATTGGTTTGTATCCATTGTGTTCCTAATTCTTCTCGCTTTTCCTTAACTCGGTTTTTAGTCGCTTTTTCTTCTTTCAATTGCTTCTCCAAGAACATGATCTTCTTGTCCTTTTCCTTTAGCTATTACTCTACAAACTTTCTCAATTTCTCTTGATGCTGCTCCTTGAGGGATATCTTGCCCACCTTCATTCAGAGCTTTTCCAGTTGTTCTCTTAACTCTTTCTTATTGTTAATCCTCTTCCTCTTAGTTGGTTCAACAACTTATGAAGTCTCAACTTCAAATCCAAGAGTCATGGGGATGGTGACTAATGATAGATTTCTCCATCTTGAATACTTTTCACTAGTATCTGGATCTCTTAAACCATATAATTTCGTCTTGACAAATACTAGAAGCTTTCAATGTTGCTTGATGTTTTACACAACTTTCAAAATAGATTGGTCCTTGAATAATTTGGAGAATTGGGATAACCCAACCATCCTTGGCACATGTTGTATGCCTTCAAGTTGCCTTACAACCAAAGCGGATGCGTAAATGACATATTTAGTCACTCCAATCAGAGGTACCCATCGTCTTTGACCACAACTCATCAAACAATTTGTTGCTCTCATCCACGGGGCTTCCCATTTCACTTCTCCTTGCATAATTACTTGCAATTTTACTTTCTAGTTTCCTCACTCAAGTCCTTCCACTCTTCTTCTTTAACTATCTTTAATGGTCTTTGACTAAACCACCATATGTCGTTCAATACCGGCTTATTGGTTCTTAGATGGCTAATCACCTATATGTACAACAACTGCTTACAACATCTCATTGATCCCTAGCCAACCCTTTTATAATGGTGAGGTTTGGAAATAACACCAATCCGGAGATTCCTAAAGCAAATATCATGCCATTTTCTTTAGCAAATCTAGAGTCATTCTTTCTCTTTTTGAATACCTCTTTGATCATCTTCCACTTTAGGTCAGTAACACTTTTCTCTAATATCTTATGGAGATCTAAAACTTTGATCAATTCAGTCAATTCAGTTAGCACTTTGTCGCACCTTCCATGGAAGTAGACTTTATATAGATTTCGATAGAATTTGTTTAGTAAACTCTTCTAAAATATGACACATGTCTATGTTCTCAAAAGTGAAGCACTAGTACTTGGGGTTCTAAAAATACATCAAGGCTTTAATTTATGAATTCTACATGGACACCTTCGTGATTTCCACCATCCTTTCATATTTCTTCAAAAACTCATCATCACTGATGCTTTTTATGTGTGAGATGAGCTTCTTCAAATTGTTTCTAGTGCAACTTACTTTTTTTATGAGTGATAATTTACTATCATCCAGTTTTAGACAATCCCCTTCTAATAGCTATAGGGATTCAAAATCCAACCCATATTCAATAGAGGTCATCTTTTTAATGATGACCATGCTATTAACCTTAAGTCTTGCAATTCAAGATGCTTTTTAGGGTTAAACATGTCTTAATGCAACAATGTTTATTTGTGGAACATACATCCTATATGTAGGTTTTATATCCTTTTATAGGAGACATTGAGGTAACATTATCTAGTCTCAAAGGGGTCTCTATACCAATCACTACCAGTCCAAACACTCAGCAAAGAGTAAGATAGTTTCATGAACTTAATCCCTAACTAAAAGTCATAGGGTAAGTTGTTACTCCTCCACCTAAATTGAAGTTTCTATGTGTGTGTATTCTGAAGCAATATATCACAAATAAACTAGTGATGCATGAAGACATTCATCCATATCCAACATACATGCATGAGTAGGATAAAACATGCTAAATAGTGAATAAGTAAAAAAGAAATAAACCAAATGCAAAAATTTAAACACATAAAACACATAGAGCCTAGTCCAAAATAGAAAATCCCCAATGAAGTTGCCATTCTGTCGTACATGGGTGTGTGGTGTTGCGATGTCGGGTTTAAGAAGTTGCCACCTAGTTGTTCCGTTCAAGTTCATTGTGTTTCTGAAATTTATACACGTAACAAAAATGATAAATTTTAAAAAATATTCGAGAGTTTCTAAGATCTTGTTAGACAAATATTGAGTTGTTCAGAGATTTATTACCTGAAGATTTGATCTTTTTTTAGTTTTGAATAATTCTTTAAGGGCTGAGTTGTCCCAAACCACAAGTTTTTCAATTGTCCGGCCTCCAACGGTAGAAATCTCCTAAATTCCTATTTAGAAGAGAGAGATTGCTATGCCTAGAGTGCTAGCTCTCTATTAGGTGACTTGCGTAGTTTTTTCTGTCTAATAGACAACCTCTAAAAAATAAGAGGCATAACTTTATATTTATAGAAAATCCTGAAACCCTATAAATGAAAAAATATTTATTTTTCTCTTAAATAATATCTATTTATTATTTAAGGATAATTTTAGAAATTTAATCAATCAAGTCCCTACTTGATTATTCCAGGACTAGAATTATAATTCTTGAATTAAATACATTCTAGTGTTTAATTTCTAAAATTATTTTCAATCAAATCAAACTTGATTAATTATTTTAGTTTAATTTTTGACTAATGGTTCCTAATGTATATGACCCATTAGATTCCAAATATATTAGTCCAAATATAAATTATAATTCTAAATAAAAAAATGTAAAGAAATCAAAAAATTTAATTTATTATCAATTCAATAATTGATTAATTTATGTTTGAAGATTAAGTGTACCATTAACAATGTGTCATGATCTTCCAAATATTAGGAAAGTCATAAGTGGTTTGACTTAACCTTTCAATGACTGATTTTTTTAGTGTAATAATTATCCCTTCATCAATAATGTTTTGATTTAGATATTTTAGCATAGAGTATGTCTGCCATGTCAAATCATATTTGTTCGCATCATTATAGTCATTGATCATTTGAATAAGATTTGAAACTATTTTCAAATCTCATTTCACCTTGCACAAGGATTTAACAATCAATATTATTTGAGAAAACTTATGGAACATTTTCTATAATTCACATAGGGTGATGAATCATCTTTTGGTCACTCAAATACCTTCATATAGTTTATGTTATATCTAATGTCTGTCCATTTGTTACCTTTACCAAGATAACATATAAAATAATCAAAACAACTGTCACGGGAGCCTTTCCATGGACACAAGTGATATCTCCATATAGAATTCTCATGTGGATCAGTTTAATGTACTTGTCTTTGACAAGCACCAACATATTAGTTATAGGTATCTCTTATACCTCAGCTTATAAGAACAACTGCTTCTTTCCATAAAGAAAAGAATATAATATATACCAGTCTCTACAGCTATAATAAATGTCTAATATTTAAGAGAGCATCGACCAAGAACATTCTAGAAACAATGCTTTGATGCAATAAGAATCCTATAATTATAACAACTTTATAATTTCTCTTGCAAAACATTTTTATCTCATAGACTTTATTTTTACTTTAGATTCATAATCAAATATCAGATTTGTCACACCTGGACATCGTGGCAACCTGTTAAAATTTTTCAATGAAAAAAATGGATATCTAGCATCTTGTTCTTAAAGGGAAAGGTCTAGGAAGGTGGTGATGACAATTGTGAAGATCGCATTGCACGTGTGGGTGGTTTGATCGATGTTTTTTTTTTTGTAGGGAGTTTCCTTTTTTTTTTCGGAGGAAGAAGACAATGAATAAAAATGAAAAAAAAAACACTATTTCTGAACTAGGGCGGCTGTTTTTCAATATGGTCCTCCAAGTTTTAACATTTTTTTAATCGGGACCCTAGGTAGAATTGTATTTAAACCCCTGCATTGTGGCGCCTTTTACAAAATGATCCATAGACTTTAATCTCTTGTAATTTTGACCTAAAGTGGCTTAGAAATTTAATATTTCTTCAATTATGCCCTTGATCTCATTAATTAAACTATTTCCAAGGTCAATTAAGTCCTCAAACTTATCAGTTCTTCAATTAAACTCCTAATATCATTAATTAAACAAAGTCAAAGTTTAATTAAAACCCTAGACTTGTCAATTCTTTCAATTAAGCTCATAATTTCATTAATTAAACTAATTCAAAGTTTAATTAAGTCCCAAATCTTCTCAATTCTTCATTTTAGCTCATAATTTTATTAATTAAACTAATTCAAAGTCTAATTAAGTCCTCAATCTTATCAAATCTTCCATTTTCTACCAAAATTGGCTCTTAAACTTATAATTCCACCTTGATTAAATCCTCAAGATTTTCAATTTGTGTTCTCTTGACCTAAACCTCAATTTTTCTTCATTCGTTTTGTTTTTTTTAGTGAATTTATATTGTTAAAAATTCATTGGTTTCCAAAACTTCAAAAACAATCCCAACATTGACTTTCACTCATCATGAAAACAACTTCAAATTTATTGGTTTCTAAAACTTCAAAAGCAATCCCAACATTGGCTTTCGCTCGTTGTGAAAGCAACTCGATTTCATTAATTTTTGAATATTTCAGAAACAATCCCAATATTGGCTTTCGCTCATTGTGAAAACAACTTAATTTCCTTGATTTATGAATACTTTTGAAACTATCCCAATATTGGATTTCGCTCATTACGAAAGTAACTCAAATTCATTTATTTTTGAAACTTCAGAACAATCCTAAGATTGACTTTCGCTCATTGCAAAAGCAACTCAATTTCATTGGTTTTCGATTACTTCGGAACCAATCCCAGCATTGTCTTTTGCTCATTGTGAAGACAACTCAAATTCATTGATTTTTGAAACTTTGGGACAATCCTAACATTCACTTTCGCTCTTTGTGAAAGTAACTCAATTTCATTGGTTTCCGAATACTTCAGAAACAATCCCAACATTGGCTTTCGATCATTGCAAAAGCAACTCAAATTCATTGGTTTTCAATACGCGGAAAACATTCCCAACATTGGCTTTCACTCATTGCGAAAGTAACTCAACTACATTAACCTCACATCATATTCATAATTCATCCACATTTCTTTCATGTTCAGTTGTCATCATTAATATGAAAATTCAAATTTATAGGCAATTCAAATTTATTGATTTCCAATAACATCAAAAACAATCCCCACATTGGTTTTTGCTCGTTACGAAAGCATTTCAGTTACATTAATCTCACATCATGTTCAGAATTCATTCACATTACTTTTATGTTTCAGTATTCATCATAAATTCAAAAATTTAGATTTAACCTCGTGCGTTGTAGACTCTTTCACTTATCTTCTTCTCTAGTTGAGTGAGCTCCTCCGATAGAAGATCCTTTACCCAATGTTCCCCTCTAACCATTTGAATATTTTTTGTCCGTACATTCCTTAAAAAACTTACATACTCATTCTTTATACAAGAAATACTTCTTTTAACTTCATATCAAAACTCATTATGTTCAACAATAAATGACAAAACACTAGGACACTGCGTAGTGTTTCTCTCCCCTCTAGAGTTGCAAAACTCATTTTATTTGGGGTTTATTTCTTTAGTGAGGTAAGACATATTTACACAATTTATATGAAGAAGGTTAAACCCAATTCTGCCATTTATATGTTTAAATTCATCGAAATACTATGGCCTGCGGGTTTGTCCTGTAACATACAACCCGACCCTTCTCTAGTGTTTTATCCATATCTGAAGTTATATAGCTCCAAATAGAGTAAGATTTGTTCTATGTAAAATTTAACATCATTGAACATATTTTTCATAAAGACATTTACCCTAAATTTTCTTAGTCGTAAACCTAAATGTTCACTTTAAGGTTTACTGCACATTATGTCCAGAATTTTCCAACATCCAATTATACAACTTTCATGATGGGAAACATCCCAAATTCTTCCTTTAACTAAATTAATGTCTGGTCGCAAGTTAATTAATTACACTGTCCAGAATTTCAGTTTTGTATATCTCACACAAAAAATTATTTTCATACCTTTCTTCCCCTCTTTTTAACATCCTTTGTATACAACACAAGTTATTTCCTAGCAATGATCATTCTTGAGATTTTACATATTCAAATTTATCTTCATAAGAGCATGCACCACATAAATTTGTTTACATATTTAAACTTCAGCACACTATAGTTTCTTATAAGATCTTACACTTGTTATTTTACCATGCATACATAACATAGCATAAAAAAGGTCCTCCCCATCATTTGTTCATGCCTGGCCGAAGGCTTTCAAGCCTTTGTTTAGTCATCTTGTTTTTTAATTTTGGTAAAACATTATCAAGCCTTCTTCATCTCCCCTTCACACTCTATCCTCACCTTCAATCTACTCAGAAAAATCCCTTAAGAACTCTAATCTAAGAGCTAGTATGTTTGTATAAAGCTTACCTAATGTATTTGAAATTGCTTTAGAAAGGTTTAGGTTTTTCTTAGCTGCATTTTCTACTCTCAAAACTCCTCCCTCAAATCTTTTGGCCTCTCTTTATCTTCCCTCTTTAGCCGCCAACCTCCTCTCTTCTTCTCCCTCAATTTGTTTTGTTTTTGGTGTTTAAATCTTCACTCAAACCTCTTATTTCCTCTCATGTAATTGTTTGCATGTGTTTTTCTTTATTTGTTCTTGAGAGAAAGTGCTGAAGAGAAGAATGTCCTTTTCTTTTCGTCTCTTTCTCTATTCTACCGCCATCCCTCTTCTTCTTCTTAATGTTGACTGGTTTTTTCCTTTTTTGTTTTTGTCTCTCATTTATTTATATATTTTCAATTTAATCCCCTCATTCTTTTGTCTTTCCATATTAGACCTTAAATTTCTCCAAACCTATTTATGTGTGTTTCAATACTTTACGCTAAAGCTTTGAAATTTTACTAATGGGAATTCTTTATTCACTTAATATCATGCATTCATTTTCTAGGGTTTTACCATCAATCCTTGTCTACAGGCTTGGCTTCTTTTACTAGGAAGTCTACTATGAAAACTTTCTCTTATCTTCGTGATTGATTTGTTTATAGATTGGGTTCTGGAGATGTTTCTTTACGGTATGATAGGTGGCTTGAGGAAGGTTTGTCAGCTGAATTAATCCTAGTAGTACATATATCGGACATTGATTTGAGGGTAAATTAAGGATGCTTGGTTCAATGGCTCCTGGAATTTTGACAAAATAGTTATTATTCTTCCTATGCAGATAAGGGAACGATTGTTATCTATTCCAATTCCATCTAACACAAACTTAAAAGATTGTGTAGCTTGGAGTTCTTCTGCAGGTGTATATAAACCCAAGGCTGCTTATACTTGGTTGTTACATCGCTATAGAGAAACAAGGTCTGATGTTAAACGGGGATGTCTGATTCATCTTAATTGTCTAGAGAAGATTAGGACGCTGATCTGGCTTGTTTTTCATGGAAGCCCTACCTACTAATCACCTTCATTCTTGTTAGTTATTTACTTCAGCTAGTTGCATGCGCTGCCAAGCGGCTGATGAGACAATGCTCCATTGCTTGCGGGATTGTGGTGCAACAATGAGTATTTGGAGCAAAGTAAGTTTGAATAACATGTCTGGGTTTTGGTGCAATAATCCAACAGATTGGGTTATGGTTTTTCCTTCTTTCCCGGATGTTCATTTGTTCCTGTGTACTTTTTGGTGGATCGCATCAGAGAAACATTATCTCGTTTGGGAAAGTTTATGATGGTGATGAGTGGCTCCTTAGGAACATCTACATCTTAATAGATAACTATAGTTCGAACTTGATAGGGTGTATTTTTTCTAGGGCTTCTTAGTTTGTTTGTTATTTTCACTGTACCAAAAAAAACTACACAAAAGGTATTGTTTTCGGTAGATGAAAATGAAAAAACATACAATTAATATGAAGTTTCTTCCCTACATAAGGGTTTAGATTAGCAATCACAGCATGCTGTATCTCTTTCATTTAAAAGCCTCCACCTCCATCAAGAAAAGAACAAATTCATCACCACCATATATGGCTTGTGGTTATGCACTCCAGAATTGCTGCTTCGTGAAATTGAAGGATATCGACCCAAATGGATAAGGAATTTTATGAATAGCTCGAGTTAAGTAAATCTTAAAATCAAGGTTGTCAATTCCGTTTTGATAGGTGTTTTGTTTTTTTAATTATAATGGAATGTTTCAGTTTCGGAGTGTTTCGACGTGCCGTTTCAGAGTTGTATTGTTCATATATATATATATATATATATATATATATATATATTCAACAAACATAATTTAAATTCAAGAAATTAATTATAAATTATGCAATACAAACACAATACCAAACAAATATAATTTCAAAATTTAAAATATTTCTAAATAGTCAAGATTAAATAGATCTTTAACTTAAAGTAATTCAACTTAAACAAAATATCAAAATATTATGAAAGTAAAATGTTTTAACACAAATATTTTAAATATAAAGTTAGGTCAATGTTATCAGGGCTAATGGAATCTAAAGCATCCCTTATTTTGCTCAAATTCCTACAAAGTATAAACATGAAAAAAAACAACATGAATATAAACCATATATATTAGTGATAAATCTAATTTAAAAAAATTAATATCATTGTTAATGAAAATAGTAATAATAATTTTCAATATTATTATTCATATCATTGTTATTGAAAATAGTAATGAAAAAGAGTTTTTTATAATTGGGTGATTTAATTAATTAAATTGAACACAAGGTTCAATTTGATTCAATGACTTTTCAAAAGCGGAAAGGAACATGTGGAATGAAACCGGAACATTCCGGGTGAAATTTAGCCGAAAAATTCGGAACGGACTGAGATTTAAAATGAGATAAAATTTGTTTCATTTTGTTCTGTTTTTTGAATTGGTACGGAATGTTTCGGCCATTCCGGGCGAAACGGAACATAATTGACAACTTTGCTTAAAAGCACAAAGTTGGGTTCCAGGGTAGCTATGATAATGCTCTCCCCAACCTCGAAATTTAATAATGTCCTTAAAGTTTGGAAAAATTGCATTTATGGCAATTAGATAAATTGAAAGTTTGGAGTTTCTCTGTCATCCTTCTCACTTTTTTAGCCGTCGTTCTTCTCTGCCGGAAATTGAATCCACACTCACTTGAGAACTAACATGTATTTAATCTATTCGCTCTCTTCTCTGCCATAAATCAAAGCAATTGTCTCTTAATCTCTTCCCCGCCAGAAAGTGCATCTCCTCGATTACAAGTTTCTTTTTCATCTTTCCATCGATACCCCCTCCATCCGCCAGTTTCATCATATTTGAATATATCCATTTTGATTTTATCTTATCAACATCAAGAAATCCAATGCTCAACTGATGGGGACACTGAACCAGAAACATTGGTTACGTACATGTATGATTATAGACGATGGAGGATAACCTAAACCATTGAGAAATTAAACTTTAGCTTATGTTTTTAGGTTTAATTTATATGAACTTTTAGTTAAGATTTATTAATTTGGTTTTATTTGTTGGGTTTGATTGAATTATTGTTGAGTATTTTATTTAGTTAGCCATAAGCCCAGATGCTTGTTCTAGTTAGGGTTTTAGTATTTATATCCTACTTTTCTAAATGTTAGGGAGTTTTGATGATTAATGAAAATATTGCAGACTTTGCATATCTCCAATCCCCTTTCTTCTCTTTTTTTGCTTAACCGCTTGCCGGGGACGGAACCACAAAATTGCTTGACCGCTTTTTATGATCGGCTTGTTTTAACTCGCAAGTGCACGAGTGTGCGATGTAGCAATTAACTCGGTAAGATTGAGGTTATATCCACAGAGAGCTAGATCTGTAAATTAAGCTAGGTAACAAAAAAAACTCAACAGAAATTAAATTAACAATAACTTGGTTGAAAATGATTGATGGATTTGTTTTCAAAGATGAAAATGTGTAAATAGATTTTAAATGACAAGAAAAAGTAAGTCTTGGTCCAAATCAATTTTAATGGTGATGTATTGGTGATTCCTTCAACATATATAAGATAACTCAACCTAATATCAACGATGGTGATATTAGATCGGAAGATATTACAATGAAGTTTAAAAACATGAAGATTGATTATTGCTTAAGAATGAACAAGTATTTTCATATTAAGTAAGACATTGAATCAAGCAATCTCTATACCAAAACTAAGGTTTGTGCATAAAAATTCAAGATTATAACATTACCTAAATGATTTCTAAAATTTCTTTGCAATAATAAAACATTCATGAAGAAAATGAAAAGATAGACATTAAGATTCATTCATATCTTAAAGAACTCACCTCAACCACCATCATCCTTGATTTGGATCCAAGAAGAAGATTAGCCAACCATGATTATATATAATAACACTTTAATAAACATGAAATAACTTGAATCAAACTGAAATAATGAGTTTTACAAGCTAAAGAACCGAAATCTATAAAGAAGAACACAACACAATTTCAGTAAAAATTCAGACACATATCTGACTCTAACTTTGGACAGCAATTCGACCCTTTTCGAAGCCTCCTTTGGAGATGACTATTAGAGACATATTTATAGGACATTCTGTTAGCTTTCCAGATCCTTAAAGAACATCTCATTTGGACATCTAAGTCAAATGTTATGGGCAAAACACCAAAAGGTGTTCTGGAAAATCAAATCAGGCCAGCTTGGAGAACACTTTGGTGCACGTTGTTCTTCCTCTTTTGTGAGCTGTCTCTTTCTTCTTTTTAACTCAAAATAATGTGACAATGTCCCCTCCAGCTTTCCATCCATGTGCTTGCCCTCTTGGGTCAATGAATTACCCAAAATAAATCAAATGTTATTTGTTGTGTGGACATGTAAGATCATGGATTGTGCTTGGGTTGATTTGGAGCTGATTTGAGGCTGATTTGGGGCTGATTTTAAGCATCAAATAAGGATACAAATGTACCTATTATTTGGGCTAAGATTGACATTAAAACCTTGAGTGTTTGATGGTTGAAGTTTGCACACAACATAAGGCAAGTTTGGGTTTGAAATAGATCATATGATTTTCTTTTCTAGAATTGGAATAGAATTGATTTTTGGGGCAAATTTGGAGCACTTATTTGAACCAAGATTTGCTTCAATCTTCAACTAAATTTCTCTTCAATTCTTTGTTTTGAATTCCGACGTTGAATTTTCTGAAATAATTCATTTAAGCTCCAAAAACCTATCGAAACATTAAAAGAAACTTCATTACTAAAAAGCACATCAATTATTATAAAAAACCCAAATAAAAACAATAAATACATATGTAAAATAAAAGATTTAATGATACTTTTGATGCACAATCACACCCCCCAACTTAGATTTTGCTAGTCCTCAAGCAAAACAAAACATAAAACCTTTGAAATAAAAAGAATAATAATAACATAATTAGGCTCGACTCATCACACTTAAAGGACCTATCATGCAAACATTGGTGTCTTTAACTTAGTGTACACAATAACGAATAAAGAAAAATAAGCATACTCACATTCTCTAAATCAAACATCCATACAAAATTCCAAATTCAATCGTATTTATCATGCAACCAACATAATTGATTCACGCGAAAACTCAACTTGTAATCTTCCCTTCTCACTACTACAAAGGTAGCAAACTAGAGAATTATCTATATATATTCTTTTCTTTTCTTTTCTTTTTCTCTTTTTTTTTTGATGATATTATTTATTCCTTTTCTTTAAGTGGTCACTTCCCTTTTGACGCGAATATAAACATTTATGATGAATGCACCCGGTTACTCACAAAGTCACAAACTTAAAGTGCTTTGCATACTCATATTTCAAGCTGCCGTTTGATGTAAAGATAAACATTTGTGATGAATACCCCTAGTTACTGAGCAACTCAAAACATTGGAGTATATAGAACTTTGTACACATTTGTGTAATAATGATTACTCTATTTATTTAAACCTTGTTTAGGACTAGATCAAAAGGGATGATCACAAGTAAAGCATCACACTCATCTTTCATGCATAATCACACAACTCACACAACTTTTACAAGGAAAGATATATTTCAATAATCTTAAAAAAAAGTATGCTATATCTTGTTTTATAAGATATTATCTACCCCAAATTAAAGCATGCAATGTTCAACACAATAATGAATCCAAAAATATAATGTTGATCCTAAACAAGTCTCATTCACATACAAATGCAAGTTTTTTTTTTCCAAACAAGCATGGTCATCTCAAGCATTCAACATAATCAAATATCTAAAATTAAGTTTTACATTATCCTCAATGTAAAAAAAAAAAGGAAGAGAAGAAAAGTATAAAGATTAGAAAACTGTTACTCCCTTTTTTTTTTTCAAGGATGAATGCCTGATTGAATTGGATATGAGCTGACTTCTTGCTTGATTTATTTTTTATCCTGCATATCACAACTAAAAGAAAACATTAAATTTTTTTTTTGAAAAAAAAGAACCTCACACCCCCCAACTTAAAATAATGCATTGTCCCTAATGCATGAACAAGAAAATATAAGAGATGGAAGAAAGAGAAAAAAAAATAAAAAAAATGAAAAAATAAAAATAAAAACTCATTACTTCTGATACTACAATGGTATTGGATCGTCAAGATCCAATGTCTCAACTTCAGCTCCAAAGTTTTCAAGATAAGGTTTCAATCGATGACCATTTACTTTGAAAACATTTCCATTCTTAGGATTTTCTACCTCAAATGCACCATGCGCAGATATGGATTTAATCACAAATGGACCAATCCATTTTGTCCTCAACTTCCCAGGAAAAAGATGTAATCGTGAATTATAGAAGAGAACCTTTTGACCAACATGAAAGGATTTTCTAAGAATATGTTTATCATGCAAGGTTTTCATCTTATGTTTTGAAATTTTTGCATTTTCAAATGCATCATTTCTCAGCTCATCTAATTCATCCAATTGAAGCTTTCTATTTTTGCCAACCTTGTTTTCATTGTCATTGAATTGCTGGATGGCCCAATATGCACGGTGCTCAATCTCAATAGGGAGATGACACGGCTTTCCATAAACTAGCCTATAAGGAGACATTCCTAAAGAGGTCTTGTAAGCAGTGCGATATGCCTACAAAGCATCAACTAGTCGTAGGGACCAATCTTTACGGTTTGGATTGACTGTTTTCTCTAGAATGTTCTTGATCTCCCTATTTGCCAACTCAGCTTGGCCACTAGTTTGTGAATGATAGGGGGTACTGACCTTGTGAATTACACCATATTTTCTCATCAAAATCCCAACGGGCTTGTTACAAAAATGCTTACCCCCATCACTAATCATAGCCCGGGGCATGCCAAAAAGAGAGAATATTTTCTTTCAAGAATTTGACCACAACTCGATGGTCATTGGTTCGAGATGCAATGGCCTCTACCCATTTAGACACATAATCAACAGCTACAAGGATGAATTGGTAACCAAATGAACTTGGAAAAGGTCTCATGAAATCAATCCCCCAACAATCAAATATTTCCAAAACAAGAATGGGGTTTAGGGGCATCATGTTATGCCTAGTAAGGTTACCTAGTCGTTGGCATCGGTCACAACACAAAAGGCATGGACATCTTTGAACATGGTGGGCCAATAAAAACCACGCTGCAAGATCTTGGCAATGGTTTTCATGGAAGAGAAATGCCCACCACAGGCTAATGCATGACAAAAATTAATGACACTTGGAATTTCATGATCAGGGATGCACTGCCTAACAATTTGGTCAGGGCAGTATTTAAATAGGTAGGGGTCATCCAAAAAAAAGGTACGCACGTTGCGTAAGAATTTTTGTTTGTCAAGTTTAGACCAATAAGAAGGAATCTGACATGTGGCTAGGTAATTTCTATGTCAGCATACCATGGAGAGCCAATGTAGGAAACAGTACCTGCACAAAATAAATTTTCATCAGCAAAGATTGCTTGACCGCTTTTTATGAGTGCCTTTGTCTATCAATGAGAAATATCTATTGGTCTTTGAGTGCCTATCAATGAGAAATATTTATTGGTCTTTGAGTGCCTTATTCGAAAATAAATTTTCGAATAAGGCACTCAAAGACCAATAAATATCACAAGAATAATCATTATGGACAAGTTCACTCTGAGTGCCACCAATATGAAAGGTTACTCTAAACACGATGACTTTGATAAGCGAGTCTTGAGTCCTAACAAAATAGAAGCCCCCACTTTTGACGGTCGTCATGACCCTTAGATATTTGATATGTGGATTCATGATATGGATAGATTCTTTGAGTGGCATAACTTGTTTGATAATAGGAAAGTTAGATTTGCTAAGATAAAACTCATTGATGAAGCCAAAATTTATTGGAGAGAAGTTGAAGATTGTTTAGAGATGAGAGGTAAACCTCATATGATTGGATTAAAACGAAACAAAACCTTCAGGAGAAGTACCTACCCCAGTCTTATAGGAATAAACTCTTAGACCAATGGAATAATCTAAGACAAGGGAATAAGTCTATCAATGAGTATATAACACAATTTAACGATTACATGATGAGATGTGCCATAAAAGAGAATGAAGCCATGACTTTGCGTAGATTTTATAAAGGCTTGAAAGATGATCTTAGAAGAGAAGTTGTATTTCAAGGTGTATCTACCCTTGACCAAGCTTATACCTTAGTTAAAGACTACAAGTTGGTCACAAAGAATCAGTGGAAGAATCGTCAGGACTCTTATAGTATCCCTACCAGGTCCCAATTCAGAAGTAGTGATTCTTTGTTAGGTGCTCCACCCCATAAACCTAATCCTAATAACGCCCAACTTTATAAGAAAGAAAAGGACAAACGAGTTGTCAATGAAGTGTCTAAGGTGAGTTCAAGAGTTAAGTGTACTAATTGTCTAGGTTTTGGTCATATCTCTTTAGATTGCACCTCTAAACCCTTAGTCATCCAAAAATATAAGGATATAGGTAAAGAGGAATATTATAGTGTTAAAGCGTATGAACCTAATCTTGAGGATTTTAGTGACCTAGATAACAAGGATGTGCAAGAAGAGGGACCTAACACAATGAGTCCACGTGAGCTTGAGAATGAGGTTAAGAAAGAGTCTGATATGTCTGCTTTAATGGTAGAGGAAGTTTTAGGAAACTCTTCAGTGGAATCACCCATAAAAATAAGTATGGTCTTAGAAGAGTCTCATGATATTAGTCCTCCTAAATTACCTGATTCCTCACCTCACATGCTTAGTGTCCAGCACATCATAAGTTTATAGCAACATGTTGAGTTTCTTGACCCTTTACCACATGCACGTGATGAGGAAGATGAAGATAATCCTAGTTTACTTGATTATGTCCATACCATATCTACACAGGTTTCAAATAATGTTTATCTCATTCCACACCCTCAATCATTTAGTGTTCATAGTTACAAACCTGAGAAGCCTATAGAACACCTTCCTATATCTCCTCACTATAGGATGTTTAAGTTAGCTAAGTCGTTACCATGTAGGGTTCATAATTTGGATATTGAGATCATGAAACAAATTTAAGCAAGTAATGAACAATACAAATTTCGAGCTGATTTACTTAAGTATCATGATGCACTTAATGTTGAAGATTATTTCATGATACAGATTAGGTATGAATAGTGTCCTTTAGAAACAAATCATAATTGCAAGTAAGTAGTGCTACACTATTCAAAGTGTTGTAAATGATTGAATCAAATAATTATGTCATTAAATTGCCATTTAACTTTGATATTAGCTCTACTTTTAACATGAAGGACCTCATTATTTATAAAATACAACCTATCCTCGATGCTCCTTTTGATACCCTTACCTCATTATCCATATCTTTGGCACAAAAGGAACATATTAATGCTATTTTGAATGCACAAGTTGTTTTTACTAAGGATGATGAACTTCAGCAAATCCCAGTATATGGGCTTGACGACCAGATTCAGACTATACTTGGATTATTAGAGAGACATCATAACAGCTTGATCCTTTTCTTTGAGAGCATTATCAGAGCTGCCTTGACCTATACTCAACGGGGTCGAGTTCTCCCAACCCCGGGAGAATTAATGGGGACGTCGAACCAGAAACATTGGTTGTGCACGCGTATGATTATAGACGATGGAGGATAGCCCAAACTATTGAGAAATTGGGCTCTAGCTTATGTTTTTGGGTTTAATTTATATGAACTTTTAGTTAAGATTTATTAATTTGGTTTTATTTGTTGAGTTTGATTTAATTATTGTTGGGTATTTTATTTAGTGAGCCATAAGCCCAAACACTTATTCTAGTTAGGGTTTTAGTATTTATATCCTACTTTTTTAAATGTTATGGAGTTTTGATGATTAATGAAAATATTACAGACTTTGCATATCTCCAATTCCCTTTCTTCTCTTTCTTCTCTTTCTTTGCTTTCTCTTTTTAGTTTCTTCTATAAAAGCTTTTTTCTTTTTTACTTTAATTCTTATTATTTGTTGTCCCGCATCATCAACCTTCCAGAGGTTTTTTTTTTCATGAATTAACAAATAAAGTATTATTTAACTCATAAAAGTAAGGGAGTTAACGGGATGGATAGTCCCTTCAAATCAAATAGTCCAAGAGTTTAAATAACAATTCAGAAAATCTCAAATGAAAAAACAAAAAAAAAAACCGCCATAACTATAGCTTGTGTGCTTTAGCACAAGTATCGGTAATCAAGCTGGCAATTATTTTAGTGCTATTTTCATGGATCCTAAAACCAAATTAGGCAAAGGAGATGGATTAAGAATCTAAGATGCGTTCTATGCTCTCACCTCTTCTAATTTTAAACCTACTAAAGTTCGTTTAGCATTATAACCAAAACCAAAGTTACAACAATATTTTATCCCCGAGTGGAAAAATCAGTAGCAAACTGAAGAACCAACTTGGAAGGTGAGACAGTGATACGCAGCTTGGTGAGCTGCTGTCACGAAGAACCCAACACGCTACAAAGAAGAATTTGAAGTATCTTGAATAAGGGGAGTCATGCAAGTCCGATGGAGTCAAGCAAGTTGGTGTCAAGAATGCAAGTCAGCTTCCGATTCAATGGGAGAAAATAAAGCAACCACTTCTACATTATTTGCATTCTAAGTGTAACCTTGGATTTCAGCTATAACTGCTGAAAGTTGTTATGGTTTAGCTATATTTATATTTATCAAGAGGAATACAAGGATATTCTGACTTTTATCCAAACAATACCTTATGGTACGTTCTCACCCTAAGAGAATTCTAGTCTTACTGCAATTGTGTGAAGCCCTTGACCGGGACCATACCAGACAGTCACCACTCACCAATGTTGCTTCTCTCAGATACCAAATAATTGACAGCTGAAGAGAGAAACTGAAATTATTTTCTAATCAGCTCTGTTTCTTACAAAGAAAAACACTCATTAAGTTGTTCTTCACAGAACCAAACCCAACACAGGTAGCATGACAAAGTTCAAAGAGCATGGGAGAGAAGAAAAACAAAACAATTTACTTTAGTATGCAAGTTCAACAGCCTCCTACTGAAACAGAATCCTATCATGCCCTTTTGGCAAAGTCGCCAGCATCATCTTCGTCCTTGTAACTTGCATCCAATGCATCATCTGGGTTTAAACCACCACCACTACTGTCATTGGCACCAAACTGATTGCCGCTGCCATACCCCAACCCAGCATTTCCATCATATCCACCATCAGCATTGGTGCTAGCATAACTATCACTGCCTCCAACTCCACCAGCAATGCCATAATTCCCAGCACCTCCATCAAAAGTGTTTTGACCAGCATAATTACCATCATTACCACCATAGGTTGCATTTCTTCCACCATGGTTACCACCATCATTTGTGCCATATCCTCCACCAGTTCCATATCCATATCCTCCACCAGTGCCATATCCTCCACCATAATTTCCACCACCATAGCTGCCATAATTATTGTTAAAGGTACGCTGTGGCCGTTCGGTTGCATAATTCACCCTAACACGGCGACCATGAAGATCCTGTGAGAAGGAAAATTTGAAACAAAATGATGTAAGCACAAATGACAAGGAATGAAAAAGCAGGTGATACAAGAGATGAATGTAATTTCTATCAACTAAGTTAAATGACAGACTTGAGGCAATGAGAGAGTGATGTTCAAAGAAAATTAGAAATTATGCAATTCCCTTTCTTTTGTCCCTGTTTCTCTCCTCAATTGAATATCAAACTAAAGAGAAAATGCCAATACAATTCTGCACTTCTCTTGTCTCCACTTCCAGCCACAGTCAAAAGACAAACAATGAAGTAGCAAATTACCTGTCCATCCAGGGCCTGGATGGCACTAGAAGCCTCCTCACTAGAAGTGTAAGTAACAAATCCAAACCCTCTGGATCTACCAGTTTCACGATCCATAATGATTCTTGCTGCAACAAAATAAGACTAAATAGCATTAAACCCAGACTGAAACGCCAGAACACATCTAAGAAAGGAAACCAAGAAATAAGCACACTAGCAACAACCGCGCAGAGACACAGGTACACACAACCACAGGCAAATACCACATATTTTGGCTAATCCATTCATGTACCTTCGACAACATTGCCATATTTATCAAAAGCCTCTTTCAGACTGTTGTCATCTGTCTGGAAAGAAATACCTGCAATGAAATTTGATAGATATCAACCAGCAACAGCATTAAAATACAAGAAAAACATAATAAAATAAGATATGCACCTCCAACAAAAAGTTTTGAAGATGACATGCATCTCATTGCTTGATAGATGGATGGTCTAGATGCAGAAATCTCAGAAGCCATCTGCCTGCTAGCCGTCTGCCGGAGCATATTTCCCATTTTGGTAAGAAACGCCATTATAGCAACCTAAGTAAAACAAAGGCTTGGTTAATAACTAAAACTAAACTAACCCCATAAAAGTAACGAGGACATCTCACTGTAACATCATTTTGCTCTCTTTTTTTTAAATTGAAAAATTGAATTTAAAACAAATAATCAATAAATCATAACCCATAAAAAGCTATACCTAGAAAAAAGCAACAAGGGATTTTATTTTATTTTAAAAAGGAGAGAAGATTAGCGATGGTTTAGATGGAGAGAAACGTAGGACACTAACATCTATCTAAATAAGCATATGACCCTGTCTTTGTCTGAAACAAACAACAAACTCAGTGAATCTCTCTCTTCCTGATCAAGACCGCAGAGCAAAAGAAGATCCATTAAAATATTTCGTTCTGGATACATCAAAACATAACCCAAAAAGTCACAATATTTTTTTTCATTTTCATAAACCCTAAAACACTAAACACAAATCAAATCAGTCAGAATCAAAGCCCATCCAAGAAGAAACCAAAGTAAAAGAAATGAAATAAATAAATAAAATAGTCGAGGATCCAAGAAAACTAGGGTTTACCTTTTTACGTTTTGCTTCACTCTCTCCCCCTCTTTTGAAGAAAGCGACCTAAACCCTAGCTTATTATAACTAGGAAGCAAGAGAACTGGTCTTGACCGTTGGATTAGATGGGTTTATATAGGAGGGTTGTTATAACTAGGAAGCCAGAGAACTGGTCTTGACCGTTGGATTAGATGAGTGTCTGTGAGGCTCCGTATCTTTGTAAACCCTCAGTGTGTCCACGTGTTCCCCTATTAGTGCTTATTTTTTTAATTTGTTGCAGGGCAGCTAGCTTTGATGGGAGATTTTATTAGAGAAAGTTACCTGGTCCTCCCAACATTTAATTGTGATAACACTTTATTTTTGTTTTTATATAGAAAAAAAAAGGCTATATTCAAGTTTTAATTTTTTTCAGATAAAAATATTATAATATCACCACAAAATATATTATATTCTCTTCTTAACTTTTCAAGTATAATGATATTATTTAATACTTAAATTTTTAGTATAATTAACATATTAATTCGAGTAAGATGTTAATATAATTTTTTAAAAATTTAATATAATTTTTTAAAAATTTACCAAATTCCTAGTAAAACACGTTTCTTCATATCATTTTTTCATATAAAAAGCATATCTTTAAAATCATTTCTTTCAAAGAGTCCAATCATTCTAGACTTAACCATTTCTTCATATCACCGGATTAGAACATATCCAATCATAATTTCACTTCATATCTTATAAAATAATTTTCAAGAATAATAATAAAATAAATACACAAATTCATATAGAAACATTATAAAATAAACACATGCATTTTAAATTTTAATATGTTAAAGTAATTCTTATTGTTATAAAAGCCTACTACGATATTTTATTTACAATATTATAAATATCTTAAATTTAAGCATTAATTACCTATCAAAATTACATTGCAGAAGAATTTTAATTTAAAATTACATTTTCATTACCTAAACAAAAAACAATTAAAATATCAATTACTCTACATGAGGTTGCAAAATACCTGAAATTGATTTAACACATGATGTAAATAAAACCAAATAATAAAACATACAAAATAATAAGCCAACTTCAATAATATGTCATGGTCTTAATTAATCCTCTCAAGCAATTCTATAATCCTATTGAACCATCTTGTCAATTCATATTTTATGGTTATCAAACAAAGTGATGCCATCAACCCATTACCGAACACTACTCCTATTATCAGGTAACTAGCTTTATTATTCATTACCAAATACTAATCTCATTATTGAGTAACTAGTTCTGCTTATCCATTTCTAGACATTAGCTCCATTACCAGATAACTATTTTGATTACTCATTACCGGTTAACTAATTCTAAATATATTATAATTAAAATAACAACATATCATATTTAAAGAATTTAAAGTTACTTGACTAAATACATTGTTAAATAAAAGTGTCATGGTGTCAAGCACCTACCTGATATATGAGCTCTAAATGCACTACCTTGTGGTTGTACCATTTTGATAACCTCTCTTATGTCAACATAAATTTTTAAATATTACACTTTATCCATTTATTATTGGAATCTCTTTTCAAATTGTAACATCCTCATTTTTCTTAATCATGTAATGCACAACTTCGTTCCTAAATTTAGGAAATCATAAGTCTCTTTTTTGAAATAGTAATAGTTCACTGTTAGTTAGAACGGACGATCGTTTCACATTAGCATAAGTAATTGGTTGATCGGATACTACTAAATTTCATTGGTATTCTTAACGGTGGAACAAACAGTCATTCAGTTTGATCGATCGAATTAGACAGTAGCCAATTTTACTATTCCTCCTATCAAACGATCAACTGATCATTTGGTAATCTTAAATGGTTGACTAATTTGTACAATATATCAAATATCAGTTCATTTTTTTTCTTACAATTGTTTCAATTCACATAATACTCATTCTATTTTCATGTTAAAAAACATCAGAAAATCATAAAAACAACATTTCAAACAACCAATTTTTATAACTCAATTTTTACATAACACTAATGCATTCATTATTTCATATATCCTATAATCATCCAAACTAATCTCTTTAGATGAGTTCCTTGCCAAGTAAATAATGCAAGAATAACTCAAGTTCTCTTCACTTTTTCTTCCTTTAATCCCTCTAAAACCTTAACTTTCAAGTTTTAAAACTTTGTAACCCACCCAAAATTTTCTTTTTAATCATTTAATAACCCTTTTGATCACTCCAATTTAGCCTATTCTAAGTGGTTTCATCAAGAATTGAGAAAAAGAAATCAAAGAACTCTAACCTTTTTTTTTTCTTGCAAAGTTGTCAGCCATAAAGGTGGGAGGGAGCGTTTATAGTTTAATTTTTTGTTATTTACACATTGACCTCAATTTGTCTCATAAATTTCATTTTATCCCTATTAATTTTTCCTTTCTAACAAATTAATACTATATTATCTTTTCATTTCATTCAATTTCACTTTTTTTGTCTAATTAAATTCCTTTAACTTAATTTAATCCATTTTATCTTTGGATTAATTTTTATTTATATTTTACTAACTCGGGAAAACATTTCTAACTTTAGTTTACATCAAGTTTTCTTCATTCTCCTACAAAACAATTACATTAAATAAAATCGAACACAAATCAAAAGAAATCGAGTTACCTAGCAATTGAAGAAATCTTCTTTAGTATATTTTGTGTCTTGAAATCTCCTCTTCTTCTCTTGTAGTTAGTAAAAGTCAAGTACGAGAAACCTCAACCTTAAACAAATGTTTATACAAATCGAGATGTTAACGTTTATATTTACTAGTTTTTTTTGTTTAATATTGATAGTTTTGAAAACCAAACAAAACCCCTATCAAATTTCCTAAAACAAACCCATTTTTTTACGTGAAACTTTTATTCCTGGATGAAATAACCCTAAAAAACATTGTTGTTGCCTAATTTCTTTTGTTAAATTGTAATTATTTAGAATCCCCAACATCTTTTTCAATTTATAAAAAAATTATTGTTTTGTTTTCAAAACCCTAAAAAAAACTAAAATTTTGTATTTATGAGTTACTATTCACATGATAGATTTAAACTCTAATTCTTTTAATCTTTAATTAACTTTTTTTTAACTTTTATCTAATCTTTAGTAAATTTTTTGGAATTTAAAAAATTTTAAATTTCATTATGAACTATAGGAGTGAAACTTACATCGAAAAAACTTATGGCATTGATTATATGATGTACATAAACATAATGTTCATGATCAAGATGACAGAGGAATATAACTTCAAGATGACAGAGGAATATAGTTTTTTATGATGTTTCCACATTGCATGATGATGAAGGAGACATTCATTTGTATATTGATCCAGGCCTCTTGGAACTAAGTATCTTCATGATTATGATGATGATGTTCATATGAGGAATAAGGTAATGCTTTTAGTTTATAAAGATATTGGTGGTGGTGGTGATAATGATGATGATGATGATTGTTTGGGGTTTGAGGTTGTAAAAGATGACAATGTTAGTATGAAGTGTGAAGTTGAAAATGATAATAGTGTTGGCATGAAGTGTGGGTTTGGATGATGATTATGTTCAATCAAATGAGAAGGGTTTTTGATGCAGACCGGGTGGCAAGCTCATATTTGGGGCGCGTAGAGCACCTAAAACAATAAAAGGGCTAGAAGTTGTTGGGTCATAAATTTCACAACTAGGCACTTTAAGTTTCTTACGTAACAATTGGAGTTTTATTCCCGTTTCCTCATTTAGCTTTTATTTCCCTAATTAATTCGAGGTTGTTTGCTTTAGGAGTCTAAGAGTTTAGTTTTCTTTCCGTTTCTTCATTCAACTTTTATTTCCTAGTTAATGCAGGACTATTTCCTGAATTAATGGAGTTGTTTTAGGAGTCTAAGAGTTCAGTTTCTCTATTTATTTGATGGTAATCGCTTTGCGACAGACAGATGAAATAAAAACAAAAACTTCTTTAAGTAGTTAACTCAAATATATCTCTTTTTTTCTGTTTTCTACGGAATTACAGATCGAAGAAACCCTTGTGTGTTGGAACACGTGTGAGTTCCGTTCTAGTCTGCATCAATTTTGAAATTGAAAATGAAGATAAAGATGGATGGATTGACATCATTAATAGTTCTAATGACTTTGTAATGAGAAATAAATTAGATGATGGCTCTAATTTTAAGAATGAATGAGAATTTTGAGTAGTGAGAATGATAATGCCTATTAAAGAGATAAATCTAACAATAATGAGGATGAAAATAATAGGGGTAAAAAAAGAAATATATATCTAACCTTTAAATTCAAAAGTAGAAGATTTTGGGTTTTGATTGATAGGTCCATGGAATTTCAAGACTGTTAAATATTCAATAATGTGTTTCACTTTAGGGATATGTTAAGGGAATATAAAGCTAAGCATGGTTATCAACTAAAAAAAACTATTAATCAAAAGAAAAAGGTGGGTGTATATTGTTTAGATAGTGATTGCATATGGAGGATTTATATATCTTTATTATATGGTAGCAAAACTTTTATAATTAAATCATTGAAAAGTAAACATATTTGTATTAAGTCATCCACTATCAAGGTAGCTACCTCTATATGGATAGCTAAAAAATTGCTACCTCTAATTAATGATGAGCCTAACATATCTAATAAAGCTTTTAAAACCATTCTAAATGATAAATTTAGAATAAAATTGCATCCAATATAGTAATGAAGGGCTAAAAAAAGCTAGGGAATTTGTAAAAGGAAGTCATAATGAGTATCATAAGAAGTTTCATTGATATGTTTGGTTATTAAAATAGTTTAATCCTAGTTCTGATGTTTATTTAGGGTTTGATTCTAATTTTAATGTTGATATCAATTCACCTTAAAAGTTCTAAAGAGTTTATTTTCGTTTGAAAGACATAAATGATGGATTTATAAATGATTGTGCACCTTTAATGGGAATTGATGGTTACTATTGAAAGGGTCCCTATGAAGGAGTGTTCTTGGCAACAGTTGGTCTAGATATAAATAATGGATTATTTCTAGTTACATATACTATTGTAGAGGCTGAAAATAATGACTCTTAAGATGATTTATATATGTTTTGTATGGCTTCATCAAAACTAGAATCATCCACAAACCATTTTGCATAATGTCTAAAAGACAAAATGTATGATGAACTTTATATTTTGTGTAACTCGGTATTTGCTTATATGCTTGTGTGTTTATGTATTTGTTAATTTTTTTTACTAGGTCTACCTAAAAGTGGTGTAAAGATTTTTCTTAAAGCAACATATAAACATTATATAATTCATACTTATGCCAACTAAAAAAATATGAGATTTCACGGGTTAAAGCTTAAAATTGGGTTTTGGGGTACATCAAAATCATTTTACATACCCCAACCACTATAGCCATATGAAAGACATTGGTGATATTGATAAAGATGTTGTTAATTGGTTAAAGAATATCCCTCATGAGTCTTGGGCTAGGTATTTATTCGACCATAAAGTTAAAGTTGAATATATAACAAATTATATGGTCAAATCATTCAACCATTAAGTTGGAAAGCATAAAAGTATGCCAACTGTGATGTTACTTGAGAAGATTAGGTTGGAGATGATGCCTAGATTTCATAATACGTTTGAAAAGTAAAGAAATTTAAGAATGATTCTTACAAGTGTTGATGAGTACCAAGTGTTCAAGAGACAAACTAGACTTTCAATTAATTTAGAGAAGAGACATTGCTCATGTCATAAATGGACACTAACATTGGATTCCATATAGAAATGTCATTTCTTGTATGGCTCATTAAAGAGTAGATTAAAAGAATATTGTTATAAGTTCTATAAAGTTCAAACTTTTAGGAGGACTTACAGTGAGATAGTCCTACATGAAAAGGAGGTGATTGTTTTATCTCCAACACTTAAAAGAAATGTGGGTAGTATTAGTGTGTTTGCAATGTAACCAATCAGTTGGTTATAAGTGACATCGATTTTTTTCATGAAAATATTTTTTTTATTAATAAAGGTATTTTTTATTTTTAATAGCTATTTATATTTTATTAATGATTCTAAAGTAAAAATAAAATTCTTGGAACAAAAATATTTTGTAAATAAAATTATAAAATTATAAGATTCATATTGTATCAAAGTATTGTTTATAAATGTTCATAGTCGATATTCTATTTAGACTTGATATTTATTAGAACTATTAAGACTGATACATATTTTTTTTTTTTATGAAATGAAGTAGTTGTTTTTATAAGTTGAGGTATGATAGATACTTAGAACTAATATGTAAGTGCTTATTAGATGACATGTACACTAAACTAACTCACATGAGGATTCCATATGGAGAGATCAATTGTTTTATCATGCTATGTTTTACACCTAGATATAAATAGGACTCTCCAAAATAGGTGAAATGTATGGAAAATTAGAGTTACCACCTAATAATTAAAGGAAACTAAGGATTCTAAGCATTGGTTTCAAAGATTTAGGTAAGGGGTTGGTTTTGCACCTCCCAAAGTGATGTCGTTAAGTTGTTTATCGCTTCATTGTTGACTCAAAATCTCCTTAAGATCTTAGGCCCTGTTTGTTTGCTGGAAAGTAGTTTCCTTTTGGAAAGTGAATTCCGAAAAAGTGAATTATTTTCTGATGTTTGGTAGTGTAATGGAAAATAAGTTGGAAAACACTTTACAGTGTTTGGTTATGTCATAGAAAATGAGCTGGAAAATAACTTATTAATGTTTTATTTTTCTCAAGTTTATTAAAATAATGAGGAACAAATCTTACAAATTAAAAAGTTGAATGGGAATTAAATTGAAAAAAAAATATAATTTCACAAATTATCTCAAATAAAATAAATAATAATCAAAATAATAGAGATCAAATCTAAAAAATAAAAATAAAAAAATTAAAAGATGAAGAAATTAAAATAATAATAATTAACATTTCATAAATTATTTCAAATAAAATAAGTAACAATCAAAAAAATGAGGACCAAATTTGATACATAAAAAATTTCAACAAAAAAATGATAAGGAAAAAGCAAATAACAATTATAAAAATGAGGACCAAAGTTAATATAAAAATTAAATTTTAAGAGATGAAATTGAAAAATAAATATTCAAAACAAAATATATATATATATATATATATATATATATAGCAATCAAAAGTTTGAGGACCAAGTTTGATATAATCAGCAAATAATATAACATTTCTAATTTTTTCACAACTTCCGGAAAGTGTTTTCCACCCAAATTTTCCAGGAAAACACTTTTCTAGAAACCAAGCCAAATTTTTCTTTGACTGGAAAGCGTTTTTCGTTGACCAACTTTCCTAGTGGTAAACAAACATAGAAAAATTTGAAAAGTAATTTTCTAGAAAATAAACTTTAAAAAACAGACATAGCCTTAAATGATCCTTGAAATCAAATGGATTTTTCTCTCTCTAATTATTTGATCAATGAAGTGTCGGAAAGGTGTAAACTTGGTGATGGAAACCTTTTGAAAGCACTTTAATTCTTCAACCATACTGCAAGTAGAAGTAGATTCTTTCGCTCTCCATCTTCTTTATATGCCATTCTTTTTATTTGTTCGGGATCTTTTAATGAAAATCAAAATGAAAGATATTTCTTTGACAACAGCCTACCACATAACTTCCCTCTTTCCACCTAAGCATCCACCATCGACAGACTCTTACAAACCCAAACTGATATGGTCCATCCCTGGCTGGAATCGAACTACCCACATAGATTCCAACCTCTTTAAGCCTTGTCTCTGCTAGCCATTGAATTGCCAACACAAACCCACTGCCCTTCTCCCCATCTCCCAATCCTAATTTTTTAACCAATTACTAACCACCATCAGCTACTTAAATAATCCAAAAACTCAATCTAAGCTCTCATTAAAACCAAACACTTTTTAACCTTAAATTCCAAAAAATAAAATTCAACCCTTTTGGGTTCAATTTAGTGTTTTGAAAATGGGAGAAATGTCAACATGAGAGAAGATGTTGGTCGAAGAGAGAAATTTGATTTGTAGTTTGTTGGGATTTTCAATAGAGTAATAAAGTCATTTCAGTAGATTTTAAATTTTTTGTTTCCCAAAGATGTAAATTTTAATTTCTCAAAAATCAGTAGGCAAGTACAATTTTGATAAAATTATAGGATGTTATGGATATTTTTCCTTTAAATTTACCATATCAAAAAACACAAATAAGTTAAAAATGTTAATTTTTCAAAATTAAATTTTGGTATGAAGAGATAATTCTGGGGTCAAATAAATACAAAATTCTCACTAGGGATTCTTAGTATTTGTCTTATATTATCTTGAACTCCTATAAATTGAAGAAAGTATTTTTTTTTTGACAAACTCTAATATTATTAAAAAAAGAACTTTTTAGTTATAAGACTAGCCTTGGTGCCTACGCTTCGTCGCGAGGCTGAGTTATGTTTTTCAAAAAATACTTATTAGGTGCCGAAATGCGGTAAAATATGACATAAAAGATCAGTCATGACAAACCTGTAACCTTAATAATCAAGTCGAGCTAACCTGAGATATTCTGCCAAATCGGCGACCCAGATCATAAGATTTGAATAACTTGATAAAAAAATAAAAAGGATTATAATGCCTATCTTTTTTTAAAAAAAAACCTTTGACTCGAGTCATTAGATCTAAAGCACCAAATAATATAGATATTATTTGAAGAAAAAACTCATTTAGATAAGAGGAGCTCACAAATAATGCATTATAATAACAATTTTGGTTAAAAAAGAGAAGATATTTTAATTTTATAAAGTTTTATATTATTTGTAGCATTTCTTTAAGAGTTTTTAATTATAAATATTACTAAATATTAAAAAATTTAAACAAAATTTTAAAAAATAATAGATTATGATTTATTATATTTTTACTTTTATACATAATTATATTTGTTTCAATCATATAATCAAACTAACTTTATTTTTAAATAAAAAAGACAATATATTTTTTTAAATGGAAGAATTAATTTAGTTCTTGGAAAGGTGTCTCTCTTTTTTTTTTCTTATTAAAAAACAAACATTAAACCTTTTTTTATATATATAACAATATGACATAAATATATAGTTGAATTATAAACATTTACAAAAATGTATGTAAAATAAAAAGGAAGCTGCAGTTTTCATACCTTTTATGTAAAATTCCAAATTGGGCACGAAATTACTATAGTTTAGTAATAAGAAAAGGTTTTATTACTCCACAAGGGAATGGAAGGGTGTCTTTTTTTTTTTTAGATTAACATGAGTGTTTAGGTTAGTTTATACGCATCTCAACTAATCCTACGAGCCCTGAAGTTAACGATCATGTAAGTCTCTAGTGACTCTGAAGTTTGTGAGACTCGAATTGGTAACCTCTGAGGAGCAAACTCAAAGTTTGACCAATTGAATTATACCCCTCATAGTTGGAAAGGTGTCTTTTTTTATTTGCTTGGTGGGAGGTGGAACTCAGCTGCATTGTTGCTATATTTTCCTTGATAATAAAGGCATTGTTTGATCAAGAAGTTAGAACAACCTCAACCAAAACACTACTAGTTAATGAGTATTAAAATTCAAAATGTTTAGCAACAAGCTGATAGGTGGATAATCAATTAATTTATTGGTTCAAGCAATTTGATCTATTTTTTAAATTAATATAGATTTGGTAGCTTAATATGTAAAGTTTAGATGGTTGGTAGCTGGTGATGTCAGGTGTGTCAAAGTGGCTGATAGCTGGTACTTGTAAAAAATCTTCTTTGATAGATGTGAGACATCTCAAATATTTAAATATCTTTGTAGAGAGAGAAAGTACAATGATATTTTAGAAAGATAAGTTATGAAAATATCATTGCTGAAAATGTTAAGAATGAAGATATTATGAATCTTGAGTTTGAATGATTCATGGTAGCCCATGAGTCTTGTTCTTTTGTATAGAGAGGAGAATGAAATATAATTTTACTCTTATGATATTTTAAGTTGTATTCTACTTAAAAGAATATATATTAAAGTAGTAGCCCGAGTCCACAAGGGTGTTAAGGTGTTGGGCAACACGCCTAACACTAGCTAGGCAGCATGCCCAACAACAGGCGTGCACCCTAATGGTGGGCTCAAGCTTTCATGCTCGAGTCAATGCACTTTGATAGAAGCTAGGCTCGAGCGTGATGGCTCAAGCCTTTAAGGATGTTTTTGAATCATTTTAAGGTTTCATGAGCTTTTTTAAAAGAAATTTAAACACATTAAATTTAAATTCATCACTTAGTATTGTGTACACGCTGCACACTTGAGATAAGTAACAAGAGCTTGATTGTAGAGTTATTAGCCATGTGATTGATTTTACGTTTAAAGTGTCTCTTACTAATTAACATGAGAATTGACAGAAGAGTCTTCTCTTGCCGCTCGTATTTTGTTCAATGATTAATACGACTATAAATAACAATATAGAACAGAACCTAAAAAAATTTGGCAGCAGAAAGAGCAAATAAATCAAAGGCTTTTCATCTGAATCCCGACAAAAGTCGTAACATCTCTAATGAAAAAAAATAAATAAAACTGCAGAGAAAATACTTCCATCACAGCTGTGGTGATTTTGATAACAAAAGTTAAGCAGATTGTTGCGATGTCGCGGTCGCACAAATTAATTACCCTAGCTTCAAACACAACACACAAGATAGTATAGAGCAAGCAAGGGGTCGATCCCACGAGGAAGATTCAAGTCAGATTTTTATGCTAGATGATATGCAATTTGGGGGGGGGGTTGGACGTTATCTAGGCTAAAGCAAAAGAAAACAGAAAACTATCAAACTAAATTTAATAAAATCAGAAAATTATCAAGAGAACAAACCTTGGTCACAAGCACACATCCACCTACAGAAATCAGAACTGATCATGGAAACGAAACATCAATTTATATTCTGAATATTTATCTCTTCTTAACATTGGTTAGTTAACGGATCCGCCGTATAACTAGCCCTAACCATCAAACAACCACAGTGTCCGCACTAGTAATTTAATTCAATGGCAGCCTTAAGAACTAGATAAGTTGATTAATCAAGAAAACATAACTGTCCGCAGTCTATGTTTGATTTGATTGAATGTTCTCCCTAAGATTAATAATGTAGATCCGCCACAATTATTAAACTCAGTTGCTTCACAAGTTCATATACCACAACTCCGGTTTTGATATCAAACTTAACAATAGATTGTTTACAATAATAACTTAGAGTCCGCTCTAGCAATTAAAATAAACAATCATAGGAAAAATAAGCATAGGAGAACAAACATATTCATCATATAAACTGAAAAGAAAAGGTAAAATAAATCTCACAGTTCTTGAAATCCGAAGGTTTCCGTGTCCTTGCAACCAAGAAAAAGTGTTTAGCCTTGCATGTTTGTTGAACAACTAATCAAAAAGAAGAAAGAATGCATAATTTAAGGTTTCTTAGAGGAAGGGGGCGTTTTTCTCTCCTTGGCTGGCTGCTCCCCTTCTCTTCTCTCATTCTTTTTATATCCTAGGAAACCCTAGGTCTCTATTTTACAAAATAGTCCTCCATTAAGTAGACTGTTTACATTTAAGTACTTCAATAACTATTTTCCTAAAAAGGAGAAATAGCCTTGCATGAAATCTTCAAGCTTTGATTTAGAGGAGCTAAATTGCTGAAATAAAAACTTGGATATCGGTTTAAATGCTTCGGAATGTCATTTGGACTCGTTTCTTCACGAAACCTGTTTGCTGGCAGAATTCAGATGTCATCTTTGAAAAATCATATCTCCCTCATATGACATCTTTTTTGGCTGAAATTTTGAGCGTTTATATAAATTTGAGTCATGAATCCAAAAAAATTGAGTTTGTATCAATTGGACTTCTGTAGCTCCAGATATTCAAGTTGGAATGGCCAAAGGTCAACACTGGCAGATTGCGAGATTTGACTTTGAAGGCTGCGATTTCCATGCTCTTCCTTATTTTATTTTCTTGCCTTAGATGTCCAGAAAGGTATGGATGTTACCTTTTTAATTCCACTAGAATCACTTCATTTCAACCTCTAGAGCTCACGCTCTGCACAAAACATCGACTGAAGGTCAAATCTGCCAATTATCTCCAATTTACTCCTTTTTGCATCTTTCATCCAAAAGTGCCTTCAAAACATAAAACAAAGAATATCAAGGCATTTTATATATAAAACATAGGCAAAACACTAGTTAAATATGGGTGAAACTATTGAATAATATGGTTGCATCAAATACCCCCACACTTACCTCTTGCTCGTCCTCGAGAAAGGATAGGTAAAACCAAATTGAAGTTAAATTAAATGAAATCACTATGACTAATCTTCTAATCTCCCATCAATATCCAAGAATATATGCATTATAAACAAGAACACAATTAAGAAGGATAAAGAGTATAAATTTTCATGAATTTATTTACATGCAAACTTCAAAACTTAATTAATCGTCGGGATTTAAATGAAATCTATGCCATGCCAAAGTGATAGGTCCTCTCATTGATATACACTCCAACACTCACGTGTTTAGGGCTTATGTGTTTAAATCTCTCAAATTCAATCAATGAATATGTTCTACTATAAGCTTGCTCTTCAATCTCATCTCCATTAATAACATATTACAAACAATGCATGAATCAAAAGGTCTTATTTTTTGGTTGTAATGGGGCTAAGGTAAAGGTGAGGTAAAAGAGAGTAAAAGAAAAAGGTTCAAACCAAAGAAAGTAGAGCATTCTGAAAAATGATATTTCAAACAAGATATTCCATCGAAGCACATAAATTTTCCATCTTTAATCACCAATGCTTAACTTCTTTTGATTTCAAGCTTTTTCAATATAAAATCTTAAGAACATAAAGGAACACTTTTTTCTTTTTCTTTTTCTTTTTTCTGTTTTTTTTTTTTACCTTTGGCAACTTTGCCCATCTTTTCATCAAACATCACTTCTTCTTTCTTTTCACATAATTTCCAACCATAATTCCATGAAATATCACTAGTATATGCTCTACTAATCCTTGGCCAAGGGAAAAGGAAAACATATATAAAGTTAAGGCTTATACATGGATAAAGCAAAGAAAAGATAAACAAGCTCAAAAGGGGTTTACTAAGGATAATATGCTTTAGGTTGGCTTTTTGGCTCAAATGGTTAAAATTCCTAATGCCTTTATCATCTTCATGTATGTATGTAATATGAATGTAATCTCAACAAGATATGAAGCAAGTTCTAAAGATACATATCATTGAAAGAAGGCACAATCAAAGAATATAATGTTGAAGGCTCAAAAGCTTGCATTGGTATAACACTATAAAGTCAACATGGCATATTCTCAAAGTCAATCCCTAAACCAATTAAACCTTAAAACTTGCATGCACACTCCTTCATTCGATTTATATCTTCATCTATCTCAACTAATTCTCATACATAATACTCATATTCTCAAAAACCAATGGGAGTTCAAAAGATCAAACATAATTTTTTTTTTATTTTGAAAAATAACAAAGAAAACCAAAATTAGAAAACCAACATTCTCCCAATACCCCCACACTTAAAACATAACATTGTCCTCAATGTTAAAATAAAAGAAAAGGAATATTGGAGTATGACAAAAATAAAGTAAAATGCGAAAAATAAAAGACAAGGGAAAAAGAAAGCAAATCTGTTTTTTTTTTTTTGTGCTGGGTTGCCTCCCAGTAAGCGCTTTTGTTTTATGTCATTGGCTCGACATGTTGCATGCTTATTCTTCATAGATTGGTTCAGCTAACTCCGCAGAAGCGGTGAGTTCTGTCGTCCAACCTTCATAGAAAGGTTTCAAGCGATGCCCATTGACCTTGAGTACTTTGTTGGTTTCTAAACTTGTAATTTCAACTGCACCATAAGAAAAAACATTAGAAACAACAAATGGTCCAATCCAACGAGAGCGTAACTTTCCAGGAAAAAGTTTCAAACGCGAATGATAAAGAAGGACTTTGTCTCCAACATTAAACTCTTTTCTTGTAATCATTCGGTCATGGAGACTCTTAGTCTTTTCTTTATAAATCCTTGCATTCTCGTAAGCATCATTTCGAATCTCTTCCAACTCTTGCAATTGCAACTTTCTTGCAATCCCAGCAGCATCATAATCCATGTTACATTTTTTAATGGCCCAAAAAGCTTTGTGTTCAAGCTCCACCGGTAGATGACATGCTTTTCCATAAATCATCCTATAAGGTGACATTCCTATAGGTGATTTGTAAGCAGTCCGATAAGCCCAAAGTGCATCACCAAGTCGTAGACTCCAATCTCGCCGGTTAGGTTGCACTGTCTTCTCCAAAATGGACTTGATTTCTCGATTTGAAATTTCAGCTTGGCCATTCGTTTGAGGATGGTATGCTGTGGAAGTTCGATGAGTCACATGATATTTGCGTAACAATGCTTCCATTGAACGATTGCAAAAATGAGTGCCACGATCACTAATGATAGCTTTAGGGATTCCAAACCTGTCAACTATGTGAGTCCTGACAAAATCTAAAACAACCTTAGCATCGTTAGTTCGTGTGGCTTTCGCCTCAATCCATTTGGACACATAATCAACAGCAAGAAGGATATAAAGATTGCCAAAAGAAGAAGGAAATGGACCCATAAAATCAATACCCCAAACATCAAAAATTTCACTCACAAGAATATTTGTTAAAGGCATTTGATTCTTGTGAGTGATATTACCTGTTTTTTGGCATTTTTCACATGATTTGCAAAAATGATATGCATCCTTAAAAATAGAAGGCCAATAAAAACCACTTTCAAGTACCTTGTGGGCCGTTCTTTTTGCTCCAAAATGCCCACCACAAGAATGAGAATGACAAAAGGTAAGAATGGAATGAAATTCATCTTGTGGTACACATCTCCTAACTACTTGATCCACACAAAATTTCCACAGATAAGGAGTATCCCAAAAATAATATTTAGCATCAGCTCGTAACTTGTCTTTTTGGGATGTAGACAAACCTGGAGGGAATTCTTTGGTGACTAAATAGTTCACCAAATCAGCATACCATGGTCTTGTAGAGGAATGTAACACATACAACTGCTCATCGGGGAATGTCTCTCTTATTGTTTCGGTTTGTATATCCTCAGTCCTTAGTCGGCTCAAGTGATCAGCCACATGATTTTCGGCACCTTTTTTGTCTTTGATCTCAAGATCAAATTCTTGTAAAAGCAAGATCCACCTAATCAATCTTGGTTTGGACTCCTTTTTCTTCAAAAGATACCTTAAAGCTGCATGATCAGTAAAAACAATGACTTTTGTACCAAGTAGATATGACCTAAATTTTTCAAGAGCAAACACCACTGCAAAAAGTTCCTTCTCAGTTGTATGGTAATTGCATTGTGCACCGTCCAACATGCGGGAAGCATAGGCGATAACATGCAAATTCTTCCCAATTCTTTGCCCAAGGACAGCCCCTACCGCATAGTCACTTGCATCACACATTATCTCAAAAGGCTCATCCCAATTTGGTGGTTGGATGATAGGGGCAGATGTGACACGCCTCTTAAGCTCATCATGGGCATCTTTACATGCTTGATCAAACACAAAATCCACTTCTTTGGCTAATAGTTTGCACAAGGGTGCTGTAATCTTTGAGAAATCTTTAATAAAGCGTCGATAGAAACCTGCATGGCCAAGAAAAGAACGAATTTCCCTCACGCAGGAGGGGTAAGGCAATGATGAAATAACGTCTATTTTAGCTTTATCAACCTCTAATCCACGTGAAGACACAACATGCCCAAGAACTATTCCTTGTTCTACCATAAAATAACACTTCTCATAGTTTAAGACAAGGTTAGTTTCAATGCACCTTTTCAAGATCAAAGATAAATTTTCTAGACATTTATCAAAAGAATCACCATACACCGTGAAATCATCCATGAAAACCTCAATTATTCTTTCAACATAGTCAGAAAAAATACTCATCATGCATCTTTGAAAAGTTGCAGGTGCATTACAGAGACCAAAGGGCATTCTCCTATATGCATATGTACCAAATGGACATGTAAATGTAGTCTTTTCTTGATCCTCAGGATTAATAACAATCTGATTGTATCCACTATATCCATCAAGAAAGCAATAAAAAGACTTACCTGCTAGGCGTTCAAGCATTTGATCCATGAATGGTAATGGAAAATGATCTTTGCGTGTAGCAAGATTTAGCTTTCTGTAATCAACACACATTCTCCATCCACTCGAGATGCGAGTAGGAATGAGCTCATCATTTTTGTTTTTCACCAACGTGATTCCGGTCTTTTTAGGCACCACATGGATTGGCGCAACCCATTTACTGTCCGTGATAGGATAAATGACTCCTGCATCTAACAGTTTTAAAATTTCAGCTTTCACTACCTCCATCATAGGCGGGTTCAACCTCCTTTGCATTTCCCTTGTTGGTTTCACATTGTCCTCCAATAGTATGTGATGCATACACATTGAGGGACTAATGCCCTTGATGTCAGCTAAAGTCCATCCAATGGCCGTCTTGTGATCACATAACAATTTCACAAGTTTTTCCTCTTGCGTATTTGTCAAACCTGATGCTATAATAACGGGAAGTGTATTGTTTTCGCCAATGAATACATACTTCAAATTATCGGGCAAAGGTTTCAATTCTAACTCGGGTGCCTGTAAAATAGATGGCAAAAGCTTTTTATGTGAGAGTACTAAATCAACAAAGACATTACCATGGGGAACAGTTTGCAATGATTGCAAAGCCAATGCTGATTCGTGCACGTTTTGGGGAACACATATGTGCCTCTCCATCTCTTCTATCTCGGTAAAATCATAGCCATAGCTCAAAGCTACGCTTAATCCATCCTCACAATCAAAATCAAAAACTTGCTGCACACACTTATCAACTTGGTCATAGCATGTGATAGAATGAACATTGCTATAAGGATATTTCATTGCATCATGAAAATTAAATTCAATCTTTTCATCTCCTACTTCCATAGACAAAGTATCCTTACCACAATCTATCCTTGTATTGACAGTTTTCAAGAATGGTCTCCCAAACAATATAGGAGTGCTGTTTGATGAATCACAAGAATCATGTTCCATATCAAGAATATAAAAGTCGCATGGAATGACCAAACTATCAATCTTAACTAGGACATCTTCTATCACACCAAGTGGGTAAACAAAACTACGATCCGCAAGTTGTATTACAATGCTAGTTTTATTCAAAGGCTCAAGACTAAGAGAATCATAAACATGTTTGGGCATAACACTAATGGATGCACCTAAATCGCATAAAGCTCTTTTAAAACTAGCATTACCAATAACACATGGGATAGTAAACGCACCTGGGTCTTTTTGTTTCAAAGGCAGATTCTTTTGAACAACGGCAGATACAACTTCACCCATACTTACCGTTTCATGACCTTTCAGTTTGAAAGCTCTCTTAGTAGTACACAACTCCTTCAAGAATTTTGCATACTTGGGAATTTGCTTGATAGCATCAAGCAAAGGAATGTTGAGTTCTACTTTCTTGAAAACCTCTAAAATCTCTTTTTCTTTGTCCTCTTTCTTTGACCTAGAAGAACTCACAGGAAAGGGTGGAATTGTTTTAAAACTGGAAGTCATTGATTGAGGACTTACCTTTAGAGTGTTGGTCGTGGTTTCAATTTGTGAAGGAGAAGGATGTTTCTTTTTTGTACTCAATTCAGTTTCTATCTCTTCTTCTTCCTCCATCTCAATTTGTTTCGACCTTTTCTCTTCAAGTTCTTTCCCACTTCGCAGCATGATCGCACTAACATTCTCTTTTGGATTCAATGCTTGGGAGGGCAATTTTCCATTCATTTGTGCTTCCAATTTCCCCACACTTGAAGCTACTTGCCCCATTTGCTTCTCCAAGTTGTGAATACTTGACCTTGTTTCCTGTTGAAAAGACATGACATTTTGTTGCAAGGTCACAGTGTTAGAAGCCAAAGTTTTCATCATCTCACGAAGATCATCACTGGATGACGACCCCATAACATTGGAGTTTGTGAATGAAGGGGGTTGTCTTGCTTGATAATTCTGTTGGGGCTGAAATCCATGGGGATGGAATTGTCGGCCTTGATTGCCTTGTTGAGGCTGGTTCCCATACCGTAGGTTGGGATGATCTCTCCATCCAGGATTGTACGTGTGGGAAAAAGGATCATACTTACGCTGAGGTTGTCCATTGAATGCTCCATCAACTGTATTAGCTTGTTCAATGTAATCTTCTTGCATTGTTGGGCACATATCTGAAGCATGTCCTTGTAAGGAGCATATGCTACAAACTTTCACCTGCTGTACATTGCCACAAGCCAAAGAACGCACAAGAGAAGTAAGATCATTAACTTTATTCTCAAGGTTAGAAATACTTATCTCATTTACTCGTTTATTTGCAAAGTCTCCACGAGTGCCAAACTGTTTCGAGTTGGCTGCCATGTTTGAGATCAATTGGCGTGCAGCCTCGGGTGTCTTATCTACCAATGCCCCTCCACTTGCAGCATCAATGATACTACGGTCAGTAGGCATCAATCCTTCATAGAAATATTGAATGAGCAGCTGATCAGGTATTTGATGATGAGGGCATTGAATGCACAGTTGCTCAAATCTTTCCCAATACTCGGAAAGTGTCTCTCCATGAGATTGTCGAATCCCACATATTTCTTTCCTTATGTTGGCAACTCGAGATGCTGGGAAATACTTCTCAAGGAAGATCTTCTTCATGCCATTCCACGTTCCAATTGAACCTGGGAGAATGGAGAAAAGCCATACCTTTGCTGCCCCTTTTAAAGAGAAAGGGAAAGCTTTCAACTTAACCTGTTCTTCATCAACTCCATTCGGTTTCATGCCAACGCAAACCATATGGAATTCCTTGAGATGAGTATGAGGATCTTCTCCTGCAAGACCATTGAAAGTTGGTAGCAAATGTATAAAACCAGATTTGAGCTCAAAGTTTACATTATTGTCGATGTTTATGCACAATGGCTGATTTTCCACGTTAGGAGCAGCAAGCTCCTTGAGTGTTTGTTGTCGTGCAACAGCCATGGTGTTAAGGCGAGCTTCCTTTCGTAACCTGCGTAAAGTTTTTTCTATTTCGAGATCCAAATGCACTTGAATTTGATTAGTAGAACGGGTTACTGGCATAAATCATCAAGAAAATTCAAAATAAACCAACCACACAAGAGATCGAAAACAATGCAAATTGTACGAAAATCCTACAGTAGAAAACAAAAACTGCCTAAAAACCCTAGAAAACAGCGGAATTTGGCCTCGATAGGGTGGGGCTAGTGGTTTACCACTAGTCCTGTTTAGAACGTCGTTTCCCTTCAGGAAACAAATGGCCGATACCTAATTCCACCAAACAATCTGTTTTGAACAGTACCGCTGCCGTAATGAACAGTACCGCAGCAAACAAAAATTCTGTTTTTTTTTTTTTCAGAAAAAGAAATAACAATCACAGCAAATAAAAATAATAGCACAAGAATCAACTAAAATTACTTCCCCGGCAACGGCGCCAAAATTTGTTGCGATGTCGCGGTCGCACAAATTAATTACCCTAGCTTCAAACACAACACACAAGATAGTATAGAGCAAGCAAGGGGTCGATCCCACGAGGAAGATTCAAGTCAGATTTTTATGCTAGATGATATGCAATTTGGGGGGGGGGGGTTGGACGTTATCTAGGCTAAAGCAAAAGAAAACAGAAAACTATCAAACTAAATTTAATAAAATCAGAAAATTATCAAGAGAACAAACCTTGGTCACAAGCACACATCCACCTACAGAAATCAGAACTGATCATGGAAACGAAACATCAATTTATATTCTGAATATTTATCTCTTCTTAACATTGGTTAGTTAACGGATCCGCCGTATAACTAGCCCTAACCATCAAACAACCACAGTGTCCGCACTAGTAATTTAATTCAATGGCAGCCTTAAGAACTAGATAAGTTGATTAATCAAGAAAACATAACTGTCCGCAGTCTATGTTTGATTTGATTGAATGTTCTCCCTAAGATTAATAATGTAGATCCGCCACAATTATTAAACTCAGTTGCTTCACAAGTTCATATACCACAACTCCGGTTTTGATATCAAACTTAACAATAGATTGTTTACAATAATAACTTAGAGTCCGCTCTAGCAATTAAAATAAACAATCATAGGAAAAATAAGCATAGGAGAACAAACATATTCATCATATAAACTGAAAAGAAAAGGTAAAATAAATCTCACAGTTCTTGAAATCCGAAGGTTTCCGTGTCCTTGCAACCAAGAAAAAGTGTTTAGCCTTGCATGTTTGTTGAACAACTAATCAAAAAGAAGAAAGAATGCATAATTTAGGGTTTCTTAGAGGAAGGGGGCGTTTTTCTCTCCTTGGCTGGCTGCTCCCCTTCTCTTCTCTCATTCTTTTTATATCCTAGGAAACCCTAGGTCTCTATTTTACAAAATAGTCCTCCATTAAGTAGACTGTTTACATTTAAGTACTTCAATAACTATTTTCCTAAAAAGGAGAAATAGCCTTGCATGAAATCTTCAAGCTTTGATTTAGAGGAGCTAAATTGCTGAAATAAAAACTTGGATATCGGTTTAAATGCTTCGGAATGTCATTTGGACTCGTTTCTTCACGAAACCTGTTTGCTGGCAGAATTCAGATGTCATCTTTGAAAAATCATATCTCCCTCATATGACATCGTTTTTGGCTGAAATTTTGAGCGTTTATATAAATTTGAGTCATGAATCCAACAAAATTGAGTTTGCATCAATTGGACTTCTGTAGCTCCAGATATTCAAGTTGGAATGGCCAAAGGTCAACACTGGCAGATTGCGAGATTTGACTTTGAAGGCTGCGATTTCCATGCTCTTCTTTATTTTATTTTCTTGCCTTAGATGTCCAGAAAGGTATGGATGTTACCTTTGTAATTCCACTAGAATCACTTCATTTCAACCTCTAGAGCTCACGCTCTGCACAAAACATCGACTGAAGGTCAAATCTGCCAATTATCTCCAATTTACTCCTTTTTGCATCTTTCATCCAAAAGTGCCTTCAAAACATAAAACAAAGAATATCAAGGCATTTTATATATAAAACATAGGCAAAACACTAGTTAAATATGGGTGAAACTATTGAATAATATGGTTGCATCACAGATTTAATCTACCATTCTGCAAGAACATTTCGCACACTTAAGGCAACAAAGAGTGGATCAAGTCCATCAAGAACAGAACGAGCAACACGGAACACAGGAGAACCATTTACCCGGAGCCACATTTAGATTTGCTTTTGGCACTGGCTCTGGCTCTGGCTCTGAGAACAGCTTTGGCTCTAGCTGTGCCCGAGGTGATTGAGCTGTTTTAGGAGTTTGCGGCTGTGACTGGTGCCGTGATGATGGATATTGCTTATGAGATAGTGAATAACTTTTATCATCCCCCGTCAAACTTCACATAAACACGATAATTCAGTCATTTCTTTATATATATATGCTACTAAGTATTCATAATGCTAATGTGTTCAATCATTTCCTGATTCATACCTTTTAATTAATTTCCTGCGTGCTAATATCTTGGCTACCATCTAATTCTATATGGAAAGATCCGGTGGAATTAAAAGAAAGACTTGAAAATTCAAAGCGAAATTGACCTCGTTTCTTAAGATGAGCAAAACATTCATGCATGATGTGCAGATTTCTTGCAGTTAATTGTTTTATTCCAAAATAATAATATATAGAGCTTACATTGGAAATGCAAAAGATTTGATACTTTCCCCACTTGCATCTGAAAGACGAGAAAGGCTAGCAGAATGAAGTGATCCTTTGGCAAGAGACCTCTCTTTGTTTCCATCTTCTTTGTCCTCTTTTACAACTCGCCTCATTGTTTCAGCAGCTTTTGGTTGATCAGTTTCACCAAGGTACTCATTGACATTTGATTTCTTTGGTCCAACCTCTGTTGATTTATTAACTGGATGCTGATTACTTGGAGGTTGGTTACTTGAGTAATCAATCAACGGCGTAGAATCACCAGGAAAGCCTAGCTCTCCGGATTTACCCAACCAGTTTTGGTGGTCTCTTGTGAAGCTCATATTCCCCATATAAATACTGAACAATGACTCAGTGGAAGCAACACTCCATTCCATTGGAGTATTGGATATAGTTCTAGCAAATACAGAAGAAGGAATCCTAAAAGCGGCAGAGGGATTTGAATCAGCAGTTCGCTCCATCACCTGTGTTGGAGGAAACTGCGTTGCCGAACCATCATTGGATGTCAATGTATGAGCATGACTAGGTGATTGTTCTTGCCAGGGCACAGAGCTTACCGGAATGTCATTGTCATGGTCCTCCAAAGGAACTTGAGCGTTTGCGCTATGTTTAGGAACCCCAATATCACCTGCATGGGACTTGCTGATTTCATGTGCATCCAACTCAAAAGAGTCTCCAGATGTAGAAGAGCACGAGGAGGACGAGGAGCTTAACATTCTGCTATTGGTAAAATTATCATCTTCACCGAGAGTGGTGGCAGGATACATACTCAAACCATTACTAGTTTCACTCCCATATACAAATTCCTTAACTGGAAACATCTGTCTTGCTTCAGGCTCTGAAGCTTCCATCATATGTTAGGTCCTAGTCAAAGCCTTTAAGAAAATAAGAAAATACTCTGCTTAAGGTGAGAATAAACCTTGTAATACTTTTCTTGCCTCTCAACTTGCTGGAAACAATGATTTAAATACAAATAAAAACTTAACTACTTCGCTAATTAGAAGGACATGGAACGGCTAGTTGACAGAGAAATAGCCCCCACTAATTGACTTATTCCTTCTAACTTTATTGACCAATTCAAAAAAACAAATTAAACAAAATCAGCAATTGCCCACAGCTGAATCCTCATAATACGTGTCCCAGCTCAACCCTCATATCTTGGATTCTTGATAGGCACCCTATTAGACCTTCGTGGTTTATCATTGCCCCTGTCTTGAATTAGAACCTTGTCCTCAAGGTTGAAGGACAGAAACTTGTCACGCAGCTCCTGTGCATTTTCCCACGTAGCATCCTCCTTTGATAAATGTTCCCATTGGACAAGGAGTTCCTCAACAAAAGTAGACCCTTTCCGTACCCATCGGGTTTCCAACACAGCAATAGGTTTTAAAACAAACTCACCATCATCAGTAATGGGAGGCAGTTCTGCGCTGGTGACCGTGGACTCTCCAACTTGCTTCTTCAGAAGTGAAACATGAAAAACAGGGTGTATTCGAGCATCTGTAGGAAGCTGAAGCTTGTAAGCAACCTTTCCCACCTTTTCCTCAACCTTATAAGGACCATAAAAACGGCTGGCCAACTTCTGAGCTGGTCTCCGAAACAGAGATTGTTGGCGATAAGGATGTAGTTTGAGGAAGACTAAATCCCCCACTTGGAAGTTCACGTCTCGTCTTTTGGAATCAGCCCCCTGCTTCATTCGATTAATTGCAGCCTGCAGATTAATTTTGAGCTGACGTAAAAGAGAAGTACGAGAAATCATAGTCTGATCCACCTCGTGCACTGAAGAGGCCCCAATCTGATAATTCGGGATGCTTGGTGGTGGTCGGCCATAGAGAGCTTGAAAAGGAGACATCCCGATAGAGGAATGGAATGTGGTGTTGTACCAAAATTCAGCCCATGCAAGAAAAGAACACCACTTTCGAGGTTGTTGAGAAACAAAACATCGAAGATACTGCTCAACACACCTGTTAACCACCTCCGATTGACCGTCGGTTTGGGGATGATAAGCGGAACTCATGTGCAGCTTTGTCCCTGACATCTTGAAGAATTCACGCCAAAAATGACTGATGAAGATAGGATCCCGGTCACTAATAATGGACTTCGGCATGCCATGAAGCTTGACAATCCCCTCCACAAATTTCTCAGCAACCATTTTGGCCGTGTAAGGATGTGCTAAAGCCAAAAAATGAGCAGATTTGCTTAAACGGTCCACGACCACAAAAATGGTGCTTTTACCATTAGAAGGTGGTAACCCTTCAATGAAATCCATGGTAATATCGTCCCAGATTTGACAAGGAACTGGCAGCGGTTGTAGAAGCCCGGCTGGAGATAAAGTATCAGCCTTATTCTTTTGGCAAACCGTGCAAGAAGCAACATATTGCTGAACCACTCTATGCATGGATGGCCAATAAAATTGTTGCGCCATTCTTTTGTATGTGCGTAACACCACCGAATGACCTCCAGAAGGTGAATCATGGAATTCTTGTAATAGAAGCTGGACAAGAGTTGAATGAGGGGGAATGACTACTCGGTTATTGTAACACACCAAACCATTCAACCATTTATAGGGAGCTCCCGGATTGGCAGTAGCAAGTTTGCCAATACGGATCATGTAAGGATGCTGGTTGGCTTCCTCCTTGAGAGTCTGCCACAAAGATGCTTGAGGAACAAATAGTGCATTAAGGCTAGGGCTGCCAATTACTCTTGATAAGGCATCAGCGGCAGAATTCTCCTTTCCCGGCTTATAAGTGATTTCGTAGTCATACCCTACTAATTTGGATACCCATTTCTGCTGTTCTGGGGTGACAATGCGCTGCTCCATCAAGTACTTGAGGCTGCAATGATCAGTGTGTATGAAAAATTTCCTGCCCAGCAAGTACGGACGCCACAACCGAATAGCTTGAACAATGGCAAGCATTTCTTTGGCATATGTGGACCATGACAGTTTAGTGACCCCCAATGCTCGGCTCATGAATGCAATGGGTCTCCCGTGCTGAGTTAACACCGCCCCAATACCAGTACCTGAAGCATCAGTTTCAATGACAAAAGGTTCATTAAAATTAGGCATAGCAAGCGTAGGAGTTGAAGTCATCGCTTGCTTCAAGGCAAGGAATGCCGCATCTGCCTCCTCTGTCCACCGAAATAGCCCCTTCTTCAAAAGGTTTGTGAGTGGTCGGGCAATGATTCCATAATTGCGAACAAACTTCCGGTAGTAACCTGTAAGGCCTAAGAACCCTCGCAATTCAAGAACATTAGTTGGGCAGGGCCAATTAAGCATAGATTGAATTTTGCCCTTGTCGGCCTTCACACCTTGGGACGTCACAATGTGACCCAAATACTCCACCTCTTGTTGCCCAAACACACACTTATTCAATTTGATGAAAAACTGATGATGCCTTAATATTTCAAAAGCTGTTTTAACATGTTCAATATGCATGGTCCAATTGGGGCTATAGATTAGAATATCATCAAAGAAAACTAATACAAATTTGCGAAGGTAAGGACGAAATATGGAATTCATGACAGCCTGAAATGTGGAAGGAGCATTACATAACCCAAACGGCATAACCAAATACTCATAATGACCATTGTGTGTGCGAAAGGCAGTTTTGTGGATATCTAAAGGATTGACCCGGACTTGGTGATACCCAGAACGTAAATCAAGTTTAGTAAAGAAAGCAGCCCCATATAATTCATCAAGCATGTCATCAACAGTTGGAATAGGAAATCTATCTTTTATTGTTGCAGCATTTAGGGCTCTATAATCGGTACAAAATCGCCAAGTGCCATCTTTTTTTTTAACTAACAACACAGGAGAAGAAAATGGACTTGTGCTAGATCTAATTAGCCCCAATTTTAACATGTCATGAACTTGCTTTTCAATCTCAGCTTTTTGAAAATAGGCATACCTGTATGGCCGGACATTGATGGGCTCAGTTCCTTCTTTGAGGTTGATGTGGTGGACTATTTCTCTTTGGGGAGGAAGCTGTTGTGGTTCTTGATGAATGTCCGCAAATTCTTGTAACAATTGTTGCATATTAGGTCGGTTCATCTGTGGTGTTTCTTCCCCAGCCGGCTGTAGACACACAGCAAAAATAGAATTGCCCTGCTTCAGCTCCTTTGACAGTGCTTGAACCTGTATCTGCTGAATTGGTTGATTGCCAATTCCTTCCAATTGATGATGCTGATTCATCCATGAAAACTTCATTGTCATCCTTTTCCAATCACAAACCACCGTTCCCAACTGTTCTAGCCACTGGACTCCCAACACCATATCCAACCCAATTAGTGGTAACGAATAAAGAGTTAAGGGAAATGGAATACCTTGCAATAAGACGTGCACATTGTCAAATCTCCCCTGACACCTTAGCGGAACTCCGTTAGCCACTTTCACAGCAAAGGGTTCAGTGGGCACCACCGGTAAATGCAATATTTCAGCTACCCGTTCATTGATGAAATTGTGGGTTGACCCACTGTCAATAAGCACAATCAATTCATGATGTCCCACTTTGGCCGAGACTCTCATGGTTCTAGCTGTTGACCACCCCGTGAGAGCATGGAGTGAAATTTCAGGTTCCTCATTATCAATCTCATCATCTTCATAACTGCTTTCAAGCAATAACAGCTGCGGCCCCTTACATTTGTGCCCCAATACAAACCTTTCATCACAATTGAAGCAAAGGCCTTGAGCACGCCTTTGTTGCATCTCAGACCATGTTAATCGCTTCATAGGTGATGCAGACTGGGTTTTAAAAGGTGAAGAGACGCCAACAGACCTGGTGAATGGACGATTAGAGACGTCAGTGTTCTTGAATGGTCGATCAGAATTATCAGAGGTTCTGTAGAGTGGCCGATGTGGTTTCTCTTGACGAATTATCTGCTCATCTCTCATCCGTGCCAAACTGATGGCTTCTTTCAAGGACTTTGGCTTAAACATCCGAATTCCATCAGCAATTTCAGGCTTGAGACCACCCATAAAAGTACCCACCAAAGCCTTCGGAGTCCACCCTTGCACTCTGTTTCCCAGCCTCTCAAATTCTTTCTGATATTCCCGTAAGGATCCCGTTTGCCTTATTTTTGATAAAGACTCATCAAAATCTTCGCAATCCGTGGGACCAAAACGAGCCCATAATTCTTCCACAAAAATCTCCCATGATACCTCCTTTTTGTCCTCATGATAAGCCTTGCGTAACCACTGCCACCATTGATTTGCTTCGCCTTCCAAATGAAAAGAAGCCAAAGACACTTTTTGTGCTTCCAAAGTGCCCTGGTATTCAAAAAAATTGATCAACACGCGTGAGCCATTCAGTTGGGTCAGTACCAAAATACTTGGGAAATTCGAGCTTAGCCAATTTGGAGGAGAACATTGAGCGGCCACCGTCTGTGGTGTCACGAGATCGCGCACCAAAGGCTTGTCCACTGCGTTCTTGGACATTGCTAGAGTTCGGCTCTTGCCTTGGAAGCAGTACTTCAGAAATTCTGCTAATAGCAGCCTCTAGCTGTTGTAATTTGTCAGTAACACCCATTTCCATCTTGTTGAAATTGTCTTGAAGTCCCCCAAGAGCTGCTTCTAAATTCTCGATCCTCTCTTCATTGGTAGTCATAGTGTGAAAGCTCTGATACCAATGTTAGGTCCCAGTCAAAGCCTTTAAGAAAATAAGAAAATACTCTGCTTAAGGTGAGAATAAACCTTGTAATACTTTTCTTGCCTCTCAACTTGCTGGAAACAATGATTTAAATACAAATAAAAACTTAACTACTTCGCTAATTAGAAGGACATGGAACGGCTAGTTGACAGAGAAATAGCCCCCACTAATTGACTTATTCCTTCTAACTTTATTGACCAATTCAAAAAAACAAATTAAACAAAATCAGCAATTGCCCACAGCTGAATCCTCATAATACGTGTCCCAGCTCAACCCTCATATCTTGGATTCTTGATAGGCACCCTATTAGACCTTCGTGGTTTATCATCATATGGAGATCATACTGTAAAATATGAAAAAGGATGAATATTTGCATCCAGCAATGCATATAGGAAGTGTGATGCCAATTACGCCTTAATGTTAGAGGGTAGTAGATTAGAGAGATAAAGAACTTATAACGTGTTACGATATTTTATGATGCAAAACAAGAAACCACAGACAGTTAAGTAATTATGTGCAGTTTCATCAACATCTTTCATTCATCACTTTCAAATTCTAACAATATGCAGAACTTGTGTTGCTTCTTACACAACTGTGGAAAGAGAGGTGTACACAACTATCAATTAGTTAGCTAATTTTTAGCCCTACTTTTAGATTGTAGCGTAACATACCTAAATGATTGATACGTATGATCTTATATAAATATTCCTTTGTGATATGTATAAAAATCATCAAGACTAATTCTATTCTTCAATTTGGTATATGAGCTTTAGGCTACGAGTCCTAACTCATTTTCTTAACAGATTCTGTCTAAGTCTTCATTTTTAATCAGCAGGCCATTGCTGACACTCTCTTGTTGCTTTTTCCTTCAACCAGTTCAATCAACCCTAGTCTTCTATATCTCACAAGAAAGCAACTATGTCCAATTGTGACAAAATCTTTGTAAATTCAGACAACAAGATGTTGCTTGCTTTGACTATTCAAGAGAATTCCTCTCAAATTTATATTAAACAGGATGGTATGAATTATTGTGTTTGGTCTAAAATTCTAGAAATGGAAATGCATATTGCTGGTAGGACGAAGAAAAAGGGTTATATTACTAGAAAAACAGGGGCGAACTAGGGAGTATGCTTTATGGTGAAGGATCTATGGGATGCTTGAAGAAGCATTACTATATATCCAGAATGGTTTAAGCTTGAGCAAGCTGAGAAAAAAAAAAGAAAAAAAGAAGGAAGTCCACCAAAATTGCTACTGCTGACACGTCTCAATCTTTTACTTCCCATGTATTGTGAGAGTCTTCTTAAGAAGGTCATTCTGGTTTAGCTCTTGTTTCTTCTATTAACAACACTTGGGATTAACAATTCTTGTTTCACTAGCTAGCTAGTTGATGATTAACAATTCTTTCTTATTTGATTCATTAATGTCTCCTCATATCAAGTCTATTCATTATTGATAAATGTAATAGGATAAGCTGTATATATTTATTAAAATCTAAGAGTGATGTTATCCATGTTATTCCATAATTTTACAAGATGATTGTAACACACTTTCATACTCAAATTCATGTCTTTCATTCTGATAATGTTATGAAATTGTGAATAAAAATGTGTTTGGGAATGCAGTGCAAATTATATTTTCAAAAAATTTAAATATTTTTTTGTTTAAAATAAATTATTTTTTTATGTTTTCAGATCGTTTTGATATGTTGATGTCAAAAATAATTTTTAAAAAATAAAAAAAATTTCATTTTCATGCATTTTTAAGTAAAAAATATTTTAAATTACCACCACTATTAAAATCTCAAATAGATTCTAAGTATATTATAGATTTCTTCAAGGCTGATGGCAACATCTATTAGACAACATATGCTTACACACTAATAAAATGGCATAATAAGAAGTAAAAACTTACATCTCCTGGCCGTAGCTTAGGCATTATGTTTTACTATGCATAATCTTAAACATTTCTAGACTAATGTTGTCATGACTATTGGCTTCTTATTAATAGGATGTTTGTGTGTATTATTTACTATCAAACTCTTTTAAGGTTGTTATCAAGGTTTCACTATATTCTTTTTACCTCTCATTCTCAATCTTTTGACCTAATATTTCTAGTTATGTGTGTTTTATCCATATACACACCTTTTATAGAAAAAAGCTTGATCCTCATTCGCTTTGATGTGCATTTTTTAATTACCTTAATTCTAAAAATAGATATAATTGTTTTTTTATAGGTGTTTTATATATATATATATATATATATATATATATATATATATATATATATATATATATAGATTCATAACATATATCTTTGAAGTTTGTCTACTCAAAATCATAAATTAGTAATTAAGATAACAAATATTATCCCCTTATTGATTATAAAGAGCATGGTAGATTTGGTTTTTCCAAATCATCTTCTAATGTCATTTATTCCATGTATAATTTTATCATAATCTATCTAAGTCTCACTTATTTTTTGTCATCCAATTATTCTCTATAGTATTCCTATTCATTTTCAAGAATCTCTTTGAAACCATAAGTGGAAACCTGCCATGGTAGAGGAAATGGAGGCACTCAAGAAGAGCTCTATTTGGGAGAAGGTAGAGTAATCTTAAGAAAAATGGGGAAACAAGTGTTTTCAATGAAGTAAAGTCAGATGGGACAATTGACAAATACAAGACTAGATTGATTGCTAAGGGTTACATCTATATATATAAAATTGACTATAAAAAGGTTTTTGTTCTTGTGGCTAAGATAAACACTATTAGTTTCGTATTCTCTCATATAGTTAACCTAAACTAGTTATTATGACAATTGAAGTAAATGATGTCTTTCTTTAAGATGATATGATGGGGAGATGCATGTATGCCCTCACCTAGGATTAATGTTAGAAAAAAGATGAAATATGTAAGTTGAATAAGGCATTGTGTGGACTAAAACTATTATTGGGGGCATACGTATTTGAATAAGGCATTTTAATACATGATGCACCTAGCAAGCTGAGCTACTCATTGAAGAAGTAATGGTCCTTATGTTAGTATCCAAGTTGGATATATGTGATATCTATACATAGACTTGCCCTAAGATCATGAAAGCTAATATATAAAACTCTACGCCACAGAATCTTACAATTTGGTTAACTAAGTTTTAACTTTGTATATTAGGCCCATACTGAATTCTTTATTATGTCGTTAATTTATTCATCTAAGCTTCCTTAAATTTGTCCTCGGAATTAAGAAAGTGGACGTCACAACGCCGAAAGGAAATGCAAGAGCTTGGATTGTTAAAAGAAAAGCCGAATTATCATTTTATTATCAGGGGGAACTGACAATACGTTTGCCTTATGTAACCCATGTGATATTGCAGAGACTAGGATACACTACCTGTTCATCCGAGAATTAATTGATCATTCCTAGCTAGTTTTGGTAGGAAATAAAGAGCCACATATATGAAGGCGAGGCAAATTGTGGAAGAGCACTAGTTAATGAAACGCTGATGATAGTTTTAGAAAGTACTTACACAGAAACGCAAATTCACAGCCAAAAGGTGGCAGAGAGGGGGGGGGGGGGGGGGCTGGCAACCCTAAACGTTCCAGAAATCTACAGCCTCCTCCTATCTCCTATTTGCTTCAAAGAGACAAGAAAACAAAGGTCCAGGAAGCAAAATAAGCAAACAAAGAGGGAGAGAAGCGAGTGGATGGAAGGGGAGCAAAGATTGAGGAAGAAAAAAGAAGGTGAAAGGATTTTATGGTGTTGCATGGCTTTAGGCACTTCTATCTCTTTCTTCGTTAGAGAAAAATAAAATTCCACTGTCCTTCCCGCTACTTTGCAGTGTCGTTGTCGTGATACAAAGCCGATGCTATTCATTCATTGATTGTCGGTGGTGATTAACTTTCGCGTGTCATACAACCTTCAAGAGTGTTTTGGTTATAAACACCTTAGAGAATGCCTGCCAATGCCTTTACCTCTCTATGGAAAACAAATGGCAAAACAATCTTTTTAATAGCCCGTATGCTCTCCCTATAGTTTTTTTATATATATATATATATATATATATATATATATATATATATATATATCATTAAAAAAATAAAGATATTCATTTTTTTCCCACGAATGAAGGAGAAATTTTATAATATTAAAATTATAACTAGTGAAATCATATTAATCAGTGATTCCATTAACTATTATACCATGTAATATGCAATTGTCTATGCCAGCAAATCCAAATTTTTTCTCTCTTTTCTCCCAATTCCTAAAAACATCCTACCCATCACCGTTAGAGCTCCCTGAGTCACCCATCTCTCTCTGTTGTTGTTATCCAACCATTCTCATAATTAAATCCAGCCACTCCAACTTGGTGTTCTCGCCGCCGTCTCTTCAAGTGTTGCTCAACCTCATTGCTGTCGGATCCAAGGGCCCCACACATGATAAGTTGCTCTCCATCCTCAAGTTCAAAACCAACGATCATCTTAGCTCCTCCTCCTCTATGTTATTAATGGTGGTTTTCACCAACGAGAGCACTGATATATTACGAGAACCAGTTGATTAGCTAGCATTGGAAGAAAATCATTAGTAAGCTTGTAGCAGAAGAATGAAGGCAGCAATAGCAAGTAGTATGCATTGTTGCAGCAGCAACTACAGTTTGTTAGTAAACAAAAGACACGTGACATGTTACTTAGCTCACTACTTAGAAAAATGATAAATACAAACAGAAATACTAACAGAATATTTCCATCAGTAAATTATACTGACTTTTGCTGATGAAAATATTCCCTCGGTATATACTGAGGAAATTACGGTGGGAAAAAAAAATTAAAACAAAGCAAAAAAATATGATAACATGTCATTTATACTAACAGAATTACCGACGGAATTAATTCCATCGGTAAAATTCATCGGTAAAATCATTGGTAAATATTAAGGAAAGAGTCCACATATATGTAAATACATTATATATAGGATAGTTATCATGTGTAGCACATTCCACCATTGTATTGTATACAACCCTAAAGGTATAAATATAAAGGGATGGTTGGTTTATCAATCATCATCACAATTATACAAAAGACTATCTCTCTAATCTTAACTTGGTATCAGAGCAAAACAAATAACCAGAAGCCTTCCATCGTCCAACAGCCTTCTTCCCCAGCAGCCTTCTTCACCTGCTTTTAGACTTCTCCCTTACATCCGGTTCTCTTCTTCCAGCAAATATCAAGAACGTAATCTGCAAATTTCTTCCCTTCCTACCAATCAGAAAACGTGTTCTGCCAAACTTCTTTCTCCTATGGACAATCAAGAACTTCATTATTCTGCTGCATCTGCACCTCAATCTTCTTTCTCCATTATGGCACCGACAGCCACCTATGGTGTGTCCCCTGCTGCTGCCATCATATCCCTTCCTAACACGCAACAGGTAATGTCTATAAAACTCTCCAATACCAACTTTCTGTACTAGAGGATGCAGATGAAGCCATTCCTCTTAGGCCAAGGCATATACTCTTTTGTTGATGGCACATCAACATGTCCTCCTTCTCATCTGGAATCTGCTGCAGTATCTTCATCCTCTGTCAATCCTGCATACTTGACATGGAAGCAGCAAGATCACTTAATCATGAGTGCCCTCTTATCCTCTCTCTCGGTGGAAGTTCTGCATTTAGTTGTGGATTGCAACACCTCCCATGATATCTGGAGAACGTTGGAAACAACTCTTGCATCTCCTTCAAATTCCAGGATCATTCAACTTCACGGTTCCTTCCAAGAGCTACGCCAGCATGATGATTCTGCCAGCACCTACTTGCAGAAGGCAAAAACATTGTTTGATGAACTTGCTGCGGTTGGCAGACCAATCTCCTTGGCAGAATTCAACTTATATGTGTTTCGGGGGTTACGTAGTGAATTTAAAGATCTTGTCACCAGTTTGTCTACCAAGGCTGATCCCATCTCCTACACTGATCTCCACAGCAGTCTACTTACACATGAATTTCTCCACAAAGCTGCTCTCCAACCAGTAGTAACAGCACCTCTGTTACCAACCCCATCGCAGCAACCAACTGCTTTCTTTGTGCAGAATCACTCGGGCTTCAATAATGCTAGGCGAGGCAGGTTTCGTGGGGGCTGGAGAAATAATAATAATCGCAACAATGCTTATCGTGGAAATAATGGAAACAACAATTATATCTCAGGTCAACAATTTGGGCAACAGGGACACCGATTCTCCTCAGGACAGTTTTCTGGATCTCCCTCTCGGCCAGCAGGACAATTTGGGCAGCAAGGAAATCGCTTTGGTGGGTATAATCGTAGTGTAAAATGTCAGCTGTGTTATGAATATGGGCATACTGCCCAATAGTGCTCTCAATTGGCTAATCATCCTCTCCAAGCCAATGCCAATCTCGCATTTAATACTGCTCCTGCAACATCTTCTGTCACATGGTTTCCTGATACGGGTGCAAATCATCATGTAACGCCAGACATTGCTAGTATGACGAGTTCAGAACCTTACCTTAGTAATGATTATCTGCATGTTGGTGATGGTAAGGGCCTTGTTATTTCCAATATTGCTCACTCAAAAATTCATTCCCCAAAACGCACATTTACTTTATCCAATATTTTACATGTTCCTGCCATTAAAAAACCTCTGCTATCTGTTCAAAATTTTTGCCTTGAGAATAACGTGTTTTTTGAATTTCATTCCTGTTTATTTTATATTAAGGACCTCATGACAAAGGAAGTGCTTCTTTCCGGTCAGAGTAAAGATGGTCTATATGTTCTGTCCGAGTCGTCTGCCATGTCATTGCCTCAGGCTTTCTCATCTACATGTCTCTCTACTTCCGCTGATATCTGGCATTGTCGACTTGGGCATCCAAGCCCACACATTTTGCATTTGTTGGTGAACAATAAAAAAGTGTCATGTACGACAAAATGTTTTAATTTTAATTGTCCTGCGTGTCCTCTGGGCAAGTCGTGTCGTCTGACTCTAAAAACTACGGGTCATCAAACTCTAGCTCCCTCTCCTATGTTGTCATCAGACGCTTTTCATTATTTTGTTATTTTTGTGGATGCCCATACAAAGTTTATCTGGTTTTATCCGATGGTTGCTAAGTCTGATGTTTTTAATATTTTTCATCAGTTTCAAGCGCTCGTTGAGCGTCAATTTTCTTTAAAAATAAAATCTGTTCAAACAGATTGGGGGGGTGAATACCGAAAACTCAATACGTATTTTAAAACAATAGGTATTCATCACCGTGTGATCTGCCCGCACACCCATGAACAAAATGGCATGGTTGAACGTCGTCATAGACATATTGTCGAAACTGGACTTACCCTTCTTGGGCAATGTCACGCTCCCCTTAAATATTGAAGTTATGCCTTTGAAAGCTCTGTTTACTTGATTAATCGCATGCCAACTCCGGTTCTTAATTATAAGAGTCCTTTCGAATGTCTTTTAAAATCATCTCCTGATTATGCTTTTCTTCGTACGTTTGGGTGTCTTTATTTTCCATTCCTCCATCCATACAATACTCATAAGTTAGATTTTCGTTCATCTGCTTGTGTTTTTCTAGGATATAGTAACTCTCATTTAGGTTATCGATGTCTTGACTTGACATCCAAACGTATTTATCTTGCTCGTCATGTCCGGTTTCATGAACATGTTTTTCCTCTTGGTAAATCTGAACAGATTGCAGTGCCACCTAAAAATCCTATTGCTGCCACTATACCGGTTACTTTATATCATCCAAAGCCACCATTTTCAGCCCTTCCACCGTTACCTCCCTCACCACCTACATCTCATTTGGCTCCCTTACCATTATTTGCATGTTATTATCATGATCATGCTGTAGGTACAGGTTCAGATTCGCCACCCTCGCATGCAGTACAGGTTCAGATCGCTCCTGCCAGCTCCCCTGGTTCTTCTCCTGCTGGTTCCCCTGTTCTGGCGGTGACTCCAGCAGATTCTACAGCTAGTTCTACCCCACGGCCTGCACATATATTGAGCTCCTCATCAGGTTCTTCCTCTGATTCCTCTCATAGAATTAATCTATGTGTTGATCTGTCAAAATTCCAGCTTAAGCAGATACCGACCAGTGTTGATACCAACTCCTCCCAGCCAGCCCACCTCCATCTTATGGTGCTTCGACCACGTCCACCAAAGGATGTTAACTTCAGTGTTGCAACTCCCTCACGGGTTGCAACATTACCTCAACAGGAGCCGTTGTCTTTTAAGGATGCCAACAGGTATTTGGTTTGGTATAATGCCATGCAGGAGGAAATCCAGGCACTTCACTCTAATCATACTTGGTCATTGGTGCCGTCTCATCCGTCTATGAATGTGATTGGTAGTAGGTGGGTTTACAAGATTAAACGCCACGCCGATGGTCGGATTGACCGATATAAAGCACGGTTGGTTGCCCGCGGCTTTTCTCAGCAAGAGGGGATTGATTATTTGGAGACGTTTAGCCTAGTGGTTAAGCCTACAACGGTACGTCTTGTGCTCACTATTGCTGTCTCATATGGTTGGAATATTCACCAGTTGGATGTTCATAATGCTTTCTTGAATGGCATTCTTCAAAAGGAGGTATACATGGCACAACCACCGGGGTTTGCTGATTCTGTTATGTCATCTCATATGTGTCGTCTTCATAAATCTTTGTATGGCTTGAAACAAGCACCTCGAGCTTGGTACAACAGGTTGAGCGAGTTTCTCATTTCCATTGGATTTCAGGCATCCAAGGTTGACACTTCTCTGTTTATTCTCTCTCTCAATAGTGCCATGATTTATCTACTTGTGTATGTGGATGATACTTTACTGACCGGGAGTAACTCAGCCTTGCTTCATAGACTGATTACTTTACTGCAAACAGAATTCAAGCTTCGAGATTTGGGTTCTGTTCATTTTTTCTTGGGCATTGAAGTTAAATCTACAGCTATGGGTATCTTGTTAAGTCAACACAAGTATGCACTCGATATTATCCAACGAGCATGTATGGCTTCCTGCAAACCGGTTGATACTCCTTTGTCTACCTCCTCTAAACTAGGAATTGTGCCTGGTACTCCTCACTCTGATCCGACACGGTATCGACAGATTGTTGGAGCACTGCAATATCTTACTTTCACTCGACCTGATATCTGCTATGCAGTCAACAAAGTATGTCAATTTATGCATGCCCCTACTGATGATCATTGGGCTGCTGTTAAACGCATCCTCCGTTACCTGCAAGCTACAGCAACCTATGGTCTGCACATTACTCGAGACTCTCTTTTGACTCTTCATGGTTTCACAGATGCTGATTGGGCAGGTAGTATTGACGATCAAAAATCAACAGGTGGTTATCTTGTATACATTGGTTCTACACCTATCTCATGGAAATCCGGGAAACAATGCACTGTTGCTAGATCCTCTACAGAAGCAGAATACAAAGCCTTGGCTGATGGTACTGCTGAAATTTTATGGATTCGTTCTTTATTGGAGAACTTCGGATTTCCACTTCGTCCATGACTATGTTATGGTGTGATAACTTAGGGGCCACTTTCTTATCTGCCAATCTAGTGTTCCACGCTCGTACTAAACACGTTGAAGTTGATTATCATTTTGTCCGTGATCGTGTTGCTAAGAGAGAAATTCAGGTACGGTTCATCTCGTCAAAGGATCAACTTGCGGATGTTCTTACCAAGCCTCTCCCTCCAGTCTCATTTGCTTATTTTAGATCCAAGCTTCAGGTGGAATCTCCACCTTCAGCTTGACGGGGTGTATTAAGGAAAGAGTCCATATATATGTAAATACATTATATATAGGATAGTTATCATGTGTAGCACATTCCACCATTCTAATGTATACAACCCTAAAGGTATAAATACAAAGGGATGGTTGGTTTATCAATCATCATCACAATTATACAAAAGACTATCTCTCTAATCTTAACTATAAATTGTTCACTTCTCCCTGACACTGTTCATCATGTCAATTACAAAGAGAGTTACCGACGAAACATTCCATCGGTATTTTCCAGAGAGCACTAGAACTGTTTACTTCCCAACTACACTGTTAATTACTGTTCTTTACAGATGAAATCACCGACGGATTGAAAAGTCGTCGGTGTTATTTGACGGCTCTCTGAAAATTTTCAAGTAAATTAAAAATTTTAATTAAATATTACAGACGGAGTCACCGACGGATTGAAAAGTCGTCAGTGATATTTGATGGTTTCTAAATTTTTTTGATTAAATTGAAATTTTAAATTAAATATTACAAACAGAATCACCGATAGAATGATTAGAAATATTAATATTTAATTATCTATCGGTAAAACCATCGGTAAAATGCCCCAATAAATAGAATCGTTCATTTCACAATAGACGGGCCTGTTCTTCTTCTTCTTCTTCTTCTCCTTCTCCTTCTCCTTCCTTTTATGTAAAAAATTTCAACATCCCTTTCTTTCTTTCTTTCTCTTCTCTCCTCTCCTCAACTCCTCTTCTCCTTCACTCTCAGGTATGTCTTTTTTTTTCTTTTCTCTTCTCAGATTTTTTTTTATTAACATACTTTATGAATTTGTTTTTTTTCTCTTCTCAGCTTCACTCGCAACTACATTAAGGTAAGATTTAGTTTTCTTCTTTTTTGTGTTTTTTTCATTATATTTGTTTTTTTATTTTATTTTAAATTTTTCTGTTCTTAATAATTGTATAAATGTTGTTATAGGATATTTTTTGTAAATCCCAAGAAAAACCAAGGCTGGATTAAATTAAAGAAAATAAACTAAACTAAAAAGAAGTGGGGGTAAGAACCAATACACTTAAAGAAAATGGGGCCTAAATGCAAATAAGAATAATTATAGAGCATAAATATTCCTATTCTCACCAAAAACAGATCTGCAGCTACGTAAAGAAAGAAAACAGGGAGTTTTTATATCTATTTTTAGAAATTAAGAGAGAAACACCAAAATTTCAAGAACCCATCCTAGATTGAGGGTTATAGGTAAAATAAACCCTGGTGGGAAAGGTGTCAACAAGAAAAAATTGAATAAGAAGAGAAGAGGGGAGGGTCAGCTGTCATTAGAAAGAAAAAGAGGGTTCGAAGCCTTGATTCACATCAGGTAAGATATTCTAAACCTGGTCTTATGAGTTATTTCAAGTCGATTATGAATTGATGCCTGGATGTTAATTTATATATTGAGTTCTTAGACTTGAATTGAGGAAAAAGTAAGAGTTGTTAAAGTAAAGAACTTCATGTGTTGTGTGTAAATGGAAAGGTTGATGAATTTGGACAGTTTCATCTCTTGACCTTCAAAGAGATTTTGGGTAGGAGAATGAAGGAATTAGGATCAATTTCCTTCATAGAAATTGTAGTTTTGGATATTTGTTAATGAGCGATTTTGACTACCTTAGAGGCAGAACTAGGTTCTTCCCAAAACATAGAACTTGTAGCCTCATGTCTTACCTTTCCAACGCCATAAATTTCACTTGAATCGGAGTTCTATAACTCCAGATATAGTTAAAAATCTGAGGAGAGGTCAGACAGTAACAGTTCGAAAATGGACAGTAATAGTTGGATAGTGAAAGTCCAAATATAAAGAAAGGAATGATAACTAGGATTGGACAAAGAATGACAGTAATAATGAGTGAGATGAGAAAAAACATAAAGTACTAAGAAATGACTGAAAGAAAGACTTATTGGTTGTTGATATGGTCATTATAAAACATATCCTTGAGTGAGGAAAATTTATAAGATAAACCTGTGATTTGCAGGAGGGACCACAGACGTAGTGCAACAACAGCAGCAGGGGAGCATGAGTAGAGCTTCTATTGTAGGTAGGTGTTTCACACCTATGCTTCCTAGTTAAATTCCATGATTTAATATATTTTGATGTGAAATGTGAATTACTGAATGTATGTGTATTCAAGGTGAAAAGTTGTTATGTGAATTGCCAAGTGATGAAATTATCACTGAAAAAAAGGAAAATATTAGAAGTGTGATTTGAGGCATAAACTAGCATACATTATATGTTAGGGTCCCGAGTAAGGGGATCACCCTGTTTTGGCTAGCATACATTTAGTGTATGTTAGGATCCCGGGTAATGGGATCGTTACGAATGGACTAACATACATTTAGTGTATGTTAGGATCCCGGGTAAGGGGAATCTCCACGTATTGGCTAACATACATTCAGTGTATGTTAGGATCCCGGGTAAGGGGATCACCATGGAATGGCCAACATACATTTAGTGTATGTTAGGATTCCGGGTAAAGGGATCGCCTTATATCGACTCCTATGGGGTGGTGATGACAATACAAGTGAAATTGGTGTCGGTAATGTGATAAGCAAAAGTAATCACGTTGATCTTATAAAGTCTGGAATGAAGGTTGATAGTGGCAGAGGAAACGGTTATTAATAGTTTGAATAAGGAAGAGATTTTTTTTAAATAAAAAAAAACTAGAAGGGAGAAGTAAATGAAATATGAATGCATGTTACCCTGTTGAAATTATTAGATATTCATATTGTTATATTTATGGAAATATTCACCTTGCAATAATATGTATTTTGTTTCAGGATCATCGCATGCACGACAGGAGTAGATCCTAACTTATGTTTCCTTTTTGAAGTCTAGGTTCTAGGGAGTATACCCTTGTATTTTGTAAACATGAAAATGGTTGTATAACTTAATTTGTATAATAAATGTTTAAACTTGATTGGATGAATTTAACGTTGTAGTTTATATAACCATATTTCATGTCTATGTATTTATATTATTTAAATTATCCATCCATAATGATATTTTTTGTTATATAATGCATATCATAAATATTATGGTTGATAGGTGCGAGTATAATTGTGGAATTGAAACCCAGGATGATTGGGTCGGGAATTAAGTTATGAGATGCGAACTGTTACAAGTGTAAACATGTTACATGTCGGTAACTTGGGACCTTCCGGTATAGGGGGGACTCTGTCGAAATTCTGGTAGATGTTAATACGAAGACCATGAATATGTATATATATATATATAAAAAATTAACTACTCTGTTTTTCTATTGACATGAGATTGTGGTTTTATCCCAGAAATGAGGGATGTTACATTTTTTTTCATATGAGATCAATGTTGTTGTTGTTTTATTTTTTTGTGTTATTTATTTGTTGCAAATTTGTTAAGTTGATTTTCTTCTCTTTTTTTTCCAAGCAACTTAATTCTGAGTATTATGGAGTGTTGATTTATATTAATTTAATTATTTTCTAGTTTTGTTATATAGATTTTTTAAATAACCACCGACGGAATTACATACAATATTTTTTTGGTTGTATGACAATTTTTCTAAGGGAAATACTAACGAAATGAAGCAAGGAATTTTTTTTGCATGCATTTTTCGTCTGTAAAACCATCTGTTTCTTATTTTTTTTTACCAAAAAAATTAGCGATAGATGATGGATTTACCGATGAACATTATGCTGACGGACATATTTCATCGATGAATTACTTAATAAAATTTTCACAAATGGAAAGGTAATCTCACACCGACAGAAAAATTTCATCGATAAAATTGTTAAATATTGTAGTAGCTCTTGATAGTTTGTAAACACCCAAAGGAAAATATATATATATATATATATATATATTTAGAGAGAGAGAGATGATGATGGATGCAGTTTTCGCTGCTGATGCAGAAATCGGCAGCGACGCAGTTCCGCTGCCGATTCTGGATCGGCAGCGACGCAGTTTTTGCTGCCGATGCAGAAATCGGCAGCGACACAGTTTTTGCTGCCGATGCAGAAATCGACAGCGATGCAGTTTTTGCTGCCGATGCAGAAATCGGCAGCGATGCAGTTTTCGCTGCCGATTTCTCAATGAACAGTGACGCAGAGCTGGGAGGGAGGGGTAAAACTGGTTTTAGATAAACCAAACAAGGATAAGGACACACCTAAACCAACCCCCAAACAACCCATTTCATTGGATGGGTAGTATAAATACAAAGAGGGGAGAGAGAATGACCCATCTCCTTCCAAATCCAGCAGCTGCATGCCGTTCTTCCCTTCCCCTTTCACAACAGAAACGTAAATCAGACCAGTAGAGATTACTTTGTGAACTTGTGAGGGAGAGATGAGACCTTGTGAGAGGAGTGGGCAGCTGCATAGAGGAGAGGCAAAGGAGAGCCGGAAAAAAAAAAACGTGAGAGAAAAAAAGAAGAAGAAGGAGAACCAGCAGCTGAATAATGTCAAACCTTCCTCAAACTTAGTTAAATTCAGAAGGTATGGGTCATGAAACTCTCTTCCTCTCCCCCGTAAGATCAAAAAACGAAAATAAAGAAGAAGAAAAAAACCCTAAGAAAAGAATTGATCTAAGACCTAAGCCAGCTGTGAAGGAAGCTGAAATTAACCAAGAGAACAAGCAAACAAAAGTGAAATAAAGTCAATTTCAGAACATCTAACAAATCATGGTAGAGGGCCGGCTTTAACTAGGGGGAATTAATGTGTTCTGCTGTGATGTTGTTGCTGGAATTAATGTGTTCTGCTGTGATGATTGTTGCTGGAATTAATGTGTTCTGCTGTGATGATTGTTGCTGGAATTAATATGTTCTGCTGTGATGTTGTTGCTGGAATTAATGTGTTCTGCTGTGATGATTGTTGCTGGAATTAATGTGTTCTGCTGTGATGATTGTTGCTGGAATTAATGTGATGTTGTTGCTGGAATTAATGTGTTCTGCTGTGATGTTTGTTGCTGGAATTAAGGTGTTCTACTGTGATGATTGTGCTGAAATTGATGCTCCCGATTATGGGTTGCGCAGCGAAATTCTGTTTCGCTGCCGCAACTGAACCTGCTGCAGCGAATTAATATTCGCTGCCGTGTTGTGTGTTGCGCAGCGAAATTCTGTTTCGCTGCCGCAACTGAACCTGCTGCAGCGAATTAATATTCGCTGCCGAGTTGTGTGTTGCGCAGTGAAATTCTGTTTCGCTGCCGCAACTGAACCTGCTGCAGCGAATTAATATTCGCTGCCGAGTTGTGTGTTGCGCAGCGAAATTCTGTTTCGCTGCCGCAGCTGAACCTCCTGCAGCGAAGTGATATTCGCTGCCGAGTTGTGCGTTGTGCAGCAAAACTGTGGCGCCAACAGCGGTGCAGTTCTCGCTGCCGAACTGGCAGCCCGCAGCGAACCAGTTCTCGCTGCCGAATTGGGCAGCCCGCAGCGAACCGGTTCTCGCTGCCGATTCCTACAATAAGCCTCCTAGGCAGGAATGACTTAAATGCTAATAACAATTTCATGATATGATGGTGTAAAATAGGGAACACTTTAATGTGAACATGTGAACTATTGAAATAAGTGTGATGATGAATGTGATTCAAAAATAAAATAAATACAACTGTGCTGATTTGTGACCATTGATGTCTCAGGTGGTGCAGTCGGGATTGGACCATCATCAAGACAGGAACGACCCACAGGTGGAACAGGTAGGTGACTTGCACCTTTCTTTTTCATACGTTGATCCTTAGAACATTTTAACTTGAGTACTACCATATTGTTAGAACCGATATTAAATTGTCGAACGCTTAATTGTTGATAAAAGAGTGATTAGCTTCGGCTAATGGCATCCAAACGGATGGCCGGGACAAAGAGTGAATAGCTTCGGCTAATGGCATCCGAATGGATGGCCGGGACAAAAGAGTGATTAGCTTCGGCTAATGGCATCCAAACGGATGGCCGGGACAAAAGAGTGATTAGCTTCGGCTAATGGCATCCAAACGGATGGCCGGGACAAAAGAGTGATTAGCTTCGGCTAATGGCATCCAAACGGATGACCGGGACAAAGAATGATTAGCTTTGGCTAATGGCGTCCGAATGGATGGCCGGGTTAAAAAGGGATGATTTCGCTGTCGATTGTGGATCGGCAGCGACGCAGTTCCGCTGCCGATTCTGGATCGGCAGCGACACAGTATTCGCTGCCGATACAGAAATCGGCAGCGACCTAGTTTTCGCTGCCGATTGTGGATCGGCAGCGACACAGTATTCGCTGCCGATACAAAAATCGGCAGCGACCGAGTTTCCGCTGCCGATACAGAAATCGGCAGCGACGCAGTTCCGCTGCCGATTCTGGATCGGCAGCGACACAGTATTCGCTGCCGATACAGAAATCGGCAGCGACCTAGTTTCCGCTGCCGATACAGAAATCGGCAGCGACGCAGTTTCCGCTGCCGATTTTGGATCGGCAGCGATGCAGTCTTCGCTGCCGATACAGAATTCGGCAGCGACCCAGTTTCGTTGCCGATTCCTTGATCGGCAGCGATGTAGTTTCGGCTGCCGATTTTAGGATTGGCAGTGACGCAGCTATTGCTATGGAATCCGGATGGATAGCCGGGACAAATAAACGACTAGTTTCGGCGAATGGCATTTGAAAACTTGTGTATCTATATGTACTACTAATTGTTACATCAAATACATGAAGAAATTATAAATGTTAATGCTTATTTAATTGCTAGGCCGTTAGTTACCAATATTATTATTATTATTAAGTATTTGTTTTCTCTTAAATGTTTTGTACTGCTGTAGGGACGTCACACCAACAAGATGTCTAGGATACCCGATACATGGGAACCTACTTTTGCAAAGAATTAAGTAGATGCATTCGAACTCACAATGTATTTTGTAGGGATCAATGTACTGAATGTATAACTTTTATTAGACCCTTTTTGTTTAAAATTTTGTGATGGCTATTAGTAGTATAAGAATGCAAACTCATGTCCATGTATATATATTTTTAATATGAATTTCAAATCATGCAACACTAATATTATGTGTTTGTGTAAGATTCGCTTTTGAATGAACTGTTGATTGTATGGGTTGTATTTTGATGATGTAAGGATTCAAGTTCTTTGATTACCGGCACCAGGTGTATTAAATATATATATAAAAAAAAAAATTTACTATTGTTGGGCTTAGAAATCCGAGTCGTTACAGTTGGTATCAGAGCCCTTGGTATGGATTCTGAGGATCATTAATAAATGTGTTGTTGCGATGAATTTCAGGATGGTACGCACCCGACAAGGGACACAAACTGAGCCGCCCTCCTTAGAAAGGAGGGGCATGAACCGAGGTGCCCAAGGTTGGCAAGACGAAGATCTAGATGATACGGCATCTCATGCTCCGATAATACCGCCCGAAACCTTGCAGGGGGAAGATACGATGGCAGGAGAAGGCCCGAGGCCTCATCAGACAGAGGGAACACCCTCAGTCGCAATGGAGCAGCGAGAAAGACCAGAAGCACAGCCATCTACTGTTCCAACTGGTGTGCCCCCACAATATGTAGATGCAGGACTCCTTGTACAAATAGTTAAAGCAGTGATGGAAGGCATGGCTAATTCAGCAGCACAAACAACCCCTACCACGCAGAATCCACCAGCAGCCCCTACGACCAGCATGACCATGGATAATGTGGTACCACTGGTGCGACTAGTCAAGAGTATGAGGGAAATGGGCTGTGAACCGTATATGGGGGAACAAGATGCAGAGATAGCTGGAAGATGGATCAGGAAGGTAGAAAAGACAATGATTCAAATAAGCATACCCGAGGGTTTGAGGGTAAATTGTGCATCCCAGTTACTATCTGATAGGGCCATGACATGGTGGGAAACAGTTCAGCTGAGGCGTGCGACTGAGACCCTAACTTGGAGTGATTTCAAGACAGAGTTTGAGAATCAGTTTTATTCCAAGTATCATCGCAAGGTGAAAGAACAAGAGTTCTTGGCATTAAGACAGGGTGATATGTCAGTATTGGAGTACGAAAGGAGATTCCATGACCTCTCATTGTTCGCCCCACATTATGTGCCGACAGAGGAACATATGATTGAAAAGTTGAGAGATGGTTTACGACAGGATTTGAGACAAGGATTGATCGCCTTGCGATTTAAATCGGTGAGGGAGTTGATTGAGGCTGCACAAGCTCTGGAGGCATGTATTGGAGAAAGCCAAGGGGGGTATCAGAGTATAAGCAAAAAGAGAGATGGGGACTATTTCAGCGGCAGACCACCGCACCCGAAGAAAGGAAAAAGTGGAGTGTTTGAGCAGCACGGAAAGAAGGAGAGTTTGATATTACCGCCTCACCAACAGTCAAGTGGGAGAATGATGGCGGGACAGTCTCACTTGAGGGCAAACTCTTCAACTGGGACCGGTGACCGCAGGGGAGTTGACTATCCTTTTTGTGAAAAATGTGGACAAAAACACCCTAGGGACTGCTCAGTTTCCCCTGGGCGATGCTTTGTGTGCAGAAGAGAGGGTCATAGGTGGAGGAACTGCCAGTATCTTAGCCAAGGGTGTCATTACTGTGGTGGGAAAGGTCATTACAAGAGGGACTGCCCCAAAAGGAACACCGGACAAGTACAGAGCTTTAGATAGCCCAGTCAGAGCCACCAGCAGTCAGTCACCGTTAATAGGCCAGTGAGATCTTCTCAATCAGGGGCAAACTCCAGTCGAGGGAAGCCGAGGGCACAAAATGATCGGACCCCAGGGAGGGTCTTCCACCTGACACAGGAGGAGGCCAGGGCTGCATCGGATGTGGTGGCAGGTACACTACTGTTGAATGATTTTAATATGCATGTATTGTTTGATCCGGGTGCCTCCCACTCGTTCATTGCTAAGAGAAGTATCACTAAATTGAGAAAGGAAGTAGAAATAGTAGAGAAGGGGTTTGTAATTGGAACTCCAATGGGAAACATGGTTGAAACAAATATTGTATATGTGGATGTGGGGGTTAGTTTATCCGGGTATGAAATAGAAGTAGACTTGATTCCCTTAGAGCTGCATGATTTTGACATAATACTAGGCATGGATTGGTTGAGTAAATACAAGGCACTAATAGACTGTTATGCTAAAACTGTTACTTTCCAAACACCTAAGGGCGAGAAAATGACTTTTGAAGGAGAGAGATTTCCCAAACTGAATGCTCTAATATCGGTGGTAACAGCCCAAAAACTGTTAAGAAAGGGATGTATGGGATACCTCGCATACATCTTAAACTCTGATGATGAAGGTCCACGATTGAAGGATATTCTTGTGGTGAAGGATTTCCCAGATGTGTTTCCAGAAGAACTACCAGGACTACCCCCGGAGCGAGAGGTAGAGGTGTCTATAGACACTTTTCCTGGAGTCCCACCCATAGCCCAACAACCGTATCGGATGGCTCCAGCAGAACTGAACGAGTTAAAGACTCAATTACAGGAATTATTAGACAAGGGGTTCATACGACCCAGTAATTCTCCTTGGGGAGCACCGGTCCTATTTGTAAGAAAGAAAGATGGAACCCATAGGCTTTGTATTGACTATCGACAGTTGAACAAAATAACAATGAAAAACAAGTATCCGTTACCTCGGATAGATGATTTGTTCGACCAATTAAAGGGAGCGAGGGCATTCTCGAAGATAGATCTGAGATCAGGGTACTATCAGATGAAGATTAAAGAAGCGGATGTAGCAAAGACTGCATTTAGAACTCGTTACGGACACTATGAATTTTTGGTGTTACCATTCGGGTTGACGAACGCCCCAGCTCTCTTCATGGATTTGATGAATCGGGTTTTCCAACCATACCTGGATAAGTTTGTGGTGGTATTCATTGATGATATACTGGTGTACTCGAATTCTTTCAAGGAACACGAAGAACACTTGAGACAAACCTTACAAACCTTGAGAGATCACCAGTTATATGCAAAATTGAGTAAATGTGAATTTTGGCTGAAAAGGGTGACGTTTTTGGGACATGTCATTTCAGCTGAAGGTGTTTTTGTCGACCCTCAAAAAGTCGAAGCAGTCTTGAAATGGGAAAGACCGACTTCAGTCACTGAAATACGTAGTTTCCTGGGACTTGCAGGATACTATCGGAGATTTATCGAAGGTTTTTCCCTGATTGCAACCCCTTTGACCCAGCTAACTAGGAAGGATAAGAAGTGGGTGTGGTCGGAAGAATGTGAGGCTAGCTTCCAAGAATTGAAGAGGAGGCTCACCACTGCTCCAGTCTTAACTCTCCCCTCAGGGACTGAGGGTTTTGTGGTATATAGTGATGCCTCGGGGAAGGGATTGGGGTGTGTTCTGATGCAACATGGGAAGGTGATCGCCTATGCATCAAGGCAACTAAAGACTCATGAGGTGAACTACCCGGTGCACGACCTGGAGTTGGCAGCTGTAGTATTTGCCTTGAGGATATGGAGACACTATTTGTATGGGTCTCGAACCCAAATTTTTACTGATCATAAGAGCCTGAAGTATCTGATGTCGCAAAAGGAGTTGAACATGCGGCAAAGAAGGTGGATAGAGCTCATTAAGGATTATGATTGCACCATAGAATACCACCCGGGGAAAGCAAATGTGGTGGCAGATGCCCTCAGTCGCAAAAATAAAGCCTCCTTGGGAAGCTTAACAGTAGGAAAGGAGCGGCAATTGGCAGAATTAAAAGAGTTGGGTGCAGATTTGGGAATTGATGCAAGAGGTGGGTTAGTAGCCCAATTATTGGTGCGACCAACGTATCGAGAACAGATACTACATGCCCAATTCCATGACAAGGTGGGATCCAAGATTAGGAAGAATGTGGAGGCCGGGGTAGAAATGAAATTCCGAGTAGCGGAGGATGGATCCTTGATGATGGGACAACGGTTGTACGTGCCTGATGACGAAACAGTCAAACGTATGGTTCTGCAAGAAGCACATGAGTCCAAAGTCTCCATACATCCTGGCAGCACTAAAATGTACCGAGACCTGAAACACCTCTATTGGTGGCCTAATATGAAAAGGGAAATAGCTTAGTATGTGTCAAAGTGTGGGATATGTCAACAAGTCAAGGTTGAACACCAAAGGCCTGCGGGACCATTACAGCCATTACAAATTCCAGAATGGAAGTGGGATATGATCACCATGGATTTCGTGTCAGGATTTCCCAAGGGGAGAAAAGGAAATGATGCGATATGGGTCATTGTAGATCGGTTGACGAAATCCGCACTATTCTTGCCTGTAAAGATGACCGACTCGGTGGACAAGCTTGCCAAGATCTACATAAATGAGGTGGTACGACTTCATGGGATTCCGGTGTCCATTGTATCGGATCGAGATCCTAGGTTCACCTCTCGACTTTGGCCGAGCATACAACATGCCTTGGGAACAAGATTGGACATGAGCACTGCGTTTCACCCCCAAACGGATGGCCAATCGGAAAGAGTCATTCAAGTCTTGGAAGACCTATTACGGGCATGTGTGCTAGCATTTGGAGGAAACTGGGAGGAACACATGGCATTGGTGGAGTTCACTTATAACAATAGTCACCAAGCCACAATAGGGATGGCCCCATATGAAGCTTTGTATGGTAGGAGGTGTAGAACTCCTTTATGTTGGGAAGAAATTGGGGACCGGAAGTTATATGGCGCAGAGTTAGTTCAAGTCACCACGGAGAAAGTGAGAATTATCAGGGATCGTATCAAAGCCGCACAGGATAGACAGAAGAAGTATGCCGATGTGAGGAGAAGACCTCTCGAGTTCAGTACGGGGGACCAGGTGTTCCTGAAGGTAGCCCCATGGAAGAACTTGTTACGATTTGGATTGAAAGGGAAGTTAACTCCCCGATTCATTGGACCCTTCAAAATCTTACAACGAGTTGGACCAGTAGCCTACAAGGTGGAATTGCCCCCACAGTTAGCCAGGGTCCATGATGTGTTCCATGTCTCCTTGTTAAGGAAGGCTAACGTAGACCCCGCCCGAGTTCTACCCCAGGTCCCAGTAGAGGTTAAGGAAGACTTAACATTGGAATTGAGGCCCATACGGATACTAGATCAAGAAGTGAAGGAGTTGCGGAGCAAAAAGATCCCCATTGTTAGAATCTTATGGCGAAATGCTCAAGTAGAAGAGGAAACTTGGGAGAGGGAGGCTGAGATGAGAAAAAAGTACCCCACTTTATTTGATCTACCAGGTATGGAGTGTGAAAACTTCTTAAATTTCGAGGACGAAATTCATATTTAGAAGGGGAGAATGTAAACACCCAAAGGAAAATATATATATATATATATATATATATATATATATATATATATATATTTAGAGAGAGAGGGATGATGATGGATGCAGTTTTCGCTGCTGATGCAGAAATCGGCAGCGACGCAGTTCCGCTGCCGATTCTGGATCGGCAGCGACGCAGTTCCGCTGCCGATTCTGGATCGGCAGCGACACAGTTTTTGCTGCCGATGCAGAAATCGGCAGCGATGCAGTTTTCGCTGCCGATTTCTCAATGAATAGTGACGCAGAGCTGGGAGGGAGGGGTAAAACTGGTTTTAGATAAACCAAACAAGGATAAGGACACACCTAAACCAACCCCCAAACAACCCATTTCATTGGATGGGTAGTATAAATACAAAGAGGGGAGAGAGAATGACCCATCTCCTTCCAAATCCAGCAGCTGCATGTCGTTCTTCCCTTCCCCTTTCACAACAGAAACGTAAATCAGACCAGTAGAGATTACTTTGTGAACTTGTGAGGGAGAGATGAGACCTTGAGAGAGGAGTGGGCAGCTGCATAGAGGAGAGGCAAAGGAGAGCCGGAAAAAAAAAAAACGTGAGAGAAAAAAAGAAGAAGAAGGAGAACCAGCAGCTGAATAGTGTCAAACCTTCCTCAAACTTAGTTAAATTCAGAAGGTATGGGTCATGAAACTCTCTTCCTCTCCCCCGTAAGATCAAAAAACGAAAATAAAGAAGAAGAAAAAAACCCTAAGAAAAGAATTGATCTAAGACCTAAGCCAGCTGTGAAGGAAGCTGAAATTAACCAAGAGAACAAGCAAACAAAAGTGAAATAAAGTCAATTTCAGAACATCTAACAAATCATGGTAGAGGGCCGGCTTTAACTAGGGGGAATTAATGTGTTCTGCTGTGATGATTGTTGCTGGAATTAATGTGTTCTGCTGTGATGATTGTTGCTGGAATTAATGTGTTCTGCTGTGATGTTGTTGCTGGAATTAATGTGTTCTGCTGTGATGTTATTGCTGGAATTAATGTGTTCTGCTATGATGATTGTTGCTGGAATTAATGTGTTCTGCTGTGATGATTGTTGCTGGAATTAATGTGATGTTGTTGCTGGAATTAATGTGTTCTGCTGTGATGTTTGTTGCTGGAATTAAGGTGTTCTACTGTGATGATTGTGCTGAAATTGATGCTCCCGATTATGGGTTGCGCAGCGAAATTCTGTTTCGCTGCCGCAACTGAACCTGCTGCAGCGAATTAATATTCGCTGCCGAGTTGTGTGTTGCGCAGCGAAATTCTGTTTCGCTGCCGCAGCTGAACCTCCTGCAGCGAAGTGATATTTGCTGCCGAGTTGTGCGTTGTGCAGTGAAACTATGGCGCCAACAGCGGTGCAGTTCTCGCTGCCGAACTGGCAGCCCGCAGCGAACCAGTTCTCGCTGCCGAATTGGGCAGCCCACAGCGAACCGGTTCTCGCTGCCGATTCCTACAATAAGCCTCCTAGGCAGGAATGACTTAAATGCTAATAACAATTTCATGATATGATGGTGTAAAATAGGGAACACTTTAATGTGAACATGTGAACTATTGAAATAAGTGTGATGATGAATGTGATTCAAAAATAAAATAAATACAACTGTGCTGATTTGTGACCATTGATGTCTCAGGTGGTGTAGTCGGGATTGGACCATCATCCAGACAGGAACGACCCACAGGTGGAACAGGTAGGTGACTTGCACCTTTCTTTTTCATACGTTGATCCTTAGAACATTTTAACTTGAGTACTACCATATTGTTAGAACCGATATTAAATTGTCGAACGCTTAATTGTTGATAAAAGAGTGATTAGCTTCGGCTAATGGCATCCAAACGGATGGCCGGGACAAAGAGTGAATAGCTTCGGCTAATGGCATCCGAATGGATGGCCGGGACAAAAGAGTGATTAGCTTCGGCTAATGGCATCCAAACGGATGGCCGGGACAAAAGAGTGATTAGCTTCGGCTAATGGCATCCAAACGGATGACCGGGACAAAGAATGATTAGCTTTGGCTAATGGCGTCCGAATGGATGGCCGGGTTAAAAAGGGATGATTTCGCTGCCGATTGTGGATCGGCAGCGACGCAGTTCCGCTGCCGATTCTGGATCGGCAGCGACACAGTATTCGCTGCTGATACAGAAATCGGCAGCGACCTAGTTTTCGCTGCCGATTGTGGATCGGCAGCGACGCAGTTCCGCTGCCGATTCTGGATCGGCAGCGACACAGTATTCGCTGCCGATACAGAAATCGACAGCGACCGAGTTTCCGCTGCCGATACAGAAATCGGCAGCGACGCAGTTCCGCTGCCGATTCTGGATCGGCAGCGACACAGTATTCGCTGCCGATACAGAAATCGGCAGCGACCTAGTTTCCGCTGCCGATACAGAAATCGGCAGCGACGCAGTTTCCGCTGCCGATTTTGGATCGGCAGCGATGCAGTCTTCGCTGCCGATACAGAATTCGGCAGCGACCCAGTTTCGCTGCCGATTCCTTGATCGGCAGCGATGTAGTTTCGGCTGCCGATTTTAGGATTGGCAGTGACGCAGCTATTGCTATGGAATCCGGATGGATAGCCGGGACAAATAAACGACTAGTTTCGGCGAATGGCATTTGAAAACTTGTGTATCTATATGTACTACTAATTGTTACATCAAATACATGAAGAAATTATAAATGTTAATGCTTATTTAATTGCTAGGCCGTTAGTTACCAATATTATTATTATTATTAAGTATTTGTTTTCTCTTAAATGTTTTGTACTGCTGCAGGGACGTCACACCAACAAGATGTCTAGGATACCCGATACATGGGAACCTACTTTTGCAAAGAATTAAGTAGATGCATTCGAACTCACAATGTATTTTGTAGGGATCAATGTACTGAATGTATAACTTTTATTAGACCCTTTTTGTTTAAAATTTTGTGATGGCTATTAGTAGTATAAGAATGCAAACTCATGTCCATGTATATATATTTTTAATATGAATTTCAAATCATGCAACACTAATATTATGTGTTTGTGTAAGATTCGCTTTTGAATGAACTGTTGATTGTATGGGTTGTATTTTGATGATGTAAGGATTCAAGTTCTTTGATTACCGGCACCAGGTGTATTAAATATATATATAAAAAAAAAATTTACTATTGTTGGGCTTAGAAATCCGAGTCGTTACATAGTTAGTTAGAAGTTAGTTAACACGTTGTTGGTTAGAAGGAATTCATTGTAATAGAAACGTTAAAACAAGTAATTAGAATTTAGTTTTTACAATACAACTTTCTCAACCTCCTCCTCCTCATCTTCTTCTTTTATTGTATACTCTTTTATTTAATCTTTACATTGTTTTGTTAATGAAAGCCTTAACAAATTCGTATCAAAGCATAATGATTAGTACTTAAAAGTGCATTTTTATCAAGGTTTATATCATCATTTTGCACTTGAAATATCAGTAACTCCTTAACTAAAGCATGTTTAATTTATAATAATAAGTCTGATACCATAAGATACCTTTAATTTATGATAATGTTCATCTTAAATGCTGCCCTATCATATAAATAAAAGGATTGATTGATGAGTTTAAGTATGAAAATTAAAAGGACAAAGAGAGGGCCAAACTTAGAAAAGAGATGTTGGTTCAGTCCAAACTGGAACACTGTTTGGTAATTGGGTCATATCTGGAGCTGTAAATCTTGGATTTAGGTCTGCCTTATATGGATGGAAAGCTAAGACATAGGCCTAAAACTTTCATGTGGAGTTCAGGATTTAAAAAGGTCGTTTTCAAGTCTAAATTGTAGCAACAATGGAGAAGTCTAAATCTGTCCTGCAGCCCAGACACTGTTCAATGTTCAGCCCATATCTCGAGTTCTAGAAGTCCAAATGACCTCAAATTTTTATCCTGAAAAGCTGAGATAATTGCCTAGAACTTTTATGATTTAATTCTATTCAAATTATGACGTTATCAATGACATTTTTGGCAGAAAAGAAGATAAAAATTGTCACCAAGTCAAGATGTGGCCACCCACTCAACAATTAGCCAACAAATCAATAGTTCTGAATTTTAGCCTATAAAAGGAGGCATTTGCCATGTATTTAGGCATCTTGGTGTTCAGATCAAGATCATGTTTTTTCTCTCTCTTTATATTTTGTAATGCTTAAGTTTTGCTTATATTAATCTCTTGCTTATGCTTTTCATTTCCTTTCCTTGTTTATTTATGTTTCTCTCTTTCATTATGTTTAGCTAAGTTTATCATGTCAAGGTGAAAGGGGTATACTAATGGTGTAAGAATAAGTATAATATAAACTCAACATGGACCTTAATGTTTGATACTAACATGTTTTATATTTGTTATCTTGTTCACTTTTAATACTTTGCTTGTTAAATGGTTAATCTATATTTATGTTGTATAACCCTTGGTACAACAAATACTTGGCACTTTCATAGCCTAACTGTATGGTATAACTGACACCTGTGCTATGAAAGGAACTTGATTTGTTATTAACATAAGTTATAATCATGAATGCCTGACAATATTTACAAGTATTAGCATTATTCGAATAAGATAACTAATGTAATCATGTTAACAATGTATAATCTGATTGGAACCTCCTTTGTGTGTGGTTTCCAGTTGAGTAATAAAAAGAGTTTATACTATACTTGTTTGAAATACCATTAGTGGATCCTCTAACCTTGACAATTATTTTATTCTTGTTTAATCCTTACATCAATATCACATCTCAAAGCTCTCTTTAAACTTATTATTATTGTTTTTATTGTTATTGTTGTTATTATCTATAATTTATATAGTTAATCTCCCTATGGTTCAACCCCGGTTTTGCCGGGTTATTTATTAATTCGATACTCTTGCACTTGGGAGAAGACATCAATCTTTTGGTCGTGTCACATAACAAAATCCTTGATGAACAAATGCAAAGTATTCATCAAGAACTTTAAGATTTTATAGCCAAGAATAAAAAGCAATGGTTGGAAAAAATAAAAGAACTAAACAAATAAAAAATCAACCTATATTTGAAAGTATTTATGACTACATTGAAGTCATTTATGGCCAATCAAGCAGCATAGAAAGAAGGGGGAATCAACTTAAGTCTTGATGGGGTGATTTCTAATTATAGAGGCTAAATTTGTAAAGAAACCAGGATTTCCACAAGATTGGGTACAATACAGCATTACCAAAGGTTGAAATGCATACTTTTTAGGGAGATAATCTAAGGGGTGGATAAAAAATATAAGAAGTCCTTCTAGACGCACTTTACTACAATGTATATGTCGCTATTTGACACTAATATAGGACCTATGGCTAATGAAATCACCACCTTGTTTTTTAAAGAAATTAAGAATTCTAAAATATGAATTGGTTATTTTATGTACAAGTATTTAATGTGCATACATTAATGTTGTGCATATATATATAAACTAGCTAGTTTATATATTTAATATGCAATGGATGATATATAGTTGTTTTGTGTTTTTTCACTTTGGTTAATAGGGTTATCAACTACACACGCGCGCACACGCACATACTCACTTTAACCTCTATTTCCTCAAGCTAGACCTAAATTTCACTCAGTTATATTTAGAAACAATGACTACCAATTATACAAGAATGGTGGATTGTTTTCTGATACGATCCAAGAAAGGTCAAATTTGAATTTTGGTGTAAACTTTTTCATTGTCAAGTTTTACTCTATTGAACATAATTTCTAACTATAACATTGGATTAGGCTAAAATGTTTATAGGAGTTTGTAGATATACTCTTATACTTTTAGTTAAAATTTCAGGTCAATCAAAATTCAAGAAGGGATTATTTCAGAGGATCAAAGTTACTAGACGAATCTTGTCAAATCTGTCTATCTAGACCTTTTTCTACTCTTTGGACTAGATCTAGATCTACAGAAGGAATTATGCTGAGATTACAATTTTGTTATAAAGTAGACATCCTTACCTTTTCAGCAATATATGGTAGGCTTGTTAAACTATCTAGACAAGAGAGAACGATGTGTTTGAAGTCAGGACTGAAATCTGCCAAAAATATGCAAAAATTAAACAAACATTGTTTTCTTATGTATTATAGATTCCAGTCAATACAAGAATTCTTTAATGCTCTTAGAAACATGTGTGAAATATATTGGCTTGCCTATTCCACAAGGATTTCATGTCAAACAATGAGACATTTATAGCAGCAATGATTATCCATAGTTTGCAAGGATTCCATATCCATTATGAAATATATATGGTGGCGAGGCTTGGGATTCTTTCATTGTTCTTTTTCTTATTTTACAAGATTTAGTAGAACATCAAGGAGATTAAAAAGAGGCAATTTAAGGGAGAAAATTCCAGCAATTAAAAATAAATTTTCCTAGCTAATTTGGAGCATGAAGTTTTGGCAAAGCCTCCAAGGAAAGCAAAGTGGGAGTTTCAGCCATGTATGGTGTTTCGAAGCAAGAGGACTTTGTTTTATGTTGTTTTTTTATAATTATTTTAGTGTTGAATATTATTAGATTTGGGCTTTATTCTAAATTGAGTCTATTTCAACCCATTCGATATTGTTTTAGGGGTTGTTTCAATTTAGACTTATGTTAGTTGATTACTAGATAAGGCTCATTGGTTTGCAGCCCAAAAGTAATGCATTAAGGTTATTTAAGAGGACTATATATTGTTCTATTTGCTGCAAAATTCAGCAATCATGATCCTTTGAATAAACAATTTTGATTTTGTTTTGCATGTTGCAAGCAACCTTTCTTTGTAAGGACAAAGATCATACACTGACTTATTAAAGATTAATTGGATTTGTGGCATCATTTGTATAATTCAGGTTCTTAGGTACAAAGTTACCTCTGAGTCAGGGTTTCAAACCTGATATTCAATTTTCTTGGATTTGTTTTTAATCTCATTGTGGGTTGCATGATCCCAAGGTTCACATAATCTTATCCTTATAATTAATATTGGTAGCTTGGCTATTGTTTATTGTGGTTAAAGGAGATGACAATTGTCAAGCTCAATTTGATGATGGTATATGCTAGTGAAAGAAGAGAAGTGAAGAATAGAAAAAGGAGATAAAAGGGCATAAATAAATTAAAGGGAGCTTCCTTATTTATGCTAGCGGTTGTGGTTGAAAAATAAAGGGAAAAATGTTTTGTTAATGATTGTTTTATGTGGGGAAGGCTCTTTTTCTCTCTTTTTTTAATTAACAAAAAACTAAAAAGGGTGGTGCTTTTATTGTGCATCACCTCACAAATCATTATTCATTTCAATAGTGTTTTTTTTCTTTCATTTGGTTTTTTTTTTCTAAATCTATGTTCTCCCCTAATTTCATTCTTTAATATTTGCTTTATTGGAGATTGAGTTTCGTAATTCATTATAGGTTGCTTTCTATATGGTTAGCTTGGTCTAATGACCTGTGTCACAGGTTTGGCGGGTTAACCCAGTTGACTCGGGGTTTTTTTGTCTTTTTTTAATTGATATTTTTTCAATTTTATCTTTTAATATTGAGTTGATTAGGAATTAACAAAAAAAACTAAAAGGATGGTACTTTTACTATGCACTACCTCACAAAAACACTATTCATTTCATTTTTTTCCTTCGTTTGTTTTCTTAATCAATGTTTTTTTCCATAATTTTATCATTCAACATTTCATTTATTAGATATCAGACTTTATAATTTATTGTGGTTTGATTTCTATGTGGTTAGCTCGGTCTTATGACCCGTGTTACAAGTTTGGCGGGTTAACTTAGTTGACTTGATTCTTTTTGTTTTTACTTTATTGATATTTTTTAAAATTTCATTCTTCAACATTGAGTTGATTAGGAATTAGGCTTTATGACTTATTTTGGTTTGTTTTCTATGAACTTATCTTGTCTCATAGCTTCAATCGTGGGTCGTAGGTGTGGCAAGTTAACCTAGTTGACTTGAGATTTTTTTTTTGTCTTTTCTTAATTGATATTTCAACTTCATCCTTTAACATTGAGTCGATTAGTAATTTGGTTTTATGATTTAATTTGGTTTGTTTTCTATGAACTTATCTTGTATCATGTCTCAAATCGTGAGTTGTGGGTGTGACAGGTTAACTTGAGTTAGGGATGAAAACTTTTACTAATTTAACTTAAATTTTGGACGACATAAAGTAATAAATTGATATGCTAAATGTCAACCCAATGATGAATTGCATAAATTCTCTAATCAGGTAAAATAATAATAATAGAGTGAAAAACATTGATTGTTGGTATAGTCTCATGTAAAATCATGCTATTTTGACTAAAAGTGGTGAAAAATTTGAGAAAAGTTTTATGATGGTTATAGATGGGAGTTATCAATGAATTAGTTTAAAAATCATGATAATGTAAGTAAATAAAATGGTATGTGAAATTCTTGGCATAAAACTATCTATTGTCCATTTTTATAGTATCAATCATATTTCTTAATCTAACTATTAGATCAGACTAAATATTTACAAGTAGTCTCCTAACATATTGTTCTATCTAGGGTTAAAATCTCAAAGCAATCAAAGTTTATAAAGGCCTTGCAAGATTGACATGGACTCATTAATGGTATTTTTATAATTCTATTTAAATCAAATTCTCCCCTACTATTTTGGCAGACAACCTTTAAAAGAGTAGAAGGGACTTGATTTTGCTTATTTTCTTCTTCAAAGTAGTATTTAATCTTCTAAAATGTTAGGCTTAGAAAGTGTGTAAGGGTGATATCTATCAAGGAAGACTAATCCAAGTTGGAAATCCTTGAGAGAAAACTGGGTTTTGCGACCCATCATAAACTAACTTCATATTTTTACGGTGACAAAATAAAGGTATATTTTAACTTTCATGTTGTCCTTTGTATTTCCTTTCACGTCCATAACTGTGTTAAAAATGTTTTCAAACATGTTATTTTCAATGTGCATGACATTGAGGTTATGGTGGAGGATATTTGTCTTCCAATAAGGAAGCTTCCAAAAAATACTTTGTTTTACCTAATTATGGGTCACAGCAAAACTAGAAAATTTGTGCTTACTAGATTGAAAACCAAACATAATGTCATCATATTGCGAATCATGTCATACAATTCTCACCCGACAGTAGTGGCGACGCAATTAAAAAGTTCCTTTTATTTCTTTTGTACTTATGATTCGTTGGCAAGAATCGTCGATGGCAATAAAAAAAAAGACTCTTTACCACCATTTTCTAATGTGAAGGCCTTGTTATTTTCCATACAGTATAAACATGTTAATTTTTCATATATGCTCTAACTAGAAATCTTTCCGTATATAGGGAAATCATTGATAGTCCACATCAAAATTGTTTTCACCTGAAAATTTTGTTTCCTTAAGTTATCATAAATCAAATTCATGAATGACCACAACTACTTCAACTCATCAATTAATGGTCGAAAAAATATCTATATTTTGACCCCATAGATAAAAACATGAACTCTAGCCTCATACACATCCTTAGTGACAAGTTGTAAATTATGAATATCACCAGCCAATAAAAATAAAGAGCAACAAATAACCTGAATGGATTGAATCCATCTGTTTTCTATGTGCGGCAAAGTTTTTTTATTACCAATTCTAGGTTTATAAGGAGTATGCCCACATGTTCAACACTCGGTTAACTCTATATTTTAAGGTAATATGACATGTAGAAGTTTGGACACATGTCCATTTTCTAGTATGTCAGGCCGAGGGGTTTCATTATAGATTTAGCAGTATAGAAGTTCTCTTTCATTCTATTCTCTTCAAGTAAAATACTTCTCGTGATAGACTCAGTTTCGGCAGCGAATGCTAGTTCGCTGCAGAAGACTCAGTTTCGGCAGCGAATCACAAATTCGCTGCAGCTGACACAGTTTCAGCAGCGAATCAGAGTTTCGCTGCACAACACACAATTCGGCATGAACACACACACCTCACATGCTTTAACAACCCCAACATATACACTGTCACTAAGTTCCAGCAGAATACACACATTGAAACCATCCATTTATGCACCTAATCCTTCAACAAAATCCCAGCAAAACACACACACTGAAAACCATCAATTTAAGCATATAATATTTCAATAAATTCCAGCAGAACACACACATTAAAACCATCAATTACAACATATAATCTTTCAATAAATTTCAGCAGAACACGCACATTAAAACCATCAATTACATCATATAATCTTTCAATAAATTCCAGCAGAACACACACATTAAAACCATCAATTACAGCATATAATCTTTCAATAAATTCCAGCAGAACACACACACACCGAAACCATCAATTTCAGCACATAATCCTTCAACAAATCCCAACAGAACACACACATGTACTTATGCATAAAGCAAACACTCTAAATGCACTTCCCTTAGTTACTTTATGATAGACACCGATCATTGTAATTGTTGTTCTATGCCAAGCCCTTTAGGCTCCCAAGAGCCCAACAAACAAAGAGCAAGGAGACAGTTTGCTCGAGGGAATCAGCATACCCGAGGGAATGTTTATAATTCCCATCAATGGAGGTTTTCTCCCTTGTCTAAACACATATTGAAAACTCGACTATCAAAGGACCACTTTCCATGAATATGAGTTTGGGCAACTATGATGGCTTGGCCGACCCAAGAGAGCATGTGTAAAATGTGCGCTGTAACTTGAAGTTGATCATCTAAGACTATGACTCAATGTGCAAGATATTCCCTTCAACCTTCAAAGGATTTGTTCATGCTTGGTATAACAATCTGGAACCAAATTTTATTGAAAGTTTTAGTGATGCACACTTTAGCACTAGTATACCCCCCAAGAAAACCTCCACAGAGCTTTTCAGTAAAGCCTAACAAGAGGGTGAGTTTACGAGAGCATATTTGAGGAGATTCAGTGCTGAAATTCTTAAGTTTGAAGACTTGATAGAACCAGTAGCTTCCAAAGCCTTAATAAGAAGAGTAAGAAAACATGTCATCTAGAGAAAAATTTATGTTTTACCAAATATAAGTTTGTCCAAAGTAAAGCAATTCATGAAAAATCATATACGAGTTGAAGAGGCCAGTTGGAAATAATCAAGAATTGTCCATAGAGGAAAGAGAACATTAGGGAGGGCCAACAACTATGAGGTACAAAAATATATGGTATTATTATCTAATGTTCGCCAGGTACAAAAATGCCTCCCACTTTTTATCTCAAAAAGGATGACGATACACTTTTAGCCAAGTTGTCACCTCCAACTCTTTTAAGCCTTTAAATGTGAGATAACATATTAAATGCTTGGGTGGGCAACTAATGAGTTAGTTTTATTAAGTTTTTATTTACTTTTTGTAAACAAGTAGGTCTAACATATGTGCCAAACTTAATACACTTGGATTTGACAATTAGCCAAGTCCAAGATAGCATGGGTCTGGCACATATGTTAGACCTAATACGCTTGGACTTGGCAGCACGCCAAGTCCAAGCTGGAGTGGGCATAGCACGCATGCCACACCTAATATGCTTGGACTTAGCAATTAGCCAAGTCCAAGATCGCGTGGGTCTGGCACTCATGCCAGACCTAATGCACTTGGACTTGGCAGTGTGTCAGGTCTAAAGTGGCTTGGGTCTGACTCGCGTGCCAGACCCAATATGCTTGGACTTGGCACACCGCCAAGTCCAAAGTGACATGGGTCTGGCACGCATGTCATAACCAATACGCTTGGACTTGGCAGTATGATGGATTTGGATCGCGTGGGTCTAGCACGCATTCAATAATTGTTCATGAATGTATTGAGATTCATCTAAAAGGTTGCGTATGATGGATTATTGTAATGAAATTGAGGGTTTTTATTAATTATGCATTATCTAATCTAAGAAATATTAGTGGAGGCAATATTAAATGTCCATGTAAGATGTGAAAAAAAAAAAAATTTCAATCCAGATGTTGTAGCAATGCATCTTCTACAAAATGGATGGTTTCAATGTGTGTATTCTGCTGGAACTTAGTGACAGTGTATATGTTGGGGTTGTTAAAGCATGTGTGGTGTGTGTGTTCATGCCGAATTGTGTGTTGTGCAGCGAAACTCTGATTCGCTGCTGAAACTGAGTCAGCTGCAGCGAATTTGTGATTCGCTGTCGAAACTGAGTCTTCTGCAGCGAACTAGCATTCACTGCAGAACTATGTGTTGTGCAGCGAAACTCTGATTCGCTGCCGAAACTGTGTCAGCTGCAGCGAATTTGTGATTCGCTGCCGAAACTGAGTCTTCTGCAGCGAACTAGCATTCGCTGCCGAATTGTGTGTTGTGCAGCGAAACTCTGATTCGCTGCCGAAACTGTGTCAGCTGCAGCGAATTTGTGATTCGCTGCCGAAACTGAGTCTTCTGCAGCGAACTAGCATTTGCTGCCGAATTGTGTGTTGTGCAGCGAAACTCTGATTCGCTGCCGAAACTATGTCAGCTGCAGCGAATTTGTGATTCGCTGTCGAAACTGAGTCTTCTGCAGCAAACTAGAATTCGCTGCCGAATTGTGTGTTGTGCAGCGAAACTCTGATTCGCTGCTGAAACTGTGTCAGCTGCAGCGAATTTGTGATTCGCTGCCGAAACTGAGTCTTCTGCAGCGAACTAGCGTTCGCTGCCGAATTGTGTGTTGTGCAGCGAAACTCTGATTCGCTGCCGAAACTGTGTCAGCTGCAGTAAATTTATGATTCGCTGCCGAAACAGAGTTTTCTATAGCACACTAGCATTCGCTGCCGAATTGTGTGTTGTGCAGCGAAACTCTAATTCACTGCCGAAACTGTGTCAGCTGCAGCGAATTTGGGATTCGCTGCCGAAATTGAGTCTTCTGCAGCGAACTAGTGTTCGCTGCCGAATTGTGTGTTGTGCAGCGAAACTCTGATTCGCTTCCGAAACTATGTCAGCTCCAGCGAATTTGTGATTCGCTGCTGAAACTGAGTCTTCTACAGCACACGAGCATTCGCTGCCGAATTGTGTGTTGTGCAGCGAAACTCTGATTCGCTGCCGAAACTGTGTCAGCTGCAACGAATTTGTGATTCGCTGCCGAAACTGAGTCTTCTGCAGCGAACTAGCGTTCGCTGCCGAATTGTGTGTTGTGCAGCGAAACTCTGATTCGTTGCCGCAACTGTGTCACCTGCAGCGAATTTGTGTTTCGCTGCCGAAACTGAGTCTTCTGCAGCAAACTAGCAGTCGCTGCCGAATTTGTGATTCGCTGCCAAAACTGAGTCTTCTGCTGCGAACTAGCATACGCTGCCGAATTGTGTGTTGTGCAGCGAAACTCTGATTCGCTGCCGAAACTGTGTCAGCTGCAGCGAGTTAGCATTTGCTGCCAAAACTGAGTCTTCTGCAGCGAACTAGCATTCGCTGCCGAATTGTGTGTTGTGCAGCGAAACTCTGATTCGCTGCCGAAACTATGATGGCTGCAGCGAAATTGTGATTCGCTGCCGAATTGTGTGTTGTGCAGCGAAACTCTGATCTGCTGCCGAAACTGTGTCAGCCGCAGCGAATTAGCATTCGCTACCGAAACTAAGTCTTCTGCAGCGAACTAGCATTCGCTGCCGAATTGTGTATTGTGCAGCGAAACTCTGACTTGCTGCCGAAACCGTGTTGGCTTCAGCGAAATTGTGATTCGCTGCCGAAACTGTGGCGCCAGAGCGAAACAGTTTTCGCTGCTGAATTGGCTGTCGGCAGCGAAACAGTTTTCGCTGCCGAACTAGCTGCCTGCACCGAAACAGTTTTCGCTGCTGAATTGGGCAGCCTGCAGCGAACAAGTTTTCGCTGCCGATTTCTAAAATAAGCCTCCTAGGCAAAAAAAAATGACTTAAGTGCTAGTAACAATTTCATAGTATGATGGTGTAAAATGTGGAACACTTGAATGTGAACATATGAACTCTTGAAATAAGTGTGGTGACGAATGTGATTCAAAAAATATAAATGTGCTGATTTATGACCGTTGATGTCTTAGGTGGTGCGGTCGGGATTGGACCATCGTCAAGACAAGAACAACCCACAGGTGGAGCAGGTAGGTGACTTGCACCATCCTTTTTTTTTCATACGCTGATTAATGAAATACTTTAACATGATTATTACCATATTGTGTTAGAACTGATATTAGATCGTCGAACGCTTAAATGTTGACAAATGGTTGATTAGCTTCGGCTAATGGCATCCGAATGGATGGCCGGGACAAAGAATGATTAGCTTCAGCTAATGGCATCCGAAGGGATGGCTGGGATAAATGAATGATTAGCTTCGGCTAATGGCATCCGAATGGATGACCGGGACAAAGAACGATTAGCTTCGGCTGATGGCATCCGAATGGATGGCCGGGATAATTGAATGATTAGGCCGGGACAAATGAATGATTAGCTTCAGCTAATGGCATCCGATGGGATGGCCGGGACAAATCAATGATTAGCTTCGGCTAATGGCATCCGAATGGATGGCCGGGACAAATGAATGCTTAGCTCCGGCTAATGGATGACCGGGGTGAGTGAATGGTTAACCTCAGCAAATGACACCTTAAGAGGATAGCCGGGTTTAAGATTATGGTTGATTGCAAAAATTGGTGCATTTATATACACTACAAGCTGTTTATACCAAGTACATGAAGAAATTATAAATGACAATGCTTCACTTAACTGCCAGACTGTTTAGTTACCATTATTATTATTTAGTAATTACATTCTCTTAAATGTTTTATACTGCTGCAGGGACGTCACACCCACGAGATGTCTAGGGAACCCGATACACGGGGACCTACTTTTGCAATGGATCATGTAGATGCATTCTAAATCACAATTGTATTTTGTATGAATCAATGTACTGAATGTATAACTTTTATTAGATCCTTTTTGTTTAAGTTTGTAATGGCTATTAGTAGGATAGGAATGCAAACTCATGTCTATGTGTGTATATTTTTTAATATGAACTTTTAATCATACAACCATAATATTACGTGTTTATGTAAGATTCACTTTTAAATGAAATGTTGATTGTATGGATTGTATTTTGATGATGTGAGGGATCAAGTTCGCTGATTATATATATATATATAAACTGGGTTGTTACAGTTGGTATCAGAGCCCCTGGTCTGGATCCTGAGGATCACTGATAATTGCATTGCTATGGTGAAATTTCAGGATGGTACGCACCCGGTGAGGAACACGAACTGAGTCGCCCTCCTTAGAAAGGAGGAGCGGGAACCAAGGTGCCCAAGGTTGGCAAGACGAAGATCTCTTGGTTGATACGACATCTCATGCTCCGATAATACCACCAGAAACCTTGCAGGGGGAAACTGCAGGAGCAGCGGAAGGCGGGAGGCCTAACTAGACAGAGGGAGTACCCCCAGTTGCAGCAGAGTAGCCGGAAAGATTAGAAGCACCACCATCGACTATTCCAACTAGTGTGCCCCCACAATATGTAGATGCGGGACTCCTTGTACAAATAGTTAAAGCAGTGATGGAGGGCATGGCTGGTTCGGCAACACAAACAACTCCCACCACACAAATTCCACAGGCAGCCCCTATGACTAGCATGACCACAGATAACGTGGTGCCACTGGTACGACTAGTCAAGAGTATGAGGGAAATGGGTTGTGAACCGTATATGGGGGAACAAGATGCAGAGATAGCTGGACGATGGATTCGGAAGGTAGAAAAGACCATGATTCAAATAAGCATACCCGAGGGTTTGAGGGTAAATTGTGCAACCCAGTTACTGTCTAAAAGGGCCATGACATGGTGGGAAACAGTTCAGTTGAGGCGTGCAACCGAGACACTAACCTGGAGTGATTTCAAGACAGAGTTTGAGAATCAGTTTTATTCCAGGTACCATCGCAAGGTGAAAGAACAAGAGTTCTTGGCATTAAAGCAGGGGGATATGTCGGTATTGGAGTATGAAAGGAGGTTCCATGATCTCTCATTGTTCGCCTCACACTATGTGCCGACAGAGGAACACATGATTGAGAAGTTGAGAGATGGTTTGCGACAGGATTTGAGACAAGGATTGATCGCCTTACGGTTTAAATCTGTGAGAGAGTTGATTGAGGCTGCCCAAGCTCTGGAGGCTTGCATTGGAGAAAGCCAAGGGGGACATCAGGGTATAGGCAAAAAGAGAGAGGGGAACTATTTCAGTGGCAGACCACCACTCCCGAAGAAAGGAAAATGTGGAGTGTTTAAGCAGTACAGGAAAAAGGAGAGTTTGATGTTTCCACCTCACCAACAGTCAAGTGGGAGAGTGATGGTTGGACAGTCGCACTCGAGGGAAAACTCTTCAACTGGGACCGGGGACAACAAGAGTGTTGACTACCCTTTTTGTAGGAAATGTGGACAAAAACACCCTAGGGGCTGCTTAGTTTCCCCCGGGCGATGCTTTGTGTGCAGAGGAGAAGGTCATAGGTGGAGGAATTGCTAGTATTTGAGTCAAGGGTGTCATTACTGTGGTGGAAGAGGTCATTTCAAGAGGGACTGCCCTAAAAGGAACACTAGACAGGTACAAAGCTATAGGCAGCCCAGTCAGAGCCACCAACAGTCAGTCACCGTGAATAGGCCAGTGAGATCTTCTCAATCAGGAGCAAACTCCAGTTGAGGGAGACCGAGAGCACAAAATGATCGGACCCCGGGGAGGGTCTTCCACCTGACACAGGAGGAGGTCAGGGCTGCATCGGATGTGGTGGCAGGTACACTACTATTAAATGATTTTTATGTGCAAGTGTTGTTTGATCCGGGTGTCACCCACTCATTTATTGCTAAGAGAATTGTCACTAAACTGGGAAAGGGAGTAGAAATAGTAGAGAAGGGATTCTTAATTGGAACTCCAATGGGAAACATGGTGGAAACAAATATTGTGTATGTAGATGTGGGGGTTAGTCTATCTGGGTATGAAACATAAGTAGACTTGATTCCCTTAGAGCTGCATGATTTTGACATAATCCTAGGCATGAATTGGTTGAGTAAATACAAGGCTCTCATAGATTGTTATGCTAAAACTGTTACTTTCCAAACCCCTAAGGGTGAGAGGATGATTTTTGAAGGAGAGAGAATTCTCAAACCGATTGCCTTAATATCGGTGGTAACAACCCAAAAACTTTTAAGAAAGGGATGTATGGGATACCTCGCATACATCTTAAACTCTGATGATGAAGGTCCACGACTGAAGGATATTCCTGTGGTGGAGGAATTCCCAGATGTGTTTCCCGAAGAACTACCGGGACTACCCCCAGAGCGAGAGGTGGAGGTGTCCATAGACACTTTTCCTGGAGTCCCACCCATAGCCCAACAACCTTACCGGATGGCTCCAGCAGAACTGAACGAGTTAAAGATTCAACTACAAGAATTGTTAGACAAGGGGTTTATACGGCCCAGTAATTCCCCTTGGGGAGCACCGCACCGGTCCTATTTGTAAGAAAGAAAGATGGAACCCATAAACTTTGTATTGACTATCGGCAGTTGAACAAAATAACAATGAAAAACAAGTATCCGTTACCTCGGATAGATGATTTGTTCGATCAATTAAAGGGGGTGAGGGCATTTTCGAAGATAGATCTGAGATCAGGGTACTATCAAATGAAGATTAAAGAAGCGGATGTAGCAAAGATCGCATTTAGAACTCGTTACGGACACTATGAATTTTTGGTGCTACCGTTCGGGTTGACAAACCCCCCAGCCCTCTTCATGGACTTGATGAATCGGGTTTTCCAACCGTACCTTGATAAGTTTGTGGTGGTATTCATTGATGATATACTGGTGTACTCGAATTCTTTCGAGGAGCACGAAGAGCACTTGAGGCAAACCTTACAAACCTTAAGAGATCACCAATTATATGCAAAACTGAGTGAATGTGAATTTTGGCTAAAGAGAGTGATGTTTCTAGGACACGTCATTTCAGCTGAAGGTGTTTTCGTAGACCCCCAAAAAGTCGAAGCAGTCTTGAAATGGGAAAGACCGACTTCGGTCACTGAAATATGTAGCTTCCTGGGACTTGCAGGATACTATCGGAGGTTTATTGAAGGTTTTTCCCTGATTGCTACCCCTTTGACCTAGCTAACTAGGAAGAATAATAAATGGGTGTGGTCGGAAGAATGTGAGAAAAGCTTCCAAGAATTGAAGAGGAGGCTCACCACTGCTCCAGTGTTGACCCTTCCCTTAGGGACCGAAGGTTTTGTGGTATATAGTGATGCTTCGGGGAAGGGATTGGGGTGTGTTCTGATGCAACATGGGAAGGTGATCGCCTATGCATCAAGACAGTTAAAGACTCATGAGGAGAACTACCCGGTGCACGACCTGGAGTTGGCTGCTGTAGTATTTGCCTTGAGGATATGGAGACACTATTTGTATGGGTCTCGAACCCAAATTTTCACTGATCATAAAAGCCTGAAGTATCTGATGTCGCAAAAGGAGTTGAACATACGACAAAGAAGGTGGATAGAGCTCATTAAGGATTATGATTGCATCATAAAATACCACCCGAGAAAAGCAAACGTGGTGGCAGATGCCCTCAGTCGTAAAAATAGAGCCACCCTGGGAAGGTTAACAGTGGGAAAGGAGCGGCAATTGGTGGAATTGAAAGAAATGGGTGTAGATTTGGACATTAATGCCGGAGGTGGGTTGGTAGCCCAACTATTGATGCGACCAACGTATCGGGAACAGATACTACAAGCCCAATTCCATGACAAGGTTGGGTCCAAGATGAGGAAGAATGTGGAGGCCGGGGTAGAAATGAAATTCCGAATGGCGGATGATGGATCCTTGATGATGGGACAACGGTTGTACGTGCCTAATGACAAAACAGTCAAATGAATGGTTCTACAAGAAGCACATGAGTCCAAGTTCTCCATACATCCTGGCAGCACTAAGATGTATCGAGACTTGAAACACCTCTATTGGTGGCCTAATATGAAAAGGGAAATAGCTGAGTATGTGTCAAAGTGTGGGATATGTCAACAAGTCAAGGTTGAACACCAAAGGCCTGCGGGACCATTACAACCATTACAAATTCCAGAGTGGAAGTGGGAGATGATCACCATGGATTTCGTGTCAGGATTTCCCAAAGGGAGGAAAGGAAATGACGCGATATAGGTCATCGTAGATCGGTTGACGAAATCCGCACTATTCTTACCTATAAAGATGACCGACTCGTTGGACAAGCTTGCCAAGATCTACATAAATGAGGTGGTACGGCTTCATGGGATTCCGGTGTCCATTGTATCGGATTGAGATCCCAGGTTCACCTCTCGACTTTGGTCAAGCATACAACAGGCCTTGGGGACAAGATTGGATATGAGCACTGCGTTTCACCCTCAAACGGATGGCTAATCAGAAAGAGTCATCCAAGTCTTGGAAGACCTATTACGGGCCTGTGTGCTAGAATTTGAAGGAAACTGGGAGGAACACATGGCATTGGTGGAGTTCACGTATAACAATAGTCACCAAGCCACAATAGGGATGGCCCCATATGAAGCCTTGTATGGTAGGAGGTGCAGAACTCCTTTGTGTTGGGAGGAAATTGGGGATCGGAAGTTATATGGCGCGGAGTTGGTCCAAGTCACCACGGAGAAAGTGAGAACTATCAGGGATCGCATCAAAGCCGCACAGGATAGACAGAAGAAGTATGCTGATGTGAGGAGAAGACCTCTTGAGTTTAGTACGGGGGACCAGGTGTTCCTGAAGGTAGCCCCATGGAAGAACATGTTACGGTTTGGATTGAAAGGGAAGTTGGCTCCCCGCTTCATCGGACCCTTCAAAATCTTACAGCGAGTAGGACCAGTAGCCTACAAAGTGGACTTGCCCCCACAGTTAGCCAAGGTCCATGATGTGTTCCATGTCTCCCTGTTAAGGAAAGCTGACGTGGATCCCGCCCGAGTTATACCCCAAGTCCCAGTAGAGGTCAAGGAAGACTTAACACTGGAAATAAGGCCCATAAGGATACTAGATCAGGAAGTGAAGGAGCTACGGAACAAAAAGATCCCCATCGTCATAATCTTATGGCGAAATGCTCAAATAGAAGAGGAAACTTGGGAGAGGGAGGCTGAGATGAGGAAAAAGTACCCCGATTTATTTGAACTACCAGGTATGAAGTGTGAAACCCCTTAAATTTCGAGGATCAAATTCATATTAAAGGGGGGGAGAATGTAAACACCCAAGAGAAAATATAGGTATATATATAAATTGATGACGCAGTTTTCGCTGCCGATCTCAGTTTTCGCTGCCGATTTCAGGATCGGCAGCGACGTAGTTTTCGCTGCCGATCTTAGTTTTCGCTGCCGATTTCAGGATCAGCAGCGACGCAGTTTTCGATGCCGATCTCAGTTTTCGCTGCCAATTCTTGGATCGGCAGCGACGCAGTTTTCGCTGCCGATTCTTGCATCGGCAGCGACGCAGTTTTCGCTGCCGATTTCTGCATCGGCAGTGACGCAGTTACTGTTTAAAAAAAATTAAATAAAATAATTAACTTAAAGAGCTGGGAGGGAGGGGTAAAACCGGTTTTAGATAAACCAAAACAAGGATAAGAACACATCTAAACCAACCCCCAAACAACCCACCTCATTTCATGGGGAGTATAAATACAAGGAGGAGAGAGAGAGGATGATCCATCCTCTTCCTAGAACAGCAGCTGCATGTCGTTCTTCCCTTCCTCTTTCACAACAGAAATCTAAACCAAACCAGTATAGAGTGCTTTGTGAACGTGTGAGGGTAAGATGAGACCTTGAGAGAAGACTGGACAGCTGCCTAGAGGAAAGGAAGAAGAGGGCTGGAAAATGTGAGAGGAAGAAGAAGGAGGAGAACCAGCAGGAGAAGAGAAATAATAGTGTCAAACCTTCCTCAAACTTAGTTAGTTTCGAAAGGTATGGGTCATGAAACTCCCTTCCTCTTCCCCTTAAGACCAAAAAACGGAAATGAAGAAGAAAAACCCTAAGGAAATTGACCTAAGACTTAAGCTAGCTGTGAAGGAAACTGAAATTAACTAGGAGAACAAGGAAACTGAAATGAAATGAAGTCAATTTCAAAACATCTAACAAAGAAATATGAATAAAATGGAAATAACAAATCATGGTAGAGGGCTGACTTTAACTAGGGGGTTGGCCAGCATATATGTGTGTGTTCTGTTGGGATTTGTTGAAGGATTATGTGCTGAAATTGATGGTTTTGGTGTGTGTGTGTTCTGCTGGAATTTATTGAAAGATTATATGCTGTAATTGATGGTTTTAATGTGTGTGTTCTGCTGGAATTTATTGAAAGATTATATGCTGTAATTGATGGTTTTAATGTGTGTGTTCTGCTGGAATTTATTGAAATATTATATGCTTAAATTGATGGTTTTCAGTGTGTGTGTTTTGCTGGGATTTTGTTGAAGGATTAGGTGCAGAAATGGATGGTTTCAATGTGTGTATTCTGCTGGAACTTAGTGACAGTGTATATGCTAGGGTTGTTAAAGCATGTGTGGTGTGTGTGTTCATGCCGAATTGTGTGTTGTGCAGCGAAACTCTGATTCGCTGTTGAAACTGTGTCAGCTGTAGCGAATTTGTGATTCGCTGCCGAAACTGAGTCTTCTGCAGCGAACTAGCATTCGCTGCCGAATTGTGTGTTGTGCAGCGAAACTCTGATTCGCTGCCGAAACTGTGTCAGCTGCAGCGAGTTAGCAGTCGCTGCCGAAACTGAGTCTTCTGCAGCGAACTAGCATACGCTGTCGAATTGTGTGTTGTTCAGCGAAACTCTGATTCGCTGCCGAAACTGTGTCAGCTGCAGCGAGTTAGCATTCGTTGTCGAAACTGAGTCTTCTGCAGCGAACTAGCATTCTCTGTCGAATTGTGTGTTGTGCAGCGAAACTCTGATTCGCTGCCGAAACTATGATGGCTGCAGTGAAATTGTGATTCGCTGTCGAATTGTGTGTTGTGCAGCGAAACTCTGATCCACTGCCGAAACTGTGTCAGTTGCAGCGAATTAGCATTCGCTGCCGAAACTGAGTCTTCTGCAGCGAACTAGCATTCGCTACCGAATTGTGTATTGTGCAGCGAAACTCTGATTCGCTGCCGAAACCGTGTGGGCTGTAGCGAAATTGTGATTCGTTGCCGAAACTGTGGCGCCAGCAGCGAAACAGTTTTCGCTGCTGGCTACCGGCAGCGAAACAGTTTTCGCTGCTGGCTACCGGCAGCGAAACAGTTTTCGCTGCCGAACTGGCTAGCGGCAGCGAAACAGTTTTCGCTGCCGAACTGGCTGCCTGCACCGAAACAGTTTTCACTACCGAATTGGGCAGCCTGCAGCGAACAAGTTTTCGCTGCTGATTTCTAAAATAAGCCTCTTAGGCAAAAAAAAATGACTTAAGTGCTAGTAACAATTTCATAGTATGATGGTGTAAAATGTGGAACACTTGAATGTGAACATATGAACTCTTGAAATAAGTGTGGTGACGAATGTGATTCAAAAAATATAAATGTGTTTATTTATGACCGTTGATGTCTTAGGTGGTGCGGTCGGGATTGGACCATCGTCAAGACAAGAACAACCCACAGGTGGAGCAAGTAGGTGACTTGCACCTTCTTTTTTTTTCATACGCTGATTAATAAAATACTTTAACATGATTATTACCATATTGTGTTAGAACTAATATTAGATCGTCGAACGCTTAAATGTTGACAAATGGTTGATTAGCTTCGGCTAATGGCATCCGAATGGATGGACGGGACAAAGAATGATTAGCTTCGGCTAATGGCATCCGAATGGATGGACGGGACAAAGAATGATTAGCTTCAGCTAATGGCATCCGAAGGGATGGCCGGGATAAATGAATGATTAGCTTCGGCTAATGGCATCCGAATGGATGACCAGGACAAATGAATGATTAGCTTCGGCTAATGGCATCCAAATGGATGGCCGGGACAAAGAATGATTAGCTTCGGCTAATGGCATCCGATGGGATGGCCGGGACAAATCAATGATTAGCTTCGGCTAATGGCATCCAAATGGATGGCTGGGACAAATGAATGCTTAGCTTCGGCTAATGGCATCCGAAGAGGATGACCGGGTGAGTGAATGGTTAACCTCAGCAAATGACGCCTTAAGAGGATAGCCGGGTTTAAGATTATGATTGATTGCAAAAATTGGTGCATTTATATACACTACAAGCTGTTTATATCAAGTACATGAAGAAATTATAAATGACAATGCTTCACTTAACTGCCAGACTGTTTAGTTACCATTATTATTATTTAGTAATTACATTCTCTTAAATGTTTTATACTGCTGCAGGGACGTCACACCCACAAGATGTCTAGGGAACCCGATACACGGGGACCTACTTTTGCAATGGATCATGTAGATGCATTCTAAATCACAATTGTATTTTATATGAATCAATGTACTGAATGTATAACTTTTATTAGATCCTTTTTGTTTAAGTTTGTAATGGCTATTAGTAGGATGGGAATGCAAACTCATGTCTATGTGTGTATATTTTTAATATGAACTTTTAATCATGCAGCCATAATATTACGTGTTTATGTAAGATTCACTTTTAAATGAAATGTTGATTGTATGAATTGTATTTTGATGATGTGAGGGATCAAATTCGCTGATTATATATATATATATATATATATATATATATATATATATATATATATATATATATATATATATATATATAACCGGGTTGTTACAGAAATTGTTGTATTGTTTTTAACTAAAAGAAACTAGCAATAGATGAATTTAAATTTAAAAAATAGTTAAGCTAAATACACTTGTTTTTTATTTTCTAATTTAAGCAAAATAAATATCAAGCACCACTATAGTTATTGTTTTTCTTTTTTAACCTAAGTTGGATCAATAAAAATGATTTAAGATGTTAATCACTTATTATTTTTTATTTTTTCAATTTTATCTCTCCATTGTTATTTTTTTTTATTGGAATTGTTGTATTGTTTTAACTAAGCATATTTTCTTTTTTTATTTTATATATAGTTTTTTATGACTCAAGAACCTAATTTGTAAAGATAAAAATAAATTTAGGATTCTTTTTCTATATTTGAACCAATAAAAAATATTTAATAACTTGGTATATTTTTCTTACATGCGAACAAATCAAAGAAATTTTAATTTGTTTTAGCACATAGATAAATAAAAAGATTTTAATTATACAAATATTCTACTTACAGACAAAAAAGTCATTTTAGAATATTTATTTTGGTGTTAACATAATTGCAACTAATCATATAATAATTAACTTATCAATTATTTTATTTTTTCTAATTAGTAGCCAGTACAATAACAACTAATTAAAAATAATTATTAAAAAACAAGAATAGAATATGTTCAAACAATTTGGTCCAAACAAAGTTGGGTTAGCGTTTTTTGATAATTGAATGAATGCTTTCTTTTTACAATAAGATGAGATTATTTTGCTTCATTATGTCTACAGTCGAGACTTGAGAATTTATCTTGCATAAGTAGCCCAATTTTCTTCGAAAAAAAAATAAAAACTACAAAAATGTAAAGATGTAAAAGAAGAAAAATCGTAATAAAAGTAAAATTTTCATTGCATATAATTATTCTAATAAAATAAAACCGATAATTTCCTTTTGGGGTGGGGGTATGTATATGCACATTGATAATTGGGTTAAAAAATGATAGACTTGATTAATTGATATTTAGGAAAGTACATATAATTAATCTATATATTATGTTTGTCAACAACTTAACAACTGCCTCCGTAGCATAGTGGTAGTGCGTTCGCTTCGTAAGCGAAAGGTCGCGAGTTCGATCCTCGCCGGGGGCTAATTGTTTTGTTGATAGAAGTTTTAATTCGGGCAAAGGATCTCAGAGCTCTTAAACAGATTCTGGAAGCCATGCATGCAGGCTAAGGGGCTCTTGGAGACTAGTAAAGAAGAGCAGGCTTCGAATTTTGTACCCCAGAGAGTTCAGGAACCAAAATGTAGCAGTCCTGGTCAAAAGCCAAGGTTGCTAAACCAACAGAACAATCATGTTGGTGTTCCCACAGATAAAAGTTCTGATACTTTGAGGTCTTTTATGAATCCCCAATTGTGATCATGAAACCTGCCAAACTAGTTGAGAAATCAGTAATTACAACAGCTGGGCTTCATAAAATTCCAACCAGTGGATATGCAGACAGTAAGAAGGGATCCATTAATAGCCGGACAGCTAAAGATCAATCTCCAAGAAACAGCAAGAGAGATTCTTCTGCCAGCTCCAGTGAGAAGAGAACTGCTGTCAAGAATACAAAATCAACTCAATCCTCAACAAGGGCCAAAAGAAAGCTACACGCATTCAGTAAAGAGTTCAGGATCTGTGAGCCTGAGACTCCAACAGAAGAAACTTGACCTAGAGAAGCTATCTCGTCCACCTACCCCTCCATCTGATACTGGCAAACCAAGAAGACAATCCAACAGGCAGCCAACAGAAATAGGTTCCCCTGGTGGAAAACACGGGGTAAAATATCCCAAATTTGCAGAGAGTGATGACCACTTTAGTCAGATAAGTGATGAATCAAGAACCTCGAGTCACCAAGGAGATGACACATCTTTGCAATCTGATGGTACTGTTTTTGACTTAAAGAAGGGTATTGAAGTCACCAGCACCCAACTATCTACTGTGAACTATGGTGACCTGAGTCCTACCCTAAATGCTACCAGAAGCTTAGTTTCTGGCCCACTACAGAAAGTAAGCGGTTTTGAAATTCCCTAGTCACTCAACTATTCTGATCATATTGTTGACGCCTTTTGTTTTCTTCGTCTCAGAAATCAACATCGATGTTTGAAGAAGACAGGACATCACAGGAACTTCTTGTTGCACCAGAGCATCCTACTCCTGTCTCTGTACTTGATGCATTGGTATATAGAGATGATGCATTATCTCCTGTAAAGCAGATACCAAATATGCTCAAAGGTAAAGTTCTGTTCTGGATAAAAAACTTATAGTTGGATGTTGCTGCAATTGAAACTAACTATAATTGGTATTGGAGGTGCAATGACCTGATATTTTATATTGTTTGGATTAGATTAAGTTCATCTATAACAACCTTTACATAGGAATTATGAAAATAATTTGTCTGCCTGTTTATCTGTCTAATTAGGTGAAACCATGTTGTTGTGGGGATTCATTCTCCACTTGCTACATGCAATTTTTTTTTTTTTGGGCTCTGAATTTTCTGGTTTTGCTATTAGCTTCTAAATATCCCATGTAGCATCTGTGTCTGTATGCTCTTTGCAACACACTTCAGGAAATTTATCATGCATTGAGATAGTTTCTGTTCATCATATTATGCAGTCAGCAATCAAGGTTTTGGAGAGTGTTATGACAAGTTGCAAGCTTTTTTTGATCCATGAGTCATTATTCTATTAGAATTCTGGGTTTCACTACTTGGCCCAGGGTCAACTTTGCCGTTTCATTAAATGGAGTATGTGGTATCAACAGGGATAGAATAGAGCATAAACAATGAGCAATTTTGCTGTCACTTTATTTTTTTGATTTTTTAAAGCTTACCTCATCTCGAGGGACATTATTTCATATTGCAGGGGAAGGCACTAAAGATTCCCATGATCAACAGAGTGAAGATCAGTGGAACCTTGCAGATAACTTGTCTAACAGCATGACCTCTGTCCTCTCTACAGAGATCAATCGCAGGAAATTACAGAACATTGAAAATTTGGTACAAAAGCTTAGACGATTGAACTCCACTCACAATGAAGCGAGCACAGATTACATAGCATCGCTTTGTGAGAACCCAAATCCAGACCAAGGATACATTTCAGAGATTTTGTTAGCCTCTGGTCTTCTACTCAGAGACCTTGGCTCTGGCCTGACAACATTTCAACTCCACCCATCAGGTTACCCCATTAACCCAGAGTTATTCATGGTATTGGAGCAAACCAAGGCCAGCAATTCAGTTTCAAAAGAAGAAGGTAGCCCTGGAAAGTCTTTCCATTCAAAACCAAACCTGGAGAAGTTTCATTGGAAGCTCATATTTGATGCTGTTAATGAAATTCTTGTCAAAAAGTTGGCTTCAGTGGGGCCCTCTCCTGAGCCTTCGTTGAAGTCTGCTAAGCTGGCAAAGAAGGCGCTCAGTGCTCAAAAGCTTCTGAAAGAATTATGTTCGGATATGGAACAACTTCAAATCAAGAAATCAGAATGCAGCTTAGAGGATGAGGAGGATGGTTTGAAAAGCTTTTTGTGGGATGATGTGATGCATCGGTCAGAGAGCTGGATAGATTTTCACAGTGAGATTTCTGGCATAGTGTTAGATGTTGAGCGTTTGGTCTTCAAGGACTTAGTTAATAAGATTGTGATTAGTGAGGCAGCTGGTTTACGCACCAAACCACGTAGGCGGAGGCAGCTGTTTGGGAAGTAGCTTGCTATCTGCAAAATAGCATCTTCTAATTATTATTCTTGCTTTTCTTTTTGTTCGTTATTCTTTTGTCTTCTCTTTTCCCTTTGCCAGTTTATCTTGTTTCCTGTTGTTTAAAGCAAATAATTTGTGGCTAAGCACTGGAATTATATGCTGGATTGTATAGAAATTGACCTTTTAGATCATGACACCACATATTGATAAAGAAGGAATGCATGCAACTTCTTTGTTTGTGCTTTTGAATTGTGTTTTCAATTCTAAAGAAATTGACTTTTTAGATCATGACATCACGTATTGATAAGAAGGTATGCAACTTGTTTGTACTTTTGAATTGTGTTTTCAACTTCTTAGAGCTGCAAATTTCTGAGTTGCAGTGAGGCTAGAGGCGAATTTCTGAATCGTAGAAGGTTAAGAAATAAAAATCAAAAGGTCGATGTTTCAGGTCTTAAATCAAGGTTAAGACAAAAGGGCGCGGTAGCGAGCCTAAGGGGGCGTTGTCGCGGCCTCCACAAACACGGAAGGCGCAACAAAGGAAAAGCATAGGACTGCTACTATTCGAGTGCTTGCTCAGGTAGCCCTGACAGAAACCGGTGCCGAGTAAAGGTCAAGACCATTATCGTCGAACTCTTGAAGCTGAGTGTACAACCCTTACCGGGTAGAGGCTTCTTCACTAGCAAGTCATGTCTTGGATATTTATCTCCTTGAGACTTTATCTTCTTCTAGTATGAATTTAGATAGCTACAATGGTTTAACTGACCAGTTAGCAAAATGCAAGTCTCCGCCTTTAGCGAATCATGTAGGACACCAACACCATGCACAAAATTCTACCCACAATGTTTAGGGGGTTAGCTCGAACTTGGTATCATAACTTTGGCGTAGGCTCCATCCTCAAATATGAGGACCTCTACATGAAGCTTATAACTCGGTTCTCCAAAAGAATCTTAGTAAAAAAGATCTCCGCCAAACCATTTGCTGCCTCTCGAAGAGAGCATGAGAGCACTGAGGCTTACCACATCAGGTTCAATGAAAAAAATATTAAAGGTAAATGGCTTTCTGGAGTTTGTTGCTACTAAAGCCCTGATCAACAGGGTTGATGACTCGGTCCTATGGAGAGCTCTGTGGCTCCATGAAAGCAATATTTTGAAAGTCAAGCAAGTGATGAAGAATTATATTCAGGGTAAGAAAAATGAGTGTGGTGAGACAATCTCATCTATATTTTCATAAATAGCGGGAACAATGATCTAAAGAGAGTCGGTCACATATTAACCCCATACATATAAAAAGAACCCAAAAGAGGTGCACGGTTGCCTTATCTTCTAGGAGCTCCCAATCACATCCTTTAATACCACTTGAATAGAGGTTTCTATAGCTATCCAAGGAAAATGCTACGTGTGCCGTCCTTCCCCAGGAAAGGAAACCCTCGACACAAGAATCAAAATATAATAATGTTTGTTCTACAAGGACAAAGTACAAGATACAAAAGAATGAAATAAAAGGGTTCATTAGTAAGGGTTATCTTTGTAACAAAGGACCTTTTTTTTTTTTTTGATTCATGTGGGGTGTCCGGGCCAGCTTGCGCGCACCACGACTATTCCCCACGGCCCACTGGACATCCTGCAAGCCCAAGGGCAGGTTAGGCACTGCGGGGGTGACAGGCGTGCACATAGAGGGTCGAACTCGGGACGGGAGCGGAACAAGTCACACGATTGACCACAGCAGCTAGGCCCTCAAGTGCTGTAACAAAGGACTTTTGGTCTAACTAGAGAGGGAGATAGGTAGGTACACACTAAGGTGCATTACCAGAAATAAATATGATCATGAGCGAGAGTCTAGTAAAAATAATAATAAAAAGGTTATCAAGAATAAGTTCTTGTGACATCTTGTCTTTCGAACCATTTACATAAATAAATTGATTGTCTTCACCTTGGATAATTTTCCCTTATGAAGATGATGCAAACCTCACGAATATAAAGTTTAAGAAACTCACAGCTAAGTAAGACATTTCTCAAAAAAGTTAAGATCAAGTTTAGAATTAAACATGACAAAACAACAACTTGTATTGAGATGCCAAGATAATAAGTAACCAACCTTGACCCAACGCCTGTAATTAAGATGCAAATAAGAAGTATTGAAGATGCCATAAAACTTGATTAATTCACCTGGTAGATCAGAAACATTAAAAATAACTTTAACACCATACTTACTTGGTAGATTCACTATATAGACATTATCATTAATTTTTTCAAGGATTTGAAATGGTCTATCTTCCATCTCCTCTTGGCATCAACTTGGATTTTTTACATTCAGGAAACCTCTCCTTACACATATACACCCAAACCACCTGGTTCAAAGATAACTTTTTTTTTCTGCTCTTATTAGCTTTTGAATGCATATTGCTCATTCTTTTCCTACATCAAAATAGCTCCAATACCTATCCTGAAAACATCACATTCAATCTCAAAAGTTTTTATAAAGTCAGGTAATGATAACAATGGAGCCAAGATTAATTTTCTCATTAATAAATTAAATGCATGCCTTTGTTTTTTTTACCTCATTTAAATCCTACTCATTTTTTTTAACAATCTCATTAAAATGTGCAACTAGAGTGCTGCAATCTTTAACAAATCTTTTATCAGAACTAGTTAAATCATGAAAAAATTTTAAACTTTTTACTTTGGTGATTAACTTAGGTATATGCCATTCTTGGATAGCCTTTACATTTTTCTCATCCATTTTAATTCCCTTTTCACTAACAACATATCCATGAAAGATAATTTTCTCCATGCAAAAGCTATACTTTTTAAGATTAACATACAAATATTCTTTTTCACAAAACAACCAGTAATATTCCTTAAATGTTCAACATGCTCCTCTAAATTCTTGCTATAAATAAAAACATCATCAAAATAAAACACACCAAACTTACCTATAAAATAACACAAAACATTATTCATTAATCTCATGAAAGTACTAGGTGCATTAGTAAGTTCAAAAGACATAACTAACCACTCATACAAATTATATTTAGTTTTAAAGGCAGTTTTCCATTCATTTCCCTCTTTCATTCTTATTTCATGATGTTCACTTTTCAAGTCAATCTTAAAAAATACATAGGATCCATGCAATTCATATGACATATCATCAAGTCTATGTATTAGATGTTTATACTTTACCATAATATTGTTGATGGCACAACAAGCAACACAAATCCTCCAAGTCCTATTCTTTTTCGGTACTAACAAAACTGAATCTGCACATGGACTCATGCTTTCTTTTATGTACCTTTTTGTAATCAATTCTTCCACTTGCCTTTGAACTTTCTTTGTCTAATCGGGATTACTTCTATATGTTGGCCGATTAGGTATATATGCTTTAGATACAAGATCAATTTGGTGCTCAATTTCCCTAATAAGTAGCAACCCACTAGGAATTTCATCATGAAAGATCTTAAAATCTTGTAATAAAAAAACATAAACACTAGGAATACAATGATCAAGGTCGTTAGTGTTAAAATATGTCTTCTTATACATAAGTAAAATTATAGGCATGTCAGGAAAATAAATATTATTAATCTCACACCCCTTTGCATAAAAATTATTATGTTTCTTAATTGTTTCCACTCTTTTCTTTCCTCACCCTTCTTTTATTCTCTTCTCTTTTCTTTTTTCCTCTCTTGGTTGAATCCCCACTAATTTCTATTTTGGCCATATCTAACCTGCTTCTCTCTTGTCTCATTTTATCTTCACTCTTTCTCACACCCTTATATGGTTGATATTTTTCTTCAGCTTTTCTTTCTCTTTTCAATTTTAATTGGCCTTCATACACTTGTCTATGGGACAATGGTACAAGTGTGGATGTCTTCTTATTTTTCGCAAGAAAATATATGTTCTTAAACCCACCATTCTTAGCCTTTTTATTAAATCACCAAGGCCTCCCCAACAAATAAATGAGTAGTATGTATAGGCACAAGATTACAAAACACCTCATTCTTATATTTTCCAACTGAAAAAGAAACCAAAACCTGCTTATTAATTCTTACTTCTCCACAATCATTCCACCATTAAAGTCTATAAGGCTTTTTATGTTTAATAATGTTCAGAATTAATTTTCTAACAAGTGTAATACTAGCAATATTAGCACAACTCTCATTATCAATAATTACACTACATACCTCATTATTTATTTGACATCTAGTATATAATATATTCTTCATTTGTTACTTTAAACCCTTTAATCTGAACATTAAGTGTTCTCCAAATCATCAAAGTCTCTCTATCAACTAGATACTCAATATTACTATAATCCTCAAGTGGTGGCATCTCATCCTCCTTGAATTTGTCACTTTCGAATTTAATATCCCCATGCTCCCTCATAAACATAATCTTTTTGTTTGAACACTGTGAAGCTATATGTTCACTCCCCAAACACCTGAAACACTTAATATCACAATTACGATTAGATGGGATCTTGGTTTTACCTTTTGTTTCAATGGCCGAATCTTTCCTCCAAGCCTTAGATGATTCGACTTTGTTACCCATAATATTCAGCTTTGATGTTGTAGCCTTTTCTCTCTTATAACTCAACCTCTAAGTTGAAAAGGAGCCCAAGTTATCTCATTGAAGTGTACTACCCTTTCTATTAAACTGTCTATTTATTTTGGTAGCCATATGAAACATATCTTCAAGCTCAACATAGTGCAGCAACTCAACCACATTAGTTATCTCTTTACTCAATCCATTCAAGAACCTTGCCATTATAGCTTTTCTATCCTTCACAATATTAACTCTAATTATAACAATCTCTATTTTTGTGTGGTAATCCTCCACACTTTTAGAACTCTGAGATAAAGTTTGCAATATTTGATATAATTCCCTATACAATAAGTTGATCCCATTAAAAAATAACATAATCATTAAACTCATTAATAACAAATTTACTTTCTTTACATTGGAGCAATAGTGACTGTAAAAAATCAAGTTCACTTTCTTTTCTCATTTCAAAAAAGCTTTCGGATCATTTTTTCCTTGAAAATTCAAAATCTTCATCTTAATGCTTCCCAAATCTCTATCCAAGCCATCCTGAAATCCATTCTACTTGTCTATTCTCATATGGCTAAATTGCTCAAGTGGCCGAACTCTCATAGGCCTTTGGTTTCTATGTTGCCAAAACCTACCACCATGGTTATCATATAAATACTTAGCCTTCTCATTTGTATTTTTAGCTATAGATTCTTTCGAAGGTGAATTGACTCATCTTGCAGACCTTCTTCCTTTCAAACCCTTATAGTTTGACCCATCTAAAAAACTAGCCACTTCAGTTCTCAAACCAGCCTTTCCACTTTACTTTGACAAACTTTGTATTCATCAACTCCACTTGTTATGACATGACCAAATAACCCAATTCGGGTCTAATCTTTTAGTGGCGATGATCTACTCTTAGTTGACATTGTTAAGAGCTAAAAATTAAGTTACTAGCGAATCCTCTCTCTTTCACTCACACAAACACACACTTACATACTCAATAGATGTCATTCCTCTTGTGTTTCAAACAAAGTTTTGGCTTTTTACTCTAATATACTCACCTTCGTCTTTTACCACTCAATTATCATGATTTCGGTTCTTTAAGTAAATAACTCACAACAAATCAAAGATTAATATCTTAATAGCATAATAAAAAAGATGCAAAGAAGCAATAAAGATTAAAAATTATCAATACAAAACTATGAATATAAAAACACGAATATCAATATGAATTCGTGCGAAATATAAATGATATGAAGACATAAAATAAAAGACTATGAAGACTAAAAAACCAATGAAATAAGATTTAAAAACTCAAAATAATGATATAACTTTCAATTATATATATATGGTGGCTAAAACTAATAAAAAAACAATGATGCAAAAACTACCCTTTTATTTTTGTAACTTTCAAGAAAACCCAACCATGTGAACCTAAAATACCCAAATCAAGATTTATCTCAAAGAAACCCCAAGACTCAAGATTTGTTTTTCCAGATTTAAAGCAAGTGGCCAAACTCTATGTTTATTTTAATCAAGATTTGCGGCAAACCCTAAAAAATTATCTTCTTGAGATTTTTTTTTGTTTTTTATAAGACTTTATTTAATCAAGATCACAAATAATTTTCTTTTTTTTACTCGATGTCGTAACTATTTTTTAGAGAAGATAAAGAACTCGACAACAATGGAGTATGCAAAAACTTGAAGATAAAAGGGATATAACTTGGTTTAAAGCCTTGCTCTAATACCAACTGATGTGAACCCCATGGATATAAAGACCAAGAAATCCACAACCAAGTAAGACACTTCCCAATAAAGCTAAGATCAGGTTTGGAATTGAGCTTGACACAACAATAAAATGTATCAAGGCATCAAGACTATAAGTGACCAACCCCCACCCAACGCTTATAATCGAGATGCAAACAAGAAGTATAAAAGATGCCACCAAACTTGATTAATTCTTTGATCAGTGAGAGTAGTTCCAAGAGGAACCAAGAGTAAAAGCAAACTCTTACACATAAATTTTATTTCTAAATAATCAATCCCTATTTTATTAATTTTTTTTATAAAACCTAAATACAAGCAAAATAACCTTATTTATACAAGGTAAAAAGTCCTAAACAATAATAAAAAAGTTCTAAATAAAATAGAAAAAAATCTTAAATCAACTAGGAAACTAATACAATTCTTGCATATTAGCTCTTGAACCTTATCGCAAGTCCTTTCCAATGTTTGATCATTATGAAATTTTAGCCCTTTATAGAAATAAACCTTTAAAATCATCTAGCAAAATCCCATCCTAATCAAAATGTCAGATAAAAAATTATGTCTGTTAGAGTAAAACTATGTAATAGAAAAAATAAGCCTTTTAACTGTCAAAATTAATTAGCCCATGAAATAGATGAATAAGGGCGCCCTCTTATGCATAAATTAAATTGATTAAGGTCTAATCTTTATTTGTTGATGTTTTCTCCTTGAAATCCATAGTGGCCCAAATATTCTGAATAAGCTCATTGAATGTATATTTGAGATTTTTTGCTCTTGATCTTGTAATTGACCTAATTAAAACTTGTAATGGATCTTTTGGTGTAGTCTTGATCATATCACAAGATGTGTTGGTAATCACCATTTTAACCACTAGGTGCACAATGTTCTAGTATATAATGGCATATAATAAATATTATATCTAAAGACATGATTTGATAGATAACAATTGATAACTTTAGATTGTCCCCACTCAAAACTCCATAAATTGAGATAGAAGATAAAGACATATCAGTTGGCAATGTGCTAGAGGTACTAGTCACCATGGACATCTATCATAGTTGTAGAACTTTCCAATAAACATTCATAGTCAATAAAATGAATTTAGTCTACAATGTCATTATTAGAAGACCCATATTGCTTGAGATACGTATTGTAACTAGTACTAGATATCTAGTCATGAAATCTCTATAGAAATGGGGGTGACCATTATAAAAGTGGATGAGTTAGCCTTAAGAAGAAGTTCCTCAACTTATTTTAAGGAAAAAAAAGAGTCATGCTTGTAAGGGATCATGAGAATCTAAAAGAAAAAAAAACATGCATAAATGTTAAGGAGTTACAAAAGGCTAACCTCTAAGAAAATGAATTGACCATGATTACCATTATAATATTCACACTAAACCTTGAACAAGTAAAAGCCCTAATGGAGTTGTTCAAAATTTAAAGTGGTAATTTTTCCTTCAAACCCTTAGACATGCCTAGATCAACCCTAAATGGTCACCCATAGGCTGAATATAAACTATATTTTGCTCCTGTATGTTAAAAGAAAAGGAACTTTGATAGAGAGGAGGAAAAAGACAATATCAATAGAAGTGAATTAAGTATTAGATGCAAGTTTCATTCAAAAAGTGATATACCTCGAATAGTTACTCAATATGATCATAGTAAAGAAAACTTTCCCCTCTATAAAATCAATAGCTTAGTGGATTTCACTACGAGCTTTGACTATTTTAGTTCTTTATATGCAAACTCAAGGTATCATTATATACTCATGCACTCCAATAATAAGAAATAAGCATTTTTTTTTATGAGTGACTTGGATACATGCTACTATTAGGTCATGTTGTCTAGGCTAAAAAAAATATTGGAACCATTTATAAGCCACGTATCCAAGGATGGTTTACTATATCTTTAAAGATCAATTGGGACAAAAATGAAAGCCTTTGTAGATGATATGATTGTGAAAAGTATAAGGTTTGAACAACACCTTCAAGATCTCCAGGAACTATTTTTGATTCTCTATAAATATCAGATGAAATTGAACCCTACCAAATGCATGTTTCCTATTAGAGGAGGAAAGTTTTTGGTTTTCTTAGTTAGAGCTAAGGGATAGAGTCAAATCTTAAAAAAGTACATACCATCTTAGACATGATGCCTTATAGTTAATAAAGGATATGTAAAGGCTCACAAGAAAGGTTGTGACCCTTGACAAGTTCTGTAACATCTCATAATTTACATACTATTTGGAACATATATCCAAACCACTTTTATGAAAAATAGGACTTGTAACAGTCCCAATTTCCAGGAAGACACACAACAGGTAAACAAAAATTTTAGAATTTTTTTTATACAAGTTCCAATGAAATTTCTACCAAAATTTTAGCGGAGTTCCCTCTATACCAGGAGGTCCCAAGTTATCGACAAAATCATATTACACTTCTAATTTCATTTCACATTCCGATTCAATCATCGTAGATCTTAACCCAACCCAACTCATCTTCATCAACACAACACACCTTATTCAATAACATCATACAATTCAAGTTCACAAAATAATAATGCACTATTCAATTGTTATATAATATCATCACATAAACTATATCTTGCATAATAACATCATATAATGCAATTCAAGTGAAGGATTCGATTTTAACTATAAACATGCATGATTAAACAAGTACTTATAATTACATACATTAGATGAAAGTCATACATCTAAATTTACGGATTAATATTACATTTCAAGTTCTAGGATATAAGTCTCTTAATTTACAAAATAATTACATGTCCAAAAGTAAAAGGTGACTAAACTAATATCCCTCTTGATGTGACCATAATGGACCTGAAAACAGAAATTAACATGTACATATAAATAAAAAGTAGTAACAAACAATAACAACGACAAATAATAATTTCCATGGCATTTCTTTCATATATAAAATTAAATATAGACCTCTTTTATAACATACATTTTTCATCAAATATCCTAACCCATTTGCCAAGAATAATTTCATCTTGAAAATCTCAACTCAACTCAATGGTTTCGAACACCATCTCCTTATGAATCATTTCTTACATGATACCAAGATATTCCTCTCTTGGTATCTTTAGTTTATCCCATTCTTTTAAAATAACTAATCAATACTCTCTCCCATTCTCTGGAAGGTAGTTGTCGATACTAATAAATCTCATTAATATCATTAGTCTCTCAATACCGAGTTAGACTAATCAATTCCATTCAAGTATCGATATCAATACAACATAGCATTAACTATTCTTACCCTAGAATAGTTAATTAATTCTTATCCATATCTGGTTTACCATAAAAGTTGCTGATGTCAAGAATCCTTGACATCATTAGTCTTCTTACGTGGCTAATCACACCAGAAATGGTTGTCGACACCAATACGATCCATTAATATCATTAACTATTCCCAACCTATAATAATTAATCAATTTATTTTTTTCCTTAATCGGGAGTAACCATGCCGATGTTAGTAATCTTTACTAACATTATTAGTCATCCAATTACCTGAGATTGACTAATCAATTTAAGGAATGCCAGTACTAATGGAACCATATTGATACCATTATCTATCCAAACCCAGATAGTTAATCAATGTCATTTGAAATGCTGGTACCAATAGAACCCCATTGATACCATTAGCTATCCAAACCTGAATAGTTAATCAATGTCATCTCAACCTATCATCCGTACTGATCCCGTTTTATTTTTCTTATTAACATCATATACATATGCTACCAAGTTCAAAGCATTAACATGCCAAACAATTTAAAATAACAGAAAATAGAAAGCATTGGTATTGGGCACTTACCTACTGTAAAAGCTTGACTAGTAGTCACAGGCTATTGTCTAGGTCTTGTGGCTCCCCCTGCATCAACAAGTATACCACGTCATTACTCATGAGCGTTTGTTTCTTCTAAATCCAAAATCTATACAAATTTCTCTTTAATCATCTCATTCATTATTACTTTTTTTTCTTAAATTTACATCTCATGTTCCCATTAAATCCTTTTTCCTTAGGTTCTTAATTAAGAATGCAAACCAACATCACAATCAACATAATTCCTCATTCGAACACTGTTTTGTGTTTCATCTCATTGTTATACCTTCATGAATTCTCATCATTTTAATTCATATAAACACATCATCAAGCTAAGGATTCAAATAAAACACCCTTCATCTTATTACATCAATGGTTGATCACACACTTAGCAACAAACTACTAATTTTCTTTCAAATTTATTTATTATTTCAACTCATTTCAATCCTATTACATGTCACAAACATCAATTAAATTAAATTTATCATTTACCTCAAAATTCATCATGGATCCTAACCTCAATTCGATGAAAAATCAATGGAAACTTAACAGATATTGCAAGAACTTGTTAAATAGATGTTGGGACACCTTACTAAGGAGTAATCTAGGTTCCAAGTGGTAACAAATCAAGGATTCCCACCTCTTCTTCCTTGTTTGCTATTACCGCCGCTTCCCTCTCACTCTATCCCCAATTGTTTCTTTCAAAAACACTCTAAATCTAAGTGATTTTATTGCCTACATCCGTTAGCATCACAAACTCTCTTCATTTCCTTGTTTTTCTCTAGGTTTTTTAAGGAGTTTTCAAGCAAAAATGGAGTTTTCTCCTCCTCTTTCAATCCTCCCCATGGCCAGCTACCCCCAAGCCTATTATAGGTAAAAGGCAAAAATTATCAGATCCCTACTATATCTTTTCAAATAGTAACTTTAATAGTTATCGGGTATTATTTCCCCTCGTCCCGGTATATTTTTAATATCAATTTTCAACAGGCGATATTGAAATTTATTAATTTATACCTCAGTGCCTTTCTTTCATCATAAATCACTTCCATTAAAATTTAATTCACATTTTGAACCATTTTTTATTTTCAAGCATTTTTACACTTCTATATTTAAAAATTTGTTCGCTATCTATTTTTTTGAATTTCAAAGGTTTATATCCATTCCTTTACTGCAAGTATCAAATCCTCATTTTTTGTATTTTATTTGCTTAATTTCCTTATACACTTCTTTTTGAAATTTTATGGAACTCCTGAGTTGTACCTGGTTTACATTTCTTAATCAAACATTTACAAGAAATGATTTTGGATCAATTTTCATATCCTTACCTTTATATATACATATATTTGTGTCTCATTTATCAAAATTCACACATTATTCATTTTATTTCCTTTACTCAATTTAAAATATTTCTCTAATTTTTTGCTAAATTTGTACCTGGGGTTTACAGGACCATTTTTTTTCCAACTCATCGTGATACAATCTTCCAATTCACATTATAAACAACTTTCAACTTTTTTTTAATACTAGTGAATTCTTTTCTTACATAATACTTAGAATATCTTTCTTTTGCATTTTGATCATGCTCACAATGCATCCTTAATACAACCTTTTTATTTATGAACCCACGTGATAATGATTTCCATTTCTTTAGCCTTTTAATGAGGATTGCCAACCCTAATTGTTTATAACATGCACTAGCAATGAAGAATCAAACGTTATCCAACTTTTCTTAGTATATTTAATATACTTAAACATATTGGAACATCCATTTATTAACCATTTCTTTTTAATATATTTTACTAAAAAAAATTCCTTTCCTTAGGAACTAGCCATATTCTCTATCACATTACTAATGGTTTATCAAGTTAAATGGGTACATTTGTCTAGTTTAATGAAATTTTGGTAAAGCTTCCTCATACGGGACTCTACTTAAAATTTAGTCCACCCCATGAAAATCAACACCATAACCACAATCATTCATTACCATGTAACACAATCCTCTTATCATTCCATATGTAGCCTCAAGCATACCTTAACTCATCCTCCCTCACATCCATAAAATACCATTTTTTATATCTCTTAATACAATAAAGAATTCTATACTTGATTAAATAACATGTCATGCATGCATAAATAATTCTAAATTATTACAATGATAAGTCTTATCAGCGATGACTTTCTTTATGGGCCTACCTTTCTAAAGGGAAAACATGTATAACTAAAAAATTTTAAATGCCATCAGGGTAACCCACTAATTAAAATACAATTCACTATCATAGAGGTTGAAGTGTGTGGGCATCATATATACAAACTTTGAAAAAAAAAAAAAGTGGAACATCAACAGGGGGATGTTATCTTTTAACCTCGTAAGAGCCCTTTATAGGCTAGACACTGATCTGTTGTTTGAAGAAGGATTTTTTGTAATATAACTCTTTAGCTAGGTTTGACATTACACCACTATTTTCTTGATAATATTGATTAGGTATGTTTCATTAAGCAGATACAAAAGTTGTCTAATCATCTTCAGGGTCTCTTGGACTTTCTCATTCCCCTAACCCTCTATTAGGGTTCCTTAGTCCCTATAACTATGTCTCTAAAAGGCTCTCCACTTTAAATAGTATTGCCAATCAACTTACTTAGGATTAAATCTATGATGAAGTCAAAATGCCTTTATGAAATGAGAAGTAGGGACTTTGGATCTCAAATCCTTAAAAAAAGTTGTATATTCAAGAAGCACAACCGTGCAAAAATATAAAGGAGTTTAGGGAAGGAGATTACATGAATCTTAAAGCAAAAAAAATAAAGAAAAGAAATTTGTAAATAAAAGAAAGTAATAAAAACACATTAGAGAAAAAAAAAGATACGTAAAATTATTGAAATTGAATATATAGGGTTGACTATCATTTACAGTAGTATTTAGACTTGTTTATATTATTGCAGAGTTTAGATCCTACTTACATCGGCAATCCTAATTGCTTACACCTAAAATATACATACATTATCGAAGGTAGAGATACATATAATAATATATGACCTTGTTTATATTGTTTACACCTAAGGAAGTTTAATTGGTAATATATAAATTGGCATGTCTAGCGGGACCTAGATTCATTAAAACATGCCTTTAAAGAAAAAATTGGTAAATTCATCACTATTGCAATGGATAAAAAAATTAGTAAAAGTAATAGAAAGAAGCTATTTTCCTAGTCACGAGGAGTTTGACGATGTACTATCTCCCTAAATTTTGGTGGATTAACTAGTGGTAAATGTGATTAGAGATGAGTTTTCATTGTCTAACTCACCACTATAACACAAAACTTTATATAGACACATCCCTAGTGTTCTCATATAATCCTTTACATTTTCATTAGTTCTAATAATATCGTCACAACTAATCATAGACGGGCACATTGGTGTATGAAAATGGATACACAATCATACGTATATCCATTTTATGGACCTAACATGTCATATGTTGGTTACAATCAACTATGGTAAATTCTAGCCAACTAACCGTAGTTTCTCTTGAAGGATCATATTATTACTACCATTTAAGTCTCTTTAATGTTGATATAAGGTCTCTCTAGTTGGAGATGAAAAACATAGTTAACATGGCCTACCACAACAATACAGTAGTGACCAACCAAACCATACAAGCCATATTTTATAAATTAAATAGATACCAAACAAGCTTTGTTAGAATTGGCCTAGTAATATATGGACATACTCACCCGAGGGAAAATCCCAAGGAATTTTGCAACAATTAAGCACTTTAATAGAGGTATTTGGAACAAGTAAGCCTTATACAGGAGGAAATTTTCTAACATATTAATGCCTAACATACCAATCACTCTTCAAACATATGGTACATTGATCAATGTGTTTATGGCACATCGAACCCTTTCATGAAGTAAAGGATGTTTGGTTCATCATTAATCAAAATAGTTTTTCACTAGTTCTCTAAACTACCATTTAACTCATTTCCATGAGAACTTCTATATGAGAGAATTAGAGGTCACATTAGTTGATCTAGCTAGAATAGTCTAATACCTAGGAGAGGCTATAAAACTTTATACCCTATAGTTCATGACATTGAAAACTAATTGCACTATAACTATAACAGAGTAGGAGTGCATAAAGTTATCACTCGAGAGAATATAATGCGACATAAAGAAAAGATTTATAGGAACCAAGAACTTAAACATCTACACCCTTACAGATGATGTTATTTGTTATAAGATAATGCTATAAAAATGAGTAGAAAAAAAGCCACCAAGGAAGACATACCCTATTAACTCACTCACTTGAGTGAAGAGTTTCAGGAGGTTAAGCAACAACTTCTATTAATCAATGAAATAAAAGATGGAAGACCATTTAAGATTATTATGTTAAAAAAAACTAAAGGGGCTACTAAACTTGGTAGAAACTATGTAAACACTACTAAAGTAGTACTGTTTTGGTATATGAAAAATCCAAAGAGATCTTTGACTAGTTCATGTGTTGGGAGAAAATTAAGCTCATTAATAATCACATTATCCCCACTACTAACAAAATCAAAGGGAACTAATACTATAAATGGCATGATTCTTGAAAGATGACACTAGAAGTTATGTAGTCTTCATAAATCAAATCTAGAAGGCTTTAAAATTTGAATGCATCCATTTTTTATATAAGAAGATGAAGGTGAATGATGATCCATTTCCCTAACTCATTACAACAATGGGTACGTACAAGCTTGATAGGCTCCTTAGAAAGAGAGAGCTCTAAAGGATAAAGGTTGATTGGCCACAATAAAAGGTGGAGTTTTTCACAAATACTAGTACTAGGAAATATTACATAGACCATAGACAAGCCAAAAAAGGGATGGTTTGACAAGACCAAGATATACTGCATAGTAAGGTATATAAATGCCCTATATGTCATACGATCCTTAAAAAATGTGAAGACCTAAGAGGTAATTGTGACATCCTCCATAATTAAACGCAATTATTATTGGTATCTTATGTATACTATAATTTTTAGGATGAATATATGTGTGAGTGTGTGTGTGTGTGTGTGTATTAAAACCCAATCTTTCCAGGCAATACCCAACATCGGGAACTCTTTCCTTCACACGTCCCGGTGTTATTCTCGTTTTAAAAAATCTAAATTTATCACCCATTACCCGGAATTATTCCCTCTTCTAAGAATCCAAATTCATCTCCCTTTACCAAACATTATTCCCTTTTTCGGGAATCAAAATTCATTGTCTATTATGAAACATTATTCCCTCTTCTGAGAACCCAAATTCATCACCCATTATCGGACATTATTTCCTCTTTTAGGAATCTAAATTCATGATCCATTATCAGGAATTAATCCCAATACCAAGAAACTAATTCCTTCACCCCTAAGTCTATGGAAAGACTCATATGATAGTAGTGTTTGTGATCCTTAGACTTGAAATTACTAAGTTATTTTATATAGAGAATGCCATACTTTGATCTTGTAACGCGTTATCCTAATCAAGGATAACAAACAAGTAAATATTGGGTATAAGATTAACTATTTTAAGATATTTGAGTAATCAAGAGAGGATTCATCACCCTAGGTGAATTAGAGAAAATGTTTCATTTGTAAATCCTTGTGTAAGGTAGAATGAGATTTGAAAAAAGTTTCAAATCTTATAAAAAAAATCAATGAATATGGTGTTGAGAATAAATATGATTTGACAGAGTAGACACATTTTATGCTATAGTATCTAAATCATAACATTATTGATGAAATGATAAAAATTACACGTAGAAACTTATCATTGAAAGGTTAAGTCAAACCATTTATAACTTTCCTAATATTTAAAAGATCATGATAGGTGTTTAGATATTTGATGCAGACCTTTTGATCATATAGTCAAACAACCCTAAAAAATGTTGAAATATAACCTAAAAAGCTGAAAAGAAGGTTTGATAGAACTCTGACCTAGAGATGACCATGTACCTAAGAACTCAAAGTATACAAATGACACCAAAAAGCTAGTTAATCTTCGATAAGTTGGATGTATGATCTTTGTCCCTGTAAAGAAAAGATGTTTTACCATAAACAATCAAAAGGAAGAAACTCACGTTTATTATCACTAAGTAGCCAAAGTTTGTAGCTTGAAAAAATATTTTATAGTCTCCTCTAAATAACCTTGATGGATCTATTTTGGGTTGCAAGCCAATGTACCTAAACTAGGAATTAACTAACATAAATCCAATAATGAAATAAATCCCTAAACAATATATAATGAGCCAAAACAAACCCATATTAAAAATAATTGTTCAACATCAAATAAATAAAGTAGGATAATAAAAACAAAGTCTTTATGTAAGAATTCCTTCATGCAGCTGAATATTCAAGCTATCTTAAGTGGTGTTTTGGCTGAAACTTTTAGTGTAGGAATTCAACTAGGAAACTTTGTTTTGATTGCTAGAATTTCCTTCCTTATATTGCTTCCTTTAAGTCATCTTGATGTGCTAGGAATACCTATAAATTAAGGAAAAGAAACCTAAGAAAAAGATCCCTTTAGATGCCACCACATCAAGTCTATATGGGACATGGAATCCTTGCAAAATATAGACTTCAATTCTTCAATGAATCCAAGCCACATTAGGAACCCATGTAGTCCAATTCCATGCACAAGTTTAGGGCCTAAATAAGCCTCACATATTCTCCCTTTTCTATTCAAAATTAACCCATTACAAGTCTAGACTAATTGGGCCAAAAATAGCCAAAAAAGAACATTTTGTCGATGAATCTGCCAAAATAGTAACAACAACTTCTACTAATTTCAATAATGTCTTTCCAAACTCTGATTAAATTGAAATATTACCACAATATATTTAGATGTTTTTGGTATATTCCTATATAATTTCAGCTCGATCCGATATACAATTTGAGAGATAATTTTGATCATGCAAAACTTATCAATAGGCATTTTAAGGCAACATTTCAGACCTAACTTGGTTTGTACTGCCTCTTCAAAAGGATTTATCCTTGAATATATAACATGAAGATCATCCCCTGAAGAAAACAAATCAGTATCAAGCTAAAAAATAGCATCATCATCAAAACCTGAAAGAACTTTATTTAGTAAAGAAGATCTCTTTGATATATAAACTCTCATTTTGAGCCATCTTCCTTGTCTTCAATTTTAGCTGCTCATCATATATTTACATAGGTATCAAAGGTACAAGAGTTATTGGCCTTCCATCCATCTCAAAGGAATACCTATTTGTCAACCCATCATACATAACTCTCCTATCATACTATCACGGTCTCTCAAGTAACAAATGACTAGCTTGCATTGGCACAATGTCACATAACATTTCATCACAATATTTACCACTAGAAAAAACAATTAAAACCTATTTATTCACCTTTAACTTACCATTATCATTCAACCACTGTAATTTATAAGGTATGAGATTATGGTAGTGTGTAAGTTCAACTTTTTCACCAATTCTTTATTAGTTACATTAGTGCAACTACTACCATCGATAATTAAGCTATATAACTTGTTATGAACATGACATCTTGTGTGGAATATGTTATCCCTCTAATCTTCTAAATCATCCACCTTGACATGCATATTTAATGCTCTCTTTACCATAAGTGTCTTTCTCTCAATCAAATAATCAACACAAACATCATCAGCATCCTTCAATATTGACATCTTCTCCTCTTCATCCTCCCTATCAGTCTCAACCTCATTATTAGCTTTTATAACCATGACTTTTTTGTTTGGACACTGTGAAGTAATATGAGCAAAACTCATACAATGAAAGCATTTAATATCATGATTATGAGAAGTAAGAGTATCATTGTTACCTTTACCAGCAACTATGATGTTTTTCTTCTCTTTAAGGTATTGAGCCTTGCCCTTCCTAGTTGGTTATGATAGACTAACCACAGTGTTAGCCTTCTAATTAGGTTTCCAAGGTGTTGAAGGGCCTAATAGTTGACTTTGCTAAATGATACTCTTTAAATTAAGTTGTCTCTCCACTTTCATGGCTTTATACACCATCTTCTCCAACTTATATAATGATGCAACTCTATAATATGAGTTACATCATAATTAATCATTCATGAATCTAGCTATAGTATCCTCTCTATCCTCATCAGCATTAGCTCAAATTATAACAAGTTCCATCTCTTTGAAATACTCATCAAGACTCTTTGTACCTTGGCTCAAACTCTGCAACCTTCAATACAACTCTCTATAGTAATGGCTGACACAATTCTCCTCCTCATAATGGATTTCATCTCATTCCAAGTATCAACTTGTCTCTTATAATTCCTCATGCGGTTTATTATTGATTGATCCCACCATACAATGGTATAGTCAATAGAAGCAATCACAACAAGCTTGACTTTCTTGAGATCCGGATAATCGTGACACTAAAAAATCCACTCCACCATGTTCTCCCACTCTAAATAAACTTTTGAATCATTCTTTCCTAAAAAAACTGATATTTTCAGCTTAATCTTTACCAAACTCAATATTATGGTCACGGTAATTGTAATTACCACTCTAGCCAAAATTATCATCATATTTATCCCCTTCAAACCAAAAATTCTATTATTTTCCAAATCATTATTCATGGCCCACAAACATATTATCAAAATCAACATCACCCATATCCACATTATCAACCATAAACTAATCAACATTGGTGTTAACTCACTTAACAACCCTTATAACATTAAATTCTCTTCGCTTAAGCCTATTTTGAACCCCTATAATGATTATTAGCATGTTGCCTCTCCAACCTATCCATCTTATCTCAAAATTCATTGGCCATCTAATCCATTCACTAATTCATAATTCACGACTGGGTTATAATTTCATTTTTTCTTCTCTATGATGTCATGCTATTGCTTGACTCAGACATATTTGAATCTAAAAAATTGATTAGTTGAAAAGAAATATATATTCATCACCCATTCCCTCACGTGTTTACACTCCTCTAATGTTTCCCTCAAGGATTCGTGGTGATTCATAATGACAAGACAAAGATACACTAGAATTAATTAACGATATGGGAAAATAAAATTAACACAACTTGTCTCTAAACTATAGAAATAATCTTACTAAAACTAGAAACAAGTAGAAAAATTTTGATGCAACAACAAATTTTTTCTAGATAGTAGGGTTTTTTTTATTATTAAGAAACCCTAATAATGCAAACCCAGTGCTAGATGTAAAGAAATTGACAACATAAACAAAACTCAAATTCTAGGAAGAACCGAAAAAAAAAAACAAGGTAAATAAAGGGATATAACTTGATTTTAAAGCCTAACTCTGATAACAAATGATGTGGATATCTTGATTACATGGTCAAGTAACCCCTTACAAAGTTGAAACACAACACGGGAAGCCAAAAAACAGGTTTGACCTAGAGGTAACCTTATACCTAAGAACCAAAGGAATTGGAAAAAACTTGGACCTAAAGATAACCTTGTACCTAAGAACTTGAAGTATGTAGTATCTTGATACCCAACAAAATACAAATCTCAGTTTATAGGTCATTTTATTATGCCTAGGTATCAAAATCCATGTATGATCAATTTACGACAAAATTAAATCATGAATTGAAACCTCAAGCAAACGATATTGAAATAAGCCTGAATTTAATATATAGTGTTATTTCATCCCCAGTACAAATTTTATGAAATTTCAATTAATTTTAAGGTGGTTTGCTAAGGGTTCTCTAAAAGTTGTGTTTTTGCTGCAAAATGGCAACAAGCATTGAATAATGTCTTTTTCTCTCTCTTTTTTTTTAGACTTTTATGATACTAATATGTTTAGAGATAATAAAAAAATAAAATGTTATTTTTTTTACTAGTATGTCGCAAACATAAAGAAGAAGAAGATTGACGCAAACATTGAAAAAACTTAACGAACAATAAAAAAAACAGAAATTTCAGAAGGACATGACCTATTCTTAAAGCCTTGCTATGATACCAACTAATATAAACCTTGCAATCATGTGGTCATGCAACCCACAATCAATATTGAGATCTGATCCTAGAAAGTCGAAAGAGGTCTAATAGGATTGTGATACAATGGAACCTTCCCCAAAGCAACAAAACTATTGGAATGAAGTATAATGATGCCACGAAGTCAATTAATCTTTGATAAGTCAAATTCAGTTTTTTTAAGAATCAAAGAATGCAAGAATCTTTCTCACATGTTAAACTAAAAATTTCAGAAGTATTATTCATCAAAAATGTCGAAATTTAGGCTTACATGTGTTTAAATAGTTCTAAGAAATTAATCCTAATGGATCTACCTTGTGGGTTGAATTGACTAACTTATAAAAATTGACCCAAAACATTTATTAGTAAGCCCAAACCTTGATCCAAACAAGCCTTGGATCCTAGCTGAAAACAAAGTATTAATTAAGCTCACATAAGCTTTGGGTTGTAGCTAACAAAATAAAAATAAAGCTCATAAGTTCTAAGTCTTTATCCGTCGTGAAAAGAGAAGAAAGAAGAAAACATTGTAAGTTTGATACAAGACTTATTTGTAGCTTATAATGCTTCCTAATAATCCTAGAAACTAAAAGAGAAGTTGTTGTCCCTTTGGTTTCTAAGTTAGAATAGTATTTTGATATCAACCTTGTATTTATCATTCGTTTGGAAGAAAAAAGATATTGTCTTTAATGTTTCTCTTTGCCATTTCTTGGTATCATTCCATTACTAGGAAATACAATTAAGTTGCTGAAGTATTCTCCTTGCACAATAAGGAAACTTTCCAGCCACATATGTTTTCTAAGTCAGCTTAGATTCCTTTATTTGCTTTGCTATGTTTTCTCTTTACCTGACAAAAAAATAAAATAAAATTAATAAATCCTAATATTTAAAGGAAATAATTAATAATCCCACACATAATAAGAGATCCAAAACTAGTTAGGAATCCATAAAGCACATGAAAACATCACATAATAAGCCTAGCCAGAACTGATACAAAATTGAAAGTCTTGTTGTCGAAACTTCATGGCCCAAATAAGGGTGGATTGGACCCCTCTTACACATGGATTAAATGTACCAAGACCTCCTCTTGATGCTCCAAAGAATCCCCAAGTTTAGCCTTGGTCAAAACTTGCACAACTAGCTTATTCAATGTTTCTTTATGTGCCTTCGCTTTGGATCTTATGATGGGCTCATTTGGAATGTGTAATGAGTCCTTGGCAGTGTTTTAAAACCCGGCTCGACCCGATAGGTCGACCCGGGCTGGAATCGGGTCGGGTTGATAAAAAACTAGTCAGGGATTTGGCCTAGCAAAACCAGGTCGATTTGGGTAAACCCAGATGAGACCCAACTGTGTGTGTGTGTGTGTGTGTGTGTGTGTGTGTGTGTGTGTGTATATATATATATAAACATCACCATTTTATCCTTTTAGTGTCAAACAGTTTGAAAGTAAAAGGCTAAAACGATGAAGACAAAAAACCTAATCTCTTCAATCTTCAAAGCCATATTAGTTGCGAAGAAGAGCAGAGGAATTTAAGCCACATGAAAAAAATTTCAAGGCAAGCCATACCTAGTTTTGTCCCCGTCTTTTTTTTTATTATTAAATCACCAATGGATCTCCATTGTGGCTTTCTAGCTTTTGTGGTTTCTAGCTTTTCTGGTTAGTTCTCTATCTGCATCTCCCTAGTCTTAGGCAAACTAGTCTTAATTAATTCTTGATGCTTCTCCAATCTTTGACACAACTTTTTTTGTGTCACTTGAAGTGGAAATAGAGAGATCAATAACTGGGATTCCTTCATTAGTTTTGGACAAACATTTTTTTTTAGTGGAAACAAAGAGATCAATAACTGGGATTTCTTCTTTGACACAACTTTTTTTTTTGGCAAAAATTGAATATAGATAGTTTCTGTTGATTATAAGAGTGGATTAAAAGGGGAAAAAAAGAAGGAAAGAGTGAAGGGGGGCGGGGAAGAGGTGTAATAGATTTTGCTGTGATTCAAGACAACTTCTGCAGCTTTTCATCGCAAGGGATTGTTAGATCCAATTACCTATTGATATGTATGGTTTTAGAGATGTACAAGAATAGTTTGCTTAGGGACTGTGATTTATTAAATATTTTTAGCTTTAAATTATGTGAAAAAATATATATTAAACAGTCTATTAATCAAAGTGTTTGTGTTGCTATATGGTATTAATCAAAGTGTTTGTGTTGCTATATGGTTTTGACTCTAATTTAAGATGAATGCTTGCTTTCCATAACTAATCTAAACAGTCTATTCTTTTTTTGGGTTGACCCGAGTCAACCCATCTAACCCGTGACCCGATCATTGTACCAGGTCGGGTTTAAAAACTATGATCCTTGGTGTTCATGGGCTGATCCACATCACTCTTATTTCCAAAACAATAAATAATAGTACAAAACAACTGAAAAATACATAAAAAGAACCTAGTACTCAAAGGCATAACAATCTTTATCTTCTAAAAGGATTTAGGAGATTCATTATTGGTTGTTTATGTGGATTACCATTTTTGGCCGAACACTTGGACAACTTGTAGTTTACAACCCAGCTTTGAAGCAATTATTTAAAGCAAAAAAAAAAAACATCTAATCTTAAGATAATCTTTGTATAAACTCTAAACAACTCTATATCTGTCTAACAAAATCCTTAAGACTTTAAAAAAAATTAAATTTATTGTTTTCATTATGTATACGTGTTTCAGGAAATCCAACAAATTGTTCTTATATTTTGTTTAACATATTTGCATCAAAGTTATCATAATTTTAGTTTTTAAATTAAAACTTGCTTTCATGTATATGATAAGATATTTGAAAAACAAATCCTATGGTAAAAACAAATACCGATAAAAAATGAAACGCGCTAATAGGATAAAAGGGTTTTACTTAAAAATATGCCTTTCTTGTTCTTATAGAAAATCACCATTTTTTGAAATAATTACAAAAAACCTCTTATAGTTTAATCATTTTTTTAATTTATCTATGTTTTTCCATAAATTACACTTCACATCATAAAGTTTATATATTCATAACACTTTACGTCCTCAAGTTGACATGCCAAAAAAAAAAAAGCAAAAATACATATGATTATTTATAAGATTAGCATTATGTTCCATTTAATTACTAAATAGCTCTAATTTTTTTTATAAAAAAAAAAAACCCTAGCCTCCACCCTCCTAATCCAAACCTAGATCTATAACAAATGAAAAAAAAAGGAAAAACACCCATGTACAATCTCACCCTCTCTCTCTCTCTCTCTCTCTCTCTCTCTATATATATATATATATATATATATATATATAAAGCACAGACTATGCTAGAAGCCAAAAGAATTGGGTTGGTTCGATTCAGTGAGAAGAAGAAAACATTGGTTTCAATGGATGGTTTACCAGACTAATTGGTGTGGGAAACCTTGAGAATGGTCAAGAAAATTATAGATAAAAACTATACTTCATTAGCATGTAAACGAATCTACAAACAGGATAATGAACAAAGACAATTTATGAGGGGTGGTTGTGGAGTAAACCCTGCAAATCAAGCCTAGAAATCCCTCTACAATAGTTTTCCTAACTTGGCAAAAGTAGAAATAACATACGCTGGTTGGATGTCCGAGAGTGAAGCAATTAAATTAAGGGTTTTGTTCTCATTACTTTTGATTTTTATTAAATAAAAAACATAGAAAAACAATTATATTTTTGGTGGAAAATATAAAAAGAAAATAAGGAATCTATAAGCACATTATTTTGTTTCAATGAAATTTAACTTATTACTATTCATTAAAAAAAAATTATTTTCATACTATTAAATTAAAAAATCTGAAGAACTCATTGATGCAAACCTTAATGCTAAGAAATTTAAAATCCATAATCAAGATTGAACACAATCCAAAAAAAAAATCAGCCAATGATTACCTAAATGAAAGAAAGTTATTGGATGAAAACCCCGATCCATTAATTATAACAAATCAAGAACCAAAATAATAAGATTGAAAACCTTGATCCACTGGTTATAACAAATCAAGAACCGAATGTATGAGAATGAACGCCATAAAATACTAATCTTTGATAAGTTATGAAAGTTATCTAAAGAACTAAGAGTAAACATAAACTCTCATGCACAAGTTTTATTTTTAAATAATCAATTTATTCTCTAAACACAAGCTAAATAACCCTATGTAAAATTTCTTAAACAAGACTATAAAAATAACAAAGAAGTTATAAATAAAATAGAAAAAAAAATCCTAAATCAATTATGAAAATATTACAAATTCCATATAGGAACTTCTGAGTTTTATCGTAAGGCATTTTCAATGATTGAACACTACGGAGAGTTTATCCTTATAAAAAAACAAGACCTTTAGAATTTTTTAGCGAAATTTCAATATAATCCAATAGCCAGATTGAAAGTTAAATCCATTAATATAAAACTACATAATTAAATGCCTTTTTAATCTTCTTAGCTCATAACATTATAATAGGCTCAATTGGAACATGTAATAGATTATATGATGGTGTTTGCTTGATGATTCTCAGCACTTAATTTATCACTATACAAAATCATATATTTTAATATACATTTATCTCTCAACTTCTTGGCTTAGACTTTAATTAGTGTAAACAATATTTATTATCGCATGTAATTCTCAATTATTATTTTTTTATTAAACATCCATCAAATTTTCAATTTATGGTTAAAAATTTTCTCCATCCTAGAAAATACATTGACAATGTCTTTGTATTTTTCTGTCTTAAAATAATTTTTTTCTCTCAACAGCAACATAACACAAGCCAACTAGCTAGTGTAGATCTAAATAGTATTTGATTTAGATTTGTATAACAATTGGCAAATGCATTAACTATTACATTCCACACCTTTTTACACTATTTCTAAAGCTCGAGTTCTTCCACTTACCCTAGATGAACAAGTCATTGAACGTTGACCAACCAAGCTAGGACAAGTCTTATAACACAACTTTCTAGTCTGCCCACATTTTTTTTTCTTTGCCTTTTTATTTTTTTCATTATTATCTTCTTTCTTGAGTTTTAATCTCCCAGTTAACACAATCAAAAGAGAAGTCAAACATCTCATAGAAATGAAATAAGCTAAATGTGTTTTTGCAAATATCGAGCCTTTGCCCCAAAGATGAAAAGACACCCGTTAGTCACCAACTTGATGATAAGCAACTCTTTTCCCATAATTGTACGAAGATGGATCAAGTATTCAAGATATTTCCGATAATAAACAAAACTGCATGTAACACAAATGGGTCCATAAGGTGTAAAGTCAATCAGGATTAAAAAAAAAAAAAGAACGAAAGAAAAAGGAAAAGGTATGAACAAAAGGGCGGTAGATTACACCAGTTAAGAGTGCAGATTCTGGATATCACCAATCAAATGCATCTATGACCACCTTCAAGCCATAATGTACACAGGCAGGTGGTTTGTATCAAGTCATTCCAAAAGGTCAACTATTCATCAATCAAATCGATTTCCCCGGACCATTTATACCTCAGCAGTTGTTGACCGGCCATTATTTAAAATACGGGCCTGATAACTATGGTCACAGATTTGACATTGGTTGGACAGCACAGAAATCTCTTGACGCAATGCAAGAGCCAGGACTATTTTCAATTTATCTGTACAACTTAAAATGTTGTCTGAAAATAGTCTTAAATATCATGACACTACTTACAAACTAACTATTCTATTAATTATTAATTAATTTGAATAATGAAGTTACAAATACATCTCTAATAGCCCCTTTCTCTTATGTATGTGAGGTATTGATCACATCAGAATCATAAAGTATTGAATTTGGAAGCCACTATCAATATAGCATAGACATTTCATCAAGTGGGTGATTTGAAATGCAATTCAAGACAAAAAATAACACGTGTGCAGACATAAGGTAGTAATACATTGGGATGAACATGGAGGCAATGCCTTTTTCAACAAGGTCCGAATCAACTAACTCATTCATCTTGATGGTAGGAGAAAACCTAATCCAACACTCAAACCAATATGGTTTGCAACATAATATTTTTGTAGACCCCTAATACAACAGACAAGCTGAAGATAGTGAGTTAAATCACAAGTTTTTTTCTTTTCTTTTCCTTTTTTTTCATAAAATAAAATTTTTATAATTAGCTAAGTGAATCAGAGCTCCTATTTCCGCAAACCAGAGCTTGCTATCTTAAAGCAAAAATTGACAATGGTCAGAAAAGCACTAGTAATGGCTTATATTATGTGAGATTCAAACCCACTCCATCAGATTTGAGTACAAAATAAGAAATTCATTTTGTTTTCAGAAGTCGCATAAATAGTCACCCATGATAAAATACCTCAAATTTAAATGAGGTTTTATCTTTTATCATATATCAGCAGCAGTACAGGTCAGAAATAATTATAACCTGACAGTGCCAACCCATAAACCCTGAAGCCAACTCACTAACAAATGGTTTCCGATTTTCTAACTGTAACCCAGTCTAGAATTATCATGTGACAAACTAGGGATGGGTTGAGTTTTGCCAACCGTAATTGGCCAAATACTAAATCCTTCCTAGATTCATACCTTGGTTTAGTGAAAAAGTGGTAGGGCCCTCTGCTGCAGTAGACTTCTCTTTTAGAAATCCTATATCAGAGGTCATATCATCATTCAAATTCAGAGTAGAAGTCGCTGGTGGTACTGCATTTGGAGGAACCTGAAGGAAATCAAAAGGAAAAAATCATTGATAGGTCAATTCACATTAGACCCATTAACATGAAGAATAGGTTATACTCTAGACAGTTAAATTAATTCCATGAAGATGTAAGTCTTGACAAGTCATGATAAAAATTGGTATACGAGCAAAAGCTCTCAGAAGCTCCTAGAGCACAAGGAGATGCGTGACCAAACCAGACATACCATGATGCTTAGCAAAAACAGCTGGCTACTGCATGCATATGAGCATGGTTTTAAATAATGGCCATTATTTAATGGGATCGGAGGATTCTGACCGTTGTTCAGTTTTGTGGTGCCGTCAACATGTTCACAACAATAACGGTTACGATTTCATTAGATAACGTAATTGGCTGATATTGAGAAAATAAAAGGTCAATCATGGCCTACAAAGAGGTTGTTTGGCATTGTAATCTAACTATATTTTTGAAAAATTTTGAATTTTTTTTTAGCTTCAAATTTTTATTTTTTTTTTGTGTTTTTGAATCATTTTGAAGTGATATTAAAAATAAATTTTACAAAATGAAAAGATATTATTTTGATATATTTCCAAGCAAAAAAACACTTTGAAAAGTAACCTCTATCACACTCCCAACAGGCACTTAATAATATGATTTTGAAATAAATTTTGTACTCCAAGTTCTGTTTTCACACTTTACTATTTTTTTAAAGAACAATAGCCACATTGTTTTGTAACACCTGTTAGTTCATGATCTGTAATCTACGACCATCATTTAAAAGCAATGTAGTCAAGAGGCGCTTGCCTAGGCAATCCAAGGTGAGCCCCAACACTTTTATTAGCCTCGGGCATTGGATTTCAATGAAGCACTGCCTAGGCGAGCACCTTGTGACTAGGTGTAAGGCATTAAGGCTAGTGTCTGCTTGAAGTTCTTCTTTATATGTTGGATTTTTCTTTTTTAAAAAAAAACTAATTTATATTTTGACCTATTTATCCATTTTTTTAATTGATATTTAATTTTGCTTTTTAATCTATTTGGCTACTTTTTAAATTATCTTATTTTTTAAGGGTGAAAAATATAACTTTATATATGTTATGGTATTTTATATTTTCTTTTGATTTTCTAATGATCTAATCTTAATTGGAAAGATATATATTTTATATTTATATATTATAATATAATATTACTTTTTTTTTTAATTTATCGCAAATCGCCTTGGTTCATTCAGATGAACTCCATTCACAGTTTCTCCAATACTAGCATTTGAAGCAGGCATTTAGCCTAAAAAGAACAAAACTAAGACTACTGAATAAAACATGCAGGAGATATTGAATGAAGAAAAAGGCAAAAAGATTTAAACCTCATGAGACAGATGAACATTAGAGGAAGCCAGATTTTTTAAATCAGGGACAGCAGCAGCTTCCGTCTTGGGTTCCTGTGCTGTGGATTCCATCCCATGAGCGTTGTCTGGCTGAATGTTTTCTACTGCATCCAGGTTGAGGGTTTTAGAAGTTTTTGATTTGCTGTTGTAGTCACCATTCAATACAACACCACTTTCAGCACTTGCCCTTTTCCTGATATGGGCATGTAGCAAAAATAAACACAAGTTTCACGGGAAATGCAGTTATAGCAACAACTGCCAATTAAGCATTAGCAAAAAATACCATGTTCTCACCTGCGGTTATTGTGGCTAACTATCTGGGGAGAACTTTGCTTGTTGGAAAATAATATTCCACGTAGAAGCTTTCCATCTACAATAGTCTCAATGGTATATCCATGAGGAAGGCTTTCAGTAACTTTGGCTTGAAATGTCTTCTTCCCATGATCATGCTGTGTTTGATTTAACGGGAAATTTTCTCTGCCTGCAAATAAAAGCACAAATTTTGTTAGGTGTTCAACTCACATGAAACCAGGACAAAACTGTCCAAATTGCTAGTCTTACCATATTACCCCCTCTAAAGTGCTTAAATTTTAGCCAGCCATATATGCTTACTACATAATGATAAGAAAAAGGTCCCCCATTTTATTACATAACAGCAGTCTCTGAGTATCTGGACATGCTTAAATATTGGGTAATGGATACAAAAAATGGTTATGATGACTGGAAAAGAAAGACAAAAGGAAGTGAACCAAAAATTTATTTCAATCCCATTGGCTGCATCTTAACAAAGAAAAAGAAATTCCAGGAGGGACAAGATCTAAAAAAGTTTTTCCACATTTTTTTCCTCTGTTTAAATAGCATAAAGATGCATTTTCCATTAGAACTAGAATATCATCAGGAGTCCTTCCTCCTGCTCCGTCTCCAAATTGGTCAGAGCATATTTCATAAATTGCATTTCCTTCAGGAGGACAATTTTAAATTCATCCTCGTCCACTTTCACATAAGAAACAGAATCACAACATCCCCAATTGTGCTTTTGAACTCACTCCCACTCCATATTTCAAATGAAAAGAAAAGAAATTATATCATCTATTTTCATGGTCAATAAATCCTCAATGACGCTTTAGACCATTATGCAAGAAGTAAATAGCAGATAAAAGAAATTGCACACTGTCCCAACAAAGAGCAGACACTGAACTTATAGGACATTAAGATATTGCATTACAAGGAACACCATAGAAGATTTTCCAAGTACACAGATAATGCTAAAAGACCACCAATTTCCGATAGAGAATTCACCATTTTCCAAAATAAAAAAGGCCACTGAAAGATTTATTAGATGAGCATCCAAATAAAAAGCTAGATGCATCTAGTCACGTTAAGTTCTATATTTGGACCGTGTAAATAACTCATACAAAAACTCATTGAGACTGATAAAAACTGAAATAATTGTCAAACAAGTAATACTACCAAGGCACTCTAAATCATTTTTTGGTGATTGCATGAGACCTCCAATTCTGTCTGGTTCAGATATGAAAAACTACCGGATTAATTTCATGAAAGGAAACTGTGATAAATAATATAAAAAGAGAGAAAATCTACTTTTTACCTGGTTGGGCATAACTCAAAAGGGTGTGGTGAAAGTCAGCATTTGTGTCAATTCGGACTAAAACTTTTTCATGCACAGAAGAATTAAGATTTTGTTCTTGGCACTTTAGTTTCAATTGTTTTTTCAGAGATAACTTTTCCATACGCCATTCATCTTGCAGTCTTGTGAGACCTACATTTTAAAAAATGGATGAGATTACCAAAATAAAATAATGATCTAGACTGATACAAGGGGTTTATAGAATAACAAAATTGCATAACAAAAGCATGCGAGAAACGTTAGTTCAAGAAAAATATAAGAGAATGTACCATACCTGTGTGTAAATAATACATATCTTCCAGTGCCTCAAGACTCTTATTGCAGCCACCAATGAACACAAGCACACCACCCTTCAGTGGATCCAAGCAGTCCCCAGCCACAGAAAATCTGGCAGAAGGTCCATCTCCAGTTGTCATCACCATGGTCCAAATGCCAGTTTCTGCCCCCATAACAAATGTAGATGTTTACAGCAATAAATAACGACAACTATATCAAGAACTTGAAGATACAATCCACTTGTATTTTCAAATCCACAGGAAAAACAAGTAAAATGTTGAAAATTTGGTGGATTTACAGGGAGAGGGAAGTGCATTTTTTCAACGTAACTAAAACTTTATCAACAATAGCATGATACATACCAACATTAAGCATGTGTAGGTCATCATATAGATTTTGAGCATCTGTAAATCCACCAAAAACAAATAAATTCTTGCCAAAAGAAACAGTAGAATGGCCAGCTCGAGGTGGCAACTTTTGGCCCGATGTGTTCAGCTCCTTCCAAGCAAGAGTTTCTAACAAAATACAAGAAAGCTAAAGAGTAGGTAACACATCCTTGCACAAAAATACAATTTCAAATTATAATTGAAATTAATCATGTGCATATGTTTGAAAGCAAATACATCAAAATTTACCTTCACATATGCACACACACAAATGCACATGTTCTGTGAGTGTGTGCGGATATATATTTATGTATGATAATGAGCAGAACCTGTATCTAGGATGTGGACATCTGACAAATAATAATCATGCCCATCTTCACCACCAATCACAATGATTTTATCCCTCCAGGATGAGCAAGTATGGCTATCGCGGGCAGAAGGTGGAGTGCCTGTTGTTATTGCTTGTTTCCATACAAATGTCTCTACAAAAGTAGAAGGAAAATGAAGGACACAATGTCTTTAACCCTACGGCTGTGCACAACAATGTGCAAGAGAATAATAATTTACTAAAATAAATGAAAACTTGTCCACTTTCAGAGCCCATCGAAAGAGTCTGAAAAGTCAATAAGTTTTAGAAAAATCAACTCAGTCCCCCATAACCCAACCCCTAAAACCCCCACCACATCGACGCAAAAAAAATAAAAAATAAAAAATAAAAAATAAAAAATAATCCTTGGTAGTCCTGTATAGCATAGGAACTTGATGTATGCATAAATTGTAAACTAAACTAAAGCATGATCAAAACAAATCCTTGCTGACTAGCCTTATATGGAGAAAGTTACCTGTATTCAAGATGTAAAGATCATTGTAATAGATTTCATGACTATTATCTGAAGATTTTCCACAGCCACCAAATATGAAAAGTCGTTTGCCAACAAGGGCAGCACTATGACCCTCCCGTGCATCTGGTCCGTCACCTCTTACATTTGGAGATATCCAAGTATGTGATGCTACAATAGGATGACCAATGAAGGAAGTGTAAACCATATGATTCAATGCAAATCTTCATCAGAGTTGCCAGCACCATAGGTAACAGAAACAATTTTGTTAAATCTCATTCCTTAGTTACTCTTTCATGATCAGATCTATTTCATCATGAAAATTATTGCTCTGTGACAAAGATATGTAATCAATGGCCACGTAAAATACTAGGGCGTGACATAGAAGGAAAATCAAATAGAATCAATATCAAGGACAAGATCACTCACAAGTATCTAAGATACGCAGATCCTTGAGAGGGTTCATCCCATCAGTACCCCCAAACACATAGAGATTTTCACCAACAGTTGTACAAGAGTGGCTATCTCTCGGAACTGGCAGTGTGCCATTTAACATTGGCTGGCTCCAAGTCTGGTTAACTACAAGTCAGCAACCCGATTTGGGAGCATAAAATAAAATTAGGGGGAAAAGAAATTGCAGATGAAAATTCAACAACTCAAAAGGCAATCATCAACGAATATCAAGTGAAGAAAACATGGAAAAATTTGTTCTAAAAGAAACCAAGAACACCTCAGCAAGAAAAATAAATGCTCGCAAGTAGCAAAAGCAACAAGCATGATAGAGTACAGATATAATCAAATCCTATTAGGTGGGACAAATACTTGCATAGCCTCGTATAGTTCATTGACTCCAAAATAGGAAATTAACCGCACAGACATATCATTTTGCACGCAGAGTTAAAAAAGAGAAGAAAGAAATAAAAATTAGCACCCGTACCCACAGGAAACCTAAACATACACTTCAAACACTATTTTAATAGCAAACCATAAATGCCACAAAAATTAATGCTAACAACAACTCCCATGCAATTTGCAACACCAATAAACACAATTCAACAAGTTACAGAAAAAAGGGGGGGAAAGCAAAATAACACCAGTAATCACATTTCCTCTCATCACCAAACTTAATACAGACAAAATTAATGCCAAGAAACAAAAAGAAAATCCGCAAAATCCCCATTAAACAAAAAATCCAGATTTCGTACAAGCACCAAAGGAAACCCCAGAATTGCAAAAGAGTAAGGGATAACGAGGACAAGAAATAAAGAGAAAAATAAAAACAAGAGAAAGAAAGTAGAAGAAGTGATAACCCACCAGTATCAAAGACATGAACTTGGTTGGTCTGGCAGTTATCCTTTCCATAGCCACCAAAAACATAGAGAAATCTTCCTCCTTTAATCGAATTACAAGTGTGTCCCCACCTCTTCCTTGGTCCATTTAACTCTTCTATTGCAACCCCTTGCTGTAACTGCTGCTGCACCCTTTCCCATCTCATTTTTTCTTTCTTTTGGAAAAAAATTCTCCAAGGAAAAATAAAATATAAATGTAAGGTTTTTATGTCACACACAGGAGAGAATGAGAATCAGAATATAAAGAAATAAAAGGAGGGTTTTTTTTTTTTTTTGGATTATCAGTAGATTTAGAATAGAGTGTGGTTTCTTTTCTTTCCTTTTCTTTTTTAGTTTGTTGTTGTTTCAGTTTTCATGCAGAACAGAAAGAAAGGCTTCAAGCAAAGTGTGTGTTTATAAATAATTAGACAGGGACGAAAAGAAAAGGCATTAGGGTAAACTTGGTTGCAGCTTTTTATTTGGAAATGTAATAAATGAATATTTTTTATTTTTAAAATTTATTTTTAATAGCAATATTAAAATTGAAAGTATAATTCAACTAAAAAGCAACATCTAAGATATTTATCAAATAAAAATGGTCAATTAAGTAGAGATTTATTTGTTGCAAATTACGTGACAAAAAGACAATTAAACAAATTAACTATTAGGGTAAAAACCTGAAGAGTTAAAAAAAAAAAAAACCAAAAACTCATTTTAGAAATTACAAACTTCATCTATCAAGCATCACAGAGAATAAAGGAGCTATATTTCTAACTAGGTAAGAATGCATGTCATTTAATCCCAAATCATTACATTTTATTTTTGCATAAATTTTTTAGGAAAAATCATCAATAAAGTTCAACTCTACTATTAGAAAGGACGGGTGTCACCTTGTACTCAAGAAACAACAAGAATTTTAACTTTATCAAAAATCTCAAATTCAACCATGTCATTAGAAAATCTCTATTTTCAACCCTATCATAAGGAATTCTTAATTTTAATTTTATCATCAGGAAGTACAACCCTTCCATTAGAAAGGACATGTATTAGCCTTCTAATCAGAAAACACCAAGAAGTTCAACCTTGTCATCAGGAATCTTCAATTTTAACCTTGTTACCAAAAACCTTCAATTTTAACCATGTCATTAGGAATCTCCAAACTTAACATTGTCATCAAGCACTTTCTATTTTAACTCTATTATCAAGAATCCTCTATCCCAACCCTACCATTAGGGAAAAAAAACTTAACTCTACCTTCAAGAAGTTTGTCCCTGCCATGAGAAAGGATATGTGTCAACCCTGTAATTAGGAAACACTAAGAAATTTAACCTTGTCATCAAGAATCTCAAATTCAACCATGTCATTAGGAAATATCCATTTTTAACTCTTTTAGATAGTGCTTTTGGCATTATTTCCTTTTGAATATGATTTCTAGCCCTCACCTTTTAGATAGTACACTTTATAGCCCTATCATTTTTCCTTCTGAGTGCATTTTATAGTCTTCATCTTTCAGATAATGCGTTTTCTACCCTATTTTTTTTTATTTCAAGTGTGCTTTCAAGCCCTCACATACCAGATAATGTGCTTTCTAATCTATCTCTTTCCTCTGAGTGCGCTTTCTAACCTTCACCTCCTAGATAACACATTTTTTAGCCCTATCCATTTATTTTGCTAAGTGCGTTTTCTAGCCTTCACCAACCAGAAAATGCATCTTTAAGCTCTATCTTTTTTTTTTAGTATGCGTTATAGCTCTCACCTCTTAGATAATGCACTTTCTAGCTCTATCTTTTTCATTATAAATGTGTTTTACAGCCCTCACCTACTAGATAGTGCACCTTTGAGCCATATCTTTTTTGTTTGAGTGCATTTTAAAGCCCTCACCTACTAGATAATGCATTTTCTAGCCCTTTCTCTTTTCTTTTGAGTGTGTTTTTAATCCCTCACTTGCCAAATAGTACGCCTTTGAGCCCTATCTATTTTCTTCTGAGTATGCCTTTGAGCCATCACCTTCCAAATAAAACGTCTTTAAGCCCTATCTCTTTTACATAGTGTTTTTTGCATTATTTTATTCTGAGTGCACTTTTAAGCCCTTACATGCCAGATAATGTGTCTTTAAGCCCTATCTATTTCCTTCTAAGTGTGTCTTTGAGTCCTTACCTTTTAGATAACACATCTTTGAGCCTTATGTTTTTTACATAGTGCTTTAGGCACCATTCCCTTCTAAATGCGCCTTTGATCCTTCACCTTTCAGATAGCGTGTTGTTGAGCCCTATCTCTTTACATAATACTTTTGACACTATTTTCTTTAGAGTGCGCTTTTTAGTCCTCGCTTCTGACATTTTTTTTAGATTTGTCATTCTTAGAGATCTTTGAATATCCCATTATTTTGAGAAGGATTAACCACTTCATGATTTGGTAAATCTACATCATTTTATCTTTTCTTCTTTACAAGCTTACTATCTAAATATCTAAAGTCTCTTACAAGACTTTCGGTTGTAAGTGTCACCCATGTGCAACATCATGATGAATCGTCCTCCTGAAGCAGGATTAACATGAATGGGTATGATAGAAAGAATAAGAAATTCTTATCTTTTATTAATGAAACCAAAAGAATGGGAGTTGTCATCTAGGGAGTTGTCATCTAGTATTAAGGTCACTAGGAAACCTATTGGACTACGAGAGTTTGGATAAGGGGACAGGTTGTGAATAGGAAAGACGTATCACCCTTAGAACACCTTACTTAGGATAAGCTGCATTGCTATTTGTCTAAAATAAACTAAAGTCTTGTTGTGTTTTCTAACTGTTGATCCGTCTAAGATTTTTAAAAAGTCTTCATCAGTAAGGAGATCCTTATCTTATCATATGAAAACTTAGTCATTCTAAAGTCAAGACATAAATAAAAGGAATTGTCTTTTATTTAATATCGGAAATACATTTTACGTACAAGTTCACAATCCCAGATATTAAAAAAAATATATGTTTTGGTGTTTTTGAAATATAAGTCAAATTCTTATGACTTTAATAAACTAGTTATGAATCCAAATAAAGATGCATGCAAACTGAAAAAAGCTATTTTTTATGATTTTTATATAAGGAAATATACAGATATAATCTATTTTAAGACACTTGGCCATATGCATATAGATAAAACACACTTTTTTTTGGTATTTTCTTATAAGGAATTTTGATTTTTTTTGGGTTTTTCAATGAAAGACAAGTATTTTTAATATCAGGTCGGTACTTTACAATATAAATTTAATATCCTAATATTAAATAAAAAGGCCTAAAAATATGTGAGGGACCAAAAAATAAATAAAAAGTCCTTGAATTTTTTTCAATTTTTTTAAAATTATTTGGGGGTTTGTTTGGTAAAACCTCTTTTATTTAAAAAACATAAAATTGTCAAAGTAGGCTTAAGGGTGTGTTTGCCAAACAATCCCTTCGACCAAAAAACTTAACAAAAAGAAAAGTCATCCAAACAAAGCCTTATAAATTGACCCAAACTTGACCTGTCTAAGTCAACCCGAAGTGTTGGTTCAACCATGAACCAAGCCAAAAATAAGATTTGACTAGGAAAATTAACCAAAAGCAAAGGTTTAATCCGAAACAAATCAAAGTAAAAAAAAAACACAAAAAACATAGAAATTTCACATAAAAATAGATCAAATGCACAATCAAACAAAAAAAAAATGATGAATGTTCTTCATGAACCCAAAAACACAAAACACGAAGACCAGAACTTAAGCAATAAAAGGCATGGTTTTATGCACAAACCAATATAGATCAATAATCAAGTGTCAGTTTGCCTTGATTATCACTTAAAAGCCATACTTTTATCAAGAATGAGTTTCGATTCAAAATCAAAACTCTAAGATTAAACCCACAAAAACATGTTAATGATGCTTGAAAGTCTAATTAATTACTAATAAAGATATATGAACTTACAGAAAACATAATTAAATCAAAACGAGCTCTAAAACTAGTACACACGATAATATTCATCGGATGCAAATAAACCCAAAATTGCTCTAAAAACCATGCCAAACCCAAAATGACCTTTTTGGACCACTAAAACATGCTTTCTTTGTTCTAGCAAGATACATTATCAAAACCAAACATACTTTAATATAAAAAAAAACAACTAATAAAAACAACAAATCATCATAATCATGCATAAAAACAATCTAAGTTTAAAAAATGGCAACCTAAAGAAACCTATATTTTATGCAATCTTGATCCAAACCAAACACTTTATCATTATACAAGACTCAAGCAAAACTCAAGAGCCAAGAACATGCTTTAAACATACTAGAAAAACAAGAAAACAAACAATGTAACAATGTCATTTAAACCCCCCAATAAAAGTATCTAGAAATCTAACAAGTTAAAAGCATTAATCCAACACACATCCCAGGCTACAAATATATAAACTTATGGCAGCTATAGCCCTGAAAATAGACCTAAACAATAAGAAAAATAGACATAAAAAGACCATCAAAATGATTAAAAAACATACTAAAAATAACCAAAATAAAATCAAATCTTAAAAGCATTTAAAACAAAACACTAAACTATCAAATAACAATTATAACATGGATCAGGGGAGGAGGGGTGTGCTCATTGAGCTCCACCACCTCATCAAGAGTTGAGATTCCTTTTGTTTTCTTTTCTGTCAGTTTTCCTTGTCTCTAGGTCCCTAACAAACTGTGGGAGTTTTTAAAAATTTTAATTTATTATCAATTCATCAATTGATTAATTTATATTTGAAAGATCAAATGCATCATTTAGTAACGTGTTATGATCCCTCAAATATTAGAAAAAGTCATTAGTGGTTTGACTTAACCTTTAAATGACTAGTTTCTCAGTGTAATTAATATCATTTCATTAATAATGTTCTGATTTAATATTAAAGTATGGAGTATGTTTGTCATGCTAAATCATGTTTGTTCTCTACATAATAGTTATTGATCATTTAAATAAAATTTGAAACTCTTTTCAAATCTCATTCCACCTTGGCCAATGATTTCTTAGTTAATACTATTTGAGAACAGATGAAACATTTTCCCTAATTCACCTAAGGTGATTAATCCTCTCTTGATCACTCAAGTTCTTTCATATAGTTCATGCTACATCTAATGTTTCTCTTGTCATTACCTCGATTAAGATAACATGTAATAAGATCAAAGCATAATATTCTCTATATAAGATGACTTAGTGATTTCAAGTTTAAGGATCACTTACACAATCATCACAAGAGCCTTTTCATAGTCATAAGTGATCTCTCCATATGGAATTCTTATGTGGGTCACCTACATATTAGTTCTAAGTATCCCCTAATACCTTAGCTTATGAGAACAATTGCTTATTTTTATAAAAGAAAGAACATAATATGTATTAAGAGAGCATATTATGAATGAATGTTCATACTTTGATACAATAGGAATCCCATAATTATAACAACTTTATAATTTGTTTTGCAAATAATTTTTGTTCCATGAACTTTATCTTTACTCTAAATTCATTAATCTAATATTATATGAATATTAAAGATAAATTAAGCCTTTATCAATAATAAATATGTAGTTACATAAATATAATAATGTCACATGTAACCAACTGATTGGCTACAAGATATATTAAATTAACAATCTTCCACTTGCACTAAAGTCAATTGCTCATATATCTAATATTATATTGCTCTATATAGCATTAATGTTTCTGCATGGATAGTGACTTAGTAAGAGGATCTTCTATAGTCTCTTCGGTAGATATTCAATTTATCTTTACATCTTCATTTCATTGATTTCTCAAATCAAATAAAAATTTTTAAGTACTTGTTTGGATCATTGATGAGACCTTGGTTCCTTTGCTTATATAATGACTCCATTATTATCGTAGTATAGCGAAACTGGATCAACAATGCTAGGAACTGACACTACCAAAAGATTGATGTCTTTTTCCAAGTGCAGGAGTGTCGAAGTAATAAATAACCTGGCAAGACCGGGGTCGAACCACAGGGAGGTTACTTGTATAATTATAAGCAACAATAATACTACAACAATAGTAACAATAATAATAATAATAATAGTGATAATAATAATAGTGAAGAAGAAGAGGAAGAAGTTGATGAGAACTTTAAGATGAAAGATTAACGTAAGGATTAAACAATGATAACAACAAATGTCAAGGTTAGAGGATCCACTAATGATATTTCAAACAAGTATAGTATAAACCCTTATTATTCAGTTGGAAACCACACACAAGGAGGTTCCAATCAGATTATAAATTGTTAACATGATTACATTAGCTATCTTATTCGAATAATGCTAATACTTGTAAATGTTTTCAGGCATTCATGATTATAACTTATGTTAACAACAAATCAAGTTCCTTTCATAGCTCAGGTGTCGGTTATACCATACAGTATGGGCTATGAAAGTGCCAAGTATTTGTTGTACCAAGTGTTATACAACATAAATCTAGATTAACCATTTAACAAGCAAAGTATTAAAAGTGAATAAGATAACAAATATAAAGCATGTTAGTATCCAACATTAAAGTCCATGTTGAGTTTATATTATACTTATCCTTACACCATTAGTGTAGCCTTTTCACTTTGACATAATTAACTTAGCTAGACATAATGAAAGAAAGAAACATAAATAAACAAGATAAGAACATAAGTAAGATAAAAGTTAACTAAGTAAAGGAAAGGAAATGAAAGGCATAAACTTGATATTAATGAAAGCAAAGCATAAGCAATACAAAGAGAGAAAGCAAGAGCATGATCTTGATCTCAACACCAAGATGCCTAAATACATGGCAAATGCCTCTTTTTATAGGCCAAAATTTGGAACTATTGATTTGTTGACTAATTGATGAGTGGGTGGCCACATCTTGACTTAGTGACAATTCTTATCTTCTCTGTCTGCTAAAAACATCATTGATAACGTCATAATTTGAACAGACTTCAATCATGAAAGTTCTAGGAAATTGTCTCATCTTTCCAGGGTAAACATTTGGGATCATTTGGACTTCTATAACTCGAGATATGGGCTGAACACTGAACAGTGTCTAAATCCAAGATCTACAGCTCCAGATATGACCCAATTACCGAACAGTGTTCCAGTTTGGACTGCAGGACAAATTCGGACTTCTTCTTTGTTGCTACAATTTGGACTTGAAAACAGCCTTGTTAAATCTTGGGCTCCACATGAAAGTTGTAGGCCTATGTCTTATCTTTCCATCCATATAAAATGGACCTAAATCCAAGATCTACAGCTCCAGATATGACCCAATTACCGAACAGTGTTCCAGTTTGGACTGCACCAGCATCTCTTTTCTAAGTTTGGCCATCTCTTTGTCCTTTCAATTTCAGTACTTCAACTCATCAATCAATTCTTTCATTTATGTGATAGGCCTGCATTTAAGATGAACATTTACCATAAATTAAAGGTATGTTATATAATTAGATATGTTATTATAAAACATGCTTTAGTTAAGGAGTTATTAATACTTCAAGTGTAAAATGATGATATAAAACCTTGATAAAAATGCACTTTCAAGTACTAATCAGGAACCAACTTAGTTCATTAATGAACTTCTTGATCCAAATAACCTCTTTATTTCTTAGAACATAGAGTTGTACTCTTATTCGGTTGTAGAATTAGTTGTGCTTTCTTGTTTGGAACTCTTCCAACTTAGAGCTCTACCATTTAAAGTAAAACATATTATTGCTATCCCTTTTTATAAAATAATAATAATAATAATAATAAATAAGATAAATGCAAGGAAATACACCTGGAGCAATCCTAAAAAGAAATGCATGAGCCCAATGATGGATGACTAGAATGCCAAGCAAGGTTGATATGTCAAAATAGCAAACCAAGGTTTTAATTGACAAAACCCATAAGTAAAAATGTTTGTTTTTTGGTGTTTTAAGACTTAATTGGAATTTGTTTTTTTAAAAATTAATTATTTAATTAAGGGTTTCATCGCAAGGAAAATCAACTTTTGGAGGTCAATTGAAACAATTAATGTTTAAGGACTCAATTGAAAGCTAGAAAGTTTAAATTAACCAAATCAGGGGCTTAATTGTATAAGAATCAAAGTATGGTTAGTGAATAGGGGCTTAATTGAACTTTTTATGAGCCAATAATCACTTTGTAAAACGCCCATGACTTCAAGGACTGGAATCAAGAGAAATTAAGGGTCAAATAGAAAATGTTAAAAGTTTAGTGGTTATTTAGGGGCGTAATTGAACAAATCATTAACCAAGAACTAACTTGTAAAAGGCGCTCGAAATTGGGGGTGACAAATGAAGTTGACAAGGACACAATTACATGAAATTATAAAGAAAAAGGGAAATTAAGGATAAAATAGAATGAAATCAGAAGATAAGGGATTGAATTGAACTTTGGCCGATCCCATATCAAAAGAAAACCCTAATCTATAGGAATTAGTCAAAACAGCGTCGCTAAAGGTACTATGCTTCTTCGTTTTCAGTTTTTGGGTGATCGAGGGGGCATTTTCAGACATTTTCAACCATCCCAAAGGCTAAAATCACCACCATTCGACCAAAAAACACCCTCTTTACAACCCCATGTTTTAATATCAAATGTTTATATCTTATTTTCTCCATGGATCTCCACAACATCTTGTCTCTAGTAAGCCAATACCATAGTTTCAAGCATTATGTTGTTTGGGTGGACACTTCCAAACGTTCAAATATGGAGTTACAAACCTCCAAATCAAGCAAGAATGAGTCTAATCAAAAGGCATACACCTTCTCTACCAAGTCCAGGTGGGCTCAGGCGATGTTGACACCAAAGATGCTCTGACGAGGTTTTGAAAGTGGTCGACCCAGTCAGCCTTGACAGGAACACTCAGTTGTAGAAGAACGTTCAACTTTTTTGTTTGTTTCCACTTAGAAGCATCTAAAAGGATTACATCAAGGGTTTAAAACTTTTCTCCCATGATCCAAAGGTAGAAAACACCCACCTTGATCTCCAAGCACCCTAAAAAACAATCTACACCCAAAAGCAACAGCTCATTGGCAAAACCAGTTAGGTTTTAGTCTATTGGGACCCTAGACAATTCATCTAAAAGACCTAAACCTGCTTATAAAAGAAGAAGTTAAAGAATAGAAGAAAAGGGAAGAAGAGAAAAAAAACTAAAGAGAAAACATAGGGAAAGAAAAGAAGAAAAAAGAAGAGGAAAGAAACTTAGGCTAAGGGGCAAGGGTCCTATCCAAAAAGCTTTTAAAGCTTCATCTCTGGTCTAAGGATGTCTGGAAACAAGAAAAAGGAAAGCAACACCAAGAGCTAATCCAAATTTGAATTTTCAAAGCTAAGAAGGTATACACATTCAAACCTTGAAAATGGAGTCCATGAGGCCTGTCAAGTCCTTCTTTTATGTTCAATATGAAGTCTTGAATGCCATGATATGCTCTTGATTGTTTTTCTACCATTTTATTACATGAAACTTAGGTTTAAAGGATTGTCAAAAGTTGCAGCAAAGAGATGGTGCATTTTTGTTAGTGAAAGGATACCCCCTGCTACTAGGTAGTTGGTCTAACCATTTGAGGTGAAAATGGTCAGATTTTGAAACTCATTCTGTCAAAATTTGATTGTTGTTTTGAGTCGGCAACTTTTAGGTTTGGAATCAATGCATTATTTTGAGTTTTTGTGTTGTTTTGTTGTTTCTTTGACCATAATTATGTTCCTCATCGATAGTATGGTATACGAGGATAAGAAGAAAACATTTTAGAGGCTAAAATGGTCTTTCTAGGCATATTTTGTATTTGTTGGTTTCCTGGGCAGCATTTTGTAGGCTTAAGGTAGATTCATCCATTGAATGTTGCCTTCAAGACTTGCTTGGTTTAGTTTCTGGTTTAGATAGGTCCGCTCATCATCTTTGATAAGTAATTTAGGAGTTTTTCACATCAATAACATGTTTTAATGGATTTAAATTCTAGGGTTTTGATTTCAATGAAAACCCTTTTTGGGTGAAATTGTGTGATTTTGTTGATCATTAAAAGAAATCAACCCTTGATTCTTGATCTATGGAAGATTACGGTTGCGATGTCGCGGTCGCACAAATTAATCATCCTATCTTAAAACACAACACACAAGATAGTATAGAGCAAGCAAGGGGTCGATCCCACGAGGAAGATTTAGTTCAGATTTTTATGCCATTCATTATGCAATTGGGGGGTTTTGATTTTTGATGATCTAAACTATGGAAGAAATTAAACTAGTAAACAAAATCAATTGAAACCAAAATTAATCAAGAAAACAAACCTTGGTCGCAAGCATACATCCACCAACAGAAATTAGAACTGATCATGGAAACGAAACATCAATTTATATTCTGAATATTTATCTCTTCTTAACATTAGTTAGTTAACAGATCCGCCGTATAACTAACCCTAACCATCAAACAACCACAGTGTCCGCACTAGTAATTTAATTCAATGGCAGCCTTAAGAACTAGATAAGTTGATTAATCAAGAAAACATAATTGTCCGCAGTCTATGTTTAATTTGATTGAATGTTCTTCCTAAAATTAATAACGTAGATCCGCCACAATTTTAAACTCAGTTGCTTCACAAGTTCATATACCATAACTCCGGTTTTGATATCAAACTTAATAATAGATTGTCTACAATAATAACTTAGAGTCCGCTCTAGCAATTAAAATAAACAATCATAGGAAAAATAAGCATAGGAGAACAAACATATTCATCATATAAATTGAAAAGAAAAGGTAAAATAAATCTCACAGTTCTTGAAATCCGAAGGTTTCTGTATCTTTACAACCAAGAAAAAGTGTTTAGCCTTGCATGTTTGTTGAACAACTAATCAAAAAGACGGAAGAATGCATAATTTTGAGTTTCTTAGAGGAGGGGGGCGTTTTTCTCCTATTGGTTGGCTGCCCCCCTTCTCTTCTTTCATTTTTTATATTCTAAGAAACCCTAGTCTCTATTTTACAAAATAGTACTCCATTAAGTAGATTGTTTACATTTAAGTACTTTAATAACTATTTTCCTAAAAAAGAAGAAATAGTCTTCCATGAAATCTTCAAGCTTTGACTTAGAGGAGCTAAATTGCTGAAATAAAAACTTGGATATCGGTTTAGATGCTTCAGAACGTAATTTGGACTCGTTTCTTCACGAAACCTGTTTGCTGGCAGAATTCATATATCATCTTTGAAAAATCATATCTCCCTTATATGACATCGTTTTTGGCTGAAATTTGGACCGTGTATAGAGCTTTCAGTCTGAATCTAAAACAATTAAGTTTGTATCAATTAGACTTCTGTAGCTCCAGATATTCAAGTCGGAATGGACAGAGGTCAACATTGGCAGATTGCGAGATTTGACTTTGAAGGCTGTGATTTCCATGCTCTTCCTTATTTTATTTTCTTGCCTTAGATTTCCAAAAAGGTATGGATGTATCCTTTCTAATTCCACTGGAATCACTTTATTTCGACCTCTAGAGCTCATGCTCTACACAAAACATCGACTGAAGGTCAAATCTGCTAATTACCTCCAATTTACTTCTTTTTGCATCTTTCATCCAAAAGTGCCTTCAAAACATAAAACAAAGACTATCAAGGCATTTTATATATTAAAAATAGGCAAAACATTAGTTAAATATGGGTGAAACTATCGAATAATATGGTTGCATCAATTACGAATAGAATAATCCCCTCTTTTGTTCGAAATCTGCTATGGATTGAGAACTATGTTTTGTGAAGAGACAAAGAACATTCATTTGTTTTGTTTTTTCTTTTCTGTTTTGATCCATTTTTTATAAAAAAAAATTTGAGTTTTCATGTTTTTGCCATTTTTGATATGTTTTGTTCCTATTTTCTTTTCTATGGTTTGTTTCTAAGTTGACTCGGTCAGGTCAAACCTAACCGAGTTAACCTCAATCGGGTCAACCCATTTGGGTTGACCCAACTGAAATAAAAAAACAAAAAAATAATATAATAATATAAAAAACAACATAAAATCATTTTTTTGCTTTTTTTAGTCTTTGGTTTTTATGATGTTTTTTTCTTAGAAAAATTCCTCTTAAACCTCTCTTTTTTTATTCTCTCTCTTTTTTTATTCTCAAGAAACTACAAGTAAAAATAATGTTTTTTTGTTGTTGCATACGACCAAGTGTCTTAATAATACAAAGAAAAGCATATCACATGGTATTTCCATATAAAAATTCAAAATATATATTTTGAATGTGTTTTAGGATTTAATAATCAGTTTATTAAATTCATATGAATATGACCAATATTTCAATAAACCACCTTTTTTTAATTCATGACAATCAATGGTTAAAAATCCTGGTATAAAATGTTAGACCTACAAGTGAGGCTGATAATTGAAATATCGGAGTTAACTGAAAAATTCTCAAAGTTATTCTAAACATTCACCAATTTTAATTGGGAGTATTTTTCACCGTAACATAAATTATGAAGATTTTTTAAGAATTTATTTTAGTGCACGGGTCCATGATAAATTCTTAAACACTGGGTTTATTCATACAAGTAAATCTCAATTCTAAACCTTTAAACCACATCAAATCACGCAAAGCAGTTTATCTAAATAGGGTGCGTTGGGGGTGCTAATACCTTCCCTAGCCACAACTAGTCCCTTACCCTTGAATCTCTGATAAGACTAGTACACCTAGGTTCCCTAGCGACTCTGAACTAAACAACTAGGTGGCGACTCCTTCGACCCCTTACACGTCTTTTGCATACGTGCGATGACACGATTAAAAGATTGATGTCTTATTCCAAGTGCAGAAGTGTCAAAGTAATAAATAACCCGGCAAGACTAGGGTCAAACCACATGGAGGTGAACTATATAAATTACAAATAATAAAATGATATTGATGTTGAAGAGAACTTTGAGATGTGATAATGATGAAAAGATTAAACAAGGATAAAACAATTATCAATGTTAGAGGATCCACTAATGGTATTTCAAATAAGCATAGTATAAACTACTTTTTATTACTCAACTGAAAACACACACAAATGAGGTTCCAATCGGATGATTTATCATTAATGGCTCATTATAAAGTAACACCAATACTTTTAAATATTGTCAGGTATTCATGATGCTAACTTATATTACAACAAATCAAGTTCCTCTCATAACAATGATGTTGGACGAAGACTATGAAGGATTAAGTATTTATTGTACCAAGTGTTATACAACATAATTCTAGATTAACCATTTAACAAGTAAGGTATTAAAAGTGAATAAGATAAAAATGATAAGACATGTTAATAACAAACTTTATTTAATATAAGCATTGAAGTCCATGTTGAGTTTATATTATACTTATTCTACTCCATTAGTTAAACCATTTCACCTTGACATAATAAACTTAGCTAAACATTATGAAAAAACATAAACATAAATAAACTAGATAAGAACATAGTTATGATGAAAAGCATAAACAAGAGATTAATGAAAGCAAAACTTAAACATTACAAAAATACAAAGAAAGAAAGCAAGAATATAATCTTGATCTGAAAACCAAGATACCTAAATACATGGAAAATACCTCATTTTATAGGCTAAAATTCGGAACTATTGATTTGATGACTAACTATTTAGTTGGTGGCCAACCATTGACTTTGTGGCTGATTATTGACATTGTTGACTAGTTATTGACTTTGTGGCTGATTATTGACATTGTTGACTAGTTATTGACTTTGTTGGCTGGCCAAAATGTCATTACTAATATCAGAATTGGAGCACATAGTCTTCATGAAAGTTATGGGAAATTGTCTTAGCTTTGCAACAAAATAAGAATGAGCTTATTTGAACTTTTGGAACTCGAGATATGAGATAAACACCGAACAATGTCTGGGCTACAGGACAGATTCAGACGTCTCTTTTGTTGCTAAGATTTGAACTTGAAAACAGAAGATTTGAATCTTGGACTCTTCATGAAAGTTTTAGGCCCATGTCTTAGCTTTCCATAATGATAAACCAAACCTAAATCTAAGGTCTACAACTCCTGTTATGATCCAAAATGGTGTTGCATTTGAATTGAACTAGCATTTCTTCTCTAAGCTTAATCCTTTCTTTGTCTCTTCACTTTCAATAGTTAATCACATTAATCAATCCTTTGAGTTGTGGGATAAACCTGTACTTAAAATGAGTATTTACCATAAATTAAATGTATCTTATACTATCAGACTTGTTATTATAAAACATGCTTAAGTTAGGGAATTTAATGATACTTTAAGTGCAATATGATGATATAAACCCTTAATGGGAATGCATTTTTAAGTACTAATCATGTGACACATGTATTGACTAATTTTCCTATTTTTTCAACATTTCATTGAAAAAAATATTAATTCAAACAATTTTGAACTTCTAGTTTATCTTCTTCATTGATGGATCCTATAGCCAAGTATATGATATTATTTCAATCATATCTCTCTCAATCTGTGTCTTAGAACACATGTCTTTGGAGGGAGTGTTCCATGTAAAATAGATAAGAATCTAATCTTAGATTCTTCTATACTAAGCTATTTTAGCAACTAGTCTATATGCATGGATTGAGACAATTTAAGCAACCATCTAGATCTATCTCTATAGATCTTTATATACAACATATAAGTTGCTTCTCCCAATTTTTTTGTGAAGAAATTCTTGGACACCCAAAATTTTACTGATTAAAGTAAAGATATGTTATTTCTAAATATGTCATCTATATATAATATTAGGAAAACAACATAATTCTTACTAATCTTTTAATAAATACAAGGTTTATCCATATTTTTTATGAAATCAAATTTGTTGATTGTACCATCAAAATTAGATATCCCTACTCCTTAAAATTTACATAGTACATTTGTACATTATCTTTCATGTTAATCTTTCTTTTAAAAACTCATTTAGATCCATTGTGTTTTATCCCTTCAAGTGAATTAACCAAGTTTCAAACTTGGTTAGTAGATGAAGTCTATAGCTTCAAGTCATTTCTTAGAATAAATATCATACATTACTTCCAAGTAATTTATAGGCTCATCAATTATGAGCAACATGTCATTCACAGTTTCCATGAGAGATCTTTATTTCATTAATGCATGACATGTCCTACCAAATTTATAGAGATTTTATGTTTCTTAAGGTTTAAGTTAAACATTCAATGTTTTAGCCTTGTGAATATATTTAATTTGGATGTAGTGTTCTAAGAGGTGTGAATAATTTCATTCTCTTTAAGATAATCCTTGAAATATTTGGTCGAATATTAACCACCTCAATTCAATCAAAGTTTCTTAATACTTATTCTAATATGTATTTCAATTTTACTACAGTTTATATTGAACTTGAGAATTTTAAATTCAAGTGTATACAAACCATTCGTATAGTTACCGGGTCCATAAAAACATCATTATTAACAATATTTATCCTTAATAATAAATTTAAATTCATTTAATACTAAATAAAATGAAAACAATGTTTTAAAATACTAGAACATAATAACAATTATAAAATTCTAGTATCAATTCATTAGGCAAAATAAAAATACTAGTTCGTATAACTAATACAACAACCCTTGCATTGTTGATTCGTAGGTTCATTTTGCTTTAATTAATATTCTACCTTTTTTTAGTTCATGCATGCAATTACAAATGTGAAAACCATATTTAGTATCCAATACCTAGGAACTATAATGCAAAGTAGTAAGATAATTTTTAATTATAAACAAACCTGTAGTAGAAGTTTCATTAAGCTTCTTTGCCTTTATAGTTACAAGGTATTCCTTGCAATTCCTCGTTAAATATCCTTCACTTCCACAATAATGACAAGTTCCTTTATCTTTTTTGATGCCCCCATTAGGTTTGTTTGCTTTAGAGACAACACCCTTATTCTTCTTAGACATTCTAGAAGACTGAACTAGAAGAACTGAACATTTTCCTTAAAGGTCTTATACCTCTCTATTCTACTGGCCTCATCAAACAATTCTTTGAGATGCATAATCATAGTATGGGCATTCATATTCTCATGTTATCTTTGAAGTTCAGGTGACATACTAGCTAACATCATACATGCAGCTTATTCATCGTCATTAACATGACATCACATAGGGGCATTTGGAATTAGATTTTCAAGAGCATATAACATCTTTTCTTGCTTAAGAACAATTCTCACATTTGGGTGTCAATCCAAGAAATTTGGTCTAATCAATTTGCTAGCATCAATCATACTTCGTAGAGATATATTACTACTTATTTTGATCTACAAACCTATTTATATGAAAATAGAGAGTATTAGTTTCTTGCATACATATTTAAATTTCAATTTTAGATAAGGTCTTTAATCCTAATTTGATCTCTTGCTATTTTCTTGCAAATTAATAGCCCTCCTTATTAATTCAGGAAATCTCACTTAGATTTTTTTAATGGGTTAGGATCCCATTTTATTTATCTAACCTTAAGTGACTCAATAAATCAAAATAAATAAAATTTGGTAGATAATATAGTTTATCAATCACATCTATATATGACTCTTAGATTAATTAAGTGACGACTCTTTATCTAAACATATCATATATGTTTCGCCTAACTTATGTCTCTAACCTCATATGATCATGAGTGACTCATCTAATTTGCATAGGTTAGTTAACTAGAACCCAATTTTATAGCATTAAACATGTTCAATTAATGGTAACCTTAAATGACCCAACAAATTATCCATGAATAGAATTCTTGTTTTATGCATATAAGATTGGAAGACAACTATTCATGTTCTTAACATGTATTTAATATATCAATGAGGAATTTATTATTAATTAATTAGGTATCATATATAACATGGCATCATAGATATACATTACATATATAACAATTTATATATAAACATACACCCCTAGCATGCCATTCTAATTGGATTATTATGGACATTGACACGACTAAAAGATTGATGTCTTCTCCCATGTGCAGGAGTGTCGAAGTAATAAATAACCCGGCAAGACCAGGGTCGAACCATAGGGAGGTTAATTATATAAATTATAAATAACAACAATACAACAACAACAACAACAACAACAAGTTAAAGAGAGCTTTGAGATGTGATATTGATGTAAGGATTAAACAATGATAAAATAATTGTCAAAGTTAGAGGATCCACTAATGGTATTTCAAACAAGTATAATATAAACTCTTTTTATTACTTAACTGGAAACCACACACAAAGGAGGTTCCAATCGGATTATAAATTGTTAACATGATTACATTAATTATTTTATTCGAATAATGCTAATACTTGTAAATATTGTCAGGCATTTATGATTATAACTTATGTTAACAACAAATCAAGTTCCTTTCATAGCACAAGTGTCGGTTATACCATACGGTTGGGCTATGAAAGTGCCAAGTATTTGTTGTACCAAGGGTTATACAACATAAATTTAGATTAACCATTTAACAAGCAAAATATTAAAAGTGAACAAGATAACAAATATAAAACATGTTAGTATCAAATATTAAGGTCCATGTTGAGTTTATATTATACTTATTCTTACACCATTAGTGTAACCTTTTCACCTTGACATGATAAACTTAGCTAAACATAATGAAAGAGAGAAACATAAATAAACAAGAAAAGAAAATGAAAAGCATAAGCAAGAGATTAATATAAGCAAAACTTAAGCATTACAAAATATAAAGAGAGAATAAGAGCATGATCTTGATCTGAAAACTAAGATGCCTAAATACATGGCAAATGCCTCATTTTATAGGTCAAAATTCAAAACTATTGATTTGTTGACTAATTGTTGAGTGGGTGGCCACATCTTGACTTGGTAACAATCCTTATCTTCTTGTCTACCAAAAACGTCATTGATAACGTCATAATTTGAACAGACTTAAATCATGAAAATTCTAAAAAATTGTCTCAGCTTTCCAAGAAAAAAAGGTTGAGGTCATTTGGTCTTCTAAAACTCGAGATATGAGCTAAACACTGAACAGTGTCTAGGCTGTATGACATATTCAGACTTCTCCGTTGTAGCTACAATTTGGACTTGAAAATGGCCTTTTTAAATCTTGGACTCTCATGAAAGTTTTAGGCATGTGTCTTAGCTTTCCATCCATATAAGGCAGACCTAAATCCAAGATCTATAGCTCTAGATATGACTCAATGACCGAACGGTGTTCCAGTTTGGACTGAACCAGCATCTCTTTTCTAAGTTTGGCCATCTCTTTGTCCTTTCAATTTTCGTACTTAAACTCATCAATCAATCCTTTCATTTATGTGATAGGCCTGTATTTAAGATGAACATTTACCATAAATTAAAGATATCTTATGGTATCAGACTTGTTATTATAAAACATGCTTTAGTTGAGTTATTGATACTTCAAGTGCGAAATGATGATATAAAACCTTAATAAAAATGCATTTTTAAGTACTAATAAGACATATCTAAGTTAATTCCATTGAGTCATTGCAGGAAATTAAATGGTCAAATACTAGGTAGCTATAGCAAGTTTTCATAAGTCCATTGCAAGCACTTTAATTGTAGCCTTCATCGCTATTTCTTTCTTCGTCTTGGATTACATAACAATTTCTTATCTAAATTTCTACATTTCTAAATTACATAACATTTATATAATTAATTAAGAAACCTCGAGTTACATTCTATGAACATAAGATGAGAAAAGAAATTCAACCCATAATAAAAAAAAAATAGAGATAAGACTAATTAATTAAGAAATCTCAAGTTACATTTGAGGGAAATTAGATGAGAAAAGAATTACAACCCATAATAAAAAAAAAATAGAGATAAGACATGATTCACATACCCTATTTAATAAAATTACAACCATTTAACTATCAAATAAAAGCATAATGACATTGGTCTTTAATGTCCATAACCATCCACCATTCATAAAAACATTTTAACATCATGATAAATATATTGCATGCTTCGATTCTAATTATTGGCTTTATGTGCCACTATAAAATAATATTTCTAACACTTAGAAATATTCAATCAAATACAATTTGATAATTTCTCAAACAAAACAAGTTTTATTAAACATAAATTCCATGAAAAACATTTTTCAAGATTTAATAAGAAACTTAATGACATTAAAATCCTTATTAGTATCCTAAACTATTTTAGGATTAATTAAATAACTATTTTTGGTTTTAAAAACTCAGTATTTTAGAAATATTAATTTTCTAAATATTATTTAGTTAAAAAATTTAATTAAATAAATTATAATCTCATTAGGATATCATAAAATTTTAAAAATTGAATTAAACAATTTAATTCATTCCTAATCTTATTTGGAAAATAAATTATTTAATTAAAATAATTGAAGGTATAAAATCCAAATTATATTTAATTAAAAACAAATTTTAATTAAATCCTAATTATATTATGAAAATTAATTATATAATTAATTTAATATGTCTTTCAATTAAAATAAAATCAAAATTTTATTTCTAGGGTTAAAAAGGCATAAATAAGAGGGTAAAATGGTATTTTATATTAAAACAAACAATATAGTCATAACATAAAAGGAGAGGGGTAATGAGGTAAAATAACTTATAACCCTAAAACCATCTATTTCTCCCCTTCTTTTACTATGTGTCGCCTGTAAGGCATCTTGCCCTTGCTGCCAGTGTGCGTTCTAGCGGTCGCTTCTTACAGCGACGCGAGGCACAACCCTCACATGCTGCATCTGTAGCAGTGCAAGGCTAGTGGCTAGCGCTGCTAGCAACGACAACTCCAAGCACAACCAACAACAACGGTGTGCCAGGATGTTGCCAGCAACATCGAAAACGTCTAGTGCATCTAGTGCTACCATCCATGACAACGTTGTTGTATTTTTTTCTAGCCAAATTTGGAAATCTCATCTAGATCTTATCAAAACAGTAATTGAGTGAATTTTTTTAAAAAAATTAATTTAAAAAATCATGAGAGAGAAATTGACCTTTTGGAAGAAAATATTTGTTTTGCACATAAAATTAATTTCTAATTAACACCAATAACAATTAAACACATGCAATCAAACAATCCTAATTATTCTAACAAAGGCTTCGCTGTTACTGTTGGGTTCCTGAATATCATACATAACGAAAACTATGAAACAAAATTTTTTTGGGAGTTCCTAGAATCCTGTTAGATTTATCTAGAGTTGGTTAGGGATTTATACCTAAATATCTAATCTTCTTCGACTTTGAATAATTTCTTAAAGGTTAGGTTGTCGCAAACAATAAGTCGTCCAATTGTCTGACCTCCAACTATAATTCACACGAATCACCTCTGAAAAATCTCCTAAACCCTATTTAGGAGAGAGAGATTGTTATGCCTAGAGTGATAGCTCTAATATTGTGTTTACATAGTTTTTCTTTCTAATAGATAACTACTTCTCATTTTTTTCACTTACAAAATTATAAGCTTAGCTTTATATTTATAAGAAATCCTAAAAACCCTATAAATGATAAAAAAATTTATTTGATCCTTAAAAAATATCCATATATTATTTAAGGATAATTTTAGAATTTTAATCAATCAAATCCTTACTTGATTTTTCTAGGTCTAGAAATATAATCTATGTATTAATTATATTCTAGTCCTTAATTTCTAAAATATATTTTAATCAAGTCATACTTAATTAAATCATCCTAGTTTAATTTTTGATTAATGATTCTTAATATATGTGACCGATTAGGTTCCTAATATGTTGGCTCAAATATAAAATATAATTCTAATTAGTTCTAATTAAATAATTTAAATTATTATCAATTCATCAATTGATTAATTTATATTTGAAGGTTAGGTGCATCGTCTAGCAACGTATCATGATCTCCCAAATATTAGAAAAGTTATTAATGGTTTGACTTAACATTTCAGTGATCGGTTTCTTAGTGTTATTAATATCCTTTCATCAATAATATTCCTTCCTTGCTAGACTCAAATTCTCACCTCGTCATGTTTATTCTCTACATAATAGTCATTGATTGTTTGAATAAAATTTGAAACTTTTGAAAATCTCATTTCAGTGATCGGTTTCTTAGTGTCATTAATATCTTTTCATCAATAATATTCCGATTTAACATTAAAGCATGGAGTATGTTTTTCATGTTAAATCATGTTTGTTCTCTACATAATAGTCATTGATCATTTGAATAAAATTTGAAACTTTTGAAAATCTCATTCCACCTTGGTTAAGAATTTCTCAGTTAATATTATTTGAGAAAATATGGAATATTTTCTATTGCGATGTCGTTGTCGCACAAATTAATTACCCTAGCTTCAAACACAACACACAAGATAGTATAGAGCAAGCAAGGGGTCAATCCCACGAGAAAGATTCAAGTCAGATTTTTATGTTAGATGATATGCAATTTAGGGGGTTTGCACGTTATCTAGGCTAAAGCAAAAGAAAATAGAAAACTATCAAATGAAATTTAATAAAATAAAAAAATTATCAAGAGAACAAATCTTGGTCACAAGCACACATCCACTTATAGAAACCAGAACTGATCATGGAAACGAAACATCAATTTATATTTTGAATATTTATCTCTTCTTAACATTGGTTAGTTAACGGATCCGCCGTATAACTAACCCTAACCATCAAACAACCACAATGTCCGCACTAGTAATTTAATTTAATGGCAGCCTTAAGAACTAGATAAGTTGATTAATCAAGAAAACATAATTGTCCACAGTCTATGTTTGATTTGATTGAATGTTCTCTCTAAGATTAATAACGTAGATCCGCCACAATTATTAAACTCAGTTGCTTCACAAGTTCATATACCATAACTTCGGTTTTGATATCAAACTTAGCAATAGATTGTCTACAATAATAACTTAGAGTCCGCTTTAGCAATTAAAATAAACAATCATAGGAAAAATAAGTATAGAAGAACAAACATATTCATCATATAAACTGAAAAGAAAAGGTAAAATAAATCTCATAGTTTTTGAAATCCGAAGGTTTCCGTGTCCTTGCAACCAAGAAAAAGTGTTTAGCCTTGCATGGTTGTTGAACAACTAATCAAAAAGAAGGAAGAATGCATAATTTAGGGTTTCTTAGAGGAAGGGGGCGTTTTTCTCTTCTTGGCTGGCTGCCCCCCTTCTCTTCTCTCATTCTTTTTATATCTTAGGAAACCCTAGGTCTCTAATTTACAAAATAGTCCTCCATTAAGTAGATTGTTTACATTTAAGTACTTAAAGGAGCTAAATTGCTGAAATAAAAACTTGGATATCGGTTTAGATGCTTCGGAACGTAATTTGGACTCGTTTCTTCACGAAACCTATTTGCTGGCAGAATTCAGATGTCATATTTGAAAAATCATATCTCCCCCATATGACATCATTTTTGGCTGAAATTTGGAGAATCTATAGAAATTTGAGTCATGAATCCAAAACAATTGAGTTTGCATCAATTGGACTTCTGTAGCTCCAGATATTCAAGTTGGAATGGCAGAAGGTCAACATTGGTAGATTGCGAGATTTGACTTTGAAGGCTGCGATTTACATGCTTTTCCTTATTTTATTTTCTTGCCTTAGATGACCAGAAAGGTATAGATGTTAGCTTTTTAATGTCATTAGAATCACTTCATTTCAACCTCTAGAGCTCACGCTCTGCACAAAACATCGACTGAAGGTCAAATCTGCCAATTATCTCCAATTTACTCCTTTTTGTATCTTTCATCCAAAAGTGCCTTCAAAACATAAAACAAAGAATATCAAGGTATTTTATATATAAAACATAGGCAAAACACTAGTTAAATGTGGGTGAAACTATTGAATAATATGGTTGTATCAAATACCCCCACACTTAGCTCTTGCTCGTAATCGAGAAATGATAGGTAAAATCAAATTGAAGTTAAATTAAATGAAATCACTATGACTAATCTTCTAATCTCCCATCAATATCCAAGAATATATGCATTATAAACAAGAACACAATTAAGAAGGATAAAGAGTATAAATATTCATGAATTTATTTACATGCAAACTTTAAAATTCAATTAATCATCGGGATTTAAATGAAATCTATGCCATGCCAAAGTGATAGGTCCTCTCATTGATATACACTCCAACACTCACGTGTTTAAGGCTTATGTGTTTAAATCTCTCAAATTCAATCAATAAATATGTTCTACAATAAGCTTGCTCTTCAATCTCATCTCAATTACTAACATATTACAAATAATGCATGAATCAAAAGGTCTTATTTTCTTGTTGTAATGGGGCTAAGGTTAAGGTGAGGTAAAAAGGAGTAAAAGAAAAGGTTCAAACCAAAGGAAGTAGAGCATTCTGAAAAATAATATTTCAAACAAGATATTCCATCAAAGCACATAAATTTTCTATCTTTAATCACCAATGCTTAACTTCGTTTGATTTCAAGCTTTTTCAACATAAAATTTTAAGAACATAAAGGAACACTTTTTTTTCTTTTTTTCTTCTTTTTCTTTTCCTTTTTTTTTTACCTTTAGCAACTTTGCCCATCTTTTCATCAAGCATCACTTCTTCTTCTTTCTTTTCACATAATTTCCAACCATAATTCCATGAAATATCACTAGTATATGCTCTACTAATCCTTGGCCAAGGGAAAAGGAAAACATATATAAAGTTAAGGCTTATACATGGATAAAGCAAAGAAAAGATAAACAAGCTCAAAAGGGGCTCACTAAGGATAATATGCTTTAGGTTGGCTTTTTTGGCTTAAGTGGTTAAAATTCCTAATGCCTTTATCATCTTCATGTATATATGTAATGCAAATGTAATCTCAATAAGATATGAAGCAAGTTCTAGAGATACATATCATTGAAAGAAGGCACAATCAAAGAATATAATGTTGAAGGCTCAAAAGCTTGCATTGGTATAACACTATAAAGTCAACATGGCATATTCTCAAAGTCAATCCCTAAACCAATTAAACCTTAAAACTTGCATGCACACTTATTCATTTGATTTATATCTTTATCTATCTCAACTAATTCTCATACATAATACTCATATTCTCAAAAACCAATGGGAGTTCAAAAAATCAAACATAATTTAAAAAAAAAATAACAAAGAAAACCAAAATTAGAAAACTAACATTCTCCCAATACCCCCACACTTAAAACACAACATTGTCCTCAATGTTGAAATAAAAGAAAAGGAATATTGGAGAATGACAAAAATAAAGTAAAATGTGAAAAATAAAAGATAAGGGAAAAAGAAAGCAAATCTGTGTTTTTTTGTGCTGGGTTATCTCCCAGTAAGCGTTTTTGTTTTATATCATTGGCTCGACATGTTGCAGGCTCATTCTTCATAGATTGGTTCAGCTAACTCTGTAGAAGCGATGAGTTCTGCCATCCAACCTTCATAGAAAGGTTTCAAGCGATGCCCATTGACCTTGAGTACTTTGTTGTTTCTAAACTTGTAATTTCAATTGTAATCATTCGGTTATGGAGACTCTTAGTCTTTTCTTTGTAAATCCTTGCATTTTCATAAGCATCATTTTGTATTTCTTCTAACGTAATTCCAATCTTTTTAGGCACCAAAAGGATAGGCGCCACCCATTCACTATCCGTAATGAGGTAAATGACTCCTGCATCGTGGAGGACAATTTGCAAAGCTTGCAAATCCAATGCTGAGTCATGCACATTTCGGGGAACACATACATGCCTCTCCATCTTTTCTATCTTGGTAAAATCATAGCCATAGCTCAAAGCTACGCTTAATCCATTCTCACAATCAAAATCAAAAACTTGCTGCACACATTTATCAACTTGGTCATAGCTTGTGATAGAATAAACATTGCTATGAGGATATTTCATTGCATCATGAAAATTAAATTCAATCTTTTCATCTCCTACTTCCATAGACAAAGTATCCTTACCACAATCAATCTTTGTATTGGCAGTTTTCAAGAATGGTCTCCCAAACAATATAGGAGTGTTGTTTGATGAATCACAAGAATCATGTTCCATATCAAGAATATAAAAGTCGCATGGAATGACCAAACTATCAATCTTGACTAGGACATCTTCTATCACACCAAGTGGGTAAACAAAACTACGATCCGCAAGTTGTATTACAATGCTAGTTTTATTCAAAGGCTCAAAACTAAGAGAATCATAAACATGTTTGGGCATAACACTAATGGATGCACCTAAATCGCACAAGGCCCTTTTGAAACTAGCATTACCAATAACACATGGGATAGTAAATGCACCTGGGTCTTTCAAAGGCATATTCTTTTGAACAACAGCAGATACAACTTCACCCATACTTACCATTTCATGACCTTTTAGTTTAAAGCTCTCTTGGTAGTACACAACTCCTTCAAGAATTTGGCATACTTGGGAATTTGCTTGATAGCATCAAGCAAAGGAATGTTGAGTTCTACTTTCTTGAAAACCTCTAAAATCTCTTTTTCTTTGTCCTCTTTCTTTGACCTAGAAGAACTCACAGGAAAGGGTGGAATTGTTTTAAAACTGGAAGTCATTGATTGAGGAGTTACCTTTGGAGTGTTGGTCTTTGTTTCAGTTTGTGGAGGAGGAGGATGTTTCTTCTTTGTACTCAATTCAGTTTCTATGTCTTCTTCTTCCTCCATCTCAATTTGTTTCAACCTTTTATCTTCAAGTTCTTTCCCACTTCGCAGCATGATCGCACTAACATTCTCTTTTGGATTCAATGCTTGGGAGGGCAATTTCCCATTCATTTGTGCTTCTAATTTCCCCACACTTGAAGCTACTTGCCCCATTTGCTTCTCCAAGTTGTGAATACTTGACCGTGTTTCCTGTTGAAAAGATATGATATTTTGTTGCAAGGTCACAGTGTTAAAAGCCAAAGTTTTCATCATCTCACGAAGATTATCATTGGATGATGACCCCATAACATTGGAGTTTGTGAATGGAGGGGGTGTCTCGCTTGATAATTCTGTTGGGATTGAAATCCATGGGGATGGAACTGTCGGCCTTGATTGCCTTGTTGAGGTGGGTTCCCATAGCATAAGTTGGGATGATCTCTCCATGCAAGATTGTACGTGTTGGAAAAGGGATCATATTTATGCTGGGACTGTCCATTGAATGCTCCATCAACTGCATGAACTTGTTCAATGTAATCTTTTTACATTGTTGGGCACATATTTGAGGTATGTCCTTGTAAGGAACATATGTTACAAACTTTCACCTGTTGTACATTTCCACAAGCCAAAGAATGCACAAGAGAAGTAAGATCATTAACTTTATTTTCAAGGTTAGAAATACTTACCTCATTTACTTGTTTGTTTGCGAAGTCTCCACGCGTGCCAAATTGTTTTGAGTTGGCTGCCATGTTTGAGATCAGTTGGCGTACAGCCTCAGGTGTCTTATCTACCAATGCCCCTCCACTTGCAACATCAATGATACTACGGTCAGTAGGCATTAATCCTTCATAGAAATATTGAATGAGCAGCTGATTGGGTATTTGATGATGAGGGCATTGAATGCACAGTTGCTCAAATCTTTTCCAATACTCGGAAAATGTCTCTCCATGAGATTGTCGAATCCCACATATTTCTTTCCTTATGTTGGCAACTCTAGATGCTGGGAAATATTTTTCAAGGAAAATCTTCTTCATGGCATTCCAAGTTCCAATGGAACTTGAGAGAATAGAGAAAAACCATGCCATTGCTGCCCCTTTTAAAGAAAAAGGGAAAGCTTTCAACTTAACCTGTTCTTCGTCAACTCCATTCGGTTTCATGCCAACGCAAACCATATGGAACTCCTTGAGATGAGTATGAGGATCTTCACCTGCAAGACCATTGAATGTTGGTAGCAAATGTATAAAACCAGATTTGAGCTCAAAGTTTACATTATTGTCGATGTTGATGCACAATGGTTGATTTTCCACGTTAGGAGCAGCAAGCTCCTTGAGTGTTTGTTGTCGTGCAACAGCCATGGTGTTAAGGCGAGCTTCCTTTCGTAACCTGTGTAAAGTTTTTTCTATTTCGAGATCCAACTGCACTTGACTTTGATTAGTAGAACGGGTTACTGACATAAATCATCAAGAAAACTCAAAAGAAACCAATCACACAAGAGATCGAAAACAATGCAAAATGTACGAAAATCATACGGTAGAAAACAAAAACTGCCTAAAAACCCTAGAAAAGAGTGGAATTTGGCCTCAATAGGGTGGGGCTAGTGGTCTACCCCTAGTCCTGTTTAGAACGTCGTTTCCCTTTAGGAAACAAAAGGCCAATACATAATTTCACCAAAAAATATATTTTGAACAGTACCGCTGCCGTAATGAACAGTACCGCAAAAGCAAAAATTCTGTTTTTTTTTCAAAAAAATAAATAACAATCACAGCAAATAAAAATAATAGCACAAGAATCAACTAAAATTAAATCCCCGGCAACGACGCTAAAATTTGTTGCGATGTCGCGGTCGCACAAACTAGCTTCAAACACAACACACAAGATAGTATAGAGCAAGCAAGGGGTCGATCCCATGATGTAACCATATTATTCGATAGTTTCACCCACATTTACCTAATGTTTTGTCCATGTTTTATATATAAAATGCCTTGATATTCTTTGTTTTATGTTTTGAAGGCATTTTTAGATGAAAGATGCAAAAAGGAGTAAATTGGAGGTAATTGACAGATTTGACCCTCAGTCGATGTTTTGTGCAGAGCGTGAGTTCTAGAGATCGAAATGAAGTGATTCCAGTGGCACTAAAAAGCTAACATCCATACCTTTCTAGAAATGTAATGCAAGAAAAATAAAAGGAGAAAAATCATGGAAATCACATCCTGCAAAGTCAAATCTCGCATTCTGCCAGTATTGACCTTTGGCCATTCAAAATTTAATATCTGGAGCTACAGAAGTCCAATTGATGCAAACTCAATTTCTTGGATTCCTAATTCAAAGACCTATCCACGCTCAAAATTTCAGCAAAAAACGATGTCATATGAGGGAGATATGAGTTTCCAAAGATGACAACTGAATTCTGCCAGCAAACAGGTTTCATGAAGAAACGAGTCCAAATTACATTCCGAAGCATCAAAACTGACATCCAAGTTTTAATTTCAGCAATTTAGCTCCTCAAGAACATCAATCCAGAAGGTCAAGGAAGGCAGCCACCAACCTCAAGCCACCAACCTCAAACCACCAACCACAAACCAGCTGCCAGCCACCAGCCGCCAGCCGCCTTCACACTACCACCATCTCTTGATGTTCACACTTGAACTTTGATTTTTCTTACTTAAAATTTGTGTATAAATAGGCAGCTAAGTTTATGCTATGAAGAGAGCCAAGAGAGAGGGAGAGAGAGTGCAGTAGAATCAAAGAAAGAAGGGTGGCAACCATAAGAGAAGAAACACAAACTCTCCCCTCTACAACCCAAAAATCATGTATTCTTTCATCTTTAGGAGTAGTTGTTCAATAGATATGCAAGGCTAAGCTCGTTTTCTTGGTTGCAAGGACGCAAACACCTTCAGATTTCAAGAACTGTGAGATTTATTCTTCCATTTATTTTCAGTTTGTATTATGAATGCGTATGTTTGTTTTCCAATGCATAGTTTCTATGATTGTTTATCTTAATTGCTAGAGCGGACTCTAAGTTATTATTGTGAACAATCTATTGCTAAGTTTGATATCAACACCGGAGTTGTGGTATATAAACTTGTGAAGCAACTAAGCTTGATAATTGTAGCGGAACTACGTTATTAAACTTAGGGAGAACATTCGATCAAATGCAACACAAGCTGACAACTTGGTTGTTAAGATTAATGAATTTATCTAGATCTTAAGGCTGCCATTGGAATAAATCATTAGTGCGGACACTATGATTGTTTGTTGGTTAGAGTTAGTTATACAGCGGATCTGTTAATTAACCAATGTTAAGAAAAATAAAAATTCAGAATATAAACTGGAGTTTCGTTTCAAGGATCAGTTCTGATTTCTGTTGGTGGATGTGTGCTTGCGACCAAGGTTTGTTTTCTTGATATATTTTAGTTTTAATTGATTGTGTTTGCTAGTTTAATTGCTGCCATAGTTTAGATAATCACAAACCAAATCCCCCCAATTACATAACATACAACATAAAAATCTGACTTGAAACTTCCTCGTGGGATCGACCCCTTGCTTGCTCTATACTATCTTGTTTATTTTAAGCTAGGGTAATTAATTTGTGCGACCGCGACATCGCAACATCCCACGAGGAAGATTCAAGTCAGATTTTTATGCTAGATGGTATGCAATTTGGGGGGGGGGGGTTTGCACGTTATCTAGGCTAAAGCAAAAGAAAACAGAAAACTATCAAATGAAATTTAATAAAATTAGAAAATTATCAAGAGAACAAATCTTGGTCACAAGCACACATCCACTTACAGAAACCAGAACTGATCATGGAAACGAAACATCAATTTATATTTTGAATATTTATCTCTTCTTAACATTGGTTAGTTAACGGATCCGCCGTATAACTAACCCTAACCATCAAACAACCACAGTGTCCGCACTAGTAATTTAATTCAATGGCAGCCTTAAGAACTAGATAAGTTGATTAATCAAGAAAACATAATTGTCCGCAATCTATGTTTGATTTGATTGAATGTTCTCTCTAAGATTAATAACATAGATCCGCCACAATTATTAAACTCAGTTGCTTCACAAGTTCATATACCACAACTTCGGTTTTGATATCAAACTTAGCAATAGATTGTCTACAATAATAACTTAGAGTCCACTCTAGCAATTAAAATAAACAATCATAGGAAAAATAAGCATAGGAGAACAAACATATTCATCATATAAACTGAAAAGAAAAGGTAAAATAAATCTCACAGTTATTGAAATCCGAAGGTTTCCGTGTCCTTGCAACCAAGAAAAAGTGTTTAGCCTTGCATGTTTGTTGAACAACTAATCAAAAAGACAGAAGAATGCATAATTTCGAGTTTCTTAGAGGAGGGGGGCGTTTTTCTCTTCTTGGCTGGCTGCCCCCCTTCTCTTCTCTCATTTTTTTTATATCCTAGGAAACCCTAGTCTCTATTTTACAAAATAGTACTCCATTAAGTAGATTGTTTACATTTAAGTACTTTAATAACTATTTTCCTAAAAAAGAAGAAATAGTCTTCCATGAAATCTTCAAGCTTTGACTTAGAGGAGCTAAATTGCTGAAATAAAAACTTGGATATCAGTTTAGATGCTTTGGAACGTAATTTGGACTCGTTTCTTCACGAAACCTGTTTGCTGGCAGAATTCAGATGTCATATTTGAAAAATCATATCTCCCCCATATGAAATCATTTTTGGCTGAAATTTGGAGCATTTATAGAAATTTGAGTCATGAATCCAAAACAATTGAGTTTGCAGTAATTGGACTTCTGTAGCTCCAGATATTCAAGTTGGAATGGAAGAAGGTCAACAGTGGCAGATTGCGAGATTTGACTTTGAAGGCTGCGATTTCCATGCTCTTCCTTATTTTATTTTCTTGCCTTAGATGTCCAGAAAGGTATGGATGTTAGCTTTTTAATGCCACTAGAATCACTTCATTTCAACGTCTAGAGCTCACGCTCTGCACAAAACATCTACTGAAGGTCAAATCTGCCAATTATCTCCAATTTACTCCTTTTTGCATCTTTCATCCAAAAGTGCTTTCAAAACATAAAACAAAGAATATCAAGGTATTTTATATATAAAACATAGGCAAAACACTAGTTAAATGTGAGTGAAACTATTGAATAATATGGTTGCATCATTTTCCCTAATTCACCTAAGGTGATTAATCATCTCTTGATCACTCAAGTACCTTCATATAGTTCATGCTACACTCAATGTCTGCCTTTTCATTGCCTCGATTAAGATATATGTAACATGATCAAAGCATAATATTTTCTATATAATATAACATAGTGATCTCAAGTCTAAGGATCATTTGCACACATATCACGTGATCCTTTTCCATAGACGTAGGTGATCTCTATATATGGAATTTCATGCAGGTCAGTTTAGTGTACATGTTTTGTAACAAGTACCTATATATTAGTTTTAGGTATCTCTTATACCTCAACTTATGAAAACAATTGCTTCTTTTCATAAAGAAAGGAACATAATATGTATCAGTCTCTACAACTCTAATGAATGTCTAGTATTCACAAGAGTATCGACCAAAAACATTTTAGAAATAATACTTTGATGCAATAAAAATTTCATAATTATAACAACTTTATAATTTTCTTTGCAAAGTATTTTTGTCCCATGAACTTTATCTTTACTCTAGATTCATTAATATAATATTATATGAATATTAAAGATAAATGAAACCTTTATTAATAATAAATATGTATTTATATAAATATAATAATGTCACGTGTAACCAACCGATTGACTATAGGGCATATTAAATTAACAGCTGTATGTTGGATTTTTAGGTTTGATCATATTATTGGTTATTTCCCTATTATACTAGGTGATCAAAATTTATTTTTGTAACCATTATGATGGATTTACTATAATAAAGAGTGTCGAGAATGTTCAGGTCGTAGGGAACCAATTTTTATAAAATTAAATTTCTTTTTTTTTCCTCACTCTCTATTTGTAACTTAATAATATGTACATTATTATTGTTGTACACTCCCTATTTATTTATTTAGCTTATGCGAGACTTGATTTACTATACACATTACATTGACATGTTAGCATTTACGTTTATGATGTTCTTATATGTAGTATTGCATCTATAATCTTATGAAGAACTCTTAGTTTGGAATCTATAGTTGTATGGTAATGGGTTTTTTTAAATACTTTTTAGTTAATTTATTTTTATCATGGTTGTTTAAACAACATTCATTACTAATTATATTAGTTATGAAGCAACTGGATTGCTCAAATTTAATCTGCCTATACTCTTAAATCATGGTTTATGCACATTACATTGGCATGTTAGTATTTGTGTTTATGTTGTTTTTAAATGTAGCATTGCATCCATAATTTTATGTGGAACTCTTAGTTTGGAATCTATAGTTGTATGGCAATGGTTTTCTTATATATTTTAGTTAATTGATTTTTATCTTGGATATTTAATTAACATTTATTATTATTATTATTATTTTGATCAGAATGTAAGTATAAATTAAGATCAAAGGTTACCATGCTGGAAAACCAGCAAGTTTAGATACATACAAAAATTAGAAATAGGCTCCCAAGCAAAAGAACACCAGGAATAGCCAGGTCATGCATACATACATAAACTAACTAAGCAGCAAAGAGAAACTTATATTTTATACACAAAGAACATATAAGGAACAAGCATCCTGCTAAAAAATAGGCTATACAAGGCCCAAACCAAAATGTGCAGGAAAGGTTAAAAAAGAAACCACATAATGGAGGTGTCTAACCTAACCCAACTAGCAGCACAAGTCAACCATAATCCATATCAAAACCTGGACTCTAAAGGAGCCAAAACCAAAGCTGAACAGCCTAGCTAGCAGAGACCAGCAAGTAGATCAACAAAGATAGAGGGAGCATAACAAATAACAAACCACCTTCTAGCAGAAAACAAAGTGCTTGACCGTTTTTTATGTTCGGCTTGTTTTAACTCGCAAGTGCACGAGTGTGCGATGTAGCAATTAACTCGGTAAGATCGAGGTCATATCCACAGAGAGCTAGATCTGGAAATTAAGCTAGGTAACAAAACAAAACTCAAGAGAAATTAAATTAACAATAACTTGGTTGAAAATGATTGATGGATTTGTTTTCAAAGATGAAAAAGTGTAAATAGATTTTAAATGACAAGAAAAAGTAAGTCTTGGTCCAAATCAATTTTAATGGTGATGTATTGGTGATTCCTTCAACATATATAAGATAACTCAACCTAATATCAACGATGGTGATATTAGATCGGAAGATATTACAATGAAGTTTAAAAAGATGAAGATTGATTATTACTTAAGAATAAACAAGTATTTTCATATTAAGTAAGACATTGAATCAAGCAATCTCTATACCAAAACTAAGGTTTGTGCATAAAAATTCAAGATTATAACATTACCTAAATGATTTCTAAAATTTCTTTGCAATAATAAACATTCATGAAGAAAATGAAAAGATAGACATTAAGATTCATTCATATCTTAAAGAACTCACCTCAACCACCATCATCCTTGATTTGGATCCAAGAAGAAGATTAGCCAACCATGATTATATATAATAACACTTTAATAAACATAAAATGACTTGAATCAAACTGAAATAATGAGTTTTACAAGCTAAAGAACCGAAATCTATAAAGAACACAACACAATTTCAGTAAAAATTCGGACACAAATCTGACTCTAACTTTGGACAGCAATTCGACCCTTTTAGAAGCCTCCTCTGGAGATGGCTATTAGAGACATATTTATAGTCCATTCTATTAGCTTTCCATATCATTAAAGAACAGCTCATTTGGACATCTGAGTCAAAAGTTATGGACAAAACACCGAAAGGTGTTCTGGAAAATCAAACCAGGCCAGCTTGGAGAACACTTTGGTGCACGTTTTTCTTCCTCCTTTATGAGTTGTCTCTTTCTTCTTTTGACCCAAAATAATGTCACAATGTCCCCTCCAGCTTTCCATCCATGTGCTTGCCCTCTTGGATCAATGAATTACCCAAATAAATCAAATGTTATTTATTGTGTGGACATGTAGGATCATGGATTGTGTTTGGGCTGATTTGGAGGGTGATTTGGGGCTGATTTGGGGCTGAATTTAAGCATCAAATAAGGATACAAATGTACCTATTATTTGGGCTAAGATTGACATTGAAACCTTGAGTGTTTGATGGTTGAAGTTTGCACACAACATAAGGCATGTTTGGGCTTGAAATAGATCATATGATATTCTTTTCTAGAATTGGACTAGAATTGATTTTTGGGGAAAATTTGGAGTACTTATTTGAACCAAGATTTGCTTCAATCTTCAACTAAATTTCTCTTCAATTCTTTGTTCCGAATTCCGACGTTGAATTTTCTGAAATAATTCATTTAAGCTCCAAAAACCTATCGAGACATTAAAAGAAACTTCATTACTAAAAAGCACATCAATTATTATAAAAAACCCAAATAAAAATAATAAATACATATGTAAAATAAGAGACTTAATGATACTTTTGATGCACAATCACACCCCCCAACTTAGATTTTGCTAGTCCTCAAGCAAAACAAAACATAAAACCTTTGAAATAAAAAGAATAATAATAACATAATTAGGCTTGACTCATCACACTTAAAGGACCTATCATGCAAACATTGGTGTCTTTAACTTAGTGTACACAATAGCAAATAAAGAAAAATAAGCATACTCACATTCTCTAAATCAAACATCCATACAAAATTCCAAATTCAATCGTATTTATCATGCAACCAACATAATTGATTCACGCAAAAACTCAACTTGTAATCTTCCCTTCTTACTACTACAAACAAGGTAGCAAACTAGAGAAATATCTATATATTTTTTTTCTTTTTTTTTCTCTTTTTTTTTGAAGATATTATTTATTCTTTTTCTTTAAGTGGTCACTTCCCTTTTGACGCGAATACAAACATTTGTGATGAATGCACCCGGTTACTCACAAAGTCACAAACTTAAAGTGCTTTGCATACTCATATTTCAAGCTGCTGTTTGACGTAAAGATAAACATTTGTGATGAATACCCCTAGTTACTGAGCAACTCAAAACATTGGAGTAGATAGAACTTTGTACACATTTGTGTAATAATGATTACTCTATTTACTTAAACCTTGTTTAGGACTAGATCAAAAGGGATGATCACAAGTAAAGCATCACACTCATCTTTCATGCATAATCACACAACTCACACAACTTTTACAAGGAAAGATGTACTTCAATAATCTTAAGAAAAAAGTATGCTATATCTTGCTTTATAAGATATTATCTATCCCAAATTAAAGCATGCAATGTTCAACACAATAATGAATCCAAAAATGTAATGTTGATCCTAAACAAGTCTCATTCACATACAAATGCAAGTTTTTTTTTTTTAACAAGCATGGTTATCTCAAGCATTCAACATAATCAAATATCTAAAATTAAGTTTTTCATTATCCTCAATGTAAAAAAAGAAAGAGAAGAAAAGTATAAAGATTAGAAAACTGTTACTCCCCTTTTGTTCTCAAGGATGAATGTCTGATTGAATTGGACATGAGCTGACTTCTTGCTTGATTTTTTTTTTTACCTGCATATCACAACTAAAAGAAAACATTGATGTTTTTTTTTTTTTTTTGAAAATAAAGAACCTCACACCCCCCAACTTAAAATAATGCATTGTCCCTAATGCATGAACAAGAAAATATAAGAGATGGAAGAAAGAGAAAAAAAATAAAAAAAATAAAAATAAAAACTCATTACTTCTGATACCACAATGGTATTGGATCTTCAAGATCCAATGTCTCAACTTCAGCCACAAAGTTTTCAAGATAAGGTTTCAATCGATGACCATTTACTTTGAAAACATTTCCATTTTTAGGATTTTCTACCTCAAATGCACCATGCTCAGATATGGATTTAATCACAAATGGACCAATCCATTTTGTCCTCAACTTCCCAGGAAAGAGATGTAATCGTGAATTATACAAGAGAACCTTTTGACCAACATGAAAGGATTTTCTAAGAATATGTTTATCATGCAAGGTTTTCATCTTATGTTTTGAAATTTTTGCATTTTCAAATGCATCATTTCTCAGTTCATCTAATTCAACCAATTGAAGCTTTCTATTTTTGCCAACCTCGTTTTCATCATCATTGAATTGCCGGATGGCCCAATATGCACGGTGCTCAATCTCAACAGGGAGATGACAAGGCTTTCCATAAACTAGCCTATAAGGAGACATTCCTAAAGAGGTCTTGTAAGCAGTGCGATATGCCCACAAAGCATCAACTAGTCGTAGGGACCAATCTTTACGGTTTGGATTGACTGTTTTCTCTAGAATGTTCTTGATCTCCCTATTTGCCAACTCAGCTTGGCCACTAGTTTGTGGATGATAGGGGGTACTGACCTTGTGAATTACACCATATCTTCTCATCAAAATCCCAACGGGCTTGTTACAAAAATGCTTACCACCATCACTAATCATAGCCCGGGGCATGCCAAAACGAGAGAAAATGTTTTCTTTCAAGAATTTGACCACAACTCGATGGTCATTAGTTCGAGATGCAATGGCCTCCACCCATTTAGACACATAATCAACAGCTACAAGGATGAATTGGTAACCAAATGAACTTGGAAAAGGTCCCATGAAATCAATCCCCCAACAATCAAATATTTCCAAAACAAGAATGGGGTTTAGGGGCATCATGTTACGCCTAGTAAGGTTACCTAGTCGTTGGCATCGGTCACATGCAACACAGAAGGCATGGACATCTTTGAACATGGTGGGCCAATAAAAACCACACTGCAAGATCTTGGCAGTGGTTTTCTTGGAAGAGAAATGCCCACCACAGGCTAATGCATGACAAAAATTAATTACACTTGGAATTTCATGATCAGGGATGCACCGCCTAACAATTTGGTCAGGGCAGTATTTAAATAGGTAGGGGTCATCCCAAAAAAAGGTGCGCACGTTACGCAAGAATTTTTGTTTGTCAAGTTTAGACCAATGAGAAGGAATCTGACTTGTGGCTAGGTAATTTGCTATGTCAGCATACCATGGAGAGCCAATGTAGGAAACAGTACCTGCACAAAATAAATTTTCATCAGCAAAGAATTCATTTATTGGAGATTCATCAATTGTGGTCTCATAGCTTGAAAGACGGGACAAATGATCAGCCACTACATTCTCTACTCCCTTTTTATCTCGAATTTCAAGGTTAAACTCTTGGAGTAAGAGGATCCATCGAATCAAACGTGGCTTGACATCTTGTTTTGTGAGCAAGTATTTCAATGCTGCATGATCAGTAAAAACAATAACAAGAGATCCAACCAAATAAGACCTAAACTTGTCCAATGCAAATACTACAGCTAAAAGTTCTTTTTCAGTTGTAGTGTAATTCAATTGAGCATCATTCAAAGTCTTGCTAGCATAATAAATGACATGAGGTTTCTTATCTTTTCTTTGTCCTAAAACAGCCCCTACCGCAAAATCACTAGCATCACACATCAGTTCAAATGGTAAAGACCAATCAGGAGCTTGCATGATTGGTGCAGTGGTCAACAACCCTTTAAGCTTTTCAAAAGCTTCTTGACATTTTGATGTCCAATCAAATTGAACATCTTGTGACAACAAGTTACACAATGGTTTGGCAATGGTACTAAAAGAATGAATGAATCTTCGGTAAAAACCAGCGTGTCCTAAAAAGGATCTCACATCTTTCACAGTCCGAGGGGTAGGTAATTTTTGAATGACTTCAACCTTTGACTTATCTACCTCTATCCCTTTTGAAGAGACAATGTGACCTAAGACAATGCCATGTGTCACCATAAAATGACATTTCTCCCAATTAAGTACAAGATTCCTCTCTTCACACCTTTCAAGAACTTTTTCTAAATGCATTAGACACAACTCATAAGAATCCCCATAAACTGAAAAATCATCCATGAAAACTTCCAAAAAATTTTCCACCATGTCACTAAAGATACTCATCATACACCTTTGAAAAGTGGCTGGTGCATTACACAAGCCAAAAGGCATTCTTCTATAAGCATAGGTACCAAAAGGACAAGTGAAAGTGGTTTTTTCTTGGTCTTCTAAAGAAATCTCAATTTGGTTGTAACCTGAGTATCCATCAAGAAAACAATAGAAAGCTCTTCCGGCTACTCTTTCAAGCACTTGGTCTAAAAATGGAAGTGGAAAATGGTCCTTCCTAGTCACCATGTTCAACTTACGATAATCAATGCACATACGCCATCCAATTTGGATTCTAGTTGGTACTAGCTCATTATTTTCATTTTTCACTACCGTGACTCCAGATTTTTTTGGGACAACTTGGGTTGGACTAACCCATTTTGAGTTTGCAATGGGGTAAATGATACCCGCATCAAGTAGCTTAAGCACTTCACATCTTACTACTTCCTTCATGTTTGGGTTCAATCGTCTTTGCATTTGCCTCACAGTTTTAGCCTCTTCTTCAAGATAGATTCTATGTGTACATAAAAGAGGGCTAATTCCTTTCAAGTCAGTAATAGTCCACCCAATTGCTTTTTTGTGTTTTCTCACCACTCTCAAAAGTTCTTGTTCCTGCTCTATGCTAAGTTTTGATGAAATCACAATAGGATATGATTCATCTTCCCCTAGAAATGCATACTTAAGATCACTCGGTAAAGGCTTCCTTTCTGGTTTATAAGGTTGGACAAGAGATGCCTCAGCTTTCACTTGAGGTGAAATCAAAGGCTCAAACGATGGGGTCCATTGACCTATTGACATAAGAGGCATTGGATCTAGATAAGTCTCGAGTTCTCTTACTTCCTCATCAACACATTCCAAAGAATAAAATCTTTCATCATGAATTAAAGTTCTTTCCAATGGATCCTTTATCCATTCTCTCTCAAAGTGTTCTTGACAAACTGTTTGGATCAAATCCACCTCTCTAATGTCCTCGTGTTCACCAATTTGTTTGGAGACATTGAATATGTTCATCTCCACAGTCATGTTCCCAAAAGACAATTTCATCACCCCATTCCTACAGTTGATTAAAGCATTGGATGTAGCTAGGAAAGGTCTACCTAAGATGACTGGGATGGGAGCATTAGAACCTTGAATAGGTGCGGTGTCCAACACTACAAAATCAACAGGAAAGTAGAATTTATCTACTTGGACCAACACATCCTCAACAATACCCCTAGGAATCTTGATTGACCTATCAGCTAATTGAAGGGTGATTCGAGTAGGCTTGATTCCTCCTAAACCTAATTGTTCGTAAACAGTGTAGGGTATCAAATTCACACTTGCTCCTAAATCTAACAAAGCTTGGTCTATCTTATGATTTCCAATAATGCATGAAATGGTAGGACAACCAGGATCTTTGTATTTGGGAGGGGTCTTAAACTGGATGATGGCACTAGCATGTTCAGTTAGAAAGGCTCTTTCTTTCACATTCAATCTCCTTTTGACTGTGCATAAGTCCTTGAGGAACTTTGCATAAGATGGGACTTGTTTAATTGCATCAAGGAGTGGAATGTTGACTTTCACTTGTTTGAACAATTCATAGATTTCTGAGTTCATAAGATCATGTTTAGGTTTCCCTAACCTTTGTGGAAATGGTGCTCTAGGAACAAATTCTAAATCACTCACTTTGACTCCAATTTTGCTTGAATCATCTCCTTTCTCACTCATCTCTTTCTCATTTATCTCACCTTCTTTGTCACTCAAGCTCTCATTTGTCACTTGTGTTTTGATTTCCTCTTCACTTTGCCTAGATTCCTCCTCCACAATACTTCTAGGAATCCCAAAACCTATAGCTTTGTCAATAATCTTTCCACTTCTAAGGGTAGTGATGGCTTGGACTTGTTCATGGTTTGAAGGTTCACTAGATGAGGATTCACTCATGTGTACCTGACCTCTAGGATTTGGCATTGGTTGAGCTGGGATCTTTCCCTTCTCTTGAATGCTTAGTGATTGAGTCAACTTGGTTAGTTGACTTCGAATGTCATCTAAGGTCCTATTGGTCTGGTCTTGAAATTTATAAGCTTGGTTGTTGATTCCTCCTTGTGTTTGCATGAATTGTTGAAGAGTATCCTCTAGGGATCTCTTATGAGGTGGTTGGTATGTGTTATGTGTGGGAGCATGAAATGGTTGGGGTGGAGGTTGAAATGTTTGAGGTACTGAAGGGCCCTCATTTCTCCATCCAAAATTTGGATGGTTCCTCCATCCAGGATTGTAGGTCTCAGAGTAGGGATTGCCTACTTGGTTTGAAAATGGCTTTCTAACATTACTTGAATCAGAAGTTTGGCCATATAGCACTTCCTTGAAGGCTGGAATGGTAGGACACTCAGTTGTCTTATGCCCTTTGCTCTCACAAACAACACAACTTTCCTCTTGTTGTTCACTCATGACATGCACTTTTTTAATCTCAAGAGACTCTACTTTCCTAGCCAATGAGGTTAATCTAGCATTGAGGTCATCAGTCTCTTTCAATTGGAACTTCCCACTTGAATGAGAAATGGTGTTTCTAGACTCGACATGAAGTGGGAGAGAAGTCTCCCATTGCTTTGTGTTTTCAGCCAATTGATCAAAGAAATCAAAGGCTTCACTTGGTTCTTTATCATAAAACTCACCATTACACATGGTTGACACTAGCTTTTTAAAATCTGCGGTAAGAGAGTCGTAGAAGAAACTCACTAACCTCCACATCTCAAAACCATGGTGGGGGCATGCATTTAACAAGTCTTTGAACCTTTCCCAAGCTTGGTGAAATGACTCATTTGGACTACAAGAAAAATTCATCATTTGACGTTGTAAGGCTGCCGTCCTATGAGTGGGGAAGTATTTTTTCAAAAATTCAGCTTGCATTTCTCTCCATGTACCTATAGACCTAGGACGCAAGGAGTTTAGCCAAAGCTTGGCTTTATCCTTTAGAGAGAATGGGAACAATTTAAGCCGAATGGTTTCCTCGGTGCATGTTCTATCAATAAAAGTATTACATACCTCTTCAAAGTCCTTAATGTGTATGTATGGATTTTCAGAATCCATACCGTGAAATGTGGGAAGAAGTTGAATCATGCCCGGTTTCAAATTGAAAGCTTGTTGGTTAAGAGGTAAGATAATACACGAAGGTGTACTTTGTCTAGCCGGGTGAAGATACTCTCTAAGAGTTCGAAAATTAGGTTGATCATTGAATTGTGGAGGTCCATTACCTTGAACACTCCCTTCACCCTCTACATCTTCAACATTAGCCATGATAAAAAAACAATAATATAACAATTATATGAATACGAAAGGAAAGGAAAAGAAAAAGAAAAAAAAAAAAAGATTGCAAATAAAAGTAAATGAAACGTAAAAGATAAAGTAATAGCTCAAAAATAAAAATACAACAAATTAAGAAATTCACTCTCTAACTAATAAGGAATATTAACAACAATAAACATTAAAAGATAATTATAACAAGCATGAATAAAAGGCGGTAATACCGGCCAAGCACTTCAAACAATAAATATAAGAAAAATAACAACAATAAACAACAAAATAAAATAAAATAAACAAGAGGCGGTAAAACCAGCCTTATAATATAAACAATAAATATTATAAACTAATTAGAATAGACAATAAAAGAAAAATGGTTGAACCAACCAAAATCCAACAATTAATAGTCCAGTCCACAATCCAATATCCGAAAAGTTGAGGTCATTTTTTTTTTTAGGCGGTAAAACCAGCCATTTGATTTTTTATTTTTATGTATTTTTTTTTGTTTTCCAATAATCAAATAGAAATTTGTTACCTTTGCTTGCTAGCTCCCCGGCAACGGCGCCAAAATTGCTTGACCGCTTTTTATGTTCGGCTTGTTTTAACTCGCAAGTGCACGAGTGTGCGATGTAGCAATTAACTCGGTAAGATCGAGGTCATATCCACAGAGAGCTAGATCTGGAAATTAAGCTAGGTAACAAAACAAAACTCAAGAGAAATTAAATTAACAATAACTTGGTTGAAAATGATTGATGGATTTGTTTTCAAAGATGAAAAAGTGTAAATAGATTTTAAATGACAAGAAAAAGTAAGTCTTGGTCCAAATCAATTTTAATGGTGATGTATTGGTGATTCCTTCAACATATATAAGATAACTCAACCTAATATCAACGATGGTGATATTAGATCGGAAGATATTACAATGAAGTTTAAAAAGATGAAGATTGATTATTACTTAAGAATAAACAAGTATTTTCATATTAAGTAAGACATTGAATCAAGCAATCTCTATACCAAAACTAAGGTTTGTGCATAAAAATTCAAGATTATAACATTACCTAAATGATTTCTAAAATTTCTTTGCAATAATAAACATTCATGAAGAAAATGAAAAGATAGACATTAAGATTCATTCATATCTTAAAGAACTCACCTCAACCACAATCATCCTTGATTTGGATCCAAGAAGAAGATTAGCCAACCATGATTATATATAATAACACTTTAATAAACATAAAATGACTTGAATCAAACTGAAATAATGAGTTTTACAAGCTAAAGAACCGAAATCTATAAAGAACACAACACAATTTCAGTAAAAATTCGGACACAAATCTGACTCTAACTTTGGACAGCAATTCGACCCTTTTAGAAGCCTCCTCTAGAGATGGCTATTAGAGATATATTTATAGTCCATTCTATTAGCTTTCCAGATCATTAAAGAACAGCTCATTTGGACATCTGAGTCAAAAGTTATGGACAAAACACCGAAAGGTGTTCTGGAAAATCAAACCAGGCCAGCTTGGAGAACACTTTGGTGCACGTTTTTCTTCCTCCTTTATGAGTTGTCTCTTTCTTCTTTTGACCCAAAATAATGTCACAATGTCCCCTCCAGCTTTCCATCCATGTGCTTGCCCTCTTGGATCAATGAATTACCCAAATAAATCAAATGTTATTTATTGTGTGGACATGTAGGATCATGGATTGTGTTTGGGCTGATTTGGAGGGTGATTTGGGGCTGATTTGGGGCTGAATTTAAGCATCAAATAAGGATACAAATGTACCTATTATTTGGGCTAAGATTGACATTGAAACCTTGAGTGTTTGATGGTTGAAGTTTGCACACAACATAAGGCATGTTTGGGCTTGAAATAGATCATATGATATTCTTTTCTAGAATTGGACTAGAATTGATTTTTGGGGAAAATTTGGAGTACTTATTTGAACCAAGATTTGCTTCAATCTTCAACTAAATTTCTCTTCAATTCTTTGTTCCGAATTCCGACGTTGAATTTTCTGAAATAATTCATTTAAGCTCCAAAAACCTATCGAGACATTAAAAGAAACTTCATTACTAAAAAGCACATCAATTATTATAAAAAACCCAAATAAAAATAATAAATACATATGTAAAATAAGAGACTTAATGATACTTTTGATGCACAATCACAAAGCATCCAGCAAATAGAGGAGTTGGCGCTGGAAGAAACACCCATCAACATAAAACAACAAGAATGACAGCAAGCCATGCGACAAATAATCCAGAAGAAAAATAATAGACAATCAGAAGAGACTCTCCCAGCCATTCCTAGAACCCTAGTAAAAGAGCAGGAATCAGAAATAGATGAAGTTGCAGACATCCTAGACAAATAGAGAAACATCACACCTAGAAGCAACAAGAAACACAGAAGTAGAAAAGAGGAAGACAGTAAGCTTTCAAAGAGGTCAGAATACGGATAACCAAATCTCATGTGATGACATTTCAGAGCTTAGCCTGAAACACTATAAGCTAAGGGATTAGATTCATGGAAGTACAAAACTGTGTAGAAGAGAATCTGAAACTTGTGTAGTAAATAATTAACATATTTAACAGTATTATCAAACACTCTTCTGTTCTGTTCTCCCCAGATCAGATACACAACCAAGGCTAAAGAAACTTTGTGCATTCTTGACTACAACCCTTTTTTGTTAGCATTAAGACCTTAGAGTGCATTATTCAGAGTAGTCATACTCCTATTGATCTGCAACTAGGACTTAACTTTCCTCTAGAAAAGGGAAGCCCAATCACAAGTAAAGAAAAGGAGGTTGTGAGTTTCATCATGTTGCCTACAAAGAGAACAAATGTTGTCAGACGAAGTAGGCCTTAGTTTGTTTTTTGTTTTCAACTTTCCAAACACAGCTAACCATAGGATGGAGTTGTGACGGGGTATTAACCATTGCTCCCAAATTATATTACACCATTAAAAAGGGACACTCTTGAATCTGAAATGTTCATGAGCATTAGCAGAGAAAGATCCCAAATTATTCTGTCAGCATTGAAGCATGTTAACTACTTCAATAGTGCCACCACAATCACAAACTAGCTAACTTTCAGGAGAAAAATAGACTTATAGAGGAAAGAAGAAGTTTTCTAGAGCTCAGAAGTCCATAATGTGTGACGAGGTAAGTAGTAATGGTGAACTTATCGATTCCAAAGAGAGTTAGTTTTAAGATGGATATTCCACAAGTGCTTTGACAATTAAGCTTTTGTTTCTGGCTTTAATATCAAGATGACCCAAACCCCCTTCGTATTTAGACAAACATATATTTTTTCAAGCAACGAGCGCTAATTTATTACTTATAAGGTTCCTACTCCACATGAAAGTTCTATATAAGGAGGAGATATGATTGAGAACTAGTGAAGGCATGAGGAAGATACTTATCCAAAACTGAATCAACGCACACAAAACAACACGAATTAGCTCAAGCCTGCCAGCATAAAACATGTACTTCCCTATCCAACTCTGTATACAAGCCTCCAACTTATGTAGAAGAGGATAGTATTGGCTAGCAAGCAGCCTGTGAGGACCTAATGGCAACCCAAGATACTTGAAATGAAAACTACCTTTATAAAAACCTGTATGATATAGGATATCATGCTTGGCAGCCTCTCCAACTCCATCAAAGAAAATGGAAGATTTATTAACATTAATAATCAACCCTGATATCCTCTCAAAAACTAGAAGATGCTAAAATAAGATATTCATTGAGGGTAAATCACATTGGCAAAGCAGAAGGATATCATCTGCAAAAGCTAAGTGGCTTATACCAAGGGAGCTACACTTTGGATGGAAGTGAAATTAGCCTTTTGAGAGGCCACGTGAAGCATCCGAGAGAAATATTCCATACACATAGTAATAAATAAGGTGATAAGGGATCACCTTGCCTTACACCACATTTGCCTTCAAAGATACCAAATAAGTTACCATTAACAATCACTAAATAGGATGAAGTCTCAACACACTTCATGATTAAGTGAACAAAACGAGCTGGGAAGCCTAACAGTAGAAACAGATGCCTAATAAAAGGCCATTAAACAGAATCAAAAGTTGTTAGCATAATGCCTAATGCAGTCAATCTTGATGAGGCATCTAGGAGAGGCTTGTTTTTTACCATAATACCGTAGGAGCTCTTTTAGGAGATTTATGTTGTTATCCATATTTTTTCCTCCTAGGAAGGCATACTGAGCAGGGCTAATGATATACTTGATGCAACCATATTATTTGATAGTTTCACCGACATTTAACTAGTGTTTTGCCTATGTTTTATATATAAAATACCTTGATATTCTTTGTTTTATGTTTTGAAAGCACTTTTGAATGAAAGATGCAAAAAGGAGTAAATTGGAGGTAATTGACAAATTTGACCTTCAGTCGATGTTTTGTGTAGAGCGTGATCTCTAGAGGTTGAAATGAAATGATTCTAGTGGAATTAAAAAGCGAACATCCATACCTTTCTGGACATCTAAGGCAAGAAAATAAAATAAGGAAGAGCATGGAAATCGCAACCTTCAAAGTCAAATCTCGCAATCTGTCAGTGTAAACCTTCAGCCATTCCAACTTAAATATTTAGAGCTACAAAAGTACAATTAATGCAAACATAATTGTTTTGGATTCCTGACTCAAAGACCTATCAATGCTCCATATGTCAGCCAAAAATGATGTCATATGAGGGAGATATGATTTTTCAAAGATGACAACTGAATTTTGCCAGCAAACAGGTTTCGTGAAGAAACGAGTTCAAATTATGTTCTGAAGCATCTAAACCATCATCCAAGTTTTTATTTCAGTAATTTAGCTCCTCTAAGTCAAAGCTTGAAGATTTCATGCAAGACTATTTCTCTTTTTTTAGAAAGATAGTTATTGAAGTACTTAAATGTAAACTGACTACTTAAGGGAGGACTATTTTCTAAAATAGAAACTAGGATTTCCTAGGATATAAAAAGAATGAAAGAAGAGAAGGTGGGTAGCCAGCCAAGAAGAGAAAAATGCCCCTTTCCTCTAAGAAACCTAGAAATCATGCATTCCTTCTTCTTTTTGATTAGTTGTTTAACAAACATGCAAGGCTAAACTCTTTTTCTTGGTTGCAAGGACACGGAAACCTTTGAATTTCAAGAACCATGAGATCTATTTTACCTTTTCTTTTCAGTTTATATGATGAATATGTTTGTTCTCCTATGGTTATTTTTCCTATGATTTTTTATTTTAATTGCCAGAGCGAACTCTAAGTTATTATTGTAGACAATCTATTGCTTAGTTTGATATCAAAACTGAAATTGTGGTATATGAACTTGTGAAGCAACTGAGTTTAATAATTGTGACGGATCTGTGCTATTGATCTTAGGGAGAACATTCAATCAAATCAAACATGGATTACAGACAATTATGTTTTCTTGATTAATCAATTTATCTAGTTCTTAAGGCTGCCATTGAATTAAATTACTAGTGCAGACACTGCGATTGTTTGATGGCTAGGGTTAGTTATACGACGGATCCATTAGTTAACCAATATTAAGAAGAGATAAATATTCAGAATATAAATCGATGTCTCATTTCCATGATTAGTTTTGATTTCTGTAGGTGGATGTTTACTTGTGATCAAGGTTTGTTCTTTGATAATTTCTTATTTTATTTAATTTTGCTTGATAGTTTTCTGTTTTCTTTTGCTTTAACCTAGATAACATCTAAATCCCCGCAAATTGCATATCATCTAGTATAAAAATCTGTCTTGAACTTTCCTCATAGGATCGACCCCTTGCTTGCTCTATACTATCTTGTGTGTTGTGTTTTAAGCTAGGGTAATTAATTTGTGCGACCACGACATCGCAACAATACTAGAGCACATTAACTAGACGACCTGCTAGGAGCTTGGAAATGACTTTATATATGACATTACAGTAGGATATAAGTCTGAAATCTGCAGCTAAAGTAACATTGGAAGATTTAGGCACTAAAGCTATGATTGAGTGATTAACTTGCTTTAAAAGTTCCCCTAAGATAAAGAAATCTTTAATAGTAGCACATAAGTCATTCCCAACAACATTCCAAAACTTCTTGAAGAACAAAAAAGAGTAGTCGTTAGGACCAGGGGCCTTTTCATTGCCAATACTGAAGAGTGCTTCTTTAACAACATCATTGGACATTAGGGCAAAAAGGAGATCATAGGTATTGTCATCGAGGCAAGGACCACTGTGAGCCACCACAACATCAATCAGGATAGTATGCCTAAAAGTCCCAAGCAACTCTTGGTAGTATCTTATAAAAACTGCACACCTACTTCATCCAAAAAATCAGTAAGCACACCATCCGAACATTGAATAGCTGGAATGTGATTCATCCTATGTTTTTGACTCATCAATAAATAGAAGAACCTAATGCCTTATCACCTTTATTAAAGAAAGTAGTTTTGAGCTTCTGACAAAAAAAAAAATCTTTTCAATTGATTTGAGATTAATTAGATTGAGCCTAAGCTATTTATCCTGCATTATGAGTTGAGAATTATTTTTGTCATTTTGCAGAATGGTTTGGTGACAATCCAATTCATTTTCAACTCTAGCAACTCTCTTATAAATGTGACTGAAGTAAAGCTTATTGAGTTCCTTTAGAGGCCTCTTCAAAAGCTTTAGCCTTCAATAAATGATATACATACATGATCCAGAGATATCTGCTGTCTAATTATTGTAAAGAAGCTCCAAGAACCTGAGATGATCAGCCCACATGTTAAAGAATTTGAAACTTCTTGCATTATAAAAATGTTGAGGACCTATCTGTATTAAAGCCATAAAATGATATGAAAAAGAACTAAGATTGGAGAAATGAACATGAGCCTGTAAAGACAGGTTAGACCAAATAGAATTCAGCATAACCCTATCCAATTTACTCCATACAATACCATTTAACCAAGTGAAGTGACATCTTGAGTAGTTTAAGTCAGCAAGCCCAAGGTCAGCACAACATTTTCTAAAATAAAAAACTTCATAATTGAAAATAGAGTCACCATTATGTTTATCTTCCTAGGAGAGGATGAAGTTGAAATCTCCAGGATCATCCATGAAGAAGCAGGACTCCACCTCCTTAAATCATCCCATAAATCCCTTCTCGTGATAACTATGTTGAAGCCACATATAAATATAGTTGTAAAATTATAATGATTCACCAGGCAGGTGATGACAGCATAGAGACCTTGGTCAAATATGGAAATAAGATCAACATTAACAATATTGGGATTCCACAAAACAATAATTCTTGCATTACAAGCAACATCTACATTAGAAAGAAGTTTGTATTGTTTCATCTAAAATTTATACATATGACAAAGCTTGGAAGATAAAAGCTTAGTTTTTAGAAGACCATATACATCAATATGATGTTTCTTCACGGGGCTTACAACCTCATGTTGCTTCAGAGGGTTGTTTATTCCTTTGACATTCCAACGGTCTTAGTCTATATTTTATTGATTATATTAGTCGTGAAGTAATTGGATTGCCCAAATCTAATCAGTTTATACTTTTAAGCCAGTGTTTTTTCCTTTACTATAGAGGTGATCGATCATATCTAGTGTGGCAGACCTCCACATTAGTGCTTTGGATTATCAAGATAAGGAATATATTGAGAAAATGAAGGTCAAAGTAGAAGATGCGATGCTATCATAGCTGTCTCTGCACACCGTCTATGACATCCTTATAAAAGCCTTTATAAAGATGCTGGCTGAGGGAGAAGCATAGCAGAATTGGAAGATAGAGCCTGCTCCTATTATGTTAAAAAAGTAATTATTCCTATATGACCATATCTACTAAAGTGTTTTGTCTTGTTTTGATGTTTTACCTCTTTACGGATGTTTTATTGTGTTATGTTGTTTCGGCCTGCTTTTATTCTTGATGGCAATTTGGCTTACAATACCACATGATCTTCTTTGTCAAATGAGCTTTTTTATTTTAATAAGATCATGCATATTCTTATATCCACAATGTTTCTCTATTTTCTTTTATCTTCCATGCAAATAACATACTTACACGAGCACACCTTACAATTTTAGAAACCCTAAAAGTTCCATCAATTCATGAACTCAGTGCAATAAGAATAATTGGCCAAACTTTGATAATATAATTGCAATTTTACTAGGTTGATGGAAATTTTGAGAAAAATTGGAAACTCACTAGTAAAGAGCTAGAAGTAAAAAAATTAGGTACTGAACAAGAAAAAAAAAGAATTAAAGATTGGTACCTTTATTATGCTGAGGAAAGAGATGACCTAATCTCTTTATTACATGAATATGCTGATGTTTTTGCATGAACTTATGCTGATATGTCTAGTTTGAATAATGATATAATGGTACATATGATTCTCTTGGTGGAAGAAAGTAAGCCAATTAAATAGAAGACCATAGGAATGAGTCTAGGTACACTGCTTAAGTTGAAGGTGGAAATACAAAAACAATGGAATGCAGGATTCCTGGATGTGGCCCACTATCCTCAATGAGTGGCTAATATATTTGTAGTTCCTAAATAGGATGGTAGGATCAGGGTGTGTGGATTATATAGACTTGAATAAGGCATTTAAATAAATCTACCATAGTTATGAACTATTAAACACTTGCATATTTTTTAAACCATATTGAAAATTGTTCATCTTGTAATTAGAGAATTTGAGCTTCACTAACATTTGGGTTTTGGGATATAATAATTGATAATGTTGCCTATAAGGAAGTTACTAAATTTAGTTTATATGAGAAAATGGTTTAAAACTATATATTTGTAAAATTGACATACTAAACCAATGTTTTCAATTCATCATAGTTAAATAACATATAATTATATGCTTGTTTGGATTTGATGTCTGTCAAATATATTTTTCCTATTGGTTTCTTTAATAATGGTCATCCGAGATAATAATATATTTACAAATTCTCACTTGAAGATAGTTCACCACAATCATCATTTCTAGGTATGCAATTGATTCTTGTTCTCAAGTGAGACTTAAAATGATATGAGGTAAATATTAAATCTCTTTAATAATATAAGTCTTGCATATCGAAGCATCAACATGCACTTTGTTTCTAAAATTTTTCTTTCGGTTGAAAAAGTATTTGCATTCAAGTAATTAGAGATGAATAACTAAATGTTGAAAAAAAAAGATCTAATTATTTAGGATATCCCTAACCTTTTGAATGGATAAACCTCTTTATACTGCATAGGACCTCTAACTTTTGCCTTATATAACAAATATATAAGCAGATGCTCCACTGAGTCGAGAAAGGAGGAGGGAAAGATCATTTAATGTTCATTCCAAGTTGCTTCTTGTTTTGGGTATGCAACTTATTCGAACAATTATATCTAAAAAAATGACTAATATTTATAAGTGCATCCCATATTATTTTTTGCAATAAACCCCTATAAATAATTGGAATGAGTATTTGCATAAACTCATGGTTGTAATGATTTTTTATTTCATATAATTTGTATCCCTCTAAATTCTTAAATCTAGCTATGTTTGAAATATATTCATCAGGAAATCACAAACTCTTAAGTCATTCATAGACTAAAAGTTGTGCATCTTTGTCTACAACGAAGTTGGTTTTGAGATTTGCAACATGAAACCCATCATTAATCAAATCCATATTCCCATGGTCACAATGCAAAGCTAGATCCTTTATAACTTTTACATTGTCATTTGTTTTCCCTTTCACATCCATGATCATGTTAAAGATTTTATCAAACATATTTTTCTTGATATGTATAACATCCAAATTATGATAGATAACATTAGTCTTCTAATAAGTAAGCTCCTAAAAAATACTCTACTTTACCCAATTATGAGTCACACCAAAACCAGGAAACTTTTACTTCCTATAATGAAAACCAAATACAATGCCCTTATATTTCACAACTTCATCATATAGTTTTTCACCCAACAATACAAACGATGTAACATCCCTTTCGACTTTACTTTTCAAGAAATCATTTATGTTATTTCTAAATCAATGATGACTTGGCAATAACCTCTGGTGGTAATAAAAAAAGAAGAAGAAGTATTACCATTATTTATTAAGGTAAAGGTCTTATTAATTTACATGCAATATAGGCAAACTAATTTCCTATGTGTAATCCAACCCAAAACCATTATATATGCAGAAAAATCATTTATAGTCCACATCAATGTTGTCTTTAAGAGAAAATTTTGTTTTCTTGAAATGTTATATGTCAAAGCCTCGACTAACCATAACTAATTTAACTCATTAATCAACAGTTAAAGACAAACATTTATATTCCTACCGGATTATAAGGATCTGGTATGATCATAGATAAGAACATGAATTCCAGCTTCATACATATCCATAGGGGTAAGTTGTAAACCGTTAGTATGATTAACCAACAAGAATAAAGTGTGTCAAGGAACCTAAATGGGTTAAATCCGTCATTACACAACCCAAGATGTATGTTTTACAATTCTATTAAAAACACATAATGTCACCCTATTGAACCACTTCTAAGCTTCATCATTAAAAAAGGTGCACTGTGACTCCATCCATCTCATCATGTAAATGGTATCATGCCATGTTATGTACTTAGCAGTCTTTGTAGACATAAATAACCTTTGCAATCTAGAAGTGATTGAAAAGTATCTTAATTTCTTGTATGCAATAAGTGTCTTTTCTCTACCGCTATTAGATTTATACCAAGCATGTTGAAAAGTTTTGTGTTGCATAAAATTTGTACATTCATTATAGTATAAAATACAAAAGTTTGGACATATATCAATTTTTTTGATATCCTAGGCCAAGAGACTTCATCATGGATTTTGCAGCATATAACTCATCTTTCAACCTATTCCCTTTAGATAACATGTTTTTTTTTCCATTCAAGGATCTGATCATAATCGGCCTCTCTTAACCCATAATCTGACTTGATGGTAAATACTTGTGCAATAATCGACTATTTATTATGAGTAGTGCATCCATTCTATAATGGTTCATTAGAATCTTTTAAAAATTTAAAGAACCTAGCTGCATCTATATTAGGTTCTTAATCTACAAGGATGTTATGTGAATCTTATATAAATAATCTTGATTTATTCTCATTGCATCAATTACCATACTCTTATAAGGATTAATATTATCATCCACAAACCCATATGTTGCTAAAGTTAGAAGTTGAGCCAACCATCCTTTCTAATATAGTTTAATTTGTAAGGAACATAGAGTTCTCCGTGTATTAACTAATTTAAGTATTTCTCGATGAATCATTTTTTAAGTTGATGCATCTTCACAACATCTTTATAGTGAAACTTTTTATTTTTGCACTTAGCGCATGGACATCTAAATTCACTTTCACTAATATTCTTTGAATTAAAAAGTACAAAATTAATGAAACTCTCAACTCTTTGAAGATAATTTTTTTTAAAAAAAATAAATTCACAATCCAATAACTATCAAACACTTCATATATTGAAACAAAGAAAACCTTAAGTGGTATCAATTTCACACAAATTCAATTTTGCATCAAAATTTGAACTAAACAATAAAATTGACAAAACATAATTGGCATCCAATGGGTTATCCATCATTTATTCAATTCAACTTAGTCAACCTAAATTAATATCTTTGAATTATTATTAAATACACAAAAATAAATTTTCTCTAAATTTTTAACTTAACCATAAAATTGACAAAATATAATTGATACCATTAAATTATCCATCATTTCTTCAATTATAACACACATAATTTACAAAATCAAACTTAATTTCATCAGATAACATATAAGATTCATTTCCCCCAAATCCTAAACAAACCCTAAAATACAAATCATACATTAATACAACAAAATTATCTAGGAAAAGTTGTAAAACACTTAAATATACAATTACACTATAAATTCCACAATTATTTTAAATAAATTAATTTAAAACATAAATAAGTTAAAAAAAATATAAAAATGGATGAGTAAAATAGAACTAAAAGAGGAAATCTAACATTACTGATAGATATAAATCCACGTGAGAGGGGTCACTGTTTTTTTTTTTATTATTTTTTTTTTATGAAAGTGAGAAGTGGAAAGGATGTGAGAAGACTGTCGGTCTTTAATTCATTTAAATATGTCAAATTACGAACGATGATTTCTGCTACTATTACTAATATAAATGGACGGCGGGAAATAGATTGAATCTACAATGAAACTTGTCGGAGCTTATTGATAGAAATCAAACTCTCAAGGTAAAATTGAAATAGACAATATAAATTAATAACCTCACGGGAGGCGAATTAAAATTTATACAAATATAAACGAGCCACGGACCCATCTACCGACAGTATTCTCCATCCATGCATTAGAATACATAATCTGAGAGAGCACCTGTTCATAAGTAAATCACATATATATTAATCTCCCGAGTCGTATTTTAATAAACTACAGCGATTTCTACACGTCGATCTTTATGTATATGATTTCCAGCGATGCTTCATCTTTCTGTAAACCAAGTGGTTTATTTTCAACATTTTAATTAAAAAAAAAAGGACAAAAGGTTGGTACATTGATAAGATGGCTCCTTGTCTTCATAATAACTTCCCAATTAATCCTATCCAGCTAGGTTCAATATCTACTAGAACAACGAACACCGAAGGGCTAGCAAGATGAGAACTAGAAAAATGGCTGGTGTTGAGGAGGCTGTTGGACTGAAAGGAGCAGAGTTGGGTAGAAATGGATATGAATCAGGAGGAGGCATCATACATTCATCACCGTTGAAGTAAATTCTCGAAGGGAAACCCCATCCATGCTCCAATGTGTATCTGCTCATGTCCTTTCCAAGCAGAATCTCTGATTGAACATTCCCATTTTGCCCAGCTTCCAGGAGCATGTCATTTTTATTTTTGTTCCCATAAAACATGGCAGTATCGTCTGCATAGAGGAATGCTTGTGTCATAAGAAATGAAAGCACCATTACCAGTGAATCAGAACTATACACAAATAAAAGAAACCATGTAAGGTGGGTTTTCTTGGACTTTGGACTTACTTATGGTATTGAAGAGCATAAATGACTTGTAGAGAAAGCTATAAACTCTGGTTACATTGTTGAGGTTTGGATGCTGAGCAACAAGAGTCCACTGTGTGAAATTCTTCCGATAATTGAAATTGGTGACTGTAATCTTCACACGCCAATACTCCTTGTAGTTGGCCTTAACATGCCAATGCACCCGGATTGGGCACATGTGTGAAGTACACTCAAGCATTGATGTACTTGCTTCTACAACACTTGAAATTCTGGACTTGCTCCTGTTATTTTGCAGTTCAAATACATGAATCAGGAACAGAGACACATCTAACAGAACGAACACACTAATCGATGCAGCGTCAAATACATTTAACTTGTTTCTCAAGTGAGTGTGACCTCTTACATGACACAGCTAGCGTTTTCATTATTCTGGCACCCACAAGAACAGGACGGACAGGGAGTGATCTTAGAGTTGTAAAAGGATGACAAAGAAACACAACAGGAGGGATTCTTAGACACAAGCATTTGCGAGTAAGAGCATGTCACAGTCCAGGTCACTGCAATATTTTAGAAACAGATAATCAAAGAATCAGAACTCTCTACGCAGGAACTACACTGGCCAGAGGAGATTTTAAGAGGAAGACCAACTCACTCATTGCTTGTGTTTTTCGCTGCCCATCACTTGAGAAGAAAACTGAAGGTGAAACAATTGTTGCTGCACTGCACGTATAGCCTGGTCCTGGACCAAGCAAAAAGAAATTCTGGGGAAGTGCAACTGTTGTATTGGATGTACCAGAGAGACCAACACTGAGCTGAAATGATGAAACTGCGGCTGCAGGATCTTGTCCCCAAGATGCCAAAACACCACCCTTGCAGCAATCAGAATACTGTTGGGTTTTAGGGACTCCAGGGAGCAAGTCAATAACTGTAGGATTTCTCTTACAGCAGTGTGGAATGTTGCCTTTGAAATTGGAACAATCTCCTTGATCAGTGGCTTGGGCTCCCACCATTGACCAAATCACTTCTTTCTTAGCCCATGTCCAGCCTAAGGTCCACCCTGGGCTCATTATTTGCCGATACATTTGAAAGTTATTCATCAACACAACTGCCTAAAAAATATCTCAATTTCAGTGAAATCAGAATACATAAGCTAATCGATGCTCTTCTCTTCAGTTGGAAACTGCATGTTTAAATTTTGACCAAATTTTACGAGTTCTTCAATGCAAACTGAGTACCCTTGCTAACTAAGAGGCAAGCTAGTAATGTAACTGATAAATTCGCATATATGCTGTTAGAACATCAGCAGATTCTAGCCCTCTACAATGCTCTAGTTTGCTAATTTTCTATTTGGTAGCTGCAACTATAGAATAAGAGTTCTCACAAGTTCAAGACAATAATGAATGACAATATAATTGAGTACTTTGCATTGTGCTTACTTTATGCTGATAAACTAGCCGTAGCATCACATAATACAAATATATGAAGAAAAATGAGATGGCACTCACAACATAGCCATCAGGAGTCCAAGACAGGATATCCCACTTTATATTTATGCTCCCATTGGGATCCAATGGATCGTAAGCCACTGCAATAACATGGCAAGATAAAGAGGGAAATAAATATTCAGCAGAATTTTATCAAACTTGCCTAATGTATATTTCTGAGAGCTAGAAGGGTAACCTGCACATAAAACTGTCATGGCACAAAAAATAGTCAAGACAATCGAGAACTTAAGCTTATCAAGTTCCATGCTCTTTCGCTCGCTCTTAGTTTTGCCTAATTGTATTAAAAAGTCTGGTATTTATGTAAGTAGGTAGGATTAAAGATATGGAGGTGATATTCTTTGTTTGGTAGTTCCATTTAATATTCTCCTGTTAGATTCACAGCACCTTCAGAGCAGAAGAAATAACAAGATGACTAAAGAATGGCTTCATATGCTAATGTCATGTGATGTAATCCTGCCACTAATTTATCCTGCTAGGTACTATTGATTCGGGGTACGGGGCACTGGAAGATATAATAATAGAAGTGTCCATCAATGACATCAATGAGGGGGGAACATCTCTCTTTCATGGGCAGAAGATATCAATTAAATTGGTAATATGGTTTCTAAAAGAGTTATATGGAAGAGTTAATTGCATTTTAATATATTTGATAGATAATTATTTTAATAATATAATATGAACTGATTGATTTGGTGAATTTAAAGATAACTTAAATGATTCCTATTCATTTTAATATTAAAACAAAAAAAAATTAAAAAAAAAACTAGAGCAAAAAAAATATTATTGCAATAAATAACATTCCGCACCAGTTTCTAGTTATTAAACAAACTGCTTAGCCTTGTTTACTATAAACACAGATTCCACACGCACGCACATAGATATAAATATCACACGTTTGTGTATAATGAATGAATATTAATATTAAAGCGTCCCTTTGTTTCAATTGAAAGATCTCTTGCCCGTTGACAAAATGCCTATTGAGAAATTCAACCCTCTCAGTGGCTTCGCCATTTATAAAGATAGTTTCTCATAACTATTAGAGATAAGTCACGTCATCATTCTTGATGAACCGTACAACTTGAAAGTAGAGAGAAATAAGCTTGGAATATCCCTTTACGAATAGGAAAAGCCATCCAGACATAAAAAAATTGAAAAAGAATATTAAATAGATTGAGTCAACTGGGCCACGACAAGATACAACCATGTTCACATCCACCACTTGGCCTGAAAGCTCTTCCATTGTGAGCTGAATACCCAAAGGTTTTTTGAGCTGGGATCCACCGCTATCAGTTGATCGTAATAAGAGGGCTTGACACGTGTTTAGCTGACAAATTCGTTTTCTTACTCAATGGTTCATGCGTGTCGGTTGTCATGTGAGCTCGTGGGTTAGAGCATTAGGAGCAGCAATATATTTCCTTATGAAAAAAAACAATATGCATGATATATCATTTTATAGGTACAAGAGCAGCGATATTTTTCTTTATGATTTTTTTTAAAAAAAACGACGGCCAGCACACTCCTTATTATAAGAAAAAAATAAATAAAACAACTAGGTACATGGATCCAGAGATTTTAAACCCGGGTCAAGGTTCGAGTCACCTAAGTTAACCCTATTTTTTTAGAAATTAAAACGATATTATTTTAGTTAAAAAAATAAATAGTTAATGGATTGGAACCCGGTTTTTTACCAGGTCTTGCCGGGTCAACTCGTCGGGTCAGCCAGGTTTTTGACTTCTCTTATTTTTTTAAACTCAGCCCAGTTCCAGCCTCAAATCAGCCGGGTCTTGAGTCGACTCGCTAGGTCGGGTTTCAAAACCATGCATGGACCTCCCTCGAGCACATGTATTTGGATTTTATTTAATTGGCCATTTGGTTTTTTTAGTTTTTTTATCTTTTCTTTTGTTTTTTTTTTATTTCGTAATTTAATATGAGATTTGTATTTCTTTTGGGATTTGTGTTTTTTATTTATTTTTTAATTTCATTCTTTAACATGAAGTTTTTATTTAATTTTATCAATTAGTAATAAGTTGATGGTAAATCAATTTTTTTTGTATTTTTTATCATATAATAATTTTTTTAGCCTTTTTTTTTAATTTCATCTTTTAATATGGAGTTTTTAATTCCTTTTTGTTTTTTTTTATCTTTTTTTTATTTTTTAAAAAATTCATCATTTAAAATGAGGTGAGTATTAGGTTGTTTTTTGTTCTTTGAACCTACTTAGTGAACAAGATTACGTCAGGAAGCTCTCACATAATTTAATTTAAAATCTAATCTATTAAGCAAATAATAAAGTCAAGATTTTTAAAATTTGAACTATTATACTAAGTTTTATGACATTATCAAAAAGTTTTTGTTAATCTAGATATTATTGTTTTAAGTTCAATTTTTTTATCCATGCCACAACTAGATATCGGTTAATAAACTAATTAATAAATACTCTAAAACCCGTAGGTCATTTATTGTAGTTCAATCCATAATGAAATGCGTCTTGGGTTATTGTAAAATAATCATTTTACCCTTTCCCTTTTGATTCTTGAGGCTTAGTTTGATGGTAGGATAATATTTCACGTGTGTAAAAATACTCTTTTACTCTTAAAGTTAACAAAATTTAGAACAGTTGGCCAAGACAAGGTTATCAAAAATTTTTTTTTGACATGATACGAAATATATAATATTAACTTGGATCGTAAAATTATAAGTAAGATATTTTAATTGATTATATATTGACAATTCCAGTCAAATAGTAAATAATAATATAACACAATTAAAATGAAAATGAAATAAACAATATAAAAGTCCAAACACCTTAAAATATTTTTGGAATATTAGCCAAATTCTCATGAATTAAATAAACTGATTATTAAATTCAATATGCATGCTAAAAACATATAAAAACATACCATGAATTGTTTTAAAGCAAGATATGATTTTATTTATTTATGAAAAACTTGACCATATGCAAATGCAATTTTTTTTATTTTATATATTTTTAAATATTTTTGTAAGATCACATTTGAAAAAAAAAAACCCTACTCAAAACAAGCCAAAAGGGCCAAACACACCCTTAAACCAAATAAATCTTAACAAAAATAACAACAAATCAAACAAGGCCTGGAGACTGACTCGGTTTTGACTCGACCAGATTGACTTAATTGGTTTAACCTGGCTGGGTTGAACCGATCGAGTTGACTAAAAAACTAACCAAAACAAAGTCTTAGGACCAAAACAAATCCAACATAAGAAAAACAAAAAAAAACTTAAATTTTTTTTATCGAAACGAATCAAACACATGAAAAACAAAGAAGATGAAGAACATTCAAATGTGAACCCAACAACATGCAATCAAGCAATAAAAGGTAAGATTTTGTGCGTAATCAAACATAGATCAATAATTAAGTGCTAGTTTACCTCCATTATTACTTAAAAGCTACAATTTGATTAAGAAGTATTTCGGGCAGGCATAAGAAAACCAAAATCTAAATGCATTAATCTATGTTATTGATATGTTTTAAACCTAGATTATTTGGTAATCAAGTTATTTAATGGGTTATGTGCAATTAAATGGATAAAAAATGGTCTAAATCATAGAGCTAAGACAATTTTCTTTCTAAGAACACAAAGAACACTGCCTTAGATACTCAAAAAATACCAAAAAAAGGCTAGCTATTATCCAAACCAGAATGGTCATTTTACGCCTCTAAAACATTATTCGTGACAAGTATATCTATAACAAAAGAAACTAGCAATACAAGAAAAACATAAAAAAATGCATTAATCTTCATTCTCAAAACTTCCAACTAAAAAAAAGGCATGATTAAACAATTTGGGCTTTCAAAATTAACCTTTCGACATTACAAAGGACTAAACCATAACTCTAGAACTTGGAACCATGCCTTCATTAAACAGAAAATACCAACACCTTGCTGCTACATTCTGCAGCTTTCAAAACAAACCAAAATGTCAACTTAACATATTAAGACAATAAACATCACATCAATATACTAAAGAACATTGCATTAAACAAGTAAAAGCAATCCAACAAACATCATGGACTTCACTTTTAAAGTTTGTAGGGATATACCTTCCAAACTTGAAATCTTCAAATATAGATGAATGACTAATGTTTCTTTCCATTCTTTTTATTTCCAAACTAAAAAAAACAAACTAAATCTCTCAAAACCTGAATTGAATTAGATAACTTTAGGCTTAATCAAAGTTTCTTTTTCTCTCTTTTTCCTCCCATTTTCTCCCTCTGATTACCTCTTTTTTTATAGATGGATTCAAAGCTTCTAGATAAGTTTGTTAGGGTTCTAACAAACCAAAACTGGGTTGGTTTTACCATAGAATCAATGGTTTTGGATTTATGTGGTTTTATAACAAACTTAAAGGCTAAGGTGAAGTGTTTCTAGCCTTTTGATCTTAAAAGAAGGGTTGTAAACCCTAAAAAAGAACCCTCTAGGCATTTTTAAGTGTGAACACATGAAAAATTTAGATGGTTGTGTACAAATGGATGTCTCAGTCAAGCCTGACTGGGGTGGTTTTTTTTTTTGGCTTCGCCGGAGCAACTCCGACATCAACGTTTCCTGAGATTACTTGAACTTGGTAGAGAGGGTGCATATCTTTTGATTGGATTCATTCTTATTTAATTTAGAGGTGTGTAGTTCCATATTCATTCATTTAAAAATATCAACTCAATCAGTGTAGCATATGAAAATGCAGTGATGGCTAACCGGGGATAAGATGTTGTGGAGATTAATGGAGAATATGAGAAGTAAACATTTGATTTCAAGGAAATAGGATTGTAGATGGGGTGTTTTTTAGTTGAATGGTGTGGTTACAGTCTCTAGAATGGTTGGAAACGCCACATTCATTCGTCTAAAAGTGCCTACTCGATCAATCAAAAACTAAAGAAGAAAGAGATGCATAGTTTCCTGAATGACTCCATTTTGGCTAAACCCTATAAATTAGAGTTTTTTTATTTGGGATTTGTTAATCTTCAATTTTATCCAATTATTTCAATTTCATTTAGTTTTACTCGTAATTTCCTCACAAACTTTTAATTTCATGTGATCGCATCCATGCCAGATTCAATTGCCAGCCTTAAATTTGAGCGCGTTTTACAAGTTGGTCTTTGGTCTTTGATTTGTTCAATTAGACCCCTAGATAACTATTAAACTTTTAATTTTTTTTATTTGACCCTTGATTTCACTTATTTTAATCCCTGAAGTCGCGCGCCTTTTGCAAGTTGGTAATTTGTTTATAAATTATTCAATTAAGTCCTTAATTGCCTATGAGACTCTGAATTTTTTGCAATTAAGCCCCTAATTTGACCAATTAAACTTTTCAAAGTCCAATTTCAGTCCCCAAACTTTAATTTGTTTCAATTAACATTCAAATTGACTATAAAAGCTGACCTAGATAACCATTAAACTTTTAATTTTTTTTGATTTGACCCTTGATTTCACTTATTTTAATCCCTGAAGTCGCACGCCTTTTGCAAGTTGGTAATTTGTTTATAAATTATTCAATTAAGTCCTTAATTGCCTATGAGACTTTGAATTTTTTGCAATTAAGCCCCTGATTTGACCAATTAAACTTTTTAAAGTTCAATTTCAGTCCCCAAACTTTAATTTGTTTCAATTAACATTCAAATTGACTATAAAAGCTTATTTTCATTGCGATTAAGTCAATAAATTTAATTAAACCTTTTAAAATTCCTATTGAGTCTTTAAACACCCAAATAAAAATATTTTCACTAATTGGGCCTTAGAGAATAAAAAATGGGTTGTTAATTTTTCTAATCTTTTACATTTTGGTCTCCTAACTTTTTACTTTTTGTTTTGGTGCTTCACCACCAACTTGAGTAATCTTTCAGACTTTCTTCATGTGTATTCTTTTATATTTTTTGAATTTTTTTTCTTATATTTTGGATTTTTTTGTGAGGTAAAAAAAAGGGCAACAATAGATGTCCTCTCTTTACAACACTTACGAAGCAAAATCTCATTGAGGTTTTGCATAGTGAGCTTGTAAACAAAAAGTGTCTGCTCGACTTGATAGGTGATCCAACAATCGAAAGATTTTGCTTTTTTGTTTTTATAAAGAAAATGGTCTAATGATCATGAGTGACCTGTCCTTTTTCAAAATTTGGTCTATTTTCATGAGTGATTCACCCTTTCTAAAAATTGGTCTATTTTCACCTGTGACTTGTCCATTCAAAACTTGGTCTATTTTCACAGACAACCTGCTCATTCAAAGACATGTCTATTTTCATTGGTGACCCGTCCATTTCAAAAATTGATCTATTTTCATGGGTGACCTGACCTTTCAAAAATTGGTCTATTTTTATGGACGACCTGCCCATTTAAAGAATACTCTATTTTCATAGGTGACCCATCTTTTTTAGAAACTAGTCTATTTTCACAGGTGACCTACCCATTCAAAAATTAAAAGAACTTCAACAAGCATGCTTCCTTGAAATTGGTCTATTTTCATGGGCGACCTACCCATTTTAAAAATTCAAAAGCTAGTTTGTTTTTCATAGGCGACTTGCCTATTTTGCAATTCAAACTAGGATCTGAGTATATAGCCATCTCATAGGGAGTTGCTTGGTGGAACATTTTTCTTGACATATCATTGATTTTTCTCAAAATCGATAGTCAATACGGAGGAAAGACTTGAGTGCTTTGTAGTAAGTTTGTAAAGACAAACAAACTATTCTTCCAAAACTATTCTTCTCAAAACTTCTAGTTCGGTTGACTTAAAACTTTGTCTTCGCAGCAATCCCCTTTAACTATGATCATACAATATAGCTCGGTTAACCTGAAATCCTAATATGAAAAATTCCCTTTAACCAGAACCAAAATGTTGCCTTCAGCTCGGTCAACCTGAAATATCAATCTAGAAACCCCTTTTAACCATAAGCTTGGTCTTTGTCTTCTACTCGGTTAACCTGAGATCCCATCTTGCGATCCTCTTTAACCAAAACCAGAATGTTTTAAAACTAGGTGTTTCATAAAAATTCTTCTTGATGATAAGGTTGATCTTCTTCTTTTCTTGATAATTTTCTAATAGTGGGGTTCTTCTCACTTTTCCTTGTTTATTACAGGTTTGAATTTCTTAGTGTTTCCTGATTGTAGGGTTGAGCTAAAATTTCTTAATTGTAGGATTTGAAAACTTGGTGCTTCCTGATTGTAGGGTTGATCTTTTTCTTTTCTTGAGAATTTCCTAATAGTAAGGTTCTCCTCACTTTTTTCTTAATTGCAAGGTTGAAATTTCTTGGCGTTTCCTGATTGTAAGGTTGGCCTGAAATTTCTCGATTGCAGGGTTTGAAAACTTGGTGCTTCCTGATTGCAAGGTTGACTTGAAGATTCCTCCTAATGACAGGGTTGATCTTCTTCTTTTCTTGAGAATTTCCTAATAGTAGGGTTCTCCTCACTTTTTCTTGATTGCAAGGTTGAAATTTCTTAGTGTTTCCTGATTGCAAGGTTAACCTAAAATTTCCTGATCTTGGGGTTTGAAAACTTGGTGCTTCGTGATTAAAGGGTTGACCTAAAGATTCTTCCTAATGACAAGGTTGATCTTCTTCTTTTCTTGAGAATTTTCTAATAGTAGGGGTTCTTCTCTATTTCTTTCCTGATTGTAGGTTCTAATTCATATTTCCCGATTGCAGGGTTTAAACTTGGTGTTTTTCTATTATAGCTCAAGGATTCTTTCTCTATCAACTTTGATTCATCAAAATCTTGTTGGATTTCAATGAAGATCTTTCTGAAAAATTCAAAAACATATATGCAATGCTTTAAGGTTAGATGACATGCATGCATCCTTACCTGATCTGAAATATAGGCCCTTCTCTTTGATACTCCATCATCATAGGATCCCTTTATTTATTATCCAAAGCCTTCTAAGTTTTTCTGATTCATCAGCTCATTCAAGTTTACTGTATGTCAGTCCCTACTCAAATATAAATGCAGTGCCCATCCTGGGTTGTCCGTAATGATTACTGGTCTCATTATTTATCAAGTCTAATCATACCCTTAAGTGTGGTGTTGCTTGATTCATCATGAATAAGTTTAACAAATCATTAACTCTTGGATTCTCCTAAGAATTGGCCTCTGATTAGCTGTATGTATCCTGCTAACAATCATAAAAAAAAATTCTAGTTTGACCTCATCTTAGATTGTTAATCTATCACAAAGTTACCTTCAGTTGAACTATATTCTTCAAGCATATGTTACTATCAACCTTTATGGAATTGTTTAGGCTCATCATTTTATGCTTCATTTTTTTCTCGATAAATTTATCTCACCCTATGTAATCAGATCATGCAAAGAAATGCATTGTCATCATCAATGATATTTCTTTTATCAACCATATTCACGTGGTGAAGTGAACCTTGAATCTATGGACTTTAAAGCATATTGTCCACAACCAGTCTTGGTAGTGTGCATCCTTCTAACATTCATCCAAATGCACTCATGTGATAACATTTTTCAGAAGTCATAACCATATTTTAAAAAGGGTAAACCAAAATTTTAGATATGAAGATGCCCCTCAAGTACAACGTTATTCTCAACTGCTGTTGGAGTTCATTAAATCATAGCATGTCCTTAAGCAACATTGCCCACAATTGATCTAATCGTGCTCATTCTTCTATTTATAATCAAGAGGCATTTGTTATTGCCAGATGCTAAACATAGCTTTGATGAATTTTACTAAATCATCATTTGATTATCTTTCTTTGCCCCCAACTGATCTGAATATTGTTTTTTTTTCCTTCACATGGTCCACTGTATTACCCTCAGCTACTCAACTTTTCAAAGATGATTAAGGAGTGTCAATGTCATTTATGTCAAGGATTTTGCAAACTTGATTAACGTTATTTTTTGTTTAAAAATATTTCTTATTCCAAAATCAAATTTTCAAGGATCATGTCCATTCAAATCTAATTTGTTGAAATGAAATTAGAGAAATGTCAGTTTGTTTTTAAAGTGTTTTTGAAAATCATGCTTCTTTGGTCAAAGATTCAACACACGCCATTCAATACATGGAGTCCTTTGATTGTCTTGTATTTTGAAAACAAAAATTGACTTGTTGTAAGATTAAAATAGTTTTTTCTATAGTTCATTGTGTCAAACTTAATCTTCGATTTCGGGCTTGTCATTTGATGGTATATGACAATGTGACCTTCTATGGATTTCAATAGTAAGAGATTTCGAGTAAAGACTCGAGGTTTCGTTCAAATTTTGTCTATTTTGAGCATCAATTTTATCAGCATGCATAATAACTAGTGGCTCAGTTCGTGAAGCCACAACCTTGATAGAAGAGCTATTGAAGTTTTGAGAGTGTCATTTATCATTTCACAGTGCTTATTTGATTCATAGCTATAAAAAAGGAAATTTATAAGCTCAAAAAATGTTTAAGAGTTTCAAAAATCTAGGATCAACATCAACTATCTATTAACTCTCTTTCTCTTGTTGTCTTTATAGAGGAAATGACATATAACCATGTCATATATTTCATCAATAAATCTTGTTTCCTAAAACTGGATAAGAAACTCCATCATAATCAAACAATAACCATGCCTCACTTTTAACAGGGATTTTTTTCAATAAAAAACTTTCAGTGTTATCCATCAAGGTTAAACATTTACATATAATCATGCCACTCCTTTCATTGTCAATCTCAAACTTAAAGAGAATACCAAAAGACAAAATTCTCTTAATAGAGGCTATAAAGCAAATCCAACTTTTCCTTTGATGGATAACTAATCTAATCATTTGAAGACACGAGAGGCTTTATTATAAACACCAAAAGACATGTTTGTAGTTCAATATCTTTTTTTTATCGACTTTTAGCATTTGTTGTACCTTTCCTCAATAAAAAAAACCTTATTTTACCCCTTTTAGACTTGATAGGCATTTTCCTACTTTTAACTTTGACTTAACTTTTAAGTGCGGGCAATTTCCACTTTTTGGCTTTCACATATCCTTCCTCAAAGGTTTCTTAGATGCCTCTAGACTAGGTCTTTTTCACTTTTAGCTCTTTCGTAATCATTAGGCTTTTGTTCTTAACATTCCCTTTACCATTGATTCTACCATTGTCTTTATTTTTTCAACCATAAATCCCTTGTTTGCCCCTAGTGTGGGGTGTGACCCAAGGTTGTCAAAAACGCTTTTTTGACACGACACGGAACATACAGTATAAACTCGAATCGTAAAATCATAAAATTGTAAGTAAAATATTTTAACTAAAATCGTAAAATCACAAGTAAAATATTTTAACTAAATTACAAGATCCAGTTAAGTAGTATATAATAATACAACACAATAAAAATAAAAATGAAATTAACAATACAAATGTCTTACTATCAAAACACACACTTATACTAATTTGATTATAGGCCAGCTAGTCAAAACACACACACACTGATTTGATTCTAGGCCAGCTGTGCTGCTGAATGCTGATGTTAATTTCTTCTTTCCTTTCTTACTATCCCCTTTCCTTTTAAGAGAGAACTAATCCAAAGAGAAGGCATAATCAATTCCTACACTTCCAGAAAATTAAGACCTCTATCCCGGGGAAGGAATAGTTATTTAACTTTCTGACTGCCATAGATGAGAAACCCTCGTCCATTTTTCTTTTGACTTTTGACTTTTCCTTGAAGCCATTAGTTTCTCAATACTTGGGATATTTTTTTACACAGTTTATTTTATGCTTGCTACAGCTAATATAGTTGCTAAAACAAAAGTTGCTTAAATGTAGTTATTTGTTTAATTTTTGCTCACTACCACTTCCGATTACTACAAATCACTAGGAAACCCATCATTTTCTTTTTTCCAAATAATGTGTAAGGCCATCCTCATATGGATTGTTTGAAGTTTAATAAAGCATATTTGTTATGTTGCAAAGTTCTTAGGTCTCAAAAGAATGGAGTCCTAGATCAATCCCTGTATCAATTATCAGAAAAACAATGCCAAATATATGTTGTTTAAACATATGTTAAAAGCATGGTACCCAAAAGAGGATGAAATATATCACTAAGGAAAAGAAGTAACCAGAGAATCAAATTGTCCCTGAGGAGTCCATCCAACTGTGTGGAAGCAAGGGATTTCCAAGAAATAAGATCATTAACATCTTTGGCCTGCAAATATTTCCAAGAAATAAGATTATTAACATCTTTGGCCTGCAAATTGTAATAAACAGTAAAAAAGAGTTGAAAAACAATAGCTAGAATCCAAGAAATAATCAAAACCAAAAGAGTTAAGAAATCCATGTATAATGAGATCATGGCTGCTGTGGAGACTCTTTATATCTCATCTGATCTGATCTTCTCAAAAAGTACATCTTTCTCTCCTAAAACCTTGTCAATTTCTTTGAAAATATTACCGTATTTGGAATTCACTTCCTCAAGGTCTCAAGGTATTGCTCCAAAATGGATAAACTTAAGTCCAGAGAACGAACTTTTTGCATCAATATTTTGAGAACAGATTGCCCAGGCATCCTACCAACTTGTTGATGCCGAACTTCTTCAACTGGATGCTGATGTTAATTTGTTAGGGCTGAGACTTGAGATTCTGAGATTTGGGGAAAAGGGAAAGGCTGAAGGGGGAAAGGGGTGGGTGGAGACATGGAGTGTCGTGCGCAATGAAAGCAGGAGATGGAGACAGCAGTGAGCAGACTTTCAATTTTTTTAGCCAACTCGTGAAATTGATCTGGTTTTACTGATTTTAACGAGTTGGACCAAGTTTATACGAGTTGGACCGAATTTGACCTGATTTTACTGGTTTTCGAGTTTTTAACCCGATTTTACACGTTTATCTGTTTTGACTCGTAAAATCATACGATTTTACGAGTCAAAACTTGTTTTTAATAACATTGGTGTGACCCATGTCAGGGTTTTTTTTAAGAAATAATCCACCATGCTCAAATGAGAATTACAAGGGATATATATTTTAAGAATAATGAAGGGAACAAACAAAGATGGTCTTTTCTCATATCAAGCAAGGTCGGTTAGAGCCGATGGATTTTGACCTCGTCCAATATAATGATTTGGACTTACAAAGAATCATGATTCACAAGTCCATATTACCGAATCCACTACATGTCATTATGCATACTGCTAAAACTTAGCTATATGATGTGTGGTTCAATTTCATGTGTGAGTTCAAAATTTGTTTGGTCGCCTATAGTGTTTATCATGTCATTTTAACGAATGTCGAGTTATTTTTGCAATCAAAACACTTTTAATCTTTCAGGATTGATTAACATTAATTTTACATGTTGGAGTTTGATAAAATTATTTTGTCAAAAATCAAATGCTAAACATCTCTTGATTTCAGAACAACAAAGAGACAAATAGAAGACATATTGCATTGAAAAGACTATTTAATCCCAAAACAAAATGCAGAGTAACAAAATTCCATAACATGATTGAGAATTTAATAATCTTCTTGGATCATCTTCTCTATCAATATCTGTGTTTTGCCAAACATTTTCGATCACTTATGTTGAGGATGTTTCGGTGTACCAAATAGAGGATGATAACTTAGGGCAATTGTTTTTAAAAAACCTGGCAATTCCAACATTTATGCCCAATTTTGATTCTTTCCTTGTTAAAACCTTTATACTTATTGAATGCCTTTTATTCCATTGTTTTCTGTTGTAACTCCCCATGATCCATACTTCTATGAAATCACTCAACCTATCAATGCAGGTTATGACAAGTTTTTCTTTGTACTTGACAAGCCCAATATCTTTGCTATAATTGTCCTCAGAGACTGGTAGAGGAAGTAGAAACAAGAAATAACTCTCCCTTTTCACATCAAATGCGAATATGTTTCTCTTCCAAGTAAGCCAATGAAGTGAACCATTCACGGATACTTTTGTTATAAGTAAAAAAACTCCTCTTGTGGCAGTTTTACTAAGATACTAGATAGGAACAATGAGTCATTGACCATGAGTAATGATGTGTTGCTTAAAGACAACACTTTGTTCTATTACAAGATTAAATAAACAAGCATGTTGATTGATAAGGTGGCTCGAAAAGCAAATGAATTATGAATGAAACCCTGCATGATCTACAATAATTTTGCCAAGTATAAAGAGTATTTGAGTGAGGTTGTCGCTTCTATTACAAATGTAGCCAATATAGGGGGAGACATTTTAGAATGAGTAGAGATGTATAGAAGTTTTATTCCATAATATAAACTCCTTGTATGAATTATTTGCTTTTCATGAATGAAAAGGGCTTAGACCCACTCTTTATATGGTACTTTCTAATATGTATGGGATTCAACTGATTCGAGGACTAAAAAACAATCTCTTTAAATCCAACAAACTATAGATTCTACCAATACTCCATAAAAAAGTCATGGATCAAATCTTTGAACCAGTTAATCCATACCCGATATACGTGCACATACACTTGCATTCACAAGTATGCATACATTCATATCTTAGAGTTTGAATGTCATAAATGCATGCCCAAGTTGAAATATAGGTCTCTAAAAAGCTCAAATCCATAGAGTTTACAGCACCAGACTTCGACAAAGAAATATGGAAGATGAAAAAACACGTTCATTGTGATGCTCACTTCCAATAAGAGTTGGATTTCTTGAAGGATAACATAGCCCGCATCGCTAGCTTGCTCAAGCAAACGCTAAAAAAATCTACAGTGAAGGCCAGTCCAATCGGCCTATGACTTTTGCTTAGAACCAAACAACCATTTAACCTGAAGAAAAGATGAGTGGACAAAGCCATAAACCTCTATTTAATACATCATTTGTGTAGTCAATAATAACTACACTAGTCCTAGCAGTTGTAAATGCATTCACCAATGAATCTCATAAAAAAAGTCCTCTGAGGAAATTGATCATGATAAGATAACTACGCTATAAAATAGAGTAAGGGCGATTAAAGGAGTAGATAAGTATGATCCCATACAAGCCGTAAAATGTGTTTGGTCCGGAATATTGTAGTACCAAAGAAGTTATGTGTACCCAAGTTCATAAAATACATCAAAACTCAGTGTCCTGTCACCCATCTTAAGTCTTATTGTAACAAGATGACATAAGTAGTGCAGATGAAAAATTGTTGATTCATTTTTTTCATGACAATTTAAGTAAGACAATGTTGATACATAAGGTTAGATAACATAAAGATTAGGAGATGGAATGACTTTGTGGATATTTTTATCAAACAATATATATACAATATGGATATTGCCCTTGATAGAACAAGTCTTTCTCATCTAGAAAAGACATAGAAAGAAACAATGAGAGAGTGCGTTTAACACTAGAGGGATCTAGCTGCGTAAGTACATCTTTCACTTTTAAATAAGAAGATGGTTACTTTATTTGCAAATATGCTCAAAGTATCATACTATGAACATGTGATGGGTAATTCGACACAAAAATTCATGTACATTGTACCCATGGTCGAGCATGTAGAGTAAGGCATAAAAAGTGGTAGGATCTTCACGTCCACTGAAAATAGGGGTTTTGGAGGGAAGAAGCAGGATGTCAATCATATCAAGGTTGGCTACACAAGTAAGAAAAATAAATTCCAGAACTACAGCACTCCATCTCCTTCATCCGAAATCGCCAACATCAACTTTAACTCCTATTTTTCCTATCAAAAAATCTAAAACCCAAAACAACCAAGCTGAAAATCAATCTAGGACAAATTACCAAAGAACCCAGGAACAACTACCCCCGCTAACATTATCCTTGAGTGAGATGTACCAAAAGCTACTGAGTATCGACAAAACAGCTTCAGTACTACCCTATGCCACTACAACCACCTTATCACAACTAGTATAAGCCAAACTAACCTATGAATATCACGCCATCGTCATAAGACATAACATCAATACCTACAATGCCTTTAAAAAAAAGCTCTTGTAGTTAATTAAAGTTAGGTGGATAACATTTGAGGAAACCCCAAATGTAAATAAAAACCCTATATACAATCATGCCTCGGGTAGCAGAACAGTAAATGCATTAGAGGTGGAAGCCCAGAGTTTAAAGTTGTTGCTTGATAAGGTTCACAAAATGCTAATAGAAACCAGGTACAAGAAGGGTAGTTATAAAGATGGATTAACAAGGACGAATTTTTATAAGTATCACTGTGAAGAAGGCCATAGGATCAATCAATGTGAAGGCTTCTACAATAAGGTGATATAAATGTTGATTCAAAGAACCTTTAGAATTGAGAGGGAAACAGGTAGAGAACTGTCCATGATAGATGAACCTAGAAAACAAGGAAGTCTACTGGGTATAATTCATTGTAGAAGGATTGCCCAAACTAATTCTCTCAAAACCTATAATGACAAGTAAAGGAAACTATAATTCCTTACAACATAACTATGAGTAATCCTTCTAGAGCGTGCAACTAGTGCTTGGTTTCTAAGCAAAAGTTTGAGACTTAACCTGTAGCGTAAAATGTTTCACCCTAGAAGAGCTTGAGAAACAAAAGAAAGCAAAGGGGAAAGAAGTAGTTAACCTGATCAAGAAAGTGAACAAACTTGACACTAAAAAAGAGATCAATAAGTTCTTAAAGCTAATGAAACACAATGAATACATTATTGTTGAGCAGTTTAAGAAGACTTCTGCTAGAATATCATTGTTGTTATTGATTTTAAGCTCTGAGTCATATAAGAAGGCTCTTCTAAAGGTGTTGAATGAGGCATATGTATCTCAAAATATCAACCAAGACACTATAAAACATTTAGGAGGAAGGATCTAGGCTTCAAATTATCTATACTTTACCAAATATGATTTAGATCCTGATGGTACTAAACATAACAAAACATTGTACATCACAATATGATGCAAAAATGTCTTAATCGGGAAGGTACTGATTGACAACGATTCAACATTGAATGTGTTGTCTAGGCACATGTTGAAAGAAATGCCTATTGATGGGTCACACATAAGATCTAGTACCATGATAGCAAGACCATATGACGACTTGTCAAGGTAGATAATTGGGACCTTTAAAGTGGAGTTATTTGTGAGGCCATAGACGTTCTTGGTAACACTGTAGGTGAGGGATATCCATCCTTTTTATTATATATTGTTAGGAAGACCATGGATCCATGTGGTTAGAGCAGTAGCCTCCTCATTACACCAATGCCTAAAATATATTATGAATGGGATACTGATAACTATCAAGGTTGAGGAGAAAATTTATATGATCAAGAATATGGTTGTATAATTCATCAAGGAAGAAGATTATAGAAATAAGAATATTCATGCTTTCAAAATCATAAATGTTGAATAGGTTCCTAAAGGCATGATACTAAGAAGATTGAAAATTTTGGAAGCAATAATGATGGTCATCAATTGCTTCCTGAAGCATGGGATTCCTTTCCAGTATGATCCTAATATTAGGATGCTTGAGTGAGTCAATTTGATGAAATTATATGTGTGGACTAGAGATTTGGTCTCAGGTATAAGCCTAAGAAAGATGATTACAAGCAGGTTGCTAGTAATGGAAGGGAAGTTAAAATGGCAATGATTGAAGGATGGGAGTCAGAAGAGGAAGGCCTTCCCATCATGCCACTTCAAACAAACTTTCTAAGGTTTGTGGAGGTGATCAAATCTGGATTGGTAGACCTCCACAACAGTGCTTTGGAATGTTAAGACAAGGAATAGATTGAGGAAGTGAAGGTCAACATAAACGATGAGATGCTGTTACAGCTGTCTATGCACACCGTCAATGATATCTCTGTAAAAGCCTTTGTGAAGAAGCTGGCTGAGGGATAGGCATACCAGAATTTGAAGATGGAGTAATTTTTATTGTTTAACCATGTTTGCTAAAGTGTTTTGTTTTGTTTTGATGTTTTACCTCTCTATAGATGTCTTTTTATGTTATGTTATTTCTACATTGTTTTTGTCTTGATGCAATTTGTCTCATAATGCCACAAGATCTTCTTTGTCAAAAGAGCCTTTTTATTTGAATGATATTATGCATTTTCTTGGGTCCAAAATGTGCCTTTGTTTTCTTTTATTTTCCATACAAATAACACACTTACAAGAGCACACTTTACACCTTTAGGAACATTAAAAGTTCCATCAATTCATGAACCCACTGTATTAAGAGTGATTGGCCAAAATTTGATAATACAATTGCAATGTGTGACAATGACTAGGAAGAAGAGGAAATAAAAAAGTTTATTAGGTTGATGGAGAATTATGAGAAAACCTGGAAACCTGTTAGTAAAGAGGTAGAAATTATAAATTTGGGTACTGACCAAGAAAAGAAAGAATTAAAGACTGATACCCTTATTACAACTAAGGAAAAAGATGGCCTCATCTATTTGTTACATGAATATATTGATGTCTTTACCTGGACTTATGCAGATATGTCTGGTTTAGACACTGATATAATGGTATATATTATTCCCTTGGTGGAAAGAAGTCGGTTAAATGGAAGACCAGACAAATGCACCCGGATATGCTACTTAAAATGAAGGTAGAAATACAGAAACAATGAGATGCAGAATTCCTTGATAGGGTCCATTATCCTCGATAGGTGGCTAACGTAGTTGTAGTTCCTAAAAAGGATGACAGAATCAGGGTATATGTGGATTATTGAGAATTTAAGAAGGCAAGCTAGAAGGATAACTTTCCTCTCCTCACATATGCATCTTAGTCAACAATGTTGTGAAGAGTGCCACTTACTCATTCATGGATGGGTTCTCAAGATATAATCAGATTAGAATGGTAGAGGAAGATGAGAAAACTACATTTTTCATGCTTTGGGAAACCTTTTGCTATAAAGTGATGTCATTTGGATTGAGGAATGTTGGTGCCACTCAAAGAGCAATGGTCACTTTGTTCCATGACATGATGCATCTAGAAGTGGAAGTCTATGTGGATGATATACTTGCCAAATCAAAGAAACAAGAAGATGATGAGCAGGTATTGAGGAAATTGTTCCAAAGGTGGCAAAAATTCCAATTAAGATTGAATCCCATAAAGTGCTCATTCAGGTTAAGGACTGAAAAATTATTGGGTTTTGTACTAAGCAGTCAAGAAGTTGATTTGAACAAAGTAAAGGAAATCTAGTATATGTCGGTGCCTAAGATGGAGAAAAAAGTCAGAAGTTTAACTCATGGTAACGTGTGAGTCGATTTTCTGTTTATTTAGAAAAAAAATCTCAAAGTATAAGATAATGATTGCCAAGAAGCTTTTGATAAGATCAAAAGATATTTCCAAAAACCGTCATTGATAGTGCCTCCTATACTAGGAAAACCTCTAATCCTATATTTTATGGTGACAAAAATAGTTATGGGATGCATGTTGAGCCAACATGATAAGTCAGAGAGGAAAGAACAAGTTATCCACTACTAGAGTAAGAAGTTTAATGATTATGAATCCTAGTATATTGCCTTCAAAAGGCTATATTGTGCCTTAGTTTACAATGTAAAAAGGCCCAGGCAGTATATGTTGTACTACATGACCTAATTGATCTTAAAACTGGATCCGCTCAAATACATATGTGAAAAGCCTTACTTGTCTAGCTAGATAGCAAGATGACAAGTGTTGTTAAAAGAATACATCATTGTTTATATGACAAGAAAGGTTGTAAAAGGAAGTGCGATTATTGACCATCTAGGCAGATCATGTTGTGAAAGATTATAAGCCACTGAATTTTAACCTTCATGATGAGGATGTGCAGTACCTTGTTTTGATAAGGTTGCAATTTGAATGCACTAATAATATGACCGAGTATGATGCGTGCATCATCACTCTAGAGGCTACTTTAGAGCTAAAAGTTGGGAAACTTGATGGTAGTCACCTATAAGGATTGACATATATGCTTTCATACGCACTTCATGTGTGTAACCCCTTACTCTCTAGTATACGGGATGGAAGTAGTGTTGCCTTTATAAGTGGAGACTTTATCATGAAGGGTTCTAATGTATGCAAAACTAGAAGAATTAGAATGGTCAAAGCTAAAATTTGAGTAGTTGAATCTGATAAGTGAAAAGAGATTGGAAACCATTTGTCACAACTAGTTGTACCAAAATAGAATGGCTAAGGCATATAACAAAAAGATTAGGCCAAGAGTGTTTAAAGAGGGCGACCTAGTATTGCAAAAGATCTTGCTGCCATTGGGAGAAGATTAGAGTAAGTGGACACTGAACTACGAAGGACCTTACATGGTGAAGAAGGCTTTTCCCGAATAAGCTCTAATTTTAACTAAAATGGATGGAGATGATATACCTAAACCCGTAAAGAAATACTATTCCTGATGTATTTTGCCTATTAAATCAATAAAAATCAAAGTTTGGCCAAGAATTCTTTGGTGTGTTTCCTCTTTCTCAAAAAAAAAAAAAACTCTACATGATCTTATAAACTTAAAAAACCTTGTTTTTGTGTTTTCACAAAGGTTTTTGAAAAATCAAAGTTATTAGTACAAATACGGAGGTTAAATTGGTGTTTGTTTTTCACAAGTGAGTTTTGGGATCAAATGCTTACTATAAATCCCGAGAAAATCAAGGTTGGATTAAATTAAGGAAAATAAACTAAACTAAAAAGAAGTGGTGGCAAAACGAATACACTTAAAGAAAATGAGGCCTAAATGCAAATAAGAATAATTATAGAGCATAAATACTCCTCTTCTCACCAAAATAAATTTGTAGCTATCGTGAAGAAAGAGAAGAGGGAGTTTTTGTATCCATTTTTACAGATCAAGAGAGAAATACCAAAATTTCAAGAACCCATCCAAGATTAAGGGTTATAGGTAGAATAAACACTGGTGGGCAAGGGATTAACAAGAAAAATTGAACAAGAAGAGAAGAGGGGAGGGTCGGCTGTCATTAGAAAAAAAAGGTGGGATCGAAACCTTGATTTATACCGGGTAAGGTATTCTAAACATGGTCTTATGAGTCATTTTAAAGTCAATTATGAATTGATGCCTAGATGTTAAATTATAGATTTGAGTTCTATAACTTTAGATATAGTTAAAAATCTAAGAAGAGGTCATACAGTAACAGTTCAAATGTTTGTTGATGAGCAATTTTGATTATCTTAGAGGCAGAACTGGGTTCTCCTTCCTTCAGAGAACTTGTAGCCTCATGTTTTAGCTTTCCAACGAGACTAATCTCGCTTGAATTGGAGTTCTATAACTTCATATATAGTTAAAAATCTGAGGAGAGGTCAGACAGTAACAGTTCAAAAACGAGACAATAACAATCCAAATGTTTGTTGATGAGTAATTTTGATTGTCTTAGAGGTAGAATTGGGTTCTCCTTCCTTAGAGAACTTGCAGCCTCATGTCATAGTTTTCCAATGAGACTAATCTTGCTTGAATCAGAGTTCTATAACTCTAGATATAGTTAAAAATCTGAGATGTCAGACAGTAACAGTTCAAAAATAAGACAGTAACAGTTCAAATGTTTGTTGATGAACAATTTTGACTGTCTTAGAGGCAGAATTGGGTTCTCCTTCCTTCAGAAAACTTGTAGCCTCATGTCTTAGCTTTTCAACGAGACCAATCTCGCTTGAAATAGAGTTCTATAACTCTAGATATAGTTAAAAATCTGAGGAGAGGTCAAACAGTAACAATTCAATGTCTAGACAGTGACAGTTCGGGATTTAAACAGAAACAATTCAAATATAAAAAAAGGAATGATAACTGTGGTTGGACAAAGAATGACAATATTAATGGGTGAAATGAGAAAAAACCTAAAATATTAAGAAATGACTGAAAGAAAGACTTATTGGTTGTTGATATGGTTATTATAAAACATATCCTTGAGTGAGGAAAATTTATGAGATGAACCTATGATTTGCAGGAGGGACCACAAGCGTGGTGCAACAGCAGGGGAGCACGAGTAGAGCTTCTATTGCAGGTAGGTGAATCGCACCTATACCTTCTAGTTAAATTCCATGATTTAATATATATTACCGATGTGAAATGTGAATTATTGAATGTATGTGTATTCAAGGGGAAAGGTTGTTGTGTGAATTGCCAAGTGATGAAATTATTACTGACAAAGAAAATATAAGAAGTGTGATTTGAGGCGTAAACTAGCATACATTTAGTGTATGTTAAGATCCCGGATAAGGGGATCACCATGTTTGGACTAACAAGCATTTAGTGTATGTTAGGATCCCGGGTCAGGGGATCACCATGTATTGGCTAGCATACATTTATTGTATGTTAGGATCCCGAGTAAGGGCTCACCTTGCATCGACTCCTATGGGGTGATGATGATAATACTAGTGAAATTGGTATCGATAATGTGATAAACAAAAATAATCAGGTTTGATCTTATAAAGTCTAGAATGGAGGTTGTAACGACCCCGATTTTCTCCATTCTTTTTCGCGATACATTGGAAATTTTCAGGTAATTTTTTTTTTGATATACAGGTTCCACCAAAATTTCGGCAGAGTCTCCCCTATACTGGGAGGTCCCAAGTTATCGACATATACCCTGTTTACACTTCTAATATAATTTTGAGATATATTTTGAAATAATAATCAGAGGTTGATGACTTATTGCCGTTTGAATCTATTGCTAGTTTTGGCAAAATGTAGTAATCTTGATTAAATACATGTTTTGATGAAATTAAAATTGTGTGGGTGTAGGTTTTATGGAAGATGTAATGGTAAAATATGTTCTTGTTATTAGTATTATTATAGATTAATTGTGTATTCTTTATATGAGGGGAAGAATGATTATTGTGTAAGAATAGTAAGGAACATTGCTATATGAACATGTTGATTGAATAGAACATGTTGATTGAATAGAAAGCTAACTTGTTGGTTGTGTGGATATAAATAGGGTGGAACCATGAAGAAATTGAAATGAAAGAAATTTGGAAAAATAAAACATATTTAAAGCTAGCCATAAGTGTTTTTAGCAAATGGTTAGTTAATGAAGGTTGTCATGGATCCCAATTAGTAGGGTGAAATTATTGTTGTGATAATGATCTGAGAATATTAATTGTTAAGGTTTGCCGTATATGTTTAATCGCACAAGGAGAAAGCGAAAGAAAATGAATAGTTCATCATTTTGTTGTATTAATAATAATAATAGGAGAAATCTCAAAACGAATGAGTTTCCTTATTTTGGTCTAATCTTGCTATATTGTAGAGGTAGGGAAATTGTTTGAATGTTTTGCTTTGGGATTGGTTTGAATTTGTGATTTAATGATGCCAAATGACCTTGGATGATGTTGATTTTGCATGAAAATAAGTTGGAAGTTGAAAAGGATTTCCAAGGAATGAAAATCCTTGTTGTCCAAAATTTTAGCTATAAAGAAGGGGCTATTGTGATTGTTGATTTTGAGCCTTAAAACAAAATAATTTGGATTTGGTTTCTTCATAAAAGTTGTATCTCTATGTTTAGCCTTTCATAGAGATAAATCACGCCCAAAACTGAGTTTTACAACTTTAGTTATGATTGAGACACTAGATAGTGTTCTGGGTTAGTTAAGCTTAATTGATCGGAATTAGACAATTTTTAATCGTTGCTTGGAATTGCTGTTGAGTGATGGTTTTGATAACAAAATTATAAGAATGAATATAAACATTAAAATGAGTAAGAGTATGAGATCTTAAAGAAAATTTCTTGTGAATAGTTTGAGAATACTAGTTGAATGAGAATTAAATGAAGATGTGATGTTGTTTGTATTGTTGATAAAAATTGAATCCTTGGTGGTACAGGGAAAGCTGTGGGGACTGGACAATTGCATGGAGTGGCAGCACGTGCACCTATTCTAGGTAGGTGACTTGCACCTTCTTTTTTTTTACATACGTTGAATAATAAAATACTTTATCATGAATGTTACTGCTTGACCGCTTTTTATGTTCGGCTTGTTTTAACTCGCAAGTGCACGAGTGTGCGATGTAGCAATTAACTCGGTAAGATCGAGGTCATATCCACAGAGAGCTAGATCTGGAAATTAAGCTAGGTAACAAAACAAAACTCAAGAGAAATTAAATTAACAATAACTTGGTTGAAAATGATTGATGGATTTGTTTTCAAAGATGAAAAAGTGTAAATAGATTTTAAATGACAAGAAAAAGTAAGTCTTGGTCCAAATCAATTTTAATGGTGATGTATTGGTGATTCCTTTAACATATATAAGATAACTCAACCTAATATCAACGATGGTGATATTAGATCGGAAGATATTACAATGAAGTTTAAAAGGATGAAGATTGATTATTGCTTAAGAATGTACAAGTATTTTCATATTAAGTAAGACATTGAATCAAGCAATCTCTATACCAAAACTAAGGTTTGTGCATAAAAATTCAAGATTATAACATTACCTAAATGATTTCTAAAATTTCTTTGCAATAATAAACATTCATGAAGAAAATGAAAAGATAGACATTAAGATTCATTCATATCTTAAAGAACTCACCTCAACCACCATCATCCTTGATTTGAATCCAAGAAGAAGATTAGCCAACCATGATTAGATATAATAACACTTTAATAAACATAAAATGACTTGAATCAAACTGAAATAATGAGTTTTACAAGCTAAAGAACCGAAATCTATAAAGAAGAACACAACACAATTTCAGTAAAAATTCGGACACAAATCTGACTCTAACTTTGGACAGAAATTCGACCCTTTTAGAAGCCTCTCCTGGAGATGGCTATTAGAGACATATTTATAGGCCATTCTGTTAGCTTTCCAGATCATTAAAGAACAGCTCATTTGGACATCTGAGTCAAAAGTTATGGACAAAACACCGAAAGGTGTTCTGGAAAATCAAACCAGGCCAGCTTGGAGAACACTTTGGTGCACGTTTTTCTTCCTCCTTTATGAGTTGTCTCTTTCTTCTTTTGACCCAAAATAATGTCACAATGTCCCCTCCAGCTTTCCATCCATGTGCTTGCCCTCTTGGATCAATGAATTACCCAAATAAATCAAATGTTATTTATTATGTGGACATGTAGGATCATGGATTGTGTTTGGGCTGATTTGGAAGGTGATTTGGGGCTGATTTGGGGCTGATTTGGGGCTGAATTTAAGCATCAAATAAGGATACAAATGTACCTATTATTTGGGCTAAGATTGACTTTGAAACCTTGAGTGTTTGATGGTTGAAGTTTGCACACAACATAAGGCATGTTTGGGCTTGAAATAAATCATATGATATTCTTTTCTAGAATTGGACTTGAATTGATTTTTGGGGCAAATTTGGAGCACTTATTTGAACCAAGATTTGCTTCAATCTTCAACTAAATTTCTCTTCAATTCTTTGTTCCGAATTCCGACGTTGAATTTTCTGAAATAATTCATTTAAGCTCCAAAAACCTATCGAGACATTAAAAGAAACTTCATTACTAAAAAGCACATCAATTATTATAAAAAACCCAAATAAAAATAATAAATACATATGTAAAATAAGAGACTTAATGATACTTTTGATGCACAATCACACCCCCCAACTTAGATTTTGCTAGTCCTCAAGCAAAACAAAACATAAAACCTTTGAAATAAAAAGAATAATAATAACATAATTAGGCTCGACTCATCACACTTAAAGGACATATCATGCAAACATTGGTATCTTTAACTTAGTGTACACAATAACAAATAAAGAAAAATAAACATACTCACATTCTCTAAATCAAACATCCATACAAAATTCCAAATTCAATCGTATTTATCATGCAACCAACATAATTGATTCACGCAAAAACTCAACTTGTAATCTTCCCTTCTTACTACTACAAACAAGGTAGCAAACTAGAGAAATATCTATATATATTTTTTTCTTTTTTCTTTTTTTTTTTTTTTTTTTTTTTGAAGATATTATTTATTCTTTTTCTTTAAGTGGTCACTTCCCTTTTGACGCGAATACAAACATTTGTGATGAATGCACCCGGTTACTCACAAAGTCACAAACTTAAAGTGCTTTGCATACTCATATTTCAAGCTGCCGTTTGACGTAAAGATAAACATTTGTGATGAATACCCCTAGTTACTGAGCAACTCAAAACATTGGAGTAGATAGAATTTTGTACACATTTGTGTAATAATGATTACTCTATTTACTTAAACCTTGTTTAGGACTAGATCAAAAGGGATGATCACAAGTAAAGCATCACACTCATCTTTCATGCATAATCACACAACTCACACAACTTTTACAAGGAAAGATGTACTTCAATAATCTTAAGAAAAAAGTATGCTATATCTTGCTTTATAGGATATTATCTATCCCAAATTAAAGCATGCAATGTTCAACACAATAATGAATCCAAAAATGTAATGTTGATCTTAAACAAGTCTCATTCACATACGAATGCAAGTTTTTTTTTTTTTTTAACAAGCATGGTTATCTCAAGCATTCAACATAATCAAATATCTAAAATTAAGTTTTTCATTATCCTCAATGTAAAAAAGAAAGAGAAGAAAAGTATAAAGATTAGAAAACTGTTACTCCCCTTTTGTTCTCAAGGATGAATGTCTGATTGAATTGGACATGAGCTGACTTCTTGCTTGATTTTTTTTACCTGCATATCACAACTAAAAGAAAACATTGATGTTTTTTTTTTTTTTTTTTTTTGAAAATAAAGAACCTCACACCCCCCCAACTTAAAATAATGCATTGTCCCTAATGCATGAACAAGAAAATATAAGAGATGGAAGAAAGAGAAAAAAAAATAAAAATAAAAATGAAAAAAATAAAAATAAAAACTCATTACTTCTGATACTACAATGGTCATTGGTTCGAGATGCAATGGCCTCCACCCAATTAGACACATAATCAACAGCTACAAGGATGAATTGGTAACCAAATGAACTTGGAAAAGGTCCCATGAAATCAATCCCCCAACAATCAAATATTTCCAAAACAAAAATGGGGTTTAGGGGCATCATGTTACGCCTAGTAAGGTTACCTAGTCGTTGGCATCGGTCACATGCAACACAGAAGGCATGGACATCTTTGAACATGGTGGGCCAATAAAAACCACACTGCAAGATCTTGGCAGTGGTTTTCTTGGAAGAGAAATGCCCACCACATGCTAATGCATGACAAAAATTAATTACACTTGGAATTTCATGATCAGGGATGCACCGCCTAACAATTTGGTCAGGGCAGTATTTAAATAGGTAGGGGTCATCCCAAAAAAAGGTGCGCACGTTACGCAAGAATTTTTGTTTGTCAAGTTTAGACCAATGAGAAGGAATCTGACTTGTGGCTAGGTAATTTGCTATGTCAGCATACCATGGAGAGCCAATGTAGGAAACAGTACCTGCACAAAATAAATTTTCATCAGCAAAGAATTCATTTATTGGAGATTCATCAATTGTGGTCTCATAGCTTGAAAGACGGGACAAATGATCAGCCACTACATTCTCTACTCCCTTTTTATCTCGAATTTCAAGGTTAAACTCTTGGAGTAAGAGGATCCATCGAATCAAACGTGGCTTGACATCTTGTTTTGTGAGCAAGTATTTCAATGCTGCATGATCAGTAAAAACAATAACAAGAGATCCAACCAAATAAGACCTAAACTTGTCCAATGCAAATACTACAGCTAAAAGTTCTTTTTCAGTTGTAGTGTAATTCAATTGAGCATCATTCAAAGTCTTGCTAGCATAATAAATGACATGAGGTTTCTTATCTTTTCTTTGTCCTAAAACAGCCCCTACCGCAAAATCACTAGCATCACACATCAGTTCAAATGGTAAAGACCAATCAGGAGCTTGCATGATTGGTGCAGTGGTCAACAACCCTTTAAGCTTTTCAAAAGCTTCTTGACATTTTGATGTCCAATCAAATTGAACATCTTGTGACAACAAGTTACACAATGGTTTGGCAATGGTACTAAAAGAATGAATGAATCTTCGGTAAAAACCAGCGTGTCCTAAAAAGGATCTCACATCTTTCACAGTCCGAGGGGTAGGTAATTTTTGAATGACTTCAACCTTTGACTTATCTACCTCTATCCCTTTTGAAGAGACAATGTGACCTAAGACAATGCCATGTGTCACCATAAAATGACATTTCTCCCAATTAAGTACAAGATTCCTCTCTTCACACCTTTCAAGAACTTTTTCTAAATGCATTAGACACAACTCATAAGAATCCCCATAAACTGAAAAATCATCCATGAAAACTTCCAAAAAATTTTCCACCATGTCACTAAAGATACTCATCATACACCTTTGAAAAGTGGCTGGTGCATTACACAAGCCAAAAGGCATTCTTCTATAAGCATAGGTACCAAAAGGACAAGTGAAAGTGGTTTTTTCTTGGTCTTCTAAAGAAATCTCAATTTGGTTGTAACCTGAGTATCCATCAAGAAAACAATAGAAAGCTCTTCCGGCTACTCTTTCAAGCACTTGGTCTAAAAATGGAAGTGGAAAATGGTCCTTCCTAGTCACCATGTTCAACTTACGATAATCAATGCACATACGCCATCCAGTTTGGATTCTAGTTGGTACTAGCTCATTATTTTCATTTTTCACTACCGTGACTCCAGATTTTTTTGGGACAACTTGGGTTGGACTAACCCATTTTGAGTTTGCAATGGGGTAAATGATACCCGCATCAAGTAGCTTAAGCACTTCACATCTTACTACTTCCTTCATGTTTGGGTTCAATCGTCTTTGCATTTGCCTCACAGTTTTAGCCTCTTCTTCAAGATAGATTCTATGTGTACATAAAAGAGGGCTAATTCCTTTCAAGTCAGTAATAGTCCACCCAATTGCTTTTTTGTGTTTTCTCACCACTCTCAAAAGTTCTTGTTCCTGCTCTATGCTAAGTTTTGATGAAATCACAATAGGATATGATTCATCTTCCCCTAGAAATGCATACTTAAGATCACTCGGTAAAGGCTTCCTTTCTGGTTTATAAGGTTGGACAAGAGATGCCTCAGCTTTCACTTGGGGTGAAATCAAAGGCTCAAACGATGGGGTCCATTGACCTATTGACATAAGAGGCATTGGATCTAGATAAGTCTCGAGTTCTCTTACTTCCTCATCAACACATTCCAAAGAATAAAATCTTTCATCATGAATTAAAGTTCTCTCCAATGGATCCTTTATCCATTCTCTCTCAAAGTGTTCTTGACAAACTGTTTGGATCAAATCCACCTCTCTAATGTCCTCGTGTTCACCAATTTGTTTGGAGACATTGAATATGTTCATCTCCACAGTCATGTTCCCAAAAGACAATTTCATCACCCCATTCCTACAGTTGATTAAAGCATTGGATGTAGCTAGGAAAGGTCTACCTAAGATGACTGGGATGGGAGCATTAGAACCTTGAATAGGTGCGGTGTCCAACACTACAAAATCAACAGGAAAGTAGAATTTATCTACTTGGACCAACACATCCTCAACAATACCCCTAGGAATCTTGATTGACCTATCAGCTAATTGAAGGGTGATTCGAGTAGGCTTGATTCCTCCTAAACCTAATTGTTCGTAAACAGTGTAGGGTATCAAATTCACACTTGCTCCTAAATCTAACAAAGCTTGGTCTATCTTATGATTTCCAATAATGCATGAAATGGTAGGACAACCAGGATCTTTGTATTTGGGAGGGGTCTTAAACTGGATGATGGCACTAGCATGTTCAGTTAGAAAGGCTCTTTCTTTCACATTCAATCTCCTTTTGACTGTGCATAAGTCCTTGAGGAACTTTGCATAAGATGGGACTTGTTTAATTGCATCAAGGAGTGGAATGTTGACTTTCACTTGTTTGAACAATTCATAGATTTCTGAGTTCATAAGATCATGTTTAGGTTTCCCTAACCTTTGTGGAAATGGTGCTCTAGGAACAAATTCTAAATCACTCACTTTGACTCCAATTTTTCTTGAATCATCTCCTTTCTCACTCATCTCTTTCTCATTTATCTCACCTTCTTTGTCACTCAAGCTCTCATTTGTCACTTGTGTTTTGATTTCCTCTTCACTTTCCTTAGATTTCTCCTCCACAATACCTCTAGGAATCTCAAAACCTATAGCTTTGTCAACAATCTTTCCACTTCTAAGGGTAGTGATGGCTTGGACTTGTTCATGGTTTGAAGGTTCACTAGATGAGGATTCGCTCATGTGTACCTGACCTCTAGGATTTGGCATTGGTTGAGCTGGGATCTTTCCCTTCTCTTGAATGCTTAGTGATTGAGTCAACTTGGTTAGTTGACTTCGAATGTCATCTAAGGTCCTATTGGTCTGGTCTTGAAATTTGTAAGCTTGGTTGTTGATTCCTCCTTGTGTTTGCATGAATTGTTGAAGAGTATCCTCTAGGGATCTCTTATGAGGTGGTTGGTATGTATTATGTGTGGGAGCATGAAATGGTTGGGGTGGAGGTTGAAATGTTTGAGGTACTGAAGGGCCCTCATTTCTCCATCCAAAATTTGGGTGGTTCCTCCATCCAGGATTGTAGGTCTCAGAGTAGGGATTGCCTACTTGGTTTGAAAATGGCTTTCTAACATTACTTGAATCAGAAGTTTGGCCATATAGCACTTCCTTGAAGGCTGGAATGGTAGGACACTCAGTTGTCCTATGCCCTTTGCTCTCACAAACAACACAACTTTCCTCTTGTTGTTCACTCATGACATGCACTTTTTTAATCTCAAGAGACTCTACTTTCCTAGCCAATGAGGCTAATCTAGCATTGAGGTCATCAGTTTCTTTCAATTGGAACTTCCCACTTGAATGAGAAATGGTATTTCTAGACTCAACATGAAGTGGGAGAGAAGTCTCCCATTGCTTTGTGTTTTCAGCCAATTGATCAAAGAAATCAAAGGCTTCACTTGGTTCTTTGTCATAAAACTCACCATTACACATGGTTGACACTAGCTTTTTAAAATCTGCGGTAAGAGAGTCGTAGAAGAAACTCACTAACCTCCACATCTCAAAACCATGGTGGGGGCATGCATTTAACAAGTCTTTAAACCTTTCCCAAGCTTGGTGAAATGACTCATTTGGACTACAAGAAAAATTCATCATTTGACGTTGTAAGGCTGCCGTTCTATGAGTGGGGAAGTATTTTTTCAAAAATTCAGCTTGCATTTCTCTCCATGTACCTATAGACCTAGGACGCAAGGAGTTTAACCAAAGCTTGGCTTTATCCTTTAGAGAGAATGGGAACAATTTAAGACGAATAGTTTCCTCGGTGCATGTTCTATCAATAAAAGTATTACATACCTCTTCAAAGTCTTTAATGTGTATGTATGGATTTTCAGAATCCATACCGTGAAATGTGGGAAGAAGTTGAATCATGCCCGGTTTCAAATTGAAAGCTTGTTGGTTAAGAGGTAAGATAATACACGAAGGTGTACTTTGTCTAGCCGGGTGAAGATACTCTCTAAGAGTTCGAAAATTAGGTTGATCATTGAATTGTGGAGGTCCATTACCTTGAACACTCCCTTCACCCTCTACATCTTCAACATTAGCCATGATAAAAAAACAATAATATAACAATTATATGAATACGAAAGGAAAGGAAAAGAAAAAGAAAAAAAAGATTGCAAATAAAAGTAAATGAAACGTAAAAGATAAAGTAATAGCTCAAAAATAAAAATACAACAAATTAAGAAATTCACTCTCTAACTAATAAGCAATAGTAACAACAATAAACATTAAAAGATAATTATAACAAGCATGAATAAAAGGCGGTAATACCGGCCAAGCACTTCAAACAATAAATATAAGAAAAATAACAACAATAAACAACAAAATAAAATAAAATGAACAAAAGGCGGTAGTACCGGCCAAGCACTTCAGACAATAAATATAAGAAAAATAACAACAATAAACAACAAAATAAAATAAAATGAACAAAAGGCGGTAGTACCGGCCAAGCACTTCAGACAATAAATATAAAAAAAATAACAACAATAAACAACAAAATAAAATAAAATGAACAAAAGGCGGTAGTACCGGCCAAGCACTTCAGACAATAAATATAAGAAAAATAACAACAATAAACAACAAAATAAAATAAAATGAACAAAAGGCGGTAGTACCGGCCAAGCACTTCAGACAATAAATATAAAAAAAATAACAACAATAAACAACAAAATAAAATAAAATAAACAAGAGGCGGTAAAACCAGCCTTATAATATAAACAATAAATATTATAAACTAATTAGAATAGACAATAAAAGAAAAATGGTTGAACCAACAAAAATCCAACAATTAATAGTCCAGTCCACAGTCCAATATCCGAAAAGTTGAGGTCAAATTAAATTTTTTTAGGCGGTAAAACCAGCCATTTGATTTTTTATTTTTATGTATTTTTTTTGTTTTCCAATAATCAAATAGAAATTTGTTACCTTTGCTTGCTAGCTCCCCGGCAACGGCGCCAAAATTGCTTGACCGCTTTTTATGTTCGGCTTGTTTTAACTCGCAAGTGCACGAGTGTGCGATGTAGCAATTAACTCGGTAAGATCGAGGTCATATCCACAGAGAGCTAGATCTGGAAATTAAGCTAGGTAACAAAACAAAACTCAAGAGAAATTAAATTAACAATAACTTGGTTGAAAATGATTGATGGATTTGTTTTCAAAGATGAAAAAGTGTAAATAGATTTTAAATGACAAGAAAAAGTAAGTCTTGGTCCAAATCAATTTTAATGGTGATGTATTGGTGATTCCTTTAACATATATAAGATAACTCAACCTAATATCAACGATGGTGATATTAGATCGGAAGATATTACAATGAAGTTTAAAAGGATGAAGATTGATTATTGCTTAAGAATGTACAAGTATTTTCATATTAAGTAAGACATTGAATCAAGCAATCTCTATACCAAAACTAAGGTTTGTGCATAAAAATTCAAGATTATAACATTACCTAAATGATTTCTAAAATTTCTTTGCAATAATAAACATTCATGAAGAAAATGAAAAGATAGACATTAAGATTCATTCATATCTTAAAGAACTCACCTCAACCACCATCATCCTTGATTTGAATCCAAGAAGAAGATTAGCCAACCATGATTAGATATAATAACACTTTAATAAACATAAAATGACTTGAATCAAACTGAAATAATGAGTTTTACAAGCTAAAGAACCGAAATCTATAAAGAAGAACACAACACAATTTCAGTAAAAATTCGGACACAAATCTGACTCTAACTTTGGACAGAAATTCGACCCTTTTAGAAGCCTCTCCTGGAGATGGCTATTAGAGACATATTTATAGGCCATTCTGTTAGCTTTCCAGATCATTAAAGAACAGCTCATTTGGACATCTGAGTCAAAAGTTATGGACAAAACACCGAAAGGTGTTCTGGAAAATCAAACCAGGCCAGCTTGGAGAACACTTTGGTGCACGTTTTTCTTCCTCCTTTATGAGTTGTCTCTTTCTTCTTTTGACCCAAAATAATGTCACAATGTCCCCTCCAGCTTTCCATCCATGTGCTTGCCCTCTTGGATCAATGAATTACCCAAATAAATCAAATGTTATTTATTATGTGGACATGTAGGATCATGGATTGTGTTTGGGCTGATTTGGAAGGTGATTTGGGGCTGATTTGGGGCTGATTTGGGGCTGAATTTAAGCATCAAATAAGGATACAAATGTACCTATTATTTGGGCTAAGATTGACTTTGAAACCTTGAGTGTTTGATGGTTGAAGTTTGCACACAACATAAGGCATGTTTGGGCTTGAAATAAATCATATGATATTCTTTTCTAGAATTGGACTTGAATTGATTTTTGGGGCAAATTTGGAGCACTTATTTGAACCAAGATTTGCTTCAATCTTCAACTAAATTTCTCTTCAATTCTTTGTTCCGAATTCCGACGTTGAATTTTCTGAAATAATTCATTTAAGCTCCAAAAACCTATCGAGACATTAAAAGAAACTTCATTACTAAAAAGCACATCAATTATTATAAAAAACCCAAATAAAAATAATAAATACATATGTAAAATAAGAGACTTAATGATACTTTTGATGCACAATCAGTTACCATATTGCGTTAGAATAGATATTAGATCGTCGAACGCTTAAATGTTGACAAATGGTTAATTAGCTTCGGCTAATGGCATCCGAATGGATGACCGGGATGAACGACTGATTAGCTTCGGCTAATGGCATCGGCTAATGGCATCCGAATGGATGACCGGGATGAACAACTGATTAGCTTCGGCTAATGGCATCCGAATGGATGGCCGGGATGAACAACTGATTAGCTTCGGCTAATAGCATCCGAATGGATGGCCGGGACAAATGAATGATTAGCTTCGGCTAATGGCATCCGAATGGATGACCAGGACGAACGATTGATTAGCTTTGGCTAATGGCATTCGAATGGATGGCCGGGACAAATGAATGATTAGCCTCAGCTAATGGCATCCGAATGGATGACCGAGACGAACGATTGATTAGCTTTGGCTAATGGCATCTGAATGAATGGCCGGGACGAATGAATGATTAGCTTCGGCTAATGGCATCCGAATGGATGGCCGGGACAAATGAATATTAGCTTCGGCTAATGGCATCCGAATGGATGATTGGGACGAACAATTGATTAGCTATGGCTAATGGCATCCGAATGGATGGCCGGGACAAATGAATGATTAGTTTCGGCTAATGGCATCCGAATGGATGACCGCGACGAACGATTGATTAGCTTTGGCTAATGGCATTCGAAGTGGATGACCGGGGTGAGTGAACGGTTAACCTCAACAAATGATGCCTTAAAAGGATAACCAGGTTTAAGATTATGGTTGATTGTAAGAATTGGTGCATCTATATGTACTACAAGTTGTTTATACCAAGTATATGAAGAAATTATAAATGTTAATGCTTCATTTAACTGCCAGACCATTTAGTTATCATTATTATTATTATTAAGAATTGCATTCTCTTAAATGTTTTGTACTGCAGCAGGAACGTCACACCAACGAGATGTCTAGGAAACCCGATACACGGGAACCTACTTTTGCAAGGAATCGTGTAGATGCATTCTAAATCTCAATGTATTACCGGATTGATTGGCTAACAAAAGAGGTTAGCCGAATGCTAGGTAATTCGTATGGAATTACCGGATTGATTGTGGCAACCGAGATGGGTTAGTCGGATTTCTTGGGTAATTAAGAGAATTACCAGGTTTATTGGTTAACAAGCAAGTTAACCGAATATGGGGTAATTCGTATGGAATTATCGGATTGATTGGCTAACAATTAAAATATGACTAAGACATTGAGTAAATTAATTAATTTGGTTATTGGGTAGACACAATGACTTGGAGATTGGAGGGGAATTGATAGAAAATTGATTACCATAGTGTTGGTGGCTAAGGATACATTACAATGATACTTAACGCCATAATGACGGTGGCTAAGGGCATAAATTGATACTTAGCACTGTGATGATGGTGACCAAAGTTATGTGAAGGATGCTTAGTGACCATAGTGTCGATAACTAAGATTGTGTGCGAATGATACTTGGCAACCATGGTTACAATGCATATGATGTTAATAAGAAAAATGAAAGGGGTTCGGCACGAATGGAAGAATCAAATGGCATTGATTAACTATTCCGGGTCGAGAATAGTTAATGATATCAATAGGTCACATTGGTATCAACAACCATTTCTGGTGTGATTAGCTACTCCAGGTAAGGAGGCTAATGATGTCAAGGGTTCTTGACATCGACAATTTTGATGGTAAACCAGATATGAATAAGATTTGATTAACTATTCTAAGGAAGGAATAGTTAATGATACTGATCGGTTATATCGATATTGACATGTGAATATAATTGATTAGTCTAGCCCAATATTAGAAGACTAATGATACTAATGAGATTTATTAGTTTCAGCGATTACCTTTTAGCAATAGATTCAGAAAGGGAATATATGGATTAGTCATTCCAAAAGAATGAGATAAACTAATGATACCAAGAGAGGAATATCTTGGTATTAAGTGAGAATTGATTTATAAGGAGATGGTGTTCGCAAACTGTTGAGTTGTGTTGAGATTTCCAAAATGGAATTATTCTTGGCAAATGAGATAGGATATTAGATGGATATTGGTAATAGATGAAAAATATATGTTGTAAAAGAGGTTTATGCCTAATTTTATATATCAAAAGAAATTCTGTAGAGATTATTGTCTGCCATTATTATTGCTTGTTACTGTCTTTTATAATTATGTGTACATGTTAATTTCTATTTTCAGGTCCATCAGGGTCGTGTCAGAGGTTAATAGTGGAAGAGGGAATGATTATTAATAGTTGAATAAGGAAGAGATTCTAATGAAAACTAGAAGGGAGAAGTGAACAAAATATGAATGCATGTTACCCTATTGAAATTGTTAGATATTCCTGTTGTTATATTTATGTGATATTCACCTTTCAATAATATGTATTTTGAATATATATTACACGTAGGGCACTTTCTCCCCCATGTTCTCCATGATCTCAGCAGCTTGTCCACATGGCAGTCCCAACTGCCTGTTCTGCTGCATCAGCTGCTGACTTAGAAGGTTATATTTATGTGATATTCACCTTTTAATAATATGTATTTTATTTCAGGATCATCGCATGCACGACAGAAGTAGATCCTAGCTTATGTTCCCTTCTTGTAATTTAGGTTCTAGGGAGTATACCCTTATATTTTGTAAACATGAAAATGTTTATATAACGTAATTTGTATAATTAATGTTTAAACTTGATTGAATAAACTTAACTATGTAGTTCATATAACCATATTTCATGTTTATGTATTTATATTTTTTTTATCCATCCATAATGATATTTTGTATAATTAATGTTTAAACTTGATTGAGTTGAACTATAAACTCGCAGGTAAAATTTCTTTGAGTAAAAAGAATATAAATAAACTCGGGTGAAAAAGGGTGTAAACCCCTGATTAAAAACAAAGATAAATTTAATTCAAGTGAGAAAGAGCTTAATTTAAAATTTTAAAATTAGGAAAATGGGATATATATTTCATTTAAGTAGAAGGGATAAAATGAAATGAAAGTAAAGATATGAGAGCATTAAATAATAAAAAATAAAGGTTATTAAAGGCTAAGATGGAAAAGGGAAACAAGTGGGGGATCAAAGTGTAAAACATTGAAAAATTGGCTATAAATACCCTCATCTTCCTTGTGTGGCTGATAGGTTTAAAAGGAAAGGGGGCTGGAAAAAATTTCAGCAAGGGAGAAAAGAGGAAATTCCTTATTTTGTGAGGGATAACACCAAATTTTTTTTTAAAGAAGGCTAGTTTAAGATATAGGAAGAAAGTCTTCATGTTCTTGCAAAGTATTTATATGAAAAAGAGAAGTTCTTGGACTCGAAACCTTGGAAGGGGTTGTTCGAATTGAAGGAGAATAAAAGAAGAAGAAGCTAGATTTTCATGCAAAACTCTTGTTTAATTATTGTAACTAAGAGGTAAGGAACACTTTTATCAAATTTATCAGTCTCTCTAATTATTTATGGATTCCATTCATTAGTAAAGTGTAATTCACATAGGACAATGTAAATCAACATCTCATAAAAGTGATCAATACGTATACTCACAATATCACAATTATATACATAAGGTTCGCGTTAAATCATTTCAATACATACATAAACTTCACATCCCCAGTCTAACAATGCGATGTTATAAGTTTATACAAAAATGTTGAATAGCAATTATACAAATTGTGCGTTCACTTCTACAAATACATAGCATATAAAACAAGTGAATTCGTAGTTTTTTGCAAAAGATATGGATCCATGAAATGGGGTTCCTATGCGTCTCGTTGGTGTGACGTCCCTGCTACAATACAAATATTTACAAGAATTATAAACAATTAGTAATAAGAAGATAAATAACTAAAAGAAAATATTATCGTTATTTTTCGATTATGGCATAACAATCATAGTTCTTTTACAAGCTTTCATACATACATGATATAGTACACATGAACACATCAATTTCTAAAACTAATCACAACTTTCAAACCTGTCCGTCCACTTTAGATGCTGTTAGTTGAATCTAATCATCAATTCATTACGACCATCCACTTAAGATGTCATTAGCTGAAACTAATCATCAAACATAACACGGCTATCCATCGTGGATGCTATTAGCCAAAACTAATCATGAATTCATCTCGACCATCCACTTAGGATGCCATTAGTCGAAGCTAATTATCAAACATAACCCGGCTATCCATCGTGGATGCCATTAGTCGAAGCTAAATCATCAAATCATCTCGGCCATCCACTTAGGATGTCATTAGTTGAAGCTAATCATTAATTCATCCTGGCCATCTACTTAAGATGTCATTAGTTGTAACTAATCACAATATACACACCTGGTCATCCATCTTGGATGCCATTAGCCGTAGCTAATCACGATATACACACCTGGTCATCCATCTCGGATGACATTAGCCGAAGTTAACCGTAATACTCATTTGAATAATTCATAATAGTTTAACATTCATTATAACACAATAATAAGCCCTTTGAATAATGATTATATAAACATTTCATGGCAGTTTAACATTTACTATAACACAATAATAGATCCTTCGTAATACTCGTTCAGACATTCCATAACAGTTTAGCATTCACTATAACACAATAAGAGATTCTTCGTAATACTCGTTCAAACATTCCATAACAGTTTAGCATTCTTTATTACACAATAATAGCTCCTTTGTAAAACTTATTCAAACATTTCATAACAGTTTAGTATTCAATATAGCGTAATAATATATCCTTCCTAATACTCGTTCAAATATTCCCTAACAGTTTGGTATTCACTATAGCATGATGATTGATCTTTCGCAATGAATTCATTTTAAAAAAACTACATTATGCTAGAAAGGAGTGGAAATCACCTACTTGTTCCTCCCTTGAGGTGTTCTCGTCCAGTCAAAGGTTCAATCCAGTTCATTTCAAAAACTTAGTCGTTGTTGACCAAGAAATCATCAACGTAACCCAGTTTTACGGCTGACACTAAAATCTTCAGCACACATAAGTTTTTACAGACTCATAAATTATTGACAAAAATTGAGTCACTGCCGACTTAAAAATCATCAACATAACCTAGTTTTACGACTGACACTAAAATTGTCAGCGCACATAAGTTACTGCTGACTCAGAAATCGTTAACGAAAAATGAGTTGCTACTAACTCAGAAATCATCAACATAACCAAGTTTTACGGCTAACGCTGAAATCATCAGCGCACATAAGCTACCACTGACTCATAAATCGTTAATGAAAATTGAGTCACTGCTGACTCAGAAATCATTAACGTAACCCAGTTTTATGGCTGATGCTGAAATTGTCAGCACACATAGGCTACTACTAACTTAGACATAGTTGATAAAAACTGAGTCGCAACTAACCTAGAAATCATCAACGTAAACTAAGTCATTGTCAATTCATGAATCATCAGCGACAAGGTGAGTCATTTCTAGTTTTACCTTCTCTCTAGACTACACATAAGGTTTATGCCATGCCTTTTCCCCCTCCACATATCCCAACCTAGCCAGACATAAAATGTCACCAACGACACTCCATTCATCATACATTATCAAGTAATAGAAAAGCAACATCCCCAAATGTTCATTTTCCAAGGTTTCTCCCCATTCACAATTTCCAAAACTAGCACATAGCATTGTTACAATCATACATTTCTATATTGTCAATTGTATCATAGTAATACACCTACACAACTAATACAATTATACAACACATAAGGTTTTTTTCCAATTCATCTCATGTCATTCTAAATGTGTTCATCGTGCATAGTTTCCTTCATGATTTATTTCTCTCCTCTTAGCCAAAACATTGTTGCCTATTACTCCCTAAATTTTTACTTGCAATTCATCATATTTTATTACAAGTGTATTCACAATAACATTCCTTAATGCATACCCATTCACTTGGTTCATAATTATGCATGTTCATTCATTGTACAAACAAAAAATCAAACCATTGACATGGTGTAATTCCCATTTCGGTTCCAGTTTGCCTTTAAGGCTTAACGATACACAATTCTGCGCATATACTCATTTCATCACCTTTTCACATATTTTCTCTAATCATATATGTAAAAGTCAAGCATTAATATACTCATGCAATTCTTTTTTCTGGTTCCAACATTTTTTAGGAGTTTAACAAGTCATTCTTCATGCATTTCCTCATTTCATTACACAATCTAATCATCTCTTTATTTAGTCAGCCCTTTACTTAGGTTTACACATTTAAAACCAAACATACTCATTTCTTTTTTTTTTTTGTAAGAATTTGCACATGTTTTCATTTGTCCATCATTCCATTTAGATTCGTCACTCCTAATTTTCTAAATCTTGAGTTAAAATGTAAAGATCCTAAACCCTTATTCTTGAGTTCTTTCCCTTCCCTTTTTGTTCAAAATTTGGGGTAATACTGAACCAAGGAAATGATGTTTGGTCTTACTTATGTTTTTGGACAGTTTTAGTGTAGGTTTTGATGGTTATTCTTTTTCTTCCTTCCTATTTTCTTCTTCTCCTTTTCTGCTGCAACAACCAGCCCTTCTAGCTCACTCTTTTCTCTCAAGGTTTCGGCTGCCACTCATCTCTATAACTCTCCCCTTCACTCATATACTTAGGGAAGGCAACATGCAGCTAGGTTTGGTGAGCTTTTTCTTAGGGAAAAAGGGAGAGGTCTATTGTGGCTGGTTTTTTCTTTCTTTGGGAGAGAGAGTTGTTCTAGCAGGGTTGCAACTGGATTTTAGGGAGAGGAAGGGTCACCTTCTCTCTCTTCCTTGCATGTATACCCCTTCTTAAATGAGGTGAGGTGTTTGGGTGCTCATTGAGGTTATTCTTAGCCCTCTTTTAGGTTATTTTGGGCTGGTTACTATTCCAATTCTCCCCTAGAATAAGTCGGTCCCCCTCCTTCAAATTTTTCACCAAAGTTGGTCGGTCTATATCCCTCAATTCTTCCTAGCATAAGTCGGCCAAAGGCTAAATTTTGTTAGGTTTTATAATGTGTCATATGATATTATGGTGCATAAAAACATCTAGTTGCTTGTCAAACTTATTTTCTAAAGTAGTAGAAATTCAGATAATTTTTATGCCCTAACTTTAAGATAAAATTAGAACTTGAAAACGATGGCATTTGAGGTTTGTTTCTTCAAGAAAGTTGTAGATATGAATGTTAGCGTTCAAATGAAACCAGTCTTGTGTAATTAAGAATTATAAGACTCCAGATATGAGTTAAAACTAAAGTAAGGTCTTAACCAAAACTTGCTGGACAAATTATGTATACTTTATAATGAGTGATTTTGGGCTTGGAAATGCTAAAAATGCATGTTTCTTCCTTACATCAAAGTTCTATATTTATGTCTTATGTTTCTCAAGAGATAAAACACAACAAAAAATGAGTTTTGAAACTTTAGTATGATGAAAACACTGAACAATGGTAGGGGTTGGTTGGGCTAATTCAATTACGAATAGAATTATGTTAAATTAGCAATTGGTATTTTGGAACTTAGGCATAATTCCTAATTTTATAAAAAGATAATGAGTTTAGCATGTGTTGATAGGGGATATTTTAGTAACTAGACCACATCCCGAGACATGTACGAGTATTTCACACGTTGTAGGTAGGTGTTCCACATATTGGTGTATTTATTTGCTTTATTAACTTATTTTATTAGCGATTTCCCTAAAATGTGTAAACTCATGGAAAATGATTGAAAGAATTAAATAAAGAGAGAAAAGAAAGAATGATGAAAATGGTTATTCTTCTAAGATAAGAAAGGACATGATAATAGCAACAAGTTTGTTGGTAGTGTTGGTGATATGATTGATGGAAATGGTTAATCTCCCGGAACAAGGAGGGATTGATAACACTAATTGGTATTGTCAAACATGTGGATTGGATGACCAACTCCAGCCATAAAGCCTAACGAGGCCAGTGGAGTTACACTAGAAAAAGTATGGTTTAGCAAGTTGATTAGTATCCAGAAAATGGATGCTTATGATACCAGGTTACATGGTATTAATGTGTGCGTGTATGTGTGTTTGATTAGTATCCAGAAAATGGATGTTAATGATAACAGAATAATGGTATTGGTATATATTGATTAGTATCAAGAAAGTAGATGCCAATGATACCAGGTTAAATGGTATTGACATACATAGTTGACCCAAGTTATGGGTGATTGTGAGTGTCAAAGGATTGGTGACATGCAATAAGTTTTGGTGTGAAAAAAATTATAAGAAAGGAAGATGTATATATTGTATGTAAAATAATGGTTGGTCACTTGATTAGACGTAAACGCATTAGTACACTGGACCTAGTGGGATTAATGTGGTTTACCTATAATTAAATAATGATAAGACATCAATCTGTATGTGCGTGTATGTGTGTTCAAATAATGATTAAGAGAACAAATCCATCAAATAATTAAACATCTAAAAGAAATGAACATTGAAGGTTGACTATAAAATTAATAAAAATATTCTTATTAACACGACCAAAAGATTGATGTCTTCTCCCAAATGCAGGAGTGTCGAAGTAATAATTAACTCGGCAAAACCGGGGTCGAACAATAGGGAGGTTAACTATATAAATTATAAATAATAATAATAATAGTAATAATAATAATGAGTTAAAGAGAATTTAGAGATGTAAGATTAATGTGAAGATTAAACAATGATAAAAATAGTTGTCAAGGTTAGAAGATCTACTAATGGTATTTCAAATAACTATAATATAAAATCTTTTTATTACTCAACTAGAAACCACACACAAAGGAGGTTCCAATCGGATGATTTGTCATTAATAGCTCATTATAAATTATTAACATGATCATATTAATTATTTTATTCAAGTAATACCAAACTTTTAAATATTGTCAGGAATTCATGATGCTAACTTATGTTAACAAATCAAGTTCTTTTCATAGCACAGGTGTAGGTTATACCATACGGTTGGCTATAAAAGTGTCAAGCATTTGTTGTACCAAGTGTTATACAACACAAATCTAGATTAACAATTTAACAAGTTAAGGTATTGAGAATTAATAAGATAAAAATGATAAAACATGTTAATAACAAGTTGTTAAGGATATAATCATTGAAGTTCATATTAAGTTTATATTATAGTTATCCTAACACCATTAGTGAAACCTTTTCACTTTGATATAATAAACTTAGCTAAACATAATGAAGAAGAGAAACATAAATAAACAAAAGGAGAATATGATTATATAAGTATAGTAAAGGAAATGAAAGGCATAAACAAGATATTAATGAAGTTATAACATGAAATAAAACTAGAACATTAAAACTACAAAGAAAGAAAGCAAGTAAGGAAATGATGACTAAATGCATGACAAATACCTCCTTTTATAAGCTAAAATTTAGAACTATTGATTTGATGACTAATTGTTGAGTGGGTGGTTATATCTTGACTTGGTGACAATCCTTATCTTCTTATCTGAACAAAACATCATTGCTAACATCCAAATTTGAACATATAATCCTCATGAAAATTGTCTCAGCTTTTTAACAAAATAAGAATCGGTGCATTTGGACTTCTACAACTCGAGATATGGGCTTAACATTGAACAATGTCTCGACTGTAGGACAGATTTCAACTTCTATATTGTTGTTACAATTTGAACTTGAAAACGGTCCTTTTAAATCTTGGACTCTTCATAAAAGTTTTAAGCCTATTTCTTAGCTTTCCATACATATAAACCAGACCTAAATCCAAGTTCTACAGCTCCAGTTATGATCTAATAACCGAATAGTGTTCCTGTTTGGACTGAACCAACATCTATTTCTAAGCTTAGCCCTCTTTTTCTCTTCTCAATTTCAGTAGTTAAACTCAGCAATCAATCCTTTGATTTATGTGATAGGCCTGCATTTAAGATGAAAATTTACCATAAATTAAAGGTATCTTATATTATTAGACATGTCATTATAAAACATGCTCTAGTTAAGGAGTTATTGATACTTCAAGTGCAAAATGATGATATAAAACCTTGATAAAAAATACACTTTTAAGTACTAATCACGTATATGATGGAAGGTGTATTAACATAGTTGAAAATGTTAAAAGATTTAATTACGGAACTTATATGTGTGTATAGAAGTTTTGCATACTAAATTGTCAAATGATAATTTTGCAATGTATAATATTTGATTTTAAGTTCAATTTATCATGTTGCTACCTTTTGACCTTATTCTTGAAATAATTTTGAAAAAAACCAAAAATTTAAAAAACAATAACAACCCAAAAACAAAATATATTTTTGATGTCTTTGCATCACTTCCAATGTATTTTTTTTATGTGTTTGGTTGTTAACACGTCTTTTTAATTCGAAATTGATGTTACTCTTTTTCAAAACAATCAAAACACAAGAAAAATCAAAAGTGAATAAGGGAACTAAAAGTGAAAAGACAATAATTGAGGGATTAAATTGTTTTTAAGTTACTTGATCATCAATTTTGCTTGGAGATCAAATAATTAAAAATAACAAATTTATTTATCTATAAATATATAGTTATACCAGACATAAAAAGTGAGGAGGAGATTTGAGGAGAGAATTTCACAAGAAGGATAGATTTTAAAGAGAATTAATTAGAGCATGAAAAATCACACAACATAAAACATTCTATCACCCACCAGCACACTCACACAAGAAGAAAACAAACAAACAAATACACAAAAAAAAAATATCTTCAATCTCACACAAACCCGATGAGAGCAAGAGATAAATTAATTCCCTCTTCTCTCCTAGCCACCTGTGACTTCTTATTCTCCAGCAACAACGGCTTGTTCACATACCAGCACAACCACCGTGATCTCAGTCGTGAACCGCATCCTCCTGCAACATTTGTTTGAAAGTGCAACAAAGTGTAGCGTTGCAGCTGGATCCCTCTCATCAGTGTAGCAACTGACATCTTCCCCAACTGCTTGTGGTTTCAATTAAATCATCATAGAAGAGCAGCTCTGCACCAGCACAACCATTATCCTCCTTCAGCAGCAAGCAACCTCTGTCAACCGTGAGCTTCAATCACGCCAACAGCAGTAGGAGTCCATCCTCCAGCATCAACAACTTTGCTTCTAGCTGAGAGTCTCATCCACAACTCGGTCAGGATTAGCAGCAGCTCAGCCTCGGCCATCTCTGTCCGCCGTGAGCCTCAGTCAGCCATGGCAACCACCTTTCCAACAAGCAAGCCATGGCAGTTTCTCCTTCCTGTGACTTATCTCTCATCTTCTCAAGTAGCAGTGGTTGTGTTCCTCAGCCACTTCAGTAGCTTCAATCATGAGTAGAGTCTCCTGAGTAGCAGCAAACTCTCGCAGGCAGTAAGGATTTAACCAGCTCAATAACACTCTGACGGGTTGGCTTCAAGACCAGACCGACACCAGGTAAGGTTTCTCTCCTACTTCCTTAAGTTATATGCTCTTTTAGGATTAGTTCCGATTGCTGCATGAGACTAGAAATGGTATGTTAATATAAGAATAAAGATTGTAACTAGAAAAGGTATGTTGTGTATGTAATTTCTTGGCAAAATAACTGTTGTTTATCATTTTGATGCCAGATAACATGCATTTCAAGTAGATAGTGTTTTTGGGCAAGCTTGTAAAACAACAAAAGGAGGTCGGGCCCAATCATTCTTTGGGGCTATTTTTCCTTTTTAGGCTGAGTTGTGGGCATGCAAACTGGGCTTCAATGTAAAGTTGTGTGCTTGAGCCCATGTTTATGTTTAAACATATCCTATAATCCAAGATTACATGGGATGGCTTTTATTCATTTGGATCAAATATGATATTTGCAATTTTTTGGGCTGATGAGTTTATGGGTTTTAAAGTAAGGTTTGGATTATGTACCTTTCTCTTAATTACAAGCTAATAAAAATAATAATATATATAATAATAATTAAAAAGAGAATAAAAAATCTTTCTTTTAAAAATACAATTTTATTTTAAATAATATATAGCCAAGTCTCTTAAAAATACAAAAAAATCATATCTTATTTTAAAAAAAAATACATGGTATGTTTTATTTTTTTAGCATGCATATTTTATTTAATAAACAGTTTATTGAATCTATAAGAATTTAATCAATATTTCAATAACTTATAAAATCTTAATTCATGAGACTAATGGTCAATATTTTGGTATAAATATTGGATGTATAAGTCGGCTTGTATTTAAATATTAGAAGTTGACCAGAAAATTCTTGAAATTATTCTAAATGTTCATCAATTTTAATTGGGAGTATTTTTTACCTTAACACACAAGTTGTAAAAAACTCTTTTGCCTTCCAAGATAAGTGAACGCTATCAGGGCTTCTACATGGATCCTCTCCGTAAGAATTTATTTTGACACACGAGCCCATAATAAATTTAAAAAGCCAAATTTATTCACATGAATAAATGCCCAAGTCTTAATAAATAAAGTCTAATCCATATAATAACTTATATGCCTTATCAAAAGGCATTTATGATATTTGATCACAATAAAATTTATACCCTAAAGGATATAGAGCCTTTAAAATCTTCTAGAAAGATTTCAGTCCAATCCATTAGTCGAATAGAAAGTTATCAACATTATCATAAAGATGTGTGGTAAAGCTCTAGAACATGTTAAACAACTCCATCTCTTGCTTGGATCATATTGGTCAAAGCTTAATCATTCTTTAAACTCAACTTCATACTTGATGCCATCTTAGAAGGGAATTTTTAATCTTACTCGACCAAAATGTCTTGAATCGGCCCATTGAATGCCTATTTGCTCTTGGATCTTGCCCTTGTAATTAAAACAATCAATATATGTAATGGGATTTTGTGGTGTTATTTGCTAATTCTCGTCACCCACCTTCTCCTCAAAAGAATTTGATCTTGAATCATCACCTATATTAAAAAGAAAAAGATTAGAAACATTGAATATAGTATTAATATTATACTTACCTCGAAGATCCAACTTATATTAATTATTGTTGACCTATTCAAAATCTTAAAATGAGTCATTCCTTCTAGGATGCAACTTAGATCTCCTATGGGATGTGATTAGTACTTAAAAGTGCATTTTTATCAAGGTTTTATATCATCATTTTGCACTTGAAGTATCAATAACTCCTTAACTAAAGCGTGTTTTATAATAACATATCTAATTATATAAGATACCTTTAATTTATGGTAAATGTTCATCTTAAATGCAGGCCTATCACATAAATGAAAGAATTGATTGATGAGTTGAAGTACTGAAATTGAAAGGACAAAAAGATGGCCAAAGAGATGCTGGTGCAGTCCAAACTGGAACACAGTTCGGTAATTGGGTCATATCTGGAGCTGTAGATCTTGGATTTAGGTCCATTTTATATGGATGGAAAGCTAAGACATAGGCCTACAACTTTCATGTGGAGCCCAAGATTTAACAAGGCCGCTTTCAAGTCCAAATTGTAGCAACAAAGAAGAAGTCCGAATCTGTCCTGCAGCCCAGACACTGTTTAATGTTCAGCCCATATCTCGAGTTCTAGAAGTCCAAATGATCTCAAATTTTTACCCTGGAAAGATGAGACAATTTCCTAGAACTTGCATGATTCAAGTTTGTTCAAATTATGACGTCATCAATGACATTTTTGGCAGACAAAAAGATAAGAATTGTCACCAAGTCAAGATGTGGTCACCCACTCATCAATTAGTCAACAAATCAATAGTTCTGAATTTTGGCCTATAAAAGGAGGCATTTGCCATGTATTTAGGCATCTTGGTGTTCAGATCAAGATCATGCTCTTGTTTTCTCTCTTTATATTTTGTAATGCTTAAGTTTTGCTTATATTAATCTCTTGCTTATGCTTTTCATTTCCTTTCCTTGTTTATTTATGTTTCTTTCTTTTATTATGTCTAGCTAAGTTAATTATGTCAAGGTGAAAAGGTTACACTAATGATGTAAGGATAAGTATAATATAAACTCAACACGAACTTTAATGTTGGATATTAACATGCTTTATATTTGTTATCTTATTCACTTTTAATACTTTGCTTGTTAAATGGTTAATCTAGATTTATGTTGTATAACACTTGGTACAACAAATACTTGGCACTTTCATAGCCCATACTGTATGGTATAACCGACACCTGAGCTATGAAAGGAACTTGATTTGTTGTTAACATAAGTTATAATCATGAATGCCTGACAACATTTACAAGTATTAGCATTATTTGAATAAGATAACTAATGTAATCATGTTAATAATTTATAATCTGATTGGAACCTCCTTTATGTGTGGTTTCTAATTGAATAATAAGAGTTTATACTATACTTGTTTGAAGTACCATTAGTGGATCCTCTAACCTTGACATTTGTTGTTATCATTGTTTAATCCTTACGTTAATCTTTCATCTCAAAGTTCTCATCAACTTCTTCCTCTTCTTCTTCACTATTATTATTATCACTATTATTATTATTATTATTATTGTTACTATTGTTACTATTGTTGTAGTATTATTGTTGCTTATAATTTATACAAGTAACCTCCCTGTGGTTCGACCCCGGTCTTGCCGGGTTATTTATTACTTCGACACTCCTGCACTTGGGAAAAGACATCAATCTTTTGGTCGTGTCAAGTTTTTGGCGCCGTTGCCGGGGAGGTAAATTCTTGTACAAATTATAGTATTTATTTTATTTTCTCTTTTCTCTTTTCTTGTATCTAACTTTGTTTCTTTTGTTTTGTTTCTCTTTCTTTTGTTTTCTTCTTCCTTTTATTCTCTTCTTACACGTGCATGAGAGTGTGGTCACGTACATTAAGTGGTAGACTTTGTAGGGTATCCTCATCATTTTCAGAAAATATGGCTGAAGAAGATAACCAATCGCTTCATAATGAGAATAATGAGAATATTCGGGTTAGAACTCTTAGAGACCACATGAATCCCACAAGAACAAGTGCACCCTCATGCATAGTTTTTCCTCCAGATGCATCTCATTTTAATTTTAAGACAGGCATTATTCAACTTTTACCATCTTTTCATGGCTTAGATTTAGAAAATCCATACTTGCATTTAAGGGAATTTGAGGAGGTTTGCAACACATATAATGACTCAAATTGTAGCATGAACACCATTAGATTGAAGCTTTTTCCTTTTTCATTAAAAGATAAAGCTAAAACATGGCTACAAAATTTGAGACCTGGATCCATTCGTGCTTGGGATGAAATGCAACAACAATTTTTAAAGAAGTTTTTTCCATCCCACAGAACAAACTCTTTCAAAAGACAAATCATTACTTTCTCTCAAAAACCAGGAGAAACATTTTACCAATGTTGGGATAGGGATCGAGACTTGCTTAATACTTGCCCCCATCATGGTTTTGAAACATGGAGATTAGTTTCACATTTTTATGAAGGGTTAACTCCTAGAGATAGGCAAATGGTTGAATTGATGTGCAATGGAACTTTTGAGGATAAAGACCCTAATGAAGCAATGGAGTACTTAGATTTGCTAGCTGAAAATGCACAAAATTGGGACACCACAGGTACTTATGAGGCACCAAGTAAAACCCAACCTCATATGTAACGACTCGGATTTCTAAGCCCAACAATAGTAAAATTTTTTTTTTATATATATATTTAATACACCTGGTGCCGGTAATCAAAGAACTTGAATCCTTACATCATCAAAATACAACCCATACAATCAACAGTTCATTCAAAAGCGAATCTTACACAAACACATAATATTAGTGTTGCATGATTTGAAATTCATATTAAAAATATATATACATGGACATGAGTTTGCATTCTTATACTACTAATAGCCATCACAAAATTTTAAACAAAAAGGGTCTAATAAAAGTTATACATTCAGTACATTGATCCCTACAAAATACATTGTGAGTTCGAATGCATCTACTTAATTCTTTGCAAAAGTAGGTTCCCATGTATCGGGTAGCCTAGACATCTTGTTGGTGTGACGTCCCTGCAGCAGTACAAAACATTTAAGAGAAAACAAATACTTAATAATAATAATAATATTGGTAACTAACGGCCTAGCAATTAAATAAGCATTAACATTTATAATTTCTTCATGTATTTGATGTAACAATTAGTAGTACATATAGATACACAAGTTTTCAAATGCCATTCGCCGAAACTAGTCGTTTATTTGTCTCGGCTATCCATCCGGATTCCATAGCAATAGTTGCGTCACTGCCAATCCTAAAATCGGCAGCCGAAACTACATCGCTGCCGATCAAGGAATCGGCAGCGAAACTGGGTCGCTGCCGAATTCTGTATCGGCAGCGAAGACTGCATCGCTGCCGATCCAAAATCGGCAGCGGAAACTGCGTCGCTGCCGATTTCTGTATCGGCAGCGAAAACTAGGTCGCTGCCGATTTCTGTATCGGCAGCGAATACTGTGTCGCTGCCGATCCAGAATCGGCAGCGGAACTGCGTCGCTGCCGATTTCTGTATAGGCAGCGGAAACTAGGTCGCTGCCGATTTCTGTATCGGCAGCGAATACTGTGTCGCTGCCGATCCAGAATCGGCAGCGGAACTGCGTCGCTGCCGATCCACAATCGGCAGCGAAATCATCCCTTTTTAACCCGGCCATCCATTCGGACGCCATTAGCCAAAGCTAATCATTCTTTGTCCCGGTCATCCGTTTGGATGCCATTAGCCGAAGCTAATCACTCTTTTGTCCCGGCCATCCGTTTGGATGCCATTAGCCGAAGCTAATCACTCTTTTGTCCCGGCCATCCGTTTGGATGCCATTAGCGCCGAAGCTAATCACTCTTTTGTCCCGGCCATCCGTCTGGATGCCATTAGCCGAAGCTAATCACTCTTTTGTCCCGGCCATCCGTTAGGATGCCATTAGCCGAAGCTAATCACTCTTTTGTCCCGGCCATCCATTCGGATGCCATTAGCCGAAGCTAATCACTCTTTGTCTCGGCCATCCGTTTGGATGCCATTAGCCGAAGCTAATCACTCTTTTATCAACAATTAAGCGTTCGACAATTTAATATCGGTTCTAACAATATGGTAGTACTCAAGTTAAAATGTTCTAAGGATCAACGTATGAAAAAGAAAGGTGCAAGTCACCTACCTGTTCCACCTGTGGGTCGTTCCTGTCTTGATGATGGTCCAATCCCGACTGCACCACCTGAGACATCAATGGTCACAAATCAGCACAGTTGTATTTATTTTATTTTTGAATCACATTCATCATCACACTTATTTCAATAGTTCACATGTTCACATTAAAGTGTTCCCTATTTTACACCATCATATCATGAAATTGTTATTAGCATTTAAGTCATTCCTGCCTAGGAGGCTTATTGTAGGAATCGGCAGCGAGAACCGGTTCGCTGCGGGCTGCCCAATTCGGCAGCGAGAACTGGTTCGCTGCGGGCTGCCAGTTCGGCAGCGAGAACTGCACCGCTGTTGGCGCCACAGTTTCGCTGCACAACGCACAACTCGGCAGCGAATATCACTTCGCTGCAGGAGGTTCAGCTGCGGCAGCGAAATAGAATTTCGCTGCGCAACACACAACTCGGCAGCGAATATTAATTCGCTGCAGCATGTTCAGTTGCGGCAGCGAAACAGAATTTCACTGCGCAACACACAACTCGGCAGCGAATATTAATTCGCTGCAGCAGGTTCAGTTGCGGCAGCGAAACAGAATTTCGCTGCGCAACACACAACTCGGCAGCGAATATTAATTCGCTGCAGCAGGTTCAGTTGCGGCAGCGAAACAGAATTTCGCTGCGCAACCCATAATCGGGAGCATCAATTTCAGCACAATCATCACAGTAGAACACCTTAATTCCAGCAACAAACATCACAGCAGAACACATTAATTCCAGCAACAACATCACATTAATTCCAGCAACAATCATCACAGCAGAACACATTAATTCCAGCAACAATCATCACAGCAGAACACATTAATTCCAGCAATAACATCACAGCAGAACACATTAATTCCAGCAACAACATCACAGCAGAATACATTAATTCCAGCAACAATCATCACAGCAGAACACATTAATTCCCCCTAGTTAAAGCCGACCCTCTACCATGATTTGTTAGATGTTCTGAAATTGACTTTATTTCACTTTTGTTTGCTTGTTCTCTTGGTTAATTTCAGCTTCCTTCACAGCTGGCTTAGGTCTTAGATCAATTCTTTTCTTAGGGTTTTTTTTTCTTCTTTATTTTCGTTTTTTGATCTTACGGGGGAGAGGAAGAGAGTTTCATGACCCATACCTTCTGAATTTAACTAAGTTTGAGGAAGGTTTGACACTATTCAGCTGCTGGTTCTTCTTCTTTTTTTTTTTTCCGGCTCTCCTTTGCCTCTCCTCTATGCAGCTGCCCACTCCTCTCTCAAGGTCTCATCTCTCCCTCACAAGTTCACAAAGTAATCTCTACTGGTCTGATTTACGTTTCTGTTGTGAAAGGGGAAGGGAAGAACGGCATGCAGCTGCTGAATTTGGAAGGAGATGGGTCATTCTCTCTCCCCTCTTTGTATTTATACTACCCATCCAATGAAATGGGTTGTTTGGGGGTTGGTTTAGGTGTGTCCTTATCCTTGTTTGGTTTATCTAAAACCAGTTTTACCCCTCCCTCCCAGCTCTGCGTCACTGTTCATTGAGAAATCGGCAGCGAAAACTGCATCGCTGCCGATTTCTACATCGGCAGCGAAAACTGCATCGCTGCCGATTTCTACATCGGCAGCGAAAACTGCATCGCTGCCTATTTCTGCATCGGCAGCAAAAACTGTGTCGCTGCCGAAACTGTGTCGCTGCCGATCCAGAATCGGCAGCGGAACTGCGTCGCTGCCAATTTCTGCATCAGCAGCGAAAACTGCATCCATCATCATCCCTCTCTCTCTCTCTCTCTATATATATATATATATATATATATATATATATATATATATTTTCCTTTGGGTGTTTACATTCTCCCCTCCTAAATATGAATTTCGTCCTCGAAATTTAAGAAGTTTTCACACTCCATACCTGGTAGATCAAATAAAGTGGGGTACTTTTTTCTCATCTCAGCCTCCCTCTCCCAAGTTTCCTCTTCTACTTGAGCATTTCGCCATAAGATTCTAACAATGGGGATCTTTTTGCTCCGCAACTCCTTCACTTCTTGATCTAGTATCCGTATGGGCCTCAATTCCAATGTTAAGTCTTCCTTGACCTCTACTGGGACCTGGGGTAGAACTCGGGCGGGGTCTACGTTAGCCTTCCTTAACAAGGAGACATGGAACACATCATGGACCTTGGCTAACTGTGGGGGCAATTCCACCTTGTAGGCTACTGGTCCAACTCGTTGTAAGATTTTGAAGGGTCCAATGAATCGGGGAGTTAACTTCCCTTTCAATCCAAATCGTAACAAGTTCTTCCATGGGGCTACCTTCAGGAACACCTGGTCCCCCGTACTGAACTCGAGAGGTCTTCTCCTCACATCGGCATACTTCTTCTGTCTATCCTATGCGGCTTTGATACGATCCCTGATAATTCTCACTTTCTCCGTGGTGACTTGAACTAACTCTGCGCCATATAACTTCCGGTCCCCAATTTCTTCCCAACATAAAGGAGTTCTACACCTCCTACCATACAAAGCTTCATATGGGGCCATCCCTATTGTGGCTTGGTGACTATTGTTATAAGTGAACTCCACCAATGCCATGTGTTCCTCCCAGTTTCCTCCAAATGCTAGCACACATGCCCGTAATAGGTCTTCCAAGACTTGAATGACTCTTTCCGATTGGCCATCCGTTTGGGGGTGAAACGCAGTGCTCATGTCCAATCTTGTTCCCAAGGCATGTTGTATGCTCGGCCAAAGTCGAGAGGTGAACCTAGGATCTCGATCCGATACAATGGACACCGGAATCCCATGAAGTCGTACCACCTCATTTATGTAGATCTTGGCAAGCTTGTCCACCGAGTCGGTCATCTTTACAGGCAAGAATAGTGCGGATTTCATCAACCGATCTACAATGACCCATATCGCATCATTTCCTTTTCTCCCCTTGGGAAATCCTGACACGAAATCCATGGTGATCATCTCCCACTTCCATTCTGGAATTTGTAATGGCTGTAATGGTCCCGCAGGCCTTTGGTGTTCAACCTTGACTTGTTGACATATCCCACACTTTGACACATACTCAGCTATTTCCTTTTTCATATTAGGCCACCAATAGAGGTGTTTCAGGTCTCGGTACATTTTAGTGCTGCCAGGATGTATGGAGAATTTGGACTCATGTGCTTCTTGCAGAACCATACGTTTGACTGTTTCGTCATCAGGCACATATAACCGTTGTCCCATCATCAAGGATCCATCCTCCGCTACTTGGAATTTCATTTCTACCTCGGCCTCCACATTCTTCCTAATCTTGGATCCCACCTTGTCATGGAATTGGGCATGTAGTATCTGTTCTCGATACGTTGGTCGCACCAATAATTGGGCTACTAACCCACCTCTTGCATCAATTCCCAAATCTGCACCCAACTCTTTTAATTCTGCCAATTGCCGCTCCTTCCCTACTGTTAAGCTTCCCAATGAGGCTTTATTTTTGCGACTGAGGGCATCTGCCACCACATTTGCTTTCCCCGGGTGGTATTCTATGGTGCAATCATAATCCTTAATGAGCTATATCCACCTTCTTTGCCGCATGTTCAACTCCTTTTGCGACATCAGATACTTCAGGCTCTTATGATCAGTAAAAATTTGGGTTCGAGACCCATACAAATAGTGTCTCCATATCCTCAAGGCAAATACTACAGCTGCCAACTCCAGGTCGTGCACCGGGTAGTTCACCTCATGAGTCTTTAGTTGCCTTGATGCATAGGCGATCACCTTCCCATGTTGCATCAGAACACACCCCAATCCCTTCCCCGAGGCATCACTATATACCACAAAACCCTCAGTCCCTGAGGGGAGAGTTAAGACTGGAGCAGTGGTGAGCCTCCTCTTCAATTCTTGGAAGCTAGCCTCACATTCTTCCGACCACACCCACTTCTTATCCTTCCTAGTTAGCTGGGTCAAAGGGGTTGCAATCAGGGAAAAACCTTCGATAAATCTCCGATAGTATCCTGCAAGTCCCAGGAAACTACGTATTTCAGTGACTGAAGTCGGTCTTTCCCATTTCAAGACTGCTTCGACTTTTTGAGGGTCGACAAAAACACCTTCAGCTGAAATGACATGTCCCAAAAACGTCACCCTTTTCAGCCAAAATTCACATTTACTCAATTTTGCATATAACTGGTGATCTCTCAAGGTTTGTAAGGTTTGTCTCAAGTGTTCTTCGTGTTCCTTGAAAGAATTCGAGTACACCAGTATATCATCAATGAATACCACCACAAACTTATCCAGGTATGGTTGGAAAACCCGATTCATCAAATCCATGAAGAGAGCTGGGGCGTTCGTCAACCCGAATGGTAACACCAAAAATTCATAGTGCCCGTAACGAGTTCTAAATGCGGTCTTTGCTACATCCGCTTCTTTAATCTTCATCTGATAGTACCCTGATCTCAGATCTATCTTCGAGAATGCCCTCGCTCCCTTTAATTGGTCGAACAAATCATCTATCCGAGGTAACGGATACTTGTTTTTCATTGTTATTTTGTTCAACTGTCGATAGTCAATACAAAGCCTATGGGTTCCATCTTTCTTTCTTACAAATAGGACCGGTGCTCCCCAAGGAGAATTACTGGGTCGTATGAACCCCTTGTCTAATAATTCCTGTAATTGAGTCTTTAACTCGTTCAGTTCTGCTGGAGCCATCCGATACGGTTGTTGGGCTATGGGTGGGACTCCAGGAAAAGTGTCTATAGACACCTCTACCTCTCGCTCCGGGGGTAGTCCTGGTAGTTCTTCTGGAAACACATCTGGGAAATCCTTCACCACAAGAATATCCTTCAATCGTGGACCTTCATCATCAGAGTTTAAGATGTATGCGAGGTATCCCATACATCCCTTTCTTAACAGTTTTTGGGCTGTTACCACCGATATTAGAGCATTCAGTTTGGGAAATCTCTCTCCTTCAAAAGTCATTTTCTCGCCCTTAGGTGTTTGGAAAGTAACAGTTTTAGCATAACAGTCTATTAGTGCCTTGTATTTACTCAACCAATCCATGCCTAGTATTATGTCAAAATCATGCAGCTCTAAGGGAATCAAGTCTACTTCTGTTTCATACCCGGATAAACTAACCCCCACATCCACATATACAATATTTGTTTCAACCATGTTTCCCATTGGAGTTCCAATTACAAACCCCTTCTCTACTATTTCTACTTCCTTTCTCAATTTAGTGATACTTCTCTTAGCAATGAACGAGTGGGAGGCACCCGGATCAAACAATACATGCATATTAAAATCATTCAACAGTAGTGTACCTGCCACCACATCCGATGCAGCCCTGGCCTCCTCCTGTGTCAGGTGGAAGACCCTCCCTGGGGTCCGATCATTTTGTGCCCTCGGCTTCCCTCGACTGGAGTTTGCCCCTGATTGAGAAGATCTCACTGGCCTATTAACGGTGACTGACTGCTGGTGGCTCTGACTGGGCTGTCTAAAGCTCTGTACTTGTCCGGTGTTCCTTTTGGGGCAGTCCCTCTTGTAATGACCTTTCCCACCACAGTAATGACACCCTTGGCTAAGATACTGGCAGTTCCTCCACCTATGACCCTCTCCTCTGCACACAAAGCATCGCCCAGGGGAAACTGAGCAGTCCCCAGGGTGTTTTTGTCCACATTTTTCACAAAAAGGATAGTCAACTCCCCTGCGGTCACCGGTCCCAGTTGAAGAGTTTGCCCTCAAGTGAGACTGTCCCGCCATCATTCTCCCACTTGACTGTTGGTGAGGCGGTAATATCAAACTCCCCTTCTTTCCGTGCTGCTCAAACACTCCACTTTTTCCTTTCTTCGGGTGCGGTGGTCTGCCGCTGAAATAGTCCCCATCTCTCTTTTTGCTTATACTCTGATACCCCCCTTGGCTTTCTCCAATACATGCCTCCAGAGCTTGTGCAGCCTCAATCAACTCCCTCACCGATTTAAATCGCAAGGCGATCAATCCTTGTCTCAAATCCTGTCGTAAACCATCTCTCAACTTTTCAATCATATGTTCCTCTGTCGGCACATAATGTGGGGCGAACAATGAGAGGTCATGGAATCTCCTTTCGTACTCCAATACTGACATATCACCCTGTCTTAATGCCAAGAACTCTTGTTCTTTCACCTTGCGATGATACTTGGAATAAAACTGATTCTCAAACTCTGTCTTGAAATCACTCCAAGTTAGGGTCTCAGTCGCACGCCTCAGCTGAACTGTTTCCCACCATGTCATGGCCCTATCAGATAGTAACTGGGATGCACAATTTACCCTCAAACCCTCGGGTATGCTTATTTGAATCATTGTCTTTTCTACCTTCCTGATCCATCTTCCAGCTATCTCTGCATCTTGTTCCCCCATATACGGTTCACAGCCCATTTCCCTCATACTCTTGACTAGTCGCACCAGTGGTACCACATTATCCATGGTCATGCTGGTCGTAGGGGCTGCTGGTGGATTCTGAGTGGTAGGGGTTGTTTGTGCTGCTGAATTAGCCATGCCTTCCATCACTGCTTTAACTATTTGTACAAGGAGTCCTGCATCTACATATTGTGGGGGCACACCAGTTGGAACAGTAGATGGCTGTGCTTCTGGTCTTTCTCGCTGCTCCATTGCGACTGAGGGTGTTCCCTCTGTCTGATGAGGCCTCGGGCCTTCTCCTGCCATCGTATCTTCCCCCTGCAAGGTTTCGGGCGGTATTATCGGAGCATGAGATGCCGTATCATCTAGATCTTCGTCTTGCCAACCTTGGGCACCTCGGTTCATGCCCCTCCTTTCTAAGGAGGGCGGCTCAGTTTGTGTCCCTTGTCGGGTGCGTACCATCCTGAAATTCATCGCAACAACACATTTATTAATGATCCTCAGGATCCATACCAAGGGCTCTGATACCAACTGTAACGACTCGGATTTCTAAGCCCAACAATAGTAAAAAAAAAATTTTATATATATATATTTAATACACCTGGTGCCGGTAATCAAAGAACTTGAATCCTTACATCATCAAAATACAACCCATACAATCAACAGTTCATTCAAAAGCGAATCTTACACAAACACATAATATTAGTGTTGCATGATTTGAAATTCATATTAAAAATATATATACATGGACATGAGTTTGCATTCTTATACTACTAATAGCCATCACAAAATTTTAAACAAAAAGGGTCTAATAAAAGTTATACATTCAGTACATTGATCCCTACAAAATACATTGTGAGTTCGAATGCATCTACTTAATTCTTTGCAAAAGTAGGTTCCCATGTATCGGGTAGCCTAGACATCTTGTTGGTGTGACGTCCCTGCAGCAGTACAAAACATTTAAGAGAAAACAAATACTTAATAATAATAATAATATTGGTAACTAACGGCCTAGCAATTAAATAAGCATTAACATTTATAATTTCTTCATGTATTTGATGTAACAATTAGTAGTACATATAGATACACAAGTTTTCAAATGCCATTCGCCGAAACTAGTCGTTTATTTGTCTCGGCTATCCATCCGGATTCCATAGCAATAGTTGCGTCACTGCCAATCCTAAAATCGGCAGCCGAAACTACATCGCTGCCGATCAAGGAATCGGCAGCGAAACTGGGTCGCTACCGAATTCTGTATCGGCAGCGAAGACTGCATCGCTGCTGATCCAAAATCGGCAGCGGAAACTGCGTCGCTGCCGATTTCTGTATCGGCAGCGAAAACTAGGTCGCTGCTGATTTCTGTATCGGCAGCGAATACTGTGTCGCTGCCGATCCAGAATCGGCAGCGGAACTGCGTCGCTGCCGATTTCTGTATCGGCAGCGGAAACTAGGTCGCTGCCGATTTCTGTATCGGCAGCGAATACTGTGTCGCTGCCGATCCAGAATCGGCAGCGGAACTGCGTCGCTGCCGATCCACAATCGGCAGCGAAATCATCCCTTTTTAACCCGGCCATCCATTCGGACGCCATTAGCCAAAGCTAATCATTCTTTGTCCCGGTCATCCGTTTGGATGCCATTAGCCGAAGCTAATCACTCTTTTATCCCGGCCATCCGTGTGGATGCCATTAGCGCCGAAGCTAATCACTCTTTTGTCCCGGCCATCCGTCTGGATGCCATTAGCCGAAGCTAATCACTCTTTTGTCCCGGCCATCCGTTTGGATGCCATTAGCTGAAGCTAATCACTCTTTTGTCCCGGCCATCCATTCGGATGCCATTAGCCGAAGCTAATCACTCTTTGTCTCGGCCATCCGTTTGGATGCCATTAGCCGAAGCTAATCACTCTTTTATCAACAATTAAGCGTTCGACAATTTAATATCGGTTCTAACAATATGGTAGTACTCAAGTTAAAATGTTCTAAGGATCAACGTATGAAAAAGAAAGGTGCAAGTCACCTACCTGTTCCACCTGTGGGTCGTTCCTGTCTTGATGATGGTCCAATCCCGACTGCACCACCTGAGACATCAATGGTCACAAATCAGCACAGTTGTATTTATTTTATTTTTGAATCACATTCATCATCACACTTATTTCAATAGTTCACATGTTCACATTAAAGTGTTCCCTATTTTACACCATCATATCATGAAATTGTTATTAGCATTTAAGTCATTCCTGCCTAGGAGGCTTATTGTAGGAATCGGCAGCGAGAACCGGTTCGCTGCGGGCTGCCCAATTCGGCAGCGAGAACTGGTTCGCTGCGGGCTGCCAGTTCGGCAGCGAGAACTGCACCGCTGTTGGCGCCACAGTTTCGCTGCACAACGCACAACTCGGCAGCGAATATCACTTCGCTGCAGGAGGTTCAGCTGCGGCAGCGAAACAGAATTTCGCTGCGCAACACACAACTCGGCAGCGAATATTAATTCGCTGCAGCATGTTCAGTTGCGGCAGCGAAACAGAATTTCGCTGCGCAACACACAACTCGGCAGCGAATATTAATTCGCTGCAGCAGGTTCAGTTGCGGCAGCGAAACAGAATTTCGCTGCGCAACACACAACTCGGCAGCGAATATTAATTCGCTGCAGCAGGTTCAGGTGCGGCAGCGAAACAGAATTTCGCTGCGCAACCCATAATCGGGAGCATCAATTTCAGCACAATCATCACAGTAGAACACCTTAATTCCAGCAACAAACATCACAGCAGAACACATTAATTCCAGCAACAACATCACATTAATTCCAGCAACAATCATCACAGCAGAACACATTAATTCCAGCAACAATCATCACAGCAGAACACATTAATTCCAGCAACAACATCACAGCAGAATACATTAATTCCAGCAACAATCATCACAGCAGAACACATTAATTCCCCCTAGTTAAAGCCGGCCCTCTACCATGATTTGTTAGATGTTCTGAAATTGACTTTATTTCACTTTTGTTTGCTTGTTCTCTTGGTTAATTTCAGCTTCCTTCACAGCTGGCTTAGGTCTTAGATCAATTCTTTTCTTAGGGTTTTTTTTTTCTTCTTTATTTTCGTTTTTTGATCTTACGGGGGAGAGGAAGAGAGTTTCATGACCCATACCTTCTGAATTTAACTAAGTTTGAGGAAGGTTTGACACTATTCAGCTGTTGGTTCTCCTTCTTCTTTTTTTTTTTCCGGCTCTCCTTTGCCTCTCCTCTATGCAGCTGCCCACTCCTCTCTCAAGGTCTCATCTCTCCCTCACAAGTTCACAAAGTAATCTCTACTGGTCTGATTTACGTTTCTGTTGTGAAAGGGAAAGGGAAGAACGGCATGCAGCTGCTGAATTTGGAAGGAGATGGGTCATTCTCTCTCCCCTCTTTGTATTTATACTACCCATCCAATGAAATGGGTTGTTTGGGGGTTGGTTTAGGTGTGTCCTTATCCTTGTTTGGTTTATCTAAAACCAGTTTTACCCCTCCCTCCCAGCTCTGCGTCACTGTTCATTGAGAAATCGGCAGCGAAAACTGCATCGCTGCCGATTTCTGCATCGGCAGCAAAAACTGTGTCGCTGCCGAAACTGTGTCGCTGCTGATTTCTGCATCGGCAGCAAAAACTGTGTCGCTGCCGAAACTGTGTCGCTGCCGATCCAGAATCGGCAGCGGAACTGCGTCGCTGCCGATTTCTGCATCAGCAGCGAAAACTGCATCCATCATCATCCCTCTCTCTCTCTATATATATATATATATATATATATATATATATATATATATATATATATATATATATATTCCTTTGGGTGTTTACATCATACATCTAGTAGAGGTATGTACAACCTTAGGGAAGATCATGACCTCTAAGCCAAGTTTGCATCTTTAGCCAGAAAGGTTGAGGCACTAGAATTAAAAAAGAGTGGTCAACTAAAATCTGTTCAAGACATTGCATGTCAAATCTGTGAAACCAACGAACATTCAACCAATGACTGTCCAACCTTGCCTTCTTTTAAAGAATGTCTCCATGAACAAGCCCATGCATTAAACAGTTTTCAAAGGCCCAATCGTAACCCATATTCGCAAACATATAACCCTGGTTGGAGAAATCATCCAAATTTCAGTTGGAAGAGTGAGAACAATAATGCTCAAACTTCACAGCCACCGTTTCAAGCACACCATAATTTCCAAAATTCTCATAGATATACACCTCCTTATGCTCCCCCTCCTAAAAGAAATCTTGAGGAAACATTGCATGCATTTATGGAAAAGCAAGAGGCAATTAACACTCAACTTGCTCAAAGCATGACAGATTTTAAAGATACTCTTACAAAATTGACATCTGCTCTCAGTTTCCAAGAGAAAGGTAAGTTTCCATCTCAACCACAACAAAATCCAAAGGGGCAATACAATGTGAATGCAAGTAGTTCTGGAAGCCAACACATGGATCAGGTTAAATCAGTCATCACTCTTCGTAGTGGTAAGGTTATTGAAAAACCTATTCTTGAACCTTGTGAGAATGATGATGAATCAATCTCTGAGGGTAAGGAAGGGGTTGAATCTGATCATTGCAAAGAAAAGACTGATTCTCCGCCAGCACTTCCATTTCCTCATGCCATGACCAAACAAAGGAAAGTCAATCACAACTCTGAAATCTTTGAAACTTTCAAACAGGTAAGGATCAATATACCTTTATTGGATGCTATCAAACAGGTTCCTTCTTATGCTAAATTTTTGAAAGATCTATGCACTGTGAAGAGAAAACTGAATGTGAAAAAGAAAGCCTTTTTAGCCGAACAAGTAATTGTCATTCTTCAGAACAATAATGCATTGAAATATAAAGACCCTGGTTGTCCTACAATTTCATGCTTTATTGGAGAACATAAAATTGAAAGAGCTTTACTTGATCTTGGAGCTAGTGTGAATTTACTTCCATATTCAGTTTTTCAAAGTCTCAATCTAGGTGAGTTAAAACCAACTTCTGTGACTCTTTTACTTGCCGATAGATCTGTAAAAGTGCCTAGAGGAATAGTTGAAGATGTGTTAGTACAAGTCGATAAATTCATTTATCCTGTGAATTTTATTGTCTTGGATACACAACCTGTTGAAGCATGTAATTCATTTCCTGTTATTTTAGGACGTCCATTTCTTGCAACTTCTAATGCATTGATTAATTGTAGGAATGGACTGATGAAGCTATCTTTTGGAAACATGACATTGGAGATGAATATTTTCAACATTTGCAAGCAACCTGGGGATGATAATGATTTACAGGAAGTGGACTTTACTGAAAAATTAGTTCATGATCAATTTCAAACCACTTCCAATGAAATTGAGATTGATGAATCTGATGATTTGTAAATGGTTTATTTTCAGGAAGAATCAAAGGCAAGTAATTGGAGACCACAAATTGAGGAATTGCCGCCACGATCAATTGAGCCAATACCTTCAAGTGTTCAACCACCAAAACCTGATTTGAAGTCGTTACCCCTCAATCTCAAATACTCATTTTTGGGAGAAAATGAAACTTTTCCGGTAATAATCTCTTCCAAACTTAATGCACAGCAAGAAGGTAAGTTATTACAAACTCTGAAAATGCACAAAAATGCATTAGGATGGACCATAGCTGACATAAAAGGAATTAGTCCTTTGATTTGCACTCACAGGATTTATTTGGAGGAAAATGTTAAACCCTCTAGAGAAATGCAACGAAGGCTTAATCCTAATATGAAAGAAGTAGTGAAAAATGAAGTCATTAAGCTTCTAGATAATGGAATCATTTATCCTATTTCTGACAGCAAATGGGTAAGTCCTACTCAAGTGGTACCTAAGAAGTCTGGAGTTACTGTGATAACAAATGAAAAAAATGAGTTAATTCCAACTAGGACTATTACTGGTTGGCGCATGCGCATTGATTATAGGAAACTTAATTCAATGACTAGAAAAGATCATTTTCCTTTACCTTTCATGGATCAAATTCTAGAAAGAGTTGCAGGTCATGAATTTTATTGTTTCCTAGATGGCTATTCAGGCTACAACCAAATTGAAATTGCATTAGAAGATCAAGAGAAAACTACTTTCACATGTCCATTTGGTACCTTTGCATATCGAAGAATGCCTTTCGGATTATGTAATGCACCAGCCACGTTTCAAAGATGCATGCTTAGTATATTCAGTGATATGGTTGAACGTTTTCTTGAGATTTTTATGGATGATTTTTCTGTTTTTGGTGATTCATTTGATGATTGTTTGACTAACTTAGAAAAGGTTTTGAGCAGGTGTGAAGAGAAGAATCTTGTACTGAATTGGGAAAAATGTCACTTTATGGTAACAGACGGCATTGTACTTGGTCACATTGTTTCATCAAAAGGAATTGAGGTTGACAAATCTAAAATCGAGTTAATTGCTAACTTGCCAACACCAAAATCTATTAAAGATGTTAGATCATTCTTAGGACATGCTGGTTTTTATAGAAGGTTCATCAAGGATTTTAGCGTAATATCTAAGCCCTTGAGTAACCTTCTAACAAAGGATAATATCTTTGAATGGACTGAACATTGTGAAGAAGCCTTTGTTAAACTTAAAAACCAGCTTACTTCTGCTCCAGTCATTCAACCTCCTGATTGGTCTTTACCTTTTGAAATAATGTGTGACGCTAGTGACTACGCCGTGGGTGTTGTCTTGGGACAGAGAAAAGATAAGAAACCTTATGTGATTTACTATGCAAGTAAAACTTTAAATAGTGCTCAAATGAATTACACCACCACTGAAAAAGAATTACTTGCAGTAGTATTTGCATGTGAAAAGTTCAGGTCTTATCTTGTTGGCTCACCTGTTGTTGTTTTTAGTGATCATGCAGCGTTGAAATATCTTCTTTCTAAGAAAGATTCTAAGGCTAGATTGGTGCGGTGGATTTTGTTACTTCAAGAATTTGATATCACAATCAAAGACAAGAAAGGCACCGAAAATGTTGTCGCCGATCATTTGTCAAGATTGACAACAAATTCAAAATCTGACATCACACCAATCGATGACTACTTTCCTGATGAATCTTTATTTTCTGTCTCTACGATGCCTTGGTTTGCTAATATTGTTAATTTTCTTGTTTCAGGACAATTGCCAGCTCATTGGAGTACCCAAGACAAAAGAAAGTTCTTGAATGAAGTGAAGAACTTTTATTGGGATGACCCTTATTTATTCAAATATTGTCCTGATCAAATATTTCAAAGATGCATTCCTGACAATGAGGTAAGTAGTGTCATTAAATTTTGTCATTCTGAGGCATGTGGGGGCCATTTCTCATCAAGAAAGACAACTGCAAAAATCTTACAATGCGGATTTTACTGGCCCACCATGTTCAAGGACTCACATGCATTCTGTAAGATATGTGAAAATTGTCAAAAGTTGGGATCTATTTCAAAACGTCACATGATGCCTTTAAATCATATTCTTGTCATTGAGATCTTTGACTGTTGGGGTATAGATTTCATGGGTCCATTTCCTTCATCATTTGGTTTCGTGTACATACTAGTCGCAATAGATTATGTTTCAAAATGGATAGAGGCAATTCCAAGTCAAAACAATGATCACAAAACAGTGATAAAATTCTTAAAAGAAAATATCTTAAGTCGATTTGGAATCCCTCGAGCCATGATAAGTGATGGTGGAACACATTTCTGCAACAAGCCATTTGAGTCTTTAATGAAGAAATATGGAATCACTCACAAAGTTGCCACCCCTTATCACCCTCAGACTAGTGGACAAGTAGAGCTTGCTAATAAGGAGATCAAACAAATCTTGGAGAAAACAGTGAACCCTAATAGGAAAGACTGGTCTTTAAGACTTAATGATGCACTTTGGGCTTATCGAACTGCTTATAAAACATCATTAGGTATGTCACCTTATAGACTAGTCTATGGAAAACCTTGTCACTTGCCTGTGGAACTTGAACATAAAGCTTATTGGGCTATTAAAGCTTTTAATTCAAACCTTGATGATGCTGGTCAACTGCGAAAATTACAAATAAATGAGCTCGAGGAAATAAGAAATGATGCATATGATAATTCAAGAATTCATAAAGCAAGAATCAAAGAGTTGCATGACAAGAAAATATTGAGAAAAACATTCAATGTTGGTCAAAAAGTCTTGCTTTATAATTCTCGACTCCATTTATTTCCTGGAAAACTAAGATCAAGATGGAGTGGTCCTTTCATTGTGAAACATGTGTATCCATATGGGGCCTGTGATATCGAGAATCCAAAGAATGACAATGTTTTCAAGGTAAATGGACATCGTTTGAAAGTCTACTTTGACAATTTTTCAGTTGAAAATGACTCTATTGAATTGAGTGATCCTGTATATAAAGATTGATTCGTTTTCTCACATTCTTTTGTGTTTTGTTAGTTTCTCTCACCACGGTCAAAAGGCGGATAACGGTACTCCGTGACTTCAGTCGGTTCTTTCAGTTTCCCATAATAACTGATATTTGTATATATTTGTGCAATTCTTTGCTCTTTCTCTCTTCTTTGAATCTCTTCAATTCTCATTTCAAAATGGACACCATTCTTGAAAAATTGAAAAAATACTTTCCCGCTCTGCCTCAGAATGCGATTACAAAAATTTACCGTGCTAGGTGTGCAAGATTGAAGTTGTTAATGAATCATGGAATTCCTGAAGATATTCGCTGGCTGATTGAAGCAAAGGTCCGATTATCAGGTGAGTCCTCCGATTCTTTCATTTCACACATGCCTGGAACAGGTAAAAGCACTTTTGCAAAGAAACGTCGTGCAAAACGACTGAAAGTCTGTCACCGATGTGCCAGATGGACTTGTAATGCAACATGTCGTTCTTTAGGAATGGTATCTATAAACCGTGAAGATAAAATACAATTCATTAAGGATGGCCTGAGTAAGGGGTTTTTAGATAATCTTTTGTTGACCCTTGAGACGCATCCTAGTGGAGATGTGCATCGTGCAATTCATGATTTATGGCCCCATTTTCATAAAGAACATGATAGACTTAGTCTTGGGAATCTGACTAAAAAAGACCCTGTTTGCCAGTTTTTAAGAAAACTGGATGGGAAGCCTATCCCCGACCCATAGAGGGCGTTTAAGCCGTTCTTGGACATAAAACCAAGGGAAGATGTGAGCCACAATCACAACTACCTGTACATACACATGCTTTTTCAAAATAAATAAATAAATAAATAAAGAGAGAGAGAGAGTGTGAGACTCCAGCTGGCCTACATATAGGTGGTATGATGGCATCTTCAATTTCTCATCTATAAAATCTTCTCTTCCTTCCCCTCATTTCTACTCATCCCTTACATTAGACAGATATAGAAGCGTGTAGAAATGGCAGGTTCCTCAAGTTGTCATATAAAAAATATTTGTGTTTTCGGTGAATCCAGTCCTGGGAAGGAAATAGCATTTTTAGAAACAGCAAATCATCTTGGTCAGGTCCTAGCTGAGAGAAAGATTCATTTAGTGTATGGGGGAGGCAGCCTTGGGTTAATGGGGGGTGTGGCAATAGCTGCATTTTTAGGAGGTAGTCAAGTTTTGGGGGTCGTCCCCGAAGCTTTAACAAAAGGGGACATCATTGGAAGAACAATTGGAGAGGAACTACAGGTCTCCACAATGTTTGATCGAATGAATACAATGTTTAACCATGCTGATGCCGTCATTGCCTTACCAGGTGGTCTGGGCACATTGGAAGAGATCTTTCATATTTCCTCTTGGGCCCAACTTCACATTCACCATAAACCTATAGGTTTGCTCAATGTTAATGGTTTTTATGATACTTTGTTGTCTTTTCTTGATCAAGCTGTGGAACAGGAATTTCTAACATCTTCGGCACGACAAATCATAATCTCTGCTGCTACTACTGAACAATTGATTGACAAACTACAATCTTTCACCCCTGTAATTGATCCTTCCATGAGTCGCATCAATTGGTCAACTACAGAAAGCCGTAAAAAGCTTAGATTGGATTTGAGCCTTCGTTTGTGAATCCTTGTGTCTTTTGGTTTTATTTCTAACATAGTATTTTGTTCTGTTATTTCTTATATTTGTTTAAGTGTGTTTCAGGTTTGTCAGTGTTCGTTGTTTCAGGTGATGTCTTCTATACTCTATCTTTCTACCTTAGGACATTGAGGACAATGTCTCGTTTTGGTTGGGGGGAGAGGGTAGTAGTAATTAAAAAAAAAAAAACTAACCAACTAACTGTTTTTGTTTTTAAAAACCATTGGGCAAAACTGTTATTACTAGGATGGTAGAGTAAGGGGGAATGACTCTTGAGACCCATCTTAGTAAACATTTTCTAATGGTTACTTGCAATATTCATAACAAGGCCTATTAGAATACTTCTTGAAATATTCAGGTTTACAAACTCTCGCATTGTTATTACTTAATTCTGCTCATATACTCATTTAACAAGTATTCGTAAACCTTCATTTTCACACACACACTTTAACATATGATTGTGGGTTGCACATTGGATTATTACATTATTTATGTTCTTTTGTTAAAGGTAACAACTAAGGGATAGGGATAGTCTATAATTTGCAAAAAATAAAAAAATAAAAAAAAAAGAAAAAGAAAAGAAAAAGAAAGAAAAAGAAAAAGAAAAAGAAAGAAAAAGAAAAAGAAAAAGATGATAATAAAAACGTAGATAAGTTTGATTTCGTAGCCTCCCTAACCTAAGCAATTAAGCCCGAAGGGGTGTTTTAACACCTAATACCCTAAAGTCAACTGACTTGGGAGCTATTGGCCCAAAGCTTGTTACATGGGTTAAGGAGAAAAGCTTAAGGGAATCAAACATTGCACTATCTACGTATTAGTATCTGCAACCCGAGTTACTAAGCTCGTAGGGGTGTCTCAACACCTAATGCCCTAAGATCAACTGGTCTGGGAGTCATTAGCCGAAAGCTCGTTACATGGGTTAAAGATGCATTGTGTTTTATGTTATATGTATAGATATTAAAAAAAAAAGTAAAATAAAATAAAATAATCCCAACCCAAGGAAGTTAACCTTAAACATTAGAAAAAAATATTGTTTTCTTCCAACAAAAGCCCCATCATCTATGTTTCATACATTGAGCACATAACAAGGAAGGTTTATTAATATTTTGTTTAAGAGGTATTGAGCAGATATATAAATTTAATGAGAGTTTGTTTATCTGGATAGATTAATGGAAGTTGAATGATGAATGCCTTGCTTTGTGGAATTTGCAAATTGTTTTTCTATGTTAACGCTTTAATTACTAGGGACTAGTAATAAGCTGGTTGGGGGGTGTGATTAGTACTTAAAAGTGCATTTTTATCAAGGTTTTATATCATCATTTTGCACTTGAAGTATCAATAACTCCTTAACTAAAGCGTGTTTTATAATAACATATCTAATTATATAAGATACCTTTAATTTATGGTAAATGTTCATCTTAAATGCAGGCCTATCACATAAATGAAAGAATTGATTGATGAGTTGAAGTACTGAAATTGAAAGGACAAAAAGATGGCCAAAGAGATACTGGTGCAGTCCAAACTGGAACACAGTTCGGTAATTGGGTCATATCTGGAGCTGTAGATCTTGGATTTAGGTCCATTTTATATGGATGGAAAGCTAAGACATAGGCCTACAACTTTCATGTGGAGCCTAAGATTTAACAAGGCCGTTTTCAAGTCCAAATTGTAGCAACAAAGAAGAAGTCCAAATCTGTCCTGCAGCCCAGACACTGTTCAATGTTCAGCCCATATCTCGAGTTCTAGAAGTCCAAATGATCTCAAATTTTTACCCTGGAAATATGAGACAATTTCCTAGAACTTTCATGATTCAAGTTTGTTCAAATTATGACGTCATCAATGATGTTTTTGGCAGACAAGAAGATAAGAATTGTCACCAAGTCAAGATGTGGCCACCCACTCATCAATTAGTCAACAAATCAATAGTTCCGAATTTTGGCCTATAAAAGGAGGCATTTGCCATGTATTTAGGCATCTTGGTGTTCAGATCAAGATCATGCTCTTGTTTTCTCTCTTTATATTTTGTAATGCTTAAGTTTTGCTTATATTAATCTCTTGCTTATGCTTTTCATTTCCTTTCCTTGTTTATTTATGTTTCTTTCTTTTATTATGTCTAGCTAAGTTAATTATGTCAAGGTGAAAAGGTTACACTAATGGTGTAAGGATAAGTATAATATAAACTCAACATGAACTTTAATGTTGGATATTAACATGCTTTATATTTGTTATCTTATTCACTTTTAATACTTTGCTTGTTAAATGGTTAATCTAGATTTATGTTGTATAACACTTGGTACAACAAATACTTGGCACTTTCATAGCCCATACTGTATGGTATAACCGACACTTGAGCTATGAAAGGAACTTGATTTGTTGTTAACATAAGTTATAATCATGAATGCCTGACAACATTTACAAGTATTAGCATTATTCGAATAAGATAACTAATGTAATCATGTTAACAATTTATAATCTGATTGGAACCTCCTTTATGTGTGGTTTTCAATTGAATAATAAGAGTTTATACTATACTTGTTTGAAGTACCATTAGTGGATCCTCTAACCTTGACATTTGTTGTTATCATTGTTTAATCCTTACGTTAATCTTTCATCTCAAAGTTCTCATCAACTTCTTCCTCTTCTTCTTCACTATTATTATTATCACTATTATTATTATTATTATTATTATTGTTACTATTGTTACTATTGTTGTAGTATTATTGTTGCTTATAATTTATACAAGTAACCTCCCTGTGGTTCGACCCCGGTCTTGCCGGGTTATTTATTACTTCGACACTCCTGCACTTAGGAAAAGACATCAATCTTTTGGTCGTGTCAGGATGGAAATCTTTCCTTCCTATTATGCAACTAAACCCAATCACCAGGTTCAGAAACCACACACATCTGACCTTTGTTAGCTTTAGATTCATTTTGTTCATTTTTTCTTTTTATGTGTTATCAAACACTCATAAAGTTTCTTCATCATTTCTATACCTTTTGCACTAACAACATAGCTAAGAAAAATAACTTTATCTATGCAAAAAGTATAATTATTTAAATTGGCATACAATTTTTCATTTCTCAAAACTTTATCCTTGCAAAAAGTATAATTTTTTAAATTGGTATACAATTTTTCATTTCTCAAAACATTAAGCACAAAACACAAATGGTTAACATGCTTATTTAAGCTTTTATTGTAAACCAATATATCAACTTTATCAATGCAAAAAGTATAATTATTTAAATTATTATACAATTTTTCATTTCTCAAAACATTAAGCACAAAACACAAATGGTTAACATGCTTATTTAAGCTTTTATTGTAAACCAATATATCATCAAAATAGACTATCATATACCTACTTGCATATAAATGCACACAATTCATGATTCACCAATCTTATAAATGTACTTGGTGCATTGGTAAGATCAAATGACATAACTAACCATTCATACAAACCAAACTTAGTTTTAAAAGCAATTTTCCATTCATCATTTGTTTTCATTCTAATTTGATGATATCCAGTTTTCAAATCAATCTTTGTAAAAACATATGAACCATGCAATTCATCTAATATGACACGTATCCTAAGAATAAAAAATCTATACTTTATCGTAATGTTGTTGATAGCTTGATAATCAACACACATCCTTCAATATCAATCCTTTTATAGCATAAGTAATATTGAACTGCACATGGACTCATGCTTTTCTTTATGTACCCTTTAGCCACTGGCTCCTCAACTTGCCTTTGATGCTCATTTGTCTTCTTAGGAATTACTTATATAGGCTAGATGATTAGGAATCACAACTCTAGGTACAAGATCAATTTAATATTTTATTCCTTTTACGTCAAATCATTAGGAACATCTTCGAGAAACACATCTTTGAATTCTTAAAATAAATAAACAACAACATTAGGAAAAGAAGGATTAAGATTGTTGGTATTAAAACATTTCTCTTTGTAAACAAAAGTACAAACATATGATGGTTAGTATAAAAAAGCTCTCTTAATCGCACTATCTTTTACATAAAAACTCATTTGTCTCCTTGTTTTTCCCTTAACACTCCATTTTCTCTTCTTCTTATCTTTTTCTTTTGTCATTGCCAACTCTCCATTTTTTGCTCTCTTGGTTGAATCTAACTTTTCTCTCCTCTTAATATAATTTGATTTTTCTCTCCTCTCAAAGTTTTTGGTCAAAACACCATTTTCACTCCCTTCAGCCTTACTCTCTCTTTTCAATGTCAATTGATCCTCATAAACTTGTTTTAATGATAACGATACGAAGGTGGTAGATTTTCCATCTTTATAAATGAATACTTATTCTTAAACTTATCATGTACAACCTTTTTATCAAACTATTATGGTCTCCCCAAGAATAAATATATTGTATGCATAAGAATAACATCACACAAAACCATATCATTATACCTCCCACTAAAAAATAAGACCAAAATATGTTTATTCACCTTTACTCCCCCCACACTCATTCAACCACTATAACTTATATGGCTTATGATGCTTTATAGTAGGTAACTTTGACTTTCGCATAAGAGTAGTACTAGTTACATTAGCACAAATCCCTCCATATATAATCATATTATATACCATATTACTGATGTTGCATCTTGTATGGAAAATATCATCTTTTTATTGCTCTATATTATCTTTTTTTTACCTAAACACTTAGTGAACGCCTAACCATAAGTGATTCATGCTCAACCGGATTCTTTACCTCATCATCACTAGTATCCTAAAGTGGTGACTTTTTCTCTTCATCGCTATCACTTTTGGTTTCCACCTCCCAATAGACATGTAAGATCATAGTTTTTTTATATTGAAAAGTTGTGTGACATGATATGAATCTCTTGATCACATGATCAAGTAATGCACAACAAAGATGATTCAACTCCTGAAAAGCTAAAAAATCAGGTTTGATAGGAGTGTGAGACAATGAAAACCTGTCCCAAGGTACCAACACTATTGGAATAAGAAACCCTTACCCAACGAATATCAATTCACGAATGAGAAGTATAATGAAGATGCCACAAGGTTAGTTATACCTTGATAAGTCAATCGTTCTTTTTCCTAGTAAACAAAGTGTGTTGTATTACGTAAAACACAAGTTTATTTCATAAATCCGAAAACAAGATGTCACATCCTTGTAGGAAAAGGATCTTTCCTAAATAGAAAGTCTACAAGTCAAAAGGAAGTACATAACAAAATTTATACATCATATTTTGATGTATATCATAAAGCCTTCACCAAATTTGATTGACCTTAAATTTACCCTAATATAGAACAATATTCCAAGAAACTCTAGGTAAATTTTCAACCCGATCCAACGATCAGATTGAGAATTATAAATTGTTGCTATAAAACTGGACAATAGACAATTACGCTAGAATCTGAATATTATTCTCTAATCCTTTTTTAGATCATATCATTCCCTCTCTCTTCAAGATGATTCGTCCTAGAATCACCAATAGGTATAATAGATGTTTCATAAGCCTCTTGTTTAAGCCATCAGAGCTTTTTTCTTGCCAACACTTACCTTCAACAATTTTGTATAAAAGTAGTAGCTCTTATCTTTCATCTTTCATCCTTTCGATGTCGTTGCTCTTCTCTCTCTAAAGCTTGTCATTCATAGAATAATGCGTTTAATTTATCAAATTCATTCATTAAAACTCAAAACTTTCGGGATAGATCTTTGCATTCTTCATCAAAAACACCAACCTGTTTGTTCCTCTCCCTTTGATACCACCTCTCTTTTAGATATCTCCCCTTCATTGTAATACTCCCTTTGTATTTTTTTCTTAGTCTAAGTTTTCAAACTAGATAGAAAATAAAAAATCCAACCAATCCTTTTTTATATATATAACAGACCCTAAAATAAATGTTAATTATAATAAAGAAAGTAAGAAGATATTGAGGACTAGAGTAAACTAACTTGAAACAAAAGAAAGGATAGAAACAAGTGGATTTAATGTAGAACAACATTAAAAAAAATCAGAGCTTTTTTTAGATGTTTCATAACCCTCTTGTCTAAGCCATCAGAGCTTTTTCTTGCAAACACTTACCTCCAACAATTTTGTATAAAGTAGTAGCTCTTATCTTTTATCTTTCATACTTTCGATGTCGTTGCTCTTCTCTCTCTAAAGCTTGTCATTCATAGAATAGGGCGTTTAATTTATCAAATTCATTTATTAAAACCCAAAACTTTCGGGATAGATCTTTGCATTCTTTGTAAAAAACACTAACCTGTTTGTTCCTCTCCCTTTGATACAACCTCTCTTTTAGATACCTCATCTTCATTGTAATACTCCCTTTGTATTTTTTTTTCTTACTCTAAGTTTTCAAACTACATAAAAAATAAAAAATCCAACCAATCCTCTTTTTTTTTTTATAACAGACCCTAAAATAAATGTTAATTATAATAAAGAAAGTAAGAAGATACACTGAGGACTAGAGAAAACTAACTTGAAACAAAAAGAAGGATAGAAACAAGTAAATTTAATGTAGAACAAGATTAAAAAAAATCAGAGCTTTTTTTATATGTTTCATAACCCTCTTGTTTAAGCCATCGAAGCCTTTTTCTTACCAACACATAAATCCAATAATTTTGTATAAAAGTAGTAGCTCTTATCTTTCATCTTTCATCCTTTCGATGTCATTGCTCTTCTCTCTCTAAAGCATGTCATTCATAGAATAGTGTATTTAGTTTATCAAATTCATTCATTAAAACCAAAAACTTTCGGGATAGATCTTTGCATTCTTCATAAAAAACATTAACCTGTTTGCTCCACTCCCTTTAATACCACCTTTCTTTTAAATACCTCCTCTTCATAGTAATACTCCCTTTGCATTTTTTTCTTACTCTAAGTTTTCAAACTAGATAGAAAATAAAATATCCAACCAATCCTCTTTTTTTTATAACAGACCCTAAAATAAATGTTAATTATAATAAAGAAAGTAAAAAGACACTAAGGACTAGAGAAAACTAACTTGAAACAAAAAGAATGAGAGAAACAAGTAGATTTAATGTAGAACAAGATTAAAAAAAAATCAAAGTTTTTTTTAGATGTTTCATAACCCTCTTGTTTAAACCATCAGAGCTTTTTTCTTGCCAACACTTACCTTCAACAATTTTGTATAAAAGTAATAGCTCTTATCTTTCATCTTTCATCTTTTTGATGTTGTTGCTCTTCTCTCTCTAAAGCTTGTCATTCTTATAATAGTGCGTTTAATTTCTCAAATTTATTCATTAAAACCCAAAACTTTCAGGATAGATCTTTGCATTCTTCATAAAAAACACCAACCTGTTTGTTCTTCTCCCTTTGATACCACCTCTCTTTTAGATACCCCCTCTTCATTGTAATACTCCCTTTGTATTTTTTTTCTTACTCTAAGTTTTCAAACTAGATAAAAAATAAAAAAATCCAACCATTCCTCTTTTTTTTTTTATAACAGACCTTAAAATAAATGTTAATTATAATAAAGAAAGTAAGAAGACATTGAGGACTAGAAGAAACAAACTTGAAACAAAAAGAAGGATAGAAACAAGTACGTAGAACAAGATAAAAAAAAAATGAAATTAACAGAAAGATATAACTTGATTAATGGAGTCAAGTTCTGATACCAAATGATGTGAACCTCTTGATCACGTGGTCAAGCAACTCATAACGATGATACAACTCCTGAAAAGCAAAAAAAAAATCAGGTTTGATAGGAATGTGAGACAATGGAAACCTGTCCCAAGGCACCACCACCCACTGAATACCAATTCGCGAATGAGAAGTGATTAGTACTTAAAAGTGTATTTTTATCAAGGTTTTATATCATCATTTTGCACTTGAAGTATCAATAACTCCTTAACTAAAGCATGTTTTATAATAAATAGTTTGATAATATAAGATACATTTAATTTATGGTAAATGTTTATTTTAAATGCAGGCCTATCAAATAAATTAAAGGATCGATTGATGAGTTTAACTACTGAAATTGAGAAGACAAAGAGAGGGCTAAGCTTAGAAAAGAAATGCTGGTTGAATTCAAATTAAAACACCATTTGGTTATTGGATCATAACTTGAGCTATAGAACTTGGATTTAGGTATGGTTTATATGGATAGAAAGCTAAGACATATGCCTAAAACTTTCATGAAGAGTCTAAGATTCAAAAGGACCGTTTTCAAGTTCAAATTATAGTAACAACAGAGAAGTTGGAATATGTCCTGCAGCCCAAATACTGTTCAGTGTTCAGCCCATTTCTCGAGTTCTAGAAGTGCAAATGACCTCATTCTTGTTTTGTTAGAAAGATGAGACAATTTCCCAGAACTATCATGAAGACTATCTGTTCAAATTTTGATGTTACCAATGACATTGTTTGCAGACAAGAAGATAAGGATTGTTACAAAGTCAAGAGGTGACCACCCACTCAACAATTAGTCATCAAATCAATAGTTCTGAATTTTGGCCTATAAAAGGAAGCATTTGCCATGCATTTAGGCATCTTGGTTTTCAAATCAAGATCATGCTCTTTATTTCTTTCTTTATATTTTTGGAATGTTGAAGTTTTATTTCATGTTATCTTTTCCTTAATCTTTTGTTTATGCTTTTCATTTCCTTTACTATACTTATGTTCTTATGTTGTTTATTTATGTCTCTCTTCTTCATCATATTTAGCTAAGTTTATTATATCAAGGTGAAAATGTTTCACTAATGGTGTTAGAATAGGTATAATATAAACTCAACATGGACTTCAATGTTTACATCCAAGAAAGTTTGTTATTAACATGTCTTATCTTTTTATCTTACTAATTCTTAATACCTTACTTGTTAAATGGTTAATCTAGATTTGTGTTATATAACACTTGGTACAATAAATGTTTGATCTTGCATGGCCAACTGTATGGTATAACCGACACCTATGCTATGAAAGGAACTTGATTTGTTGTTAACATAAGTTAACATCATGAATTCATCACAATATTTAAAAGTATGGTGTTACTAAAATAAGATAATTAATATGATCATGTTAAAAATTTATAATGAACTATTAAGGATAAATTATCCGATTGAAACCTTCTTTTTCTGTAGTTTCCAATTGAGTAATAAAAAGAGTTTATATTATATTTACTTCTAATACCATTAGTGGATCCTCTAACCTTGACAACTGTTTTTATCATTGTTTAATCCTCACATTAATCTCACATCTCAAATATCTCTTAGTTAAATTATATATATTATTTATAATTTATATAGTTCACATTCCTGTGGTTTGACCTCGGTCTTGCCGAGTTATTTATTACCTTGACACTCCTACACTTGGAATAAGACATCAATCTTTTGTTCGTGTCAAGAGGTATAATAAAGAAGCAAGAAGGTCAATTGTACCTTGATAAATCAATTTGTTCTTTGTTCAACAAAAAAAAACATGTTGCATCATGCAAAACACAAGTTTATTTTACAAATTTCAAAACAAGATGTCATATCCTTGTAGGAAAACGATCATTGCTAAATAGTAAGTTCACAAGTCAAAAGAAATTAAATAACAAGATGTATACATCTTGTTCTGATGTATATCACAAGGCCTTCCTGAAATCCGATTGACCTAAAATTTACCTTAACATAGAACAATATTCTGGGAAACTCTAGGTAAATTTTCAACTATATCTAACGATCGGATTGAGAATTATAATTGTTGCTGTAAAACTAAAAATAGGCATAATTACACTAGAATATGAATTTTCTTATTCAACCTTTTCTTGGATCATATCATTTACCTCTCTCTTTAAGATGATTTGTCCTCGAATCACCAATAGATATAATGGATGTTTCATAAGCCTCTTGTTTAAGCCTTCGGAGCTCTTTTCTTGCCAACATTTACCTTCAATTGTATGAAAGTAGCAAATCTTATGTTTCATCTTTCATCCTTTTAGAATCGTTTCTCCTCTCTCCCTCTCTTTCTAAAGCTTGTCATTCATAGAATAGTCCGTTTATCTTATCAAATTCATTCATTAAAACCTTAAAAGTTTGAGATAGAATTTTTTATTCTTCATCAAAAAACCAATTTAGTTGTTCCTCTCCCTTTGATACCACCTCTTCTTTTTCCTTTGCCATAATACCTCATCAGAATACATCTGATCTTGATTGTAATACTCTTTTGCATTATTATTTTTACTCTAAGTTTTCAAATTGGACATAATACAAAAAATCCGAGCAATCCTCTTTTTTATAACAGACCTTAAAACATATGCTAATGACAGTAAAGAAAGTAAGAAGACACTGGGGGACTAGAGAAACTGACTTGAAACAAAAACAATGATAGAAATAAGTAGATTTGATGTAGAATAAGAGAAATAAATTAAATTAAAAAAAGGATATAACCTAATTAATGGAGCAAAGCTCGGATACCAAATGATGCGAACCTCTTGATTACGTGGTCAAGCAACCTACAACGAAGATGCTACAACTCCTGCAAAGTAAAGAAATTAGGTTTGATAGGAGTGTGATATAATGAAAATTTGTCTTAAGGTACTAGCACTATTGAAATAAGAAACCTCTGCTCAACAAATACTAATTTGCAAACGAGAAGTATAATGAAGACAACACAAGGTCAGTTATACCTTGATAAGTCAATTCGTTCTTTGTCCTAATAAAAAAACATGTTGCATCATGCAAAACATAAGTTTATTTCATAAATATCAAAACAAGATACCTTATCCTTATAGGAAAATGATCTTTGCCGAATAAAAAGTCCACAAATCAAAAGAAAATAAATAATAAAATTTATACATCCTGTTCTGATGTATATTGCAAAGCCTTCTTGAAATCTGACTGATCTAAAATTTACCCCAACATAGAAAAATATTCTGGAAAACTCTGTGTAAATTTTGAACCCGATCCAATGGTTGGATTGAGAATTATGATTGTTACCGTAAAACTAGACAGTAGGCACAATTATGCTAGAATCCAAATTTCCTTGTTCAACCATTCCTTGGATCGTATCATGACCTATTCCCAATGAATAAAAAATATTTAATATCATAATTACAAGGTTGTTGAGAATTAGATTTACCTTTACTATCGATGAAGACTTATTTCTTAAGCTTAGTTATCTCAGTTTTATTACTCATAATTGGCTTAGTTTGGACAGTCTTATCCTTTTTCCAAGTTATCAACATTTAACATGTTTACACTTCTAATAACCCACATCTCCTAACTCAATTCTAACCTAATCATCCTGAGTCTCAATCCCACAAACATCATCATACACATCAACCACAATATTTATGATATACATTATATAACAAATATCATTATGGATGGATAAAAATATAAATACGCATACATGAAACATAGTTATATGAACTACAAAGTAAGTTCATTTAATCAAGTTTAAACATTAATTATACAAATTAAGTTATACAAACATTTCCATGTTTACAAAAAATACAAGGATATACTCCCTAGAACCTAGATTACAAGAAGTGAACATAAGCTAGGATCTACTCTTGTCATGCATGCGATGGTCCTGAAACAAAATATATATTATTGGAAACATGAATATCACAATAAATATAAAAACACAAATATCTAACAATTTAAAAAGGGCAACATGCATCATATTTTGGTCACTTCTTCCTTCTGGTTTTCATTAGAATCTCTTTCTTGTTCAACTACTAAAAACCGTTTCCCGTCCCATTATCAACCTCCATTCCAAATTTTACAAGATTAATCATGATTATTTCTGCTTAACACATTACCAATACCAATTTCACTAGTATCATCATCATCATGTCGTAGGAGTCGATGTAAGGTGATTCTCTTATCTGGAATCCTAACATATATTAAATGTATGATAGCCAATACATGTTGATCCCCTGACCTAGGATCCTAACATATATTAAATGTATGTTAGTTAACGCCCCAAATCACACTTCTCATATTTTCTTTGTCAACGATAATTTCATTACTTGACAATTCACACAACCTTTCACCTTGAATACACAAACATTCAGAATACTATCCAAAATATCAACATCATTATGCAAACTTTCCTCCTTTCACCTAATATCCAACATTTGGTAATTCACATTTCGTATCGGTAACATATTAAATCATGAAATTTAACTAGACAGTATAGGTGTGATCCACCTACCTACATTAGAAGCTCTACTTGTGCTCCCCTGCTGCTGTTGTTGCACCACGCTTGTGGTCCCTCCTGCAAATCACAGGTTTATCTCATAAATTTTTTTCACTCAAGGATACGTTTTACAATAACCATATCAACAACTAATAAGTCTTTCTTTCAGTCATTTTTTTATATTTAATGTTTTTCTCATTACACCCATTAATATTGTCATTCTTTGTCCAACCATAGTTATCATTTTTCTCTTTATATTTTAATTGTTAATGTTTAAATCTCGAACTATTACTGTCCAACTGTACTATCTAGACATTGGATTGTTATTGTCCAACTGTTATTGTATTGACATTGAATTGTTATTGTTCGACCTCTCCTCAGATTTTTAACTATATCTAGAGTTATAGAACTCTGTTTCAAGCGAGATTGGTCTCGTTGGAAAGCTAAGACACGAGGCTATAAGTTTTCTGAGGGAAGGAGAACCCATTTCTGACCCTAAGACAGTCAAAATGGTTCATCAACGAACATTAGATTGTTACAGTCCAACAGTTACTGTCTTGACATCGAACTGTTATTGTCCGACCTCTCTTCAGATTTTTAACTATATCTAGAGTTATAGAACTCTATTTCAAACGAGATTGATCTCGTTGGAAAGCTAAGCCAATAGGCTACAAGTTCTCTTAAGGAAGGAGAACCCAGTTCTGCCCCCAAGATAGTCAAAATGGCTCATCAACGAACATTGGACTATTACTGTCCAACTGTTACTGTCTTGACATTGAACCGTTACTGTCCAATGTCTCCTCACATTTTTAACTATATCTAGAGTTATAGAACTCCATTTCAAGCGAAATTGGTCTTGTTGGAAAGTTAAGACACGAGGCTACAAGTTCTCTAAAAGAAGGAGAACCCAAATTTGCCCCTAAAACAGTCAAAATTGCTCATCAACAAACCAGACCTACTACCCTATAGGGTCTGTCATGACCCAGTCTCGGTTGGTGATCCATAGCTGAGTTCTATAACTCTAAATTGAGCAAGATCAATTTTCTTGTTAGTAAACATCCAAAACTACAATTTCTATGAAGGAACCTGATCCTAATACCTTCATCCGCCTACCTAAAATCTCTCTGAAAGTCAAGAGACAAAATTGTCCAAGTTCGTCAACCTTTTCATTTACACACAACATATGAAGTTATTTAATTTAACAACTAATACTTTTTCCTCAATTCAAGTCTAAGAACCCTAATCTATAATTCAATATCCAGGCATCAATTCATAATTGACTTTGAAACGACTCATAAAACCATGTTTAGAACACCTTACCCAGTAAGAAATCAAGGTTTTAATCTTCAACTCCCTTCTTTTCTTTCTAATGACAGTTTGCCCTCCCCTTTTCTCTTCTTGTTCAAATTTTCTTGTTAATCCCTTGTCCACAAGTGTTTATTCTACCTATAACCCTTGAGCTTAGATAGGTTCTTGAAATTTTGGTGTTTTCTCTTGATTTGCAAAAATGAATATAAAAACTCCCTCTTTTCTTTCCTTACGGTTGCTGCAAATTCTTGGTAAGAAGAGGGCTATTTATGCTCTATAATTATTCTTATTTGCATTTAGGCCCCATTTTCTTTAAGTGTATTATTTTCCTCCCCGCATCTTTTTTTCTTCTTATAATTAAGTTATACCTCTTTTAATTTCTTATAATTTCACTCCACAATTTTTAGTTTAGTTTATTTCCTTTAATTTAATCTAGCCTTGATTTTTCCGGGGTTTTACAATAATACTATATAAGATCAATAAACTTCGAACATCAACATCACAAACTTAAAATAAAAAAAGCAATCATAAAATCTTGTATTAACTATATAAAGTTGATGTTGTCATCATCATTACGACTTCATAATAAAGAGAATAATATTAAACCATAATAGTTATATGATTTATTTAGTATAATACTTCAAGGCAATCAAAATAACATAAACATGGAAATCCTAAAGCTAAACATCAAGTCAAGTCAGTTAATTTTATGGAGCATATGATGAACCTGACAAAAAAATAAAACATACTAAGTGATAAGGATGATAGATATATTTTATAACATAATATTAATCATTCATATTCCACAATGATATTTTCTTACATATAAGTAGCCTTAAGCATAAAGGTCTCTACTCCGAAACCCTATTTTTTTATCACCCTGTAGTGGTCTAATAACATAACCACCAAGTAATCATTATTCATACACATCTATGCTGAAGATGTATACTCAACATCTTCTTGGTCTCCTCTCATGTGGCTGACTATTATTCAATAACATTTTATATCCAAACCTATGGCTAGTATAAGAAAATTAAAATCAAACTCCCATTCATTATGGTCGACCTGTAGTAACCATTTAGAGTCTCACTCTTGTGCCTGACTCCTATGCATAAAATACACATCTAATATGTCTTTCTATGAACCTTAATCTTAGCATCACTCATGTGGCTACCTTCCATGAATACAACCCATACATACTTATATTTTTACAACCTGTTTACAAGCTAAGCCCTTCTTTGTGGTTAGCTTCCACATAATATTTCATTAAATATGACCATTATCAAATATCAATCCCAGCCCTTCTCATGCGGCCTGCTATTATACCATAACATAATTCTCAAGATATATATCACAATAAGATTTCATCAGTCTTTTACCAATGTGTTACTACATAACATGTAACTTATCATCAATGTACTACTTAAAAAATTAAAAAATGTATATTTTATTGAAACACTAAAAGGATGAGGTTACAGGCACCTACATTTCCCTCTCACTGGTTATGTCGTATTTGCTTGGGGTCCCACAACCAATGCCTCTCCTTACCAAGTAGTCTTAAAATCAATGAAGTCCTTCTTGACTAATTTCTTGATAATGCCTCTCGTTACCAAGTAGTCTTGAAATCAATAAATTACTTCTTGAGTAATTTCTTGATTAATTTCTCTTCTTCCTTAATTTTTCAAGCTTTTCTTTAATTTCCTTGAATTCCCTTTTGCTTTTCTTGAATTCTTGCTTTAATAATGTCTCTTATTGCTAAACCCCCTCTAATGTTATTTTAATTATCCTATTTTGATGTGCTCTCTCCCAGGATTAAAAGTTATAGAAGAGATCTCCCTTCCCTTCTCTCTTATATTTGAAGTGACAGTTCCTCTCTTCTCCCAAGAGATGCTGTTAATTCCCTTTTTTATTTTATTTTTTTATTTTTTTATTAACCCTTTTCTTAAATTCATTTTACTCCTTATTCTAATTTGTAATTCTCATTTTCAACCCTAATCCCCTATTTCCTTAACAATTTTGGTCTCTTTTTTAAAAACATTTTCGACTTTTCAAAGTAAACACTATTTATATTAAAAATATTCCTCTTATAATTAAAGCTTGGGGTTTTATATTCTAGCTCTATATAGTGTTGTAACTCTTCAACAATCGTTATCTTACAATTCAAACCATTTAAGAATTAGCCATGATAGTTTCTCTATCCTATTTTACATTCGCCTGAATCACAGCTACCTCCATCTCTTTATGGTAGTCCTCTATACTTTTTTATAACCTTTAGTTAATCTTTGCAATTTTTTATACAAATCCTGATAATAGTGACTAGGAACAAATCTCTTTCTCTTGATCGCTTTTATCTAATCCTAAGTATTAATAAACCTCTCATGATTCCTTCTTTTACTCAAAATAAGTCAATCTAACCAAATAATAACATAATGAATAAATTCAATCACAGTTAATTTTACTTTTTTATCCTCCAAATAGTTATAATAATAAAAATCATCTTCACTTTCTTTTTCTACTCTAAGTAAGCTTTTGGATTATTTCTCCCTTGGAAACTACGAATCTTCATCTTAATAATCCCAAGATTTCTGTTAAGCCATCATGAAACTCAATATCTCTATTAAATACTCTACGGTCAAAATCCCTATAATGCCAAAATCTCTTATCACCAAAAGTACCAGGTTGTCGAATTCTACCTCTTTAGTCAAATAAGGTCTAATCAAATTAATCCAAATTGTCATCCTCGTTCTCACTAACAAACCCATCTATAGGTGTGGTAGTACGTGTTTCTAGCCTTTTAGGATGGCTACTCTCGCAAACTATAAATCATGACATCGTGTCTATCCATTTGATCCTTTACTTTTTCAAACAACACATTTATCTTCTCAAACTATTGTTGCATGGCTTGTAAAACATAGAAAGTGTTCTCCTTGTCCTCTTTAAATGATGACTCACCTTTGGAAGACATAGTCAAATCTAAAACAATAAGTTAGTAAATAATCATCACTCACTCTTTTAGTGTTTATTCTCAAAGATGAGTCACTTCACTTGTATTTTGCTCATAATTTGGTTGTTCATGATATTATTCTCACACATTTTACCCTTTACCTTCCTAAGTTACCCTTTTCAGTTCCTTAAGAAAATAAAAAAAAAATAGTATTATAACATTCAACCAATGGATTCAAAAAGATAAAACAATCAAGAAACAAATAAGGAAACTAGGAATAAGAAAAAATCAACAAACAAATTTGAATCAATTCCAAAAACCAAATTTAATTTAGAATCAAACCAAACAAATTGATTGACAATTGAAAAGAACTCAAGAACCTAAAATCAATATAGACTCAATCAACCAAAATAAACTTGGCACTTTGAATTCAAACCGATCTCAAATCCACAATCCTAACAAGAAATTGTTTTCAATAACCTATGATTTATTATTTCTATTTTTGTTTATATATATTTCAGCAGAATACTAGTTTGCTAGATAATTTGTTTTTTACTAATGAAACCACAAATTAGAAATTTAAGATGAAGTCAAAACCAAAAACACAAAAAAAAAGTACATGGTCAAAATCAAGAACTCAAAGAAAGTTTAAAGTTGAAACAAGAACGCAAAGAAAACAAGAAATTAGGATAAAGCCAAAATCAAAAACACCAAGAAAACTAGGGTTTGACAATTTTGAGAGAAAATCAAAACTAACAAAAAACAAGACTCAAAACATGAATAATACTAAATTTAAAGATAGATAGAAAAAACTTGATTTTAGATTCAAGCTTTAATACCAAAAGATGCAAAAATAAAGGATAATAACCCTGAAACTCATAGTCAAAATTAAACACAACCAAAGAAAACTAAAATCAAGTTTAAAAGAACATGACCCAATGATTACTTAAATCAAAGAACCATAGTTATTAGATGAAAACCCTAATCCGTTGATTATAACAAACCAATAACCGAAGTTATAAAGGTTGAGAACCATAAAAAAGAATATTTGATAAGTTTTGAATAGTTCAATGAAAAACCAAGAATAAAAGAAATCCTATCTAATATTATTTCTGAATATCAATGGCGTACCCTAACTTACAAAACAAAGAAAATATTTATAGCTCAACAAAATAAATGATTAGTACTTAAAAGTGTATTTTTTTCAAGGATTTATATGATCATTTTGCACTTGAAGTATCGATAACTCCTCAACTAAAGCATGTTTTATAATAACAAGTCTGATACTATAAGATACATTTAATTTATAGTAAATGTTCATCTTAAATGCAAGCCTATCACATAAATCAAAAGATTGATTGATGAGTTTAACTACTGAAATTAAGAAGACAAAGAGAGGGGCAAGCTTAGAAAAGAGATGTTGGTTCAGTCCAAACTAGAACACTATTTGGTTATTGGATCATACCTAGAGCTGTAGAACTTGGATTTAGGTTTGGTCTATATGGATGGAAAGCTAAGACATAGGCCTAAAACTTTCATGAGGAGTCCAAGATTCAAAAAGGTCGTCTTCAAGTTCAAATTGTAGCAACAACGGAGAAGTCAGAATCTGAACATTGCAAAGAAAAGACTGATTCCCCGCCAGCACTTCCATTTCCTCATACCATGACCAAACAAAGAAAAGTCAATCACAACTCTGAAATCTTTGAAACTTTCAAACATGTAAGGATCAATATACCTTTGTTGGATGTTATTAAACAGGTACCTTCTTATGCTACATTTTTTACAGATCTATGCACTGTGAAAAGAGAATTGAATGTGAAAAGGAAAGTCTTTTTAGCCGAACAAGTGTCATTCTCACTACAAGATTTAACAGTTTTACCAACAGAATTTTTCCGCCGGTGTAAGACACATATTCCATTAGTAATTAATTTATCAACAAAAATACGACGGAAATGCCCCGTCGGTGAATCTTTCATCAGTAATTTTTTGTTCGTTGGTAATAAAAAAATATTATTACCGACAGAACAGACACGTAAAAAAAATTATCTGCTTCCTTCCGTCGGTATATCCCTCGAAAAATACCATCGGTAATTCCATCGATAATTCCATCGGTAATTATTTAAAAACATTTAAAAAAATCCATTTTATAAAATTATAAAATAATTAAATTAACATAAATCAACACTCTATAATATATACTCAAAATGCTTGGAAAAAAGAATAAGAAAATCAACTCAAACAAATTTGCAACAAATAAATAAAATGAAAAATAAATTCAACTAAAAAAATTCATATGAAAAAAATGAAGTAGTAATTGCTAAAAAATTAAAAATCCTATAAATAAATCAACTAAAAATTGATCTTATATGGAAAACAAATCTCACAACAACATTTATACAATTATTAAGAACAAAAACAATTAAAAATAAAATAAAATAACAAATATAGTGAAAACAATCATGAAAAAAGGAAAAAAAAAAAGAAAACTCTTACCTTAATGTAGTTGTAGGTAAAGTTAAGGAGAGAGAGAAAAATTTATAAAGCATATTAATTAAAAAAAATTAAGAGGATAAAAGAAGAAGAAGACGACATACCCGAGCATGGAGGAGAAGAGAAGGAGATAAGGATAGAAAAGAAGAGAAAGAAATAGATATTGATTTTTTTTTACATATAGTGAAGAAGAGGAAAAAAAAAAAAAATTTGTCTCTCGTGAAATAAAGGGATTCAAGCTTTTTATTGGGGAGCGTTAGCGACAAAATTACCGATGGAAAATTAAATATTCATATTTTTTAATTATTCTGTTGGTAATTTCATCTGTAATATTTAATTTAAATTTTTAATTTCATAAAAAGTTTTCAAAACCGCCAACAATCACCGATGATTTTTCAATCCGTTAGTAATATTTAAATGAAAATTTTAAATTAATTAAATTTTTTCATAAAACCACCAAATAACACCAAATACTTTTCAATCCATCGGTGATTTTGTCCGTAAAGAACAACAATTAACAGTGCAATTGAAAAGTGAACAGTTCTAGAGCTTTTTGGAAAATACCGACGGAAAATACCGACAGATTTACCGACGGATTTAATGACGGAATAAATTTCGTCGATAATTTCATTGGTAAAAATGACACGTCATAATTTTTTTGTTTGCTTTTTTTTTTAATTTTTTTTCCCACTGTAATTCCCTCGGTATATACAGAGGGAATATTTCCGTCGATAAAATCCCTCGGAAATTTACCAACGAAAATATTCCCTCGGTATTTCTATTTGTATTTATATATTTTCTAGTAGTGTCTTCATAACAATAATGCTTTGAAATATAAAGACCCTGGTTGTCCTACAATTTCTTGCTTTATTGGAGAACATAAAATTGAAAGAGTTTTACTTGATCTTAGAGCTAGTGTGAATTTACTTCCATATTCAATTTTTCAAAGTCTCAATCTAGGTGAGTTAAAACCAACTTTTATAACTCTTTTACTTGCTGATAGATCTATAAAAGTGCCTAGAGGAATAGTTGAAGATGTATTAATACAAGTTGATAAATTCATTTATCCTGTGGATTTTATTGTCTTGGATACACAACCCGTTGAAGCATGTAATTCATTTCCTGTTATTTTAAGACGTTTGTTTCTTGCAACTTCTAATTCATTGATTAATTGTAAGAATGGACTGATGAAACTATCATTTGGAAACATGACATTGGGATGAACATTTTTACATTTGCAAGCAACCTGGAGATAATAATGATTTACAGGAAGTAGATCTTATTGAAAAATCAGTTTATGATCAATTTGAATCTACCTTAAGTAAAACTAAGTTTGATGAATCTGAAGAATTGCAAATGAATTATTCTCAAGAAGAAATCAAGGACACGAAAGACACCAACAATGTTGTCGCGGATCATTTGTGAAAATTGACAATAGATTCGACATCTGACATCCTACCAATCGATGATTACTTTCCTGACGAATCTTTCTTTTTTTTTTAGTCCAATGCCTTGGTTTGCTAATTTTATCAATTTTCTTGCAACAAGAGATTTGCCAGCTCACTAGAGTACCGAAGATAAAGAAAAGTTTTTGAACGAAGCGAAGAACTTTTATTAGGATGACCCTTACTTATTCAAATATTGTCCTGATCAAATATTTTGAAGATGCACTTCGGACAATGAGGTAAGTAGTGTCATTAAACTTTGTCACTCTAAGACATGTGAGAGTCATTTCTCGTCAAAAAAGATGACTGCAAAAATATTAGAATATGAATTCTATTGACCCACCATGTTCAAAGACACACATGTGTTCTGTAAAGCTTCTGAAAATTGTCAAAAGTCAGGATTTATTTTAAAACATAAAGAATCTTTAGATAATCTTCTATTGACTTTTGGGACATATCCTAGTGGCAATGTGCATTGTGCATTTCATAACTTATGACCTTATTTTTATAAAGAACATGCTCAGCATAGTCTTGGAAATCTGACTATAAAAGACCCTGTTTACCAATTTTTAAGAAAACTAGATGGAAAGCCTATCCCCGATCGATAGAGGGTGTTTAAGTTGTTCTTGGACGTAAAACCAAGGGAAGATGTGATCCACAATCACAACTACAATGTAAGCCTTAATTTGTAAAAACTTGTGTCTTTTGGTTTTATTAATAGCATATTATTTTGTTTGTTATTTCTTATATTTGTTTAAATATGTTTCAGGTTTGTTAGTGTTCGCTGTTTCAGATGATGTCTTCTATACTCTATCTTTCTACCTTAAGACATTGAGGACAATGTCTCGTTTTGGTTGGGGAGAGAGGGTAGTAGTTGACATTTAAAAAAAAACTAATTAACTACCTACTTATGTTTTTAATAAAACCTTTTGACAAAACTGTTATTACTAGGATGATAGAGTAAGGGAGAATTTTGTTGACTTTTAAGATGCATCTTAGTAAACATTTTCTAATGGTTATTTGCAATATTCATAACAAGGTCTATCACATACTTCTTGAAATATTCAGGTTTACAAACTCTCGCATTGTTATCACTTGATTCTGCCCATAAACTCATTTAACAAGTATTCTTAAACCTTCATTTTCACACACACACTTTAACATATGATTGTGGGTTACACATTAAATTGTTACATTATTTATGTTCTTTTGTTAAAGGTAACAACTAAGAGAAATGGATAGTATATAATTTGCAAAACAAAAATTGATAGTATTAATGATAATAAAAACGTAGATAAGTTTGGTTTTGTAGCCTCCCTAACCTAAGCAATTAAGCCTGAAAAGGTGTTTTAACACCTAATGCCCTAAATTCAATTGACTTGGGAGCTATTGGTCAAGTGCTTGTTACATGGATTAAGGAGAAAAGCTTAAGGGAATCAAACATTGCACTATCTACATATCAGTATCTGCAACCCGAGTTACCAAGCTCATAGGGGTGTCTCAACACCTAATACCCTAAGACCAACTGGATTGGGAGTCATTAGCCGAAAGCTCGTTACATGAGTTAAAGATGCATTGTGTTTTAAGTTAGATGTATATTTATTAAAAAAAAAGAAAAAAAAATAATTTCAACCCAAGGAAGTTAACCTTAAACATTAGAACAAAATTTTGTTTTCTTCCAAGTAAAGCCCTATAACTATGTGTTGATATATTGAGCACAAAAGGAAGGTTTATTAATATCTTATTTAAGAAGTATGAAGTAGATATATAAATTTAATGAGAGATTGTTTATTTGGATAGATTAATGGAAGTTGAATGATGAATGTCTTGCTTTGTGGAACTTGCAAATTATATTTATATTTTAACATTTTGATTACTAGGGACTAGTAATAAGCTGGTTGGGGGGTGTGATTAGTACTTAAAAGTGTATTTTTATCAAGGATTTATATCATTATTTTGCACTTGAAGTATCAATAACTCCTTAACTAAAGCATGTTTTATAATAACAAGTCTGGTACTATAAAATACCTTTAATTTATGGTAAATGTTCATCTTAAATGCAGGCCTATCACATAAATCAAAGGATTGATTGATGAGTTTAACTACTGAAATTGAGAAGACAAATAAAGGGGCAAACTTAGAAAAGTGATGTTGGTTCAGTCTAAACTAGAACACTATTCGGTTATTGGATCATACCTGGAGCTGTAAAACTTGGATTTAGGTCTAGTCTATATGGATGGAAAGCTAAGACAAAGGCCTAAGACTTTCATGAAGAGTCCAAGATTCAAAAAGGTCGTTTTCAAGTTCAAATTGTAGCAACAACGGAGAAGTCGGAATCTGTCTTGCAGCCCAACACTGTTCAGTGTTCAGCCCATATCTCGAGTTCTAGAAGTCCAAATACGCCGATTCTTTTTTTTTTGTTAGAAAGTTTAGAGAAGTTCCTAAAACTTTTATAAAGACTATCTGTTCAAATTCTGATGTTAGCAATGATGTTTTATTCAGACAAGAAGATAAGGATTGTCACCAAGTCAAGATGTGGCCACCCATTCAACAATTAGTCATCAAATCAATAGTTTCGAATTTTGGCATATAAAAATAGGCATTTGTCATGCATTTAGGCATCTTGGTTTTCAGACCAAAATCATGTTCTTGCTCTCTCTCTCTCTCTCTCTCTTTATATTTTTGTAATGTTTAAGTTTTGCTTTCATTAATCTCTTATTTATGCCTTTCATTTTCTTTATTATACTTATATAATAATATTCTACTCTTGTTTATCTATGTTTCTCTTATTCATAATGTCCAGCTAAGTTTATTATGTCAAGGTGAAAAGGTTATACTAATGGTGTAAAAATAAGTATAATATAAACTTAACATGGACTTTAATGTTTGATACTAACATGTTTTGTATTTGTTATCTTGTTTACTTTTAATACTTTGCTTGTTAAATGGTTAATCTAGATTTATGTTGTATAACCCTTGATACAACAAATACTTGGCACTTTCATAGCCCAACTGTATGGTATAACAGACACCTGTGCTATGAAAAGAACTTGATTTGTTTTTTACATAAGTTATAATCATGAATACCTAACAACATTTACAAGTATTAGCATTATTCGAATAAGATAACTAATGTAATCATGTTAACAATTTATAATCCGATTGGAACCTCTTTTGTGTGTGGTTTCCAGTTGAGTAATAAAAAGAGTTTATACTATACTTGTAGTGGATCATCTAACCTTGACAATTATTTTATCCTTGTTTAATCCTTATATCAATATCACATCTCAAAGCTCTCTTCAACTCCTTTTATGTTATTATCTATTTCTTTATTTGTAGTTTATACAGTTAATCTCCTTGTGGTTCGTCCCCGGTCTTGCCGGGTTATTTATTATTTCAACACTCTATATTTGGAAGAAGACATCAGCTCTTTAGTCATGTCAATAAACCCTAGTCTAAAAGTACTTTTAAATATTATTTATGCTAGAATATTGAGCAAAAATACAAATATAAATTAGTTTAAAAATACTTTTAAAATAAAATAACAAAACTCAAGTCTTAATAAATAAAGCTTAGTCGGCATAATAAATTATGGATCTTATTAAAAGATCTTTCCTATGCATGTTTTACTTTTACAGGAAATAAAGCCTTTAAAATATTGCTTTGATAGCCTAATAAACATTGTTCAATATGAAATGGACTAAAACCAAATAAAGACTAAATGAGTTTTTTTTCAAACAATATAATTTATTTTTATATTCCTAATTCCATTCTATAATCTAGAAAAAAAATAATTTATTTTTTAATTAAATGTATCTTCCTTAATATTTGATAAATTTTATATGTAAATACTTTTTTCATTTTATTGATTTTTATTATTCAAAATGAATCATTTTGAATGAAAAGTTAGTTTCCTTTGTTGTTTGAGATAAATGGATTTTCTTCCTTTAGAATTTGATAAGAAAAATAAAAGAAAGTAATATTGTATTTTTTTTCTTGATATTTAACTTTATTACGGAAACAAACTTATGAAAAGATTCAATTGTTTTCAAGGTTTTCTGTTTAAAAAATTGATAAAAATAACAAATTATTACGAAGGATAAAATTTCTTGTTTTTTTATAAAAAACAATAGAGGGTATGTGTGCTAAGCCCCTACCATAATCTAAAAGCAAATTTTGTTTCAAAGAAAAACTATATAGGTGATAACAAAAATTACAAAATGACGTCGTTTTACTAGTCAAGAGCACCCTCTTTATTAATGAACAGAAAAAATGCCAAACAGTTAGTGTTTTGGTAATATATAACCTACCATGCTATTCCCAAGTCATTCATTGGTAATTGGATTTACATATAAATTTGGTAAATGTCAATCCGTTTAATGTTTTTGTAAAAAAATAATTGGAAATCTAACAGTAAGTGCAGTACTATGGTAGTGTTGGCCACCAAAAAAGTTCTTTACGGTATAGTTTTTAAACTCGATCCGGTTCAAGATTCGGATTCTGGATTTTAACCAAGTTACCGGGTTTTAACAGAGTTATCGGGTTGCCCAGGTTAACTCTTTTTTTAAAATCAAAACGACGTCGTTTTGATAAATAAAAAAACAAAAGTCAATGGGTTATAATTGAGTTTTTGACCGGGTCTTACCGGGTCAACTCGCCAGGTCAACTAGGTCATCCCAGGTTTTTTCTTACCTTATTTTTTCTTCAACCCGGCCCGGTTATAGTCTCGGGTTCCGGGTCGACACGCCGAACCGGGCCGAGTTTCAAAATTATGCTCTACAATCAATAGATTGGTGATCCATACTATATTATTGGTTGGACAAAAGTTTTTTATAATGTAAAAAAAATATATTAAGATTTTATTAGTTTGTTCAATAAATATAATAAAAATATATGAAGTGGATTGTAGACTTGACTGAATTTATAAGCTAATTTTATTTAATTATATGATAAAAATAATGACATTAAATAAATTGAATTAAAAAAAATAATTATGATAACCTTTATTAAAAAATATTTATAAAAAAGATTATGAATCTTAATTTCTAAATAATTCAATGCTAAAAAATAAAAATAAAAATAAATAATAAATAAAAAAGATATAATTTCTTGTTTTTTGTTTTTAAAAATAGGGTATGTGTTCTAAGCACATGGGTAACCTAGAAGCATATTTTGCTTCAAAGAAAAACCATGTAGATGACGTTGTTTAAAAACAATTCTTTTTATTTTTTAATGGCGCCGTTTTTCTAGGCCTAGAGCACTTTTATTAATGAACATAAAAAATGCCAATTAGTTAGATCCCCGCGCTACGCGATGATTTTACTTTTTATTTTTATAAAAAATATTATAAAAATTTATAATATAAAAAATAATATTTTTTTAATATTATTAATAATATTGTTTAAATTTATTCATTATAATAAAAATAATAATATTTATAACACAAATGATAATATTTTTAATATTCATACTATTAATTATAATAAAAATAATAATATTTATAACACAAATAATAACTATTTTTTATATGAATATTTATAATTATAATAAAAATAATAATTTTTATCATATAAATAATTATATTAAGAATTCTAAGGATGATTATAACACAAATAATAATATTTTTTATATCAATACTTTGAGTTATAATAAAAATAATAATAATTATAACACAAATAACAATATTTTTGATATGAACACTTTGAATTATAAGAGAAATAATAACATTTATAACACATTATTATATTAAGAAAATCGACGTGGGGTTGGGCGTGGAGGCGTTTAGGTCCAACATGGGGTTGGGCACGGATGCGTCCAACCCAACATGGGGTTTGCCGCTGTCACGTCAGCCCAACCTGGGATTGGGTGTGGACGCATCCAAGTCTAACATAGGGTTGGTCGGAGACGCATCCAGCCCAACATGGGGTTGGGCGCGGATGTGTCCAGGTTCAACATGTAGTTGAGCATGCTCTCATCCATACCTAACATGGGGTTGAGCTGGAGCACATCCAGGTCTAACATGGAGTTGGTCGTGGTCGTGTCCAAATCCAACATGTTATTACAACCACAGAAAAACCATATAGTTGATTTGAATGATAAAATTAAAAATTATTATTATTATTATTTGTGCCATAAATATTATAATTTTTATTATAATTAAATGTATTAATATTAATACTATTATTTGTGTTATAAATATTACTATTTCTATTATAGTTCAAAGCATTAATATCAAAAATATTATTATTTGCGGTACAAATATTTTTATTTTTATTTTTATTATAATTGAAAGTAATAATATTTATTTTTATTGCAGTTCAAAGAATTAATATAAAAAATATTAATATTTGGGGTACAAAAATTATTATGTTTATTATCATTGAAAGTATTAATACTAAAAAATATTATTATTTTTTGCCCTAGTGCCACATTGGGTCTCACCCTTAGCCCTGGGAACAAGGCAAGCCAGTCTCAGCGCCACGTGGCACGCAGGTCTGGCCCCGCAAAAGGGCAAATAGCCAAGCGCCAAGTGTCCTCACGTGGGGGCGTGAGCCTTGCTCCCACCTAGGGCAAGGAAAGTCAGCCCCAATGCCACCTGGTGCTCGAGTCTAACCCTGCGCAATGACAGGCAGCCCAAGCACAAAGTGTCCGCATGTGGGGGCGCTGGCCTGGCTCACGCCCAGGGTATGGGCAAACCAGCCCCAGCACCATATGGCGTTTGGGCCTGACCCAGCGCAATGGCAAGTCAGCCTTAGCTCCAAGTGTCCTCACGTGAGGACACAGGTTTGGCTGACACCTAGGGCAGCCCCACCAAAACTTGAAGTGACTATTTTCTTCCTAACCATCAATTTAATGTCAAATGCATTCTAGTGAAAAGACAACCCCAACCCTCCCCCGTTGCTTTTGCAACTATTTGTGGCAAGGATTGAGTTGTCATTACACTGCTTCAATCCATAGTGCTTTGAGTGTAGGTAAATAGTAAGAGGGACAATAAGCCCTTTTAGTATATTGTATAATAGAGAGAAAAAGCCAATCCATTTAGTGTTTTGGTAATAATAATTGGAAACCTGACACTAAATACAATATTGTGGGACTTTTAACCACAACAAAAGGTTTTCTTCTTTCTAAATATGCTTCTATTAGGATAAGTCAGTCATTTGGTACATGTTATACTTCAAGTTAAATATAATTTTTTTAATATAATATATAAAAAATATATTTAAACATTGTTAATGTATTTTAAAAAGTAAAAAAAAAATAACTCAATTTATAAATCCGTTTAAATTCAATAAACTGGTTTCATTTAATTATATATAAAAAAAACGATAGTAAATGGACCAAATAAAAAAAAGAAGTGATTATAATAACCTATACAAAAAAGAACACTTCACAAAAGAGAAAAAAAATATAAAGCTCAATTTCTAGACAACCTATATTGAATGGTAAAATTAAAAAATTGAACAAAAAAATAATACAAAACACGCGACCTGGGTTGTGAGGCCAGGTTAAACCTATAGAAAAAAAATTAAAAAGCATTATGATGCCCAATTCCTTACAATACAAATGTAAAAGGACAAAATCTAAAAGAAAAATTAATTAACAGAAAAGACAAAAGAAAACACCAGCAAACCCGGGAAAGTCCACCAAATTCCTAAACTAACACAATATAGAAGGTCAAAAAAGAAAAAAAATATTCAATCTTAACTAGCTCCAATCATCCCAAACTAACCAAAAAAACCCAATAAAAGACTGAGTTAATTCGGGCTAACCCACTAAAACCACAACTTAAGCTATAAGACTGGGATGATCCGTAATGAAAATCATGAAGCTTAATTTCTAACAAGCCCAATGTTGAAAAATGAAACTGAAAAATGAAATCATTGTAAAAAAATAATCTAAAACAAAAGATAAATGTCAATCAAGGTTAACCTTTTAAACTTGTGAACTGGATTATGAGACCGAGATCACCCAATCAAAAAATATTATGAAACTTAATTCTTAAATTACTCAATGTCGAGAATAAAATTGAAAAAGAAAAGAATTTTTAAAAAGTCTAGAGCAAAAATAATAACAATCAAAATAATTGTCACACGTCCCCGCGCGACGTTGATGATATTATTTTTTTTTGTTTGCTTGTTCTTTAGGAGTCGCCACCTAGTATTTGATTTAGGGTTACTAGGAAACCCAGATGTACTGGTCTTTGTTAGAGATTCACGGGTAAGGGATTGGTTGTGGCTAGAGAATGTATTAGTACCTCTAGTGCACCCTACCTGAGGTAAGCTGCTTCATGATTTGATGTGATTTAAAAGATTTTGAAAGTTATCCTGCCAATGATTTTGTAAAAAAAGAAGAAAAGTTCTCTTCGGTAAAAATATCCTTATCTTATCGGGTAAAGAAAACTTAATTGCTCTAGGATCAATAAAAACAAAACAAACTTTTTTATTTAATATCCAGAATGCATATTATGTATAAGATTATGATCCCCGATACCAAAAGAAAAATATTTTTGATATTTTTTGAAATATAATCCAAATTCAATGCAAATTAAAACATTTAATTTTTTTTCTTTTTTTTTTAGTTTTATCATAAACAACACATATAAAAAAGATAATAACAAAACACCCACTCAAACACTTTCCTTTTACTATGTTTAAGCACACACCCATTACATTACATGATTACAAATCAATTAAAATTCAAAATAAACCAAACAACACCTTAAACAATTTTAAATTTACAAAATGAACCCCAAAAAATTTAGGAAACAGTGTTGGGAAGCCCTCTGAAACTGCAGAAATAGTAGCGGCGTGTTGCTCCACGCGCCGCCGTCACCGGCGGCGTGTGAACCCACGCGTCACCGCCAATGAAGGCAGCAAAACCGGCGGTGGATTGAAAACGTCTTCTTCTTCTCTGTCTTCCTACGCTATCGGTGAGGACCACCATCACCTGCAACAAGGGAAACAATGCACAAACAATAGTTGATTTTAATTTTTCTTTTTTGTGCAGGTTCGTTCTCGAGTTTGCTGCTCTATTCGAGTTTGTTATTCTTTCCTTCTTCTTTAAGCAACAGATTTGGCGGTTGTGGAAGGAGTGTTGGAGGTCGGAGCTGCGGGTGTCACCGCTGGGGAAAGGGACAGCGGTGGGTCTGTGGGTGCTGCTGGAGAGAGAAGGCAGGTAGATATGTGGTGTGCAGAGGGAAGGTCCTGGTCGGGCGTCTATGGTGAGCGGCTGGAGGAGGGGAGCTTGTCCAGTGTGGGAGATGGAGGTGCGGCGGCGGCTCTGGGTCTGTCGGGTCTTTGTAGAGGTCAATGTGCACAGAGGCTGAAGAAGGTAGGACCTACTGGCTGAGGGCGAAAGGAAATGGAGAAACAATGGAGGTTGGTCTATGGGGGAAATGGAAAGGGAAACAAGGGGGAAGACTGCAATATCAGAGAGGGCTAGAAGCCTTTTGCTTTTTGGTTCTCTTTGGCCGAAGGGAGGGTGGCGCTGGCTTTTGGAGGAAAGGTCAGTGAGCAGGGAAAGGAAAGGCCTTGGCTGGTGAAAGAAGGAGCGACTGTGAGAGGGAGATGGTGGCTGGAGAAGGGGAGCGACAAAGGAAGAAAAAAATCCAAAACAAGGGGGGTGCAGCTACTCTTTTTGTTTTTTCCAAGTGGGGGCGGCCGACTGGTTTGAAAGAGATGGGTTTTTAGGGTTAGGGTTTTTTGTGTTCCCTTCAAATGTGTAAAATTACCCCCCTTTTTGTATGTGTTGGAAACTCCTATTTATAGGCAAAAATGTTGCTAGGTCCCCAAACTTGGTCCCTCAATTTCTTCTTCTTTTTTTATAAATTTGATTTTTCTTAATTTTTTTATTTTTCTTATCAACATCGACTCGAATGAGGAAAATCATTGATTTTAAAAATAACGCGTTAAAAGTCGAACGTGTTACATTTGAAAATTTAAATTCTTTTGAGACGATGTTGAAAATGCTAAAAATGATGCAAATATATTAAAAACGTATTTTTTGGATTTTCATTGTTTTTCGCTATTTTTGGATTTTTCAAAAAGTTTTATAAAAAAGATGGATCAAAAATTGGGTAACAACAATAATAAGGACCATATTTGAAATAAAATGACAGGATATATATATATTTTTTTTCAAAGATCAACACTCTCAAGCAGTGGAGAGAGAAAAGAGAGGAGAATGAAAGAAAAGGGGGGCTACCACTAACACGATCAAATAATTGATGTCTTTTCTCAAATGTAGAAATGTCGAAGTAATAAATAAATCGGTAAGATCAAGGTCGATCTACTAGGAGGTTAAGGATACAAAACCAAAAATAATTTAAAAAAAAATAAAGTTAAAAAGATCTAAAAGATGTGATATTAATGTAAAGATTAACAAAGATAAAACAATTGCTAAGAGTAAAAGATCTACTAATGGTATTTGAAATAAGTATAGTTCAAACTCTTTTTATTACTTAACTGGAAACCATACACCAAAGAGGTTTCAATTAGATGATTTATAATTAATAGCTCATTTTAAGTTATTAACATGACCATATTAATTATTCTTACTTATCTCATTTTACTAACGCCAATACTTGTAAATATTATCAAGTATTCATTGTGTTAACTTATGTCAACAACAAAACAGGATTCTTTCATAATATAGGAGCCGATTCTTTATGCGGTAAGCTATAAAAGAATCAAGTATTTGTTATGTAAAGGATTGCATACCACAAATTGAGACTCGCCACTTAACAAGGAGGGTATTAAATTTATTAAGATAACAATTATAACACATGTTAATACCAAACTTTCTTGAATTTAAATATTAAAATCCATATTGAGTTTTTATTATACTTATTCTTACATCATTACTTAACCTTTTCATCTTGGCAAAAATAAACTTAACTAAACATAATTAAAAACAAAAACATAAGTAAATAAGGTAGGAACATAGATATGATATAAATTAACTAAGTATAATAAAGAAAATAATAAGCATAAATAAAAGTTTAAGGATAATATAAGATGAAATAAAACTTGAATATTACAAAAATACAAAGAAAGAAAGCACGAGCATGGATATTGATATGAAAACCAAGATGTCTAAAGAAATGAAAAATGCTCCTTTTTATAAGGTAAAACTTAGAACTATTGTTGGTGGCTAATTAATTTGGTGGTTTAACTAATTTGGTAACTAACTATTTATTTGGTGGCTAGACAAAACATTATTTATAACATTGTAATCTAAACAGATGGTTTTCATGAAAGTTATAGATATTTTTTTCAGCTTTCTAACAAAACAAAACGAACGGGATTATTTGGACCTCTAAAACTTCAAATATGGGCTAAACACCAAATAATATTTGGGTTGCAGAATATATTCAGACTTTTTTTTGTTAATAAGATTTGAACTGGAAAACGATAGTATTGAATCTTAGGCTTCTAGTCAATATTTTATGCCTACATCTTAAGTTTCCATCAAGATAGACCAAATTTGAATCCAATGTTTATAGCTTTAGTTATAACCTAAAAACCAAATGGTGTTCTAGTTTAAATATAATCAACCTAATTAGTATTCTTCTCTAAACATAACTCTATCTTTGTCTCTTCACATAAACCTCAATTTCAATAATTAAATGCATCAATCAATCCTCTAAATTGTGAGATATTTCTATTTTACAAATCTACATTAAAAACCAAACATTTACCATAAATTAAAAATATCTTATATTATCAAATTTGTCATTATAAAACGTGCTTAAGTTAAGAAATTTATTAATACTTTAAGTGCAATATGATTATACAAAACCTTAATAAAAATATATTTTTAAGTACTTATTAGTCGTGTGCCTCCAATCATGACATGCACTGCATTACTCGTAAGAGCTCACCATGCCACTTCCAATGCAATTATGAATGATGATGTTTCAAAATTGGAGGCAGGCACATGCATCACTAACTTGCCTCCACATATTGGCTTCTGTGATACACACACAAGCCAAGTTGTCTTGCACACCACCCTAGCATACCATATTTGTTTAAGATTTCTTAAGCCTTAATTGTTTTAGATAAACATAATTTTATTTTATTTTGTCAAATTAAGCATCAATCGAAAGCCAAAATTTACCTTAACATTGCAATAACCATATAGGCAAACAAAACAAACTACCAAGTTAAATATCAAATAAAGTAATATGAAAGGATCAAACTACAAAAAAAAAAAACATTGAGCAACTAGAATAAACGACTTGAATTCTTTCCCTGACTGTGCAAATCAGCCCCTGATTTTAGCATAAAAAAAGGACTATACATTTGTTCAAACTTCAAGTTTGTTCCCCGAAACTCCAATTCTTTTAATTAATAAAATTGGATTTTGTTTCTCCAAACCAAACATCAACCAAGTGAAAAAATATTTCCCCAACAACGTGAGATCCTCATATATATATAAGCATAAAAAACTAATTATCAAAACTAATCCCAAATCAATACAATGTAAAGGATCAAATAAAAAAAATAAAGGATAAAAATAAAGAGGAATCATTATTCGAATTAGGAGTGAATATTCCTCTTAAAAGAGTACAACAAATCATGAGCAAATTTTTTTTTATAATAAACTTTAGGGATACTGAACTAAGTTACCCTTACTTCATTTCCCATCCAACCTATAGCCTAATAAAGAACCACAAGGATTTTTAATAGTGGTGAGGGGTAGCATGAATTGAACCATTGTAATTAAAATTGAAAACAAAAACTAATTGCCTGCAAGAATTCACTATAGCCTGCGAGGACAAATACTTTGGATTGTAATAGGTTTCCCCTTTTTTTTATTTAAGTTTTTTCTGCTACTGCAATTAATTTCGTTTTCTTCCAATTCCTTTCCTCTATTGGATGGAAATTAGCCTTGATAAATTTTTTTATTTGCTTTCTCTAGATTGTTTTAGTTTCAAAAAGTCCTTAACATTATTGATTTTGCAAAACAAAATTGATGTCATTACTTGTGAAATATTGAAAACACATAAATCAAAATTGACAATAAGTCAAATATAGAGGCATTTTTTAAATGGTTCATGGAGTTCATTTTCAAAGATTTTAATTGACAAATTTTTTGATTTCTCTTTTGATCTTTATAGCTTGAAACTTTTATATTTTATTCTAAAATTTTATTTTGTTTATATTTTAGTCATTAAGTTTGAAAAATTAAAGAAACGTACTTGTTGGAAAATGGATAGGAGAAGAGAGAAAGTGATTGATTAATAAGATTCTATGAACAAAAAGATCAAATTTGATGTCCTTGTGTTCCTCTTGATGAAATGAGTGCAATTAAGATGTTTTTGAGCTTTTATATTACTAGAAAAAGTAAAATGGGGCTAAGAGAGATTTGTTTCCCGTATAATTTTATGTTTAAGAACCAATTTAGGTGAAAATATGCTAACACTAGGTTTATTGAATTCAAAAAAACCCTAGCCCGATTTTCAGCCACCTCTTTAATGATCAAAATCAAAGCAAGCAAAACATGCAAGGTATATTTTATTTCTTTTAAATAAAATGGCCGACAACATATCATCTACCTTTTGGGCAAAAATAAAATAAAATAGAAGAGGTCAGACGCTTGGGCCACATCTTTTTAGTTTTTTTTCTTACATGGTTTTTATTTTTCAATTTTTTTTTGTTTTTTGTTGAATTTTCATTGGAATGCACTATAAAAAAAAATTGTCTATCATGATATTTAAATTATTATTCAATTTTTTATGGTTCTTAAATAATATTGTGGATTTTTATGGAGATGTTAACAATTTTGCTTTTCAAATATCTTGCCCCTAATATATAAAAAACAAATTGCTTATGAATATTCAATAAAAATAATTTTTTTTCTTTGAATCTTTCAATAGATTTTTGACATGATTTTATCACACATGTTAATTTTTCTTTCTTTCATTCACATATAAAGTATTGAAAAATTATTTTGATATTATTATAGGTTTTTATATTTTAAAAAATAGTGCTTGCAATTAAAAAACATGTTTTCTTAAAATAATAAAAAGATGCATTAATAAGAAAATTGAGTTTGAATTTGAAGAAATATATTTTTGCTCGATAATTTTATTCATTATTTTTTTTTATTAAAATCTTAATTTTAAAATAGTTTAATTAAATAAAAAAAATAAAAATAAAAAGGTTATTAAACCTCATCATGGTCATTAATTAGATTACAAGTTAGATAAATTAAACCAGTTTAATTCAAATCTTATGTTCACATTTAAATAATTTTTTAATAGAAAAATTAAAACAATATTGTTTTTTTTTTAAAAAGTCAATACAGATCGGGCTAAGTCATATTATATGAAATCCAATCTCATTTACTTTGAAACTCTGTACACCTTATAATATAGGTTAATAAATCACCATGTTAACTCGCCACATGGGGTTGGATTTACTAATACTTCTGAAAAGTCCCCCCCAGCAGCTGACGAGCAATTAATTAGTGATTGCTAGAGATAAACACGGTCCCTTTCGACAAACCACACACCTTAGTGTGTTTTTTGGAATATATAATTAATGGGGAAATCCATCCTTTTATCCTAAATTATAAAACAGTCACGAATTAGATTTTAATTTTATAAATTATTTTAAATAAAAATTACTTTTTAAAATCCATATGTATTTTTTTTAGTGGACAAGCAGCTTCTAGACCATATATTACTATTTTAAAAAAATTGTGCTTGTATTCTTTTATCAATCTTACATACACATAATTTTAATATAATTTCCTCTTAAAATCTAATTTTTCAATCTACTTTTTCTTTATAACGTTAAGCTTTAGATGCCTACAATTTACTATTTCTAACGGGCTTAAAAAAATTTTAAGACTTTCTTTTTAGGTAGGTTCAAGGGAATAAGTATGCCTAAGATCTTGGTAGTATATCAAGCCCAGCCACACAAGAGCTTGGTAGTGTCGCAAGTCCCGAGCATGCTAGGTTTAATGTCAGCCATACCCAAAGGCTTTTTGGGTTTGATAGTGTGCTAAGCTCGACATTTAGACTTACCAGTCAACCAAGTTCAAGATAATATGAGTTTGGAAAATATATCAGACCCAAGGTATTTAGACAAACTCAAGACACTTGAATTTGACAGTCAGTCATATCCAAGATAACATGGGTCTAGGCAAATATGCTAGACCTAAAGTACTTGGACTTGACAGTCATCCAAGTCCAACGACAACATGGGTTTGGCAAACATGTTAATCCCAAGACACTTGAATTTAGTAGCCCGCTAAGTCCAAGGTAACATGAGTCTTGCAAACATGTTAGATCCAAGACACTTGGACTTGGCATTCGATTAAGTCCAAGGTAATGTGAATCTGAAAAGCATGTCGACCCAAGGCACTTGGACCTCGCGGTCAGCCATGCTCAAGGTAATGTGGGTCTGACAAAGATGTCAAACCCAAGGAATTTGGACTTCATTAGGTCTAATTTCAGGGAAGAACTCAGCTTTCATAGGCTTAGCTACATTTGAAGTCTTAAACTCTAATATCACTAAACCTTTATAGGTGTATAAAAGTCCTCTAAGGACCCACCATATTCTCATTAAATATTAATATAGATGTAAGGTATATTTATCCCTCATTAAATACTATCAGAGTAATTATGCTGCAAGCCCTCCTCTTCACAAAAGGACAAGACTCGTGAGTTATAAATATACCATGAAACCTTTAGAATAAATGTTCACAATCGTTATTCTCTATTGTGTGTATGTGTGTGTAGAGAGAGAGAGAGAGCATATCTCTCTATAATATTCTTGTATTTTCTCTTTCTAAAAAAATATTTATTTAAGTATCAAAGAGTCCCCACCTCAATAAAAAATGACCTTTTGTAGGTACTAGCCACAAGCAGCTTTGGCCTACCAAGGACTAAGTATAAACTATCAACTACCTTGGCTAGAAAGAATAGAGGAGATTGATAGGACCAATTAATTAACTGATTGTCCAACTCGAGAGTCCTATTCCTAGGCTAGCTAGATTTTTTAGACATAATCAGTGGTGTCGTCTGTGGAAAATTGATTAAAAAGCCATCAGTTTCTTCTTAAAACTTGTTTTTAGTATTTCTAGGGTATTTTATGGCACATGACTAATACCCATCTGGGCTAAGATGTGGGATATATCAATTTGTTTCCATAAACACTCCTACCCAATAGGAGCTTTTATAACTTACTAGTCAAGTGCAACTCCTTACCTAGGTCATGTTGACAATTCGAGGGCAAAATCAGACCTTGCCACCCTAACAAATCTTAACATCGTCAACAACACATAATGTCTTATTTCCATGGCCACTAGTTGCACCAGGAGCTCGTAGACAATTACACTACCTAGAGGAGATTAGACAAAATAACATTCATGAAAGTTCCTCAAGGGATCTTTCCTACCATTGTTACACCTATGCACAGAGCAAATACTACGAACGTACTCCCCTTAATTACTATGAGATGGACACTGGTCATCATAACCATTGTTCTACGCCAAGCCTTCCAGGCTCCTAATAGCCCAATAGACAAAGAGCTAGGAGACAGTTTGTGCACGAGCATGACCAATAGAATGAATGTACCTCAGGGGAATGTTTATAATCCCTATTAGTGAAGGGTTTCTCCCTTATCCAGACACATTGAATACTTGATTCCCTGAGGAATACTTTTTCATGAATATGAGTTTGAACAACTATGATGGCTTGGCCAATCCAAGAGAACATGTGCAAAATATGCATGATAGCTTGTATATGATCATCTAAAACCATGACTCAATATGTAAGATATTCTTTACAACCTTCAAATGATTTGTGCATTCTTGGTATAACAACTTAAAACCAAACTTTATTGAAGATTTCAGTGACCTATATGCCAAGCTAGTGGCATGCTTTAGCATCAGTATACCCAACAAGAAAACCTCCACAGAGCTTTTCGGTGTTACTTAATAAAAGGACGAGTTTACATGGGTATATTTGAGGAGATACAATGCGGGGATGCTCAAGGTGGAAGAATTGATTGAGCTAATAGCCTTGGAAGCCTCTTAATAAGAGGAGTAAGGGAACATGTCATTTAAAGAAAACTTTATGTCTTACCAAATAAAAGCTTATCCAAAGTAAAACAATTTATGGAAAATCATATACGGGTTGAAGAGGTCAATTTACTTTGACATGGACCTTTGTTTTTACAAGGACAACCAATGTAAATCCCAAGAAAAACCAAGGCTGGATTAAATTAAAGAAAATAAACTAAACTAAAAAGAAGTGGGGGTAAGAACCAGCAGAAGGAATATTTGTAGATCCAAGAAAGGTTGAGGCCGTGTTAAAATGGGAAAGGCCTACCAATGTGACAGAAATCCGGAGTTTCTTGGGTCTTGCTGGATATTACCGAAGGTTTATTGAAGGATTCTCCACCATAGCATCACCTTTAACTAAGCTGACCCGCAAGGAAGTCCAGTTTGTTTGGTCGGAAGAGTGTGAAGCGAGCTTTCAAGAACTGAAGGAGAGACTCACTTCTGCTCCTGTGTTGGCCCTTCCATCAGGGACAGAAGGGTTTGTGGTATATAGTGATACCTCAAAAAGGGGTCTGGGATGTGTATTGATGCAAAATGGACGTGTTATTGCTTATGCATCAAGACAGTTAAAGTCGCATGAGGTGAATTACCCGGTTCATGACCTAGAACTCGCAGCGGTGGTGTTTGCCTTGAGAGTATGGAGACATTATTTATATGGGACACAAGTTCAAATCTTTACAGACCATAAAAGTTTGAAGTATTTGATTTCACAGAAGGAGTTAAACATGCGGCAGAGAAGATGGGTAGAGTTAATAAAAGATTACGATTGTGTTATTGATTACCATCCTGGTAAGGCTAATGTAGTAGCCGATGCCTTGAGTAGGAAGGGAAAAACAGTGATGAATGATATGGAGCTTAAGGAACAAGAAAGTATAGTGGAATTAAAGAAAATGGGCTTGCAGCTAAGTGTAGGGCCCGAAGGATCACTGTTAGCTCAGTTAAAGATCCGATCTGTGCTTCGAGACAGGGTCTTGGTGGCTCAACAAGCAGATGGGAAAGTAAAAGAGATCAAGGAGAGGGTAAACCAGGGTATAGAGACATCATTTCAAATGTTATCCGATGGGCTAATAGCTATGGGTAGGCGAATTTATTTGCCTGAGGATAAGATTTTAAAAGATGAAGTATTAAGAGAAGCTCATGAATCTCGATTTGCTACTCATCCTGGGAGTACAAAGATGTATAAGGATTTAAAGGAAAACTACTGGTGGCCAAACATGAAGAGGGAAATAGTAGAATTTGTGTCGAATTGTGGGATCTGTCAACAAGTAAAGATAGAACACCAGAAACCTGCAGGGGAATTACAGTCATTATCAATTCCGGAATGGAAATATGAGGATATTTCTATGGATTTTATGACTGGATTACCCAGGGGAAAGAAGGGGAATGATGCCATATGGGTGGTCGTGGATCGATTAACAAAATCTGCTTTGTTTTTGCCAATGAAGAAGACTGATTCGGTGGATAAGCTGGCAAAATTGTATGTAAATGAAGTAATCAGACTTCACGGAGTGCCGGTTTCAATTATATCGGATCGGGATCCAAGGTTCACATCAAGATTGTGGCCTAGCTTACAAAGGGCAATGGGGACAAAGTTGAATCTGAGCACGGCATTTCATCCTCAGACGGATGGTCAATCTGAAAGGACCATCCAAACTCTTGAGGATCTCTTGAGGTCATGTGTGCTGGAGTTTGGAGGGAATTGGGAGGATCTCCTGCCATTGGTGGAGTTTGCTTATAATAATAGCCATCAAACTACTATTGGTATGGCTCCATATGAAGCATTGTATGGGAGGAAATGTCGTACCCCAATTTGTTGGGAGGAAGTAGGAGAAAGGAAGCTTTTGGGACCTGAGATGGTGCAACTGGCAACTGACAACTGACAAGGTGAGGGTGATAAAAAAGAGAATGAAGGAAGCCCAGGATAGACAAAAAAGTTACGCAGATCGCCGAAGAAGGCCGTTGGAATTCCAAGTAGGGGATAAAGTATTTTTGAAGGTGGCTCCTTGAAAAGGCATCATTCGATTTGGAGTAAAAGGGAAATTAGCCCCGAGATATATTGGCCCCTTTGAGATTAAAGAAAGAATCGGGCCAGTTGCATATCGATTAGAATTGCCTGTATATTTGGATAAGATTCACAATGTGTTCCATGTATCATTGCTACGAAAGGCCAAGATAGACCCCTCACGGGTATTGCCACAAGTTCCTATGAAGATTAAAGGGGATCTAACCATGAAAACTAAGCCCGTCAAGATCTTAGATCGAGATGAGAAATTGTTGAGGAATAAAAGAGTTCCCTTGGTGAGAGTATTGTGGAGAAGCTCTCAAATAGAAGAAGAAACATGGGAAAGAGAATCCGAGATGAAGGAAAAGTTTCCGCACTTATTCTCCGACATAGGTACGTAACTTGAATTTCGAGGATGAAATTTTTATTAGGAGGGGAGATTGTAAATCCCAAGAAAAACCAAGGTTGGATTAAATTAAAGAAAATAAACTAAACTAAAAAGAAGTGGGGGTAAGAACCAATACACTTAAAGAAAATGGGGCCTAAATGCAAATAAGAATAATTATAGAGCATAAATACTCCTATTCTCACCAAAAACAGATCTGCAGCTACGTAAAGAAAGAAAAGAGGGAGTTTTTATATCTATTTTTAGAAATTAAGAGAGAAACACCAAAATTTCAAGAACCCATCCCAGATTGAGGGTTATAGGTAAAATAAACCCTGGTGGGAAAGGGGTCAACAAGAAAAAAATTGAATAAGAAGAGAAGAGGGGAGGGTCGGCTGTCATTAGAAAGAAAAGGAGGGTTCGAAGCCTTGATTCGTATCAGGTAAGATATTCTAAACCTGGTCTTATGAGTTATTTCAAGTCGATTATGAATTGATGCCTGGATGTTAATTTATATATTGAGTTCTTCGACTTGAATTGAGGAAAAAGTAAGAGTTGTTAAAGTAAAGAACTTCATGTGTTGTGTGTAAATGGAAAGGTTGATGAATCTGGACAGTTTCGTCTCTTGACCTTCAAAGAGATTTTGGGTAGGAGAATGAAGGAATTAGGATCAATTTCCTTCATAGAAATTGTAGTTTTGGATGTTTATTAATGAGCGATTTTGACTACCTTAGAGGCAGAACTAGGTTCTTCCCAAAACATAGAACTTGTAGCCTCATGTCTTACCTTTCCAACGCCACAAATTTCTCTTGAATCGGAGTTCTATAACTCCAGATATAGTTAAAAATCTGAGGAGAGGTCAGACAATAACAGTTCGAAAATGGACAGTAACAGTTGGACAGTAACAGTCCAAGTGTTTGTTAATGAGCGATTTTGACTACCTTAGAGGCAGAACTAGGTTCTTCCCAAAATATAGAACTTGTAGCCTCATGTCTTACCTTTCTAACTCCATAAATTTTGCTTGAATCGGAGTTCTATAACTCCAGATATAGTTAAAAATCTGAGTAGAGGTCAGACAGTAACAGTTCGAAAATGGACAGTAACAGTGGGACAGTAACAGTCCAAGCGTTTGTTAATGAGCGATTTTGACTACCTTAGAGGCAGAACTAGGTTCTTCCCGAAACATAGAACTTGTAGCCTCATGTCTTACCTTTCCAACGCCATAAATTTCACTTGAATTGGAGTTCTATAACTCCAGATATAGTTAAAAATATGAGGAGAGGTCAGATAGTAACAGTTCGAAAATGGACAGTAACAGTTGGACAGTAACAGTCCAAGCATTTGTTAATGAGCGATTTTGACTACCTTAAAGGCAGAACTGGTTTCTTCCCAAAACATAAAACTTGTAGTCTCATGTCTTACCTTTCCAACGCCATAAATTTCACTTGAATCGGAGTTCTATAACTCCAGATATAGTTAAAAATCTGAGGAGAGGTCAGACAATAACAGTTCAAAAATGGACAGTAACAGTTGGACAGTGAAAGTCCAAATATAAAGAAAGGAATGATAACTAGGATTGGACAAAGAACGACAGTAATAATGAGTGAGATGAGAAAAAACATAAAGTACTAAGAAATGACTGAAAGAAAGACTTATTGGTTGTTGATATGGTCATTATAAAACATATCATTGAGTGAGGAAAATTTATGAGATAAGCCTGTGATTTGCAGGAGGGACCACAGACGTAGTGCAACAGCAGCAGCAGGGGAGCACGAGTAGAGCTTCTATTGCAGGTAAGTGTTTCACACCTGTGCTTCCTAGTTAAATTCCATGATTTAATATATTTTGATGTGAAATGTGAATTACTGAATGTATGTGTATTCAAGGTGAAAAGTTGTTATGTGAATTGTCAAGTGATGAAATTATCAATGAAAAAAAAAGAAAATATTAGAAGTGTGATTTGAGGCATAACTAGCATACATTGAGTGTATGTTAGGATCCCAGGTAAGTGGATCACCATGTATTGTCTAGCATACATTGAGTGTATGTTAGGATCCCGGGTAAGGGGGATCACCATGTATTGTCTAGCATACATTGAGTGTATGTTAGGGTCCCGGGTAAGGGGATCACCCTGTTTTGGCTAGCATACATTTAGTGTATGTTAGGATCCCGGGTAATGGGATCGTCACGAATGGACTAACATACATTTAGTGTATGTTAGGATCCCGGGTAAGGGGAATCTCCACATATTGGCTAACATACATTTAGTGTATGTTAGGATCCCGGGTAAGGGGATCACCATGGAATGGCCAGCATACATTTAGTGTATGTTACGATTCCGGGTAAAGGGATCGCCTTATATCGACTCCTATGGGGTGATGATGACAATACCAGTGAAATTGGTATCGGTAATGTGATAAGCAAAAGTAATCATGTTGATCTTATAAAGTCTGGAATGAAGGTTGATAGTGGCAGAGGGAACGGTTATTAATAGTTTGAATAAGGATGAGATTTTTTTTAAATAAAAAAAAACTAGAAGGGAGAAGTAAATGAAATATGAATGCATATTACCCTGTTGAAATTATTAGATTTTCATATTGTTATATTTATGGAAATATTCACCTTGCAATAATATGTATTTTGTTTCAGGATCATCGCATGCACGACAGGAGTAGATCCTAACTTATGTTTCCTTTTTGAAGTCTAGGTTCTAGGAAGTATACCCTTGTATTTTGTAAACATGAAAATGATTGTATAACTTAATTTGTATAATAAATGTTTAAACTTGATTGGATGAATTTAACGTTGTAGTTTATATAACCATATTTCATGTCTATGTATTTATATTATTTAAATTATCCATCCATAATGATATTTTTTGTTATATAATGCATATCATAAATATTATGGTTGATAGGTGCGAGTATAATTGTGGAATTGAAATCCAGGATGATTAGGTCGGGAATTGAGTTATGAGATGCGAACTGTTACAAGTGTAAGCAGGTTACATGTCGGTAACTTGGGACCTTCCGGTATAGGGGGGACTCTGGCGAAATTCTGGTAGATGTAAATACGAAGACCATGAATATGTATATATATATAAAAAAAAATTAACTACTCTGTTTTTCTATTGACATGAGATTGTGGTTTTATCCCAGAAATGAGGGATGTTTCAACCAATGTCAACGATTTCCAAAGTGAAATAATCAGGGTACCTAAAGCCAACATCTTAGTGCCACCTCAATGATATGTTTCCTCCTAAGAGGCTTTTTCATACCTATCACTCAGATCACCTCAGGATGTATAATCCTTAATAAGAATGTAAGTTTCTTAAATATGAATGCTTATTCAAAATAACTTTTATTTTCTCTAGGTGATCCCTAAGGGCAGTAGCCCCACCACTCTCCAAGGGATGTATATGATCTTCCTAGTATTACATACATCACTCTTCTATAAATGGATGTAATCTTCCCAATGATATATGCACCAATCTCCAAGGGATGAATATGATCTCCCTAGTGTTATATGCACCAATCTCAAAAGAATGGATGTAGTCTTCCCAATGCTATATGCATCACTCTCAGTGGGTGGGCTCCTAAGCCCATGACAATGATGGGAAGGCTGATAGCTCATACTCTTCAAAGAACTTATAATCACTTAGAAATTTCTAAGTATAGGTTCACCCTTTTTGGATTTTCATTATCCACTTAGAAATTTTCTAAGTATGGGATCAACGCTTGATTTTTTTGGAGATAGGAATTCCACCAAAGCAAGTTGATTTCCTTCGATGGATTCCTCCTAGTCATTTAGAAATATTTCTAAGAATAATCTTTTTCCTCATGTTTTTCTCTTACCTTTTAGGGAAATTTTTGAATTATGACTTCCTTCATACCCCTTTATATGGGTTGTCTAATATATTATCCAAGGTTTCCACCCCTTTGATCATACGATGAAAAATCAACGAACTCGTCATAACAACCGAGTATTTTTACAAGTTTTTGCGTATCAATATCATAAAAACTTGGGAGGCTACTGATTAACCTATTTTTAACGGGCTTAAAAAACCTTGATGACCCTCCTCCCTTGAACATGCCCAAGGGAATAACCATGCCTCAACTAAGGGTTTGATAGTGTTTTAAGCCTCGATCATGCTAAGTCTGACGCCAGCCACACCTAGATGCTTTTTTGGCTTGATAATGTGCCAAGCTTGGAATTTAAACTTGACAATCAGCCAAGTCCAAGATAATATGGGTCTGGCAAACATGTTAGACCCAAGACATTAGGACTTGGCAGCCCATCAAGTTCAAAGATGACGTGAGTCTGACAAACATGTTAGATCCAAAACACTTGGACTTGACAGTCAGTGAAGTCCAAGGAACGTAGGTGTGACAAACATGCCAGATCTAAGGCACTTGGACTTAACAGTCAAGGTAACATGTGGATTGGGCATTCCATCGAGTCTAAAGTAGTTGGACTTGATAGTCAGCCAAGTCCAAGGTAACGTGGGTTTGGCTCACATGCCAAGCCCAAGACACTTAGGCTTGGCATTCCATCAAATACAAAGTAGTTGGACTTGACAGTTAGCCATGACCAAGGTAATATAGGTTAGGCATCTTAAGGCACTTGGTTTTGGCAATCCATCAAGTCTGATGCACTTAGACTTGGTAATCAACCAAGTTTAAGGTAATGACCATCCTCCCTTAGCATGTCTATGAGAATGATCATCCTCCCTTTGAGTCTAACCTTAGGGAAGAACTCATCTTTCATAGGCTTAGCTATATTTGACATCTTAAACTATAATCTTCCTGCACCTTTTTAGGTGTATAAAAGTCTTCCAAGGACCCACCATATTCTCATCAAACATCAATACATATGTAAGAGATATTTATCTTTCATTCATAACTTTATTTATTCCTTTCTTTACATTTTTATTTATTGCATTAGTATTTTTATTAATTAATATGTAACTTATGAGTTGATTTTAGTGTTTATTAACTCTTGCTTTTTCAATCATTTTAATTTGTTTAGGTTTTCATACAACTCTCGCTATTTTTTTAATTCTTTTTATTTATATCATGAAATTTATATTTTATGTTATATTAATTTGGTGAATTGAGTTCTTAACTAAGTATTAGAGCATCTCTAAGAAGAGATGCTATTTAGAATGGCCAAATTAGTAATATAGTTTTTTGAATAGTGTAAATATGGTTTTTTTATGCTTATATACTATCTAATGGTAAAAGGCCATTTAGAAGAATCAATTTTATTTTAATATATTTGATACACAACTATTTTAATAACATGACATATCCCAGTTAATTTGACGGGTCTAAAAACAACCTGGATGATTCTAATTAACTTAATATTATATGATGAAATTAAAAAAATCAATTAAAAAACACAAAATAATTTGGGTCAACTTGGGTGAATTCGCTAAAAAATCTAAAGGAAAAAAATATAGTGAAAAAAAACCAATTGCAATAAATAGTATTTTAATGTTTTCAGATGAAGTATAGGAATAATATTTTTATAAGAGAAATGCTAAAATAATATTTTGTTTATCTTTTTTATTAGAGCATGAAAAATAAAAATAAAAATAAAAACCAAAATATTATTTTTATTTTTGACTCTTCCTTCACCACTTGGGTTAGAGTTGCTGTTATAAAATTAATTGACAACAAGCTTCACTTTTGCGTTTCGGTCAAAAACATGATATTTAAGCCAAAGCCAGAAAAAAATATTAATAGATTTTTTTTCCCGTTGTGACTAATCACGGAATAAGGCAAAGCACAATAGGTTCATGGCGAGTTGCAGATGCGGTGTTGACATGCCAAGGGGAAAAAAACACCTGTCCTGGGTGGTGTAAATAATAACACCTGTAAATACGGGAAGGAAATAGCGCCGTCAAGCGACAGACACCTGCAATTCACTAATATATCCAATGCATGGAAATGATTATTGCAGGTTAAGAAATAAATAAATAAGGTTATTACCCTTACCCATGTAAGAAAGCAATTTCTTTTCTTTTTAAGAAAGCTATAAGTAAATATAATTTTTCATGTACGGATGATAGCGACATTTTGGCTTGAATCCTTGAAAAGTGAAGCAGACTCCAAAAACAGTAACCCTCCAGCCTACGAAATATCGACAACGCATTTGACGAAACCACACTTGTTTTCTAAAACCACTCATGTCTTTTCCCTCTCCTATCCCAAAGTAGTCTGCGTACTTTTCTTTTTCTCTTTGTATGTAGTGTCTCTCCCCCTCCCACACAAACGTCAGTGTAAGAGCGTTTACCCAGGAAATAAAACAAAAGGAGACCTTGCTTCCTGGATAGCTCTACTAGAAAATCATACAAAAGAAATAAAATAAGCACTTTTGATCTCTCTCGTGCTGAATTGATTGTGCAAATTTGGTATATAGTATGGGGAGAGGTAGGATTCAGTTGAAGAGAATTGAAAACAAGATCAATAGACAGGTGACTTTTTCAAAGAGAAGGTCTGGTTTGTTGAAGAAAGCCCATGAGATCTCTGTGCTCTGTGATGCTGAGGTTGCTTTGATTGTCTTCTCCACAAAAGGGAAGCTCTTTGAATACGCTACTGATTCCTGGTACGTACAATCCATCAGCTTATTCTTTTTTATCACTACTCTCTCTCTCTTTCTCTTTGTGTGTGTGTGTGCGTGTGTGAATCTCATTCTGAGTATTTGAATACGTTTATTGTTTTTACTTGTTTGGGACAACACTGATTGTGTGCTTTACAGTTATGATTTGGGTTGAGTTCGTATATCATTCTTTGTTTTGTTTTCTGATCTTTTCCATATAGTATTATTATTTCTTGATACTCGTATTTCTAGTTCTAACGAGATAGTACAATGAGGTGCTTAATGAAAAAGAAATTGTGAGTATCTCTTTTTGGTTTTGATGCTTAAATTGTCAGTGAATGTTTGTGGGATGATCATGTTTCATTATCTACTTGTGTTTTTTCTGCAGAAAAGATAATAAAAAATACTACATGGGTGTGTCTCTGCAGTAGAGAGCGTGTGTGCGTGAGAGAGAGAAAAAGGAAAAACCAATTCAGTACATGGATCTTGGGATTTAATATACATCATTTGTGTTTTTTTTTTCCTTCTTCTGAATATATTTCTGTTTTTTTTTTTTTGGTTATACTTGGAATCATATATATATATATATATAGAGAGAGAGAGAGAGAGAGAGAGAGAGAGTTTTATGGGTACTGCTTTCTGAGGTACACTGAATGCAAAGCAACATGTTACTTTGTACAGAAAACATATTTAACGAGACTGTACATGAATGCACTAGATGCAGATGGAGGACGCAGATTATTTATATGTGGTTTTATATTCCTTTAGATCATAGAATCTGAAACCATTGATTTTGTGCTGAGCTGTAATTAAAGGCTGGATTGCATGTTACACATATGATCTAACTTGGATAGGATGTTGCGCGAATACATGAAATTTTGACCTCATGTTCTAACATGTTGTCCATAGCAAAGTCAATGTCTTTAGGTTTGAAGTTTGAACCAAAGCAGCCAGTGATTTACCCCCATAATTAAACTAATGATTACAACTCATTTTGGTTTTCGATATCTCTCTTTTTATTTGTGTATTAAACAATTTGATGCTCAGCTTCTAGCTAGTCATGGGATGGATAGTCGTCCATCTTATTCAGAGGATTTAGGAGTAACAATGTAATTAAGATTAGTTTTGTTGTCTGCATTTCCCTAGCAGTCGATCCTCGCCCGGTCCCCTCTCTCTGAACAGCTTATACATATTTCAGTTTGTCTTTTTCTCGTGCGTGGAAAAAGAGAGCTCCTGATAAGAACTGGATTATTCATCACTAGCTAGTCTTGTCAGGCGTCTATTCGGGAATTGGATTTAGCTTATCTGTGCATTCTACTGCTAGTGAGTGAGAGATAACCCTTGCTTGCGCCGCCGCCCCCCCCTGTTCATCAAGTAACAACGGTGGCCTAATGGTCGCATTGCCGACTTCGGGGGTGAGGTCCTGCGTACAAACTGGTACCAGGCTTCATGTGGGGTTCGATTTGGATGGAAAGCATTTGACATTGTTAAGAAAAACGTACAGTTTGGTTTCAAAGTCGAGAATAGTTATGTTTGATTTCTTTGGTTATGCATGGACGCATGTCCAATGTCCATTGTTAATTTATTGATTGTTTATCATGGTCAGGCCAATAGGAGGCAAACGAATAGATAGGGGACAATAAGCAGATGATAAGATATAGAGACTTGTCCTTTTTCGGTTTTTTCCACACAACTCTTGTACCGTTTTTCCACTGTTGCTATTTCCATCGACTTTTACGAAATGTTACCAATGGTGTCGATCCATATTGTTCCCAACTAAGAGTTTCAAGCCGACAGCGTTATAGAATCCAGTGATTAATATATAAATAGAAAAGGAGATGAAATTTATTGGTTCCAAGGGGAAATTGATCTTAATTCTCTTTACAAGCCAAGGTTGCTAATAATTTCTTGCGTTGATTTTTTGGATTCCAATTGCAGGTGCTTTTACATATTAAGCACTTGTAATTGCAACAATCATGTGAGACCAAAGAGCGGTCAAAGATTTGTAATTTTGTTTTGCATGTAGCATTACTCGGTTTGTGTATTTTTTGTTTGAAATATGTATGACCTTTTGACTTCGCTGTGCCCTTTATTCGTGCTGAAGGCCATAGAACCTGTTGGGACCATGTCGAATTCGTCCCTGGGAACTTCTTTGTGAATTTTTTATTTGTGTATATATGTCAATGCTTTGCACTTTACTTTCAACAAATTGTGTCCTTCCTTCTCTTCTTGAGGATATATATAGAAGTTGAATGAATTATAAATTTAGTTTATTTGGGTTTTCATTTAATCTTATTTCAATTCAAAATTTGGAATTATTTGGTGAAGTCACATTAAAGATTTTATATTTAATTTTTAATACACGAAAAACCTTTTAAACATGAAACTTACACATTATTATCTTATGCTAGATTCTTTTAATTTAATTAGAAGAATGAAAGTAGCAAAATTTGTATTTATAATGTTTTAGTATCATGTAAAACAATCATTATAATGAAAACTCAAACTCAAGTTATTAGATAAAGTTTAATGATTGTTTTTATAATATTATTTAATAAATTCTCTTAATTAAAAGCCTTTAGAATTTAAAATTCAGACGAGTTCATCTGCTAAAATTTGATTAATTAGAAGAGTGAATTTAATAGGTTTTACTTGAGATCATTATTGTTATTACAGCATATCAAAAAACCAAACCCGTACATGACATATAAATATGATACACTTACAGAGAAATGTTCTTTTAATATTGTAAATGTATCATATGGTTATCAAGGATAAATTTTATGGCGATTTTTTTGTTTGTCTCGTGCTTTTAATTCTCTCGTGTCATCGAAAATTTAGATTCGGATAAAGCTAATTAAATTCTCTTAATGTACATGTTTTATATGGTAACAGCATGGAGAGGATCCTTGAACGTTATGAAAGATATTCATATGCTGAGAGACAACTTCTTGCAAATGATGATCCCGAAAACCATGTATGTCATCTATCTAATTGCCTTTTCAATTTATAATAAGACTTTTTTTTCAATGATATTTAATTAATTATCTAACTATACCATACTTTTTAAATAATATTAGAGCTTTTTATTATAATATTAATAATTATTTTTTGAATAATTATGCATAAACCTAATGTGCAAAGTGTTTTTAAAATATTGCTCATAAATATTCAATATAAAAAAATATCTATTTTATTTTTTTTAATACGTTCACATCTCATGATTTTTTTTATTAAGACTTTCTTTTAAGATATTTTAAAAAATGCTTTTAATAAAAAATACATTTTTTATGGAAATAAAAACACGTGAATAAAAACAGAGGATTTTGACCATAGATACATTTTTTTTTATTTCAAATCATTATAATTGTTTAGAATATTCATTTTAATTACTTTCAATTTTTATTCAATAAACTATACTACTATTAAAAAATATATGTTTGTGTCAATTTAGAATAAAAAATATTTTTTTTATAAAACTTAAATGATTGACTTTCTTACAAATATCTATTTTAATTTTTATATATTTAAATAACAAAAAATTTAAAAATATCTCGCAGCACGAGATCAAATACTTGCATGCTCTTGTATCTTTTATATCTGATAAGAAAAGATCAATTTCTCATTTTAATATTTGATTAACTTTAATCACTTTTTACAATTTATTATTTCATATATCTTTTTTATTCATTAGATATTATTTTTTTTTTCTCAGTGAAAAAATTTCATCATATTTGAAAAGAATCCAAAACCTTTTCTTTTGTGACTAGAAAAAAGAAAAAGAAATCATTAAAACTAAAGAGTGGAATTTTTGGTATGTCCTGGAAGATGAGATATAATACCAACCTTTTCTTTTTCTATTTTCTTCTCTTTTTTTTTTAATTTTGTCTTAATATAATATGGTTATTAAAATTAAAAAAAAAACTAAAGGAGGAGGGGATTTTATTGTACCCCTCCTTACATAACACTATTTACTGAAATAATATTCTTTTCTTCATTTGATTTTTTTTTCATATATATATATATATATATATATATATATAATTTCATCATTCAAGGTTTATTAAGGATTTGACTTCATGAATTTTTTAAATTTATTTTTTATGAGGTTATCTCGTACTCATGACCTGACCTGTAGATTTGACAAGTTGACTCGAGTTTTCTTTTTCAATTTTTCAATTGATTTTTTTGCCAATCTTATCCTTCAACATTGAGTTAATTGAAAATTAGGTTTCATAGTTTATTTTGATCTGCTTTATATTTCATCTTCATGATTAAGAATTAACATCATCTCATGACTCGGGTCACGAGTTTGATAAGTTAATCCTAGTTGACTCGAGTTGTTTTTGTGTTTTTTTTTTAATTAATTTTATTTTTAGTTTTATCTTTCAATATTAGGTTGATTGAGAATTGTACTTCATAATTTATTTAAATTTATTTTCTATAGGGTTATCTTGGTTTCATAACTTGGGTCGCAGGTTTGAAAGGTTGATTCAGGTTATTTTTTAGGGTCTTTTTTTAAATAATTTTTTTTGTTCAGTTTCATCTTTTACCATTAGGTTTATTAGAATTGAACTTTGTTATTTTTTTTATTTGCTTTTTATGAGGTTATCCCGATCTCATGATTAGGTATGCGAATTAACAAGTTAACCCGAGTTGACTTGAATCAATTTAATATATCATCGTCTTAATATTTATTAAAAAAATTTTCTTTTTAAATATTTATTTTGAGTTAAACTAAATATGTTTTAGCAGTTACATGAGTTGTTTTTAAACAGTCAAGGTAGCTAGACCTTGGAATATGCGATAATGATATAGTATATAAAGAAATGACATAAGTGTTTCCAGGGTAGCTGGACTTTGGAATATGCGAAGCTCAAAGCTCGGGTAGATGTTCTACAAAGAAACCAAAGGTATGAACTTTTGAAATGAAATGCAAATGTTCTAGTAGAACTAATGCTAGCAAGACCAATTTATTACCATTAATTATGTATGTTGGCAGGCATTTCATGGGAGAAGATCTTGATTCCTTGAACATCAAAGAGCTTCAAAGCTTGGAGCATCAGATTGATTCAGCACTTAAGCACGTGAGATCAAGAAAGGTAATGTCCGTGCTTGAACTTTTCGATAATTGAGGACCATGTTACTGATCAATGTTGCCATTTCATTTTGCAGAATCAGTTGATGTATGAATCCATTTCAGAGCTACAAAAGAAGGTACGTACCGAATCCTTGGCTGATCCATTTTTTATGTTTTTTTTTGTTCTCCTAGCTAGCAAGTGGAAGGTTGTTTGATGTTGTGATTGTATAGAATCTTGTTTTTTCCAGGATTATATTGTCAGTATCTTAAAGGTTGGCTTAATCATTAAGTGAATATGCCCCAACCTCACTAATTAGGATTAAATTTTAAAATTATGGGGATGGAATATTAATCATTAAGTGAATATCCTAACTAGTGAATGACTTTTTTTTTTTTTTAGTAAGGTGGATAGTGGATTTATACTTTGCGGGTGATTCCTAATTAGTGAATGACTTTTATGGGATAACTTTTTGGCTTTCAAATTCATTAAGGATCGAATCTCATACATTTAAGATATTGTTAGATATTATTAATATTTTAACTAATAAGATTGGTTTATTTACATTTAAGATATTGTTAATTAGATATTATTAATATTTTAACTTTTTAACTTTTAATGATTAAAACTATTTTATAAATCACACATGCTACATTGATTGAAAGTTAAGTCTAAATTCTTAATGATATCGATTGCAAGCTATTATTATATGTTACGTTAAATAAGAATATATATAAATTTCAAAATAAAATTTAATTATGATCACGAGGTTTTAATGTATTTTTTTATTATTATTATTTTAACACTTTGCAATTTAAAAATTTTTAAACTTCGTAACTTTTTAATGAAGTGCATCTTTTGAAATACACCATAAATAATATCATAAAGTTGAATACAAAAAAATGAGGCTTAAGAATTAATTGGTGAGTCTGGAAAAAGTTAAACCAACAAAAATAAAAATGAAAACAATTTTTTTAAAAAGAAGCCAATCCTAAAAGTGAGGCTTCTAGATCTCGCAAGCAACTCCAATGGGTCTAAGATTTATATTATTTATATATATATATATATATATATATACATAAATTTAAGTAATACAAAAAAAAATGAAGATGAGATTAGAATTTTATTGATACTGTATTATCACAATAATCTAAAAGAATAAATTTAATTTAAATACATTATATATAGACTAAATTGAAAAGAAAATAAAAATATTATTCTACCCTTAATAAATAAAACAAAATAACCATATATTTCTTAACATTTCCCCTCAAACTTAGATGTGACAGCTACAAACATCGATAATTTGCCAACTAGAAAACAAAAATGGGAAATAGAATGTGATTTGATAAAGAAATCTACAATCTACAAAGAAGAAGAAGAAGAAGAAGGTAAAGCAATGGTGTCATGCTTGAGATTATGACGAGTAAAATGACAATCGATCTCAATGTGCTTAGTTCGTTCATGAAAATCTGAGTTGTGAACAATCTAAACAGAACTCTGGTTGTCACAATACATAGGAATAAGATGATAAAAGGAAAATTTTTATATCTGCAAATAACCAACATGACCAAACAATCTCTTTGGTAGTATATATTATAGTATGATTTTATGCTTCAATTGAAGATTGAGAAACAATAGATTATTTCTTACTCTTCCAAGATAATAGAATCATCTAAAAAGATACAAAAACCAGTAATAGACTTGCGATCCGTTGGATCATTTCCATGATCACCATCAGAGTATGCACGCAACTCCAAAGAAGAGGTGGATAGAAGTAAAGACTCTATAAGATTATACCCCGAAGATATCGTAAAATACAAATAACAACTGCTTAATGAATGGTAGTAGAAGCAACAAACTGACCAACATATTCAACACATGGATGAGTAATGGTGAGATATACCAAGCTCTTAATAATAGTATGGTATAAAGTAAGATCTGACAAAGGTACTAATTAAAAGAAGAATACTTTGCATTAACCTCAATACCTACAGTTTTATTATGAGTAAGTCTAGCCCGCTGAAGAATACCTGCAACATATTTCGACTGAGAAAGTAGATAACCTCTAGATGAGTAGGCTACCTCAATACCCAAGAAATGTTGATGAGTAGGCTACATTAACATATAAAGATAGAATGATATGATTTGCATCAGTGCACTTAACAAAAAGAGTAGAGTCATGATTACTAAAAACAAATCTTGAGGAGATCATAATAGAAAATTTCTCAAACCAAGCACGAGATGCTTGCGTGAGACCATATAACGTTTTCTTGAGCTTGCAAACATACCTAGAGTCATGTTAAATACGAGGAGGGGATGCCATATAAACTTTTTCTTGAAGATCTCCATTTAGAAGGCATTTTTAATATCAAATTGATAGATATGTCATTAACGAACTGAAGCTACTGCAATAAGAGTATAAATAGTTGTCATTTTTACAACAGAAGCAAATGTCTCCTCATAATCCATATCATATTGTTGAGAGTATCATTTTGCAATCAACTTAACTTTGTATCGCTCAATAGATCCATCAGAATTAATCTTGATCTTATACACCCAACGACAACCAACAACACTCTTATTAGGAGGTAGAGGAACTAAATCCTAAATATATGTCTTGTGCAAAGCAGACAGTTTCTTATCTATAGCTTGTTGCTAAAGAGAATCAAGAATTGTTTTTTTTTTATAGGAAGGGGGTTTAGAGAGACAATGAATAGAAGCTAAAAAGAAAGTATAAGATGAAGAATAACAAGAATAGACAAAATCTAGTAACTTTGTGGACATACAAATGTGTATGGATCGATGTAGAGGTGGATCCACGATCTCAGACAGAGCTTGAGGGACTATAGAAAAAAAAAGAGCTTCAGGTATACTAGAGAGTAAAGTGTCGGTACCTGCAAAATGATTAGTATGAATTGGTCGAACATGAGAAGAGGTATGTGAAGTATTAGGAACCTGAGATGATAAACTATTTAAATCCTTAGAAAAAAAGATCTATACAAATAAGATCAAATTTAGTCAAGTTATGAGTAATGGAGGGAATAAAAAGAAAGGTATATGTTCAAGAAAGACAACATGACGAGACATATAAAGTTTTTGAGTAGTTGGATCAAAATAACGATACCTCTTTTTGCCTTCATCAAAACCAGGAAAGACATAAATAATATATTGAGAGGACATCTTACTGCGTTTTACATGAAAATGAAGAACAAAACAAGTACAAGTATAAATTCTAAAGAATGAATAATCAAGGGCATACCCCTACAACTTTTTGAAATGAGAAAAACCTGAAATATGAGAAGATGAAATTGTATTAATCAAATCTACACCAATAAGAACAACTTCTCTCTAAAACACACTAGGAACAAAAGTAGATAACAAGAGAGAACGAGCAGTTTTAACAATGTTCTTATGTTTTTTTTTAGCAACACCATTTTGCTTAGGAGTATCTACACATGAAGTTTGGTGAATGGTTCCATCTAAGACAAACAACTCACAAAATTTATTAGAGGTGTATTCTTTATCCAAATCACACCTAAAAAATTTGATAACACAAAATGTTGAGTTTTGACAAGAGCTCAAAAGGCTGTATATATCTCAAAAAAATCAGAACAATGTTTTATTAAATAAACCCAACAATAATGAGTATGATCATCAATAAAAAAAATATCGAGACCTTTTTTTTGTGGTAATAAAGAAAGTCCTCGTACATTATAATGAATCAAATCAGATAGAGAAGAAGAAACATAAATACTTCGCTTAATAAGTAAAGCGGAAAATTTTGCCAGTTTACATCCACTACAATCAGAAATATTACTAGTTTGTAATTTTTTTATAGCTCATATGGATGCCAAAAATCTCAAACAAGAAGACAAAACATAACCTAGACGAGAATGCCATAAATAAAAACTAGAAAAACTCAAACGAAAAGAATATAAATCAACACTAGTAGCAGCAACAATGGTGACTAAAACTTTTAACTCGTCCAAAATGTATAGTCTCTTCTTTCTACGGCCCGTCTTAATTAGCTTCTAAGACTACAAATCCTGTACACAACAAAAAGAAGGTGAAAGGAAGACTCAATAATTATCAGAATCATATGACAGGCCAACAAGAGCAAGATTCAATGTGAGTTTTAGAATAAGGTAAAAATCAGGGGGAGACAAATGAGGTGTGACAACAAAACCACACTTGCTAAGGGCAAAGGGGACATAAGAAAATGATGAAGAATATGAAGACACGATGTGAAGCACCAAAATTCAAGACCCATTCAAAATGTGACATATCTGAAGAACTATGAGGCAACTGACTAACAACAAAAAAAGTGGACATAGCTTGTGGCTATAAGGAGATAAACTTTTAAAATTGCTCAACCAAAGTACTAGAATCGGTGAAAGGACTTGATGAAACTACTATTGTATTGTGATATGGTGGTTTGTAGCTCTAAGGTAGTCTATGAGTATTAGATTGTGACTGGTTGTCAGAATTTCAAACTTGATTATGCTGTCTCAACTTAGAACACCGAGCCTTCCAATGATCTTTCTTCTTATAGAAACTGCACTTGTCGAAGACAACTCTTGTGTAAGGCTTTTTCTGATTATTAGAAAATGGTTTAGAATGTATTACTAGCATAGAAGGATTAGAAGTAGAAAGAATTCTCTTTTCAGAATAAGACTGAAGATGTATTTTTTCAGTCAATAACTCACTGACAATTGAGTCAATAGAAGGCAATGAAAAACGATGTCAAATTGAACCTCTAATTCGTTTAAAATCACTTTAAAACGCCATTAAAAATTGTACAAATCGCTGTTGCTCTCTATGAGCAATATAGGTACCATATGCCTTTAATTCTGTCGATTCTATAAGAGCCAATTGATCCAAAAGATTTGTCATAGCAAAATAAAACTCCCAAATACTCATATTTATTAGGTGAAGAACTGGAATGTCATTCTTTAATTAATATTGCTTTTCAAAATTTGATTGCGTGAATAACCTTTGCAGATGATCTCAAGCCTCCTTTGTTATCTCATACTTTGCAAACTGTGTACTTATGGAATGCTCAACAGAATTGTTAATCTAAGTAATAATTTTTGTATTGTTTGCTTCTCAAACATATATCAAAGTAGTATAACCCTCACCAGTATTCATGGGTATCACAAAAGTTGCATTAATATATCCCCACATCTTTGTACCTTAAAAAAATTTCTTATCACATAACTTCAATACGAATAATTTTTTCCATTCAACCTCACACTCACATACGAAAGTGAATTATCTCTTTCAATAGCCATAAAAAAACCAGAACACAAAAGAAATAAAAACAAAATACTAGATTGTAGAAATTGAACAAATATCTTCTAAAACTAAAAAAAGAGAGGTGTGTTTGAGATTAAGATTCATTCCATTAAACCATGCCCTGATACTATGTTAAATAATCCAAAGAAATAAAGAAAAATACAAAAATAAGAGAGGAGGAGGTTAGAGTTTCATTGATACTACATGATCATAATAATATAAAAGAATAGGTTTAACTTAAATACAAAAAGATTATATAAAAGCTAAACTGAAAAGAAATTAAAAATATTATTATACTCTTAATAAATAAAATGAAATAACCCTATATTTCTTAACAAAATGAATGGAGCCTGGTCAATTTTTTTTTTTATTTTTTCAACATCTTTTACATTTTCAAAATGTTGATGTTCACAAAAAAAAACCTTAAATATAATCCTTTTAAACCTCTTTAAATCTATTTCTAATGTAAAAACTATTTTCAATCTTTTATCAAAATTTTGAAACCAAATTCAATCTTGGTTTGTAATTTAAAGAGTTTTTCAAGGCAATCAATAAACTTGAATTGTCATAACTATCCCATTCACATTATTTTTTACCGAACGCCTAAAAGGTTATCGCTGTCGACTCTTGCTCCTTTATTTCTTTTTTGTTTCTTTTTTCTCAATTTCACACCCCACAATAGGATCAAGGAACTAAAAAAATGCGAATGAACTTTAGGAGCTAGAATGAAAAAAAGAAGAAGAAGCAAATATAATAGTCCATAAAAGTTAGGAAAAGAATAGTTGAATATTTGTTAAACTTGATCCAATCCAATTGGTTGCCTCGAGAAACCTGAAATCAAAGCCTGACCCATGTTAGGTTTCTAGTATAGTCGAGCAATATAATGATATGATCAAACTCATTCAATATGGTGTGGTTTTATATGATCTCGTTGATTTAGTCAAATCCAGTCAAACCTGGTTGGGTTAATATCATGGAAAAAAGAAGAAGAGAACAAAATACTGTCATTTTAGTAAAAATAATTGATCGGGTTTACTTGGTAGCTTGAAGGTTGAATCAATAAAATAATAACCTAGATTTTTTTTCAGATTAGTTTTAGAATCAAGTCTAAAAGCTATAATAAAATATGGATGCCAAATTTGAGTTTGAACAATACTGAACTTTAAATCACCCTTAAGCTTACTTATTGTATAAATTTTAATACATGATACAAATAAATAAGTATTTCTAGGATGCACTTTTATTAATAACTTCTTTTGGCCATTAATAATGTAAGTTTGTAAGATGAGACTGATAATAACTAACTAATTAATATTTCTTGACTTTATGAACTTTTGGATGAAATATAACCTTTTCTCACATTTTCTTCTTTACTTCATTCATCAATCAATATTATTCCAACTGTTTTCAATCGAAATACTTGTAATCCTGGTTAAAAGGTCATATTTTGTAAGAACTCATGATTCATATAGTTGAAGCACACAAGTTCTTGTTAAAGCAAAGCTAATTATAAACCAGATTCGAAAGAGATACAATTAGTTTATATGTATTCATAATAAAATTGAATAATAAATATAAAAAAATGAAGCTTCACTAAAGTTGATTGACTAAGTTTTAATAATCTAGCAAAACGATGTTCTTTAATATTGTCTCAACCTTTTAGCTTTCAGTATTCTTCTAAATTGTGAGCGCACACTTCTTCTTCTTCTTATTTTTATTTATATTAGATGCTTATTAAATATTTAAATTTGATTTTTATTTAATTGTATAGTGATTATTAATCTTAGAGTTTTTTTTACAAACAAGCATAATGCTTAAATAGCGTAGTTTTTCGCTTTTTGCTTCTTTTTTTTTTATTGTAATTGTGACAGCATTATTGATGTAATTGAAAAAATTGTGATAATCATTATACGCAACTTTTTAAGTTTTTATTTGGCATTGTACTCTAATTATGTTTTTAAAATTTTTATTTTTTTAAATTTAAATTAATATTTTTTGTTCTTTAAAATTGTTTTGATATATTAATATAAAAAATAAATTTAAAAAAATAAAAAAATATATTATTTTGATACATTAAAAAAATATTTTGAAACATATTTCTAAATTGACCCTTGGCCTATGACAGAATAATTGCCACATCCTATGAATTTTACATTAACACAAGTTTTAAATTGTTTTTTTATTAGGTTTTATTTGGTATTATGTTCTAATCATGTTTTTTAGTTTTATTTATTTATTTTGTTCATTTTAATTTATTTTTTGATATTTTTAAATTATTTTAATGAAAAAAAATTTAAAAATTTAAAAATATTTTTTTAATATATTACATTTTAAAAAATAATTTTTATTATACTCTCAAATACATAATTATAATAATATAATAGAGATTTAAAAAATTATGTTTTTTTTAGCTCAGATGTCGTGTCTCTAGCTAGCTTGCTTGCCTGCCGACATTTGACGTGAACAAGATAGCAGGTGCAGTAAAAGGCTATTGGATTTTGAATTTGTTGTCAGAAACCTAGCTGAAAGCCTATACTTTTTTCTATGGTGTCCCCATCTATATAACCTCTAGTTTAATAATTTATTTGTTTTTATATTTTAAAAATATTTTTAAAAAATTAAAATTTTTTTAAATTAATATATTTTTAAAATTTTAAAATTATTTTAAAGTAATAATATAAAAAATAATTTTTTTAAAATAAAAAATATTATTTTAATATATCTTAAAATAAAAAATACTTTAAAAAATAATTATAATAACACTTCCAAACATCCTTTCCAGTGAGGCCAGGGATATGTTTAAAACCTGCAAGTAAAGAGGTACATATAATTTCTTGATTTGTTTTTAACAGTAACACTGTTAGAAAAATATTTTACCCAATACGTTGGGTTAAAGAAACTATTTACAAAATAGCATGGTTCGAGGTTAGTTTTGAGTTAGGATTGATTTGAAATTCATTCAGGGTTAATCTGCTACTAAGTGGCCGTTTTCTATTAACATGGTGCAGCTGCCCAAGTAAAGCATTGATACGATTGAAAATACTCATGGCCGATCCTCTTGTCTCTCAAATATCCCAGCTGTTAGCATTAAGTGAATCAAATTCATTGATTAATCTTGTCTGACTTGTTTCAGTGGATTTCGCTCTATTCTCCAACGCTGTTAACTTGTATATATTTTATTTTCAATTTGATGGCTGTACAAAATTATATAGGATTGTGCAATTAATTCTATAGACCGTTTATCCCTTCTCCTTTACAGGACAAGGCGCTCCAGGAGCAAAACAACATGCTTGCAAAGAAGGTGAGAATCTTTTTATTAAGAGTTTTAATTTTTTTCTTACAATAAAATGTTTAGACTTTTATTAATCTTTTAACTTTATAAACCGTAAACCATCAAGTAAATGTTTGTTTAGTTTCCATCGAGTTACGATTGAATACATGGCATACAAGTAAAAAAATACAGCATTCACTAGTTAGATATTGAGTTTGCTCTCTAGAAATCACTAGTTTAAGTCTCACAAATCTTAGAGCTACTGGAGGCTTATATGGTCGTTAACTTCAGGGCCTATGGGACTAGTCAAAATATATACAAACTGATCTGAACACCCACGTTAATTTAAAAAAATACAAGACCCTCAATGATCTGGTGTATTAATTTTTGTTTTGGCACATAATATTTTTGTTTTTTTTAAGCAATGAATTACTTGGTTTTTTTTATTTCATGGATAATAATTTACAAACAAAAAGAAAAACCCTCTTCTCTCTCATCCACCACGTACTTTTATCATCATAATTTTTTTTATTGGTATTAATGTAACAATAATATAATTTAATTATAAAGATATTAATATTTTATTTATGGTAAAAAGAGTAAAAAAAAGGATGAAATAAATAATGTGGGTCCTATATTTTTTTAGTGTTTTTTTTCAGAGTTGAAACTTTCATTTTAAACAAATAAAAGTAAGAGAGATTTGATTGCATATCAATTCAATTGAGACATGATTGTATGATAAATATATTTTTATTTAGAGTTTTTTAGGACCTTAACACAATAAATATTTTTGATAAAACAACACAAGTCAAAAAAATATTTAAAGATACAGTATACTTGATTGAGTTGTACTAAAAAATCCATGTCTAAATAATAAAAAAAACATAATAAATTTGTAACTCATACCTAATAGATTTACCGTGAAATATTTAGCGTCATACCATCTAATATGACAAACCATAAATTTAGCATATTTTTTGTATTCAATTTATATAAATAACATGTTGATTAGAATTAATTTTATTGTATTATTAACTAGAACAAAATGGATAATAGCATCAAAGTGACAATGTCCAACATATTATTACTCTAACTCTCTAGACATTCAATATAAATATGTTTTCAAAACAAAAACTATATTAATTAACATTGACAGTTTCACATTAGTATTTAAAATAATTATACATAGAAAAATAGTAGATACCTAACAATTTGTTTTTGTTAGACACATAACTTTATATAGTTGTTAGTAAAAATATGCAAGCATGTCCCCCCTAACTATAATTAGAAATGACCTAGAAGTTCTTAAGCAATGTCAGAAAGAATACTAGTACTACATTGCATGCAATAATCATGAAAATAAAACTACAAAACATATGTATTATGTATGTCTAAGCATACATAACCAACCAGTCCTCTATCGCATCTATTGAGCGGTTTAAAAATTTATGTCCAATTATGTTAATTTAATATAGTTGACTTTGTAAGTACTAGCTGTGATACTCATCTTAATAAATGATCACATAAAACATCTTTGTTAGTCGACCCTCAATTGCTTGTTACTGGGGCTCCATCTATTAGAAGGTAAGTCAACATAACGACATCTTTTAGTATGGATGTGTCGCTCCTTCATCACTCTACCAAAACTGCAATCAATGCGTGGTTAAGATGTATATACACATCTGACTAGTCTTATAAAAACCTGTCTTAATAACAAATAGGCGGACACACTCGTGTAACTCGATCAATATATGTTGTTAAGGTGTTACACGATCATCACTATGAAAATCAAGCAATTTAGTTATTTAAATAATTTAAATAGTTAAAATTTAGTTAATAAAATATCAATTAAAGTAGTTAAAAAATGTTATTAAAATAGAGATCTAACCTCTCAGCTTCAAATATCATTGGAACGATGTTGATCCTATATATATAAAACTGGCCTATCATTTAAATCTGCCTCAATAACCAAGCGATCCTATCTGTTGACACCTCTAGAAATAGTTGAACCTTTTATAGTCTAAACCATAGCTCCCTGAAGGTCTTGTAACAAAAAATTAATAGCATTGCATTACAATTGAATCAATATAGTTGAATTAAAAATAATAATTGAAGTTTACATATTTTGAAACAATTACAACTATTAACATGCATTGTCTAGTTTCACAAGTTTTCTATTATGACTATTTGATCGCATATACAATATTTATTTTCCTTAATCTTTATCCATTAACCATATTGTTGGATATCCATATATATTTGGACCAGTATATGCATGCCACAATGGCATGTCAAGAAAGGATTGAGGGCTATGTGCATTTTTGTGTGACAAGTTGGAGTTAAAATCATCAACAAATTACACACATTTTGTAAAGTGCAACATACAATTAAGTGTGAATATGGTCGATGATACAATTACCATTTACCATAAGTACAAGTTGCTTCATTGATGTTAATTGTCTTTCAAAATTCTTTTGCAACACCAACTATTAGCGATGTCTTAAACTGAAATAACCTTATTGCAAGATTATATAAAGTTGCCATGTGTGATCTAGAAGTTGTTGTATTAGCAAGCAATTCATATAAGACTTTTGGAGGCCACAATATATCACGACTAAAAAATTCTACAACTTTGGCTCTATACTCTACAAAACATTTATTACATATGAAAAAGGTCCATTGCACTATAGCTGATATAGGTATGTCATTGACAATTCTTTAAATATTATTAAAAACTTTTGACAAATTCATCGTCGTATTGCCATAACGACGACTGCCAAAATCATATAAGTATCCGTTTTTTTTTGTTTAACTTCTAGCCATGCTCTGATTGCATCATCAGTCTCCACCATATCATCATATAAAATGTCAAACTCTTTATCTTGAAGGATTTTTACACATTCTATGCAATATATTTTTCAAGGAAATATTTTTGAACCTGATGTTAAAATTACGAACAAAGTATCGTAAACAATATCGATGATATGCAATAAGTTCAGGAAAAATCTGAGTCATGAAATTCTTAATCGCTACATGTCTATCTGATATAATACACAACCCAGTGTGATAACTAATTACATATTGACAAAGTGAATCTAAAAACCAACTCCAATTACTGTTTATCTCTTTTTTGACAATAGCAAAACACAATGGATAAACTCTATTAATCGCATCATAAACAATTGCAACGACTTTGTCTTGTACTTACTTTAAAGGTGAGTTCCGTCAATACTAATTTAAGGATGAAAATATTAAAACCCATTAATTGAAGCACTAAATGCCTAAAATATTGATCTAAATATTGTCTTATTGCTATTAACCATTTTATGATCCCAAGTGAAAATTAATCCCAGATTTGAATCTTTAATGGCTAGTAGCATTCTAGGCATGTCTTGAAATGACTCTTCGTGTATACCAAATAAAAGCTCTAATGTTTTTTGCTTAGCCATCCATGTCTTCCAATATAAGACATCATGTTCACAATTCCTCTCCGCATTACCTTGAATCGTTGCAATACTCATACTTATATCTCTTTTCACAATTGTTAATATCACCTTAGCAATGAGATTTGAGTTAATCTGATGATGATGTTGTAAAATAAGTGGATTTCAACATGTGTGTGACCCTTTTAATTTTGATATTTTCCATGAATTAGACCTTTGGTGATATCCCCTACTCAAATACCATTTACATCTTGGTTCCTAAACGCATTGCAACTGATCATAAGTTTTAGTTGAATAATGAACCTTGTATTGTAATGAATTCTTGATATGCACATTTATATTTGTCTATGAATTTTTATCCAACCTTCAATTCATCAACTGATAAGCCTGAATGCCTACGACTGTTAGCCCAATTATTTCATCCGTATTAGTCATGCCCACTCACAACCTCAAATTGAGAAGGAGGTTCTATATATTAATTTATAGGCTCAACTAAAACTCAGCATCCCCATCTTCCCTATCTTTCTCCCTAACCTCAACTCTATCAATGTGATAATCATCTTCATCGTCACATGGTTCAGAATCTCTATAGCAATATATAGCAAATATCATACCTAAATGAGGTTCTATATTAATTTCTTATACCGACATTTTTCTTCTTGCATTACCACCTAACCTATATGGACCAACTGCTTATGATGCCTATGTAATCCTTTAAGAGTTACTTGAAACTTGGATCAACTCCATACTATAAGTTTCCTCGTCTAGTTCTACTATTCAAGTAGAGTTCTAGCATATTAATCCTATTAATGCTCAAAACCCAAACAATGAATTCACACTTCCATCACTACAAATTGATACATCGATATAATGAGCTTGACTAACCCTAGTTTGCAACATCCTCCAAGAAATTTCAACTTTTATTTCAAGCATATTCTAGCCAAGTAAATCACATAATATTCTAAATAGTTTGTTATGAGACAAATCTAATGTAACAATTAAGAACTCATGACTTCCTCCATTATATGTGATACCATTGTCGGTATTGATAATGGTACCACCATGGAAGCATAGTATTCTAAAACTACTAGAATTTTTATCAAACAACACAACAAAACCTAATTTATTAATATCATGAGGTTAATCAAGGTTCATAATTTATCAATTAAACCATAATGGTAACATAATTGAAAAGTACCTAAAAACATCAAATTAGCCAGCGAAAACCTAAATTAATCAAATTTCAATATCATAACAAAATTGTTAACTCAACTCATGTGTTTCATAGCTAATTATCTTAAAGTCTCTAATTTTAAACTCTAACATTTTTTAAATCAAGATTAACATATATTAACATAAATTATATCAAATTGACAAAGGATAAGTGTTGAATATACCTCTAAGTTTTAATTTTGTATGGTGTTACAAATGACATGTGAATCGCGAGTTGCAGATGTAAATTGCGACACGCGGATTACAGATGTTATTTGCGGTTTCATACAAAATTAAAGCTTAGAGCCCTTAGATCTTAATTGCGATATGAGAGTAATAAATATCATTTATAATACGTGAGTCACACTTGTTATTTACTACTTATCAAAATATGTTATATCTCTAAATAATTTTTCACTGTGTTACTTTACCTTTTTTTTCTTTCACTATGCTAAAAATAAAATTAAATAACTATTTTATTAGTGGCATACATAGTCTTATAAAAGATTTCTTTCTACCTTATTTATTTAGCACAATCATTCAGTTATTATTGATGGACTATCAATCACCATTAAAGTTTTAAAATAAAAAGTTTCCGTGGAATTTGTTGGTATGGTATGTTATCATTTTTCAATAGCATGTTCAGAAAAGATAATCCCTTCCTTTTCCAAAAAGCAATTTGCTCCTACCACTTCATTTAGGTCGCTTTTGGCGCATCTAATTTTTGGAATCGAAATTAGGTCAAGGAAAAGGAGAAGGCAATAATAGCTCAACAAGCATCATGGGAGCAGCAAAATCCTGACCTGGATTCACCTACAATTCTTCGGCCACAACCAATGCAGCCCTTAAACATAAGGTTATTCTCTTTCTCTCAAGTGCATGCACTAGTACATAACACACTTGAACTACTGTGTTTCATAGAAAATATACAGTAAAATGTAATATGAGATGCATGTATAATTGTTCTACAATACCTTGAAGCACTCTATGTTTCTGCATCATCTCCGTGCGTGCTAAGAAACTAAAGCAGGATATGCCATTCATACAATGCAGTAGCAGCCACCTGGGAACGGGAATTGAGGAAGAACCCACTCCAATCCAACATCGAGCCAACGCACTGTTGCCTGCTTGGATGCTTCGCTACCTCAACGAATAAAAGAATCAAATCAACTCCTTGTCGCGCTGTTTTGTATACACCAAGACGTGGGGGTATGGAAATGTAAATCCATTTTCAGTCTGATGAAGTGAAAATGTTGGATCGGTTGCTTGATACTTGGGAATTATCTAGCAGTTCCATGATAGTAATGTATCTCTATGTATCTATAATTGTAATGTATCACTAAATTGCTTGTGTAATAAAATCCATAAATAGAAAGACTAACTGCAATGTACCATGGACGTAAGAAAGTGAACCATTCTTTATATTGGCATGTGTTGATTGCAGGTGTTAATCTCTTTCCTGATCAATACTAGACATGTCGACGTGCTTCTTTATTGTGAAGAAATGATGATATTAAGCTTCCGATTACCCTCTTTACTGGGGGTAATTCTGATCGGTTTGAAAAGGCTTCCCAAATCTCATCGAACTGTCGCCTAGCAGCAGTTTCTAAAAGCCCCTGTCTCTAATACGGGGACCACCTCGGTCGTTCTCTCATTATGATCCTCACGGTTTCTCAGCTGAAATTTTCAACCATTTCTAAGATACAAAGAGTGTTGATGTTAACCTTACGAGTAGCATAATGTTAACCTTAGGAATAGCATAACTAGTTAGATTTTGAATTTATTTTTTTAATGATTATAAGTTAAAGTTCTTTTAAGATTATTAAAGATTTATACTATCGTTAATTTCAGAACTCATGAAATTAATTAAAATATATAAAAGTTAATTAGATATTCATATTAATAATAAAAAAAAAAAGTGTCAATGCTACAAATGCATTATCTATCGGACAGTCCAATGGGGCTGATGGTTTGGACTTATGTGTGCTGTATCCCTATGTGACCTATAGTCACAACACTGAATTGGGTTGATAATTCAATTGGTATCTCTGTCAGATATACTCTTTCTATATATTTCTATAAGATTTTATTAAAAAGAGTTAATTATAATTTAATCTTTATAATTATGATAAATTAATTTTAATAATATAAATTATAATTAACTACTAATATGATTATCAAATTCAAATTTTAACATAAAATTTTATATTATTCAGTTTTATACTACCGAACATAACTCTTAACTTGATAATTGGATTGAAAATAAAATTTTGATATGAGTTTTTTATATATTGTTTTATGTTGAGGTAAAATTTCAGATCAATAGGAGTTCGGGAAGGTCTTGTAATAAATGTCAAAACAAACTATATGAATTTTGTTATTTATTTTCTTTTGATTTGTGGACTTTATATTTTGTAGAGTTTCTTTTCCTACAAGGATGTGACACTTTATTTTGAAAATTTTCTAATTCTACAAGAATCTTTAATGGACTGCAATATAATTTCCAAACGTGGCAAAGATCTATTAATGTTACAAAATCCTTTTTTTACAAGAATTTCTTATTCATCCTAATTAAAAAAAAAAGAACTGATGATATTTAATAACAGATTGATTAGCTTATTATAGGGAGTTTCCTAATTCTATTTTACAAGAACTCCTTATTCATCCTAACTGCACAAGAAAAAAAGATTGATGATATTTAATAACAAATTGATTAGCTTATTTTGGGGAGTTTCCTAATCCTACAAGGAAAGTTAAAGGAAAGCAATACGAGTTTTCATATTTTGAGAGGATTTTTTAAAACTATAATTAATTATCTTAGATAAATAAAGAAACTAAAGGAAAGACAAATTCAAAAATCAATTTTCTAACTTATTCTTAATATCTAAAGGTGGCAGCAAAGATCCTAGTGTTTTTAGGATGAAAATTTCATTCATTACATTATTTAAATTAGAAAATTTATCTATTTTAAGTTATTTTGTTTAATTAGGTGCAACAACTTTATTTTATATTAGATTTATTGTTTTTTTTTTCATGTTTGAGCTTAGTCAACATACTTTGAGTTTATTGTAAGTCGATAAATACTAGCCCACAAGTTTTAAGTCCATTAAGGTTACTAGTTGAACTGTTATATAAGGTTTTGTAAGCTGAAATTTTCAGGAATCATATATTTATAAAATAAACTTGTGTTTTGAGTGATGCAACACATTTTCTTTGCTGAGACAAAGAACAAATTTAACTTATTTCAAAGATTAATTGATTTCGTAGCGTTTTCGTTATACTTTTCGTTTGTAAATTGAGATTCATTGGGTGGAGGTCTTATTTCAATAGTGCTAGTATCTTGAAATAAGTTTTCATTGTGTCACACTTCTATCAGACCTGTTTCAACTTTTTGGGATTCGTTGTCAATTTTATTATGGGTTGCATGACCACGTAATTATGATGTTCACATCACCACCAAATGTGATTAATAATATTTTGTTTTCAAAAATTGTTTTTTTTTCTTGTCAAACTTTTAACCCTATTTATTTATTTATTATTTAAAAAATTAAAATAAAATAAAAATTAATGTGAAATAGATAAAAAGAATTAAGTTTTCAATTAATATAAACATATATAGAATAACTAATAATTTCTTAAATTATAAAGTGTAATTAATTTTTTTTTCTGAATTATAGGAAACAAGTTATTATTAACCATGTTAAAAAATATTTGTCACTTTTTCTTAACTTTTTCATGTGAATGAGATAATAGGCTTCTAAATAGTTATTAATGTTAAAATCATATTGGGCAATTTTAGAACTTGTTTTTTATTTAATAATTACACACTTGATAAATATGTGATATATAAGGAGTCTATCTATAAAATTGATCATCTCTTTACCCTATAATTATACATTTTATTTCATTTAAAACATTCATGAAAATAATAAAGAGCTAGAAGAAAAACACAATTTTCTTCATCAAATTCATTTAGAATTTATTCTCTTAAAGAACATGTTATGGATTAAGGTATACTTTTTTTTTTAAAAAAAGAAATAATAATTATTTGAATATAAAAATTATAAAATTCTAAGATTATAGGCAGTTCCAATACTATTTGATTGTTCATGTTTATAATTAAATAATTGCTTACATGTAATATTAGAGCCTTAGATTTAAGAAATCATGTTTTCCATTTAACTATTACCATTTATATCAATTTTATAAATCCTATATTTTAATTAAGGAATTTTATTTTAAAATTTCACTGCCTATTACAATAATTATTATGAATGATTCTTGGAGAATATTATTGTTTATATTTTCATAATTGATGATGGATCAAGTTTTGACAATGATGACATTATGAGATTTTGTGGTTTCTGATCTAGGTGGATTCTAATAATATTTTAGAAAGATTATATCAAAAATAAATGTTAGAGAAATCAGGGCTGACCAGCACACTTGCTGGTCATTGCATAAATCTTTCTTAGTCCAAAAAAATAATAATTAAAATTGCAGATGAAGGGCATATATATATATATATATATATCATTTTAAGAGTGACTCCACTGATAGGAAATTAGTTTATTATATTATGAAAAAATGAAATTGAAAGGATATTGACAAAGACACCTTACAACTAATCAATTCACGTTCATGTTTAACAAACTAATTTCTTTTGAGAACAAAACAACTATTAATTAAGATAGCACACATTCTATTTATATTTTTTATATTTTCCTTTTGTTTTATTTAAAAACACTATCATATTTTTAAAAAACACATTAAACACATTCACAATGCATATTCATACAAAAAAACACATCATGCTAGAAAATTAAACACACAAGAAAATCAAATGCCCACACATAAATTAAAAATTAAAAAATAAATCAACACATACATTTCATAATTCAAAAATAACATTAACACATATCAAATTTCACACCAAGACCAAACAATTAAAAAACAACATCAACATATAAATTTCACATCGAGACCAAACCATCACGCTTCATATAAACCTAATCATCCCAACTCCAACTCAGGGTATTGATTCTAGCCTTATTACACCTAAAACTATAAATTTCTCGGTGGCATCATATCTCTAGGGTTGCCACAACACTTCAAGTATTCATAATCATCCACAATAATACGTTTTCAAATTAACAATATATTGAATTTTATGTATAAAATTAATTTTGGATCCTAAATTGACCTTCGAGAGTATATGGGTTGGCTGAGGAGCTGCTAGAATGGCAATGACAATTCTAGATAATGTTGGCACATGAGTTCATGTGTCCCTGACACTTGTGGCACGGGTAACCACGTGTTACCACTACTAGACTGCGTTTTGAGGTAGATTAGGAGTGTTGCTTTCTCCTCTTCACTTTTGTATCGATGATGAGACTCACGATCACCTGTGAAAGGAGATCAACGAGGGATAACTTTAATGATGCGAACCAGAAGGGTAAGAATCCTAGAACCCATAATCAAAATTGAACGTAACCTAGAAAAGCTAAAATCAAGCTAAAAGGAACTCAAATAAATGATTATATAAACTAAAAAAATCATAGTTATTAGATGAAAAACCATAATCCATTGATTATAATGAGCCAATAACTGAAGGTATAAGGATGACAACTTTGACCCATTGATTATAATGAACCAAAAACTAAAGATATAAGGATGAATATCACAAAGAAGTAATATTTGCTAATTTGTTCTGAACATTTTATGAAAAATTAAAAGTAAGAGCAAATTCTCTTACACAAGTTTTATTTATAAATAATCAATCCATCTCTAAACACAAGCTAAATAACCATATTTAATCTAGGTAAAACATCCTAAAAAAGGCACAAAAAATAACAAAAGATTTCTAAATAAAATGAAAAAAAAAACCTAAATCAACTAAGAAAATATTGTAAATTTCAAACAATAACTTTTGGACCTTATTGTAAGTCCTTCTCAATGTCTGACCACTATGAGATTTTATACTTATAGGAAAACAAGTCTTTAGAATATTTTGAAAAAATCTCAATTTAATCCAATGGTCAAATCAAAAGTCATCTTCATTAATATAAAATAATATATTAGGAAAATAAGCCCAATTCACATGTCTTATAGGAAATAAGGCTCAAATATCTTGAAATAGCCCACTGAATTCCTCTTTAATTTTCTTAGCTCTTAACCTTGACCTAATTGACACCTCTGGATCTTTTGGTGATTCTTATTGATTCTCATCATTTGACTTTGTTTCTCTTTTTGTCCTTCCTTTCTCTCTCTCTCTCTCTCTCTCTCTACGTGTTCAATTGTTGCTGCTTTTGTTTGGAGTGTTGTTGTAGCATAAAGGCTAGCTTGTTGTTTGAGTTAGTTTTTCTATTGTTAGAGTTTTCAATTGATGGCTATGGTTTCCGATTAAGATTTGGTTCAACGTGGAACAAAGCTACTATCATAGGTTGATTGAAGGATAATTTAGGTTAAAAGAGGTTGAGGGTAATGGGTTTTTATGCTTGGAAAAAGAGAAAAGTAGTTATTGCCGCCGATGGAGTTGAGTTAAGTTGAGTTGTCATGGCTAGCAAAGAAAAGGGATTGTTGTCGCCGGAGATGAGGCTACTTGGTAGGTCAATAATTCTTATGACCATGTGGTTTTTAAACACCCACATAGAGAGAGAGAGAGAGAGAGAGAGAGAGAGAAATGTTTCATGATTCCTTTTCTTCTCCTTTAAAATCTTTTTTTTTTCACTCAAAATATTCCTCCCACTTTTTCTCTCCACATATTTTCCTCTCCAAAAATTTTTCTCCTTTTTCTTTCACCTCCTTTTATTATTTCCTTTGTCTCAAAATTTTCTTTACACACTTTTCTTTCTCTTCCCCCGAATTTATGGCTAAGGTTTTCTTTGGCACCCATCTTTTTTTCTATATCATTCACTCATCTTTTATACTACCTTATCTAATAATATTCTTATTCTTTCTTATCACCTCGTTGTAATTTTTTGATCCTTCTATTCTTACTTGATTATTATTCCACTCACTAAACTTTTATTTGTTTTTGTTCTTTGATTTACTTTTCTTTTCTTTTTTTGTGATTTTTTTATGAATTTATTTTTTTGAAAATTCATCGATATGAAACCTTAAGTGAAGAGGTAAAAAATTATGAAATGGGTGGGAATTGGCCAAATTGAGTTGAGAAGATATTTGTTTTTGAAATTTTTTTTATTTATTTCTTTTTTCTTGAAAATATGTTAAAAAAGGAGGCAAAAAATGGGACATGGAAAAATTTGAAAGGTGGTCAAGTTGAGGTGATCAACCTTAAGAATTGAAACTTAAAAAAAAATCATGCTTTGGACTTAAGTTTGCAAAAGTCATTTGAGTCTCTAAAAGAAAGATTTACGAGAGCACTTTGGGTTTTAAAATCACATAAACATTTTCAAGAGTCTTCTTAAACTCAAAAGTAAGGATGCCAATGGATACATATGGGTCAGATTTCTTGATACTCATAACCTATCTATTACCCATTGAGTAATATATATATATATATATATATATATATATATATATATATAGTATTAAACAAATACATGTTCTACAAATATATTTATAAATATAAATATATATTTTAGGTTAGGCTCCGATAGGTTTCAAGTTGGGTTTGACAATAAGATAACTATCTAAAAAATACCCTCCTTGTAAAAATCCTTGGCCCAAAACTAGTAAACCAATGTTAATTAGAATAATCCCAACCAAAAAATAGAATAATCCCAACCAAAAAATAATAAACTAAAAGGAAAAAATTATTATGATTAAGGACAAAACCCCTAGTAAATTAACTAAAATCTTGGATGAAATAAAGTAATAATCAATATGCAAAATATAAGCCCAATGATAAATCATGTAAATTTCTCAATTAGGTAAAATAATTATTTCGAAGAGAATGTTTATGGATTGGGGTAAAAATATTCAAAAAAAATATAACATAACTCTGAATAAATAAATGTTTGAATTTGTGTTCAAATAACTCTTCTATAGAGCTTATATAAAAGGAGCTCAAGGTACGAGTCACCCCTTGCCTTTTTAATTATTTAAGATGCTTTTATAATTGTTTTCTTTCTATAAAAAAATTATTGAAAGAGTATAATTGCTTATCATGAGATATCATGCCTACCAGGCTGAAAATTATTTGTGAATTTTTAATGAATCCATGTGATCACAATAATAGTAACATAAATGTGTTTTGTAATCAATCATAACAACGATAAATTATATGTGATTAGTAATCGATCCCAATAGGTAATGTATATATGATGTATAATTAATCGCAATGATGATAGTTTTATATGATTTGAAATCGATCACACCAACAGACTCAGATAAATCATAATCGATCGCAACATTAAAGAACAATGTGTAAATGCCACTAAACCATAATGATGGATCTGATAAAATAATTTCAGTTGGTCATTTGAACGAAGGCTATAATATGTGATAGATCCTGTAACACCTCCACTTTTTATGGCCATCTTAAACATAAAATCACACCATATGTTATTGAAAATCCAGAAAATTTCTTTTTTATACATGCACGTAGATGGATACACATAATCACAATTATCTTCAATACCATATTTCAATCCTTAATATATTACCAATTATTCTATTGAAAATTCAGTAGAGTTTTCCTATTTTTGAATGGTACCAAGTTATCAACATAAACTTGTATACTTCCAAAATCATTTCACAATCCCTGATCCCACCTTCCTGGATCATATTTCATTATCCCAACATCATCTCCATGAGATTTTCCTCATATCATATAAGCATTGATGTTAAACTCAACATTATAAAAATAAATGATTAATAAGGAAAATCTACATTAAAGTTTATAGATCATGTTATACCTGCTAAATAAACCTTAACTAGCTATTGCATATGTAATAGAAATAACATCACTTAGTTCACAAACATAAATCTATAAATCTATTTACATACAATCTAGAATAATAAATTATATAGTATTTACTATTTATGCTAAAAATCTAAGATAGAATATCCATATGCCACATATTTCTTCGAAATCAATTGTGAAGTGCCTAAATAAACAATTTAACATTTATAATGCATTACATTTAATAAATGAAATGAAAATGTAAAACGTGATGCTAATATTATCTTCTAGAACTTCTTCTTTTTATTTAAAGCTCTTTGTATAATTTTATTATTTCTAGAACTCAAAAATCAACTAGACTTTTATCATCTTTATACTCAATTTGACTTCATCTATCCCATCAGCTTAATCATTGATTTATCTTATCTTATCTCTTCCTTTAATTTCCTAGCTTTTTTGCAATTTCCCTTAATAATATCAATATGTCAACTATGCTGTCTCTACTATCTTTTCTTATGAACACTAATTAAAACATCTGATAGACACATACCCAAGTGCTACTAACTTTATATAAAATAGTTAGCCAATTTAATGTTCCGGTCATCAATCATATTGATGGCATTAACCCCTTACAATGAGCTAGTTAAATTAGACATCACGGTCATCAATCTAGTTGATGCTACTAGCCCCAAAAAAGTTAGCTAGTTAACTTAAACATCTTGGTCATCAACCTCGTTTATGTCACTAGCCTCAAACAGATCACTAGTCTATTTAAAAATCTTGGTTATCAACCTCGTTGATGCCACTATCCCTAAACAAGTCAGCCAATCAAATTAATCTTTTATTCGTACATATAATTCAATGAAAACAACCCAATTATATTTAACACTCCCACCTTATTATCTAAAACAAACATTTTGTTCACTACCATATAATCTTATTCCTATACATAAATATCAAGTTCTTCCCTAAATTGTTCAACAATAACTTGGCATGTTAGTCATACCAATGCCACTAGCTCCTCTAAAAGCAGCTTGTTAAACTTCTCATTCCTTATCAACACCACACACACACACACACACACATTTAAAGAATTTGCAGTTTTGCTAGCCTAAAAAAATCAATAGGTAGAATAATGTTATGACGTCACATTCACACAAAATAATTACCGTAGCTTAAATAAACAAGAGAGTATAGAGCAAGCAATGGGTCGATCTCCCGAGGAAGTTTTAGTTCATATATTTATGCTATACGAAGTGCAATTGAGGGGGGGGGTTGTGAAGTTATCTATGGCTATAGTAAACAGAAAGAAACAATCAATGCTAAATCAAAGAAAACCAAAATTTATCAAGAAAAACAAACCTTGATCGCAAGTAAACATCCACCTACGGAAATCAGAACTGCTCATAGAAACGAAACATCAATTTATACTCTAAACATCTATCTTTTCTTATGTTGATTAGTTAACAAATCCATTGTATAACTAATCCTAACCATCAAACAACCACAATGTCCGCACTAGTAATTTAATTCAATGGCAGCCTTAAGAACTAGATGAGTTGATTAATTTAGACAACATAACTGTCCACGGTCCAAGTTTGGTTTAATCGATCAAATATTCTCCCTAAGATTACTAATCTGGATCCGCCATAATGATTAATCTCAGTTGCTTCACAAGTTTATATACCACAACCCCGGTTTTGATAGCAAACTTAGCAATAAATTGTTCATAATAATAACTTAGAGTCCGCTTTAGCAATTAAAATAAACAATTATAGAAAATAAGCATAGAAGAACAAACTTATTTATTCATCATATAAACTGAAAAGAAAAGGTAAAATAAATCTCATAGTTCTTGAAATTCAAAGGTTTCTGTGTCCTTGCATGTCTATTGAACAACTAATCAAAAAGAAAGAAGAATGCATGATTTCAGGTTTGTGAAGGAAAGGGGCATTTTTTCTCTCATGGCTGGCTGCCCTCTCTTAACTTTCTCTCTTTCATTTTATATCTTAGAAAACCCTAATCCCTTTTCTACAAAATAGTCATTTCCTAAGTAGACAATTTACATTTAAGTAGTTCAATAACTATTTTCCTAAAAAAAGAGAAATAGCTTTACATAAAATCTTCAAACTTTGACTTTTGACTTAGAGGAGCTAAATTGCTGAAATAAAGACTTATATGTCGGTTTGGATGCTTTGGGAAGTAATTTGAACTTGTTTATTCACAAAACTTGTCTGCTGGCATAATTCATGTGGCATCTTAGAAAAATCATATTTCTCTTATATGAGCTCATTGTATGCTGAAATTTGGTATGATGATAGGTCTTCAAGTCAGGAATCCTTGAGTTTGTATCAAATGGACTTCTCTAGCTCAAGTCGAAATGGCCAAAGGTCAATACTAGCAGAATGCGAGATTTGTCTTTGAAGGTTGCGATCTCGATCCTCTATCTTTTTTTTTTCTTGCCATACATGTACAGAAAGGTATGGATGTAAGCTTTCTAATGCCACTGAATCACTTCATTTTGACCTTTAGAGCTTAAGATCTACACAAAACATCGATCGGAGGTCGAATCTGCCAATTATCTTCAATTTACTTCTTTTTGAATCTTACATCCAAAAGTGCCTTCAAAACATAAAACAAGGAATATCAATGCATTTTATATAAAAAAAACATAGGCAAAACATAGGTAAATGTGGGTAAAACTATCAAATAATATGGTTGCATCAAATACCCCCACACTTAGCTTTTGCTCGTCTTTGAGAAAGGATAAACGAAATCAAACTAAAATTAAATAAGTAAAATAACTATGACTAATCTCTTAATCTCCCATCAATGTCCAAGAGTACAAGCATTATAAATAAGAATACAATAAAAAAGGATAAAGAATATAAATTTTCATGAATTTATTTACATGCAAACTTCAAAGCTCAATTAATCATTAGGATTTAAATGAAATCTATGCCATGCCAAAGTGACAGGTCCTGTCATTGATATACACTCCAATAATCATATGTTTAGAGCTTACATGTTTAGATATCTCAAATTCAATCAATGAATATGTTCCACCATAAGCTTGCTCTTCAATCTCATCTCCATTACTAAAATATTACAAGCAATGCATGATCAAAAGGTCTTACTTTTTGGTTGTAATGGAGCTAAGGTTAAGGTGAGGTAAAAGAAAGGAAAAGAAAGGGCTAAAATAAAAGGAAATAGAGCATTATAAAAAAACTGAACTTTTGAAACAAGATATCTCATCAAAGCACACAAATTTTCCATCTTTAATCACCAATGGTTAACTTCTTTTGATTTCAAACTCCATCAATATAAAATCTTAAGAACACAAAGGAACACTTTTCTTTTCTATTCTTTTGTTTTCTTTTTCTTTTTTCTTTTTTTTCTTTTTCTTCTGTTTTTTTTTCTTTCACCTTTGGCAACTTTGCCCATCTTTTCATCAAGCATCACATTTTATTTTCTTTTCACAGAATTTCCAACCATAATCCATTAGATATCAACAAGTATATGCTCTACTAATCCTTGGCCAGGGGAATAGGAAAACATATAAAAAGTTAAGGCTTACACATGGGTAAAGCAAAGAAAAGATAAACAAGCTCAAAAGGGACTAATTAAGAATAATATGCTTTAGGTTGGCTTTTTGGCTCAAGTGGTTAAAATTCCTAATGCCTTTATTATCTTCATGTACACATGTAATGTGAATGTAATATCAACAAGATATGAAGCAACCTCTAGAGATACATATCATTGAAAGAATACATAATCAAAGAATATAATATTGAAGGCTCAAAAGCTTGCTTTGATAAAACCCTATAAAGTCAACATGGTATATTTTCAAAGTCAATTCCCAAACTAATTAAACTTTAAAACTTGCATGCACATTCATTCATTCAATTTATATTTTCATCTATCTCAACTAATTCTCATACATAATACTCATATTCTCATAAACCAATGGGAGTTCAAAAGATAAAAATAAGACTTTTTTTTAAAAAAACAATAGAGTTTTTTTTTTTGGAAAACAACAAAGAAAACCAAAATTCTCTCAATACCCCCACACTTTAAACACAACATTGTCCTCAATGTTCAAATAAAAGAAAAGAAATATAGGAGAATGATAAAAATAAAGTAAAATGCAAAAAATAAAAGATAAGGGAAAAAGAAAGCAAATCTGATTTTTTTTCTTTTTGTGTTGGGTTGCTTCCTAGTAAGCGTTTTTGTTTTATGTCATAGGCTCGACACATCGCATGCTCATACTTCATGTGATTCTGGTCTTTTTGGGCACCACATGGATAGGCGCCACCCATTTACTGTCTGTGATGAGGTAAATGACTCTTGCATCTAATAATTTCAAATTTTCAGCTTTCACTACCTCCATCATAGACGGATTCAACCTCCTTTACATTTCTCTCATTGGTTTACATTGTCTTATAATAGTATGTGATGCATACACATCGAGGGACTAATGCCCATGATGCTAATTAAAGTCCATCCAATGACTGTTTTGTGATCACACAACAACTTCACAAGTTTTTCCTCTTGCGCACTTGTCAAACGTTTTGCTATGATAATAGGAAGTGTATTGTTGTCTCCAATGAATACATACTTTAGATTATTAGGCAAAGCTTTCAACTCTAACTCGGGGGCCTGTAAAATAGATGACAAAAGCTTTTTAAGTGAAAGTACTAAATCAACAAAGACATTACCATGAGGAATGGTTTACAAAGCTTGTAAAGCCAATGTTGATTCGTGCATGTTTTGGGGAACACACATGTGCCTCTCCATCTCTTCAATCTCTGTAAAATCATAGCCATAGCTCAAAGCCATGCTTAATCCATCCTCTCAATCAAAATAAAAAACTTGCTGCACACACTTATCAACTTGGTCATAACATGTGATAGAATAAACATTATTGTAAGGATATTTCATTGCATCATGAAAATTAAATTCAATCTTTTCATCTCCTTCTTCCATGGATAAAGTATCCTTACCACAATCAATTTTTGTATTGGCAGTTTTCAAGAATGGTCTCTGACACGATCAAATAGTTGATGTCTTATCCCAAGTGCAGGAGTGTCGAAGTAATAAATAACCCGACAAGACCATGGTCAAACCATATGGAGGTGAACTATATAGAATTATAAATAAAAGAAAAGATTTGTAGAGAGCTTTCAGATGTGATAATGATGTAAGAATTTAAACAAAGATAAAAAAATTATCAAGGTTAGAGGATCCACTAATGGTATTTCAAATAAGTATAGTATAGACTCTTTTTATTACTTGACTGGAATCCACACACAAAGGAGGTTCCACTAGGATTATAAATTGTTAACATGATTACATTAATTATCTTATTCGAGCAATGCCAATACTTGTAAATATTATCAGGTATTCATGGTGATAACTTTTGTTAACAACAAATCAAGTTCCTTTTATAGCACAAGTGTCGGTTATACCATACAGTTGGGCTATAAAAGTGCCATGTATTTTTTTGTTCAACACAAATCTAGATTAATCATTTAACAAGCAAGGTATTAAGAGTGAGTAAGATAATAAATATAAAACATGTTAGTCCATGTTGAGTTTATACTATACTTATTCTTACACCATTAGTGTAACCTTTTCACCTTGTCATAAGTGCCTGTAGTGTCCCAATTTTGAGTATTTTTAGCTAGCAAGTCTAGGTACTCCATTGTTTTATTAGGGTCTTTATCTTCAAAAGTTCCATTGCATATCAATTCCACCATTTGTCTATCTTTAGGTGTTAACCCTTTATAAAAATATAAAATTAATCTCCATGTTTCGAAACTATGATGAGGGCAAGTATTAAGCAAGTTTCGATACCTATCCCAACATTGGTAAAATGTTTCTCCTGGTTTTTGAGTGAAAGTGGTGATTTGTCTTTTGAAAGAGTTTGTTCTATGAGAAGGGAAAATTTCTTTAAAAATTATTGTTGCATTTCATTCCAAGCACAAATAGATCCTGATATAAGATTTTGTAGCCATGTTTTAGTGTTATCTTTTAATGAAAAAGAAAAAGGTTTTAATTTGATGGTGTTCATGCTACAATTTAAGTCATTATAAGTATTACAAACTTCTTCATATTCTCTTAAATGCAAGTATGGATTTTCTAGATCTAAGCCATGAAAAGTAGGTGATTAGTACTTAAAAGTGCATTTTTATCAAGGTTTTGTATCATCATTTTGCACTTGAAGTATCAATAACTCCTTAACTAAAGCATGTTTTATAATAACATATCTAATAATATAAGATACCTTTAATTTATGGTATATGTTCATCTTAAATGCAGGCCTATCACATAAATGAAAGAATTGATTGATGTGTTCAAGTACTGAAATTGAAAGGACAAAGAGATGGCCAAACTTAGAAAAGTGATGCTGGTGCAGTCCAAACTGGAACAATGTTCGGTAATTGGATCATATCTAGAGTTGAAGATCTTGGATTTAGGTCCATTTTATATGGATGGAAAGATAAGACATAGGCCTACAACTTTCATTTGGAGCTCAAGATTTAAAAATGTCGTTTTCAAATCCAAATTGTAGCAACAACGGAGAAGTCCGAATCTATCTTGCAGCTCAGACACTGAAGTGTTCAGCCCATATCTCGAGTTCTAGAAGTCCAAATGACCTCATCTTTTTTTTCTTGGAAAGCTGAGACAATTTCTTAGAACTTTTTAGAAGAATCTGTTCAAATCCTGACGTTATCAATGACTTTTTGGCAGACAAGAAGATAAGGATTGTCACCAAGTCAAGATGTGGCCACCCACTCATCAATTAGTCAACAAATCAATAGTTTCAAATTTTGGCCTATAAAAGGAGGCATTTGCCATGTATTTAGGCATCTTGGTGTTCAAAAAAAGATCATGCTCTTGCTCTCTCTTTTGTAATACTTAGGTTTTGTTTATATTAATTTCTTGTTTATGCCTTTCATTTCCTTTTCTTTACTACGTTAATTTCTTTCTCATTTATGTTCTTATCTTGTTTATTTATGTTTCTTTCTTTCATTATGTTTAGCTAAGTTAATTATGTCAAGGTGAAAAGGGTACACTAATGGTGTAAGATTAAGTATAATATAAACTTAACATGGACCTTAATGTTAGATACTAACATGCTTTATATTTGTTATCTTGTTCACTTTTAATACTTTGCTTGTTAAATGGTTAATCTAGATTTATGTTATATAACACTTGGTACAACAAATACTTGGCACTTTCATAGCCTATACTGTATGGTATAACCGACACCTGAGCCATGAAAGAAACTTAATTTGTTGTTAACATAAGTTATAATCATGAATGCCTGACAACATTTACAAGTATTAGCATTATTCGAATAAGATAACTAATGTAATCATGTTAACAATTTATAATCTGATTGGAACCTCCTTGTGTGTGGTTTCCAATTGAATAATAAGAGTTTATACTATACTTATTTGAAATACCATTAGTGGATCCTCTAACCTTGACATTTGTTGTTATCATTGTTTAATCCTTACGTTAATCTTGCATCTCAAAGTTCTCATCAACTTCTTCTTCATCATCTTTATTATTATCATTATTAATAGTATTAGTGGTATTATTATTATTATTACTACTAGTATTATTATTACTATTTTTATTATTACTACTACTACTACTAGTATTATTATTATTATTGTTGTTGTTGTTATTGTTATTGTCATTGTTATTGTTGTTACTATTGTTGTTGTATTATTGTTGTTTATAATTTATACAATTAACCTCCCTGTGGTTCGACCTCGGTCTTGCCGGGTTATTTATTACTTTGACACTCCTGCACTTGGGAAAAGACATCAATCTTTTGGTCGTGTCAGTAGGTAAAAGTTGAATAATGCTTGGCTTAAAATTAAAGTGAGATGCATCAGGAGGAAAAACTATGCATGAGGGTGCACTTGTTCTTGTAGGATTCATGTGGTCTCCAAGTGTTCTAACTCGATTATTCTCATTATGAAGCGACTGGTTATCTTCTTTGGTCATATTTTCTGAAAATGATGAGGATACCCTACAAAGTCTAGCACTTAATATACTTGACCAAGCTCTCATGCACGTGTCGGAAGAGAATAAAATGGAAGAAAAGAAAAGAAAAAAAAAAGAAAAAAAATAAAACAAAACAAACAAAAGTTAGATAAAAGAAAAGGAAAGAAAAGAAAAGACAATAAAATAAAATATATAATTTATACAGTAATTTACCTCCCCAGCAACGACACCAAAACTTGACACGATCAAAGAGTTGATGTCTTATCCCAAGTGCAAGAGTGTCAAAGTAATAAATAACCTGGCAAGACCAGGATTAAACCACATGGAGGTGAAATATATAGAATTATAAATAAAAGAAAAGATTGAAGAGAGCTTTCAGATGTGATAATGATGTAAGGATTTAAACAAAGATAAAACAATTGTCAAGGTTAGAGGATCTACTAATCGTATTTCAAATAAGTATAGTATGGACTCTTTTTATTACTTGACTGGAAACCACACACAAAGGAGGTTCCACTCGAATTATAAATTGTTAACATGATTATATTAATTATCTTATTCGAGCAATGCCAATACTTGTAAATATTATCAGGTATTCATGGTGATAGCTTAATTTAACAACAAATGAAGTTCCTTTCATAGCATAGGTGTCGGTTATACCATACAGTTGGGCCATGAAAGTGTCAAGTATTTGTTGTACCAAGGGTTATTCAACGCAAATCTAGATTAACATTTAACAAGTAATGTATTAAGAGTGAGTAAGATAACAAATATAAAACATGTTAGTATCAAACATTAAAGTCTATGTTGAGTTTATACTATACTTATTCTTACACCATTAGTGTAACCTTTTCACCTTGACATAATAAACTTAGCTGAACATTATGTGTAACAACCCGGCTTTTCAAGCCCAAAACAACAATAATTTTTTTTTACTTGACACACATGGTGCCGGTAATCGGCGAACCTAATCCCTCACATCATCAAAATACGATCCATACAATTAACATTTCATTTAAAAGTGAATCTTACATAAACACATAATATTATGGTTGCATGATTAGAAGTTCATACAAAAAATATACATACATAGACATGAGTTTGCATTCCTATCCTACTAATAGCCATTACGAATTTAAACAAAAGGATCTAATAAAAATTATACGTTCAGTACATTGATTCATACAAAATACATTGTGATTTAGAACGCATCTACATGATTCCTTGCAAAATTAGGTTCCTGTGTATTGGGTTTCCTAGACATCTTGTTGATGCGATGTCCCTGCTGTAGTACAAAACATTTAAGAGGTTGCAATTACTTAATACTAATAATAATGATAATTAAACGATCTGGCAGCTAAATGAAGCATTAACATTTATAGTTTCTTCATGTACTTGGTATAAACAACTTGTAGTACATATAGATGTACCAATTCTTGAAATCAACAATAATCTTAAACCCGACTATCCTCTTAAGGCATCATTTATTGAGGTTAACCGTTCACTCACCCGGGTCATCCACTTCGGATGCCATTAGCCGAAGCTAATCAATCGTTCATCCCGGCCATCCATTCGGATGCCATTAGCCGAAGCTAATCATTCATTTATCCCAGCCATCCCCATCCATTCGGATTCCATTAGCCGAAGCTAATCATTCATTTGTCCCGGCCATCCATTCGGATGCCATTAGCCAAAGCTAATTAACCATTTGTCAACATTTAAGTGTTCAACAATCTAATATCTGTTCTAACATAATATGGTAACATTTATGATAAAGTATTTTATTATTCAACGTATGAAAAAGGAAGGTGCAAGTCACCTACCTACTCCACCTGCGGGTTGTTATGGTCTTGACGATGGTCCAATCCCGACCGCACCACCTAAAACATCAATGGTCACAAATCAGTACATGAGTATCTTTGAATCACATTCGTCACCACACTTATTTCAAGAGTTCATATGTTCACATTCAAGTGTCCCACATTTTACATCATCATACCATGAAATTGTTACTAGCATTTAAGTCATTTCAGCCTAGGAGGCCTATTGTATAAATTGGTAGCGAAAACTGGTTCGCTGCAGGCTGCCAATTCGGCAACGAAGCTGGTTTTCTGTAGGCGACCAATTCGTCAGCAAAAACTGGTTCGCTGCAGGCTGCCAATTTTGGCAATGAAAACTGGTTCGCTGCAGACAACTCAATTTCGGCAGCGAATGTTAATTCGCTGCAGCTGACACAGTTTCGACAGCGAATCACAATTTCGCTACTGAACACCCAATTTGGCAGCGAATGTTAATTTGTTGCAGACAACTCAGTTTCGGCAGCGAATCACAAATTTGCTGCAGAAGACGTCATTCGGCAGCGAATGCCAATTCGCTGTGGACGACACAATTTCAACATCAAATCACAATTTCGCTGCAGAACACATGATTTGGCAACGAATATTAATTCATTGCAGCCAACACAGTTTTGACAGCGAATCACAAATTCGCTGCAGAACACGCCATTCGGCAGCGAATGCCAATTCGCTTTGGACGACACAGTTTCGGCAGCGAATCACAATTTCGCTGCAGAACACACGATTCGGCAGCGAATCACATTTTCACTGCAGACAACTCAATTTTGGTAGCGAATGTTAATTTGCTGCAGCCGACACAGTTTCTGCAGCGAATCACAATTTCGCTGCTGAACACCCAATTCGGTAACGAATGTTAATTCGCTGCAGAAACTTAGTTTCGGCAGCGAATCACAAATTTGCTAAAAACACGCCATTTGGCAGTGAATGCCAATTCACTGCGGACGACACAGTTTTGGCAGCGAATCATAATTTTGCTGCAGAACACACGATCCGGCAGTGAATGTTAATTCGCTGCAGCTGACACAGTTTCGGTAGATGACACAGTTTCAGCAGCGATTGCTAACTCGTTGTAGCCAACACAGTTTCGGTAACGAATGCTAATTCGCTGCAGACAACTCACATTTTGGCATGAACAAACACCTCACATGCTGTAACAATCCTAGCATATCAACTATCACTAAGTTCCAGCAGAACACACACACACATTGAAACCATCAATTTCAGCATATACTCTTTCAACAATTTCCAGCAGGACACACACATTGAAACCATCAATTTCAACACATAATCTTTCAATAATGCCAGCAGAACACACACACATGCTTGCTGGCCAACCTTATAGTTAAGGCCAGCTCTCTACCATAATTTGTTATTTCTATTTTTTTTCATTTTTCTTTGTTAGATGTTCTGGGAATTTGGCCTCATTTCGTTTCTGTTTCCTTATCCTTTTAGTTAATTTCAGTTTCCTTCACAGCTAAATTAGGTCTTAGGTCAATTTTTCTTAGGGTCTTCTTCTTCATTTCCGGTTTTGGGTCTTAAGGAGAAGAGGAAGGGAGTTTCATGACCCATACCTTTTGAATCTAACTAAGTTTGAGGAAGGTTTGACACTATTCTTTCTCTTCTCCTGCTGGCTCTCCTCATTCTTCTTCCTCTCATGTTTTCTAGCCCCCTTTTCCTTTCCCTCTAGGCAGCTGTACAATCTTCTCTCAAGGTCTCATCTTTCCCTCACACGTTCACAAGGCACTCTCTATTGGTTTGGTTTAGGTTTCTGTTGGGAAAGAGGAAGGGAAGAGCGACATGCAGCTGCTGGAGACAACTTTAGGAAGAGGATGGATCATGCTCTCTCTCCTCATATTTATACTCCCCATTAAATGAGGTGGGTTGTTTGGGGTTGGTTTAGATGTGTTCTTTTCCTTGTTTTGGTCTATCTAAAACCGGTTTTACCCCTCCCTTCCAACTCCTTAAATCAAGAAATCGGCAGCGAAAACCGAGTCATCAATTATATATATATATATATATATATATATATATATATTTTCTTCTTTGTGTTTACATTCTCCCCCCTTAATATGAATTTCATCCTCGAAATTTAAGAGGTTTCATACTCCATACCTGGTAGTTCAAATAAATTGGGGTAGTTTTTCCTCATCTCAGCCTCCCTCTCCCAAGTTTCCTCTTCTATTTGGGCATTTCACCATAAGATCCTGACGATGGGGATCTTTTTGCTCCATAGCTCCTTCACTTCCTGATCTAGTATCCTTATAGGTCTTAATTCCAGTGTTAAGTCTTTCTTGACTTCTACTGGAACTTGGGGTAGGATTCGGGCGGGGTCCACGTCAGCTTTCCTTAACAAGGAGACATGGAACACATCATGGACCTTGGCTAACTATGGGGGCAAGTCCACTTTATAGGCTATGGGCCCCACTCACTGTAAGATACTGAAGGGTCTAATGAAGCGGGGAGTTAACTTCCCTTTCAATCCAAACCGTAATATGTTCTTCCATAGGGCTACCTTCAGGAACACTTGGTCCTCCGTACTGAACTCGAGAGGTCTTCTCCTCACATCAACATACTTCTTCTGTCTATCCTATGCGCCAACTCCGCGCCATATAACTTCCGGTCCCCAATTTCCTCCTAACATAAAGGAGTCCTACACCTCCTACCATACAAGGCTTCATATGGGGCCATCCCTATTGTGGCTTGGTGACTATTGTTATACGTGAACTCCACCAATGTCATGTGTTCGTCCCAGTTTCCTCCAAATTCTAGCACACATGCCCGTAATAGATCTTCCAAGACTTGGATGACTCTTTCTGATTGGCCATCCATTTGAGGGTGAAACGCAGTGCTCATGTCCAATCTTGTCCCCAAGGCATGTTGTATGCTCGACCAAAGTCAAGAGGTGAACCTGGGATCTCGATCCGATACAATGGACACCGGAATCCCATGGAGCCATTCCACCTCATTTATATAGATCTTGGCAAGCTTGTCCACCAAGTCAGTCATCTTTATAGGCAAGAATAGTGCGGATTTCGTCAACCAATCTATAATGAACCATATCGTGTCATTTCCTTTCCTCCCTTTGGGAAATCCTAACACGAAATCCATGATGATCATCTCCCACTTCCAATCTGGAATTTGTAATGGTTGTAATGGTCCTACCGGCCTTTGGTGTTCCATCTTGACTTGTTGACATATCCCACATTTGGACACATACTCAGCTATTTCCTTTTTCATATTAGGCCACCAATAGAGGTGTTTGAGGTCTCGATACATCTTAGTGCTGCCAGGATGTATGGAGAACTTGGACTCATGTGCTTCTTATAGAACCATTCGTTTGACTGTTTCGTCATTAGGCACGTACAATCATTGTCCCATCATCAATGATTCATCATCCGCTATTTGGAATTTTGTTTCTACGTTGGCGTCCACATTCTTCCTAATCTTGGACCCCTCCTTGTCATGAAATTGGGCATGTAATATATGTTCCCAATACGTTGGTCACACTAATAGTTGGGCTACTAACCCACCTCCTGCATTAATGCCCAAATCTGCACCCATATCTTTCAATTCCGCCAATTGTCGTTCCTTTCCCACTGTTAACCTTCCTAGGGTGGCTTTATTTTTGCGACTGAGGGCATCTGTCACCACGTTTGCTTTCCCCAGGTGGTATTCTATGGTGCAGTCATAATCTTTAATGAGCTCTATCCACCTTCTTTGTTGCATGTTCAACTCCTTTTGCGACATCAGATACTTCAGGTTCTAATGATCAGTAAAAATTTGTGGTCAAGACCCATACAAATAGTGTCTCCATATCCTCAAGGCAAATACTACAGCAGCAAACTCCAGGTCGTGCACCAGATAGTTCACCTCATGAGTCTTTAACTGCCTTGATGCATAGGCGATCACCTTCCCATGTTGCATCAAAACACACCCCAATCCCTTCCTCGAGGCATCACTATATACCACAAAACCCTCAGTCCCTGAGGGAAGGGTTAACACTAGAGTAGTGGTGAGCCTCCTCTTCAATTCTTGAAAGCTTTTCTCACATTCTTCTAACCACACCCATTTCTTATTCTTCCTAGTTAGCTGGGTCAAAGGGGTTGCAATTAGGGAAAAACCTTCAATAAATCTCCGATAGTATCCTGCAAGTCCTAGGAAGCTACGTATTTCGGTGACCGAAGTCCGTTTTTCCCATTTCAAGACTCCTTCGACTTTTTGGGAGTCTATGAAAACACCTTCAACTGAAATGATGTGTCCTAGAAACGTCACTCTCTTCAGCCAAAATTCACATTTACTCAGTTTTGCATATAACTTGTGATCTCTCAATGTTTGTAAGGTTTGTCTCAAGTGTTCTTTGTGCTCCTAGAAAGAATTCGAGTACACTAGTATATCATCAATGAATACTACCACAAACTTATCAAGATATGGTTGGAAAACCCGATTCATCAAGTCCATAAAGAGGGCTGGGGCGTTCGTCAACCCGAACGGTAGCACAAAAAATTCATAGTATCCGTAACGAGTTCTAAATGCAGAGCCATCCGGTATGGTTGTTGAGCTATAGGTGGGACTCCAGGAAAAGTGTCTATGGACACCTCTACTTCTCGCTCCAGGGGTAGTCCTGGTAGTTATTCGGGAAACACATCTGGGAATTCCTTCACCACATGAATATTCTTCAGTCGTGGACCTTCATCATTAGAGTTTAAGATATATGCGAGGTATCCCATACATCCCTTTCTTAAAAGTTTTTGGGTTGTTACCACCGATATTAAGGCAATTGATTTGAGAATTCTCTCTCCTTCAAAAATCATCCTCTCGCCCTTAGGTGTTTGGGAAGTAACAGTTTTAGCATAACAATCTATTAGAGCCTTGTATTTACTCAACCAATTCATACCTAGGATTATGTCAAAATCATGCAGCTCTAAAGGAATTAAGTCTACTTCTGTTTCATACCCAGATAGACTAACCCTCACATCCACATATACAATATTTGTTTCAATCATGTTTCCCATTGGAGTTCCAATTACGAACCCCTTCTCTATAATTTCTACTCCCTTTCTTAGTTTAGTGACAATTCTCTTAGCAATGGATGAATGGGTGGCACCCGGATCAAACAACACATGCACATTAAAATTATTCATTAGTAGTGTATCTGCCACCACATTTGATGCAACCCTAACCTCCTCCCGTGTCAGGTGAAAGACCCTCCCCGGGGTCTGATCATTTTGTGCCCTCGGTCTCTCTCGACTGGAGTTTGTTCCTGATTGAGAAGATCTCACTACCTATTCACGGTGATTGACTGTTGGCTCTGATTGGGCTGCCTATAGCGTTGTACTTGTCCAATGTTCCTTTTAGGGCAGTCCCTCTTGTAATGACCTCTTTCACCACAGTAATGACACCCTTGACCCAGATATTGGCAATTCTCCACCTATAACCCTCTCCTCTACACACAAAGCATCGCCCGGGGGAAACTGAGCAGTCCCTAGGGTGTTTTTGTCCATATTTTACACAAAAAGGATAGTCAACACCCTTGCGGTCACCGGTCCCAGTTGAAGAGTTTGCCCTTGAGTGCGACTGTCTAACCATTACTCTCCCACTTGACTGTTTGTGGGGCGGTACTATCAAACTCCTTTTTTTCCCGTACTACTCAAACACTCCACTTTTTCCTTTCTTCGGGAGTGGTGGTCTGCCACTGAAATAGTCCCCATCTCTCTTTTTACTTATACCCTGATATCCCCCTTATAGTATCAAAAGCCAACAGTTTGGACCGAGGGCAAACTCCAGTCAATCACCATTGAAACAGAGAATGAGTCTGGACCATCTCCTATTGTATTATCAAAATGAGTATGACTTTACTTTGAAGTTTAGCCCTGTTTCAACGGTATGACAACCTTCCCAATCACTCGGTTAAATCCTTACCTGAGGACTCCGCATGCACCTTCGCTTAACCTTCGATGTTGTCATCACCGCATATCTTTGAATGGGCTTATACACGCTCATCAAGTTACACCTGAACTGCTTTCTCAACGCGCGTTAAAAGCTCTGATAGAGAAACCTTCAAATAGAGCATTTGTAAGTTGAGATTCAAGCGAGATTGGTCTCGTTGGAAAGCTAAGACATGAGGCTACAAGTTCTCTGAAGAAAGAAGAACCCATTTCTGCCTCTAAGATAGTCAAAATCGCTCATCAACAAATATTTAGATCGTTACTGTCTTGTTTTTGAACCGTTACTGTCTGACCTCTCCTTAGATTTTTAACTATGTCTAGAGTTATAGAACTCTGTTTCAAGCGAGACTGGTCTTGTTGAAAAGCTAAGACATGAGGCTACAAGTTCTCTAAAGGTAGGAGAACCCAGTTTTGCCTCTAAGATAGTCAAAATCGCTCATCAATAAAAATTTGGACTGTTACTGTCTTGTTTTTGAACCGTTACTGTCTGACCTCTCCTCAAATTTTTAACTATATCTAGAGTTATAAAACTCTATTTCAAGCGAGATTAGTCTTGTTGGAAAGCTAAGACATGAGGATACAAGTTCTTTAAAGAAGGAGAACCCAGTTCTGCCTCTAAGATAGTCATAATCGCTCATCAATAAACATTTGGACTGTTACTATTTAGACATTGAACTGTTATTGTCCAACTATTACTGTCTAGACATTGAACTATTATTGTCTTAAGTTGTTACTGTCTTGAACCGTTACTCTCTTGGCATTGAACTGTTACTGTCCAACCGTTACTGTCTAGATATTGAACTGTTATTATCTGATCTCTCCTCAAATTTTTAACTATATCTAGAGTTATAGAACTCTGTTTCAAGAAAATTGGTCTCTTTGGAAAGCTAAGACATGAGGCTACAAGTTCTTTAAGGAAGAAGAACCCAGTTCAGCCTCTAAGACAATCATAATTGCTCATCAACAAATCAGACTTATTGCCCTACAGGGTATGTCATGACCTAGTCTCGGTTGATAACCCATAACTGGAGTTCTACAACTCCAAATTGAGCAAAACCAATTTCTTTAGTTATCCAACATCCAAAACTATAATTGCTATGAAGGAATCTGGTTCTAATTCTCTCATCCTCCTATCCAAAATCTTACCGAAAGTCAGGAGACGAGTTTGTCTAGATTCATCACCCCCCTTCCCTTCACACATAACTTTCACAAACTATATTTTATGGGTAAATTATCATGGTTTCACATCCCCAATCACATATCACACATGAATTAACTTAATTTTAACAACAAATACTTTTCCCCTAATTCAAGTCTAAGAACCTTAATCCATAATTCACGTCAAGGCATCAATTCATTATCGAATTTGAAATGACTTATAAGATCATGTTTAAAACACCTTACCCGGTACAAATTTAGATTTTGATCTTCAACCAGTTGAAGATTTTCAACTCCCTCCTTTCTTATCTGATGACAGTCAGCTCTCTATCTTCTTTTCTTGTTCAATTTTCTTGTTAATTCCTTGCCCACAAGTGTTTATTCTATCTATAAACCCTTAATCTTAGTTGGGTTCTTGAAATTTTGGTGTTTCTTTCTTGATTTTGCAAGAATGGATACAAAAACTCCCTCTTTTCTTTCCTTATGATTGCTGCAGATTTTTGGTGAGAATAGGAGTATTTATGCTCTATAATTTTTCTTATTTGCATTTAAACCCCCACATCTTTTTTTTCTCTTCTTATAATTAAGTTATACCTCTTTTCATTTCTCATAATTTCACCCCACAACTTTTAGTTTAGTTTATTTTCATTAATTTAATCCAACCCTCAACATTTTCAGATTGATTTGTAATGTCTCGAAATATTTCATCCAGAAACTTATATCCAAAAATTTTTGAATTCTCATTTTTATTTAACCATATGCATGAATTTCTTCACTTTTATTTCTTGTGTAGTTAGTTTGCAATCTAAGCAACCTCTATTTTTCCTTGGGGTTTACATCAAGAATTGATGTGTTCATGTATACTAGGTTTTGTATATACTAAGTATATGAAAGAACTATGATTGTTATGCTTTAAACAGAGAATAATGTTAGTTCAGCTAACGATATTCGAGATGAAGGATAGGGTTTGAGTTTTGTAATTAACCTTGATAATTGATGAATTATTAATGGTGGTATTTACATAAGGAGAAATGATAGAATTACGCTCTTTTGGTCTATGAATGAAATGTGACGCTACTATTGCTTTCTTATGTTTCTTTAAATTGTCTATAATAATGCTTGAAATTATCTTGTGCTGTAGTAGGGACATCATACTAACATGGCGCGTAGGAAAATCCATTTCACAGCTCACACATTGTGAAAAGAATTATATATTTGCATGTTATGGGTGATATGAGTTCTGTATCAATGGACATATTAATCACTCAATTAGTCGTCCGACCCCTTTTGTAGAGACTAGTAATGAAATATTGAAATGGAACACAGATGTGAATGTGCGAACAAGTTGATATGATGTGTATGAATATACATATGAGGTATTCATTTCATGAGGATGTCATGTTGTGAAATTACATGAGATCAGGATAACGAAAGTACTAATTGTGTAACTTATTGTTCGACACTTTTGTATGAACTCGTGATGTTAGCGAGATTATAATAGGAATGTGAATTTGTGAGTACGTCAATATGATATAGTGTAAACCTATGAGTATGAAAATAGAATAATATGGGCACGTGTATTGAGAATCCGTTTTATGGGAATATTGATTTACATTATCCTATATGGATTGTGCCTTGTTATGGAATGCAATTATAAATCTGCTAGAATGATATCGTGAAAAACATCCAAAAGTGAACAAAAAAAAAATTCCATCGATTTTGGCTTTAAAAAAGTCGGGTCGTTACATGGACAATTTAATTTTCTCATTTTACATTCTACCATTGTAGTCCACTTAATTAGCAAAATATTAAATTTTGATCATGAAATCATATTTCTCTTCTAATTCACAAAATATTACATTCCGATCATGAAATCATATTATTTGTTTCCACTTAATTAGCAAAATATTAAATTTCGATCATGAAATCATATTTCTCTTCTAATTCACAAATTATTACATTCCGATCATGAAATCATATTATTTGTTTCTGCCTCATAGGCGTACTTTTCACTTAACATTCATTTTTTGCACTTTAGGCATAACTCACACAACAATTATTTTAATAATAGACCTTATCCAAATAGCTTCATTTAAATTTATAGTACCCGTTTAGATAGCTGACTTTATTTACCTTTATCCAAACAACTGACTCATGTAAATTTCATAGTCCCCATCCAAAAAAACTAGCTCTTCACATCTAAAGTTTATAGCCCTCGTCCAAACAACTAGCTCTATTTCATATTATAACCTCCACCAAAATGGCCAACTTAAATCATTTTATTATATCCACTATTGCGGTCTATTTGAATACACATTGTTCTTTGACGTTGTGATGGATTATGATTTACCAATTGATGTCTATTGTTGCAGTTAATTTCAAATCATATAAAGTTATCATCATTGTGGTTAATTACACATCACATATACATTAGCCATTAGGGTTTATTACCACTCACATATAATTTACTGCTGTTACGATTGAATACAAAACACATCTATGTTACTATCATTATGGTCAATCTCAAATCACATAGATTCATTAACAATTCACAAATAATTTCATGCATCTATGTTGCCCCGTAGTTATGATATCTCATGATAAGCAATTATACACTACAAATAATTTTTTCATGGAAAGCAAACAATTACAGAAGCATCTTAAATAATTAAAAGGCAAAGGGGCAACCCTTACCATAAACTCCCAAACAATAACAACTAATGCTTATATCGCTAATGAAATTCAATCATGGAAATCTCCATACATTTTAAAATCTCAATCAATATCCATACACATTTCAAACATCAATTAATATTTCAATGTTCCTATCACCAAATTAAATCCTCACTTAGGTCTCTCACACTTCCAAATTCTAATTTTACAATGCTTGTAAAACTCAACAAAAACTTTTATCGTGTTAATTGAATAATGGGAAAATAAAATAAAAATAGAAAGAGTTGGGATGATATTTTTAATTATTAAATATTTACTTTTGACATTAAAAATGAAAAGGAGATAAAGCTTTTCGGTCATAAGGACCCAATTAAAATTTTATGATGTTGATGAAATATTGGAAAATTTACCCAGTAATGAAATCTTGACAAGTAATGGAAAATTGAGATGAAATGAAAAATAAATAAATGTGATATGAAGTGTAGTGGATGACCTCCATAAATAAATTTAAAGGCATTGTTGAAGTTGAAATAAGGATTATGAATTTTTGTTTAAAATTCATAATATTGACGAAACCGGTAACGAGTTTCGATAGATAGAAGAATTTGGGAAATTTAAAATAAAGATGTTTTGAGAATGAGAAAATAATTTCAAGGAATTATAATGGAAATAAGAAATAAAATTTAAGAAAGAACTGTATGAAAAGGTGTTAGTGTAAACCCTGGTAAAAAAATCGGTAACATTACTGTTAAATTGAAATAAGTTTATAAATGAAATAACAATAAAAAGGGAATATAAATATATTTTGAAATAAGAAATATTCCTGAGTATCTAGTGAAAAAATTGATAAGATCCAAACAAGGATGGAACAAGAAACTCAGATTTTTTGTGTAAAATCATCTATTAGCTAGTTTTATGCTACCAAGCATAACTTTTAATATAACTGTTTGATATGGCTGAAAGTTTACGAGGAGTGTCCTAACATATTGTTCTACCTTGGATTAAGATTTTAGAGCAATCAAAGTTCGTGAAGGCCTTGCAATAATGTTGACAGATTAGACTGATATAAAAAAAATAAAACATGGGCTCATTAGGGGCAAAATGCTATTTTGGCCAAAAATTCAGCATTTCTTCCTATTTCTTGCATAAAAGCTGCTAGAGAATTAGAAGAGAAAAGAGAAAAAAGAAAAGCCAACACTAGATAAGTTTTAAAGAGAAAGGATGAATTAGGCATGGTAGATGAGAGAATGAGTGATTAACATCATCAAATACAAGATTAAGATAGAAAAACCAAATGGAATGGAAGAAATAGAGAGAGAAACATTCAGCCAAAAAAGAAGGAAGAAGAAGGGTGGAAATTTTTTGATTTGTTAGCGGTCAAAGCTTATTAGTTTTTCTAGTAAGAGGCTATAAACTCAATTGTACAAGTTAAACAAAGATTTATAAGTTTTTTGCATGAATTCTTAAATTTTAAGTTAGGGTTCTTGAATGAAAAATAGGGGAAATTTAAAATTGTGTTAGATTATTGTGATTGATATGGAATAGGATGAAAATAGCTTGAATTGATGAATAATTAAAGAATAAAAATGGGTGTTCTTCCATGGGATTAAGGCCGGCCATTTTGGAAAAATCAAAGATATTAGGAATTAAAGTTGATATTTGTTCAATTATGTGTGTTTTGTATGTGTTAATGTGATAATGTTGCTTTGAAATGGATTTAATTAATTTAATTTAGAGTAATTGAGTCTCAATATATATTTCAAAATTGGAAGTTTTACGAGGCATTGACTTGATAATTGGTTTTTGGTTATGTGATTGTGAAATTGTGTGTTTTGTATATGTTTAATGTCTAAAGTGAAGAAATCATGTGTGGAATAAATTATAGAAATTTACTCATGAAAATCATGAATTTATTAGGATACTTTAAAAGGAGTTATAAATAATGATGGATGATGACTGGTATGGGAAGAAACATGTTAATGCAAATGGTCACGTATGTATTGAGCATAAATATGGTGATTTTACCTTTATTGTGTTAAATGGATGAATAAATGTGAAATGTAATTTTTTTTTGTTTGAATTGTGATTTAATGATGCTAAAATGACTTTGGACAATATTTTTTATGAATGGAAATAAGTTAAAGGTTGAAAAGGGTTTTTCAAAAGGTGAAAACTTTTGTTTGGCTGAAACTTTTGGTTGAAAACAGGGGGAGAAGTTTGTATAAATATGTTGTTTTAAATAGTTAAAAATGATCATGAATGAAGTAGTTCATGTATGAAAATGAGTTTAGGAATGAAGAAAACTTTATAGGATTGTTTTCTTTGGTTTGACCAAAACTTACTAAGTGTCAAAATCAGCTTAAGCTTATCAATTGTGATTGTGTATGTATGTTGTGAATGAGTTATACTCAAACTTAAAATCAAAAAAATGTTAATGGGAATTTGGTGTACTTAGCTTAAAGGTATATTTAGGCTAATATTGATCGAAGTGAGTTAATGGATAAAAGTTGGCATGAATTTGTTGTTAATGTTGCAAGGGGTGTGTGCGTGCGTGCTAATAAGATGCTATCGTGGTGATAAATAAATGTATTGTAATGAGAAAATGAAGTTAAAGCAAGGCTTACAAACTTAAACATGTATGAATGAACACATATTCCATGTTTAGGATTGAAATAGTATGAACGATAGTCCTGAAATCTAATTTTGTAAATGTGACAGAGGAATAGAAACAAATGTGAAATTAATGGGTAAATAAAGAAAAGGAAAATTGCCTAAATGGCCAAATTTTCCACAAGTGAAAAAAGAAGGAAAATGTTAACATTCTATATGAAAATTAAATTAACAATCCATGTTAAATGATGATGCAACATATATAATAAAGGTTGGAATGAATAAAGAAGTGAATTAATGTGTAAAAGTATTCTCATAACAAAAATTGATTTAGAACTTTGATATTTAAAAGGTTGTTGTTATGTATGAATGAGAAAATGTTATAGTGTTAGTAAAAAATATATTTGGAATAGATGAATAAACATGGAAAATACGACTTGTAAACATGAATGGGTTGTGTTTGGAATTGAAATTGTGATATTATCATGATTTAAAGGTTATGGATTGTATTGAATATGCAACTAGGATGTGGGTCTTGAATCAGATGAATGAGTTGATAATGAGTTGAAATCTTGTTGTCATAGGGGGTTTTGAGAGCGAGATTACAATCTAGAGCAGTGAAAATCTCAAAACTTTTAAGTACTTTGCACCTTATTTGATGCAACCATATTATTTGATAGTTTTACCCACGATTACCTAGTATTTTGCCTATGTTTTATATATAAAATGCATTGATATTCCTTGTTTTATGTTTTGAATGCACTTTTGGATGTAAGATTCAAAAAGAAGTAAATTGGAGATTATTGGTAAGTTCGACCTCCGATCGATGTTTTGTGTAGAGCTTGAGCTCTAAAGGTCAAAATGAAGTGATTCAGTGGCATTAGAAAGCTTACATCAATACCTTTTTGTACATGTATGGCAAGAAAAAAAAAAGATAGAGGATCGAGATCGCAGCCTTCAAAGACAAATCTTGCATTCTGCTAGTATTGACCTTTGGCTATTCCGACTTGAATATCTTGAGCTAGAGAAGTCCATTTGATGCAAACTCAAGGATTCTTGACTTGAAGACCTATCATCATACCTAATTACAACATACAATGAGCTCATATGAGAGAAATATGATTTTTCTAAGATGCCACATGAATTCTACCAGCAGACAGGTTTTGTGAAGAAGCAAGTCCAAATTACTTCCCAAAGCATCCAAACCGACATCCAAGTCTTTATTTTAGCAATTTAACTTCTCTAGGTCAAGAGTCAAAGCTTGAAGATTTTATGTAAGACTATTTCTCTTTTTTTAGAAAAATAGTTATTGAACTACTTAAATGTAAATTGTCTACTTAGGAAATGACTATTTTGTAGAAAGGGGATTAGGGTTTCCTAGGATATAAAATGAAAGAGAAAAAGTTAAGAGAGGGCAGCCAACCATGAGAGAAAAAACACTCATTTCCTCCACAAACCCAAAATCATGCATTCTTTTTTTTTTTGTATTACTTGTTCAATAGACGTGCAAGGCTAAACTCTTTTTCTTGGTTGCAAAGACACTGAAACCTTTAGATTTCAAGAACTGTGAGATTTATTTTACCTTTTCTTTTCATCTTATATGATGAACAAATAAGTTTGTTCTCCTATGCTTATTTCCTATGATTGTTTATTTTAATTGCTAGAGCGGACTCTAAGTTATTATTGTGAATAATTTATTGCTAAGTTTGCTATCAAAACCGGAGTTATGTTATATAAACTTGTGAAGCAACTGCGATTAATAATTATGGTGGATCCAGATTAGTAATCTTAGGAAGAATATTTGATCGATTAAATCAAACATGGACTGCGCACAATTATGTTATCTAGATTAATAAACTCATCTAGTTCTTAAGGCTGCCATTGAATTAAATTGTTAGTGTGGACATTGTGGTCATTTGATGGTTAGGATTAGTTATACAGCAAATCTGTTAACTAATCAACATAAGAAAAGATAGATGTTCAGAGTATAAATTGACGTTTCGTTTTTATGATCAGTTCTGATTTCTGTAGGTGGATGTTTACTTGCGACCAAGGTTTGTTTTTCTTGATAAATTTTGGTTTTCTTTGATTTAGCATTGATTGTTTCTTTCTGTTTACTATAGTCATAGATAACTTCACAATCCCCCCCTCAATTGCACATCGTATAACATAAAAATTTGAACTAAAACTTCCTCGTGGGATCGACCATTTGCTTGCTCTATACTATCTTTTTTATTTAAACTAGGGTAATTAATTTGTGTCACAGCGACAACGCAACAAATTTTGGCATCGTTGTCGGGGAAGTGATTTTAGTTGATTCTTGTGCTGTAATTTTTATTTATTTTGTTGAAAAAAAAGAAAGATAAACAAATTTTTCTTCTTGCGGCAGTACTATACAATATGATACAGTTACTGTTTGATGCAACCATATTATTCAATAGTTTCACCCACATTTAACTAGTTTTTTGCCTATGTTTTATAGATATAATGCTTGATATTCTTTATTTTATGTTTTGAAGGCACTTTTGGATGAAAGATGCAAAAAGGAGTAAATTGAAGATAATTGGCAGATTTGACCTTTAGTTGATGTTTTGTGCAGAGCGTGAGCTCTAGAGGTTGAAATGAAGTGATTCTAGTGGCATTAAAAAGGTAACATCCATACCTTTCTGGACATCTATGGCAAGAAAATAAAATAAGAAAAAACATGGAAATCGCAGCCTTCAAAGTCAAATCTCGCAATCTACCACTGTTGACCTTCGACCATTCCAACTTGAATATCTGGAGCTACAAATGTCCAATTGATGCAAACTCACTTTTTTTGGATTCATGACTCAAAGTTCTATAAACGCTCCAAATTTCAGCAGAAAATGATGTCATATGAGGGAGATAAGATTTTTCATAGATGACATATGAATTCTGCCAGTAAACAGGTTTCGTGAAGAAATGAGTCCAAATTACGTTCCGAAGCATCTAAACCAATATCCAAGTTTTTATTTCAGCAATTTATCTCCTCTAAGTCAATGCTTGAAGATTTCATGCAAGGTTATTTCTCCTTTTTTAGGAAAATAGTTATTGAAGTACTTAAATGTAAACAGTCTACTTAATGGAGGACTATTTTGTAAAATAGAGACCTAGGGTTTCCTAGGATATAAAAAGAATGAGAGAAGAGATGGGGGGCAGCCAGCCAAGAAGAGAAAAACGCCCCCTTCCTCTAAGAAACCCTAAATTATGCATTCTTTCTTCTTTTTGATTAGTTGTTCAGCAAACATTCAAGGCTAAACACTTTTTCTTGGTTGCAAGGACACGGAAACCTTCGGATTTCAAGAACTGTGAGATTTATTTTACTTTTTCTTTTCAGTTTATATGATGAATATGTTTGTTCTCCTATGCTTATTTTTCCTATGATTGTTTATTTTAATTGCTAAAGTGGACTCTAAGTTATTATTTTAGACAATCTATTGCTAAGTTTGATATCAAAACCGGAGTTGTGGTATATGAACTTGTGAAGCAATTGAGTTTAATAATTGTGGTGGATCTACGTTATTAATCTTAGGGAGAACATTCAATCAAATCAAACATAGATTGCGGACAGTTATGTTTTCTTGATTAGTCATTTTCTTAAGGCTGTCATTGAATTAAATTACTAGTGCGGACACTATGGTTGTTTGATGGTTAGGGTTAGTTATATAGCGGATCCGTTAACTAACCAATGTTAAGAAGAGATAAATATTCAGAATATAAATTGATGTTCGTTTCCATGATCAGTTCTGATTTCTGTAGGTGGATGTGTGCTTGTGACCAAGGTTTGTTCTCTTGATAATTTTCTGATTTTATAAATTTCGTTTGATAGTTTTCTGTTTTCTTTTGCTTTAGCCTAGATAACGTCCAAACCCCTCCAAATTGCATATCATCTAGCATAAAAAATCTGACTTGAATCTTCCTTGTGGGATCGACCCCTTGCTTGCTCTATACTATCTTGTGTGTTGTGTTTGAAGCTAGGGTAATTAATTTGTGCGACCGCGACATCGCAACACTGTTCAAAACTAATTTTTTGGTGGAATTAGGTCTCGGCCTTTTGTTTCGTGAAGGGAAACGACGTTCTGTACAGGTTTAGTGGCCTTTGGCCACTAGCCACACCCTATTGAGGCTAAATTTCGCTGTTTTTTAGAGTTTTAGGCAATTTTTTGTTTTTAGCGTAGAATTTTCGTTCAATTTGTACTAACTTTAATCTCTTACGTGGTTGGTTTCTTTTGAGTTTTCTTAACAATTTATGCTTGTAACCTGTTCTACTAACTAGAGACAAGTGTAGATAGATCTCGAAATAGAGAACATTTTATGCAGGTTACGAAAGGAAGCTCGCATCAACACCATGGTTGTTGCACGACAACACACACTCAAGGAGCTCGCTGCTCCTAACATGGAGAATCAACCATTGTGCATAAACATGGACAATAATGTCAACTTCGACCTCAAGTCTGGTTTTATACACTTACTACCAATATTCAATGGACTTGTTGGAGAAGATCCTCATACTTATCTTAAGGATTTCCACATGGTTTGTATTGGCATGAAACCAAACGGAGTTGACGAAGAACAAGTGAAGTTGAAAGCTTCCCTTTCTCTTTAAAAAGGGCAGCAAAGATATGACTTTTCTCTATTCTCCCAGGTTCCATTGGAACTTAGAATGACATGAAGAAGATTTTCCTTGAAAAGTATTTCCCAGCCTCTCAAGTCGCCAACATAAGAAAAAAAATATGTGGGATTCGACAATCTCATGGCGAGACACTCTTCGAGTATTAGGAAAGATTTGAGAAACTGTGCATTCAATGCCCTCATCATCAGATACCTAATCAGCTGCTCATTCAATATTTCTATGAAGGACTGATGCCTACTGACTGCAGTATCATTGATGAGGTAAGTGGAGGACTATTGGTAGATAAGACATCCAAGGTTGCACGCCAATTAATCTCAAATATGGTAGCCAACTCCAAACAATTTGGCACTCGTGGAGACTTCCCAAGCAAACGAGTAAATGAGGTAAGTATTTCTAACCTTGAGAATAAAGTTAATGATCTTACTTCTCTTGTGCATTCTTTGGCTTACAGAAATGTACAACAGGTGAAAGTTTGTAGCATATGCTCATTACAAGGACATGCTTCGGATATGTGCCCAACAATGCAAGAATATTTCATTGAACAAGCTAATGCAGTTGATTAAGCATTCAATGGACAACCCCAGTGTAAGTATGATCCCTTTTCCAACACGTACAATCCTAGATGGAGAGATCATCCGAACTTCCGCTATGGGAACAAGCCTCAATAAGGCAATCAAGGCCGACGGTTCCATGGATTTCAGCCCCAACAGAATTATCAAGCGAGATAGCCCCCTGCATTCATAAATTCCAATGTTATAGGTCATCGAATGATGATCTTCATGAGATGATGAAAACTTTGGCTTTTAATAAAGTGACCTTGCAACAAAATGTCATGTCTTTTCAACAGGAAACAAGGTCAAGCATCTCAACTTAGAGAAGCAAATGTGGCAAATAGCTTCAAGTGTAAGGAAATTAGAGGTACAAATAAATGAAAAGTTGCCCTCCCAAGCATTGAATCCAAAAGTGAATGTTAGTGTGATCACGCTGCGAAGTGGGAAAGAACTTGAAGAGCAAAGGTCAAAACAAATTGAGATGGAGGAAGAAGAGAAGATAGAAACTAAATTGGGTATAAAGAAGAAACATCCTCTTCCTTCACAAATTGAAAAAACGACCAACACTCCAAAGCTAAGTACTAACTCATTGAATTCCAGTTTTAAAACAATTCCACCTTTCCTTTGAGTTCTTCTAGGTCTAAGAAAGAGGATAAAGAATAAGAGATTTTAGAGGTTTTCAAGAAAGGGGAACTTAACATTCCTTTAATTGATGCTATCAAGCAAATTTCCAAGTATGCTAAATTTCCAAGTATGCGTTTACTATCCCATGTGTTATTGGTAATGCTAGTTTTAAAAAGGCCTTAAGCGATTTAGATGCATCCATTAGTGTTATACTTAAACATGTTTATGATTCTTTTAGTTTAGAGCCTTTAAATAAAACTAGTATTGTAATACAACTTGCGAATTGTAGTTTTGTTTAACCACTTGGTGTGATAAAAAATATCCTAGTTAAGATTGATAGTTTGGTTATTCCATGTGATTTTTATATTCTTGATATGGAACGTGATTCTTGTGATTCATCAAACAACACTCTTATATTGTTTGGGAGATTGATTAGTACTTAAAAGTGCATTTTTATCAAGGTTTTATATCATCATTTTGCACTTGAAGTATCAATATCTCCTTAACTAGAGCATTTTTATAATAACATGTCTAATAATATAACATACCTTTAATTTATGATAAATGTTCATCTTAAATGCAAGCCTATCATATAAATCAAATGATTGATTGATGAGTTTAACCACTAAAATTAAGAAGACAAAGAGAGGGCTAAGTTTAGAAAAGAGATGTTGGTTGAATTCAAATTGGAATACCATTCAGTTATTAGATCATAACTGGAGTTGTAGAACTGGGATTTAGGTCTGGTTTATATAGATAAAAAGCTAAGACATAGGCCTAAAACTTTCATAAAAAGTCCAAGATTCAAAAGGACCGTTTTCAAGTTCAAATTGTAGCAACAACAGAGAAGTCATAATCTGTCCTGCAACCCAGACACTGTTCAATGTTCAACCCATATCTCGAGTTCTAGAAGTCCAAATGACCTCATTCTTGTTTTTTTGGAAAGTTGAGACAATTCCCTACAATGTTCATGAGGACTATTTGTTCAAATTTTGATGTTAACAATGTCATTTTCTGCAGACAAGAAGATAATGATGGTTACCAAGTTAAGAGGTGGCCACCCACTCAACGATTAGTCATCAAATTAATAGTTCTGAATTTTGGCTTATAAAAGGAGGCATTTGTTATGCATTTAAGCATCTTGGTTTTCAGATCAAGATCATGTTCTTGCTCTCTCTCTTTATATTTTTGTAATGCTTAAGTTTTGCTTTCATTAATTTCTTATTTATGCCTTTCATTTCCTTTATTATACTTATATAATCATGTTCTCCTCTTGTTTATCTATGTTTCTCTTATTCATAATGTAAACACCCAAAAGAATATATATATATATATATATATATGATTCAGTTTTCGCTGCCGATTCCTTTAACTTAAGGAGTTGGGAGGGAGGGGTAAAACCGGTTTTAGATAGACCAAAACAAGGATAAGAACACATCTAAACCAACCCCAAACAACCCACCTCATTTAATGGGGAGTATAAATACAAGGAGGAGAGAGAGGATGATCCATCCTCTTCCCAAAGTTGTCTCTAACAGCTGCATGTCGCTCTTCCCTTCCTCTTTCCCAACAGAAACCTAAACCAAACCAGTAGAGAGTGCCTTGTGAACGTGTGAGGTAAATATAAGACCTTGAGAGAAGATTGAACAGCTGCTTAGAGGGAAAGGTAAAGGGGGTTGGAAAACGTGAGAGGAAGAAGAAGGAGGAGAACCAGCAAGAGAAGAGAAAGAATAGTGTCAAACCTTCCTCAAACTTAGTTAGATTCGAAAGGTATGAGTCATGAAACTCCCTTCCTCTTCTCCTTAAGACCCAAAACCGGAAATGAAGAAGAAGACCCTAAGAAAAATTGACCTAAGACCTAAGCTAGCTGTGAAGGAAACTGAAATTAACTAAGAGGATAAGGAAACAGAAACGAAATAAGGCCAAATTCCCAGAACATCTAACAAAGAAAAATGAAAAAAAAATGGAACTAACAAATTATGGTAGAGAGGTGGCCTTAACTATAAGGTTGGCCAGCATGCATGTGTGTGTGTTCTGCTGGAATTATTGAAAGATTATGTGTTGAAATTGATGGTTTCAATGTGTGTGTCCTGCTGGAAATTGTTGAAAGAGTATATGCTGAAATTGATGGTTTCAATGTGTGTGTGTGTTCTGCTAGAACTTAGTAACAGTTGATATACTGTGATTGTTACAGCATGTGAAGTGTGTGCTCATGCCAAAATGTGAGTTGTCTGCAGCAAATTAGCATTTGCCGCCGAAACTGTGTCGATTGCAGCAAGTTAGCATTCGTTGCCGAATCGTGTGTTTTGCAGCGAAATTGTGATTCGCTGCTGAAACTGTGTCATCCACAGCAAATGTTAATTCGCTGTAGAATGGCGTGTTCTACAGCGAATTTGTGATTCGCTGTCGAAACTGAGTTTCTGCAGCGAATTAACATTCGTTGCCGAATTGGTTGTTCAGGAGCGAAATTGTGATTCGCTGCCGAAGCTGTGTCGTTTGCATCGAATTAACATTCGCTGTCGAATTGTGTGTGCTGCAGCGAAATTGTGATTCGCTGCCAAAACTGTGTCGTCCCAGCGAATTGGCATTCGCTACCGAATGGCGTGTTCTGCAGCGAATTAACATTTGCTACCGAATTGGGTGTTCAGCAACAAAATTGTGATTCACTGACGAAGCTGTGTTGGCTGCAACGAATTAACATTCGGTGCCAAAACTGAGTTGTCTGCAGCGAAAATGTGATTCCCTGCCGAAGTTGTGTTGTCTGCAGCGAATTAACATTCGCTGCTGAATCGTGTGTTCTACAGCAAAATTATGCTAATTCGTTGCAGAGAATGCAGTTTCGGCAGCGAATCACAGTTTCGCTGTAGACAACTCAACTTTGGCAGCGAATCACAATTTCACTGCAGACAACTCAGTTTCAGCAGCAAATCACTGATTCGCTGTAGACAAATCAACAATAGCAAGGAATCACAAATTCACTGCAACATAATAATTCGACAGCGAATGCTAATTCGCTGCAGACAACTCAGTTTCGGCACCGAATCACAAATTCGCTGCAGAACACACAATTCGACAGCGAATGCTAATTCACTGCAGACAATTTAGTTTCAACAGCGAATCACAATTTTGCTGCAGACAACACAACTTTGGTAGCGAATCACAACTTCGATAGTGAATCACAATTCGCTGCAGACAATTCAGTTTCGGCAGTGATGTAACCATATTATTCGATAGTTTCACCCACATCTACCTAATGTTTTGTCCATTTTTTATATATAAAATGTCTTGATATTCTTTGTTTTATATTTTGAAGGTATTTTTGGATGAAAGATGCAAAAAGGAGTAAATTGGAGGTAATTGGCAAATTTGACGTTCAGTCGATGTTTTGTGCAGAGCGTGAGTTCTACAGATCGAAATAAAGTGATTCCAATGGAACTAAAATGCTAACATCCATACCTTTCTGGAAATGTAATGCAAGAAAAATAAAAAGAGAAAGATCATGGAAATCACATCCTGCAAAGTCACATCTCGCATTCTGCCAGTGTTGACCTTTGGCCATTCAAAATTTAATATCTGGAGCTACAGAAGTCCAATTGATGCAAACTCAATTTTCTTGGATTCCTAATTCAAAGACCTATCCACGCTCCAAATATCAGCCAAAAAAGATGTCATATGAGGGAGATATGATTTTACAAAGATGACAACTGAATTCTGCCAGCAAACAGGTTTCGTGAAGAAACGAGTCCAAATTACATTCCGAAGTTGATCATAAACTAATTCTTCAATAGAATCTACTTCTTGTAAATCATTATCATCTCCAGGTTGCTTGCAAATGTTGAAAATATTCATCTCCAATGTCATGTTCCCAAATGATAGCTTCATCAGTCCATTCCTACAATTAATCAATGCATTAGAAGTTGCAAGAAACGGACGTCCTAAAATAACAGGAAATGAATTACATGCTTCAACAGGTTGTGTGTCCAAGACAATAAAATCCACAGGATAAATGAATTTATCAACCTGTACTAACACATCTTCAACTATTCCTCTAGGCACTTTTACAGATCTATCGGCAAGTAAAAGAGTTACAGAAGTTGGTTTTAACTCACCTAGATTGAGACTTTGAAAAACTGAATATGGAAGTAAATTCACACTAGCTCCAAGATCAAGTAAGGCTCTTTTAATTTTATGTTCTCCAATAAAGCAAGAAATTGTAGGACAACCAAGGTCTTTATATTTCAAAGCATTATTGTTCTGAAGAATGGCACTTACTTGTTCGGCTAAAAAGGCTTTCTTTTTCACATTCAGTTTTCTCTTCACAGTGCACAGATCTTTCAAAAATTTAGCATAAGAAGGAACCTGTTTAATAGCATCTAACAAAGGTATATTGATCCTTACCTGTTTGAAGGTTTCAAAGATTTCAGAGTTGTGATTGACTTTCCTTTGTTTGGCCATGACATGAGGAAATGGAAGTGCTGGCGGAGAATCAGTCTTTTCTTTGCAATGATCAGATTCAACCCCTTCCTTACCCTCAGAGATTGACTCATCATCATTCTCACAAGGTTCAAGAATGGGTTTTTTAATAACCTTACCACTACGAAGAGTGATGACTGATTTTACGTGATCCATGTGTTGGCTTCCCGAACTACTTGCATTCGCATTGTATTGCCCCTTGGGATTTTGTTGTGGTTGAGATGGAAACTTACCTTTCTCTTGGAAACTGAGAGCAGATGTGAACTTTGCAAGAGTATCTTTAAAATCTGTCATGCTTTTAGCAAGTTGAGTGTTAATTGCCTCTTGCTTTTCCATAAATGCATGCAATGTTTCCTTAAGATTTCTTCTAGGAGGGGGAGCATAAGGAGGTGCATATCCATGAGAATTTTGGAAATTATAATGTGCTTGAAACGGTGGCTGTGAAGTTTGAGCATTATTGTTCTCACTCTTCCAACTGAAATTTGGATGATTTCTCCAACCAGGGTTATATGTTTGCGAATATGGGTTATGGTTGGGCCTTTGTAAACTGTTTAATGCATGGGCTTGTTCATGGAGACATTCTTTAAAAGAAGGCAAGGTTGGACAGTCATTGGTTGAATGTTCGTTGGTTTCACAGATTTGACATGTAATGTCTTGAGCAGATTTTAATTGACCACTCTTTTTCAATTCTAGCGCTTCGACTTTTTTAGCTAAAGATGCAAAGTTGGCTTGGAGGTCATGATCTTCCCTAAGGTTGTACATACCCCCACTAGATGTATGAGGTTGGGTTTTACTTGGTGCCTCATAAGTTCCTATAGTGTCCCAATTTTGCGCATTTTCAGCTAGTAAGTCTAGGTATTCCATTGCTTCATTAGGGTCTTTATCCTTAAAAGTTCCATTGCACATCAATTCAACCATTTGCCTATCTCTAGGAGTTAACCCTTCATAAAAATGTGAAACTAATCTCCATGTTTCAAAACCATGATGGGGGCAAGTATTAAGTAAGTCTTGATACCTATCCCAACATTGATAAAATGTTTCTCCTGGTTTTTGAGAGAAAGTAATGATTTGTCTTTTGAAAGAGTTTGTTCTGTGGGATGAAAAAAACTTCTTTAAAAATTGTTGTTGCATTTCATCCCAAGCACGAATGGATCCAGGTCTCAAATTTTGTAGCCATGTTTTAGCTTTATCTTTTAATGAAAAAGGAAAAAGCTTCAATCTAATGATGTTCATGCTACAATTTGAGTCATTATACGTGTTGCAAACCTCCTCAAATTCCCTTAAATGCAAGTATGGATTTTCTAAATCTAAGCCATGATAAGATGGTAAAAGTTGAATAATGCCTGTCTTAAAATTAAAATGAGATGCATCAGGAGGAAAAACTATGCATGAGGGTGCACTTGTTCTTGTGGGATTCATGTGGTCTCTAAGAGTTCTAACCCGAATATTCTCATTATTCTCATTATGAAGCGATTGGTTATCTTCTTCAGCCATATTTTCTAAAAATGATGAGGATACCCTACAAAGTCTACCACTTAATATACGTGACCACACTCTCATGCACGTGTAAGAAGAGAATAAAAGGAAGAACAAAACAAAAGAAACAAAGTTAGATACAAGAAAAGAGAAAAGAGAAAATAAAATAAATACTATAATTTGTACAATAATTTACGTCCCCGGCAACGGCGCCAAAAACTTGACACGACCAAAAGATTGATGTCTTTTCCCAAGTGCAGGAGTGTCGAAGTAATAAATAACCTGGCAAGACCGGGGTCGAACCACAGGGAGGTTACTTGTATAAATTATAAGCAACAATAATATAACAACAATAGTAACAACAACAACAACAATAATAGTAGTAGTAGTAGTAGTAATACTAGTAATAGTAATAGTAATAATAATAATAATACCAATAATACTATTAATAATGATAATAATAAAGATGAAGAAGAAGAAGTTGATGAGAACTTTGAGATGGAAGATTAACGTAAGGATTAAACAATGATAACAACAGATGTCAAGGTTAGAGGATCCACTAATGGTACTTCAAACAAGTATAGTATAAACTCTTATTATTCAATTGGAAACCACACACAAAGGAGGTTTCAATCAGATTATAAATTGTTAACATGATTACATTAGTTATCTTATTCGAATAATGCTAATACTTGTAAATGTTGTCAGGCATTCATGATTATAACTTATGTTAACAACAAATCAAGTTCCTTTCATAGCTTAAGTGTCGGTTATATCATACAGTATGTGCTATGAAAGTGCCAAGTATTTGTTGTACCAAGTGTTATACAACATAAATCTAGATTAACCATTTAACAAGTAAAGTATTAAAAGTGAACAAGATAACAAATATAAAGCATGTTAGTATCCAACATTAAGGTCCATGTTAAGTTTATATTATACTTATTGTTACACCATTAGTGTACCCTTTTCACCTTGACATAATTAACTTAGCTAGACATAATGAAAGAAAGAAACATAAATAAACAAGATAAGAACATAAATGAGAAAGAAGTTAACTAAGTAAAGAAAAGGAAATCAAAGGCATAAACAAGAGATTAATATAAAACTTAAGTATTACAAAAGAGAGAGCAAGAGCATGATCTTGATCTGAACACCAAAATGCCTAAATACATGGCAAATGCCTCCTTTTATAGGCCAAAATTTGGAACTATTGATTTGTTGACTAATTGATGAGTAGGTGGCCACATCTTGACTTGGTGACAATTCTTATCTCCTTGTCTGCCAAAAACGTCATTTATAACGTCATAATTTGAACAGACTTCAATCATGAAAGTTCTAGGAAATTGTCTCATCTTTCCAGGGTAAACATTTGAGATCATTTGGACTTCTAGAACTCAAGATATGGGCTGAACACTGAACAGTGTCTGGGTTGCAGGACAGATTCAGACTTCTTCTTTGTTGCTACAATTTGGACTTGAAAACGGCCTTGTTAAATCTTTGGCTCCACATGAAAGTTGTAGGCCTATGTTGTATCTTTCCATCCATTAAAATGGACCTAAATCCAAGATCTACAGCTCCAGATATGACCCAATTACCGAACTATGTTCCAGTTTGGACTGCACCAGCATCTCTTTGGCCATCTTTTTGTCCTTTCAATTTCAGTACTTCAACTCATCAAACAATGCTTTCATTTGTGTGATAGGCCTGCATTTAAGATGAACATTTACCATAAATTAAAGGTATCTTATATAATTAGATATGTTATTATAAAACATGCTTTAGTTAAGGAGTTATTGATACTTCAAGTGCAAAATGATGATATAAAACCTTGACAAAAATGCACTTTTAAGTACTAATCAGGCAGCGAATCACAATTTCACTGCACACAACACAACTTCAACAGCGAATCACAATTCGCTACAAACACACCAGTTTCAGCAGCGAATCACAATTTCGCTGCAGACAACACAACTTCAACAGCAAATCACAAATTCGCTGTAACACACACAATTCGTCAGCGAAAGCTAATTCAATGCAGACAACTTAGTTTCGGCAGTAAATTACAAATTCTCTGCAAACAATACAAATTCGGCAGCAAATCACAAATTCGCTGCAGAACACACAATTCGGCAGCGAATGCTAATTTGCTGCAGAGAACTCATTTTCATCTGCCAATCACAAATTCACTACAGACAACTCATCTGCGGCAGCGAATCAAAAATTCGCTACAGCACACATAATTCAACAGTGAATGCTAATTCGTTGTAGACAACTCAGTTTCGGCAGCGAATCACAAATTCGTTGCAGAACATACAATTCGACAGTGAATCATAATTTCCCTACAGACAATACAACTTCGACAGCGAATCACAAATTCACTGTAGAACACATAATTCGACAACGTATGCTAATTCGCTGAAGAGAACGCAATTTCAGCAACGAATCACAAATTCGATGTAGACAACTCAACTTCGGCAGTGAATCACTAATTCGCTGCAGACAACTCAACTTCAGCAAGGAATCACAAATTCGCTGCAGCACACACATTTCAGCAACGAATTCTAATTCGCTGCAAACACCTCAGTTTCGATAGCAAATCATAAATTCGCTACAACCAATACAACTTCGGTAGCGAATCACAAATTCGCTGTAGAACACACAATTCGACAGCGAATGCTAATTCGCTATAGAGAACTCAGTTTCGGCAGCAAATCACAAATTCGCTATAGACAACTTAACTTTGGCAGCGCAACATAAATCCACTGCAGACAACACAACTTCAGCAGCGAATCACAAATCCACTGAAGAACACATAATTTGACAGCGAATGGTAATTCGCTGCAGACAGCTCAGTTTCGACAGCAAATCAGAAATTCGCTGCAGACAATACCACTTCAGTAGCAAATCACAAATTCATTGTTGAACACACAATTCAGCAGCGAATGATAATTCACTGCAGATAACTCAGTTTCGACAACGAATCACAAATTCGCTGCAAACAATATCACTTTGGTTGCGAATCACAAATTCATTGTAGAACACATAATTTGTCATTAGGTTCCGGCAAGGTCACATGATTTCAGCATGAACACACATACGCATGCAATAATCAATCCCAGCACATAAATTGTCACTAAATTTAGCAGAACACATATGCAATAATCAATTCTAGCACATAATCTTTTATAAAATTCCAGCAGAATACACACATTGAAACCATCGATTCCAGCATATAATCTTTCATCAAATCCTAGTAGAAGACACACATGCATGTTGTCCAACCCTATAGCTAAGGCCGACCCTCTACCATGATTTGTTCTTTCCCTTTTATGCATTTTTCTTTGTTAGATGTTTTTGAAATTGGCTTCATTTCGTTTATATTTCCTTGTCCTCTTAGTTAATTTCAGTTTCCTTCACAACTAGCTTACGTCTTAGGTCAATTTTCTTAGGGTCTTCTTCTTCATTTTTTGTTCTGGGTCTTAAGAACAAGAGGAAGGGAGTTTCATGACCCATACCTTTCGAATCTAAGTAAGTTTGGGGAAGGTTTGATAGTATTCTTTCTCTTCTCCTGCTGGTTCTCCTCCTTCTTCTTCCTCTCATGTTTTCTAACCCCTCTTCCCTTCCCTCTAGGCAGCTGTCTAATCTTCTCTTAAGATCTCAACTCTCCCTCACACGTTCACAAGGCACTCTCTGCTGGTTTGGTTAGGTTTCTGTTGGGAAGGAGGAAGAGAAAAGCAACATGCAGCTAGACGTACAGCTGCTGTAGACAACTTTGGGAAGAGGAAGGGTCACCTTCTCTCTCTCTCCTTGCATTTATACTCCCCATTAAATGAGGTGGGGTGTTTAGGGTTGGTTTAGATGTGTTCTTGTCCCTATTTTGGTCTGTCCAAAATCAGTTTTACCCCTCCCTCTTAGCTCCTTAAGACAATCTGGTTTGTTTCCTAAACTTTTAATTAGACTCAGTTGCTATCGATTCAAAAATCAATAGCGAAAACTGTCACTGCCGAATTAGAAATCGACAGCGAAAACTGCATTGCTGCTGATTCAGAAATCGGCATCGAAAACTATGTCGCTGCCTATTCAAAAATCGGCAGCAAAAATTGCATGACTGCGTCACTACCGATTCAGAAATCAATAGTGAAATTTGCATCTCTGCCAATTTAGAAATTGGCAGCCAAACTATGCCGCTGTCGATTCAGAAATTGACAGTAAAAACTGCATAGCCGTCGATTTCCAAAAACTGTGCCACTGCCGATTCAGAAATCGACAGCGATGATGGAGTCATTCCGACTTTACTTTTTTTTTGGTGTTTACAGTCCATAATGGTAGAATTTAATATATGATATTTGAATTGATCACAATGGCGGAATTTAATACGTGATATTTGAATCGATCATAATGGTGGGCCAAGATGCAAAAATATATGAATGTGCAATAAATAGGCATAAGAAATATTTAAGATGAAAAAAATATATAAAAAAGCCATAAATGGGCATAAAAAAACATTTGAGATTAGAAAAAAATATATATGGATGAACTATAATTGGTATAATAGATGTTGAGATTGAAATTTGATATTTATAAATCTATATTTAAACTAATATACAATATATGGGTATGGTAAGGGGTAATAACCCGAAATTGATTTGGACTATGAATGATGAGTATTTATGAAGATTTTATATGAGAATGTATTAAATTAGAAAGTTAACATAGAATTGATGTGCATATAATGAGTTAAGATGAAATGAGTGTTTGACTAGAATGGAATAAATTAATTAGGAAGCCAAAATAGCATAGAATATATTGAAAATAAAATACAAATACATGCTTGGAAAGCCAAAATGGCATAAAGGGTGATAGGATGATAAGGATGTTGCGGCCAAAATGAAATAAATGGAAGGGAAGCCTAAATGGCATAATGTGTTGTAAAACAAGACCATGTAGAGATTAAACACGTATTGAAAAAGAAGTATGGTATAAAATAAATTCAATGTGAAATGGAATATTGTATGAATTAATTATGTGGTAAGATGAAATGTGGCATGGAATAAATACAATGAGAAATGGAACATGGTATGGATTAAACATGTTGTTGAGTTAAATAGGGAGTGGAATAAAATCATTGGAAAATAAAATATGGCGTAGATGAAAAAAATGGCATGAAAAGTATAATTAAAGAAGGGGACGCTATTCATTCGATGAAGTGAATAAAATATATGAGAATTATGGTATTGAGCGAAAATTTTAGTGAAGGATGCTCATTGTTGTGTTATCTTAGAGTTTGGGTAAGCAATTAGTTGAAATGGACAATCATTTACTAAATCTATATATTTTTTTCTATGTGTTTTTATAAGTGCATTCCATCCATTCTATATACGTAGATATTGTGTTCTAGTTGTTCATTAGCTATTTTATTTTAGGAACTTTTTTGTACAACTAGTTTATGTTATGTAATAAATTATTACATGTATTTAATCTAGTGATAATATATGGATTGTATGAATAATAAGAGGAGAAGATGACTTACACACACACACCTTATAAGCTCCATATCATAGAAAGATTTCGAGAGAGCCTTTATAGGCTTAATATTGCAGGAAAAAAATTAAGAGGATGTGCTCTTAATATCTAAGGCAATGTTTTATATGCCTAAATAGTTTTTACATGATTTGTGAGAAAATAAGGATTGATTTTATAAGTTTGGAATGTCAACTCAATGGGCCTTTTAATTTAGATTGAATTTTTAATGAGTTTTATAAACAAATTATAAAACCTAGTATAAATGCATGCATGAATGAGCATTGATTTTATATTATTTGAAGCAAAAAACCAGGTCAATACATATTGTTGAATAGGTCCATGTTCATACGTAAAGAGAGACAAATTGCAATGCTAAGAATAATGATACAATGGCTAAAAACATGAAAAGAAACAATATGTAAAATTTAAAAGATTCGATCAAATACATTCAAACACAAATATTAATCCCCTAAATATTATTTAATCTCAAATTCTCATCACAACTCATTAAAATCAACAATAAAATCAAAATGCAAGATTAAAATCATTCCAACATAAGTATTCATACAATGAACATTTGCCGTTCAAAACCTCAATATTAAAACACATAAAAAATTAACAATAAAGCAAGATAAATTCTTAAGGGAGGTTTGAGATTCAAAAGGATGAACAATGATAATCAAAAGGGGCTGAAATAGTGGCACAATACTGCTGGAAGAATTAAATTAGCGTGGCATTTGGTTGCCAAATGCTAGGTGGGAGTTGTCAGCTTTGGCATTGTCGCACATGGATATACAGCGTCGAGGGGGTCGTTGGAGTTGCTAGCTAGTTGTTTGGTTCAGAGCTACTAGAAAACCCGGGTATAATGATTTTATTAGAGATTCATAGGTAAGAGACTAATTGTGGCTATAAAAGGTATTAAGACCCCCATCGCACCCAACCTGATATAAGTTGCTTTGTGTAGTTTGATGTGATTTAGAGGTTTCACTACTAAAAAAATAGGGTATTAGCATTTGAATTTAGCAACGGATAATTCCGTTGCTAAATTCAGTAACGGATTTGCAACGGATTGCATATATATTATTTTTTTAATGTTAGTAACGGATTTTAGCAACGGATAATCCGTTGCAAAATTTACATTGAATTTAGCAACGGATTTTCCGTTGCTAATTAAAAAAATAATTATTTAAATTTTAATATAAAACCAAAATTACGAACACTGTTGATTACATTTACAAGAATTAAATCTCAACTGTTGAGTGTTTGCTGGCTTTGGTAAATATACACCAGTGCTCGATTTCCCCCCACACCGAAAGCCAAACAGAGATAATGAAATGAACAAAACCAAAATTAATGATCTTCCACTCTTCCAGTCTCCTTCGTCCCTAACAACCTCGATCCATAGCTGTAGAAAAATAACCCTCTCTTCATCAATGTGATTTTCCTTTATCCCAAACATTTCATCTTCTTCGCGTCTTCAGCACCCATAATTTCTTTTCTTCATCTTCTTCTCCTTCATCTGAACAAAATCGAACCACACCCATCATTATCACCATCGAACATGCTGATTTAAGGTATCTCCTTGTAAACGGGTTGGGTGTTTAACGGTTTTCTTCAATAGTTCAGGTAAGTAATTAATTAAGGGTTTTTGTTTTTGTTTGTTGCAATTTAACTTGCACTAAAAATTTTTCACCTAACTTTCCCAATCCAGGTTTCTTTCTGTCCTGTAGAACAATCTCGGTCACCTGTAACTCAAGAACACAGGTAATTGTTTTTTTCAATACTTTGAATAATTGTTTTAGGCTATTAATTCGATAATATAGGGGTTTATGAAATGTTTTTACCATGATCTATAACCTAATTATACATGTCTAATTGAAAATTTATCAAAACCCCCAATTTAATTTTTAGGGTTACGGTTCAAAATTTTTTTGATGTTCGTAAATTTTTTATCTATAACCTAAAATAGCTGTCACTGGATATAAAGGGAACATAATGATAAGTTAAGGTACAGGAATTAATTTTTGATTAGAGGTTGTTTATGTTTATGTTCATAATGTTGAGTATAATTTCCACACATACCTTATCATTACTATCACAGTTGTAAAGAGGGCATAGATGCTTTTGATATCATATACTATGAATCGTTTTAGGATAAACAAATTGATGTAGTACTGAACAAAAAGCCTAGGGTGATTATTCTGCTTTTTTTAAGCAATTTTTGTAATACTTGTGTTTGATCTCCAACTGTGATAATCAACACATCTTTATCTGGGCAGAAAGACACCCAGCCTTTCTTGGAGTAAACATGAAATTGCGATGACCCATCACATATATGCCTTTCTTTTTTACTGTAAATAAATATGTTGTTATAACATGTATATGACTGGGTTTTGAATGCAGGACCAGGATTTTGGGAGAAACAGGCAAGGTGATACATGGGAAAAGGTTGGCCAAATTCGAGATAAATTTGAATATGACAGAGAGAAAAGAATGAGGGAGAAGGGTATGTTCAATGCATATAATTTACTCAATGTGTGGTCACTTATATTTCTCGGGATAAATTGGTCAAGGGGTCATTCTTGTAGGTATAAGTAGCTGATATGCTCAATAATAACTTCAAGTTGATTTCTTTTATCAGATTGTTTGTCTGTTAGGCAGTCCATGATTAAATCTTTGTGTTTAGCATGCTCGTTATAAATTGCAGAGCTGGAGTTTGAGCATCCATAAGCTTGGTTTTGATTGACTAACAAACATATGTATGTAGACAAGCACCTATATGTATTTACATATACACATGTATACATATATGTTTTGTGTTTTCTTCTTCTGAAGAGCACTGAAGTATACAAATTTTGCTTTCTCCTGTTCAAAGCATTATAAATAGAGGAGGACATTTCAACATAAAGTATCTTCTTATTTACCTGGTGATCTATTGTAGAATAATGTTCATGCACAGTTGCAGCCAAGTCAGGTTTTTGTTTTTTAGTGCTCACATCTGATGCTTTGTGTCACCTGCTACTGAAATAAGCTCTTGAATGTGCGTGGCATTTGTCAAGGTGCTAAACGATCTGTTTCTCTTTCATAGAATCTTGATTTTGTTTTTGGTAGAATTTTACCTTTCTTTATGGTTGCTTTTTTTCTGGTATTATTTTCATCACTAACACTTCCTGTCATTGTTAGGCCTTTTGGTTTAATAACCAAACCTAACCTAAAACCAGTCATTTTGATTTCCAAATTGTTAGGCCTATATAGGTTTAAGCAAATGAATTATACATCAATGGTGGGCTAACTATATAAACATAAGCTCTAACGTAACAGAAGCTTGGATTTGCTTAGAAGCATTAAGTTCCATAAGGAAAAATCTTTTCTTGTCACAATAGAGTGAGTTGGACCATCATCATCGCAATAGAAAGGTGTGAAATTGAGTTTTTGCAATTGGATCTGTATAAAACTCAGCCCTCCTCTTACAAAATAAAATAGCTAATTAATTATTCAGGTGAAAAAGCCAAACGTATTGAGTCTTATGAGTTATTAATTGTTTTTTTTATTATTTATTTTAACACATAAACATTCAAACCAATCTTCACAACCATCATGAAATTAAGTGTTTTAAGATTTGAGAATTTTATATTTAAAAAATAAAATTCAAATTTTGTGTTGAAAAAGGTTTTGATATTAGAATGTTACCTATGAGGTTAGTAAACTGTTTTGGTGGTCTTTTAAGGTTTTCTGGTCGACAAAATGGTGGAATTCTGCTAGTGGTTTGTGATAGAGAGGATCCCAATCAAAGCATCACATAATTAATGTATTAAATTTTAAAGAAAAAGTGTGTAGGGATATGTCAATCAAAACAATTAATAATTTAGAAAGAATATGTTTTAACCCGAAAGAAAGAACAAACTTTAATGGTATAATATTTTATTATATCAACCTTTATTCCTTGTATTTGACATTGTTTATTTAATTACAGCATTTGATTCATTTGATAAAAAAAATCAAAACGCAGGAGTGTTCTTTATAGATTAAATGACTCCATCTTATAATAATTAAAATATTTGAGTAATTTAGATATTCACAGTCCATTTTTTCCAAAAGCAAAAACTGCATTTAGCATTGTCATGATCCCGCTGGTTTCATAATTCTCCGAAGCCTGGCTGGTTGACAAAAACTGTAAGCATCAATTAGATGTTTTTCTCATGAAGAACACACAGAAAACTCGGAAGATATGGTTTGCTTCCATGTTCATCAATGACAACCAGTTTGAATGTTAACCACATGGAAATGTACTGTGACAACATACCAAGGCATTACTGATCACAGATTCTGTAAATTATTGACTGGCGTGCTATGAGCTAAAAAGGTAATTTGTTGGGACTAGACAGATCAAAACTAAGTAGATAGTGATGATTGTGGACTTTTTTTACAGGACTCCACCGTACTGCATATAAAGAATCATATATACGACACTCATTTTGCTTATTCAGCTGTTGATTCTTTGTGTTAATACATTGCAAAGTAGGAAATTAATAATCTATCAACCTTTATTCCTTGTTAAAAAATTACAAGAAAATACTTAGTTTATTCCAAATTCTTTATAAAAAAATCAATTATAAATGAGTAATGTTAATCTTACAAAAAACAAATAAAATCATTTCTTAAAAATTCCATCCATTTGATTTTATGTAATTCCGTAATAGGATCTTCATTCAATGCCCAAGTTTGTTTAGGAGTGGTTTTGGATAGAATATTTGATAAAATAGTACTGCTTATCATAAAGTTTTGAGTTTGTATCACCTTCTTATCATTGTTTATGATATTACAATTACATTTTATAATATTTTAATTTATTAACTAAATCTTGTAATACTTGAGGATTCATCAATATAACCAAAATTTCATTGCTGTCACATTCTATAATATAAGGATTTGTTTTAAAGACTAGCAATTGTTATAACTTGATGGGTGTATCATACTGTTTATGTTTTTTATTTTTCCAGCAATATAAATGGCTTATTGGATCACAATATAATCCAATAGAGTTGGCTAAATCTGATTGGGTTGCAATAAGAAAACCTCCACCTTGTGCCATTGATTCTTGGGGCTTAGGTAAGTCTATTTTGCTCCATTTTTACATGGTTGCTTAATTATATCGTGCATAATTTTTTTGTTGGGCATGCCTATTGTAATCTTGTCAAGTAGTTGGAACTCTGTCTTTCATTGGGACAATATTGATAGTTTGTATAAGAAAACTAATTGAATGATTTTCTTTTATTAAATCTGATATTGAGTATATTTTGGATGGAAATTATGAGACCAAAATGAAACCTAGAGGTGAGAATTTATTTGTTCAACTCCAAAACTATTATAAAGATAAATTTATTTAATATTTGTTCAACTAAATATTTTTTTTATCCATTCATTCTGTATAAAATACTAACCAAACATAATCTAAAAAGTATATTTTTGTCACTAGTTAGAAAATATAAATGACAATATAAGTGTGTGGGAATTCCTCACACACTCATATTGTTACACTAAACAACCTATATAATTAAAAACTCAATAAGAAAAAGTAGAAGAAAAATAGTTATTTATTTTTTAGCTTCATATATGTTTGAGCTGGACAAATAATTAAAGTTTATTCATGTGGTACATATTTTATTTTAAAGGATTGTTTAAGTACTAGTAGTTAAAGAATGCTTATTTCAAAAAATGCTTATTGGTGTTGTCATGTTAATTAGATTAACATGGATGATCGATCGTGGATGTATCATCGTCTTATGGATGGTCGCCTTCGTCCTGAATACATTACTAGTGTTAGAAGATTTATCAATTTTGCATTTTCAATTGATAAAAATATATCTGGGGGAAAAATTAGATGTCCTTGTGTGAGGTGCAAAAATCAAAAGTTTTTAAAGGAAGATGATGTTTGTAAAAATCTATTGACAAAAGGTTTTTTACCTTGTTATGAAAATTGGACTGTACATGGGGAGCCTTATGTCGCAGAACCAATATTGGCTGGACCTTCATCGATTATAATGAGTCATGATGTTTGTCTAGAGAATCCATATAGGAATCTGGTTATGGATGCAATGGGGGTTGGTGATGCATTCTATAATGATAATGTGTCTAGTCCTATGGTAGCAGGGGAAATTCCAAAACCGGAGGCAACTAAATTTTTTAAGCTTTTGAAAGCCGCGGAGGAGCCGTTGTGGGATGGGTGTACCAAGCAATCCAAACTATCTGCTTGTGTACAATTGCTTAATATGAAGTCAACTTTAAATTTGACTCAGAATGCCTTCAACAATTTTATTGACTTTACAAAAAGTTGCATGCCTAATGATGAAAATTTGGTTTCAAATTTTTATGATGCCAAGAAATTTATGCGGCCACTTGGACTTGGTTATGAGAAATATGATGTGTGTCCTAATTACTGTATGCTGTACTATGGGGTAGATGCAATGAAAATAAATTGTGATTTTTGTGGAAGTTCACGATACAAACCTAGATACTTTCCTCTAACACCAAGGCTTCAGAGACTATTCATGTCTCCATATCATGCCAAAGATATGACATGGCATCATTTTCATAAGTCTGATAATGGGGTTATGGTGCACCCATATGATGGGGAGGCATGGAAGGAGTTTAATCGTGTCCACTAAAGCTTTGCATCAGATCCAAGAAATATTCGGTTAGGGTTGTGCACTGATGGGTTTTGTCCATTTGACATGTCTTCAAATACATACTCTTGTTGGCCAGTAATTGTGACTGTTTATAATTTGCCTCCGTGGAAGTGCATGACTAGACCATTCATGTTTTTGACAATGATGATTCCTGGGCCAAAGAATCCAGGTAAAAAGCTTGATGTTTTTCTAAGACCTTTGATTGATGAGTTAAAGAATTTGTGGTTTTTTGGTGTTGAAACATATGATGTATACAGAAAGGAAAATTTTCAATTAAGGGCAGCTTTGATGTGGACCATTAGTGACTTTCCAGCATATGGCATGTTATCGGGGTGGAGTACTCATGGAAATCTGTCTTGTCCTTATTGTATGGAGCATAGCAAGGCTTTTAGATTAAAAAATGGGGGGAAAACTACATTTTTTGATTGTCATCGACGATTCCTACCCATGGACCACCCATATAGATTTCAATATGATAAGTTTTTGAAAGGAGTAATTGAAAGGCTTCCTCCTTTACCTCGTCCATCTGGTTTGGAAATGTTAAATGAAGTGTCCAAGTATACTGAGGGACATAATGGAGGTTCATCATATAATGATAAAATTCCTGGCTTTGGTGTTAAGCACAATTGGGTGAAGAAGAGCATTTTCTGGGAGCTTCCATATTGGCATACAAATTTGATTCGTCATAATCTTGATGTCATGCATATTGAGAAAAATGTCTTTGACAATATTTTTTATACAGTAATGGATTGTCCGAATAGAAGCAAGGACAATTTAAAGGCTAGGTTGGATATTCAATTGTATTGTCAGAAGCCAAATTTACATTTACAACAAGATATGAGTGGTCGACTTTACAAACCTAAAGGCACTTATTGTCTACACAAGAAACAACAACAAGAAGTTTTGTCATGGATGAAGGAATTATCATTTCCTGATGGTTATGCTTCAAGCATTTCACGATGTGTGAAAGAGGCACAATGTAAGGTTTCAGGGATGAAGAGCCATGATTGTCATGTCTTCATTCAAAGACATCTTCCAACCGCTTTTCGACCTTACTTACCTAGGCCACTGTGGGAGGCATTAACTGAACTGTCCGTATTTTTCCGAGATATTTGTTCAACAAATTTAAATGCTCAGCACATGGAGTTAATGCAGATGAATATAATTGAAATAATTTGCAAACTTGAAAGGATTTTTCCTCCATCCTTCTTTGACTCCATGGAACACTTGACGATACATCTATCTTATGAGGCAAAAGTTGGTGGACCAGTTCAATATCGATGGATGTATCCATTTGAACGGTATGTTTTCATACTATGTTAATTTTATTCACTTTTTATTTTTTAAAAATAAACTAATTGACAGAAATGATATAGGTATATGTTTTATTCGAAGAAGAAAGTGACCAATAAAGCTAAAGTTGAGGGTTCCATATGTGAAGCATACTTGATTGATGAAATTACCAATTTTGCATCTCATTATTTTGGTGATGACGTGCAAACAATTTGGAATCGAGTTCCACGGAATGATGATGGTGGCCTTAGAAGTGTAGATGGATGTCTCTCTATTTTTTCCTATCCAGGGAAAAAATTATCCAAAAGATTTTATAAAAGGCAGTTGTCACATGCTGAAATGCAAATTGCGCATAACTATGTGATATTCAATTGTCAAGAACTGAAGCCTTATTTAGAGTAAGTATGAAATATTAATTTGTACTAAATTTATAATAATTTATTATTAAATTTAACATTTTAAAATTTTAGACAATGTCGACAAGAGCTAAAGTCACAACAACCACATGCGAGTGATGGTGAAATTGAAAAATTATGCGAAGTGATCTTTCCAAATTGGTTAAAAAATAATGTAAGTATTTTAGTAAAATTAATTTATATTTTATGTCAATTAGCTACTTTAAAAATATTATTAATCTCTTTTGAATCATTATTTCTTATGGAGTTAACTATTATGCTAGGTGGAATACCAATCTAATGGAATTGAAAATCAGCTCTTTGGACTTGCTATGGGCCCTTCAACTTCAGTGAAATGTTATAATGGCTATTATGTGAATGGTTTTAAATTTCATACTCAACGTTATGGTCGTTTTAAAAAGACAATGAATAGTGGAGTTTGTGTGAAAGGAAGTTGCTATGATGATAATGAACGTGATTATTATGGAATGCTTAAAGAAGTTGTTCGGCTAAAATACTTGGGGAGTAAGTGCAAGTTATTTATGTTTAAATGTAATTGGTATGATACAAAACGAGGGATTAGAGTGCATCCTTCGAATGGTTTGGTTGAAATCAAGCATACATCTCGACTACACGGAAATGAAGATTTTGTGTTAGCACAACAATGTCAACAAGTCTACTATACATATCCACCTGGTAATAAATCATCTGAATGGTGGACGGTTATTAAGACAACTGCTAGAAGTCGTTATAATGTTGACATGGGTGAATTTATTGAAGATGCCAACAATGTGAGATCATTTGATGTTGATCAATCAGATGAGATTTCTCAATCATGTCGTGTCCTTCCTACTCAAACACTTGATGATCCAAATATACTTGTTGAACCATCTTATTATGAAGAAATCGGGCAACATGAATTGATTCAACTTGACATGAATTGGGGAAACAAAGATGATGAAGATGAAGATGAAGATGATGAAGAAGAAGATGATGGTGATGGTGATGGTGATGGTGAAGAAGAAGAAGAAGATGATGATGAGGATGATTGTTATGGTGGTGATGGTTAGGAATGATGATAATAATGAGTAGCACAAGTTAATTATATTTTGTAGTATATGTAATGAATTATCTTTATTACATGTATGAATGATTTCATATTATTAGACAATATTTAGGCTGTCAATGTTTTTTTTTTTAATTTTATTCAAGTGTGGGTTATGCATCACATTACATAAATCATTTTCATTCACCTTTGAAACCATTTATAACCTTTCAAGTATCAATCTTTAAATTGTGATTCTGATGTTATATTTTATTTTGTGATTCGTTTTCTTGCTTACAGATGCTGAAGCGTGAAAGAAAGGGTTCTTCCTACTCAATGTTTTGATTTATAGGACCAAACATCAAGGTAAGCATACTCATAAATTTTGATTTCTGCTTAATTAATTATTTATATTATTATTTTTATTACTGTTTGTGGTAATTGGCTTTTGACAATTTAAACTTCATGGCTGAGTTTTGTTAATGAGATTTAACAGTTTGTTTTCATTCTAGTTATGGCAGTCTTGGGAAAATATCTGTGAATTTTTTGTTCCTGATAGTTTAACTATGAGCTAATTTATTGTTATGTTGTATATATTGCCATATTCTAAATGTTAGTTATTTTTTCCGGTTTTTAGCATGCCTCGACGAGGATCCATATTAGATTCTAGGAGTGACAGGTCCACTTCAAGGAGTGACAAGTCCACTTCATCCAAGTCATTTAAAACTACATCAAGGCATAATAACAAAGGATCCACATTTCATCAACCTGTGTATCAGAATGCAAATGAGTATTATATACCTACTTTGGGGAGTACACATCCTCCTCAACATAATTATGGGAGGGTTGATGCATATCAATATTGTGAGGGCTTTCATTTTCAAGATTTGCTTCAAACTCAAGGAGGTTTCTCTTGAGATAACCAACTTGTTTATGGAGGACATAATTTATATGGGAGTTATAGGAGAGTTGAAGGTAATGATGATGATGTGAACATTAGAAATGAAGATGAGGGAGACGGTAGTAATGAAAGAGGTGTATGTGATGAGAGAGATGTATGTGATGAGGATCAAGATGGTGTTCCATCATATCACGGTTCAACATCTTCTCCATACAATTATGATCAAAGTGTTAAAAGGAAGGGTTTTGACACGTCAATAGATCCAATAACAAGAAAAAAAGAGCTTTGTTTGTATGGAACAACAGAGTAAGTTCAAACTTTCAATAACTAACTTATTAAGGTTATATTTTCAAGTATGAAAAAAATTACTTATTATTGTGTAATTATTTGTTTAATATAAGTTTGTTATTATATATTTTCAGGTTCAATAATGCATCGTGTGGTCGTGCAATCGGAGATATTTTGAGGTCCAATTTTAAGGGAGCATGGCACTCTTGGGAAAAAGTAGATCCAATGTGCAGGGATGAACTCTTTAAAGAGTTTAAGGTAAGAACCAACACTAATTGCCATAATATTCTTTTTAATTTTGATCACTTTAATGTAGAATTATGAAAATTATCAACTGAATAGCTATGATTGATTTGTGTTATAATTTGTTCTTATTTCTTGTTTACTCTTTAATATCATTTAATTTCTTTAGTTATTACATCATCTTGCAAATTCTGAACAAGATAACACAATATGATTAATTATTTATATAATTTGAAATTTTGTGCACCCTTTTTACTTGGTATATATATTATTTGGTAGAAAAAATATTCCTTTCCTGAGGAAGATGAGTCGATTGTTCGTAATATTTGGGAAGATAAGGCTAGGATAGCTTTGAATCAACAATTGACCCGAGCTCGCAAGAAAGCCATGTCAAAAGAAAACACTACAAATATTATAGATTGTCTTGATAAAGGTCCTGCCTGGATAAACAATGATGATTGGAATCAAATGATCAAAGATGTTTGGTCCACCCCTGAATTTCAAAGGAGATCTGAATCTGCTAGGAGAAATCGATTAACCAAAACAGATGGCAAAATAAGCACTCATTCTGGAGGAACAGTGTCATTTGCATCATATCGAGCTAACATGGTAAGGATTTTTTTTTAATGCTTAAGATAATAAATTAAAATTTGTATATTTCTCTTTTATAATATTTATTAATCTTGAAAGCAAGAGGAAGCTGGTGGAAAAGAACCTCCATGGGATGATGTCTTTACAGCTTTGCATCAAAGTACTAAGCAATCTGGTAGCTTTGTCGACAACAAGTCTAAAAAAGTGGTTGTATGTATTTTTATTTGATTATTTCTTAATATAACTTAAGTATTATTCAACATTCAAATTAATTTATTGTTGCATGTATTTTATTTGTAGGAAAATTATAAAATGGAGATGATTTCAAAGTATGGAACTGATCGGGAAAATCATCCTTCATTTGATGGAGCAGCTTGGTGTGTGGCTTCAGGAGGAGTTACAAAGGGTAGGGTATATGGTGCACCTCGTATGCCAAAATCAAAAGTTAGTACAAGCTCTTCATCACATTCTTACTCGGTGGAGTCATCATATCCCAGTTCATCGTATCGAGCATTGCAAAAGGAGATAAAGGATAAAGAAGAGGAGATAAAGAAAAAAGATGATTTTATTCTTGAAATGAAACGGCAGATGGATTCCATGAAAGAATATCTTGTGAACAATCTTGGATACCATGGTGGGACATCAAATATTGATCAAGGTATGCCACCACCTTTGACTCCATCAATACCGCCACCTATGGCTCCTCAGATAATGACACCTATGGGTCCTGCATTTCAACCAATTTTTCGACCTACACCTCGACCTTTATATCCTGCTCAATCTTCTGTTGATCCACAATATCATGGTTCGTCTTCGCAACCTGCACCATGATTGTATCTTTTGTTGTTTTTTTTATTGTATTTGAACTTAATTGTATTAATGCAAGTTTAACTAAATTTTTATAATATGAATATTATTTTTATTTTGTTTTTTATTAATGATATAATTATTTTTAATATTAATTAATTTATGTTGGTTATATATATTCTACAACTTTTAAATTATCCATAAATAATTAAATAAATTAATTAAAAGTGATTTTAATAAATAAATAAAAATTAATTTAATAAAAAAACAAATGCAATCACCAACGGATTCTCCGTTGGTGATTGCAACTTATGCATGAATCAGCAACAGAGAATCCGTTGCTGATTCACAAAATTAGCAACGGATTTGTCCGTTGCTGATTTGGTAGCAACGGATAATCCGTTGCTAGTTTTGCAATGGATTATCCGTTGCTAAATTTCAGCAACGGATTTTTCGTTGCTGCCAAATCAGCAACAGACAAATCTGTTGCAAATAAATCAGCAACGACAAATCTGCATCCGATTTTTGCCGTTGCTGATTCCGTTGCTAAATTGTTTTAGCAACGGATGTTAGCTTTATTTGCAACGGAATCGTCCGTTGCTAATTACTCCATTTTTTAGTAGTGTTTTGATAGTTTTCTAATCGATGGTCTATCTGTGGTTTAAGATTGAGATTTATTTGTATAAATAAATTTGGTTTTAAGAATTTATTATGGGCTCGAGTATCCAAATAAATTCTTATGAAAATATTTTTTTGTAATTTGTGTAGTACGGTTAGAAATACTCTCAATTAAAATCGATGAATATTTAGAATAATTCTGAGAATTTTCTGGTCAACTTCTGATATTTCAAATATCAGTCTTACTTGTAGGTCCATAGTTCTATACCAGAATATTAACTATTAATTCTCATGAATTAAAATTTTGATGATTGAAATATTAGTCAAATTCTCATGAATTTAGTAAATTGGTTAGTAAATCTCAAAATACATGCAAATATGTATTTTAAATTTTCATATGGAAATACTAAACGGTCGGCATTCTCAACATTCCTATTCTCCCTCCATTACTTACGTTAATTACATCAAAATAACATTCAAAAGAAACATGACAAAGATGAAGGTTACCTACGCTAGGATGTCACGGTTGCACTTACTGGTTTCGGGAAATCGTTGCTAAGGGTGGTGGTTCAGCCAAGAGGGGCTGGGGCTGGTGGTAGTCCACGGTTCAAGCTGCTGGAGATGAATCAGTTGCACTGGGGAGCTGCTGTCGTTGCTGTGTTCAGTTAGAATAGGAGAAGACAAAGTGTTGGAACTAGAGAAAATGCTATTGGACTGCTTGCTGGATATTGCTGGTGCAGGAGGAAGAGTTGCTGGTGGAGCATGGTGCTAAACTGAGGACTTGTAACTGGAACAAAGAAGGTGCTGCTGGTGCTTTAATAGAGGTCATGGTGCATTTGATTCAATGGAGGGCTGCTGGATTTTCATAGCGCCGAGTTGAATACTTGCTGCTTATCGTTGTGGACCGAGAAGAAAAGGTCGCTAGTGTTGGAAGATCATGGGCAGTTGTTTCAATGGAGGACTGCTGGATGTTCACGGTGTTGTGGAGCTATGTTGCTGCTCACAATGTGGAAGAGCTACTGGGGCTGGAATGCTGGAGTCTCACGGTTCTTGTGCAAGAAGAAGTTGCACCGCTGGAGGAGGAAAATCTACACCACTGGATTTTGGTTTGGTCGTCGCTGGTGCAGAAGCAACCATCTCTACCGCTGCTGCTGTTTACGGCGGAGAGGGCTGCAGCTTCGATTGGTGCAAAGAAAACGGGGGGGCTGAACAAGCTGGATGGAAATGCTTGTGATGCCCTTGCTGTCATGGCTTGTGGTTGGAGGAAGAGTGCTGGGAAATAAGAGTGAATTATTTTTCTCTCTTCACTCTCACGGGTTTGGTGTTTTTCTTCGGTTTTTTTTTTACCTCTCTAATTAATTCCTCTTTTTAGGTTAATGCTCCTCCCAAAATTCTCTCCCCTCCTCCCTCCCCGTCAAATCCCCCTATTTACATGTAAATAGGTAAATTTTTTCTTTGGCTCGAAGATAATAAAACAAACCAAAATCAAAATTTCAAAAATAAATCAACCATTCACTTGCTAACTTGAAGCTAACTTGAAGACAAAACAAAGAAAAATAGACCATTGAATTAAGGGAATTGATTATAGACCATTTGATTAAAAAAAATAGGTTGCTTGGTGAGAGGGTTTTCAATTTTCAAATTGATCATCTCCTATCCTTAATTACAATTAGATCACTAAAAAAAATTAAATGCATTTTTTTAATTTCTTTGGAAAAGATGCCGCAATCAACGCAAATACATCAAAATATATATTTTTGAGTTTTTTGTTATTTTTTTATATTTTAAAAAATTTATTAAAAATTAGGTTAAAAATTAGATAGCAACAAATGCCCTCTCTTTATATTGCTTATGAAGCAAAACCTCATCAATGTTTTGTATAGTGAGCTTGAAAAATGTTTCTGGGCGGCTTGCTAGGTGATCAACTCATGCAAAGACTTTGTTTTTTTTTAAAAAAAAATTATCTCATTATTATAGGTGACCTACCTCTTTTGAAGTTAAAAACTGGTCTATTTTCACAGGTGACCTACCCACACACATTCACGCTAGTTTATTTTTAAGAACGACTTGCCCATTTTGAAATTCAATCATTAGTCTATTTTCACAAGCGACCTGTTCATTCAAAAACTAGTCTAGTTTCATAAGCGACTTGCTCCTTTTTGAAATTCAAAAACTGATATATTTTCATAGATGACCTTCCCTTTCAGAAGTTGATCTATTTTCACGGGCGACCTACCCCTTTCTGAAATTTTTAAACTGGTCTATTTTTATAAGCGACCTTCCTATTTAGAAATTAGTCTATTTTCATAGGTGACCTTCCCTTCCAGAAATTCAAAAACTAGTTTATTTTCATGGGTAACCTACCCTATTCAAAGCAAGTCTTTTCTCCATAAATTTTGTAAAGACAAATGAACTGTTCTTCCAAAACTAATCTCCTCAAAGCTTCTAGTTCGGTTGACCTGAAATTCTGTTTTTGTAGCAATCATCTTCAAAGAGAACTATGACCAAACTGTTTACACCTTGGTCATCCTAAAATCTTAATCTAGTGATTCCTTTAACTAGTATACAAATCTGAACAACGGCTCGGCTAACCTAAAATCCTAATCTAGCAATTTTCTTTAATCAAAATAAAAAATCTAAAAACAATTTGACTAACCTAAGATCTTAATATGTCGATCCCTCTTAACCAGAACTCAAATATGAACAATGGCTCGCCTAACTTGAAATCTCAATCTAGCAATTTCTTTTAACCAGAACAAAAAATCTAAAAAAATATTTCGGCTAACCTAAAATCCCAATCCGACGATACCTCTTAACCAGAACTTAAATCTAAACAATGGCTCGACTAACTTGAAATCCCAATCTAGCAATTTTCTTTAACCAGAACCAAAATGTTGTCTTCGGTTAGGTTAACATGAGATCTTAATCTAACAATCCCCTTTAACCAGAACCAAAATGTTGTCTTCGGTTAGGTTAACATGAGATCTTAATCTAACAATCTCCTTTAACCAGAACCAAAATATATGTTACTTTTCTATCATAGGATTTGAAAACCTGGTGCTTCCTGATTACAGGGTTGACTTAAGATTCTTCCTGGTGACAGGGTTAATCTTCTTATTTTCTTGAGAATTTTCTAATGGTAAGGTTTATCTCATCTTCATCCTATTCCAGGGTCAAAATCATCCTTTGCTATCATTAGTTCAATAATTCTTTCTTTGTCTACTCAGATTCTTCAAAATCTTACTGGATTTCATTAAGGATTTTTTCTGTAAAAATTTAAAAATATTTATGCAATACTTTAGGGTTAGATGATATGCATGCATCCTTACTTGGTTTGAAATGTAGGCCCCCTCTTTGATGCTCTATTGACATAAGGTGTCGTTGTTTGCTATCCAAAGCCTTCTTAGTTTTTCTGATTCATCGGCTTATTCGAGTCTACTGTATATCAATCCTTTACTCAAATGCAAGTGCAGTGCCCATCCTAGGCTGTCTTTGATGATTACTACTCTCATCATTCATCAAGTCTGACCATGCCTTATAGTGTGGTGTTGCTTGATTCATCATAAAAGTGTTTAACAAATCATTAACTTTTTTGATTCTTTAAAAACTGCCCTTTGATCAGCTGCGTATGGTCTGCCAACAATCATCTAATGTCGACCTCATCTTAGATTGTTAATCAGCCATAAAGTTGCCTTCGGTTCAACCATACTCTTCAAGCATATGTTATCATTAACCTTCACGGAACTGTTAAGTCATTCAAAGAAGCAACAAAGGCACTCATTATTGTATACTCAATGCCTTTCTTAATGAATTTCTCTTAGCCCGTCTAACCAGATCATGAAAAGAAATGAATTATCATCATCAATGATATTCCTTTTTATCACTCATATTCATGTGTTGAAATGCAACTTGAATCAATGAGCTTCAAAGAAGATTGTCCTAAATAGTTTTAGTGTATTTACCCAAATGCTCTCATAGAATCACATCTTTTAAGTGTCATAACCATACTTTAGAGGGTATGATTAGTACTTAAAAGTGCATTCTCACTAAGGCTATATATCATCATATTGCATTTAAAGTATCATTAAATTCCCTAACTTAAGCATGTTTTATAATAACAAGTCTAATAATATAAAATAGCTATAATTTATGGTAAATACTCATTTTAAATGCAAGCCTATCACATAAATCAAAGGATTGATAGATGAGTTCAACTACTGAGATTGAGAAGACAAAGAGAAGGTTAAGCTTAGAAAAGAGATATTGGTTCAGTCCAAACTAGAACACTGTTCAATCATTGGGTCATATCTGGAGTTGTAGATCTTGGATTTCAATTTGGTTTATATGGCTAGAAAGCTAAGACATAGGCCTAAAACATTCATGAGAGTCCAAGACTCAATTTTGCTATTTGGAAGTCCAAATCTTAGCAACAACAGAGAAGTCGAAATCTGTCTTGCAGCCCAGACACTATTCAGTGTTCTGCCCATATCTCGAGTTCTAGAAGTCCAAATACACCAATTCATTTTTTGTTGGAAAGCTAAGACAATTGCCTAGACCTATCATGGGGAAAATCTATTCAAATTCTGATGTTATAAATGACATTTTATTCAAACAAGAAGATAAGGATTGTCACCAAGTCAAGATGTGGCCACCCACTCAACAATTAGTTATCAAATCAATAGTTACAAATTTTGGCCTATAAAAGGAGGCATTTTCCATGCATTTAGGCATCTTGGTTTTCAGATCAAGATCATGCTCTTTATTTCTTTCTTTATATTTTTGTAATGCTTAAGTTTTGTTTATATTAATCTCTTGTTTATGCTTTTCATTTCCTTTCCTTTACTTAGTTAACTTATATCTTATTTATGTTCTTATCTTGTTTATTTATGTTTCTCTCTTACATTATGTTTAGCTAAGTTTATTATGTCAAGGTGAAAAGGTTACACTAATAGTGTAAGAATAAGTATAGTATAAACTCATCATGGACTTTAATGTTTGATATTAACATGTTTTGTATTTGTTATCTTGTTCAATTTTAATACTTTGCTTGTTAAATGGTTAATCTAGATTTATATTGTATAACCCTTGGTACAAAAAATACTTGGCACTTTCATAGCCCAACTATATGGTATAACCGACACCTGTTCTATGAAAGGAACTTGATTTGTTGTTAACATAAGTTAAAATCATGAATACCTGCAACATTTACAAGTATTAGCATTATTCAAATAAGATAACTAATGTAATCATGTTAATAATTTACAATCCGAATGGAACCTCCTTAATAAAAAGAGTTTATACTATACTTGTTTGAAATACCATTAGTGGATCCTCTAACCTTGACAATTATTTTATCCTTATTTAATCCTTATATCAATATCACATATGTACTTCAACACTCCTGCACTTGGGAGAAGACATCAAACTCTTTAGTCATGTTAAGTTTTTGGTGCCGTTGTCGGGGATGAAAATCTTGTATAAATTGTATATTTTATTTTATTGTCTTTTCTTTTCTTTCCTTTTATCTAACTTTTGTTTCTTTTGTTTTGTTTTGTTTATTTTTCTTTTCTTTTCTTCCATTTTATTTTCTTCTTACACGTGCATGAGAGTTTGGTCACGTACATTAAGTGGTAGACTTTGTAGGGTATCCTCATCATTTTCAGAAAATATGACCGAAGAAGATAACTAGTCACTTCATAATGAGAATAATCGAGTTAGAACACTTAGAGACCACATGAATCCTACAAGCACAAGTGCACCATTATGCATTGTTTTCCCCCTGATGCATCTCATTTTCATTTAAACCAGGCATTATTCAACTTTTACCTTTTTTTCATGACTTAGATCTAGAAAATCCATACTTGCATTTGAGAGAATTTGAGGAGGTCTGTAACACCTATAATGACTTAAATTATAGCATGAACACCATCAGATTAAAGCTTTTTCCTTTTTCATTAAAAGATAAAGCTAAAACATGCCTACAAAATCTTAGGTCAGGATCCATTCGTACTTGAGATGAAATGCAACAATAATTTTTAAAGAAGTTTTTTTCATCTCACAGAACAATCTTTCAAAAGACAAATCATCGTTTTCACTCAAAAACCAGGATAAACATTTTACCAATGTTGTGATAGGTATCGAGACTTGCTTACTTGCCCTCATCATGGTTTTGAAACATGGAGATTAATTTCACATTTTTATGAAGGGTTAACACCTAAAGATAGACAAATGGTGGAATTGATGTGCAATGGAACTTTTAAAGATAAAGACCCTAATGAAGCAATGGAGTACCTAGACTTGCTAGCTGAAAATGCTCAAAATTAGGACACTACAAGCACTTATGAGGAACCAAGTAAAACTCAACCTCATACATCTAGTGGAGGAATGTACAACCTTAGGAAAGATCATAACCTCCAAGCTAAGTTTGCATCTTTAGCTAGAAAAGTCGAAGCACTAGAATTGAAAAGGAGTGGTTAATTAAAATCTGTTCAAGACATTGTATGTCAAATCTGTGAAACCAATGACTGTCCAACTTTGCCTTCTTTCAAGAAATGCTTTCATGAACAAGCCCATGCTTTAAACAGTTTTCAAATGCCCAATCATAACCCATACTCGCAAACATACAACCCTGGTTGGAGAAATCACCCAAATTTCAGTTGGAAGAGTGATAACAATAATGCACAAACTTCACAGCCACCATTTCAAGCACACCATAATTTTCAAAATTCTCATGGATATTCCTTATGTTCCCCCTCCTAGAAGAAATCTTGAGGAAACATTGCATGTATTTATTGAAAAGCAAGAAAGAATCAACACTCAACTTGCTCAAAGCATGACAGATTTTAAAGAGACTCTTACAAAGTTCGCATCTGCTCTCAGTTTTCAAAAGAAAGGTAAGTTTCCATCTCAACCACAGCAAAATTCAAAGAGGCAATACAATGCAAATGTAAGTAGCTCTGGAAGCCAACATATGGATCAAGTCAAATCAGTCATCACTCTTCGCAGTGGTAAGGTTATTGAAAAACCCATTCTTGAACCTTGTGAGAAAGATGATGAGTTAATCTCTGAGGGTAAGGAAGGGGTTGAATTTGAACATTGCAAAGAAAAGACTGATTCCCCACCATCACTTCCATTTCCTCATGCCATGACCAAATAAAGGAAAGTCAATCACAACTCTAAATCTTTGAAACTTTCAAGCAGGTAAGGATCAATATAACTTTGTTGGATGCTATTAAAAAGGTTGTGAAAACTCAGGAAATTTATAATTTATATATGTAGATGTGTAAACCCTCATGTAAACGTAAGATTGAAAGTGGTAATATTTCAATGAGTGATGGTAACCAAGATTAGAAATAATAGATAAATAATAATATATAATGGAAGAGATGACCTTCATAAAATGAATTTTTGTTTAGAATTCATAAGGACCGAGAAACTGGTAACGTGTTTTGATGGATAAAATAATGAGAAAAATGACAAAGTATTTTTAGGAAATAAGTGAGGTAATAAAGAATACATTATAATAAAGGATAGTGCAATGAAAAGGGTAGGACTGAAAGTGCAAGCACCGATTAAAAATCAGTAATGTTATTTTGAAACGGTAATAAGCCCGATAAATAAATAAAGGTGGAATCCTAAAATGAATACATTCCAAAATAATAAAATGACTATAAAGGTTTAGAAGGATAATTGATATGATTTTTGTGAAGATTGATCAAGAAAAATCTAGATTGTTTATGAAAAGTCATAAACTAACCAATTTTACATTAGGAAGTAGAGCTCTCAATCCAATCGTCGGATCCGAATGAAATTTTGCATGAAACCTATTAATATGTTTTCCTACCTTGGTTAAATATCTCATCCCAATCAGAGTTTGGTCAAGACTAGCGATTTAAGTATAAATAATCCATATAGTTTACATGAAATATAAAATAAAATACATAAAGGCATGAATGAGGGAGAAAATTGTAATTATAGAAAAAGGTGCCTATAAAACTACAAAGAGGCCACCAGTTAAAAGAAGAAAGAAAGAAAGAAAAATAGACAAAAGCGCATAGAGAGAGAGCTGCAGATTTTGGAGAAAACTAAAAATGCTTCGGTGGCCATATCTCTGGAAACCACCGTTGGATCATGCTGCATTTTGGATATGTTGTTCTTATTATATTCCTCTACTAACTGACCGGAAGATTGGAAGGAACACAATTCATTTGCCAGAAATCATCTTCGAACATTTCCTGAAAAACAAAAAGGAAATGCACCTGCAGGGCAGTTTGGTTGCCGACTTATTTCTCTCTCTTCCACCATTGGATCATGCTCATTCTTGGATATGTGGTGTGCCTAGATGTTGCCTTCATTCTGGACGGTGGAGATCTGAAACTCATTCTCCTGCAAGGTTTCGTGCATGTTGAATAGTAGCTCGTCCATTTTCAGGTAAGCTCAGTTTTATTCAGATCTACGGAGATTTAATTGTTGGATCATTATGATTTTGAGATATATTATGCACACAACTCTATGATATGTAGTCTGACCATTGGGTTTAAAACAATAATCAGAGGTTGATGACTTATTTCCTTTTAAATTTATAGCTAGTTTTGGCAAAATGTAGTAAGCTTGATTAAATACATGTTTTGATGAAATTAGAATTGTGTGGGTGTAGGTTTTATGGAAGATGTAATGGTAAAATATATTCTTGTTATTAGTATTATTATAGATTAATTGTGTATTCTTTATATGAGGGGAAGAATGATTATTGTGTAAGAATAGTAAGGAACATTGCTATATGAACATGTTGATTGAATAGAAAGCTAACTTGTTGGTTGTGTGGATATAAATGGGGTGGAACCAGGAAGAAATTGAAATGAAAGAAATTTGAAAAATAAAACATATTTAAAGCTAGCCATAAGTATTTTTGGCAAATTGATTAGTTAATGAAGATTGTCATGAATTCCAACTAGTAGGGTGAAATTGTTGTTGTGATAATGATCTAAGAATATTAATTGTGAGGGTTTGCCGCATATGTTTAATCGCATGAGGAGAAAGTGAAAGAAAATGAATAGTTCATCATTTTGTTGTATTAATAATAATAATAGGAGAAATCCCAAAAGGAATGAGTTTCCTTATTTTAGTCTAATCTTGCTATATAGTAGAGGTAGGGAAATTGTTTGAATGTTTTGCCTTAGAATTTGTTTGAATTTGTGATTTAATGATGTCAAATGACCTTGGATGATGTTGTTTTCGCATGAAAATTAGTTGGAAGTTGAAAAGGATTTCCAAGGAATGAAAATCCTCGTTGTCTAAAATTTTAGCTATAAAGGAGGGGCTATTGTGATTGTTGATTTTGAGCCTTAAAACAAAATAATTTGGAGTTGATTTCTTTATAAAAGTTGTATTTCTATGTTTTAGCCTTTCATAGAGATAAATCACGTCCAAAACTAAGTTTTACAGCTTTAGTTATGATTAAGACACTAGATAGTGTTCTGGGTTGGTTAAGCTAAATTGATCGGAATTAGACAATTTTTAATCTTTGCTTGGAATTGTTGTTGAGTGATGGTTTTGATAACAAAATTATAAGAATGAATATAAACATGAAAATGAGTAAGAGTATGAGATCTTAAAGAAAATTCCTTGTGATTGGTTTGAGAATACTAGTTGAATGAGAATTAAATGAAGATGTGATGTTGGTTGTATTGTTGATAAAAATTGAATCCCTGGTAGTACAGGGGAAGCTGTGGGGACTGGACAATTGCATGGAGTGGCAGCACGTGCACTTATTATAGGTAGGTGATCTATCACCTTATTTTATAATTATTAGTTTTTCTTAAATATCTGTGTTGTGTGTTTAATTGATGTTAAAAAAATGAAACACATGAATAAATTGAGTGATTATTACAAATGAGAATTATTGGTAATTTAAGAGAAATTACCAAAATTATTTGGCTAACAAAAGAGGTTAGTCGGGTGCTGGGTAATTCGTATGGAATTACCGGATTGATTGTGGCAACCAAGATGGGTTAGCCAGATTTCTTAGGTAATTAAGAGAATTACCGGGTTTATTGGTTAACAAGGAAGTTAATAAGATATTGGTAATTCATATGGAATTACCGGATTGATTAGCTAACAAAAGAGGTTAGCTGGATGTTGGGCAATTTGTATGAAATTACCAGATTCATTGGCTAACAAAAGAGGTTAGCTGGATGTTGGGCAATTCATATGGAATTACCGGATTGATTGTGGCAACCAAGATGGGTTAGCCAGATTTCTTAGGTAATTAAGAGAATCACCGGGTTTATTGGTTAACAAGGAAGTTAACTGGATATGGGGTAATTCGTATGGAATTACAGGATTGATTGGCTAACAAAAGAGATTAATTGGATGTTGGGCAATTCATATGAAATTACTGGATTGACTTTGGCAACCAAGATGGGTTAGCTAGATTTCTTGGGTAATTAAAAGAATTACCGGGTTTATTGGTTAATAAGGAAGTTAACTGGATATGGAGTAATTCGTATGGAATTACAGGATTGATTGACTAACAAAAAAAGTTAGTTGGAGGCTAGGTAATTCGTATGGAATTACCAAATGTACTGGTAACTGAGGAAGGTTAACCAAATGTGTGGGTAATTATATGAAATTACCAGAATCATTGGCAATCGAGATGAGTTAGCCGTATAGTTAAGTTTTGAAAAGATTATGTGAATTAATTGATTAAAGTTAGAAGTAGTAAATTCTAAATGTTATGAGTAAAATAATTAATATATGACTAAGATATTGAGTAAATTAATTAATGTGGTTATTGGGTAGACACAATGACTTGGAGATTGGAGGGGAATTGATAGAAAATTGGTTACCATTGTGTTGGTGGCTAATGATACATTACAATGATACTTAACACCATAATGATGGTGGCTAAGGGCATAAATTGGTACTTGGCACTATGATGAGGGTGACCAAGGTTATATGAAGGATGCTTAGTGACCGTAGTGTCGATAACTAAGATTGTGTGCAAATGATACTTAGCAATCGTGGTTACAATGCATATGATGTTAATAAGAAAAATGAAAGGGGTTCGATACGAATGGAAGAATCAAATGGCATTGATTAGCTATCCAGGTTTGGATTGCTAATGGTATCGATGAGGTTTCATCGGTGCCGGTATTTCTTCAATTGATTAGTCTAGCCTAATATTAGAAGACTAATGATACTAATGAGATTTATTAGTTTCGGCGATTACCTTCTAGCAACAGATTTAGAAAAGGGAAAATATTGATTAGTTATTCCAAAAGAATGAGATAAGTTAATGATACCAAGAGAGGAATATCTTGGTATCAAGTGAGAATTGATTTATAAGGAGATGGTGTTCGCAAACCGTTGAGTTGTGTTGAGATTTCCGAGATGGAATTATTCTTAGCAAATGAGATAGTATATTTGATGGATATTGGTAATAGATGGAAAATATATGTTGTAAAAGAGGTTTATGCCTAATTTTATAAATCAAAAGAAATTCCGTAGAGATTATTGTCTGCCATTGTTATTGCTTGTTACTATCTTTTATATTTATATGTACACATTAATTTCTATTTTCAGGTCCATCAGGGTCGCGTCAAGGGTAATATTAGTTAATTTATCTTTTGCTTATGACCATGCAAATTATTTATAAATTAAAAGACTTATCTCCTAAAACTTGAGATGTAATATTAATCCGTAAATTTGAATGTATGTCTTTACTCTAATGGTTGAAACTCTTATTACCTATTTGACCATGCATGTTTATAGTTGAAATTGAATCTTTCATTTGAATTACATTATAAGATGTTATTGAATAATATGTATTGTGTTGATGATAATGAGTTGGGTTGAGACCCGTGATGATTTGGTTGTGATTTTAAGTTATGAGATGTAAGATATGAGAAGTGTAAACATGGTATAACTTGGGACCTCCTAGTATAGAGGAGAGACTCTACCAAATTTTTGGTAGAAATTTTGGTGGAACCTATATATCAAAAAAATATTACCTGAAAATTTCCAATATATTGCGAAAAAGAATGTAGAAAAATCAGGGTTGTTACACAGATACCTTCTTATATTAAATTTTTGAAAGATCTATACACTATGAAAAGAAAACTGAATGTGAAAAAGAAAGCCTTTTTAGTCGAACAAGTAAGTGTCATTCTTCGAAACAATAATGCTTTGAAATATAAAGACCCTGGTTATCCTACAATTTCATGCTTTATTAGAGAACATAAAATTGAAAAAGCTTTACTTGATCTTGGAGTTAGTGTGAATTTACTTCCATATTCAGTTTTTCAAAGTCTTAATCTAGGTAAGTTAAAACCAACTTCTGTAACTTTCTTACTTGATGATAGATTTGTAAAAGTGCCTAGAGGAATAGTTGAAGATGTATTAGTACAAGTTAATAAATTCATTTATCCTGTGGATTTTATTGTCTTTGATACACAACCTGTTGAAGCATGTAATTCATTTCTTGTTATTTTAGGACGTCCGTTTCTTGCAACTTTTAATACATTGATTAATTATATGAATGGATTGATTTGCAGGAAGTAGATCTTATTGAAGAATTAGTTTATGATTAATTTGAATCTACTTTGAGTAAAACTGAGTTTGATGAATCTGAAGAATTGCAAATAATTTATTCTCGGGAATAAATCAAGGACAAGAAAGGCACCAGAAATGTTGTCGCAAATCATTTGTCAAGATTGACAACAGATTCGAGATCTGACATCACACCAATCGATGATTACTTTCCTGATGAATCCTTACTTTCTCTTAGTCCAATGCCTTGGTTTGCTAATCATATCAATTTTCTTGCAATAGGAGATTTGCCAGCTCACTGGAGTACATAAGATAAAGGAAAGTTTTTGAACGAAGTGAAGAACTTTTATTGGGATGACCCTTACTTATTCAAATATTGTCCTTATCAAATATTTTGAAGATGCATTTTGGACAATAAGGTAAGTAGTGTCATTACACTTTGTCATTCTGAGACAGTCATTTCTCGTCAAAAAAGACGACTGCAAAATTCTTACAATATGGATTCTATTGGCCCACTATGTTCAAAGACACACTGTGTTCTGCAAAGCTTGTGAAAATTTTCAAAAGTCAAGATTTATTTCAAAACATAAAGAATCTTTAGATAATCTTCTATTGACTTTTGAGACGTATCCTGATGAAGATGTGCATTGTGCAATTCATGATTTATAACCCAATTTTCATAAAGAACATGCTTGACATAGTCTTGGGAATCTGACTAAAAAAGACCCTGCTTGCCAGTTTTTAAGAAAACTGGATGGGAAGCCTATCCTCGACCCATAAAGGGTGTTCAAAACATAAAGAATCTTTAGATAATCTTCTATTGACTTTTGAGACGTATCCTGATGAAGATGTGCATTGTGCAATTCATGATTTATAACCCAATTTTCATAAAGAACATGCTTGACATAGTCTTGGGAATCTGACTAAAAAAGACCCTGCTTGCCAGTTTTTAAGAAAACTGGATGGGAAGCCTATCCTCGACCCATAAAGGGTGTTCAAAACATAAAGAATCTTTAAATAATCTTCTATTGACTTTTGAGACGTATCCTGATGAAGATGTGCATTGTGCAATTCATGATTTATAACCTAATTTTCATAAAGAACATGCTTGACATAGTCTTAGGAATCTGACTAAAAAAGACCATGCTTGTCAGTTTTTAAGAAAACTGGATGGGAAGCCTATCTCCGACCCATAAAGGGTGTTTAAGCCGTTCTTAGACGTAAAACCAAGGGAAGATGTGAGCCACAATCACAACTACCTATACATACACAATCACGAGCATAATATTTGTGTTTTGTTATTTCTTATATTTGCTTAAGTATGTTTCCGGTTTGTCAGTGTTCACTGTTTCAGGTGATGTCTTCTATACTCTATCTTTCTACCTTATGACATTGAGGACAATAGTTGACATTAAAGAAAAAACTAACTTACAAACTGTGTTTTCTATTATTAAAACCATTTCTAAAACTATTGTTACTAGGATGACAGAGTAAAGGATGAATTTTAGTGACTCTTTAGACACATCTTTGTAAACATTTTTCAATGGTTATCTACAATATTCATAACAAGGTCTATCATAATAATTCTTGAAATATTCAGGTTTACAAACTCTCGCATTATTAACACTTGATTTTGCTCATATACTCATTTAACAAGTATTCTTAAACCTTCATTTTCACACACACACTTTAACATATGATTGTAAGTTGCACATTGGATTATTACATTATTTATGTTCTTTTGTCAAAGGTAACAACTAAGGGAAAGGGATTGTATATAATTTACAAAAAACAAAAAACAAAAAACAAAAAAACAAAACAAATTGATAATATTGATGATAATAAAAACGAAGATAAGTTTGGTTTCGTAACCTCCTTAACCTAAGCAATTAAGCCCGAAGGGATGTTTTAACACCTAATACCCTAAGGTCAACTGACTTGGGAGTTATTGGCCCAAAGTTTGTTACATGGGTTAAGGAGAAAAGCTTAAGAGAATCAAACATTGCACTATCTACGTATCAGTATCTGCAACCCGAGTTACTAAGCTCGTAGGGGTGTCTCAACACCTAATGCCCTAAGACCAACTGGTTTAGGAGTCATTTGCCGAAAGCTCGTTACATGGGTTAAAGATGCATTGTGTTTTAAGTTATATGTATATATATTAAAAAAAAAAGATAATAATCTCAAACCAAGGAAGTTAACCTTAAACATTAGAAATTTTTTTGTTTTTGTCCAAGTAAAGCCCCATAATTATGTGTTGATATATTGAGAATAAAAGAAAGGTTTATTAATATCTTGGTAAAGAGGTATTGAGCAAATATATAAATTTAATGAGAGTTTGTTTATCTGGATAGATTAATGGAAGTTGAATGATAAATGCTTTGCTTTGTGGAACTTGCAAATTGTTTTTCTATTTTAACGCTTTGATTACTAGGGACTAGTTATAAGCTGGTTGGGGGGTGTGATTAGTATTTAAAATTGCATTCTCACTAAAGCTTTATATCATCATATTGCACTTAAACTATTATTAAATTCCCTAACTTATGCATGTTTTATAATAACAAGTCTGATAATATAAAATAGCTATAATTTATGATAAATACTCATTTTAAATACAGGCCTATCACATAAATCAAAGAATTGATTGATGAGTTCAACTACTGAAATTGAGAAGACAAAGAGAGGGTTAAAGCTTAGAAAAGAAATGTTGGTTCAGTCCAAACCAGAACACTATTCAATCATTGGGTCATATCTGAAGCTGTAGATCTTGGATTTCAATTTGGTTTATATGGCTAGAAAGCTAAGACATAGGCCTAAAACATTCATGGGAGTTTAAAACTCAATTCTGCTATTTGGAAGTCCAAATCTTAGCAACAATGGAGAAGTTGGAATCTGTCCTGCAGCCTAGACACTGTTCAGTGTTCAACCCATATCTCAAGTTCTAGAAGTCCAAATGCACCGATTCTTTTTTTGTTGGAAATATGAGACAATTGTCTAGAATTATCATGGTGACAATCTATTCAAATTCTGACGTTAGAAATGACATTTTATTCAGACAAGAAGATAAGGATTGTCACCAAGTCAAGATGTGGCCACCCACTCAACAATTAGTCATCAAATCAATAGTTACAAATTTTGGCTTATAAAAGGAGGCATTTGCCATGCATTTAGGCATCTTGGTTTTCAAATCAAGATCATGCTCTTTATTTCTTTCTTTATATTTTTGTAATGCTTAAGTTTTGTTTATATTAATCTCTTGTTTATGCTTTTCATTTCTTTTCCTTTACTTAGTTAACTTATATCTTATTTATGTTCTTATCTTGTTTATTTATGTTTCTCTCTTACATTATGTTTAGCTAAGTTTATTATGTAAAGGTGAAAAGGTTACACTAATAGTGTAAGAATAAGTATAGTATAAACTCATCATGGACTTTAATGTTTGATACTAACATGTTTTGTATTTGTTATCTTGTTCACTGTTAATATTTTGCTTGTTAAATGGTTAATCTAGATTTATATTGTATAACCCTTGGTACAACAAATACTTGGCACTTTCATAGCCCAACTGTGTGGTATAACCGACACTTGTGCTATGAAAGGAACTTGATTTGTTGTTAACATAAGTTAAAATCATGAATACCTGCAACATTTACAAGTATTAGCATTATTTGAATAAGATAACTAATGTAATCATGTTAATAATTTACAATCCGAATGGAACCTCCTTTGTGTGTGGTTTGTAGTTGAGTAATAAAAAGAGTTTATACTATACTTGTTTGAAATACAATTAGTGAATCCTCTAACCTTGACAATTATTTTATCCTTGTTTAATCCTTATATCAATATCATATCTCAAAGTTCTCTTCAACTCCTTTTCTGTTATTATCTATTTTTTTATTTGTAGTTTATACAATTAACCTCCCTGTGGTTCGACCCCGGTCTTGCTAAGTTATTTATTACTTTGACACTCCTGCACTTGGGAGAAGACATCAAACTCTTTGGTCGTGTCAGGGTACACCAAGATTTCAGACATGAATATGCCCCTTAAATGCATATTTACTCTCAACTACTGCTGTAGTTCACTCAATCATAGACAGTCTTTAAGCAATATTGTTCTCAATTGATCTGAATGTGCTAATTCTTTTGTCTATTAACAAGAGGTATTTGTTATTGTCATATGCTAAACATAGCTTAGATGGATTTCATTTGATCATTATTTGATTATGTTTCTTTACCCCTCAGTTGATTTGAATATTATTTGTATTACCTTCTAGGGTCCACTGCATTGCCCCTGGCTACTCAACTGTTCAAGGAGTGTCAAAAAGTATCAATGTCATTTTTGTTAAGGATTTTGCAAACTCGATCCATGGTTTTTTTGTTCGAGAATTTTCTCTTGTTCTAGAATTATCTCATACCTTTCAAAGATAATGTCTATTCAAGTCTAATTGTTAAAATGAAATCAAAGAAATGTTAGTGTTAAAAGTATTTTTTGAAAATCACTTCTTTGGTCAAAGATCCAACACATGCCACTCAATACATGCAATCCTCTATTTGCATTTTGAAAACAGAAATTAACCCTTTGAAAGATTAAAATAGTTTTCTTATGGTTTTTGTATCAATTTTAATATTTGATTTTGGGTATGTCATTTGATAACATGTGATAAGGTGACCTTTTATGGATTTCAACAGCAAGAGGTTTTAAGTAAAGATTCGAGGTTTCGTTGAACATTTGTCTCTTTTGAGCATACCTTTTATTAGCATGCATAAGCCACGACTCTTATGGAAAAGCTCTTCAAGTTTTGAGAGCATTATTTATATGTTCAAATCGCTTACTTGATTATAAATGGCTCTTAAAAGCATATAATGCAGGCTATGGTTCATGGCTACGAAAGAAAGAGAAATTCATAGGCTCAAAAGTATTTAAGGGTTAGAAAGACCTAGGATTACCATAATTTATTCATTAACTCTCTCTCTTATTGTCTTTGTAGAAGAGAGTGACATGCCATATATTTCATCAATAAATCTTGTTTCCTAAAACTGTACAGGAAACTTCATCATAATCAAACAATAATCATTCCTCACTCTTAATAGGATGTTTGATTAGTCAAAAACTTTCGATGTTATCAATCAAGGTCAAACATTGGCATATCACCATACCATTCCTTTCATTGTCAATCTTAAACTTAAAGAGAATACTAAAACTCAATGTCATCATTTATCTCCTACTACTTTTTCATCTCAAACTTCAATTCAAATGAAAGGTCAAGATTCTCTTCCAATCGTTAGCCTCGCCATTCCCTTATTTCTATTTCACTGTCTTTGTAAAAGAATGACATATAACCATGCCACACATTCTATGTTCGGCTTAAAGATCAATATTCTCTTAACAAAGGCCATAAAGCAAATCCAACTTTTCCTCTAATCATTTGAAGACACGAGAGGCTTTATTATAGATACCAAAAGATATGTTTATAGTTCATATTTTTTTTTGTCTCTTGCCTTTGGGATCGACTTTTGGGATTTGTTGTGCCTTTCCTCAATTAAAGCCTTTTTTACCCCTCCTAAACTTGACAGGCATTTTCATATCCTTAACCTCGACTTTCCTTTAAGTGCAGGCAATTCCTACTTTTTGGCTTTCACATAGCTTTTCTCAAAGTTTTCTTGGATACCTCTTAGTCTAGTTTTTTTAGCCCTTTTTCAATCGTCGAGCTTTTGTTCTTAGCATTCTCTTTACCATTGATTCTAATATCGTTTTCATCTTTTCAACCAAAATTTTCGCACTTGCCTCTAGCATGGGGTGTGATCCATATTAGGGTTTCTTTTCAAAATAAAGATTTTATTAGGTTTAAATTTGGATTTGCAAGGGATATATATTTTTATGAATGGTGAAGGGATTAAACAAAGATGGCCTTTTCTCATTTCAAGTAAGGTCGACTAAAACCGATAAATTTTGACTTCATCTAGTGTTATGATTTGGACTTGTAAAGAATCATGATTCGTGAGTCCATAACTATCAAATCTACTACATGTCATTATGTATACTGCTAAAACTTAGCTCCATGATGTATGGTTCAACTTTGCATGTGAGATCAAAATTTATTTGGTCACCCCATATCATTTGTCATGTCATTTTAACAAACATCGAGTCATTTCTGCAATAAAAACACTTTTAATCTTTCAAGATTGACTAGCTTTAATTTCGTATATTGAAGTTTAATCAAAATTTTTTGTCAAAATAAAATGCTAAACATCTCTTGATTTCAAAACAAATAAAAAGGCAAGGAAAATATACATTTCATTAGAAGGATAAGGTGTGATCTTAAAACAAAAGTGCTAAATAGCAAAATTTCATAACAAAATTGTTGACAATGCGACACCCTAATCAGCTTCTCCAACAATCATTTATGTCTTGTCATCACTTATCGATCTTTATTATGCTCATGATGATCCAGTAACAGTATGGTCAATGACACTACCCTTCATAAACTCAACCCGCCTCTTGCTCACCATCTTTCGAATTTGATACTTGAAATTTTTGCAATTTTCAGTCGAATGGCCCAGGACCTCTGCATGGGATTTGATGGAGTCGAGGCAATAATTCTGAAATCTAACAGATGCTGGTAGACAAACTCGAGTGGCAGAGGTATGTCAATCTTTAACAAAGACATTTGAGTATTTGATGCTACAACGAGACCTGGCTAGACCACACAACTAAGGTTTCCCACCTAAAAGTCATCTTCTGATTCATCTCCCGTTATTGTTCTGGAATCTATGGTAGGACCCCTAATTTTTTCATTTTGATAGCTTGTTGAATTCTTTCGGCAATCTTCACAGCTTCATAGAAATGCTAAGTTGAGCTTTCTATCAAATGCTTATAATAAAGGGATTGAAAGGTGTTGGCTAACAATATCACCATTTTTTTTTTATCAAATGTAAGAAATTGTATAGATCAACAGCGAAACAAGGTTGGAAACCAGCGAGTTAAAATATACAGGTTTGTACAATCAAAGGGAACAAGTTCCCTTGAACAAGCATCAAAGCCTTATGGTAATAAACATACAAAAAACCAAACTAGCAGCCAATGAAAGCATTTGCTAGGAGACCCAAAAGCCAGCAGCATCAATGGAGCAAAAATGTATCTCCTTCCAACCCAGCAGATATAAAGATGAGCCTGGAAGCAATGAAAGTAGCTGAATATTGGCTGCAATTGCAGGCAATAACTCCAACCAACATACAAGAACACCAGCAAAGTGAGCAAACAACAACTATAGCCACGTAGAACAAAAGGTGTCTGAGCAATCAAGTCAAATAGACGCATAAGGCACTAGTAGAAGCACACCAGCACCACCAAATAGCCGGTCCTCAACAGACTTGCTAACCAATGCCAACAACATAATAGAAACAGCAACATGCGCTCCATTAAGAGAAGGGCAACAGTAGCTGAAACAAGGAGCAAACCTCCACCAACAAAACCCCTTAACGAACAAGCTAGGGAGGATAACAGTCCAATTCTTAGCAGTCGATAGTAGAACGGCAACCCTACTCCAGCAGCAAAGATAGAGTAGCAAACTTAGCTGCAGCTTCAAGAGGCATATCAAATAACTTGCATATAGCAGCATGACACGACCAAAAGATTGATGTCTTCTCCCAAGTGCAGGAGTGTCGAAGTAATAAATAACCCGACAAGACAGGGGTCGAACCACAGGGAGGTTACTTGTATAAATTATAAGCAACAATAATACTACAACAATAGTAACAATAATAATAATAATAATAATAGTGATAATAGTGATAATAATAATAGTGAAGAAGAAGAGGAAGAAGTTGATGAGAACTTTGAGATGAAAGATTAACGTAAGGATTAAACAATGATAACAACAAATGTCAAGGTTAGAGGATCCACTAATGATATTTCAAACAAGTATAGTATAAACACTTATTATTCAATTGGAAACCACACACAAGGAGGTTCCAATCAGATTATAAATTGTTAACATGATTACATTAGCTATCTTATTCGAATAATGCTAATACTTGTAAATGTTTTCAGGCATTCATGATTATAACTTATGTTAACAACAAATCAAGTTCCTTTCATAGCTCAGGTGTCGGTTATACCATACAGTATGGGCTATGAAAGTGCCAAGTATTTGTTGTACCAAGTGTTATACAACATAAATCTAGATTAACCATTTAACAAGCAAAGTATTAAAAGTGAATAAGATAACAAATATAAAGCATGTTAGTGTCCAACATTAAAGTCCATGTTAAGTTTATATTATACTTATTCTTACACCATTAGTGTAACCTTTTCACCTTGACATAATTAACTTAGCAACACATAATGAAAGAAAGAAACATAAATAAACTAGGAAAGGAAATGAAAAGCATAAGCAAGAAATTAATATAAGGAAAACTTAAGCATTACAAAATATAAAGAGAGAAAGCAAGAACATGATCTTGATCTGGAAACCAAGATGCCTAAATACATGGCAAATGCCTCCTTTTATAGGCCAAAATTCGAACTATTGATTTGTTGACTAATTGATGAGTGGGTGGCCACATCTTGACTTGGTGACAATTCTTATCTTCTTGTCTGCCCAAAACGTCATTGATGACGTCATAATTTGAACAAACTTGAATCATGAAAGTTCTAGGAAATTGTCTCATCTTTCCAGGGTAAAAATTTGAGATCATTTGGACTTCTAGAACTTGAGATATGGGCTGAACACTGAACAGTGTCTGGGCTGCAGGACAGATTCAGACTTCTTTGTTGTTGCTACAATTTGGACTTGAAAACGGCCTTGTTAAATCTTGGGCTCCACATGAAAGTTGTAGGCCTATGTCTTATCTTTCCATCCATATACAATGGACCTAAATCCAAGATCTACAGCTCCAGATATGACCCAATTACCGAACTATGTTCCAATTTGGACTGCACCAGCATCTCTTTGGCCATCTTTTTGTCATTTCAATTTCAGTACTTCAACTCATCAATCAATTCTTTCATTTATGTGATAGGCCTGCATTTAAGATTAACATTTACCATAAATTAAAGGTATCTTATGTAATTAGATATGTTATTATAAAACATGCTTTAGTTAAGGAGTTATTGATACTTCAAGTGCAAAATGATGATATAAAACCTTGATAAAAATGCACTTTTAAGTACTAATCACACCCCCCAACCAGCTTATTACTAGTCCCTAGTAATTAAAGCGTTAAAATAGAAAAACAATTTGCAAATTCCATAAAGCAAGGCATTCATCATTCAACTTCCATTAATCTATCCAGATAAACAAACTCTCATTAAATTTTATATATCTGCTCAATACCTCTTAAACAAAATATTAATAAACCTTCCTTGTTATGTGCTCAATGTATGAAACATAGATGATGGGGCTTTTTTTGGAAGAAAACAATATTTTGTTCTAATGTTTAAGGTTAACTTCCTTGGGTTGGGATTATTTTATTTTATTTTACTTTTTTTTTTAATATCTATACATATAACATAAAACACAATGCATCTTTAACCCATGTAACGAGCTTTCGGCTAATGACTCCCAGACCAGTTGATCTTAGGGCATTAGGTGTTGAGACACCCCTACGAGCTTAGTAACTCGGGTTGCAGATACTGATACGTAGATAGTGCAATGTTTGATTCCCTTAAGCTTTTCTCCTTAACCCATGTAACAAGCTTTGGGCCAATAGCTCCCAAGTCAGTTGACTTTAGGGTATTAGGTGTTAAAACACCCCTTCAGGCTTAATTGCTTAGGTTAGGGAGGCTACGAAATCAAACTTATCTACGTTTTTATTATCATCATTTTCTTTTTCTTTTTCTTTTTCTTTTTTTTCTTTTTTTTTTCTTTTTTTTTATTTTTTACAAATTATAGACTATCCCTATCCCTTAGTTGTTACCTTTAACAAAAGAACATAAATAATGTAATAATCCAATGTGCAACCCACAATCATATGTTAAAGTGTGTGTGTGAAAATGAAGGTTTAAGAATACTTGTTAAATGAGTATATGAGCAGAATTAAGTGATAACAATGCGAGAGTTTGTAAACCTGAATATTTCAAGAAGTATTCTAATAGGCCTTGTTATGAATATTGCAAATAACCATTAGAAAATGTTTACTAAGATGCGTCTCAAGAGTCATTCCCCCTTACTCTACCATCCTAGTAATAACAGTTTTGCCCAATGGTTTTTAAACAAAAACAGTTAGTTGGTTAGTTTTTTTTTTTTTTAAATCACTACTACCCTCTCCCCCCAACCAAAACGAGACATTGTCCTCAATGTCCTAAGGTAGAAAGATAGAGTATAGAAGACATCACCTGAAACAACGAACACTGACAAACCTGAAACACACTTAAACAAATATAAGAGATAACAAAACAGAAAAAAAATTATGCTATTAATAAAACTGAAAGACATAAATTTTTACATACTCAAACTCAAATCGTAGTTGTGATTGTGGCTCACATCTTCCCTTGGTTTTACGTCCAAGAACGGCTTAAACGCCCTCTATGGGTCGGGGATAGGCTTCCCATCCAGTTTTCTTAAAAACTGGCAAACAGGGTCTTTTTTAGTCAGATTCCCAAGACTAAGTCTATCATGTTCTTTATGAAATTGGGGCCATAAATCATGAATTGCACGATGCACATCTCCACTAGGATGCGTCTCAAGGGTCAACAAAAGATTATCTAAAGACCCCTTACTCAGGCCATCCTTAATGAATTGTATTTTATCTTCACGGTTTATAGATACCATTCCTAAAGAACGACATGTGGCATTACAAGTCCATCTGGCACATCGGTGACAGACTTTTAGTCGTTTTGCACGACATTTCTTTGCAAAAGTGCTTTTACCTGTTCCAGGCATGTGTGAAATGAAAGAATTGGAGGACTCACCTGATAATCGGACCTTTGCTTCAATCAGCCAGCGAATATCTTTAGGAATTCCATGATTCATTAACAACTTCAATCTTGCACACCTAGCACGGTAAATTTTTGTAATCGCATTCTGAGGCAGAGCGGGAAAGTATTTTTTCAATTTTTCAAGAATGGTGTCCATTTTGAAATGAGAATTGAAGAGATTCAAAGAAGGGAAAAAGAGCAAAGAATTGCACAAATATATACAGATATCAGCTATTATGGGAAACTGAAAGAACCGACTTAAGTCACGGAGTACCGTTATCCGCCATTTGACCGGGATGAGAGACTAGCGAAATAAGAGTCACACCAAAAGGAAACACAAAAATGTGAGAAAAACAAAATAATCAACCTTTATCTACAGGATCATTCAAACCAATGGATTCATTTTCACTAGGAAAATTATCAAAGTAAGTTTTTAAACGATGTCCATTTCTCTTAGAAACATTGTCATTCTTTGGATTCTCAATATCAAAGGCCCCATAAGGATACACATGTTTCTCAGTAAATGGACCGCTCCATCTTGATCTTAACTTTCCAGGAAATAAATGGAGTCGAGAATTATAAAGCAAAACTTTTTGACCAGTATCAACTTTTTGACAATTTTCACGAGTTTTGCAGAATGCATGTGTGTCTTTGAACATGGTGGGCCGATAAAATCCATTTTGAAAGATTTTTGCAATGGTCTTTTTTGACGAGAAATGACTCCCACATGCTTCAGAATGAAAAAATTTAATGACACTACTTACCTCATTGTCCGCAATGCATCTTTGAAATATTTGATCAGGACAATGTTTGAATAAGTTAGGGACATCCCAATAAAATTTCTTCACTTCGTTCAAAAACTTACCTTTGTCTTCGGTACTCCAATGAGTTGGCAAGTCTCCTGAGGCAAGGAAATTGATATTTTTAGCAAACCAAGGCATTGGACTAAGAGAAAGTAAGGATTTGTCAGGAAAGTAATCATCGGTTGGTGTGATGTCAGATATCGAATCTGTTGTCACTCTTGACAAAAGATTCGCATCAACATTTTTAATGCCTTTTTCATCCGTGATTTCTTCCTGAGAATAAGTCATTTGCAAATCTTCAAATTCATCAAACTCAGTATTACTCAAAGTAGATTCAAATTGATCATAAACCAATTCTTCAATAAAATCTACTTCTTGTAAATCATTATCATCTCCAGGTTGCTTGCAAATGTTGAAAATATTCATCTCCAATGTCATGTTCCTAAATGATAGCTTCATCAGTCCATTCCTACAATTAATCAATGCATTAGAAGTTGCAAGAAATGGACGTCCTAAAATAACAGGAAATGAATTGCATGCTTCAACAGGTTGTGTGTCCAAGACAATAAAATCCACAGGATAAATGAACTTATCGACTTGTACTAACACATCTTCAACTATTCCTCTAGGCACTTTTACAGATCTATCGGCAAGTAAAAGAGTTACAGAAGTTGGTTTTAACTCACCTAGATTGAGACTTTGAAAAACTAAATATGGAAGTAAATTCACACTAGCTCCAAGATCAAGTAAGGCTCTTTCAATTTTATGTTCTCCAATAAAGCAAGAAATTGTAGGACAACCAGGGTCTTTATATTTCAATGCATTATTGTTCTGAAGAATGGCACTTACTTGTTCGGCTAAAAAGGCTTTCTTTTTCACATTTAGTTTTCTCTTCACAGTGCACAGATCTTTCAAAAATTTAGCATAAGAAGGAACCTGTTTGATAGCATCCAGCAAAGGTATATTGATCCTTACCTGTTTGAAGGTTTCAAAGATTTCAGAGTTGTGATTGACTTTCCTTTGTTTGGCCATGGCATGAGGAAATGGAAGTGCTAGCGGAGAATCAGTCTTTTCTTTGCAATGATCAGATTCAACCCCTTCCTTACCCTCAGAGATTGACTCATCATCATTCTCACAAGGTTCAAGAATGGGTTTTTTAATAACCTTACCACTGCGAAGAGTGATGACTGATTTGGCTTGATCCATGTGTTGGCTTCCAGAACTACTTGCATTTACATTGTATTGCCCCTTTGGATTTTGTTGTGTTTGAGAAGGAAACTTACCTTTCTCTTGGAAACTGAGAGCAGATGTGAACTTTGCAAGAGTATCTTTAAAATCTGTCATGCTTTGAGCAAGTTGAGTGTTAATTACCTCTTGCTTTTCCATAAATACATGCAATGTTTCCTCAAGATTTCTTCTAGGAGGGGGAGCATAAGGAGGTGCATATCCATGAGAATTTTGAAAATTATGGTGTGCTTGAAACGGTGGCTGTGAAGTTTGAGCATTATTGTTCTCACTCTTCCAACTGAAATTTGGATGATTTCTCCAACCAGGGTTATATGTTTGTGAATATGGGTTATGGTTGGGCCTTCGAAAACTGTTTAATGCATGGGCTTGTTCATGGAGACATTCTTTAAAAGAAGGCAAGGTTGGACAGTCATTGGTTGAATGTTCGTTGGTTTCACAGATTTGACACGCAATATCTTGAACAGATTTTAGTTGACCACTCTTTTTTAATTCTAGTGCCTCAACTTTTCTAGCTAAAGATGCAAACTTGGCTTGGAGGTCATGATCTTCCCTAAGGTTGTACATACCCCCACTAGATGTATGAGGTTGGGTTTTACTTGGTGCCTCATAAGTACCTGTGGTGTCCCAATTTTGCGCATTTTCAGCTAGCAAGTCTAGGTATTCCATTGCTTCGTTAGGGTCTTTATCCTCAAAAGTTCCATTGCACATCAATTCAACCATTTGCCTATCTCTAGGAGTTAACCCTTCATAAAAATGTGAAACTAATCTCCATGTTTCAAAACCATGATGGGGGCAAGTATTAAGTAAGTCTCGATACCTATCCCAACATTGATAAAATGTTTCTCCTGGTTTTTGAGAGAAAGTAATGATTTGTCTTTTGAAAGAGTTTGTTCTGTGGGATGGAAAAAACTTCTTTAAAAATTGTTGTTGCATTTCATCCCAAGCACGAATGGATCCAGGTCTCAAATTTTGTAGCCATGTTTTAGCTTTATCTTTTAATGAAAAAGGAAAAAGCTTCAATCTAATGGTGTTCATGCTACAATTTGAGTCATTATATGTGTTGCAAACCTCCTCAAATTCCCTTAAATGCAAGTATGGATTTTCTAAATCTAAGCCATGAAAAGATGGTAAAAGTTGAATAATGCCTGTCTTAAAATTAAAATGAGATGCATCAGGAGGAAAAACTATGCATGAGGGTGCACTTGTTCTTGTGGGATTCATGTGGTCTCTAAGTGTTCTAACCCGAATATTCTCATTATTTTCATTATGAAGTGATTGGTTATCTTCTTCAGCCATATTTTCTGAAAATGATGAGGATACCCTACAAAGTCTACCACTTAATGTACGTGACCACACTCTCATGCACGTGTAAGAAGAATAAAAGGAAGAAGAAAATAAAAGAAAGAGAAACAAAACAAAAGAAACAAAGTTAGATACAAGAAAAGAGAAAAGAGAAAATAGAATAAATACTATAATTTGTACAAGAATTTACCTCCCCGGCAACGGCGCCAAAAACTTGACACGACCAAAAGATTGATGTCTTCTCCCAAGTGCAGGAGTGTCGAAGTAATAAATAACCCGGCAAGACCGGGGTCGAACCACAGGGAGGTTACTTGTATAAATTATAAGCAACAATAATACTACAACAATAGTAACAATAATAATAATAATAATAATAGTGATAATAGTGATAATAATAATAGTGAAGAAGAAGAGGAAGAAGTTGATGAGAACTTTGAGATGAAAGATTAACGTAAGGATTAAACAATGATAACAACAAATGTCAAGGTTAGAGGATCCACTAATGGTATTTCAAACAAGTATAGTATAAACCCTTATTATTCAATTGGAAACCACACACAAGGAGGTTCCAATCAGATTATAAATTGTTAACATGATTACATTAGCTATCTTATTCGAATAATGCTAATACTTGTAAATGTTTTCAGGCATTCATGATTATAACTTATGTTAACAACAAATCAAGTTCCTTTCATAGCTCAGGTGTCGGTTATACCATACAGTATGGGCTATGAAAGTGCCAAGTATTTGTTGTACCAAGTGTTATACAACATAAATCTAGATTAACCATTTAACAAGCAAAGTATTAAAAGTGAATAAGATAACAAATATAAAGCATGTTAGTGTCCAACATTAAAGTCCATGTTAAGTTTATATTATACTTATTCTTACACCATTAGTGTAACCTTTTCACCTTGACATAATTAACTTAGCAACACATAATGAAAGAAAGAAACATAAATAAACAAGGAAAGGAAATGAAAAGCATAAGCAAGAAATTAATATAAGGAAAACTTAAGCATTACAAAATATAAAGAGAGAAAACAAGAGCATGATCTTGATCTGGAAACCAAGATGCCTAAATACATGGCAAATGCCTCCTTTTATAGGCCAAAATTCGAAACTATTGATTTGTTGACTAATTGATGAGTGGGTGGCCACATCTTGACTTGGTGACAATTCTTATCTTCTTGTCTGCCAAAAACGTCATTGATGACGTCATAATTTGAACAAACTTGAATCATGAAAGTTCTAGGAAATTGTCTCATATTTCCAGGGTAAAAATTTGAGATCATTTGGACTTCTAGAACTTGAGATATGGGCTGAACACTGAACAGTGTCTGGGCTGCAGGACAGATTCAGACTTCTTTGTTGTTGCTACAATTTGGACTTGAAAACAGCCTTGTTAAATCTTGGGCTCCACATGAAAGTTGTAGGCCTATGTCTTATCTTTCCATCCATATAAAATGGACCTAAATCCAAGATCTACAGCTCCAGATATGACCCAATTACCGAACTATGTTCCAATTTGGACTGCACCAGCATCTCTTTGGCCATCTTTTTGTCATTTCAATTTCAGTACTTCAACTCATCAATCAATTCTTTCATTTATGTGATAGGCCTGCATTTAAGATTAACATTTACCATAAATTAAAGGTATCTTATGTAATTAGATATGTTATTATAAAACATGCTTTAGTTAAGGAGTTATTGATACTTCAAGTGCAAAATGATGATATAAAACCTTGATAAAAATGCACTTTTAAGTACTAATCACAGCAACAAGACTAGCAAGAGCCAGCATAAATTCCAGCAGCCAGCTTTAAAGAGCATAGCAAAACCAGTCCGCAGACATGAAGATAACCAACATACAAACCAAACCATTAGCACTAGAGTAGAGAGCCATCAGCGCATCAACTTCAGCAAACCAAAAAAACTTGCTCCAAGGAAACAAGACTACAAACCAACTCAATCACAATGCCTACACCTGGAGATGAGCAAAGGAAGTATAAATTCACAACAAAGAATGGTCAATTCTTTTAAGAGTTGAAAGTTCAATCAAGAACCAAGATTGAGCAACCAAAAGTCGGCTACAATGCTGAAAATATCATCAAAAGTCTGACCTAAAATTATTCCTAAAGAGTATCTAAACTCCAAGCCTAAACCCTAATTTCCCTGATGGGTCTAACATAAACCCAATTTAAATAATAATCAACCCAAGCTAAAACTAGCCCAAACTAATTAAAATAAACAAAATAAACAAGTCTAAAACCCAAACAAATTGTATCCTCTCAAAATAAATAAAGTTTGATAGTCCAACTAATTAAATAAGACAAGTTCGTTGTTTTCGCATTCTATCTGGCAGTAACAAGGCCCAACTTAAAATGGATGGCTCTCTCTCATCTTAATGAATTAGAAGGTGTGCCATATACCGTTGGAAATGTATGTAAGTCTAGTTTCCAGCCTAACTAGAATCACATAAAAATTTGATTTGTAGCTCCAGTTATGACAAAACGAGTAACGAAAGGTCAAACTGCCCGAATCTAGTCTTCTTCTCCCAATCCTTATGTAATAGTCTTGGTTCCACCAACAAGCCCCTCTTGAACATGAATCAGATTAATAAAGGCTTGCTCTTTATTATTACAAATCATCTTAAAGTCCATCTCAGCCCATGTATCTTGAAGAAGTCTATTGAAAGCTTCTTTGAACTTCTTAGCCCTGAGCCTAGTAACTAGACCAACTGGAACCTCCAATGGATCCTTTGATGGTTGGATCACATCAGCAACCATGAGGAAAGACCCTTCGACTTTCCTCCAATAACTAAACAACATCACAACAGAACTAGCGATAGAGAACACTACAACAGTAGCCCAAGCAAATGTTGGGATCCATTGCAGCTACCTAGAGGAAAACATAATTAGAACAATAACCCAAGTACAGCCTCTATAAAAACACAGTGAAGAGCAACCGAAATAAAACCACTCCAGCATAAGATGGAGTAGCAAACTAAGTAGCACCAACGTGCCAACGACTACTCCAGCAATATGGCGAAGTAGCACAGCCAATTCTGCAAAGCAGCAAACAAATAGCAGATCATAAAGCACGACCGACTTCAGAGAACCAACCCCATCAGACAACATCAGTAGCAAAACCAAGTTGCATAATGCAACAACCAATGTCCACAGCAAATCAAGCAAACAACTAACTAGCCTTGACGTGGAGCAGAGTAGTCAAATCAAACAAACCAACAACTCTTGAAGTTTACTGGATGACTAGATGCCCATCAATAAGTAGCCTATATAGAGACAACAGGCAAAACAGACTTCTCCAAAGTCAATCAGCAGGAACAAAATGATGGAAAAACCAACCTTAATGGCTAAACAACATCCCAACATAAGGATTCACACCACTGAAAGACAACAAACCAACTAAGCATGCCCTTTAGCTCCAGTAGACAAACATCATTGATAGCAAATGTAAGCAGGGTAACAGTTCATGAGATTGTAAGACTAAGCAGAGGCATGACAACCACTACTCCACAACAAGCACTTCAATAGAAGAAAAATAACAGAAACCAACAACAGATGGCAAAACAAGCAACTAGATCATCAGCTCAAGCAAACCCCATCAATAAGTAACCTATATAGAGACGACAAGCAAAACAGACTTCTCCAAAGTCAATCTACAGGAACAACAGGATGAAGAAACCAACCCCAGTGGCTAAACAACATCTCAACATAAGGATTCACACCACTACAAGACAGTAGACCAACTAAGCATGCCCTTTATCTCCAATAGACAAACATCATTGACAGCAAATGCAAGTAGGGTAACCGTTCATGAGGTTAGAAGACTAAACAAAGGCATAACAACCACTACTCCACAACAAGCACTTCAACAGAAGAAAAACAACAGAAACCAACAACAGATGGAAAAACAAGCAACCAGACCATCAGCTCTAGCAAACCAACAGCAGACAAGTTAAATTGGCAGCAACAACAGAGGCAAGACAGCATACATATGAGAAAGCCATCAAACTGAGGCAGATTGCTAGAGAATGAAACCTAATTCTAGCAAACCAACACTACAAATAGTAGTAGCAAACAGTATAGCCATCTTGAGAACAGAGCCTTCAAGAACATTTAGATGCAGGAACCAACACACCAAGATCATGAGGTGGACCATCTCATGTGGATTCAGAGGGCATATACCCTCTGATATAACATCAAAAAATGTTACAGAGAAGAAGCAGTAGAGGATGCCCAACCACTTCTAGGTTTAGAGAATAAAACTCATCATAGCCTTACAACAGGTTCAGAGTTACCTGAGTGAGGAATATAACCATTAGCACCAACAGTTGAAGCAACAGGGGAGAGAAGGACCCCATCAGAGATGATTAAGAGAATTTGCCCTCGAGCACCAACTAAATGTTCATTCCCATGAAAGGGAACAGATATTCCACTAGATCCCTCACTATAGAGGGAGTCACACACACAATGCCATAACCCGCAATCGCGTCCCTAGTACAGGGAGCTAGGGTTTCAAGAGATGGAGATGTCTTAAAATTTAGGGAAACACGCTCAGCCCTAGATCCAACACAGGCATCCTCAACAAAAGACCCACCAGCGAGGGTTTTGGGGATTGAATACTTGAGATCTGGGGAGACAAGACGGAATGAGCTTGATGTGCAGAAGCCACACCACAACATCACCATTTTTGTCTTTATTAGTGGAGGTTGGACATATGTTGCCTTATCTCACAATCTTTGCGCATATGTTCTCCCAGACTCTTGGTTTCCTTTCTCCACGACCATCAGGTTGGTTCTGTGAGGAGCAGTTACCAGATTGAATTTAACTACGTCAAGAAAATGTTTATCAGATCCTTCCACATATTAATCTTAATATTATTCGGTCTCATATACCAACTCAATATAGACCTTGTGAGACTATCCTAAAAGAAATAGATTAGCATTTTATCATTATGGATCACTTCAGTCATCTTGTTGTAGTAAACCAGAGATAAGTGTTTGGGCATTCTAACCTAGTGTATTTGATGAAGTCCGACACTCTAAACTCCTGTGGCACCATAATTTTTTTAGAACCAAACAAACTTCAGCTGCTAAAATAGGGTTAGTCGGATTATTCCTTTCAACTGCTCTTCATCTTTCTTATAGAGCAATCCATTTATCATGGTCCATGAGACCAGTAAACCTATCATCAGAAGGTATTTTTGTTGTTGGATCTATGGTAACTTGAGTTTGAGTTGGTTGAATGGAAGGAAAATGGACAAAATGTTGTTGTGTTGATGAGTTACTGAGTCCACCCTTAAGTTTTGAGATGTGTGAGGGATGTGGGCATACAATGCTTCCATGGGAGATTGTGCAGATGTTCCCTTTCCATTATTGAAATTGTAACAACCGGCTTTTTCAAGGCCAAAATTGATGGAATTTTTTTTTATCATCTGGTTTCTGGATGTTTTTCACCACATCATTTTTTAGATTTATCATTGCATTTTGTTTATTATCAAGGCACAATCTACGTAGGATAATGTAAATCAACATTCCCATAAAACAGATTCTTAATACACGTGCTCATAATATTATATTTCCATACTTATAGGTTTACATTACATTGTATTGACATACTCATAAATTCACATTCTTGTTCTAGTCTCGTTAACATTACGAGATCATACAAGAGTGTCGAACAACAAGTTATACAACTAGTACTTTTGTTATCCTGACCTCATGTAATTTCACAATACGACATCCTCATTTGATGAATACCTCACATGTATATCATACAGATCGTATCAACTTGTTCGCACATTCACATCCATGTTCCATTTCAATTTTCATTACTAGTCTTTACAAAAGGGATCGGATGACTAATTTAATGATTAACACATCCGTTCATATAGAACTCATATCACTCATAACATGTGAATATATAGTTCTATTCAAAATGTGAGCTGTGAAACGGATTTCCCTACACACCATGTTGGTATGATGTCCCTGTTACAACATAAGATAATTTCAAGCATTATAGGCAATTTAAAGAAACATAATAAAATAATATTAGCGTAACATTTCATTCATGGACCAAAAGAGTGTAATTCTATCATTCTCCTTACTTATGAAAATATCACCATTAATAATTAATCAATTACCGAGGCTAATTACAATACTCAAACGCGATCATTCATCTCGAATATCGTTAGCCGAACTAACGTTATTCTCTTTTTAAAGCATAACAATCATAGTTATTTCATATACTTAGTATATACAAAACATAGTATACATGAACAAATCAATTCTTGAAATTAACTCCTAACTCTCAAATCTGGTTTACCTCTTAGGATGCCATTAGCCGAAGCTAATTGTTTATTCATCCTGGTCATCCATTTAGAATGCTATTAGCCGAAGCTAGTCATTTACTCATCCTGGTCATCCACTTAGAGTCCCATTAGTTGAAGCTAATCATTTACTCATCCTGGTCATCCACTTAGGGTGCCATTAGCCGAAGCTAATCATTTGTTCATCTCGGTCATCCGTTTAGGATGCCATTAGTTGAAGCTAATCATTTATTAATCCTGGTCACCCTTTTAGGATGCCATTAGCCGAAGCTAATCAATCATTTGTCTCGGCCATCCGTTCGTATGCCATTAACCAAAGCTAATCATCAACCAATCAAATGTTCCAGAGGCAGTTTATGAACTCACTACAACATGGTAATATCCTTTGAATTGCTTATTCAAACGATTCATAACAAGTTGACATTCACTGTAACATAATAGCAAACCATTCGTGATACCCGTATAGGCATTCCATAATAGTTTAACATTGTGTAAACACGATAATAGATCCTTTGTAATCCACAAACAAAACATTCCATAACAATTTAGCTTTCAGTAACGCAACAGTACACCTTTCGTATTACTCATCCAACTATTCATGACAATTAATGTTCAATACAATACAACAATATATCCCTCATAATACTCATACAACCATCCGTGATAATTAACATTCAATATCATACAATGGTAGATCTTTCATAATAATCATACAACCATTCATGACAATTTCATTCGATATAACACAACTGTAAATCCTTCGTAATATTCATACAACCATTCGTCACAATTACATTCAATAAGACACAACAATAGATCCTTCATAATACTCATACAATCATTCATTACAATTACATTCAATAAAATACAATAGTAGATTATTTGTAATATTACTAGCATTCATCAGGAGCCTAAACTCATAATAGCCCAATCAACATCTCATAGTCAGTTTCATATTCATCGCAACACAATACTATATCCACCTCTAACAGGTCATTTCAGAACATTAACATTTTTGTCATTGTTTCAACATTCAACAAGAACCCGATCGATATTTTATAGTCGTTTCGACAATCATCAAGACTTTAATCAAACACTTCATCGTCGTTTCATCATTAAAGAAGGATTTAATAAAATATCATCATAAATAAATTATTTCAAAACATAAACATCATACAAGAAAAAGGTGGAAACCACCTACCCATTCCTCTTGTGGGGTGTCCTTGCTCGGTCGAAGGTCCCATCATGGTTGCTCCACCTAACATGTCAATGGTCACAAATCAGCACATTTACATTCTGAAATCACATTCATCACCATATCTATTTCAAGAATCTATATGTTCCACATTTTACACAATCATACATGAAATTGTTGCAAGTATTTAAGTCATTTTTGACCGGGGGTCTATTATGGAAAATCAGCATCGGAAACTGGTTTGTTGTTGGCTGCACAATTCGGCTGCGAAACTGATTCGCTACAGGCACTTCAATTTCGGCAGCGAATGCTAATTCGTTGCAAACAACTCAATTTTGGTAGTGAATCACAAATTCACTGCAAAACACACACTTTCATCAGCGAATGCTAATTTGCTGCAGACAACTCAATTTCGACAGCGAATCACATATTCGCAGCAGAACACGCACTTTCAACAGTGAACGCTAATTCACTACAGACAACACAATTTTAGGTAGCAAATGTTGATTTGCTATAGACATATAATTTCAGCAGCGAACACAGATTTGCTGTAGACAGCACAATTTTAACAGCGAATGATGATTCACTGCAGATAACGTAATTCGGCAGTGAATATTCCTTCGCTACAAACAACACCATTTGGTAGCAAAACATAATTCGCTGTAGACAACACAATTCGGCAGCGAAACTGGTTCACTACAGGCAACATAAATCGACAGCAAAATTGATTCGCTGTAGCCACCACAATTCAACAGCGAAAACTGATTCGCTATAGGCACCATAATTTAGTAGCGAAAACTTATTTGTTGCCGGCACCATAATTCGACAGTGAAAATTGTTCGCTGTAGGCCATATAATTCAGCAGCAAAAGCAGATTTGTTGCAGATGACATAATTCAGTAGTAAACACTGATTTGCCGCAAACACCAGAATTTGGCTGCGAAAACTGATTCGCTGCGGACAACACAATTCAGCATCGAAAATTGACTTGCTGCAAACAACATAATTCAACAGTGAGCCTGACTCGCTGCTAACACAGAAATTGTTGACGAGAAGTGAGTTGCTGCTGACTCAGAAATCGTTAACGCAACCCCTATCGCTGCCGATTCACAAATCGACAACAGCGACGAAATTGTTTCTGATTCGACTTCTTCCCTTTGGCCAAGCGTAAAGCTTACCCTAGACTTTTCTCCTTTGTAACACTTCCTAGCCGAAACTTGTACACATAACGACAACATTCATACTCCAATTCGTATCACAAAAGCATGAATAGTGCACCATCAAATCCAAACATGCATATTTGATTTAGGTTCTTCTAACTACTAGCTCAAGTTATACAAATCCATTCATCACACAACAAAATCAAAGCATTATCAAAGGGCAATTTTTGTTTCAGCTGCAACATGTTTCTTCAAGATTTATTAGCAACATATTTTCATATAACTACATCAACCAAACATGCTGAATCACATCATTAACACAAGTATAATTCTATTTTGGTTTCACATGATCTAACATCTCTAACAAGGTTGTCATCTATGCATTTTATTCCTTTAATCCCTATTATGTCTAGCCCTCACCAAGGCCGGCCAACTTCCAAGTTTGTGCATTCAAATTTTCAATATTTCTTTTGTTAAATATTCTAGAATTAGGTCCCCCACCCAGCCCCATTTTTTATCCCTCCTTTTAGCTTAGTTCTTTCCTTATTTTTTGCATCCATAGTTTTCTTCTTCCTTTCGATTTCAAGGCCTTAAAAACAGGTGGAGAAGGACGTGGTTCATACCTCACAGATTTAGTATTTTTGGGACAGGTTTGACAACATTTCTCCCCTTCTGCTCCTGATTTGCTTCTTCCTCTTTCTCTTTTTTTTATTTCTCCTCCTCTTATCAGTTTCCCACTAATTTTAGGTCTCTACTCCCTATATGTTTACAGTTGTCCAACCCCTGTCAAGCTCTCCATTCTCTCTCTCATGCCTGAAGCACATGCAACAAAGTTGTTGAGCTCTCTTTGGGAAGGATGAAAGAACAAGAGCATGCAGCTCGTTTCAGGAAGAGGGACGGGGGGTAAGAGCATGCAGCTCATTTTAGGAAGAGTGGGGAGTCACCCTTTCTCTCTCCTTGTATTTATAGCCCCCAAAGTGTGTTGGGTGTTTGAGACCAAGGTTGTCCTTACCCCCCTTTTAGGTTATCTTGGGTTGGTTTCTATTCATATTCTCTCCTAGGATAGGCTAGTCCAATTCTAATTTTTGTTAGGTCTTACATTGTCGCTACGATTCTGAAATCAGCAATAAAAACTGTTTCGATGTCGATTCAAAAATTTACAGCCAATTGTGTCGTTGCCAATTTAGAAATCGGCAACCAAAAACTTTACCACTGCCAATTCAGAAATCGGTGGCCAAAAACTTTTCTGTTGTTGATTTAGAAATCGACAGCCAACTGTGCCACTGTCGACAGCCAAAAACTATGTTGCTACCGATTCAGAAATTGGCATCCAAAAACTTTTCTACTACCTATTCAGAATTCGGCAGCAAAACTGCGTTACTGCTGGTTCAGAAATCGACAGGCAACTATGCCGCTGCCGATTCAGAAATCGATAGCCAAAAATTGTGCTGTTGCTGACTCAAAAATCGACAGTGATGGTAGAGTCATTTCGGCTTTTGTTCTCTCTTTTTCTTTTTCTTTTTGTGTTTACAGAAACTCAGCGCTTGTTCGAGCAGATTTGTGAGTCTAGCTACTTCACCTTTGATGCTCTCAATTTTCTTTTGATAATGAGCCTCTATCTGAGCCCTATCTTCATTTTCTATCTTTTCTCTCAGTCAGGTGTTGTAAACCTTAGGTGAGGAACCTACATACCTTCTCAGGATATATGCATTTACGGATACAGGCATGTCAAATGTATGAGTATGAGCATGTTTTTATATGATGAACTTGCCCTTAAAAGGGTGACACATGGTCGTAATGCTTGTATGATGAATAAGAATTTTGATTCTTACCCGAACTCTACAACAAAAATTTCCTAAGTGATGGTCATTCTGTCACCCATAAGTCTTCAATTCAAGATTCTTCAAGAAAGGCTTCCTGATGCAAAACAATGTGTAGGGAGCATACATCCTAAGGCTAGTTCTAATCCTTTTACGTGAGACATGGGGTAAGTTTACTACTTGGTCTATAATAAAGATCTCTTGTTGTGCTAATGATCACCTTCATGAAGGCAATATGAGGGCTCATAGGTAGAGGGATGGCTCGTATACCAATCACTACTAGTCCAAGCACTCAACAAAGAGCTGGATGGTTTCACAAACTTAAACCCTGACTAAAAGTCATAGGGTAAGTTATTACTCCCTTCACCTAACCTGAAGTTTCCATGTGCTCATCATAGAGCGATATATAAAAAATAAACTAATGATGCATGAAAACATATACATATGGGCATGATAAAATATGCGAAAGCGTAAATAAAATAAGCCAAATTCAAAAATTAAAACAATTAAACCACATCAAATACATAAAAGTTTAGTCAAATACTGTAAGAAACAATATCATCCCTAGTGGAGTCGGTATTATGTCACACGTGCATGCGAGGTGTCGGAGAAGGGTCGTTGAAGTCACCACTTTGTTTGGTTTAGGTCACTAGAAATCCTAAGTATATTGGTTTTATCAGAGATTCAAGGGCAAAAGACTGATTGTGGCTAGGGAAGGTATTAACATCCTTAGCGCACTCAACCTAAGGTAAGCTACTTTGTGTGGTTTAGAGATTTTGATGGTTTTTCTGATTGGTGGTCTATCTGTGGTTTAGGATTGAGATTATTCGTATGAATAAATCTGGTGTTAAAAATTTATTATGGGCTCGTGTACCCAAATAAATTCTTTTGTAAAGGTTTTTTTGAAATTTGTGTATTACGGTGAAAAATACTCTCAATTTAAATTAGTGAATATTTAGAATAATTTTGTGAATTTTAACCATACTCTCAATTTAAATACTTCTGATATTTCAAATACCAGCCTTACTTGTAGGTCTATCGTTCTACACCAGAATATTAACCATTAATTCTCATGAATTAAAATTTTGGTTGTTGAAATATTGGCTAAATTCCCATGGATGTAGTAATTTTATTTATTAAATCCTAAAATATATGCAAATATATATTTTGAATTTTCATATGAAAATACTAAATGATATGATTTTTTATATATTTAAGAGATTTAGTCATACACACATAAATAAAACATATTTTTATTTTCAAATAAAAAGTTTTTTTTTTTTTTTTGCTAGCTTTTTAAAGACCCAAAACATGTTTTTCTTCCTTGTAAAATTTGCACAAACCAAACATTGCTTTAAGATCTTAAAGGCTCGATCACGCGGGCTGGGCTTTGATAAAAAAAAAAATCCCTAACATTTAGCACAGCATGCCATGACCTATTAAACCCGAAAGGAAGGCATATCACGTCTGCATTCCCAACATACCCATTCTCCCACCATTACTTGCATTAATTACATCAAAACAGCATGCAAAAGAAACATGACAAAGATGAAGGTTACCTGCGCAGAGGATGTCAATGTTGCACTTACTGGTTCTGGGAAATCGTTTCTGATGGTGGTGGTTTCAGCCAAGAGGGGCTGGGGCTGGTGGTGGTCCACAGTTGAAGCTGTTGGAGATGAAGAAGTTGCACTGGGGAGTGTTTGATGCTGTGATCATCAGGAACAAGAGAAGAAAAGGTGCTGGAACTAGAGAAAATGTCACTGGATTGCTTGCTGGATATTGCTGGTGCAGGAGGAAGAGTAGTTGCTAGAGTATGGTGCTAAACTGAGGACTTGCCGCTGGAATAAAGAAGGTGTTGCTGATGCTTTAATAGAGGTCATGGTGCATCTATTTGAATGGAGGGCTGCTGGATTTTCATGGTGCCAAGTTGAAGACTTGCTGCTCATAGTGCTGTACCGAGAAGAAAAAGTCGCTCGTGTTGGAAGATTATGTGCAGCTGCTTCAATGGAGGACTGCTGGATGTTGCTGCTCACGGTGTGGAAGAGCTGCTAGGGCTGGAATGCTGGAGTCTCACGGAAGGAGCTGGATGAAATGCTTGTGATGCCCTTGCTGCCGTGGCCTGTGGTTTTAGAGGAAGAGTGAATTATTTTTCTCTCTTCACTCTCACGGGTTTGGTGTTTTGTTTTTTAGCCTCTCTAACTAAGTCCTCTTTTTTAGGCTAATGCTCGTCCCAGAATTCTCTCCTCTCCTCTCCTCTCTCCCCCTTAAATCCCCCCTTTGAGTGTATTAACCACTTATTTAGGTGAATTTGTTTTTTCTTCAATGTAAAACAAACCAAAATTAATTATTGAATTTCAAGAATAAATCATAACTATTCATTTGCTAACTTGAAAACAAAACAAAGAAAAATAAATTATTAAATTAAAAAAATTAAATATACACCATTTAATTAAAAAAATATGTTACTTGGTGAGAAAGTTCCTAATTTTCAAATGATCTTTTCCTTTAATTTTAAAGTTACAATTAGATCATTAAATAAAGTGGTAGTATCTTTAGAAAAGAAGATTAGGGGTGAGAGAAATCAAAGAAAGGAATTTTGGATTTAGAAAGCGAAAGATAAAGTCATAGATTATTATTATTAGAGAAAGGTGTGAGAATATGAATAGTGTTCTTCTAGGATTTATTTCTTCACATTTCATTCTCTAAAAATATTTATAGTATCTAGGATTTTAGTAAAAAAAATAATATATAAGATTATTTTTTTATACGGTAACCCTTTATTTTCTCTATAATTTATTTATTTATTTATAACCTATAAATTTTATCTTCTTTTCAGTTACTTGATTTCCTATTCAATTTCACTTTGATCTCTAATTTTTCTTTTCACAAATAATTTTTCTTTTCACAAATTCAGCCCCTTGTTTTTTTCTTCCTATTTTAATTTTTTTTTTAGTATTTTGATTTTTTTGATAAAACAATGTTAATGTAAATTCAATAAAAACATATTTCTTTAAATTTTATTTTTAAAAAAGACATCAACAAGAAAAAAAGTAATTGAAAATTACAAAATCATGTGAAAGACAAAAATGCATTGAAAACTCATTTTTCTGAAATGGTTTTGCTTTTTTTGAAATTTTTAAAAATGAGATAAAAAATCAATTTATGATATATATATATATATATATATAATTATTTTATGCAAAATAATAAAAAAAAATACACAGGCAATAAATACACATAAATGTCCAATATATAAACTATAAATAATTATCTATATATTAAATAATGAATAAAATATAAATATAATAAAAACATAACTTGTACATATCATACACTGAATGCATAATAATAAAAGGTCCAGCCGGATTTCATTAAAAAGTCGGGCCAACAGTTTCTTCCCTTCGGCCATTAAGCCTTGAATAGCAAGACCTTAAAATTTGAATGATTGATATATTTATTACATTGATGGAACCATATGATCCTTTAGTTTAATCCAGGCCATTGTCTTCCCCTTCAGCTCATTTTGGTTTTCAAGATGATGATCATGGAAGCTATCCCTTCATATTCCATAGGCGTTCAGGGCAAAACCTGAACAACAAATCAATTTCACTGGTCTATTTTACAGCCCCCGCACACCCCCCCCCCCCCCCCCCCCCTATTTTCTCCTTTTCTTCTCAAAATTGTCAATGACTATTTACCATGAGAATCAGCGAATGAAGCTACAGCAGTGTACAAATAGCATGCGAAGGATTACTTCATGGTATTCTGGCGTGGTTCCAAAACATAGCCATATCTAACTGCAATTCTGTGCAGCTGATCATACCCAGCAAGTACTCCAGCTCCTGCCACTCCAGCAAGCATGTTTGCAGTAACTCCTCGGTATAGTGCTTGAAAACCTTCAAGACGAATGATCTCATGAAAAGCATGCATGGAGTTGCGATACTTTACGGGATTTCCAGAAGTAAGCATCATTCTCCGTCTCAGAGTGTCAAAGGGATAAGCGCAGACTCCAGATACAGTGGTGATGCTCCAACCTAACAAGAAACTAGCAAAGAAATTCCCCTGAAAAATACACCAACAATAAGCATAAACTCAGAAGTAATTAATTACATGAGCAGACAACAAATAGCATCACATGTACACCCTCAAATTCATAGATATGTTAACTGCAAGCAGAATTATTACTAGTCATCAGGAAATAAACCCACTGAAGAGTTAGATGTTTTGAGCATGATGAGGTTTTATGAAGAACTTGCCAATAGCTTTCAATCAGATGCCTGGAATCATGATTCATTAAAAATTTTAATGTCCAGCACAGACACTATCTAGCACCACATGTTAATGATCCTGCAATGCTAAAAAATTAATTCATGTAACAAAATCTAGAAACACAGTTAAAAGTCAAAGGTGACATGAAAATCAAATCTATTTTCAAACAGAGAAGACCGTAGCTAGGTCCACAAGCAAAGACAGATGTGTTACCTCAAAAGATCCCACCAAAATGATTGGCTTCATGGTGTCATAGATACCAAAATACATGCCTCTGTAAAGACTAATTCCCATTATTGAAACCCCAAATCCCCTATACAGACCTAAAATTCCATCACTTGACAAAGTTTTTCTGTATACATCAAATAACCCTCTAAATTGGTGTTGACCATTTATCGGGCACTCTCTAGCATCAGTTCCTAGACGGGTACGTGCATAATCCAAATGATACAGAAACAACGATGTTGTTGCCCCAGCTGCACTTCCAGAAGCAACATTCGCGGTAAACCACTTTATGTAACCATCTTTCTCTTTTGAGCATCCAAAAAGGCCCTTGAAGTAACCTTTGAATGCAAAATTGAAAGCCTATGGATAATCGAACATCTGTTTCAGTAATTAAATGAGACAGGAACATAAATTGCAAATAAGAAACTACGATATAAGAAAAATCTTAAACAAAAGTGCAAGTCAGCAAAACTTCAGTAGAAAACAATTAAATCACTCAATCCTTTTGATATGAATGTTTGGCACACAGCTGCATATGGTATTTCAGTGGTCACAAGCGCAACCATAAAACAAAAGTTAACACAGTCATGCTCAAAGTGTTTAATTCAGTGTATAAAATTTCAAACATGAACTTAGCATTCAACAATAGTGATTAATAATTAGCGTATAATCGGCAAGATAAGCCTGTTTTGATCCCAAGATCTAAAAAACAATGATACAGAAAATTGAATGGTGTTATGAGGTCTTCTTTTTTCTTCAAATTGGTGTCAAGTAGTCTGAGTATGGAAAGTGTGTATTTTCAAGAGATAGAATCGTATGATATGTTTGGGATCTTTGGTGTCAAGTAGTCTGAGTATGGAAAGTGTGTATTTACAAGATGCTCATCGAATAATTAGAGTCTAAGCTTTGGCAATAAAATGGAGAGACTAAAACAAGATGCGCATGATGACCTGCTGAAAAAAAGAATAACAGGGAAACCCAAACACAGTTCTAGATCTAAAAGACAGACAAACTGGAAAAATCAAAATTCAGTCATCTTAAGAAGATCTTAGAATGTGCATGTAATGCTATAAAAATAACTAAAACAGAATCAGTTTCGGGGAATGAAAACTAAAACAGTATCTATTTGGTGTAAAACCCCTCAGTTCATCAATCTTCTGGACACCATTTTATCCTTGCAAACAATTAAGCAATTTTCTGAGAATATAGCTTCTTTGGTTAAATTGAAAAGGATTTTATGGAGGTTCTTCTTTGAGGCCTATTGCATCACTTTCACATGGTAGAACAGGAGGCATATCTAATAGCAGAACATCTAATACCAAATGCAGTTGAAGGATGCAGTTCTTATCCATGGCTTATTTATAATCATACAGGCCTGCCTCTTCACACAAAGAATCCCATCCAAACCGTGGAGGCACTTTATATCTTTTTTGGATAAAACCACACCAAGGAAGCAGAAACCATAAACTTTACTGAACTCAACTCAACTCGTTTAAACAAACTGTAAAGAGTTTGATCAAATTTCAAAAATATACATCAGTCATAGTTAGAAAGAGAACAGACTTGAGTCTTTTCCTTCAACAAATGAGCCACCAGCAGTCATAAGCTTTCAGAAAGCACAAAATTCCCTTCCTTCAAGATATATCTAGTGTAACAGTCCATTACACTGCCACTAGCTATCAAGCTGAGCCATAACCTCTTATGGTTTGAGTTAGTTAAGTTAAAGTATAAGCATCGAGTAACAGAGATGGGGCACTTAAGTATGATAATTATAGCTATAAACCCAAACTTAATAGAAGTTTGATAAAATTGCTGCCCTTTTAACTTTGAAGTATCAACTGTCAAGAGAAGGTTCAAGCCTTACAGTACAGAAGTGTAAGATGTTGAGTTTTGTGGTAAGAAAGGTTTCTACATTGTCTTTTATATCTATTAAATTCAAAAAAGAAAGAAAAAGTGTGAGTAATATCAATGAAAAAGACGGTGAAGGAAAGAGAAGAACCTGAGTAGGGAAATATCGAATGATGTTGGCCTGATTACCTCTCCAAAACGAAAAAAGACCTTCTTCTCTAAAAACCCTTTTGAAACAGTCACGAACCCCCGTGTAAGGTGTTTTGAGTTGGCCTCTCTTAATCATCTCTCCTTGATTTTGCAACAAAAGCTTCACTCTTTCAATTGGTGCTGCAGCGCTCTTTGATACTATTGCTGCCGCTCCTCCCATTACAAATTCTGCAGAAAATTTCTCAGATTTTGATTTCGCCCCCATTCCTCTCCTCTCCTCTCTTCCGGCCCTTCAGATGTTTTAATACATGCAAATTCAACAACCATAATAAAGGATTTATAAAGAAAGAAAGGGGATAGAGACATAACCTGTAACTTCTGAATTGGGAAATTTCTCGATTTTGAGAAAGAAGCTCTGAGAGAGAGAGTCTTCTTTCGTTCTTGCAGATTGAGAATTCTTTGGAGCTGGCAATTTGAGAGGTCGATCTTAATCTCTGACATAAAAAATATATGACACACATTTCAATTTTCTCCCTCAAGTTTCGATGCTTTATCAATAAATTCCCCAAACTATATTCTTGCTTAGACAACCCCGCATAGTTTTTAGGAGAATTAAATTATAAGCCTGGCCATTGAAATTTTTGTTTTGTTGGCTTATGATTTGATTATAGTTGACACGTTATAGGCTAGGCTTATTAGTACACTAGATTTTGAAAATATTTTTAAAGGTAGGAAAAAAATTTAAAAAAAACCCATCTTTAAATTAGATCCAGCATATTTACATAAAGCAAGATCACTCGTAAGTTTATTTTTATTTTATACTTGAATCTATGACCTTTAACTTGTTCAAAGGATTCTCTTAGTTTAACATATTAATTAAGAAAAAACATTAATTCTCCTTAGTGTTTCACTGTAGATTACGAGAGAAAACTTAATTCCAAAAGTGATGATGTTTAAAACTTAAGAAACATAAAATAAAATAAAAGGTTATGTTTTGAGATAGTAATTGATTAATACTTTAAGTATTTAGATTTTTTCTCAATTTAAAGAACTTGAAATTCACTAAAATTGTCATCAATACCTGCAAGAAAAACAATCTTAATTGGGAGAGCTTTAAGATCCTCGAATAATAAAGTTAATATCTTATAAAATATCCAAGTAGTAGAGAATTAGAAAAGAGTGAATCTTTCTTAAAAAGCTTTCAAGATGTATTTATAGCCTATAAATCTTGTCTTTATATAAAAAAAAGAGGGCCTACAATGTAATTTTCTTGATAGTACTGAAAGGGGGATAAATATCTCTACTTGATAAGAATATAATGAGTCTTTAAGGACTCTAATGCACCTAAAAAGGTGTAGAGAGACTAGATTTTAAGACGTCAATTAGCTAGTAAAGTATTAGAGTTTATGACGTCAAAACCGAAGGAGGTCGGTTACTCCCCTAGATACGCCATAGGAGGACGATAATTATCTTGGACTTAGTTGTTTGGCAAGTCCAATTGCTTTGGGTTTGGCATGCATTCCAAACCCACACTATCTTGGGCTTGGCATATTGCCAAGTCCAAGCATATTGGGTCTCGCATGAATGCCAGACCCACACTACATTGGACTTAGTGTGCTGCCAAGTCCAAGCGTATTGGGTCTCACATTCATGTCAAACTCACACTACCTTAGACTTAGTGTACTGTCAAGTCCAAGCGCCTTGAACTTGGCTAACTGTCAAGTCTAAGTGTATCGAGTCTGGCATGCGTTCTACACCCACACTACCTTGGACTTGGCGTACTACCAAGTCCAAGTATATGGTTTCTGGCATGCATCCTAGACCCATGCTACTTTGGACTTGGCACACTATTAAGTCTCAGCATAATGGGTCAGGCATGCGTGCCAAACCTACACTACCTTGGACTTGGCGCACTTCCAAATCCAAGCATATTTGGTCTGGCACGCTACCTTGGACTTGGCGTACTGCCAAGTCCAAGCGTATTAGGTCAGGCATGCGTGCTAAACCCATGTTACCTTGGACTCGGTGCACTGTCAAGTCCAAGCGCCTTGGACTTGGCTGACTACCAAATCCAAGCATATTGGGTCTGTCATGCATGTCAGACCCACACTACCTTGGACTTGGCCTACTGTCGTGTCCAAGTGTATTGGGTCTGGCATCCATGCCACACCCATGCTACCTTGGACTTGGCGTACTGCCAAGTCCAAACGCCTTGGACTAGGCTGACCGCCAAGTTCAAGCGTATTGGGTCTGGTAGGCGTGCTAGATCTGCGCCACCATAGACTTAGCGTAGTGCCAAGTCCAAGTGCCTTGGACTTAGATAACTGCCAAGTCCAAGTGTATTGATTTTAGCATGCATGCCAAAGCCACGCTACCTAGGACCTGGCTAATTGCCACGTCCAAGCATACTAGGTTTGGCATGCAAGTCGGACCCACATCACCTTGGACTAAGCTAACTACCAGGTCCAAGTGCTTTGGGTTTGACATATGTGCCAAATCCATACCTTCACAATAAATAAATAAAATTAGCTCATCAGTTGCCCCTCAAGCCTTTAATATGTTATTACACATTTAAAGGCTTAAAAGAGTGGAGGTGACAATTTACCAATAAGTGTCTCATCACCCTTTTGAGATAAAAGGCAAAAAGTGTTTACATACCTAGCGGATATTGTATAAAAATACCATATTATCGCACTCCATAGTTATTGGCCCACTTTGACTTGGCTTCCTTTATCTTTTTCTTCAATCCACTCAATAGAACTCTGTTAGTTAATTCAACTTGGCCGTTTGTCTGAGGATGTGATACCGAGGAAATGTGATGATTAATATGAAGTCTTTGGCATTGTTCTCTCATATGATGGTTATGGAATTGTGTGTTGTTGTTTGTGATCAACACTTTGGGAAGCTCAAAATGGCATATGATGTTTTTCCAAAAGAACGAAACTACTTTGTTGGTGGTTATTTTGCTAGAGCTTCTGCTTTAACCCATTTAGTAAAATAATCCACAACTACTAAGACAAATCATCTTCCACCTATTGCCTTGGGAAAAGGACCTAGGATGTCCATTCCCTATTGTACAAATTGTACAAATGGCCAAGGGGAAGTTATAGTTATCATTTCTGTAGATGGTTGTCGAGAAACTAGCGTAAACCTCTAACATTTGTCATACCTTTTTACTAGGCTCACTGCGTCTTGGAGTATGGTTGGCCAGTAATACCCTGTCTGCATTACTTGAGTTGTAGGAGCTCTAGAGCCCGTATACAAACCACATATGCCTTTTTGTTTTTCTTGCAAGACAGGGGCTGAAATAGATCTTCTGTATAACACATCATCGATCATGCAATATCGTGATGCATGTCCTGTCAATTGAATGGCTTTATATCTATTTGAAGATAACAGTATCCTGATGCATGTCCTGTGAATTGAATGGCTTTATATATATTTAAAGATAGCTCTCATGTTTATAAATAAGTTTTTATGGGGATTCTCCAGTCATTCCCTACGCTGATAAGAACAACTACCTGATTGTCTACACTAATACTTGGTTTTTCCAAAACTTCTATCAAAACATCAGTAGAGATTTCCACTGGATTAGAACTGGCCAATTTAGACAAAAGGTCTGCTCGCTGATTGGCTTTTCTAGGAATGTGAGTGATTAAGACGGTCTTGTGGTCAATGTTGAAATAAGGCATAACTTTTTGAAGATACCGTTGCATGTTAGGTTCACTAGCCTCACTTGTTTCTTGGCATTGACTGACCACTAACTGGGAATCATTATGAGCTTGAAGAGGATAAGCTTTCAAGGTCTCAACAAGGCGTAGTCTGGCTAGAAGAGCCTCATATTTCGCTACGTTGTTGGTGGCAAGGAATTTAAATTGAATGTCATACTGTTACACTTGTTCTTCAAAACTTATTAATATTATCTTTACTCCACTTCCATTCATGTTAGAAGCACCATCTACATACAACTTCCAGACAATAAGTATTTAGGTTGATCCCATTGATGTTTCTAACCTAATTGAGATTTCTGTTGTTGAAAGTGGATGGCTCAAGGCATTTGTTTGCTTTGTGAAGGAGCACTCGACAATGAAGTTTGCTAGGCCCTTTATTGTTGGGTGTGACTTATATTGAAGTTCAAACTCTCCCAACTCTGTTGCCCATTTTACTAGACATCCAGATAATTCTAGTTTATGAAGAATTTTTCTCAGCGGTTGATCTATTAATACTACCACTTAGTGAGCTTGGAAGTATGGTTTCGATTTCCTAGAGGCTTTTATAAGCGCTAGAGCTACTTTCTCCACCTTTAAATATCTTATTTTTGCATCATGAAGAGTTCAACTAGAGTAATACACGGGCCATTGTATACCTTCATCTTCCCATACTAGGATGGAGCTTATTGTTGTTTTGGATACTCCCAAATAGAGAAACAAATCTTCTTTCTCCTTTTGCTGAGACAAAATATGAAGGGATGATAGATAAATCTTAAGTTCTTCAAAGGCCCTTTGACAATCCTCGGTCCACTTGAAATTGGCTATATTTCGTAGTATTTTAAAGAATGGAAAAGTTTGTTCCCCCAAACGAGAGATGAATCTGTTGAGGGCGACCAATCTCCTTGTAAGGCGTTATAGTTCCTTCACATTTCGCGAGGGCTTCATGTCTAAGATTGCTCGGATTTTTACTGGATTAGGCTCAATTCCTCTGGAGCTTACTAAGTGACATGACTAAAAGATTGATGTCTTCTCCCAAGTGCAGGAGTGTCGAAGTAATAAATAACCCGGCAAGACCGGGGTTGAACCACATGGAGGTTAACTATATAATAATAAGTTGAAGAGAGCTTTGAGATGTGATATTGATATAAGGATTAAACAATGATAAAAACAATTGTTAAGGTTAAAGGATCCACTAATGGTATTTCAAACAAGTATAGTATAAACTTTTATTACTCAACTAGAAACCACACACAAAGAAGGTTCCAATCGGATTATAAATTTTTAACATGATTACATTAGTTATCTTATTCGAATAATGCTAATACTTGTAAATATTGTCAGGTATTCATGATTATAACTTATGTTAACAACAAATCAAGTTCCTTTCATAGCACAGGTGTCGGTTATACCATACGGTTTGGGCTATGAAAGTGCCAAGTATTTGTTGTACCAAGTGTTATATAATATAAATCTGGATTAACCATTTAACAACCAAAATATTAAGAGTGAATAAGATAACAAATACAAACATGTTAGTATCAAATATTAAAGTTCATGTTGAGTTCATGTTAGTATCAAACATGTTAGTAACCTTTTCACCTTGACATAATAAACTTAGCTAAACATGATGAAGAAGAGAAACATAAATAAACAAGATAAGAATACAAATAAGATATAAGTTAACTAAGTAAAGGAAAGGAAATGAAAAGCATAAACAAGAGATTAATATAAACAAAATTTAAGCATTACAAAAATATAAAGAGAGAGAGCAAGAACATGATCTTGATCTGAAAACTAAGATGCCTAAATGCATGGCAAATGCCTGCTTTTATAGGCCAAAATTTAGAACTATTGATTTGATGACTAATTGTTGAGTGGATGGCCACATCTTGACTTGGTGACAATACTTATCTTCTTGTCTGAACAAAACGTCATTGATAATGTCAGAATTTGAACAGACCTAAATCATGAAAAGTTCTAGGAAATTGTCTTAGCTTTCCAGAAAAAAAAAATATTGAGGTCATTTGGACTTCTAGAACTCGAGATATAGATTGAACACTGAATAGTGTCTGGGCTGCAGGATAGATTAAGACTTCTCCGTTGTTGCTACAATTTAGACTTGAAAATGGCCTTTTAAATCTTGGACTCCCATGAAAGTTTTAGGCCTATGTCTTAGCTTTCCATCCATATAGAGCAGACCTAAATTCAAGATCTACAGCTCCAGATATGACCTGATGACCGAATAGTGTTCCAGTTTGGACTGAACCAGCATCTTTTTTTTAATTTTGGCCATCTTTTTGTCCTTTCAATTTTAGTACTTAAACTCATCAATCAATCCTTTCATTTATGTGATATGCCTACATTTAAGATGGACATTTACTATAAATTAAAGGTATCTTATGGTATCAGACTTGTTATTATAAAACATGCTTTAGTTAAGGAGTTATTGATACTTCAAGTTCAAAATGATGATATAAAACCTTGATAAAAATACACTTTTAAGTACTAATCACTAAGAAACCGAGAAACTTTCCTCCTTTGATGACAAAAACACATTTAAAAGGGTTAAGCTTCATCTGGTATTAGCTTAAGACTGCAAACACTTCCTTGAGGTCTAAGAGATATTATTCAAAAGTCATGCTCTTCACAAGCATGTTATCAACATAACCCTTCATGATCCTCCCCAACTAATTTTTTAAGATTCGATTAATCGTTTGTTGATATGTTACCCTTGCATTCTTCAATCTAAATGGCATGGCTTTATAAGAATAAGTGTCAGATTCAGTTATAAAAGTTATTTTATCCTCATTATCAGGATCCATGGAGATTTGATGGTACCCTAAGTAGGCATTTAAAGAGCTCAAAAATTCAAAACCAGTTGTAGAGTCTACTAAGCAATCGATCCTTGGAAATGGGCAACTATCTTTTAGGTAGGCTTTGTTTAAATCAATGAAGTCCACACACATCCTTCACTTTCAATTAATCTTTTTTACCATGACCACATTTGCTAACCAGGTTGGGTATAACACTTCTCTAATAAAGCCAGTAGCCAAAAGTTTGTCTACTTCTTGAGTTATAGCCATCTGTCTATCTCCCCTAAATCTCATCTTCTTCTGACGGACCGAATATGAAGCTGGATCTACTCTTAACTGGTGGGTGGCTATTTTTAGACTGATGCCTTGCATTTTTTATGTGTATGTTGTGAAATTTTGCTTTTAGACTTGTAGAAGCTATATCAGTGATTGTTATTTTGTTGGTGTTAGGGTGGATCCCACTTTTATGGTTGCTATCTCTTCTCCTCCTAAACAAACATCTTTCAAACTTTTCAGCAATCTTAGTTCTAACTTATACATGTTTGTTTATAGGCCTTTCTTGATAAGATATCGATACTTTTTTTTTTATAAACACCAAAAAAAAAACAACCCCATCGTTGCTGCCAATTTCTGAATTGATAGCGACGCAAGGTTCATTGTCGATTTTTGAATCGACAACGACACAGGTTTTGCTACTAAATTCAAAATTAGTGGTTGCTGTCGATTTCTGAATTGGCAGCGACATAGTTTTCACTGCCGATTTCTGAATGGACAGCAATCCAGCCTAATTAAAAACTTGGGGAAACAAGTCAAACTGTCCTAAGGAACTAAGAGGGAGGGGTAAAACCAGTTTTAAACAGACCAAAACACAGACAAGAACACCTCTAACCCAACCCCAAATGCCCCACCTTAGTTTATGTGAAGTATAAATGCAAGGAGAGAGAGAAGGTGACCCTTCCTCTTCCCAAAGCCTACTTGCAGCAACTGTATGTTCAGCTGCATGTCTCTCTCTTCCTCCTTCTTCCCAATGAAAATTCAAACCAAAAACAGCAAAGAATACCTCTTGAACACGTGAAAGAGAGTTGAGATGGTGAATGAAGGTTGAGCAGCTGCTTAGGAGGAAGGAAAGGGGGTTAGAACGGGTGGGAGGAAACTGACAGAAAAAAAGAGAACCGAAAGAGGAAGAAGAAGGGGAAAAACGGGAGAAAAAGAGAAGGAAAATACTACCAAATTGTCCAGACCTACTTAGATTTGAAAGGTATGTGTCATGTAGTCTCCTTTTGCCCCTTTGTTCTTCAAACCTAGAACTGAAAATGATGAAGGACACATAAGAAAAATTGACCTAAACCCCCTAAGCTAATTGTAAAGGAAACTGAAAACAACTAAGAGGACAAGCAACAAAGACGAAATGAGGTCAATTCCTAGAGCATCTAACTAAGGATAATGAATAAAATGGAAAGAATAAAACTTGGTAGAAGGCCAGCCACAGCAATGGGGTTGGCCGGAATGCATTGTGTAGGAAGTGCATATGTGTATATTCATGTTAAATCATGTGACTCTGCTAGGATTTGATGACAGATGTGTGCTAGAATTGAGAATGCATGTGTGTGTTCATGTTAAAACCATGTAACTCTACTGGGATTTGATGATATAGTATGTGCTGGAATTGTGAGGTGTTCTGCAACGAATTTGGGATTCGCTGCCGAAGTTGTAATATCTGCAGTGAATTTGTAATTCGCTGCCGAAATAGAATTGTGAGCAGCCAATTAGTATTCGCTGCCGAATTATGTGTCCTGCAGTGAATTTGGGATTCGTTGCTGAAGTTGTAACGTCTGCTACGAATTTGTAATTCGCTGTCAAAATTGAATTTGTGAGTAGCAAATTAACATTCGCTATCGAATTGGGTGTTCTACAGCAAATTTGGGATTCGCTGCCGAAGTTGTAATGTCTGCAGCGAATTTGTAATTCACTGCCGAAATTGAATTGTGAACAACAAATTAATGTTCACTGCCAAATTGCGTGTTCTGCAGTGAATTTGGGATTCGTTGCTGAAGTTGTAATGTCTGCAGCAAATTTGTAAATTTCGCTATCGAAATTGAATTGTGAGTAGTGAATTAGCATTCGCTGCCATATTGTGTGTTTTGCAACGAATTTGTGATTCGCTGCCAGCCTTGTAATGGCTGCAGCGGATTTGTAATGCGCTGCTAGAATTGAGTTATCTACAGCGAGTTAGCAGTAACTGCCATAAGTGTGTTGATGGCAGCGAAGTAGCATTCGCTGCCAAAACTATGCAGCCTGTGGTGAAATAGTTTTTTCGCTGCCGAATTGTGCAACCTGCAGTGAACCAGTTTTCGTTGCCGATTTCTAAAATAAACCTCTTGGGTAGAAATGACCCAAATGATTGTAACAATTTCTTTGTATGATGGTGTAAAATGTGGAACACTTGAATGTTGAAATATGAACTCTTGAAACAAATATGTTGATGAATGTGATTCAAAGATATAAATGCATTGATTTGAGACCACTGTTGTCTTAGGTGGTGCAGCCGGGATCGGACCATTATCAGGACAAGGACTACCCATAGGTGGTGCAGGTAGGTGGTTTTTCACCTTCCCTCTTCATAACGTTGATTTATGAAATACACTATCATGAAATATTATTATATAGTATTAATTCAAATGTCAAACTGCCAATTGAGTATGTCACACCCGACATCGTGGCGGCCTTAAAAATATATCTTTGGAAAGAACAGATTTCTGGCATCTTATTCTTTGATGGGGAATGGTCTTCTTTAAGGAGTCGCCACCTGATATTATAGTCACTAGGAACCTTGACTAGTCAGCAAAGATTCTATGGTACGGGACTGGTTACGCAAATGGAAGATATTATCACCCCTTAAACATCCTGCTTGAGGCAGGCTACATTGCTAGTTTTGTCATAAATTGCTAACATTTTGTTGGTTTATGCTATGATGGTTTGCGTGTAATATTCCTCACTCTGGCGCTAATGAATATTCAACTACGAATACTTCCAACTCTAGCGTTAGTAAATATTACGTAGCTATAAAAATAAAATAAATTTAAATCAGTATTTTTTATTCCTGACTCTGGCATCAGTAAATAAACAAATAAAATAAATTTATTTTTACACATGCACAATTGTTTTTATTTTTATGTAGCTAAATAAAATACAATGAAATAAATTTGAATCAGTATTTTTATTCATGACTCTAGCATCAATGAATAAAAAAATAAATTCATATTTATATATTTTTTATTTATACATGCACAATTTTTTTTTTTTAGGGGCTAGGCCAAGCTCAGCCCATAGGGGCTCGGCTAGACTCAGCCATGTGCATGCACAGTGAGAAGGTAATTAATTTACCTCCGTACAGTGCAATGCTCCTCTCAAAATAAGACAAAGAAAAACGAAAGGAAAAAACTGGCTTACCTGGTTTGCCAGAGACGATGAAGAGGACAGTGATGCTCCTCCTGAGTGATTAGGCGCCACATAGCAAAGGACCCGTTTCAAACTTCCCTTCTATTCTTCTGGCTTTGCTTCTTTGGCTGCTACTGACTTGGTGTGGTGAAGTTGGAGACAAGCGGCTGAATTGATCAACGCCGACAGCTCCTCTATTTTTTTATTTGCTTACACTCTAAGGATTGAGATAAAGTAGAGCACCCTAGTTCTTGCTCTCCTCGACCTTCTCTCTCCCTTTATCTCCTTCTCTCTGTGTATTTTCTTTTGCTCTAGATTTTTGAGTCTCCTCTCTGTTCGTCTGTATTTCTCTCTTTGTCCCTTGTGTTTTTTTTTCTGTTTCGGTTCGTGCTCTGCCCCCTGCTTCTCCCGCTCGTCCCCTGGTTTTTTTTTTTTTGTGTTCTCCCCCTGTGTTATGTCCTCGAGTTCATTCTCTATTTTTTTTGTTCTTCGTGGCTTTTTTTTCCTCCCCCCTCTTGTTGAGGACTTTCTCTGGCTTTTATAAAGCCATAGAAGGTCTTGTGTCCCGACCTCCAGAAATGGTTGGCATCATGGAGGCGAGAGATCGTGGCTTTAGGAATGGCATCGTGGGCATAGTGGTTGTGATCTGCTGAATCTTCCCCTGACCATGATCTGCTGAATTTCCCTGTAAAATCGGCTTCCTCGGCGCGAAACGAAGGAGACAATGAACAATGCTTTGGGCATCTGGTTTTCACTTTGGTCCCTAAACAGTTTAAACTTAACAATTGGGATCCTAATCAGTAATAATTGATTTCTAATTGTGCCCTTGGGTTAATTTCAATAAAATCCCTGAATTTATTTAATTAATTAAATCAAAGTTTAATTAAGTCCGCAAACTTATTAATTCTTCTGATTTCATTAATTAAACTAATCCAAATTTTAATTAAATTTCCAAACTTATTAGTTCTTCAATTTCTGACCAATTTACTCCCAAATCTAATAATTTCATCCATGAACTTTAAATTTTTTGAGAGTCTTGAAAACTTCGAAAACAGTAGATTGACATATGACTTTTACAGAGAGAACAAGTAAGCCCACTTTTTTTTTTTTTGTTTTTTTTTAAATGGATCAAATTGTTTTGGGCAACCTGCCTGATGATAAAAGAACATGGAGAATTTTGTGAGTGGTCTAATTGTTCCAAGCGACCTGCCCGATGAAGAATAAAACGCGAAAAGGGTTTCACGTTTCGCGAGTGGTCTAATTGTTCCAGGCGACCTGCCTGATAGGAAGAAGAAGCGCTAAAAGGGTTTCACGAGTGGTCTAATTGTCTATGTGACCTGCCCGATGAAGAATAAAACGCGAAAAGGGTTTCACGAGTGGTCTAATTGTTCTAGGCGACCTGCCCGATACGAAGAAGAAACACAAAAAGGGTTTTGTGAGTGGTCTAATTGTTCCAGGCGACCTGCCCAATGTTTGAAAAGTACGAGGATTTTTCAGATTGGTCACATTGTAATGGGTTACCTACCCAGTGGAAAAATACGAGGATTTTTCAGGATGGTCACATTGTAATGGGTTACCTGCCTAGTGGAAAAATACGAGGATTTTTCAGGATGGTCACATTGTAATGGGTTACCTGCCCAAGGGGGAAAATACGAGGATTTTTCAAAAGTGGTCACATTGTAATGGGTTACCTGCCTAGTGGAAAAATACGAGGATTTTTCAGGATGGTCACATTGTAATAGGTTCCCTGCCCAGGGGGAAAAATACGAGGATTTTTCAAAAGTGGTCACATTGTAATGGGTTACCTGCCCAGGGGGAAAAATACAAGGATTTTTCAAAAGTGGTTACATTGTAATGGGTTACCTGCCCAGTGGAAATGTAAATCCCGAGAAAAAAAATATATAAAAAGGCTGGATTAAATTAAAGGAAACAAACTAAACTAAAAGGGAATGGGGGCAAAACGAATACACTTAAAGAAAATAGGGTCTAAATGCAAATAAGAATAATTATAGAACATAAATACACCTCTTCTAAAAAAAAAAAACAGATCTGCAGATAACATAAAGAAAGAATAGAGGGAGTTTTTATTTTCATTTTTACAAATCGAGAGAGAAATACCAAAAATTCAAAAACTCATCCAAGATTAAGGGTTATAGGTAGAATAAACACTGATGGGAAAGGGATTAACAAGAGAAATTGAACAAGAAGAGAAGAGGGGAGGGCTGGATGTCATTAGAAAGAAAAGGAGGGATCGAAACCTTGATTTCGTATCGGGTAAGGTATTCTAAACCTACTTTTATGAGTCATTTCAAGTCGATTATGAATTGATGTCTGGATGTTAATTTATAGATTTGAGTTATTAGACTTGAATTGAGGAAAAAAGTATGAGTTGCTAAATTAAAGAACTTCATGTGTTGTATGTAAATGGAAAGATTGACGAATCCGGAAAGTTTTGTCTCTTGAATTTCAGAGAGATTTCGAGTAGGAGGATGAAGGAATTAGGATCAAGTTCCTCATAGAAATTGTAGATTTGGATGTTGGCTAACTAATGAAATTGGTCTTGCTCAATTTGGAGTTATAGAACTCCAGCTATGGGTCACCAACCAAGACTGGGTCATGATAGACCCTATAGGGTAGTAGGTCTGGTTTGTTGATGAGAAATTTTGACTGTCTTAGAGGTAGAACTGGGTTCTTCTTCCTCAGAGAACTTGTAGCCTCATGTTTTAGCTTTCCAACAAAACAAATCTCGCTTGAATCGAAGTTCTATAACTTAAGATATAGTTAAAAATCTGAGGAGAGGTCGGAGAGTAACAGTTCAATATCTAGATGGTAACAGTTCAAAAAAATGAGATAGTAATAGTTCAAAAAAATGAGACAGTAACGGTTCAATATCTAGACAGTAACAGTTCAAAAATGAGACAATAATAGTTTAATATCTAGACAGTAACGGTTCAATATTTAGACAATAACAGTTTAAAAATGAGACAGTAACAAAAAAGGTTAATATATATATATATATATATATATATATATATATATATATATATATATAAGGAATGATAACTGTGGTTGGACAAAGAATGACAATATTAATGGGTGAAATGAGAAAAACATAAAATATTAAGAAATGACTGAAAGAAAGACTTATTGATTGTTGATATGATTATAATAAAACATATCCTTGAGTGAGAAAAAATTATGAGATAAACCTGTGAATTGCAGGAGGGACCACAGACGTGGTGCAGCAGCAGCAAGGGAGCATGAGTAGAGCTTCTATTACAGGTAGGTGAATCGCATCTATACTTCCTAGTTAATTCCATGATTTATTTATATTACCAATGTGGAATATGAATTACTGAATGTATGTATATTCAAGGTGAAAACTTGTTGTGTGAATTGCCAAATGATGAAATTATCACTGACAAAAGAAATATGAGAAGTGCGATTTGAGGTGTAAACTAGCATACATTTAGTGTATGTTAGGATCCCGGGTAAGGGGGTCACCATGTATGGACTAGCATACATTTAGTGTATGTTAGGATCCCGGGTAAGGGGATCACCATATATTAGCTAGCATACATTTAGTGTATGTTAGGACTCCGAGCAAGGGGATCACCTTGCATTGACTCCTATGGGGTGATGATGATGATGCCAATGAAATTGGTATCGGTATTGTAATAAGCAAGAATAATCGTGGTTGATCTCATAAAGTCTGGAATGAAGGTTGAAAGTGGCAGAGGGAACAATTATTAATAGTTGAATAAGGAAGAGATTCTAATAGAAACAAGAAGGGAGAAGCGAATGAACTATGAATGCATTTTACCCTGTTGAAATTGTTAGATATTCATTTTGTTATATTTATTGTAATATTCACCTTTCAATAATATGTATTTTGTTTCAGGATCATCACATGCACGACAGGAGTAGACCCTAGCTTATGTTCCCTTCTTGTAATCTAGGTTCTAAGGAGTATACCCTTGTATTTTGGTAAACATAAAAACGTTTGTATAACTTAATTGGTATAATTAATGTTTGAACTTGATTGAATGAATTTAATCCTGTAGTTCATATAACCATATTTCATGTCTATGTATTTATATTCATTTATTTTTATCCATCCATAATGATATTTGTTATATAATGCATATCATAAATATTGTGGTTGATAGGTGTGAGTATAAGTGTGGAATTGAAACCCAAGATGATTGGGTCGAGAATTAAGTTATGAGATACGAGCTATTAGAAGTGTAACAGATTCCATGACAATAACTTGGGACTTTCCGGTGTATAGGGGGGACTCTGTTGAAATGTCAGTAGATTTTAATACGAAGACCATGAATATATATATATATATATATATATATATATATATACAAAAAAAAATAATTACTCTGTTTTTTGATTGGCATGAGATTGTCGTTTTATCCCGGAATAGGGAGATGTTACAATTGGTATCAGAGCCCAGGTTGCTATTCTAGGGACATTAATAATTATATGATTTTGAAATGTGTTTCAGGATGGTGGGAACAAGGTAAGGAGCCAGGACTGATCCATCCCTAGTTCAGGGAAATGACCAGAGTCTTCGTAATGAAAGTGATCCAGACTGGGATCCCTTGGCAGACACCTTCTCTCATATACCTGCAGCATCAGTATACTTAGAAGGGGTGAGTCAGTGAGACTTCAAGATGATTCATTGTTCCATTAGGTAGATGTATCTATGCCCGAGGTATCAAACAAACAGGGGGAGATAATATACCCCTACCAGTGGCACCGGTAGCTGGATCAAACCCATTTTAAGATCCTGCTTTTATAGAACATATAGTGAGAGCTGTAGCAGCAGGGGTGGTAGCAGGAGCCTCCAATAAGACTCCTAGAGCAGGGGGAGTAGTCACCATAGTGCAATGGGTGAAGGGTATGAGAGAGATGGGTTGTATGACTTACCGTGGCGAAGAGGATGCTGAGGTTGCTAGGCATTGGCTAAGGAAAGTGGAAAGAGTTGTAAATCAGATGCAGGTGCCAGAGGAGCTACGGGTGGATTGTGTGACTCAGCTATTGGTTGAAAGTGCCCACTCTTGGTGAAAGACCATTAGAGAGAGGAGATCAGGGGAGGTATTGAGATGGAGGGATTTTCATGAAGAGTTTGAGGAGAGGTATTATTCTTGGGAGCATAGGAGTGAGAAAGAATAAGATTTTTTGGATTTGAGGCAAGGAGATTTGACAGTTCTGGAGTATGAGAGGAGATTTCAGGATTTAGCAGTTTTTGCCTCCACTTACCTTCCCACAGAGCGCCACAGGGTGGAGAGGTTCCATGATGGACTGAGGCGAGAATTGAGGATGATATTGATAGCCATGCAGTTTCAGTCTGTGTGGGAATTGGTAGGGGCTGCTCAGGGTATGGAGAGGGTAATAAAGGATACCCCAAAGCTAGTGGTCGAGCAGAGTTAGGCAATGGGAGCTAAAAGGAGAGATTTTGAGTTTTTGACTAGGAGACCTCCTCTCCCAAAGAAGGGGAAGAGCAAGCAATCATCAGGACCGTTCCAGAGAAGAGGTGAGAGTTTCACCCCAGGAGGGAGCTCAGGAGGATCTAGATAGGTCAGTAGAAGAGGAGCTTGGGGAGGACACTCTAGACAGGGAGTCAAAACTGCTAGAGGGTCTACGGAGCAGAAGGGACCAGGATATCCATTTTGTCAGAGGTATAAGCAGCGACACCCTGGAGATTGCTCTGTGATGCCGGGGAGATGTTATATTTGTAGAGGTAAGGGGCATCGATGGAGAGAGTGCCCGTATGTAGGCAGAGGCTGTTACTATTGTGGGGACATGAGTCACAGGAAAAAGGATTGTCCTCGTAGAACCACCGAGGGAGTCCATGGTTAGAGGATTGAGGTTCAGAGCCAACAACAATCAGTGACAGTTGATCGTCCTATCAGGCCTACACAGTTAGGGACGAGTGCTACTCGTGGGAGGCCTAGAAATCAGGAGGGGAGGACTTAAGGTCAGGTATATCACATGACCTACGAGGATGTGGGAGCTGTACCTGATGTGGTGGCAGGTACTTTACATTTAGATACAATGCAAGTTTATGCTTTAATTGATCCTGGGGCTAGTCATTCCTTTGTATCTTATAGAATTATGAATAACTTGCATGTGTTATCTAGTAACTTGGGTGTAGGGGTGACAGTTAATACACCTCTATGAGAGAATATGCATATTGATGATACTTATAGAGGGGTAAAACTATATATTGGAGGATTAGAGTTGAGGGTAGATCTTATGCCGTTAGAGTTATATGATTTTGATGTGATTCTAGGCATGGATTGACTAAGTAAACATAAGGCAGAAGTGGATTGTTTCACCAAAACGGTGACAATCCAAGGAATAGGCGATAAAAGAGTAGTGTTTAAAGGGGAAAGAAAAGTAATTCCAAGTTGTGTAATCTCAGTCTTGGTGGCTAAAAAATTACTAAGGAAATGTTGTTTTACTTGGTTACCCCATATAAGAGAGCTGGAGAAGGGTAGCATAGATTTGGCTAGTATTCCTGTTGTGAGGGGGTTTCGAGATGTATTCCCAGAAGAGTTGCCTGGATTACCTCCAATTAGAGAAATTGAAGTTTCCATAGAAACTATTTCAGAAGTTTCTCCTATAGCCTAGTCTCCTTATAGGATGGCACCTATGGAATTGGCGGAACAGAAGGTTCAACTTCAGGAATTGGTTTGTAACTGAAGGATAAAGGTTTCATCCAGCCTAGTAACTCGCCCTGGGGAGCTCCAGTATTGTTTGTAAAGAAGAAGGATGGCACCCTTCGTTTGTGCATTGATTATCGTCAATTGAATAAAGTGACGGTGAAGAACATATACCCACTCCCACGAATAGATGACTTGTTTGATCAGTTGAAGGGTGTGCTAGAGTGTTCTCTAAGATAGATCTGAGATCTGGATACCACCAGTTGAGAATCAAGGAACAAGACATACAAAAGACTGCCTTCCGAACCCGTTATGGGCATTACGAGTTTTCGGTGATGCTTTTTGGGTTAACCAATGCTCCGACCATGTTTATAGACTTAATGAATCGAGTGTTTCGACCTTACCTGGACCAATATGTGGTTGTATTTATTGATAATATTTTGGTATATTCAAACTCTCATTTGGAGCATGAACAACATATAAGGGTTGTGCTACAGACTTTAAGGGAGAATTAATTATATGCAAAGCTGGATAAGTGTGAGTTCTGGCTCAAGGAAGTAGTATTTTTAAGCCATGTAATATCTATAGAAGGAATAATTGTGGATCCAAGAAAGGTTGAGGCCATGTTAAAATGGGAAAGACCTACCAACATGACAGAAATCCGGAGTTTCTTGGGTCTTGCTGGATATTACCGGAGGTTTATTAAGGGGTTCTCCACTATAGCATCACCTTTAACTAAGCTGATCCGCAAGGAAGTCAGGTTTGTTTGGTCGGAAGAATGTGAAGCGAGCTTTCGAGAATTGAAGGAGAGGCTCACTTCTGCTCCTGTGTTGTCCCTTCCATCGGGGACAGAAGGGTTTGTGGTATATAGTGATGCCTCAAAAAGAGGTCTGGGATGTGTATTGATGCAACACGAGCGTGTGATTGCTTATGCATTAAGACAGTTAAAGTCGCATGAGGTGGGTTACCTAGTTCATGACCTAGAACTTGCAGCGGTGGTGTTTGCCTTAAGAGTATGGAGACATTATTTGTATGGGACACAAGTTCAAATCTTTACAGACCATAAAAGTTTGAAGTGTTTGATGTCACAAAAGGAGTTGAACATGTGGCAGAGAAGATGGGTATAGTTAATAAAAGATTATGATTGTGTTATTGACTACCATCCAGGTAAGGCTAATGTAGTAGCCGATGCCTTAAGTAGAAAGGGAAAAACAGTGATGAATGATGTGGAGCATAAGGAACAGGAAAAGTATAGTGGAGTTAAGGAAAATGGGCTTGCGGCTAAGTGTAGGGCCCAAGGGATCACTGTTAGCTCAGTTAAAGATCCGATCTATGCTTCGAGACAAGGTCTTGGTGGCTCAACAGGTAAATGGGAAAGTAAGAGAGATCAAGGAAAGGGTAGACAAGGGTTTGTGAAACCTTGTGTCTTTTGATTTTATTAATAGCATATTATTTTGTTTTGTTATTTCTTATATTTGTTTAAGTGTGTTTCAAGTTTGTCAATGTTCGTTGTTACAGGTGATGTCTTCTATACTCTATCTTTCTACCTTAGGACATTAAGGACAATGTCTCATTTTGGTTCGGGGGAAAGGGTGGTAGTTGATTGATACTTAAAAACAAAAATTTTAACTAACTGTGTTTTCTATTCGCAAAGCTGTTGTTACTAAGATGACAGAGTCAAGGAGTTCTTTTGTTAAAGTGACTCTTGAGACGCATCTTAGTAAACATTCTTAACAAGGTCTATCATAATACTTCTTGAAATATTCAGGTTTACAAACTCTCGCATTATTATCAATTGATTCTGCTTATATACTAATTTAACAACTATTCTTAAACCTTCATTTTCACACACACACTTTAACATATGATTGTGGGTCGCACATTGGATTATTACATTATTTATGTTCTTTTGTTAAAGGTAGCAACTAAGGGAAAGGGATAGTATATAATTTGCAAAAACAAAAAAATAATAATAAAAACATAGATAAGTTTGGTTTCGTAGCCTCCCTAATCTAAGCAATTAAGCCTGAAGGGGTGTTTTAACACCTAATACCCTAAAGTCAACTGACTTGGGAGATATTGGCTTAACGCTTGTTACATGGGTTAAGGAGAAAAGCTTAAGGGAATCAAACATTGCACTATCTACGTGAGGAACCTGCCATTTCTGCACACTTTTATATTTGTTGAATGTATGGGTTGAGTAGAAATGAAGGGAAGGAAGAGAAGATTTTATAGATGAGAAATTGAAAATACAATCATACCACCTATATATAGGCCAGTTGGAGTCTCTCTCTCTCTTTATTTATTTATTTATTTTGAAAAAGCATGTGTATGTATAGGTTGTTGTGATTGTGGCTCACATCTTACCTTGGTTTTACGTCCAAGAACGGTTTAAACACCCTCTATGGGTCGGGGATAGGCTTCCCATCCAATTTTCTTAAAACTGGCAAACAGGGTCTTTTTTAGTCAGATTCCCAAGACTATGTCGAGCATGTTCTTTATGTAATTGTGGCCATAAATCATGAATTGCACGATGCACATCTCCACTAGGGTGCGTCTCAAGAGTCAATAGAAGATTATCTAAAGACCCCTTACTCAAGCCATCCTTAATGAACTGTATTTTATCTTCGCGGTTTACAAATATCATTCCTAAATAATGACATTTTGCATTATAAGTCCATCTGGCACATCTGTGATAGACTTTCAGTCGTTTTGCACAACGTTTCTTTGCAAAAGTGTTTTTACCTGTTCTAGGCATGTATGAAATGAAAGAATTGAAGGACTCACCTGATAATCGGACCTTTACTTTAATTAGCCAACGAATATCTTTAGGAATTCCATAGTTCATTAACAATCTCAATCTTTCACACCTAACACGGTAAATTTTTGTAATTGCATTCTGAGGCAGAGCAGGAAAATACTTTTTCAATTTTTCAAGAGTGTTGTCCATTTTTTTTAGATCAGAAGTGGAAAAGAGATGCAAAGAAGGGAGAAAGAGTAAAGATTTGCACAAATATATACACATATATCAGTTATCATGGGAAACTGAAAGAACTGACTGAAGAGTCACGGAGTACCGCTATCCGCCATTTGACCGGGGTGAGAGAAACTAGCAAAACAAAGGTCAGACAAAAAAGAAACACAAAAACAACGTGAGAAAAAGAATCAATCTTTATATACAGGAGTACTCAATTCAATAGAGTCATTTTCAATTGAAAAATTATCAAAGTAAACTTTCAAATGATGTCCGTTTACCTTGAAAACATTACCATTCTTTAGATTCTCGATATCACGGGCCCCATATGGATACACATGTTTCACAATAAAAGGACCACTCCATCTTGATCTTAGTTTTCCAGGAAATAAATGGAATCGAGAATTACAAAGTAGAATGACAAAATTTAATGACACTACTTACCTCATTGTCAGGAATGCATCTTCAAAATATTTGATCAGGATAATATTTGAATAAATAAAGGTCATCCCAATAAAAGTTCTTCACTTCATTCAAGAACTTTCTTTTGTCTTGGCTGCTCCAATGAGCTGGTAAATGTCCTGAAACAAGAAAATTAACAATATTAGCAAACCAAGGCATTGTAGCAACAAAAAGTAAATATTCATTAGGAAAGTAATCATTGATTTGTGTGATGTCAGATGTGGAATCTATTGTCAATTTTGACAAATGATCCGCGATAATATTTTCGGTGCCTTTCTTGTCTTTGATTGTGATATCAAATTCTTGAAGTAACAAAATCCATCGTACCAATCTAGCCTTAGAATCCTTTTTTGAAAAAAGATATTTCAAAGCTGCATGATCACTAAAAACAACAACAGGTGAGCCAACAAGATAAGATCTGAACTTGTCACATGCAAATACTACTGCAAGTAATTCTTTTTCAGTGGTAGTGTAATTCATTTGAGCACTATTTAAAGTTTTACTTGCATAGTAAATCACATAGGGTTTCTTATCTTTTCTTTGTCCTGAGACAACACCTACTACATAATCACTAGCATCACACATTATTTCAAAAGGTAATGACCAATCAGGAGGTTGAATGACAAGAGCAGAAGTAAGCAAGTTTTTAAGTTTAACAAAGGCTTCTTCACATTGTTCAGTCCATTCAAAAACATTCTCCTTTGTTAGAAGGTTATATAATGGCTTAGATATGACACTAAAATCTTTGATGAACCTTTTATAAAAACCAGCATGTCCTAAGAATGATCTAACATCTTTAACAAATTTGGTGTTGGCAAGTTGGCAATTAACTCAATTTTAGATTTGTCAACCTCAATTCCTTTCGATGAAACAATGTGACCAAGTACAATGCCGTTTGTTACCATAAAATGACATTTTTCCCAATTCAGCACAAGATTCTTCTCTTCACACCTACTCAAGACCTTTTCTAAGTTAGTCAAACAATCATCAAATGAATCGTCAAAAACAGAAAAATCATCCATAAAAATTTCAAGAAAACATTCAACCATATCACTGAATATGCTAAGTATGCATCTTTGAAACATGGCTGGTGCATTACATAATCCAAAAGGCATCCTTCTATATGCAAAAGTTCCAAATGGACATGTGAAAGTAGTCTTCTTTTGATCTTCCAATGCAATTTCAATTTGGTTGTAACCTAAATAGCCATCTAGAAAACAATAAAATTCATGACCTGCAACTCTTCCTAGGATTTGATCCATGAAAGGTAAAGGGAAATGATCTTTTCTAGTCATTGAATTAAGTTTCCTATAGTCAATGCACATGCGCCAACCAGTAATAGTCCTAGTTGGAATTATCTCATTTTTCTCATTTGTTATCACAGTGACTCTAGACTTTTTGGGTACAACTTGGGTAGGACTTACCCATTTGCTGTCAGAAATAGGATAAATGATTCCATTATCTAGAAGCTTAATGACTTCATTCCTCACTACTTCTTTTATATTAGGATTAAGCCTTTGTTGCATTTCTCTAGAGGGTTTAGCATTTTCCTCCAAATAAATCCTGTGTGTGCAAATCAAAGGACTAATTCCTTTTATGTAAGCTATAGTCCATCCTAATGCATTTTTGTGCATTTTCAAAGTTTGTAATAACTTACCTTCTTGATGTGCATTAAGTTTGGAAGAGATTATTACCGAAAAAGTTTCATTTTCTCCTAAAAATAAGTATTTGAGATTGAATGGTAACGACTTCAAATCAGGTTTTAGTTGTTGAACACTTGAAGGTATAGACTCAATTGATTGGTGGCAATTCTTTAATTTGTGGTCTCTAATTACTTGCCTTTGATTCTTCCTGAAAATAAACCATTTGTAAATTCTCAGATTCATTAAACTCAATTTCACTGGAAATAGTTTTAAATTGATCATGAACTAATTTTTCAATAAAGTCCACTTCCTGTAAATCATTATGATTTCCAGGTTGCTTGCAAATGTTGAAAATATTCATCTCCAATGTCATTTTTCCAAATGATAACTTCATCAGTCCATTCCTATAATTAATCAATGCATTAGAAGTTGCAAGAAATGAACGTCCTAAAATAACAAGAATTGAATTACATGCTTCAACAGGTTGTGTATCCAAGACAATAAAATCCACAGGATAAATGAATTTATCAACTTGTACTAACACATCTTCCACTATTCCTCTAGGCACTTTTACAGATCTATCAGCAAGTAAAAGAGTTATAGAAGTTGGTTTTAACTCACCTAGATTGAGACTCTGAAAGACTGAATATGGAAGTAAATTCACACTAACTCCAAGATCAAGTAAAGCTCTTTCAATTTTATGTTCTCTAATAAAGCAAGAAATTGTAGGACAACCAGGGTTTTTATATTTCAAAGCATTATTGTTCTGAAGAATGGCACTTACTTGTTCAGCTAAAAAGGATTTCTTTTTCATATTCAGTTTTCTCTTCACAGTGCACAGATCTTTTAAAAATTTAGCATAAGAAGGTACCTGTTTAATAGCATCTAACAAAGGTATATTGATCCTTACCTATTTGAAAGTTTCAAAGATTTCAGAGTTGTGATTAACTTTCCTTTATTTGGTCATGGCATGAGGAAATGGAAATGCTGGCGGGGAATCAGTCTTTTCTTTGCAATGTTCAGATTCAACCCCTTCCTTACCCTTGGAGATTAACTCATCATCTTTCTCATAAGGTTCAAGAGTGAGTTTTTCAATAACCTTACCACTGCGAAGAGTGATGACTGATTTGACTTGATCCATGTGTTGGCTTTCAGAATTACTTGCATTTACATTATATTGCCCCTTGGGATTTTGTTGTGGTTGAGATGGAAACTTACCTTTTTCTTGAAAACTGAGAGCAGATGTGAATTTTGCAAGAGCATCTTTTAGATCTGCCATGGTTTGAGCATTTTAAGTGTTGATTGTCTCCTGCTTTTCAATGAATGCATGCAATGTTTCCTCAAGATTTCTTCTAGGAGGTGGAGCATAAGGAGGTGCATATGCATGAGAATTTTGGAAATTATGGTGTGCTTGAAACGGTGGCTATGAAGTTTGTGCATTATTGTTACCACTCTTCCAATTGAAATTTGGATGATTTCTCCAACTAGGGTTGTATATTTGTGAGTACGGGTTATGATTGGGCCTTTGGAAACTGTTTAAAGCATGGGCTTGTTCATGGAGGCATTCCTTGAAAGAAGGCAAAGTTGGACAGTCATTGATTGCATGTTCATTCGTTTCACAGATTTGACACACAATGTCTTGAACAAATTTTAATTGACCACTCTTGTTAAATTCAAGTGCCTCGACTTTTCTAGCTAAAGATGCAAATTTGGCTTGGAGGTCATGATCTTCCCTAAGGTTGTATATACCTCTACTAGATGTATGAGGTTGAGTTTTACCTGGTGCCTCGTAAGTGCCTGTAGTGTCCCAATTTTGAGCATTTTCAGCTAGTAAGTCTAGGTATTGCATTGCTTCATTAGGGTATTTATCTTCAAAAGTTCCATTGCACATCAATTCAACTATTTGCCTATCTCTAGGTGTTAATCCTTCATAAAAATGTGAAACCAATCTCCATGTTTCAAAACCATGATGAAGACAAGTATTAAGCAAGTCTCGATACCTATCCCAATATTGGTAAAATGTTTCTCCTGGTTTTTGAGTGAAAGTGGTGATTTGTTTTTTGAAAGAGTTTGTTTTGTGAGATGGAAAAAACTTCTTTAAAAATTGTTGTTGCATTTCATCCCAAGCACGAATGGATCCTGACCTAAGATTTTGTAGCCATGTTTTAGCTTTATCTTTTAATGAAAAAGGAAAAAGCTAATCTGATGGTGTTCATGCTACAATTTAAGTCATTATAGGTGTTACAGACTTCTTCAAATTCTCTCAAATGCAAGTATGGATTTTCTAGATCTAAGCCATGAAAAGAAGATAAAAGCTGAATAATGCATGGCTTAAAATTAAAGTGAGATGCATCAGGAGGGAAAATTATACATGAGGGTGCACTTGTTCTTGTTGGATTCATGTGGTTTCTTAGTGTTCTAACTCGATTATTCTTATTATTCTCATTATAAAGTGATTGGTTATCTTCTTCGGCCATATTTTCTGAAAATGATGAGGATACCCTACAAAGTCTATCACTTAATGTACGTGACCAAACTCTTATGCACGTGTAAGAAGAGAATAAAAGGAAGAAGAAAACAAAAGAAAAAGAAACAAAAGTTAGATACAAAAAAAGTGAAAATAAAATAAATATTATAATTTATACAAGAATTTAAATCCTCGACAACGGCGCCAAAAACTTGACACAATCAAAGAGTTGATGTCTTATCCCAAGTGCATGAGTGTCAAAGTAATAAATAACCTGGCAAGACCGGGGTCGAACCACACGGAGGTGAACTATATAAATTATAAATAACAATAACAACAACAACAACAACAACAACAACGATGATGATGATGATGGGTTAAAGAGGACTTTGAGATGTAAGATAAATGTGAAGATTAAACAATGATAAAAACAAATGTCAAGGTTAGAGGATCCACTAATAGTATTAGAGATAAGTAAAGTATAAACTCTTTATAAATTATCAACATGATCATATTAATCATCTTATTTACGTAACACTATACTTATAAATTTTATCAGGTATTCATGATGCTAACTTATGTTGACAACAAATCAAATTCCTTTCATAACAACGATGTCGGCCGAAGACTATGAAGGATCAAGTATTTGAGTACCAAGTGTTATACAACACAAATCTAGATTAACCATTTAACAAGCAAGGTATTAAGAATTAATAAGATAAAAATGATAAGACATGTTAATAGCAAACTTTCTTGGATATAAACATTAAAGTCCATGTTCAGTTTATATTATACATATTCTAACACCATTATTAAACCTTTTCACCTTGACATAATTAACTTAGCTAGACATTATGAAGAAGAAAATCATAAATAAACAATATAAGAACATAAACATGATATAAGTTAACTAAGTATAGTAAAGAAAATGAAAAGCATAAACAAGAGATTAAGGAAAATATAACGTGGAATAAAACTTGAACATTACAAAGAAAGAGAGCAAGAGCAAGATCTTGATCTGAAGAATCAAGATTCCTAAATTAATGGCAAATGCCTCCTTTTATAGGCTAAAATTCAGAACTATTCATTTGATAATTGATTATTGATGTAATGGCCAACTATTGATTTAGTGGACTTGGTGGACAGCAGCACTCAAGCATTTTGGCTGGATGAAATGACAATGATGCAATCAGAATTTGGCAAAGTGTTCCTCATGACAGTTGTTGGCAATCATCTTATCTTTCCACCCATAATATTTCAGAGCATTTGGATCACTAGAGCTCGAGATATGGCTAAAATACTGAGTAGTACTTCTGGTGGACGTAGTGGATAGCCCTCAAGCTCTTGTTTGGATGAAATTTCATTGCTAACATCAGAATTTGAGCAGGTTATCTCATGAAAGTTGTTGGAAATTGTCTTATCCTTCCACCCACCAAATATGGCATCATTTTGCCTTATATAACTCCAGCTATGGGTAAAATTCTGAGCAGTGTTTGGGCTGGATTGCAGAACAGATTTCGACTTCTCTTTTGTGGCCAAACTTTGAATTTGAAAACGACAGATTTGGCTATTCCACTATTCATGAACATTGTAGGCCTATTTCTTATCTTTCTATCCATATAAATCAAACTGAAATACAAGATCTACAGCTCCAGATATGACCCATTAACTAAATAGTGTTCCAATTTGAATTGAATCGATATCTCCTTTCTAAGCTTAGCCTTTTCTTTGTCCTTTCACTTTCAATAGTTAATCACATCAATCAATCCTTTGAATTGTGAGATATGCTTGCATTTAAAATGAGCATTTACCATAAATTAAAGCTATCTTATATTATCAGACTTGTTATTATAAACATGCTCTAGTTAAGGAGTTATTGATACTTCAAGTGCAAAATAATGATATAAAACCTTGATAAAAATGCACTTTTAAGTACTAATCAGTAGTAGTTGATTTTTTTAAAAAAAAAATTTAACTACCTGTGTTTTCTATTTTATAAACCATTTGCAAAATTGTTATTACTAGGATGGCAAAGTAAAGGAGTTCTTTTGTTAAAGTGACTCTTGAGACGTATCTTAGTAAACATTCTTAACAAGGTCTATCAGAATACTTCTTGAAATATTCAGCTTTTACAAACTCTCGCATTGTTATCATTTAATTCCGGTCATATACTCATTTAACAAGTATTCTTAAACCTTCATTCACACACACACTTTAACATATGATTGTGGGTTGCATATTGGATTATTATATTATTTATGTTCTTTTGTTAAAGGTAACAACTAAGGGAAAGGGATAGTGTATAAAAAAAACAAAAAAATTGATGATAATAAAAACGTAGAGAAGTTTGGTTTCGTAGCCTCACTAACCTAAGCAATTAAGCCCGAAGGGGTGTTTTAACACCTAATATCCTAAAGTTAACTGACTTGGGAGCTATTGGCCCAACACTTGTTACATGGGTTGAGGAGAAAAGCTTAAAGGAATCAAACATTGCACTATCTACGTATCAACATCTGCAACCCAAGTTACTAAGCTTGTAGGGGTGTCTCAACACCTAATGCCCTAAGACCAACTGGTCTAGGAGTCATTAGCCGAAAGCTCGTTACATGGGTTAAAGATGCATTGTGTTTTATGTTATATGTATATATATTAAAAAAAAAAGAAAAAGATAATAATCCTAACCCAAGGAAGTCAACCTTAAACATTAGAACACAAATTTTATTTTCTTCCAAGTAAAGCCCTATAACTATGTGTTGATATATTGAGCACAAAAGAAAGGTTTATTAATATCTTCTTTAAGAGTTACTGAGCATATATATAAATTTAATGAGAGTTTGTTTATCTAGATAAATTAATGGAAGTTGAATGATGAATGCCTTGCTTTGTGGAATTTGCAAATTATTTTTCTATTTTAACGCTTTGATTACTAGGGACTAGTAATAAGCTGGTTGGAGGGTGTGATTAGTATTTAAAAGTGCATTTTTATTAAGGTTTTATATCAGCATTTTGCACTTAAAGTATCAATAACTCTTTAACTAAAGCATGTGTTATAATAACAAGTCTGATACTATAAGATACCCTAATTTATGGTAAATGTTCATCTTAAATACAAGCCTATCACATAAATGAAAGCTTTGATTGATGAGTTTAAGTACTAAAATTGAAAGGACAAAGAGAGGGCCAAACTTAGAAAAGAGATGCTAGTTTAGTCCAAACTGGAACACTATTCGGTAATTAGGTCATATCTAGAGCTGTAGATCTTGGATTTAGGTCGACTTTATATGGATGGAAAGCTAAGATATAGGCCTAAAACTTTCACGTTGAGTCTAAGATTTAAAAAAGTCGTTTTAAAGTCCAAATTGTAGCAACAACAGAAAAGTCTGAATCTGTCCTGCAGCCTAGACACTATTTAAAGATATAGGCCTAAAACTTTCACGTGGAGTCTAAGATTTAAAAAAGTCGTTTTAAAGTCCAAATTGTAGCAACAACAGAGAATTCTGAATCTGTCCTGCAGCCTAGACACTATATAGTGTTCAGCCCATATCTCAAGTTCTAGAAGTCCAAATGACCTCCATTGTTTTTACCTGGAAAGCTGAGACAATTTCCTAGAACTTTCATGATTACAGTATGTTCTAATTCTGACGTTAGCAATGATGTTTTATTCAGACAAGAAGATAAGGATTGTCACCAAGTCAAGAGTTGGCCACCCACTCAATAATTAGTCATCAAATCAATAGTTCCAAATTTTGGCCTATAAAAGGAGGCCTTTACCATGCATTTAGGAGCTTGGTTGTTTAGATCAAGATCTTGCTCTTGCTCTTGCTCTCTCTCTTTATATTTTTGTAATGCTTAAGTTTTGCTTTCATTAATATCATGTTTATGCTTTTCATTTTCTTGCCTTTACTTAGTTAACTTGTATCTTATTTATGTTCTTATCTTGTTTATTTATGTTTCTCTTCTTCATTATGTTTAGCTAAGTTTATTATGTCAAGGTGAAATGGTTACACTAATGGTGTAAGAATAAGTATAATATAAACTCAATATGGACTTCAATGCTTATATCCTAAACAACTTGCTATTAACATGTCTTCTCATTTTTATCTTATTAATTCTTAATACATTGCTTGTTAAATGGTTAATTTAGATCTGTGTTGTGTAACATTTGGTACAACAAATGCTTGGCACTCTCATAGCCCAACCGTATGGTATAACCTACACCTGTGCTATGAAAGGAACTTGATTTGTTGTTAACATAAGTTAGCATCATGAATTCCTAACAATATTTAAAAGTTTGGTGTTACTTAAATAAGATAATTAATATGATCATGTTAACAATTTATAATGAGCTATTAATGACAAATCATCCGATTGGAACCTCCTTTGTGTGTGGTTTCCAGTAGAGTAATAAAAAGAGTTTATACTACACTTATTTGAAATACCATTAGTGGATCCTCTAACCTTGATTTATTTTTATCAATGTTTAATCCTCACATTAATCTTACATCTCAAAGTCCTCTTTAACTTATTATTATTGTTGTTGTTGTTTATAATTTATATAGTTAACCTCCCTATGGTTCGACCCCGGTCTTGCCGGGTTATTTATTACTTTGAAACTCCTACACTTGGGAGAAAACATCAATATTTTGGTCTTGTCAATGGCTGGGACAAATACTTGATTAGTTTCGACTAATGGCATCCGAATGGATGACCATGATGAATGGTTGATTAGCTTCGGTTAACGGCATCTGAAGCGGATGGCCGGGATGAGTGAATGGTAAAATTCGATTGATGATGCCTTATGAGGATAATTTAATTTAAGACTATCGTTGATTTCAAGAAATGATGTGTTACTCTTCAATCATGAGATAATATTAATACTTCATTAAATTACCCGATTGCTTGTTGTTATTAAGTAATTGCATTCTTATAAATGTTTTGTACTGCAGTAGGGACATCTCACCAACGAGGTGCTTAGGAAACCTGATACACGAGAACCTACTTTTGCAAGGAATTATGTAGTAGCATTCTAAATCACGATATATTTTGTATGAATCAATATACCGAATGTATAACTATTATTAGATCTTTTGTTTAAATTTGTGATGACTATTAGTAGTATAGGAAATGCAAACTCATGTCTATGTATGTATATTTTTAATGTGAACTTATAATCATGCAAACCTAATATTATATGTATATGTGAGATTCACTTTTAAATGAAATGTTGGTTGATGTTGATGTTGATGTATGGATTATATCTTGACAATGAGAGGGGACATGTTCGCCGATTACCGACACGATGTGTGTCAAGGGTATACATATACATTTATATATGTATAAAAAAATTACCGTTGTTTTGGGCTTGAAAAGCTGGGTTGTTGCAATTAGTATCAAAGCACTTGGTCTGGATCCTAAGGATCATCAATGATTGTGTTGTTGTGGTAAATTTAAGGATGGTGCGTGTAACGGCCTGACCCAACATGTTGTATATTGTCCGCTTTGGGCCTCTCAGTCCACCCATTTCCAGGGCTTTTACCCAAGCCCCCCTCACGGTTTTGTTATTAGCAGCCACACATGGCTCCAAAACGTGTATAACATGTTAGCAACCAGCACCATTAATAAGGCCCTGGCTCTAGAAGCTCGCTTCTGATGTGGGATATCACAATTCCCCCACCTTAAAACGAGTCATCCTCGGCTTTGATACCAAATGTAATGGCCTGGCCCAACATGCTGTATATTATCCGCTTTAGGCCTCCCAGTCCACCCATTTCTAGGGCTTCTTCCCAGGTCCCCCTCACAGTTTTGTTTTTGGCAGCCATGCATGGCCCAAAAATGCGTACAACATGTTAGCAACCAGCACCATTAATAAAGCCCTGGCTTTGGACGCTCACTTCCAATGTGGGATATCACAGTGCGCACCTGACAAGGCACACGCACTGAGCCGCCCTCCCTGGAGAGGAGGGGCGGAAGCCAGGGTGCCCAAGGTTGGCAAGACGAAGACCCTTTGGATGATACAGCATCTCGTGCTTCGGTAAACACCTTGCAAAGAGAAGGCGGGGTAGCGGGGGAGGCTGGGGGCGTAATCAATCTGGGGAAGTACCTTCAGTTGCAGCTAAGCAGCAAGAAATATCAGAAGCGCAACCGTCGACTATTCCAACTGGTACACCCCTGCAGTATGTAGACACGAGACTCCTTGTACAAATAATGGAAGTAGTGATGGAGGGCATGGCTGGCTCTACGACACAAACAACCCCCGCTGATTAGTACTTAAAAGTTCATTTTTATCAAGGTTTCATATCATTATATTACACTTGAAGTATCATTAAAATCCCTAACTTAAGCATGTTTTATAATAACAAGTATGATAACAGAAGATATCTTTAATTTATGGTAAATGCTCATTTTGAATGCAGGAATGTTTTATAATAATGTCGCGGTCGCACAAATTAATTACCCTAGCTTCAAACACAACACACAAGATAGTATAGAGCAAGCAAGGGGTCGATCCCACGAGGAAGATTCAAGTTAGATTTTTATGCTAGATGATATGTAATTTGGGGGGGTTTGGACGTTATCTATGCTAAAGCAAAAGAAAACAGAAAACTATCAAACTAAATTTAATAAAATCAGAAAATTATCAAAAGAACAAACCTTGGTCACAAGCACACATCCACCTACAGAAATCAGAACTGATCATGGAAACGAAACATCAATTTATATTCTGAATATTTATCTCTTCTTAACATTGGTTAGTTAACGGATCCGCCGTATAACTAGCCCTAACCATCAAACAACCACAGTGTCCGCACTAGTAATTTAATTCAATGGCAGCCTTAAGAACTAGATAAGTTGATTAATCAAGAAAACATAACTGTCCGCAGTCTATGTTTGATTTGATTGAATGTTCTCCCTAAGATTAATAACGTAGATCCGCCACAATTATTAAACTCAGTTGCTTCACAAGTTCATATACCACAACTCCGGTTTTGATATCAAACTTAACAATAGATTGTCTACAATAATAACTTAGAGTCCGCTCTAGAAATTAAAATAAACAATCATAGGAAAAATAAGCATAGGAGAACAAACATATTCATCATATAAACTGAAAAGAAAAGGTAAAATAAATCTCACAGTTCTTGAAATCCGAAGGTTTCCGTGTCCTTGCAACCAAGAAAAAGTGTTTAGCCTTGCATGTTTGTTGAACAACTAATCAAAAAGAAGGAAGAATGCATAATTTAGGGTTTCTTAGAGGAAGGGGGTGTTTTTCTCTCCTTGGCTGGCTGCCCCACTTCTCTTCTCTCATTCTTTTTATATCCTAGGAAACCCTAGGTCTCTATTTTACAAAATAGTCCTCCATTAAGTAGACTGTTTACATTTAAGTACTTCAATAACTATTTTCCTAAAAAAGAAGAAATAGCCTTGCATGAAATCTTCAAGCTTTGACTTAGAGGAGCTAAATTGCTGAAATAAAAACTTGGATATTGGTTTAGATGCTTCGGAACGTAATTTGGACTCGTTTCTTCACGAAACCTGTTTGCTGGCAGAATTCAGATGTCATCTTTGAAAAATCATATCTCCCTCATATGACATCGTTTTGGGCTGAAATTTTGAGCGTTTATATAAATTGGAGTCATGAATCCAAAACAATTGAGTTTGCATCAATTGGACTTCTGTAGCTCCAGATATTCAAGTTGGAATGGCCGAAGGTCAACACTGGCAGATTGCGAGATTTGACTTTGAAGGCTGCGATTTCCATGCTCTTCCTTATTTTATTTTCTTGCCTTAGATGTCCAGAAAGGTATGGATGTTACCTTTTTAATTCCATTGGAATCACTTCATTTCAACCTCTAGAGCTCACGCTCTGCACAAAACATCGACTGAAGGTCAAATATGCCAATTATCTCCATTTTACTCCTTTTTGCATCTTTCATCCTTCAAAACATAAAACAAAGAATATCAAGGCATTTTATATATAAAACATAGGCAAAACACTAGTTAAATGTGGGTGAAACTATTGAATAATATGGTTGCATCAAATACCCCCACACTTACCTCTTGCTCGTCCTCGAGAAAGGATAGGTAAAACCAAATTGAAGTTAAATTAAATGAAATCACTATGACTAATCTTCTAATCTCCCATCAATATCCAAGAATATATGCATTATAAACAAGAACACAATTAAGAAGGATAAAGAGTTTAAATTTTCATGAATTTATTTACATGCAAACTTCAAAACTTAATTAATCGTCGGGATTTAAATGAAATCTATGCCATGCCAAAGTGATAGGTCCTCTCATTGATATACACTCCAACACTCACGTGTTTAAGGCTTATGTGTTTAAATCTCTAAAATTCAATCAATGAATATGTTCTACCATAAACTTGCTCTTCAATCTCATCTCCATTACTAACATATTACAAACAATGCATGAATCAAAAGGTCTTATTTTCTGGTTGTAATGGGGCTAAGGTTAAGGTGAGGTAAAAGAGAGTAAAAGAAAAGGTTCAAACCAAAGAAAGTAGAGCATTCTAAAAAATGATATTTCAAACAAGATATTCCATCAAAGCACATAAATTTTCCATCTTTAATCACCAATGCTTAACTTCTTTTGATTTCAAGCTTTTTCAATATAAAATCTTAAGAACATAAAGGAACACTTTTTTCTTTTTCTTTTTCTTTTTCTTTTTTTTCTTTTCTTTATCTTTCCTTTTTTTTTTTTACCTTTGGCAACTTTGCCCATCTTTTCATCAAGCATCACTTCTTCTTTCTTTTCACATAATTTCCAACCATAATTCCATGAGATATCATCAGTATATGCTCTACTAATCCTTGGCCAGGGGAAAAGGAAAACATATAGAAAGTTAAGGCTTATACATGGATAAAGCAAAGAAAAGATAAACAAGCTCAAAAGGGGCTCACTAAGGATAATATGCTTTAGGTTGGCTTTTAGGCTCAAGTGGTTAAAATTCCTAATGCCTTTATCATCTTCATGTATGTATGTAATATGGATGTAATCTCAACAAGATATGAAGCAAGTTCTAAAGATACATATCATTGAAAGAAGGCACAATCAAAGAATATAATGTTGAAGGCTCAAAAGCTTGCATTGGTATAACACTATAAAGTCAACATGACATATTCTCAAAGTCAATCCCTAAACCAATTAAACATTAAAACTTGCATGCACACTCCTTCATTCGATTTATATCTTCATCTATCTCAACTAATTCTCATACATAATACTCATATTCTCAAAAACCAATGGGAGTTCAAAAGATCAAACATACTTTTTTTTTTATTTTGAAAAATAACAAAGAAAACCAAAATTAGAAAACCAACATTCTCCCAATACCCCCACACTTAAAACATAACATTGTCCTCAATGTTGAAATAAAAGATAAGGAATATTGGAGAATGACAAAAATAAAGTAAAATGCGAAAAATAAAAGACAAGGGAAAAAGAAAGCAAATCTGTTTTTTTTTTGTGTGCTGGGTTGCCTCCCAGTAAGCGCTTTTGTTTTATGTCATTGGCTCGACATGTTGCATGCTTATTCTTCATAGATTGTTTCAGCTAACTCCGCAGAAGCGGTGAGTTCTGTCGTCCAACCTTCATAGAAAGGTTTCAAGCGATGCCCATTGACCTTGAGTACTTTGTTGGTTTCTAAACTTGTAATTTCAACTGCACCATAAGAAAAAACATTAGAAACAACAAATGGTCCAATCCAACGAGAGCGTAACTTTCCAAGAAAAAGTTTCAAACGCGAATGATAAAGAAGGACTTTGTCTCCAACATTAAACTCTTTTCTTGTAATCATTCGGTCATGGAGACTCTTAGTCTTTTCTTTATAAATCCTTGCATTCTCGTAAGCATCATTTCGAATCTCTTCCAACTCTTGCAATTGCAACTTTCTTGCAATCCCAGCAGCATCATAATCCATGTTACATTTTTTAATGGCCCAAAAAGCTTTGTGTTCAAGCTCCACCGGTAAATGACATGCTTTTCCATAAATCATTCTATAAGGTGACATTCCTATAGGTGATTTGTAAGCAGTTCGATAAGCCCAAAGTGCATCACCAAGTCGTAGACTCCAATCTCGCCGGTTAGGTTGCACTGTCTTCTCCAAAATGGACTTGATTTCTCGATTTGAAATTTCAGCTTGGCCATTCGTTTGAGGATGGTATGCTGTGGAAGTTCGATGAGTCACATGATATTTGCGTAACAATGCTTCCATTGAACGATTGCAAAAATGAGTGCCACGATCACTAATGATAGCTTTAGGGATTCCAAACCTGTCAAATATGTGAGTCCTGACAAAATCTAAAACAACCTTAGCATTGTTAGTTCGTGTGGCTTTCGCCTCAATCCATTTGGACACATAATCAACAGCAAGAAGGATATAAAGATTGCCAAAAGAAGAAGGAAATGGACCCATAAAATCAATACCCCAAACATAAAAAATTTCACTCACAAGAATATTCGTTAAAGGCATTTGATTCTTATGAGTGATATTACCTGTTTTTTGGCATTTTTCACATGATTTGCAAAAATGATATGCATCCTTAAAAATAGAAGGCCAATAAAAACCACTTTCAAGTACCTTGTGGGCCGTTCTTTTTGCTCCAAAATGCCCACCACAAGAATGAGAATGACAAAAGGTAAGAATGGAATGAAATTCATCTTGTGGTACACATCTCCTAACTACTTGATCCACACAAAATTTCCACAGATAAGGAGTATCCCAAAAATAATATTTAGCATCAGCTCGTAACTTGTCTTTTTGGGATGTAGACAAACTTGGAGGGAATTCTTTGGTGACTAAATAGTTCACCAAATCAGCATACCATGGTCTTGTAGAGGAATGTAACACATACAACTGCTCATCGGGGAATGTCTCTCTTATTGTTTCGGTTTGTATATCCTCAGTCCTTAGTCGGCTCAAGTGATCAGCCACATGATTTTCGGCACCTTTTTTGTCTTTGATCTCAAGATCAAATTCTTGTAAAAGCAAGATCCACCTAATCAATCTTGGTTTGGACTCCTTTTTCTTCAAAAGATACCTTAAAGCTGCATGATCAGTAAAAACAATGACTTTTGTACCAAGTAGATATGACCTAAATTTTTCAAGAGCAAACACCACTGCAAAAAGTTCCTTTTCAGTTGTATGGTAATTGCATTGTGCACCGTCCAACATGCGGGAAGCATAGGCGATAACATGCAAATTCTTCCCTATTCTTTGCCCAAGGACAGCCCCTACCGCATAGTCACTTGCATCACACATTATCTCAAAAGGCTCATCCCAATTTGGTGGTTGGATGATAGGGGCAGATGTGACACGCCTCTTAAGCTCATCATGGGCATCTTTACATGCTTGATCAAACACAAAATCCACTTCTTTGGCTAATAGTTTGCACAAGGGTGCTGTAATCTTTGAGAAATCTTTAATAAAGCGTCGATAGAAACCTGCATGGCCAAGAAAAGAACGAATTTCCCTCACGCAGGAGGGGTAAGGCAATGATGAAATAACGTCTATTTTAGCTTTATCAACCTCTAATCCACGTGAAGACACAACATGCCCAAGAACTATTCCTTGTTCTACCATAAAATAATACTTCTCATAGTTTAAGACAAGGTTAGTTTCAATGCACCTTTTCAAGATCAAAGATAAATTTTCTAGACATTTATTAAAAGAATCACCATACACCGTGAAATCATCCATGAAAACCTCAATTATTCTTTCAACATAGTCAGAAAAAATACTCATCATGCATCTTTGAAAAGTTGCAGGTGCATTACAGAGACCAAAGGGCATTCTCCTATATGCATATGTACCAAATAGACATGTAAATGTAGTCTTTTCTTGATCCTCAGGATTAATAACAATCTGATTGTATCCACTATATCCATCAAGAAAGCAATAAAAAGACTTACCTGCTAGGTGTTCAAGCATTTGATCCATGAATGGTAATGGAAAATGATCTTTGCGTGTAGCAAGCTTTAGCTTTCTGTAATCAACACACATTCTCCATCCACTCGAGATGCGAGTAGGAATGAGCTCATCATTTTTGTTTTTCACCAACGTGATCTGGTCTTTTTAGGCACCACATGGATTGGCGCAACCCATTTACTGTTCGTGATGGGATAAATGATTCCTGCATCTAACAGTTTTAAAATTTCAGCTTTCACTACCTCCATCATAGGCGGGTTCAACCTCCTTTGCATTTCCCTTGTTGGTTTCGCATTGTCCTCCAATAGTATGTGATGCATACACATTGAGGGACTAATGCCCTTGATGTCAGCTAAAGTCCATCCAATGGCCGTCTTGTGATCACACAACAATTTCACAAGTTTTTCCTCTTGCATATTTGTCAAACCTGATGCTATAATAACAGGAAGTGTATTGTTGTCGCCAATGAATACATACTTCAAATTATCGGGCAAAGGTTTCAATTCTAACTCGGGTGCTTGTAAAATAGATGGCAAAAGCTTTTTATGTGAGAGTACTAAATCAACAAAGACATTACCATGGGGAACAGTTTGCAATGATTGCAAAGCCAATGCTGATTCATGCACGTTTTGGGGAACACATATGTGCCTCTCCATCTCTTCTATCTCGGTAAAATCATAGCCATAGCTCAAAGCTACGCTTAATCCATCCTCACAATCAAAATCAAAAACTTACTGCACACACTTATCAACTTGGTCATAGCATGTGATAGAATAAACATTGCTATAAGGATATTTCATTGCATCATGAAAATTAAATTCAATCTTTTCATCTCCTACTTCCATAGACAAAGTATCCTTACCACAATCTATCCTTGTATTGGCAGTTTTCAAAAATGGTCTCCCAAACAATATAGGAGTGTTGTTTGATGAATCACAAGAATCATGTTCCATATCAAGAATATAAAAGTCGCATGGAATGACCAAACTATCAATCTTGACTAGGACATCTTCTATCACACCAAGTGGGTAAACAAAACTACGATCCGCAAGTTGTATTACAATGCTAGTTTTATTCAAAGGTTCAAGACTAAGAGAATCATAAACATGTTTGGGCATAACACTAATGGATGCACCTAAATCGCATAAAGCTCTTTTAAAACTAGCATTACCAATAACACATGGGATAGTAAACGCACCTGGGTCTTTTTGTTTCAAAGGCAGATTCTTTTGAACAACGGCAGATACAACTTCACCCATACTTACCATTTCATGACCTTTCAGTTTGAAAGCTCTCTTGGTAGTACACAACTCCTTCAAGAATTTTGCATACTTGGGAATTTGCTTGATAGCATCAAGCAAAGGAATGTTGAGTTCTACTTTCTTGAAAACCTCTAAAATCTCTTTTTCTTTGTCCTCTTTCTTTGACCTAGAAGAACTCACAGGAAAGGGTGGAATTGTTTTAAACTGGAAGTCATTGATTGAGGACTTACCTTTAGAGTGTTGGTCGTGGTTTCAATTTGTGAAGGAGAAGGATGTTTCTTTTTTGTACTCAATTCAGTTTTTATCTCTTCTTCTTCCTCCATCTCAATTTGTTTCGACCTTTTCTCTTCAAGTTCTTTCCCACTTCGCAGCATGATCGCACTAACATTCTCTTTTGGATTCAATGCTTGGGAGGGCAATTTTCCATTCATTTGTGCTTCCAATTTCCCCACACTTGAAGCTACTTGCCCCATTTGCTTCTCCAAGTTGTGAATACTTGACCTTGTTTCCTGTTGAAAAGACATGACATTTTGTTGCAAGGTCACAGTGTTAGAAGCCAAAGTTTTCATCATCTCACGAAGATCATCACTGGATGACGACCCCATAACATTGGAGTTTGTGAATGGAGGGGGTTGTCTTGCTTGATAATTCTGTTGGGGCTGAAATCCATGGGGATGGAGTTGTCGGCCTTGATTGCCTTGTTGAGGCTGGTTCCCATACCGTAGGTTGGGATGATCTCTCCATCCAGGATTGTACGTGTGGGAAAAAGGATCATACTTACGCTGAGGTTGTCCATTGAATGCTCCATCAACTGCATTAGCTTGTTCAATGTAATCTTCTTGCATTGTTGGGCACATATCTGAAGCATGTCCTTGTAAGGAGCATATGCTACAAACTTTCACCTGCTGTACATTGCCACAAGCCAAAGAACGCACAAGAGAAGTAAGATCATTAACTTTATTCTCAAGGTTAGAAATACTTATCTCATTTACTCGTTTATTTGCGAAGTCTCCACGAGTGCCAAACTGTTTCGAGTTGGCTGCCATGTTTGAGATCAATTGGCGTGCAGCCTCGGGTGTCTTATCTACCAATGCCCCTCCACTTGCAGCATCAATGATACTACGGTCAGTAGGCATCAATCCTTCATAGAAATATTGAATGAGCAGCTGATCGGGTATTTGATGATGAGGGCATTGAATGCACAGTTGCTCAAATCTTTCCCAATACTCGGAAAGTGTCTCTCCATGAGATTGTCGAATCCCACATATTTCTTTCCTTATGTTGGCAACTCGAGATGCTGGGAAATACTTCTCAAGGAAGATCTTCTTCATGCCATTCCATGTTCCAATTGAACCTGAGAGAATGGAGAAAAGCCATACCTTTGCTGCCCCTTTTAAAGAGAAAGGGAAAGCTTTCAACTTAACCTGTTCTTCATCAACTCCATTCGGTTTCATGCCAACGCAAACCATATGGAATTCCTTGAGATGAGTATGAGGATCTTCTCCTGCAAGACCATTGAAAGTTGGTAGCAAATGTATAAAACCAGATTTGAGCTCAAAGTTTACATTATTGTCGATGTTTATGCACAATGGCTGATTTTCCATGTTAGGAGCAGCAAGCTCCTTGAGTGTTTGTTGTCGTGCAACAGCCATGGTGTTAAGGCGAGCTTCCTTTCGTAACCTGCGTAAAGTTTTTTCTATTTCGAGATCCAAATGCACTTGACTTTGATTAGTAGAACGGGTTACTGGCATAAATCATCAAGAAAACTCAAAATAAACCAACCACACAAGAGATCGAAAACAATGCAAATTGTACGAAAATCCTACGGTAGAAAACAAAAACTGCCTAAAAACCCTAGAAAACAGTGGAATTTGGCATCGATAGGGTGGGGCTAGTGGTTCACCACTAGTCCTGTTTAGAACGTCGTTTCCCTTCAGGAAACAAATGCCCGATACCTAATTCCACCAAAAAATATGTTTTGAACAGTACCGCTGCCGTAATGAACAGTACCGCAGCAAACAAAAATTCTGTTTTTTTTTTCAGAAAAAGAAATAACAATCACAGCAAATAAAAATAATAGCACAAGAATCAACTAAAATTACTTCCCCGGCAGCGGCGCCAAAATTTGTTGCGATGTCGCGGTCGCACAAATTAATTACCCTAGCTTCAAACACAACACACAAGATAGTATAGAGCAAGCAAGGGGTCGATCCCACGAGGAAGATTCAAGTTAGATTTTTATGCTAGATGATATGTAATTTGGGGGGGGGTTTGGACGTTAGCTATGCTAAAGCAAAAGAAAACAGAAAACTATCAAACTAAATTTAATAAAATCAGAAAATTATCAAGAGAACAAACCTTGGTCACAAGCACACATCCACCTACAGAAATCAGAACTGATCATGGAAACGAAACATCAATTTATATTCTGAATATTTATCTTTTCTTAACATTGGTTAGTTAACGGATCCGCCGTATAACTAGCCCTAACCATCAAACAACCACAGTGTCCGCACTAGTAATTTAATTCAATGGCAGCCTTAAGAACTAGATAAGTTGATTAATCAAGAAAACATAACTGTCCGCAGTCTATGTTTGATTTGATTGAATGTTCTCCCTAAGATTAATAACGTAGATCCGCCACAATTATTAAACTCAGTTGCTTCACAAGTTCATATACCACAACTCCGGTTTTGATATCAAACTTAACAATAGATTGTCTACAATAATAACTTAGAGTCCGCTCTAGCAATTAAAATAAACAATCATAGGAAAAATAAGCATAGGAGAACAAACATATTCATCATATAAACTGAAAAGAAAAGGTAAAATAAATCTCACAGTTCTTGAAATCCGAAGGTTTCCGTGTCCTTGCAACCAAGAAAAAGTGTTTAGCCTTGCATGTTTGTTGAACAACTAATCAAAAAGAAGGAAGAATGCATAATTTAGGGTTTCTTAGAGGAAGGGGGTGTTTTTCTCTCCTTGGCTGGCTGCCCCACTTCTCTTCTCTCATTCTTTTTATATCCTAGGAAACCCTAGGTCTCTATTTTACAAAATAGTCCTCCATTAAGTAGACTGTTTACATTTAAGTACTTCAATAACTATTTTCCTAAAAAAGAAGAAATAGCCTTGCTTGAAATCTTCAAGCTTTGACTTAGAGGAGCTAAATTGCTGAAATAAAAACTTGAATTTTAATCATGAAGATAATGGTTGTCATCAAGTCAATAGGTGGTCACCCACTCAATAATTAATCATCAAATCAATATTTTTGAATTTTAGCCTATAAAAGGAGGCATTTGCCATACATTTAGGCATCTTGGTTTTCAGATCAAGATCATATTCTTGCTTTCTTTCTTTGTATTTTTGTAATGTTTAAGTTTTGCTTTCATTAATCTCTTGTTTATGCTTTTCATTATAACTATGTTCTTATCTAGTTTATTTATGTTTCTCTTCTTCACAATGTTTAGCTAAGTTTCTTATGTGAAGGTGAAAAAGGTTTCACTAATGGTTTTAGAATAGGTATAATATAAACTGAACATGGACTTCAATGTTTATATCCAAGAAAGTTTGTTATTAACATGTCTTATCTTTTTATCTTACTAATTCTTAATACCTTGCTTGTTAAATGATTAATCTAGAATTGTATTGTACAACCCTTGGTAGAACAAATACTTGACACTTTCATAGCCTACTGTATGGTATAACCGACACCTGTGCTGTGAAAGGAACTTGATTTGTTGTTAACATATGTTAACATCATGAATTCCTGACAATATTTAAAAGTATGGCGTTACTAAAATAAGATAATTAATATGATCATGTTAAAAATTTATAATGAACTATTAAGGATAAATCATCCGATCGGAACCTCCTTTGTGTGTGGTTTCCAGTTGATTAATAAAAAGAGTTTATACGATACTTTTTTTTTTGATCAAATGTAAGAATTGTATAGATCAAAAAGAGCTGGAGACCAGCAATACAAGGGAAAAGGGAACAAAATCCCTTGACCAAAACAAAAGCAAGACAAGCTTATTTTTAATACTATTAGTGGATCCTGTAACCTTGACAATTGCATTTATCTTTGATTAATACTCACATCAATATCACATCTCAAAAGTTCTTTTCAACTCCTTTCCATTTGTTGTTTATAATTTTATATAGTTCACCTTCCTGTGGTTCTACCCCGGTCTTGCCGGGTTATTTATTACTTCGACACTCCTGCATTTGGGATAAGACATCAATCTTTTGATCGTGTCAAGTTTTTGACGCCGTTGCCGGGGAGGTAAATTCATGTATAAATTATAATATTTATTTTATTTTCTCTTTTCTCTTTTCACTTTTCACTTTCCTTTTATCTAACTTTTGTTTTGTTTTGTTTTGTTTCTTTTCTTCCTTTTATTCTCTTCCTACATGTGCATGAGAGCTTGGTCATATACATTAAGTAGTAGACTTTGTAGGGTATCCTCATCTTCTTCAGAAAACATGGCCGAAGAGGATAACCAGTCACTTCATAATGAGAATAATGAGAATAATCAAGTTATAAAACTTACAGATCACATGAATCCTACAAGAACAAGTGCACCATCATGTATAATTTTACCTCCTGATGCATCTCACTTCAATTTTAAGCCAGACATTATTCAATTTTTGCCTAATTTTCATGGTTTAGATCTAGAAAATCCATACTTGCATTTGAGAGAATTTGAAGAAGTTTGTAACATTTATAATGACTCAAATTATAACATGAACACCATCCGATTAAAGCTTTTTCCTTTTTCTTTAAAAGATAAAGGTAAAACATGGCTATAAAATCTTAGGTCAGGATCCATTCATGCTTGAGATAAATGCAATAACAATTTTTGAAGAAGTTTTTTTCTTCTTATAGAACAAACTCTTTCAAAAGACAAATCACCACATTCACTAAAAAACCAGGAGAAATATTTTATCAATGTTGGGATAGGTATAAAGATTTGCTTAATACATGTCCTCATCATGGTTTTGAAATATGGAGATTGGTTTCACACTTTTATAAAGTGTTAACACCTGAAGATAGGCAAATGGTGGAATTGATGTGCAATGGAACTTTTGAAGATAAAGACCCTGAAAAGCAATGGAATACATGGACTTGTTAGCTGAAAATGCTCAGAATTGAGACACTATAGGTACTTATGAGGCACCAGGTAAAACTCAACCTCATACATCTAGTGGAGGTATGTACAACCTTAGGGAAGATCATGACCTCCAAGCCAAATTTACATCTTTAGCTAGAAATGTTGAGGCACTAGAATTGAAAATGAGTGGTCAATTGAAATCTGTTCAAGAAATTGTATGTCAAATCTGTGAAACTAATGAACACACAACCAATGATTGTCCAACTTTGCCTTCTTTCAAGGAATGTCTCCATGAGCAAGCCAATGCTTTAAACAGTTTCCAAAGGCCCAATCATAATCCATACTCGTAAACATACAACCCTAATTTGAGGAATCACCTAAATTTTAGTTGGAAGAGTAGTAACAATAATGCATAAACTTCATAACCACCATTTCAAGCACACCATAATTTTCAAAATTTTTATGGATATGCACCTCCTTATGCTCCCCCTCCTAGAAGAAATCTTGAGGACGCATTGTATGCATTCATTGAAAAGCAAGAGGCAATCAACACTCAACTTGCTCAAACTATGACAGATTTTAAAGATACTCTTGCAAAATTCACATATACTCTTAGTTTTCAAGAGAAAGGTAAGTTTCCATCCCAACCACAACAAAATCCCAAAAGGTAATACAATTCAAATGCAAGCAGCTCTGGAAGCCAACACATGGATCAAGTCCAATCAGTCATTATTCTCCACAGTGGTAAGGTTATTGAAAAACCCATTCTTGAACCTTGTGAGAAAGATGATGAGTTAATCTTTGAGGGTAAGGAAGGGGTTAAACCTGAACATTGCAAAGAAAAGACTAATTCCCCACCAGTACTTCCATTTCCTCATGCCATGACTAAACAAAGGGAAGTTAATCACGATTCTGAAAAATTGAAACTTTCAAATAGGAAGAAATTGAGGACAAGAAAGGCACCAAAAATGTTGTCACGGATCATTTGTCAAAATTGACAATAGATTCGACATCTGACATTACACTAATTGATGATTACTTTCCTGATGAATCTTCTATTGCTTCAATACCTTGGTCTGCTAATATTGATATTTTTCTTGCTTTAGGATTTTTGCTAGCTCATTAGAATACCCAAGATAGAAGAAATTTTTTGAGCGAAGTGAAAAACTTTTATTGGGATGACCATTACCTATTCAAATATTATCCTGATCAATTATTTCAAAGATGCATCCCTGACAATAAGGTAAGTATTGTCATTAAATTTTATCATTCTGAGGCATGTGGGGGACATTTCTTGTCAAAAAAGATGACTACAAAAATCTTACAATGTGGATTCTATTGGCCCACCATGTTCAAGGACACATATGCATTCTGCAAAACCTGTGAAAATTGTCAAAAGGTAGGATTTATTTCAAAACATAGAGAGTCTTTAGATAATCTTCTATTGACTCTTGAAACGTATCCAGATGGAGATGTGCATTGTACAATTTATGATTTATGGGCCCATTTTCATAAAGAACATGCTCAACTTAGTCTTGGGAATCTGACTAAAAAAGACCTTGTTTGTCAATTTTTAAGAAAACTGGATGAGAAGCCTATCATCGACCCATAGCAGGTGTTTAAGCTATTCTTGGACGTAAAACCAAGGGGAGATATGAGCCAAAATTACAACTACTTGTACATACACTTGTTCTGATTAAAAAAAAAACAAAAGAAAAGAAAGAGTGACTCCAGCTGGCCAACATATAGGTGGTATGATTGTATTTTCACTTTCTCATCTATAAAATCTTCTACTTCCACTCATTTCTACTTAACCCATATAGGCACTAAGAATAGAAGGGTGTAACAAATGGAGGTATCCTCAGCTCTTACAATAAAAACTATTTGTGTTTTTAGTGGATCCAGTCCTAGGAAAGAAAAAGAGTTTTTAGAATCAGCAAATCATATTGGTCAGGTACTAATTGAGAGAAAGATTCATTTAGTGTATGAGGGAGGCAGCCTTGGGATAATGGGGAGTGTGTCAACAACTGCATTTTTAGGAGGCAGTCAAGTTTTGGGTATCATTCCAAAAGCTTTAGCCAAAGTGGATATCATCGGAAAAATAGTTGGAGAGAAATTACAATTCTCCGCAATGTCTAAACGAATGAATGCAATGTTTGATCATGTTCACGCCTTCATTGCCTTACCAGGTGGTTTGGGCATATTAGAAGAGATATTTAATATTTCCTCTTGGGCCCAACTGAACATTCATAAAAAACCTATAGGTTTGCTCAATGTTAATGGTTTTTATGATAATTTGTTGTCTTTTCTTAATCATGTTGTGAAACAAAATTTTCTAACATCTTCGGCACGACAAATCATAATCTTTATTGCTACTGCTGAACAACTGCTTGATCATCTACAATCTTTCATCCCTGTAATTGATTCCTCCATGAGTAGAATAGACTGGTCAAATAGAGAAAGCCGTAAAAAGCTTAGATTGGATTTGAGCCTTAGTTTGTAAGAACTTGTGTCTTTTGGTTTTATTAATAACATAATATTTTTTGTTTTGTTATTTCTTCTGTGTGTTTCAGGTTTGTCAGTGTTCACTATTTCAGGTGATGTCTTCTATACTCTATCTTTCTACCTTAGGACATTGAGGATAATGTCTCGTTTTAGTTGGGATGAGAGGGTAATAGTTGACATTTAAAAAAAAAAACTAACTAACTAACTGTTTTTACTATTATTAAAACCATTTGACAGAACTGTTATTAGGATGACAGAGTAAGGAGGAATTCTATTGACTCTTGAGACGCATCTTAGTAAATATTCTTCTCAAGGTCTATCATAACACTTCTTGAAATATCCAGGTTTACAAACTCTCGCATTGTTATCACTTGATTCTGCTCATATACTCATTTAACAAGTATTCTTAAACCTTCATTTTCACACACACTTTAACATATGATTGTGGGTTGCACATTGGATTATTACATTATTTATGCTCTTTTGCTAAAGGTAACAAGTAAGGGAAAGGGATAGTATATAATTTGTAAAAAAAAAAATTAAACAAAAACAAATTGATAATATTGATGATAATATAAATGTAGATAAGTTTGGTTTCGTAGCCTCCCTAACCTAAGCAATTAAGCCCGAATGGGTGTTTTAACACCTAATACCCTAAAATCAACTGAGTTGGGAGTTATTGGCCTAGTGCTTGTTATATGGGTTGAGGAGAAAAGCTTAAGGGAATCAAGCATTGCACTATCTACGTATCAGTATCTGCAACCCGAGTTACTAAGCTCGTAGGGGTGTCTCAACATCTAATGCCCTAAGACCTACTGGTATGGGAGTCATTAGCCTAAAGCTCGTTACATAGGTTAAAGATGAATTGTGTTTTAAGTTATATATATAAGAACAAAAAAAAGGAAAAAAGAAAAAAAAAGATAATAATCCCAACCCAAGGAAGTTAACCTTAGAAAAACATTAGAACAAAATTATGTTCTCATCCAAGTAAAGCCCCCTAACTATGTGTTGATATATTGAGCATAAAAGGAAGGTTTATTAATATCTTGTTTAAGAAGTATGAAGCAGATATATAAATTTAATGAGAGTTTGTATTTTTTGGATAGATTAATGGAAGTTGAATGATGAATGCCTTCCTTTTGAATGTCGCAAATTGTTTTAACGCTTTGATTACTAGGGGCTAGTAATAAGCTGGTTGGGGGTGTGATTAGTACTTAAAAGTGCATTTTTATCAAGGTTTTATATCATCATATTGCACTTAAAGTATCATTAAATTCCCTAACTTAAGCAAGTTTTATAATAACAAGTCTGATAACACAAGATATCTTTAATTTATGGTAAATGCTCATTTTGAATGCAGGCATATCTCATAATTTAAAGGATTGGTTGATGTTTTTAAACTATTGAATGTGAAAAGACAAAGAGAGGGCTAAGCTTAAAGAAGAGATACTAGTTCAATTTAAACTGGAACATCATTAAGTTATTTGATCATAATTGGAGCTGTAAAACATGGATTTAGGTTTGGTTTATATGGATGGAAAGCTAAGACATAAGCCTAAAATGTGCATGAAGAATCTAAGATTCAAAACGACCATTTTCAAGTTCAAATTGTAGCAACAAAAGAGAAGTCGGAATCTGTCTGCAGCCCAGACACTGTTCTGTGTTCAGTCCATATCTCAAGTTATAGAAGTCCAAATGAGCTCATTTGTTGTTTTACTGGAAAGTTGCGATAAATGTCCAGAACTTTCATGATGACTATTTGTTCAAAGTCTGACGTTAGCAATGACGTTGTGTTCAAACAAGAAGATGATGGTTGTCATCAAGTCAATAGGTGGTCACCCACTCAATAATTAGTCATCAATTCAATATTTCCAAATTTTAGCCTATAAAAGGAGGCATTTGCCATACATTTAGACATCTTGGTTTTCAGGTCAAGATCATATTCTTGCTTTCTTTCTTTGTATTTTTGTAATGTTTAAGTTTTGCTTTCATTATCTCTTGTTTATGCTTTTCATTATAACTATGTTCTTATCTAGTTTACTTACGTTTCTCTTCTTCATAATGTTTAGCTAAATTTATTATGTCAAGGTGAAAAAGTTTCACTAATGGTGTTAGAATAGGTATAATCCAAGAAAGTTTGTTATTAACGTGTCTTATCTTTTTATCTTACTAATTCTTAATACCTTGCTTATTAAATGATTAATCTAGAATTGTATTGTACAACCCTTGGTACAACAAATACTTGGCACTTTCATAGCCTACTGTATGGTATAACCGACATATGTGCTATGAAAGGAACTTGATTTGTTGTTAACATATGTGACACGACCAAAAGATTGATGTCTTTTCCCAAGTGCAGGAGTGTCGAAGTAATAAATAACCCAGCAAGACCGGGGTCGAACCACAGGGAGGTTACTTGTATAAATTATAAGCAACAATAATACTACAACAATAGTAACAATAATAATAATAATAATAATAATAATAATAATAATAATAGTGAAGAAGAAGAGGAAGAAGTTGATGAGAACTTTGAGATGAAAGATTAACGTAAGGATTAAACAATGATAACAACAAATGTCAAGGTTAGAGGATCCACTAATGGTATTTCAAACAAGTATAGTATAAACCCTTATTATTCAATTGGAAACCACACACAAGGAGGTTCCAATCAGATTATAAATTGTTAACATGATTACATTAGCTATCTTATTCGAATAATGCTAATACTTGTAAATGTTATCAGGCATTCATGATTATAACTTATGTTAACAACAAATCAAGTTCCTTTCATAGCTCAGGTGTCGGTTATACTATACAGTATGGGCTATGAAAGTACCAAGTATTTGTTGTACCAAGTGTTATACAACATAAATCTAGATTAACCATTTAACAAGCAAAGTATTAAAAGTGAATAAGATAACAAATATAAAGCATGTTAGTATCCAACATTAAAGTCCATGTTGAGTTTATATTATACTTATCCTTACACCATTAGTGTAACCTTTTCACCTTGACATAATTAACTTAGCTAGACATAATGAAAGAAATAAACATAAATAAACAAGATAAGAACATAAGTAAGATAAAAGTTAACTAAGTAAAGGAAAGGAAATGAAAGGTATAAACTTGATATTAATGAAAGCAAAGCATAAGCAATACAAAGAGAGAAAGCAAGAGCATGATCTTGATCTCAACACCAAGATGCCTAAATACATGGCAAATGCCTCCTTTTACAGGCCAAAATTCGGAACTATTGATTTGTTGACTAATTGATGAGTGGGTGGCCACATCTTGACTTGGTGACAATTCTTATCTTCTTGTCTGCCAAAAATGTCATTGATGACGTCATAATTGGAACAAACTTAAATCATGAAAGTTTTAGGAAATTGTCTCATCTTTCCAGGGTAAAAATTTGAGATCATTTGGACTTCTAGAACTTGAGATATGGGCTGAACATTGAACAGTGTCTGAGCCGCAGGACAGATTTAGACTTCTTTGTTGTTGCTACAATTTGGACTTGAAAAAAACCTTTTTAAATCTTAGGCTCCACATAAAAGTTGTAGGCCTATGTCTTATCTTTCCATCCATATAAAATGGACCTAAATCCAAGATCTACGTCTCCAGATATGACCCAATTACCGAACTGTGTTCCAGTTTGGACTGCACCAGCATCTCTTTGGCCATCTTTTTGTCCTTTCAATTTCAGTACTTCAACTCATCAATCAATTCTTTCATTTATGTGATAGGCCTGCATTTAAGATGAACATTTACCATGAATTAAAGGTATCTTATATAATTAGATATGTTATTATAAAACATGCTTTAGTTAAGGAGTTATTGATACTTTAAGTGCAAAATGATGATATAAAACCTTGATAAAAATACACTTTTAAGTACTAATCACACCCCCCAACCAGCTTATTACTAGTCCCTAGTAATTAAGGCGTTAAAATAGAAAAACAATTTGCAAATTCCACAAAGCAAAGCATTCATCATTCAACTTCCATTAATCTATCCAGATAAACAAACTCTCATTAAATTTTATATATCTGCTCAATACCTCTTAAACAAAATATTAATAAACCTTTCTTGTTATGTGCTCAATGTATGAAACATAGATGATGGGGCTTTTATTAGAAGAAAACAATATTTTGTTCTAATGTTTAAGGTTAACTTCCTTGGGTTTGGATTATTTTATTTTATTTTACTCTTTTTTTTTTATTATCTATACATATAACTTAAAACACAATGCATCTTTAACCCATGTAACGAGCTTTCAGCTAATGACTCCCAGACCAGTTGATCTTAGGGCATTAGGTGTTGAGATACCCCTACGAGCTTAGTAACTCGGGTTGCAGATACTGATACGTAGATAGTGCAATGTTTGATTCCCTTAAGCTTTTCTCCTTAACCCATGTAACAACCTTTGGGCCAATAGCTCCCAAGTCAGTTGACTTTAGGGTATTAGGTGTTAAAACATCCCTTCGGGCTTAATTGCTTAGGTTAGGGAGGCTACGAAACCAAACTTATCTACATTTTTATTATCATCATTTTTTTCTCTTTTTTTTTGTTTTTTTTATGGAAATTATAGACTATCCCTATCCCTTAGTTGTTACCTTTAACAAAAGAACATAAATAATGTAATAATCCAATGTGCAACCCACAATCATATGTTAAAGTGTGTGTGTGAAAATGAAGGTTTAAGAATATTTGTTAAATAAGTATATGAGCAGAACCAAGTGATAACAATGCGAGAGTTTGTAAACCTGAATATTTCAAGAAGTATTCTAATAGGCCTTGTTATGAATATTGCAAATAACCATTAGAAAATGTTTACTAAGATGCGTCTCAAGAGTCAGTCCCCCTTACTCTGCCATCCTAGTAATAACAGTTTTGCCAAATGGTTTTTAAAACAAAAACAGTTAGTTGGTTAGTTTTTTTTTTTAAATACTGCTACCCTCCCCCCCCAACCAAAACGAGACATTGTCCTCAATGTCCTAAGGTAGAAAGATAGAGTATAGAAGACATCACCTGAAACAACGAACACTGACAAACCTGAAACACACTTAAACAAATATAAGAAATAACAGAACAAAATACTATGGTAGAAATAAAACCAAAAGACACAAGGATTCACAAACGAAGGCTCAAATCCAATCTAAGCTTTTTACGGCTTTCTGTAGTTGACCAATTTATGCGACTCATGGAAGGATCAATTACAGGGGTGAAAGATTGTAGTTTGTCGATCAATTGTTTAGCAGTAGCAGCAGAGATTATGATTTGTCGTGCCGAAGATGTTAGAAATTCCTGTTCCACAGCTTGATCAAGAAAAGACAACAAAGTGTCATAAAAACCATTAACATTGAGCAAACCTATAGGTTTATGGTGAATGTGAAGTTAGGCCCAAGAGGAAATATGAAAGATCTCTTCCAATGTGCCCAGACCACCTGGTAAGGCAATGAAGGCATCAACATAGTTAAACATTGTATTCATTCGATCAAACATTGTGGAGACCTGTAGTTCCTCTCAAATTGTTCTTCCAATGATGTCCCCTTTTGTTAAAGCTTCGGGGACGACCCCCAAAACTTGACTACCTCCTAAAAATGCAGCTATTGCCACACCCCCATTAACCCAAGGCTACCTCCCCCATACACTAAATGAATCTTTCTCTCAGCTAGTACCTGACCAAGATGATTTGCTGCTTCTAAAAAAACTATTTCCTTCCCAGGACTGGATCCACCGAAAACACAAATATTTTTTATGTGATAACTTGAGGAACCTGCCATTTCTACACGCTTCTATATCTGTCTAATGTAAGGGTTGAGTAGAAATGAGGGGAAGGAAGAGAAGACTTTATAGATGCGGAATTGAAAATGCAATCATATCACTTATATGTAGGCCAGCTGGAGTCTCACACTCTCTCTCTCTCTTTATTTATTTATTTATTTATTTGAAAAAAGCATGTGTATGTACAGGTAGTTGTGATTGTGGCTCACATCTTCCCTTGGTTTTACGTCCAAGAACAGCTTAAACTCCCTCTATGGGTCAGGGATAGGCTTCCCATCCAGTTTTCTTAAAAACTGGCAAACAGGGTCTTTTTTAGTCAGATTCCCAAGACTAAGTCGATCACGTTCTTTATGGAAATGGGGTCATAAGTCTTGAAATGCACAATGCATATCTTCACCAGGATATGTCTCCAAAGTCAATATAAGATTATCTAAAGATTCCTTATGTTTTGAAATAAATCCTAACTTTTGACAATTTTCACAAGCTTTGCAGAATGCATGCGTGTCCCTGAACATGGTGGGCCAATAAAATCCATTTTGAAAGATTTTTGCAATGGTCTTTTTTGATGAGAAATGACTCCCACATGCTTCAGAATGATAAAATTTAATGACACTACTTACCTCATTGTCCGCAATGCATCTTTGAAATATTTGATCAGGACAATGTTTGAATAAGTTAAGGTCATCCCAATAAAAGTTTCTCACTTCGTTCAAAAACTTTCCTTTATCTTCGGTACTCCAATGAGTTGGCAAATCTCCTGAGGCAAGGAAATTGATATTTTTAGCAAACCAAGGCATTGAACTAAGAGAAAGTAAGGATTTGTCAAGAAAGTAATCATTGGTTGGTGTGATGTCAGATATCAAATCTGTTGTCACTCTTGACAAAAGATTCGCATCAACATTTTCAATGCCTTTTTCATCCGTGATTTCTTCCTGAGAATAAGTCATTTGCAAATCTTCAAATTCATCAAACTCAGTATTACTCAAAGTAGATTCAAATTGATCATAAACCAATTCTTCAATAAAATCTACTTCTTGTAAATCATTATCATCTCCAGGTTGCTTGCAAATTTTGAAAATATTCATCTCCAATGTCATGTTTCCAAAAGATAGCTTCATCAGTCCATTCCTACAATTAATCAATGCATTAGAAGTTGCAAGAAATGGACGCCCTAAAATAACAGGAAATGAATTACATGCTTCAACAGGTTGTGTGTCCAAGACAATAAAGTCCACAGGATAAATGAATTTATCAACTTGTACTAACACATCTTTAACTATTTCTCTAAGCACTTTTACAGATCTATCGGCAAGTAAAAGAGTCACAGAAGTTGGTTTTAACTCACCTAGATTGAGACTTTGAAAAACTGAATATGGAAGTAAATTCACACTAGCTCCAAGATCAAGTAAAGCTCTTTCAATTTTATGTTCTCCAATAAAGCATGAAATTGTAGGACAACCAGGATCTTTATATTTCAATGCATTATTGTTCTGAATAATGGCACTTACTTGTTCGGCTAAAAAGGCTTTCTTTTTCACATTCAGTTTTCTCTTCATAGTGCACAGATCTTTCAAAAATTTAGCATAAGAAGGAACATGTTTAATAGCATCCAACAAAGGTATATTGATCCTTACCTATTTGAAAGTTTCAAAGATTTCAGAGTTGTGATTGACTTTCCTTTGTTTGGTCATGGCATGAGGAAATGGAAGTGCTGGCGGGGAATCAGTCTTTTTTTTGTAATGATCATATTCAACCCCTTGCTTACCCTCAGAGATTGATTCATCATCATTCTCACAAGGTTCAAGAATGGGTTTTTCAATAACCTTACCACTGCGAAGAGTGATGACTGATTTTACGTGATCCATGTGTTGGCTTCCCGAACTACTTGCATTCACATTGTATTGCCCCTTTGGATTTTGTTGTGGTTGAGATGAAAACTTACCTTTCTCTTGGAAACTGAGAGCAGATGTGAACTTTGCAAGAGTATCTTTAAAATCTATCATGCTTTGAGCAAGTTGAGTGTTAATTGCCTCTTGCTTTTCCATAAATGCATGCAATGTTTCCTGAAGATTTCTTCTAGGAGGGGGAGCATAAGGAGGTGCATATCCATGAGAATTTTGGAAATTATGGTGTGCTTGAAACGGTGGTTGTGAAGTTTGAGCATTATTGTTCTCACTCTTCCAACTGAAATTTGGATGATTTCTCCAACCAGGGTTATATGTTTGCGAATATGGATTATGATTGGGCTTTTGAAAACTGTTTAATGCATGGGCTTGTTCATGGAGACATTCTTTAAAAGAAGGTAAGGTTGGACAATCATTGGTTGAATGTTCGTTGGTTTCACAGATTTGACATGCAATGTCTTGAACAGATTTTAATTGACCACTCTTTTTCAATTCTAGCGCTTCGACTTTTTTAGCTAAAGATGCAAACTTGGCTTGGAGGTCATGATCTTCCCTAAGGTTGTACATACCCCCACTAGATGTATGAGGTTGGGTTTTACTTGGTGCCTCATAAGTACTTGTGGTGTCCCAATTTTGTACATTTTCAGCTAGCAAATCTAAGTACTCCATTGCTTCATTAGGGTCTTTATCCTCAAAAGTTCCATTGCACATCAATTCAACCATTTGCCTATCTCTAGGAGTTAACCCTTCATAAAAATGTGAAACTAATCTCCATGTTTCAAAACCATGATGGGGGCAAGTATTAAGCAAGTCTCGATACCTATCCCAACATTGGTAAAATGTTTCTCCTGGTTTTTTAGAGAAAGTAATGATTTGTCTTTTGAAAGAGTTTGTTCTATGGGATGGAAAAAATTTCTTTAAAAATTGTTGTTGCATTTCATCCCAAGCACGAATGGATCCAGGTCTCAAATTTTGTAGCCATGTTTTAGCTTTATCTTTTAATGAAAAAGGAAAAAGCTTCAATCTAATGGTGTACATGCTACAATTTGAGTCATTATACGTGTTGCAAACCTCCTCAAATTCCCTTAAATGCAAGTATGGATTTTCTAAATCTAAGCCATGAAAAGATGGTAAAAGTTGAATAATGCCTGTCTTAAATTAAAATGAGATGCATCAGGAGGAAAAACTATGCATGAGGGTGCACTTGTTCTTGTGGGATTCATGTGGTCTCTAAGTGTTCTAACCCGAATATTCTCATTATTTTCATTATGAAGTGATTGGTTATCTTCTTCAGCCATATTTTCTGAAAATGATGAGGATACCCTACAAAGTCTACCACTTAATGTACGTGACCACACTCTCATGCACGTGTAAGAAGAATAAAAGGAAGAAGAAAATAAAAGAAAGAGAAACAAAACAAAAGAAACAAAGTTAGATACAAGAAAAGAGAAAAGAGAAAATAGAATAAATACTATAATTTGTACAAGAATTTACCTCCCCGGCAACGGCGCCAAAAACTTGACACGACCAAAAGATTGATGTCTTTTCCCAAGTGCAGGAGTGTCGAAGTAATAAATAACCCGGCAAGACCGGGGTCGAACCACAGGGAGGTTACTTGTATAAATTATAAGCAACAATAATACTACAACAATAGTAACAATAATAATAATAATAATAGTGAAGAAGAAGAGGAAGAAGTTGATGAGAACTTTGAGATGAAAGATTAACGTAAGGATTAAACAATGATAACAACAAATGTCAAGGTTAGAGGATCCACTAATGGTATTTCAAACAAGTATAGTATAAACCTTTATTATTGAATTGGAAACCACACACAAGGAGGTTCCAATCAGATTATAAATTGTTAACATGATTACATTAGCTATCTTATTCGAATAATGCTAATACTTGTAAATGTTTTCAGGCATTCATGATTATAACTTATGTTAACAACAAATCAAGTTCCTTTCATAGCTCAGGTGTCGGTTATACCATACAGTATGGGCTATGAAAGTACCAAGTATTTGTTGTACCAAGTGTTATACAACATAAATCTAGATTAACCATTTAACAAGCAAAGTATTAAAAGTGAATAAGATAACAAATATAAAGCATGTTAGTATCCAACATTAAAGTCCATGTTGAGTTTATATTATACTTATCCTTACACCATTAGTGTAACCTTTTCACCTTGACATAATTAACTTAGCTAGACATAATGAAAGAAAGAAACATAAATAAACAAGATAAGAACATAAGTAAGATAAAAGTTAACTAAGTAAAGGAAAGGAAATGAAAGGCATAAACTTGATATTAATGAAAGCAAAGCATAAGCAATACAAAGAGAGAAAGCAAGAGCATGATCTTGATCTCAACACCAAGATGCCTAAATACATGGCAAATGCCTCCTTTTATAGGCCAAAATTCGGAACTATTGATTTGTTGACTAATTGATGAATGGGTGGCCACATCTTGACTTGGTGACAATTCTTATCTTCTTGTCTGCCAAAAACGTCATTGATGACGTCATCATTTGAACAAACTTAAATCATGATAGTTCTAGGAAATTGTCTCATCTTTCCAGGGTAAAAATTAGAGATCATTTGGACTTCTAGAACTTGAGATATAGGCTGAACACTGAACAGTGTCTGGTCTGCAGGACAAATTCAGACTTCTTTGTTGTTGCTACAATTTGGACTTGAAAACAGCCTTTTTAAATCTTGGGCTCCACATAAAAGTTGTAGGCCTATGTCTTATCTTTCCATCCATATAAACTGGACCTAAATCCAAGATCTACAGCTCCAGATATGACCCAATTACCGAACTGTGTTCCAGTTTGGACTGCACCAGCATCTCTTTGGCCATCCTTTTGTCCTTCCAATTTCAGTACTTCAACTCATCAATCAATTCTTTCATTTATGTGATAGGCCTGCATTTAAGATGAACATTTACCATGAATTAAAGGTATCTTATATAATTAGATATGTTATTATAAAACATGCTTTAGTTAAGGAGTTATTGATACTTTAAGTGCAAAATGATGATATAAAACCTTGATAAAAATGCACTTTTAAGTACTAATCAATATGTTAACATCATAAATTCCTGAAAACATTTAAAAGTATGGCGTTACTAAAATAAGATAATTAACATGATCATGTTAAAAATTTATAATGAACTATTAAGGATAAATCATCCAATTGGAACCTCCTTTGTGTATGGTTTATAGTTGATTAATAAAAAGAGTTTATACTATACTTATTTCTAATACTATTAGTGGATCCTATAACCTTGACAATTGCTTTTACCTTTGATTAATACTCACATCAATATGACATCTCAAAAGTTCTCTATCACATCTCAAAAGTTCTCTTCAACTCCTTTTCATTTGTTATTTATAATTTTATATAGTTCACCTTCCTATGGTTCAACCCCTGTCTTACCAGGTTATTTATTACTTTGACACTATTGCACTTGGGATAAGACATCAATCTTTTGATCGTGTCACCTGCCATGCAGATTCCACAATTAGCCCTTGTGAATGGCGTGACCACAAACAATGTGGTGCTACTGGTGCGACTAGTCAAAAGTATGAGGGAAATAAGCTATGAACCGTATATGAGGGAACAAGATGTAGAGATAGCCGGGAGATGGATTAGGAAGGTGGGGAAGACCATGATCTAGATAAACATACCCGAAGGTTTGAGGGTAAATTGTATAACCCAATTATTGTCCGATAGGGCCATGACGTGGTGGGAAACAATTCACTTAAGGCGTGCGACCGAGACACTGACTTGGAGTGACTTTAAGACCGAGTTTGAGAATCAGTTTTATTCTAGGTACCATCGCAAGGTGAAGGAACAAGAGTTCTTGGTGCTAAGATAAGGTGATATGTCGGTATTAGAGTACGAAAAGAGGTTCCATGACCTCTCATTGTTTGCCCCACACTATGTGCCGACAGAGGAACATTTGATTAAGAAGCTGAGAGATGGGTTGCGATAGGAGTTGAGACAAGGACTTGTCACTTTACGGTTTAAATCTATGAGGGAGTTGATTGAGGCTGCACAAGCTCTAAAGGCTTGTATTGGAGAAAGTCAATAGGTACATCAGGGTTTAGGCAAAAAGAGAGATGGGGATTTCTTCGATGGAAGACCACCACTTCCAAAGAAAGGAAAAGGTAGGGTATTTGAGCAGTACAGGAAAAAGGGGAGTTTGATGGTACCACCCCATAAACAGACAAGTGGGAAAGTGATGGTTGGGCAGTCGCACTTGAGGGCAAACTCGTAAAACTGGGACCAATGACCGCAAGAGTATTGATTATCCCCCTTGTGCAAAATATGGACAAAAACACCCTGGGGAGTGCTTAGTCTCACCAAGGCGATGCTTTGTGTGCAGAGGAGAAGGTCATAGGTGGAGAAACTGCTAGTACTTGGGGCAAGAGTGTCATTACTATGGTGGAAGAGGTCATTATAAGAAGGACTGCCCTAACAGGAACACTGGACAGGTACAGGGCTATAGGCAGCCGAGTCAAAGCCACCAGCAGTCCGTCACTGTAAATAGGCCAGTGAGATCTTCTCAATCAGGAGCAAACTCCAATCGAGGGAGGGCGATGGTACAAAATGATCGGACTCGAGGGAGAGTCTTCCACCTGACACATGAGGAGGTCAGGGTTGCATCTGATGTGGTGGCAGGTACACTACTAATGAACAATTTTAGTGTACATGTGTTGTTTGATCCAGGTGCCACCCACTCATTCATTGCCAAGAGAACTGTTATTAAATTGAAAAAGGGAGTAGAAGTAGTAGAAAAGGGATTTGTAATTAGGACTTCAATGGGTAACATGGTTAAAACAAATATTATGTATGTGAGTGTAGGGGTTAGCCTAGCTGGGTATGAAACAATGGTAGACTTAATTCCCTTGGAATTGCACGATTTTGACATAATTCTAGATATGAATTGGTTGAGTAAATACAAGGCCCTAATAGATTGTTATGCTAAAACTGTCACATTCCAAACATCTAAGAGTGAGAGGATGATTTTCAAAGGAGAGAGAATTCTTAAACCGGTCGCATTAATATCGGTTGTAATAGCTCATAAACTTTTAAGAAAGGGATGTATGGGATACCTCACATACATCTTGAACTCTGATGAGGAGGGTTCACGGTTGAAGGACATTCCTGTGGTGAAAGAATTCCCAGATGTATTCCTCGAAGAACTACCAGGACTACCCTCGGAGCGAGAGGTAGAAGTGTCTATATACACTTTTCTTAGGGTCCCATCCATAGCCCAACAACCGTACCGGATGGCTCTAGTAGAGTTGAACGAGTTAAAGACTCAATTGAAGGAATTGCTAGTAAGGGGTTTATACGACCCAACAATTCTCCTTAGGGAGCGTCAGTCCTATTTGTAAGGAAGAAGGACGGGACCCACAGACTTTGTATTGACTATCGTCAGTTGAACAAAATAACGATGAAAAACAAGTACCCATTACCTTGAATAAATGACTTATTTGATCAATTAAAGGGAGTGAGGGCATTTTCAAATATAGATCTGAGATCATGATACTATCAGATGAAGATTAAAGAAGCGGATGTAGCAAAGACCGTATTCAGAACTCGTTACGGACACTATGAGTTTTTAATGCTACCATTCGGGCTAACGAACGCCCCAACCCTCTTCCTGGACTTAATGAATCGGGTTTTCTAACCATACCTTGATAAGTTTGTGGTGGTATTCATTGATGATATACTGGTGTACTTGAATTTCTTCGAGGAGCATGAAGAACACTTGAGGCAGACCTTACAAACCTTGAGAGATCACCAGTTATATGCAAAATTGAGTAAATGTAAATTTTGGTTGGAGAGAGTGACATTTCTAGGACAAGTCATTTCAACCGAAGGTGCTTTCGTGGACCCCCAGAAAGTTGAAGCAATCCTGAAATGGGAAAGATCGACTTCGATCACTAAAATACATAGCTTCCTAGGACTCGCAAGATATTACCAGAGATTTATTGAAGGGTTTTCTCTGATTGCAACTTCTTTGACCTAGCTAACCAGGAAGGATAAGAAATGGGTGTGGTCAGAAGAATGTGAGCAAAGCTTCCAAGAATTGAAAAGAAGGCTCACCACCGCTCCAATGTTAACCCTTCCCTCAGAGATTGAAGGTTTTGTAGTCTATAGTGATGCCTCGGGGAAGGGACTGGGGTGTGTTTTGATGCAATATGGAAGGGTGATTGCCTATGCATCAAGGCAGTTAAAGACTCATGAGGTGAACTACCCGGTGCACGACTTGGAGTTGGCTGCTGTAGTATTTGCCCTGAGGAAATGGAGACACTATTTATATGGGTCTCGAACCTAAATTTTTATTGATCATAAGAGCCTGAAGTATTTGATGTCGCAAAAGAAGTTGAATATGCTGCAAAGAAGGTGGATAAAGCTCATTAAGGATTATGACTACACCATAGAATACCACCCGACGAAAGCAAACATGGTGGTAGATGCCCTCTGTTGCAAAAATAAAGCCACCCTAGGTAAGCCAATGGTGGGAAAGGATTAGCAGTTGGCGGAATTGAAAGAAATGGGTGCAGGATTGGGAATTAGTGCAGGAGGTAGGTTAGTAGCCCAACTGTTGGTGCGACCAACATATCAGGAACAAATATTACAAGCCTAATTCTACGACAATGAGGGGACTAAGATTAGGAAGAATATAAAGGCCGGGATAGAAACAAAATTCCAAGTAGCGGATGATGGGACAATGATCATATGTACCAGATGATGAGACAGTTAAATGGATGGTTCTACGAGAAGCATATGAGTCCAAGTTCTCCATACATCCTGGCAGCATTAAGATGTATTGAGACCTGAAATCCCTCTATTGGTGGCCTAACATGAAAAGGGAAATAGTTGAGTATGTGTCTAAGTGCGGGATATGTCAACAAGTCAAGGTTGAACACCAAAGGCCCACGGGACCATTACAACCATTACAAATTCTAGAATGGAAGTGGGAGATGATCACCATGGATTTTGTGTCGGGATTTCCCAAAGGAAGGAAAGGAAATGATGTGATATAGGTTATCGTAGATTGGTTGATGACATTCGCACTATTCTTGCCCATTAAGATGACCGACTCGGTAGACAAGCTTGCCAAGATCTACATAAACAAGTTGGCATGGCTCCATGGGATTCCAGTGTCCATTGTATCAGACCAAGATCCAAGGTTCACCTCTTGACTTTAGCCGAGCATACAGCATGCCTTGGGAACAAGATTGGATATGAGCCCTGCGTTTCACCCTCAAACTGACGGCCAATTAGAAAGAGTCATCCAAGTCTTGGAAGACCTATTACGGGCATGTGTACTTGAATTTGGAGGATGTTGGGAGGAACACATGGCATTGGTAGAGTTCATGTATAACAATAGTCACCAAGCCACATTAGGGATGGCCCCGTATGAAGGCTTATATGGTGGGAGGTACAGGACTCCTTTATTTTGGGAAGAAGTTGGAGACCGAAAGCTATATGGCATGAAGTTGATTCAAGTCACCACGGAGAAAGTGAGAATCATCAAGGATCGCATCAAAGCCGCACATGATAAACAGAAGAAATATGTTGATGTGAGGAGAAGACCCCTCGAGTTCAGTACGGAGGACCAGGTGTTCCTGAAGGTAGCCCTGTGGAAGAACATGTTACGGTTCGGATTGAAAAGGAAGTTAACTCCCCGTTTCATTGGACCCTTCAAAATACTACGGCGAGTCGGCTAGTAGCTTACAAAGTGGACCTGCCTCCACAATTAGCCAAGGTCCATAATGTGTTCCATGTCTCCTTGTTAAGAAAGGCTGATGTGGATCTAACCTGGATCCTACCTTAGGTTCCAGTAGAAGTCAAGACTTAACGCTCGAATTGATGCCTATAAGGATATTAGATCGAGAAGTAAAGGAGCTATGAAGAAAAAAGATCCCCATTGTCAGGATCTTATGGCGAAATGCTCAAATAGAAGAGGAAACTTAGGAGAGGGAGGTTGAAATGAGGAAAAAGTACCCCAATTTATTTGAACTACCAGGTATGGATTATGAAGCCTTTTAAATTTCAAGGTTGAAATTCATATTAAAGGAGGGAGAATGTAAACACCCAAAAAAAAACCCCACCATCGCTGCCGATTTCTGAATCGATAGCGACGCAGGGTTCGTTGCCGATTTCTGAATCGACCGATGCAGGTTTTGCTACTAAATTCAAAATTAGTGGTTGCTGCCGATTTCTGAATCGACCGACACAGGTTTTGCTACTAAATTCAAAATTAGTGGTTGCTGCCGATTTCTGAATTGGCAGTGATGCAGTTATTATGGTGAATTTTTGAATCGGCAGCGACACAGTTTTCGCTGCCAATTTCTGAATCGACAGCAACCCAGCCTAATTAAAAACTTGGGAAAACAAGTTAGACTGTCCTAAGGAACTAAGAGGGAGGGGTAAAACCTATTTTAGATAGACCAAAAGACGAAGAAGAACACCTCTAACCCAACCCCAAATGCCCACCTCAGTTTATGTGAAGTATAAATGCAAGGAGAGAGAGAAGGTGACCTTTCCTCTTCCCAAAGTCTATGTAAATCCTGAGATAATCAAGGCTGGATTAAATTAAAGAAAATAAACTAAACTAAAAAGAAGTGGGGGCAAAATGAATACAATTAAAGAAAATGGGGTCTAAATGCAAATAAGAATAATGATAGAGCATAAATACAACTCTTCTTTCCAAAAACTGGGTTCTCCTCAAATCATAGAACTTGTAGCCTCATGTCTTATCTTTCCAACAACATAAATTTCACTTGAATCGGAGTTCTATAACTCCAGATATAGTTAAAAATCTGAGGAGAGGTCAGACAGTAACAATTCAAAAATGAGGCAGTAACAGTTGGACAGTGACAGTCCAAATATAAAGAAATGAATATAACTAGGATTGGACAAAGAACGACAATAATAATGAGTGAAATGAGAAAAACATAAAGTACTAAGAGATGATTGAAAGAAGGACTTATTGGTTGTTGATATGGTTATTATAAAACATATCCTTGAGTGAGGAAAATTTATGAGATAAACCTGTGATTTGCAGGAGGGACCACATGTGTAGTGCAACAGCAGCAATAGGGGAGCACAAGTAGAGCTTCTATTGCAGGTAGGTGAATCACACCTTTACCTTCTACGTAAATTCCATGTTTTGATATATATTACTGATGTGAAATGTGAATTACCGAATGTATGTGTACTCAAGAGGAAAGGTTGTTGTGTGAATTGCTAAGTGATGAAACTATCACTGACAAATGAAATATGAGAAGTGTGATTTGAGGCGTAAACTAGTATACATTTAGTGTATGTTAGGATCCCGGGTAAGGGGATCGCCATGTTTGAACTAGCATACATTCAGTGTATGTTAGGATCCCGGGTAAGGGGATCGCCATGGTTGGACTAACATATATTCAGTGTATGTTAGGATCCCGAGTAAGGGGATCGCCATGTTTCGGCTAGCATACATTCAGTGTATGTTAGGATCCCGGGTAAGGGGATCACCATGTTTCGACTAGCATACATTCAGTGTATGTTAGGATCTCGGGTAAGGGGATCACACTGCATCGACTCCTATGGGATGATGATGATGATACTAGTGAAAGGGGTATCGGAAATGGGTAAACGAAGATAATCATGTTTGATCTTATAAAGTCTGGAATGGAGGTAAATCATGAAAGAGGGAACGATTATTAATAGTTTGAATAAAGAAGAGATTCTAATGAAAACCAGAAAGGAGAAGGGAACAAAATATGAATGCATTTTACCCTTTTAAAATTGCTTGATTTCGTGTTGTTATTTCTTTTTATGTGATGGTCACGTTTCAATAATATGTATTTTGTTTCAGAAACATCACATGCATGACAGGAGTACATCCTAGCTTATGTTTCCCTTCTTGTAATTTAGGTTATAGGGGGTATACTCTTATATTTTGTAAACATGAAAATGTTTGTATAACTTAATTTGTATAATTAATATTTAAACTTGATTGAATGAACTTAATCTCTGTGGTTCATGTAACCATCTTTCATGTCTAAGTATTTACTTTTATTTTCATCCATAAAAATATTTTGTTATATAATGTATATCATGAATATCGTGGGTAATAGGTGTGAGAATATTGTGGAAATTGAAACCTAAGATGATTGGGTCGGGATTAAGTTATGAAATGCGAGTTATTAAAAGTGTAAACAGGCTACATATCAATAACTTGGGACCTTCCGGTATAGGGGGGACTCCGTCAAAATTTTGGTAAATTTTAATATGAAAACCATGAATATATATATATATATATATATATATATATATATATTCTCTGTTTTCGGTTGACTGTTGTTTTTTTTATCTCTAAGTATATTGGGGTGTTACAGTCTGCCTGCAACAGTTGCATGTTCAACTACATGTCTCTCTCTTCCTCCTTCTTCCCAATGAAAATTCAAACCAAACCAACAAAGAATACCTTTTGAACACATGAGAGAGAGTTGAGATCATGAATGAAGGTTGAGCAGCTGCTTAGGGGGAAGGAAAGGGGGCTGGAACATGTGGGAGGAAACTGACAGAAAAAAAAAAGAACCGAGAGAGGAAGAAGAAAGGGAAAAGCAGGACAAAGAGAGAGGGAAAATACTACCAAACTATCCAGACCTACATAGATTTGAAAGGTATGGGTCATGTAGTCTCCTTTTGCCCCTTTGTTCTTCAAACCCAGAATTGAAAATGATGAAGGACCTCTAAGAAAAAATGACCTAAACCCCATAGGCTAATTGTAAAGGAAACTAAAAACAAATAAGAGGACAAGCAAAAAAGACGAAATGAGGCCAATTCCTAGAGCATCTAACTAAGGATAATGAATAAAATGGAAAGAATTAAACTTGGTAGAGGGCTGACCACAACAATGGGGCTGGCAGGAATGCATTGTGTAGGAAGATGCATGTGTGTGTGTTCATGTTAAAAGCATGTGACTCTGCTGGGATTTGATGACAGATGTGTACTGGAATTGAGAATGCATGTGTGTGTTCATGTTAAAACCATGCAACTCTACTGGGATTTGATGATATATTATGTGATAGAATTGAGAATGCATGTGTGTTCATATTAAAACCATGTAAATCTGCTGGGATTTGATGATATAGTATGTACTGGAATTGAAAATGCATGTGTGTGTTCTGCAGCGAATTTGTGATTCACTGTCGAAATTGAATTATGAGCAGCAAATTGATATTCGTTGTCTAATTGTGTGTTTTGCAGCGAATTTGCAATTCGCTGCTGAAATTGAATTGTGAACAGTGAATTAGTGTTCACTGTCGAATTGCATGTTTTGCAGCGAATTTGGGATTCGCTGCTGAAGTTGTAATGTCTGCAGCAAATTTGTAAATTTCGCTGCCGAAATTGAATTGTGAGCAGCGAATTAGCATTCACTGCCGCATTGTGTGTTCTACAACGAATTTGTGATTCACTACCGACGTTGTAATGGCTGCAACGAATCAAACTACCAATTGAGTAAATGTTGACAAATAATTGATTAGCTTCGGCTAGTGGCATCTAAATGGATGGCCGGGACAAATACTTGATTAGCTTCGGCTAATGGCATCTGAATGGATGGCCGGGATGAATAATTGATTAGCTTCGGCTAATGGCATCTGAATGGATAGCCGTGATGAATGGTTGATTTGCTTAGGTTAATGGCATCTGAAGTGGATGGCCGGGACAAGTGAATGGTTAACTTCGTTTGATGATGCCTTATGAGGATAGTCGAATTTAAGACTATAGCTGATTTAAAGAAATGATGTGTTATGCTTCAATCATGAGATAATGTTAATACTTTATTAAATTACCCGATTGCTTGTTGTTATTAAGTTATTGCATTCTTATAAATGTTTTGTACTGCAGCAGGGACATCTCACCAACGAGGTGCCTAGGAGACCCGATACACGAGAACATACTTTTGCAAGGAATTATGTAGTTGCATTCTAAATCAAGATGTATTTTGTATGAATCAATGTACTGAACGTATAATTATTATTAGATCTTTTGTTTAAATTCATGATGACTATTAGTAGTATAGGAAATGCAAACTCATGTCTATGTATGTATATTTTTAATGTGAACTTATAATCATGCAAACCTAATATTATGTGTATATGTGAGATTCACTTTTAAATGAAATGTTGGTTGATGTTGATGTATGAATTGTATCTTGACAATGAGAGGGGACAAGTTCGCCAATTACCGACACAATGTGTGTCAAGGGTATACATATACATTTATATATATATATATATATATATATATATAAATTAATGTTGTTGGGTTGTTACATTTTTTCCTTTTAAGCAAGTAGCAGCACACTGTCTTGAGACCGTCTGATCTTCATGGGCTATGGCTACTCCCTACTGAGTCAGGAACTTCAATGTTAGGTACTGAATACCAATGATGGCATTGATTTGATGTAGAAAGGGGTCTTCCCAGGATGACATTGTAAGCTAATGCCATATCAATTATCATGAAAAAATTTTGGAGCGATACACACTTTGGAGGAGTACCCATCACAACAAGTAATTCTAAAGCACCTTTCTCTAGCATACTTGAACCTTCAATACCAATTAGAGGTGTTTTTATTGGTGTTTTTACTGGTGTTGGTCTTGAAGAGGGGATTCCCATTTGAACCATAACTTCTACGGAGAGGATGTTAACTGCATTGCCGTCATTTATCAATGCTCGATGTATTTTATGATTATAGATAACTGTGGGCATCTTCATGTGGAAAAACCACTCCTTCTTCTTCAGGAGTGAAAATTATTGGTTTGTGCCATTGAACCAAGGATCTGGTGATGGCAAGGACTTGTTTCCTATATGTTATCTTCTCGTTATTTGAATCTCCCCTAGAAGAGGTTCCTCTTAAAATTACATTGATCTCAGGTAGGGTTGTAATAGATTAACTAGGATCTTCTCTGACTTGTTCAGGACGAAAGTCCTTTTTCAAAAACTGACAAAGGTAACCTTTATCTATAAGCCGTTCAAATTCTTTCTTCAAGTATAGCAATTTTTTGTATCGTGCCCTTTGTCTTTATGAAACAAATAATATTTTTTAGACGTACGTGTATTTGAAGGAGACATGATGGGTGAAGGATACCTAACAAATTCTTTGCCTTGTATGATCGCCAAGACTTCGGTGAGGGAGGTATTTAGAGGATAAGTATGTACTTCATAATAATGTAAAAGTTCCCTGGTCGGTTTCCCTTTATCCTTCTTGGAGTTATTATCTTTTTTAGAAGAGTAGTATCGCTTGGGCGATCGATCTTGTCTAAGGAAGCTTTCTGCTTGTTTGTCTCTGGTAAAATGGGAAGGACCATGATGTCGTGTACTCGCCTCTTCAACCTGTATGTAGTTTTCCATTGTTCTTCTTACTGTTAACAATCATCTATCTGGTAGAGCATATAATTCTCTCCATAAAGTTTTCTCCCTCACTCCGTTGATGGGGCTTTGGAAGCTACTAGTTCCTTCAAGTCTTCAACTTTTAGCAATTCCTCATTTAATCTTTTAAGGTGTATGTCTTGGTAGATTCATTCTCTGCTTAAGTGATTTCAAAGAGTTCAATGGAACTCTTTTTGGTTGGGATGCTTATACTGAAGCATGACACCAGTTTGGCGCAAAGATCATTAAAGCTGATGACTGAAGCTGGTTCCAGGTTGTTCTACCATGCTTTTATTGAGCCTCTGAAAGTTGCAGGGAGGATCTTACATATGGCGTGATTGTCCTGAACAACTAGTTTTAGACTGCTACATATGTTTTGTACATGTTCCCTAGGATTTGTAAGTCCATTATAATTGTCCAAGGTCATTTTGGTGGCGAGGTAGTCTCTAGGTATACATGTGTTTAGCACCCGCATGGACATAGGGGAATCTTTGATCCGATGAGGAGTGTAGACACCTTCACATATGAGTTCTTCTTCTAGTTTTTTTACCATGTCTACCTCTATCAGGTTTATAAGAACTTGATGTGTGTTGTGTAGAATGATGTGACAGGTGAACCACCTTATTCTCACATCGTCCAGATGGATGCCTAGAATAACCACTTTATGCCCTAGCGATTTGAGGATGTGAATGCTTCTTGGCATGGTTTGATGACTTCTGAGGTTAAGTGTCTTCTTGAGGATCATTTTTCCCACACTCATCTGGATAAAGTAGTTGTCTATGAACACTGGGTGTGGCTTCTTGTTGTGGAGGTAAGCGTTGAGATTTGGTAATTTGTTGAAGAAGAGCTGCAAGTTATGGTGGTGGATTCTCTCTCACTTGTTGGTTTGCCAAGACTGTCTAGGTAAGGAGTTGTATCTGTTCCACCAGTTGTTGAAGGATTGGTTGCATGAGAGTTGGAAAACTATTGTCGCAGAAAGATCAGGAACTCGTCCCATTCCTAAAGTGTCCTAATTTTCTACAATCAATAATTATAATTAAGGAAAACCATTTCTATGACATTTTGTAGAGTTTCACACAAACAACGCCACTAATAATGTTAAAAAATACAACATAAAATAAAAGGTTATTTGGTGTTTTAGATAGTAGTTGATTAATACGTTAAGTATTTGGATTTCTTCTCAATCTAAAGAACTCCAAATTCACTTAGATTGTCTTGAATAACTGTGACACGATCAAAAGATTGATGTCTTATCCCAAGTGCAAAAGTGTCGAAGTAATAAATAACATGGCAAGATCGGGGTCGAACCACAGGGAGGTGAACTATATAAAATTATAAACAACAAATGAAAATGAGTTAAAGAGAACTTTTGAGATGTGATATTGATGTGAGTATTAATCAAAGATAAAAGCAATTGTCATGGTTAGAGGATTCACTAATAGTATTAGAAATAAGTATAGTATAAACTCTTTTTATTAATCAACTGGAAACCATACACAAAAGAGGTTCCAATCGGATGATTTATCCTTAATAATTCATTATAAATTTTTAACTTGATCATATTAATTATCTAATTTTAGTAACGCCATACTTTTAAATATTGTCAGGAATTCATGATGTTAACTTATGTCCGACATGCAAGGCAGACCCACGCCACCTTGAACTTGACATACTGCCAAGTCTAAGCACCTTGGGTTTGATATATGTGCCAAACTCATACGTTCACAATTAATAAATAAATATAATTGACTCATCAAAAAGCATTTTCTATTTTCATCATTGTTTTTTGAATTCAACATTGTACAATGTATTGCTTGAGAATTGGGTTTTAAAATTTATTTTAATTAACTTGTTATGGTAGCAGTTTAGGTGATGATTTCTGAGGTGGCAGGGACTTAGTTTTCCTTGACTATTTCTAAGTCAACAATGACTGTGTGCGCTCACGAATCCATATGTCAGCTATGGAAGCAGTTTCGATGATGATTTCTGAGGCGGTAGCGACTTAGTTTTCCTTGACTATTTCTGAGTCAACACTGGTTGTGTGCGCTTATGAATCCATACGTCAACTATGGAAGTTGTTTATGAATTGGCATCGACTCAGATTTCCTTGACTTTTTATGACTCAACAGGGGTTGCGTGTGCTGATGAATCCATGCGTCAGCTTCGGAAGTTATTTTGATCTCTGGAAACAGTTTTAGGGATGATTTCTGAGTTGGCAGCGACTCAGGTTTTCTTGACTATTTCTGAGTCAGTAAGGGTAGTGTGCGTTAACGAATCCAAGCATAGGCTCTGCAAGCAGTTTCATTGATGATTTCTAAATCGGCATCGACTCAGTTTTCCTTGACTATTTGTGAATCAATAAGGGCTTTGTACAGTTATGAATCCATATGTCATATCTTGAAGTAGTTTCAGTGATGATTTCTTAGTTGGCAGCGACTCAGTTTTCCGTGACTCTATGAGAGTCAACAATGGCTGTGTGCGTTGACGAATCCATACGTCAGCTATATAAGCAGTTTTGGTGACAAATGAGGCAACGACGACTCAGTTTCCTTGATTATTTCATAGTCAACAATGAATCTGCACGCTAACAAATCCATACATCAGCTATGGAAGCTATTTCATTAATGATTGCTGAATCGGCATCGATTGATATTTCCTTAGCTAATTCTGAGTCAATAGGGGTTGTGTGCACTGACGAATCCATGTATCAACTATGGAAGCTGTTTCATTGACGATTTCTGAATCGATGTCGACTCAAATTTCCTTAACTATTTCTAAGTCACAGGGGCTGTGTGCACTAACGAATCCATGCATCAGCTCTTGAGGCTGTTTATGTGATGAATCTGAGGCAGCATGGACTCAGTTTTCCTTAAATATTTCAGAGTAAACAGGGGCTGTATGCGCTGACAAATCCAAGGGTCATCTCTGCAAGCAGTTTTGTTGATGATTTCTGAATTGGCATCGACTGAGTTTTCCTTGACTATTTGAAAGTCTACAGTGGTTATGTGTGCTGATGAGTCCATACATCAGCTATGGAAGCAGTTTCGGTGATGATTTCTGAGGCGGCATCGACTCAAATTTCCTCGACTATTTCTCAGTCAACAGAGGCTTCGTGCACTGACGAACCCATGTGTCAGCTCTTAAAGCAGTTTCAGTGATGATTTCTGAGTCGGCAACGACTCAGTTTTCCATGAATATTTCTTAGTCAATAGGGGTTGTGTGCGCCGAGGAATCCATGCGTCAGCTCTTGAAACAGTTTTGGTGATGATTTATGAGTCGGTAGCGACTCAGATTTCCTTGACTATATTTGGGTCAACTAGGGCTGTGTGCGCTAATGAATCCATGTGTCAACTCTTGAAGCAGTTTTGGTGATGATTTTTTAGTCGGCAGCGACACAGTTTTCCTTGAATATTTCTGAGTAAATAGGGGCTATGTGCACTGTCGAATCCAAGCATCAGCCCTGCAAGCAGTTTCATTGATGATTTCTAAGGTAGCTGCGACGCAGTTTTCCTTGACTATTTCTGAGTCAACAGCGGTTATGTGCGCTGACGAATCCATTCGTTAGCTCTGGAAGTTGTTTCTTTGACGATTTCTGAATTGACATCGACTTAGATTTCCTTGATTATTTTTGAGTCAATAGGGGCTACGTGCGCTGATGAATCCATGCGTCAACTCTGAAAGCTGTTTTGGTACACAGCGACTCAGTTTTCCTTGACTATTTCTGAGTTAAAATGGGTTGTGTGCGTTCACGAATCCAAGTGTCATCACAGAAAATAGTTTTGGTGATGATTTCTGAGTCGACATCGACTCAGTTTTCCTTGAATATTTGTGAGTGAACAGGGGTTGTGTCCACTAACGAATCCATACATCAGTTCTGGGACAGGTTTCTGTGACGATTTATGAGGCGACAACGATTTAGATTTCCTTGACTATATATGAGTCAACCGGGGGTGTGTGCGCTGACGAATCCATGCGTCAGCTCTGGAAGCAGTTTCGATGATCATTTTTGAGTCGGCAGTGACTCAGTTTTCCTTGATTATTTAAAAGTCAAAAGGGGCTACGTGCGCTGATGAATCCATGCATCAACTTTGGAAGCTGTTTCAGTGAAGATTTATGAGGATGCAGCGACTCAGTTTTCCTTGACTAATTATGAGCTAACAGGGGTTGTGTGCGATGACGAATCCAAGTGTCAACTCTTCAAGCAGTTTCATTGATGATTTTTGAATCTATGTCTCAGTTCTTCAAGCAGTTTCGTTGACGATTTTTGAGTCGGCAGCAACTCATTTTTCTTTGACTATTTGTGAGTCAACAGGGGTTGAGTGCGCTGACGAATCCATGTGTTGCCTCTTGAAGCAGTTTCAGTGATGATTTCTTAGTTGGCAGCTATGGAAGAATTTTCAGTGATGATTTCCGAGTCTGCAGCGACTCAGTTTTCCTTGATTATTTCAGAGTCGAGAGGGGCTACGTTCGCTGACGAATCCAAGCGTCAGCTCTGGAAGCTATTTTGGTGATGATTTATGAGTACGCAACGACTCAGTTTTCCTTGACTATTTATGAGTCAATAGGGGCCGTGTGCGATGACGAATCAAAGTGTCAGCTCTGCAAGCAGTTTCGTTGATGATTTCTGAATCCAAGTGTCAGCTAGCAAGCAGTTTTGTTGACGATTTCTCAGTCGGCAGCGACTCAGTTTTCCTTGACTATTTATGAGTCAACAGGGGCTGAGTGCGCTGACGAATCCATGTGTCGCCTCTTGAAGCAGTTTCGATGATGATTTCTTAGTCGGCAGGGACTCAGTTTTCCTTGAATGTTTCTGCATAAACAGGGGCTGTGTGCGTTGTCGAATCCATGCATGAGCCATGCAAGCAATTTTGATGATGATTTCTGAATCTGCATCGACTCCGTTTTCCTTGACTATTTGTGAGTCAACAGGGGCTATGTGTGTTGAGGAATCCATGTGTCTACTCTTGAAGCAGTTTCGGTGATGATTCCTTAGTCGGCAGCGACTTAGTTTTCCATGACTATTTCTTAGTCAATTGGGGCTGTGGGCGCTAATGGATCCATGCGTGAGCTCTAGAAGTAGTTTTGTTGACGATTTCTGAATCAGCATCGACTCAGTTTTCCTTGACTATTTATGAGTGAACAGAGGCTGTGTGTGCTGATGAATCCATGCGTCAGCTATGGAAGAATTTTTGGTGATGATTTCCGAGTAGGCAGCGACTCAGTTTTCCTTGACTATTTCAGAGTTGAGAGGGGCTACGTGCGCGGACAAATCCAAGCGTCAGCTCTGGAAGCTGTTTCGGTGATGATTTATGAGTACGCAACGACTCAATTTTCCTTGACTATTTATGAGTCAATAAGGGTTGTGTGCGATTACGAATCGAAGTGTCAGCTTTGCAAGTTGTTTCGTTGATGATTTCTGAATCCAAGTGTCAGCTACCAAGCAGTTTCGTTGATGATTTCTGAGTCGGCAATAACTTGGTTTTCCTTGACTATTTATGAGTCAACAGGGGCTGAGTGCACAGACGAATCCATGTGTCGCCTCTTGAAGCAGTTTCGATGATAATTTCTTAGTCGGCAAGGACTCAGTTTTCCTTGAATATTTCTGCGTAAACAGGGGTTGTGTGCAAGCAGTTTTGATGATGATTTCTGAATCGGCATCAACTCCGTTTTCCTTGACTATTTGTCAGTCAACACCGGCTAGGTGCGCTTAGGAATCCATATGTCAGCTATAGAAGCTGTTTCATTCATGATTTCTCAATCAACATTGACTCAAATTTCCATGACTATTTGTGAGTCAACAGGGGTTGTGTGCATTGACTAATTCATGCATCAACTCTTGAAGCATTTTCAGTGATGATTTCTGAGTCAACTGAGACTCAATTTTCCTTAAATATTTTTGAGTAAACAAGTGTTGTGTGTGCTGTTGAATCCAAGTGTTAGCCTTGCTAGCAATTTTGATGATGATTTCTGAATCGGCATCGACTTAGTTTTCCTTGGCTGTTTATGAGTCAACAGGGTTTGTGTGCGCTGATGAATCCATGCATCAGGTTTGGAAGTATTTTCGGTGATGATTTCTGAGTCGGCAGCGACTTAGTTTTCCTTGACAGTTTCAGAGTCAAGAGGGGCCACATGCGCCAACGAATCCATGCGTCAGCTTTAGAAGCTGTTTAGTTAATGATTTCTAAGTACGCAATGACTTAGTTTTCCTTGACTATTTATGAGTCAACAGGGGCTGTGTGCGATGACGAATCCAAGTGTCAACTCTACAAGTAGTTTCGTTGATGATTTCTAAATTCAAGTGTCAACTCTGCAAGCAGTTTCGTTGACAATTTCTGAGTCGGCAGCGACTCAATTTTCCTTGACTATTTGTGAGTCAAAAGGGGCTGAATGTGCTAAGGAATCCATGCGTCGCCTCTTAAAGTAGTTTCAATGATGATTTCTTAGTCGGAACGACTTGATTTTCCTTTAATATTTCAGTGTAAATAGGGCTTGTGTGCACTGTCGAATCCAAGCTTCAACTTTGCAAGTAGTTTCGATGATGATTTCTAAATCAGCATCGACTCAGTTTTCCTTGACTATTTGTGAGTCCACAGAAGTTGTGTGCGCTGACGAATATGCATCACCTTTTGAAGCTTAGTCGTCAGCGTCTAAGTTTTCCATGACTATTTCTTAGTCAACTGGGGTTGTGGGTGCTGAGGAATCCATGTGTCAACTCTGGAAACATTTTCGGTGATGATTGATGAGTCTGCAACGAGTCAGATTTCTTTGACTATTCTTGATTCAACTGGAGCTGTATGCGCTGATGAATTCATGTGTTAGCTCTAGAAGCAGTTTTGTTGACGATTTCTGAATCGGCATCGACTCAGTTTTCCTTGACTATTTATGAGTGAATAGGGGCTGTGTGCGTTGACAAATCCATGCGTCAGCTATGGAAGCATTTTCAGTGATGATTTCTGAGTCGGTAGCGACTCGATTTTCTTTGACTATGTCAAAGCCAAGAAGGGCTACGTGCACTCATGAATCCATGCTTTAGCTCTAGAAGCTGTTTTGATAATGATTTCTAAATACGTAGCGACTCAGTTTTCCTTGATTATTTATGAGTCAACAAGGGCTGTGTGCGATGATGAATCCAAGTGTTAGCTCTGCAAGCAATTTCATTGATGATTTCTGAATCAAAGTGTTAGTGTAACACCCTGTAATTTAGTACATTCATAAAAGAACTTTGATCCTTAACTTTTAAAAAAATGGGTATTTTTTTTTTCATCACCGAACTTATTCGAGAGTTGCCGAAATTTCCACTGAAATTTCGGCAGAGTTTCCTTTATACCTGGAGGTCCCAAGTTATCGACAATCATCCTGTATAGTTATACTCATTTCTCAATCATATCATAATCATGTAGAACCTTAACAACACATCATTCATGGTACATGCCTCACATTTCGCATGCTCATTTCTTTCCCATTAACACACATAATTCATAACAATTGCAAGTAAACAAACTAAGATTACAAATACAGAATAATACATTTTTATATCCGACACTTAATGTAAAAGGAGTACTATTACATATTAAGTCATTTAGTTCCTTAAAGACAAAATACATTAATGTTCATCTTCTTATTCAATCATACAAAAGGAGACTAGAGGACCTAAAACGCTACTCCTGGCGTGAATCTGAAGGACCTGCAATTTCACAATGTATATAATAAATATAGCATAAAAGGAAAATCACACAATCCATGCACAAGTAATTAAACATACATTCAACGATATGCAATCATAGTTCCTTGAAATTCTCATTTATCCTTCCATTATTACGTCTCTATTCATCCTTCCTAGAATCATTCAACATTTTCATTTTATGTCTTGTTTCACCTCACGAGCGCATTTAATCCATTATAATATCTACCATGTGATTTCTCTCCCTCTTACTCTATCTCTTTATATTAATTTCAATCCCAACATCTATTATACCCATTATGGCTTTTCCATATAAGTTGTCAAACTCGTCATGATTTCGGTCCAATTTTAGTTTATAAATATATTCAACTTACAAATTTCTTGTGCCCATTTCGACACATTCCAATGTTTCTTTAGATTTTCAGTAAAATCTCTCATTATTATGGAACCTGCCATCATTTTCACAATATTCACATCTGATCCATCTTCAAATAATATGAATACCATACATACATCATTCTATTTAATTCATCAACCTAATCTCATTTGACCACTATAATTAAGGCCAAATTTCATTATCTATCACAATTATTGGCATTTTATTACACTAGTATAATTATCACCAAATTCTTATCATGCCAGCAACAACACGAAACCTTACTACAACATATTTACATTATTAGTCATAATTTCTTTGACATCCTCCATGTGCGCAGGACATGATTCTCAAATTATATCAATTACAATTCATTAATTAATTCAAAATACATCATATATATATATATATATATATATATATATATATATATATATATATATAGCATTGCATTCCTTAAGTGTATAACACCTACCATGGTTAATGAACTTCTATTCTCACGTCCCAAGCGATACGATATTTGCCTCCATCCTTCACAAGAATTAGATCTTCATCAGTTTCTCTCTTTTTTTTTCTTCAATAATCCATAACATAAACATAAATTACCATTTTTGTTTAACAATTAGGTATCGTCCAACATTCCATTTATAATCTGATAAGTCAGTCATCCTGACAATATTAACACCACACAAGTAAGTTAACTCAAGTTGTATATTCCGGTCATTAGAAAACAAAACTCATGCCACTAGCCCATCACCGGGTAACTAGTTCCTCCGCCCATCTTATTCCATAATTTCCAATCAATATCCGCCTCTTCAAGGCCGAATGAATAATCCTATCAAGATGTCAATCCCAATTTCATTAATATTTTTAATTATTCCCTATCGAAAATATCATTATAATACCTCTCCCCTAAAACTTGGAAGGGAATGCTGACACTAATAAATTTTCATTAGTGTTATTAGTCTCCCATATCAGGATCGGCTAATCAATTTCATTGTGAACATCAAAATTAATACCACTGATTGATGTTGTCGACTATTTCTAACATGAAATAGCCAATCAGATTTTTCTTTCCATAATATCTAGGAATATTTCCGGAAATATTGATGTCAAGATTCTTGACACCATTAGCTTTCACTTCAGGAATAGCTAGTCAGGTTTCATGTGATTGCCGATATCGACAACATCGGTCGATATCATTAACTATTCTCACCCAAATAGTTAATCAAATTCAGTATCCCTCATTTTCAGGGATGATTATGCTGATGGATGATTATGCTGATGTTAGTAAACCTTACTAACATCATTAGCCTCTGCATTCGGGACCGGCTAATCAAGTTTCGTGTGATTGCCAATATTGACAGCACCGGTCAATATCATTAACTATTCTCACCCGAATAGTTAATCAAGTTCAGCATCCCTCATTTTCAGGGATGATTATGCCGATGTTAGTAAACCTTACTAACATCATTAGCCTCCGCATTCGGGACCGGCTAATCAAGTTTCGTGTGATTGCCGATATTGACAGCACCAGTCAATATCATTAACTATTCTCACCCGAATAGTTAATCAAGTTCAGCATCCCTCATTTTCAGGGATGATTATGCCGATGTTAGTAAACCTTACTAACATCATTAGCCTCCGCATTCGGGACCGGCTAATCAAGTTTCGTGTGATTGCCGATATTGACAGCACCGATCAATATCATTAACTATTCTTACCCGAATAGTTAATCAAGTTCAGTATCCCTCGTTTTCAGGGATGATTATGCCGATGTTAGTAAACCTTACTAACATCATTAGCCTCCGCATTCGGGACCGGCTAATCAAGTTCGAGGAATGATCATCAACGAAGTCTATTAGTGTAATCCATATTCTTAACCCAGTCAAGTACTCAAATCCATTTTTAATTTCTCGTTTATTTCACTTTATCCTCTCTCTTTGTGGTTTCACCCATAGACTCAAAGACCAAGAATTTAATAAGTTAGTAAATTAACGCTACGTAAAAAGTGTAGGTATAGAACACCTACCAGCTGCAGAAGCTCAACTCGCTCTTCCTTGTTGTTGTTGGCCCCTCTTGCAGTCCCTCTTTAAGCTCCTACTATACGAGCTCCTGAGAAGTTGAGTGAGTGCTTCTCCTACATTTTTAATATAACATCTTGAATCATTATTGAATCTTCCTGATTTATTCATAATATTCATAAATTCACAAAATCGAATACTTCCGTAAACAATTTCCATGAATGTATTTTATTTTCTTACTTGTCATTTAAATTCATTTACATTAGAATTTATTTACACTAACATTAAACGCCCATTTAACTCAATTTTTCATCGATGATCTTCAATGTCCAAAGGGCGTGACTTTTCGTCATCGATTTTCTTTTGCCCCAAGACATTTAATCTATCACCAAACAATGTAATTTAACTTAAATTTCATCAATGACTACACATGCCAAATTTTTCCAAAAGCACACTCAAAATGATTCCTTATATCATAATTCAACTTACAACATGATTTCCCATTCTAACACAACCAAAGTATTAGTCAATCACTATTCTTTATAGAATTTAACTATATCATCACTTATCAACACATCAAACATGACTCAAACATAACACAAACACAACCATCATCATTAAACCCATTGCCATTATCCTTAGTCCCAAAACATACTTTTTATGCTAAACCTCATATTCTCATTCAATATTTCTCAAACCAAACTTAAAACATCATTTTGTAAATTTAGAATTCAATAAATCCAAACGGTGGAATTATACATCATCATCATTAGAATAACATATCCAAAATTAACATACATCCAACGGTTAAACCTCCCGATATCAGAACAATACTGGACTGACCTGAAATTTGGAGACCTGCTGTTCGGGAAGTATAATTTCTGGTAGGAGTGTTCTTTTCCGATCCAAACCGTTTAGAATATATAACATCTGGATGAATAACATATCCAAAATCCAGACCAATCCAACGGTGAAACGATGATATAACGGCCGACGAACAAAGCTGTCTTGAAGGGTGATTTTCCAGAAATGTTCCTCTGGTGACAACCCTCAAACGAAGTCTGATTTTTGCAATCCCTCCGGTCAGAATGTAGGTGACATTAAGTATAATAACATATCCACAAATCAATCTAATCCAACGGTGCAAAGTCAAAATATGGCTGCCGAAGTTCCTGCCCTGTTGCAATCCCAAAACCCATAGTTTCAAATCAATTTATTCCTTCTATTTTTCAGCAAATCAAGCCATTATCATGCAATTAATCTTGAAATTCACATGAACAATTACTCCCCCAAAATATTTCCATGAACCCTAGAATTTTCCATCATCACTTGACTTCTAAGCTTACTCTATCACCCTCATTTTGCACTTAAAGTATCAATAACTCCTTAACTAAAGCATGTTTTATAATAACATATCTAATTATATAAGATACCTTTAATTTATGGTAAATGTTAATCTTAAATGCAGGCCTATCACATAAATGAAAAAATTGATTGATGAGTTGAAGTACTCAAATTGAAAGGAAAAAGAGATGGCCAAACTTAGAAAAGAGATGCTGGTGCAGTCCAAACTGGAACACTGTTAGGTAATTGGGTCATATCTGGAGCTGTAGATCTTGGATTTAGGTCCATTTTATATGGATAGAAAGATAAGACATAGGCCTACAACTTTCATGTGGAGCCCTAGATTTAAAAAGGCTGTTTTCAAGTCCAAATTGTAGCAACAACGAAGAAGTCCGAATCTGTCCTGCAGCCCAGACACTGTTCAGTGTTCAGCCCAGATCTCGAGTTCTAGAAGTTCAAATGATCTCAAAGTTTTACCCTGGAAAGATAAGATAATTTCCTAGAACTTTCATGATTTAAGTTTGTTCAAATTATGACATCATCAATGATGTTTTTGGCAGACAAGAAGATAAGAATTGTCACCAAGTCAAGATGTGGCCACCTACTTATCAATTAGTCAACAAATCAATAGTTTCGAATTTTGGCCTATAAAAGGAGGCATTTGCCATGTATTTAGGCATCTTGGTTTCCAGATCAAGATCATGCTCTTGCTTTCTCTCTTTATATTTTGTAATGCTTAAGTTTTGCTTATATTAATCTCTTGCTTATGCTTTTCATTTCCTTTCCTTGTTTATTTATGTTTCTTTCTTTCATTATGTTTAGTTAAGTTAATTATGTCAAGGTGAAAAGGGTACACTAATGGTGTAAGAATAAGTATAATATAAACTTAACATGGACCTTAATGTTGGATACTAACATGCTTTATATTTGTTATCTTGTTCACTTTTAATACTTTGCTTGTTAAATGGTTAATCTAGATTTATGTTGTATAACATTTGGTACAACAAATACTTGGCACTTTCATAGCCCATACTGTATGGTATAACCGACACCTGAGCTATGAAAGGAACTTGATTTGTTGTTAACATAAGTTATAATCATGAATGCCTGACAACATTTACAAGTATTAGCATTATTCGAATAAGATAACTAATGTAATCATGTTAACAATTTATAATCCGATTGGAACCTCCTTTGTGTGTGGTTTCCAGTTGAGTAATAAAAAGAGTTTATACTATACTTGTTTGAAATACCATTAGTGGATCCTCTAACCTTGACAATTATTTTTATCCTTGTTTAATCCTTACATCAATATCACATCTCAAAGCTCTCTTTAACTTATTATTATTGTTGTTGTTGTTGTTGTATTATTGTTGTTTATAATTTATACAATTAACCTCCCTATGGTTCGACCCCAGTCTTGTCGGGTTATTTATTACTTCGACACTCCTGCACTTGGGAGAAGACATCAATATTTTGGTCGTGTCAAGTTTTTGGCGTCGTTGCCGGGGAGGTAAATTCTTGTACAAATTATAGTATTTATTTTATTTTCTCTTTTTATTTTTCTTGTATCTAACTTTGTTTCTTTTGTTTTGTTTCTTTTTTTATTGTTTTTCTTTTCTTACCTTTATTCTCTTCTTGCACGTGATGACAGTGTGGTCACGTACATTAAGTGGTAGACTTTGTAGGGTATCCTCATCATTTTCAAAAAATATGGCTGAAGAAGATAACCAATTGCTTCATAATGAGAATAATGAGAATATTTGGGTTAGAATACTTAGAGACCACATGAATCCCATAAGAAAAAGTGCACCCTCATGCATAGTTTTTCCACCTGATGCATCTCATTTTAATTTTAAGCCAGACATTATTCAACTTTTACCTTCTTTTCATGGTTTAGATTTAGAAAATCCATACTTGCATTTAAGGGAATTTGAGGAGGTTTGCAACACGTATAATGACTCAAATTATAGCATGAACACCATCAGGTTAAAGCTTTTTCCTTTTTCATTAAAAGATAAAGCTAAAACATGGCTAAAAAATTTGAGACCTGGATCCATTCGTGCTTGGGATGAAATGCAACAATAATTTTTAAAGAAGTTTTTTCCATCTCACAGAACAAACTCTTTTAAAAGACAAATCATTACTTTCTCTAAAAAACCAGGAGAAACATTTTATCAATGTTGGGATAGGTATCGAGACTTGCTTAATACTTGCCTCCATCATGGTTTTGAAACATGGAGATTAGTTTCACATTTTTACGAAGGATTAACACCTAGAGATAGGCAAATGGTTGAATTGATGTGCAATGGAACTTTTGAGGATAAAGACCCTAATGAAGCAATGGAATACCTTGACTTGCTAGCTGAAAATGCGCAAAATTGGGACACTACAGGAACTTATGAGGCACCAAGTAAAACCCAACCTCATACATCTAGTGGAGGTATGTACAACCTTAGGGATGATCATGACCTCCAAGCCAAGTTTGCGTCTTTAGCTAAAAAAGTCGAAGCACTAGAATTGAAAAAGAGTGGTCAATTAAAATCTGTTCAAGACATTGTGTGTCAAATCTGTGAAACCAATGAACATTCAATCAATGACTGTCCAACTTTGCCTTCTTTTAAGGAATGTCTCCATGAACAAGCCCATGCTTTAAACAGTTTCCAAAGGCCCAATCATAACCCATACTCGCAAGCATATAACCCTGGTTGGAGAAATCATCCAAATTTCAGTTGGAAGAGTGAGAACAATAATGCTCAAACTTCACAGCCACCATTTCAAGCACACCATAATTTCCAAAATTCTCATGCATATGCACCTCCTTATGCTCCACCTCCTAGAAGAAATCTTGAGGAAACATTGCATGCATTTATTGAAAAGCAAGAGACGATTAACACTCAACTTGCTCAAAGCATGACAGATTTTAAAGATACTCTTGTAAAATTGACATCTGCTCTCAGTTTCCAAGAGAAAGGTAAGTTTCCATCTCAACCACAACAAAATCCAAAAGGGCAATACAATGTGAATACAAGTAGTTCTAGAAGCCAACACATGGACCAAGCCAAATCAGTCATCACTTTTCGCAGTGGTAAGGTTATTGAAAAACCCATTCTTGAACCTTGTGAGAATGATGATGAGTCAATCTCTGAGGGTAAGGAAGGGATTGAATCTGATCATTGCAAAGAAAAGACTGATTCCCCGCCAGCACTTCCATTTCCTCATGTCATGACCAAACAAAGGAAAGTTAATCACAACTCTGAAATCTTTAAAACTTTTAAACAGGTAAGGATCAATATACCTTTGCTGGATGCTATTAAACAGGTTCCTTCTTATGCTAAATTTTTGAAAGATCTGTGCACTGTGAAGAGAAAACTGAATGTGAAAAAGAAAGCCTTTTTAGCCGAACAAGTAAGTGCCATTCTTCAGAACAATAATGCTTTGAAATATAAAGACCCTGGTTGTCCTACAATTTCTTGCTTTATTGGAGAACATAAAATTGAAAGAGCCTTACTTGATCTTGGAGCTAGTGTGAATTTACTTCCATATTCAGTTTTTCAAAGTCTAAATCTAGGTGAATTAAAACCAACTTCTGTAACTCTTTAACTTGCCGATAGATTTGTAAAAGTGCCTAGAGGAATAGTTGAAGATGTGTTAGTACAAGTTGATAAATTCATTTATCCTGTGGATTTTATTGTCTTGGACACACAACCTATTGAAGCATGTAATTCATTTCCTGTTATTTTAGGGCGTCCATTTCTTGCAACTTCTAATGCATTGATTAATTGTAGGAATGGACTGATGATTAGTACTTAAAAGTGCATTTTTATCAAGGTTTTATATCATCATTTTGCACTTGAAGTATCAATAACTCCTTAACTAAAGCATGTATTATAATAACATATCTAATTATATAAGATACCTTTAATTTATGGTAAATGTTCATCTTAAATTCAGGCCTTTCACATAAATGAAAGAATTGATTGATGAGTTGAAGTATTGAAATTGAAAGGACAAAGAGATGGCCAAACTTAGAAAAGAGATGCTGGTGCAGTCCAAACTGGAACACTATTCGGTAATTGGGTCATATCTGGAGTTTTAGATCTTGGATTGAGGTCCATTTTATATGGATGGAAAGATAAGACATAGGCCTACAACTTTCATGTGGAGCCCTAGATTTAAAAAGGCCGTTTTCAAGTCCAAATTGTAGCAACAACGAAGAAGTCCGAATCTGTCCTGTAGCCCAGACACTGTTCAGTGTTCAACCCATATCTCGAGTTCTAGAAGTTGAAATGATCTCAAAATTTTACCCTGGAAAAATAAGATAATTTCCTAGAACTTTCATGATTTAAGTTTGTTCAAAGTATGACGTCATCAATGATGTTTTTGGCAGACAAGAAGATAAGAATTGTCACCAAGTCAAGATGTGGCCACCTACTCATCAATTAGTCAACAAATCAATAGTTTCGAATTTTGGCCTATAAAAGGAGGCATTTGCCATGTATTTAGGCATCTTGGTTTCCAGATCAAGGTCGTGCTCTTGCTTTCTCTCTTTATATTTTGTAATGCTTAAGTTTTGCTTATATTAATCTCTTGCTTATGCTTTTCATTTCCTTTCCTTGTTTATTTATGTTTCTTTCTTTCATTATGTTTAGTTAAGTTAATTATGTCAAGGTGAAAAGGGTACACTAATGGTGTAAGAATAAGTATAATATAAACTTAATATGGACCTTAATGTTGGATACTAACATGCTTTATATTTGTTATCTTGTTCACTTTTAATACTTTGCTTGTTAAATGGTTAATCTAGATTTATGTTGTATAACACTTGGTACAACAAATACTTGGCACTTTCATAGCCCATACTGTATGGTATAACCGACACCTGAGCTATGAAAGGAACTTGATTTGTTGTTAACATAAGTTATAATCATGAATGTCTGACAACATTTACAAGTATTAGCATTATTCGAATAAGATAACTAATGTAATCATGTTAACAATTTATAATCTGATTGGAACCTCCTTGTGTGTGGTTTCCAATTGAATAATAAGAGTTTATACTATACTTGTTTGAAATACCATTAGTGGATCCTCTAACCTTGACATTTGTTGTTATCATTGTTTAATCCTTACGTTAATCTTCCATCTCAAAGTTCTCATCAACTTCTTCCTCTTCTTCTTCACTATTATTATTAACACTATTATTATTATTATTGTTGTTGTTGTTGTTGTTGTTGTTGTTACTTTTGTATTATTGTTATCTATAATTTATACAATTAACCTCCCTGTGGTTCGACCCCGGTCTTGCCGGGTTATTTATTACTTCGACACTCCTGCACTTGGGAGAAGACATCAATCTTTTGGTCGTGTCAAGTTTTTAGCGCCGTTGCCGGGGAGGTAAATTCTTGTACAAATTATAGTATTTATTTTATTTTCTCTTTTCTCTTTTCTTGTATCTAACTTTGTTTCTTTTGTTTTGTTTCTCTTTCTTTTGTTTTCTTCTTCCTTTTATTCTCTTCTTACACGTGCATGAGAGTGTGATCGCGTACATTAAGTGGTAGACTTTGTAGGGTATCCTCATCATTTTCAGAAAATATGGCTGAAGAAGATAACCAATCGCTTCATAATGAGAATAATGAGAATATTCGGGTTAGAACTCTTAGAGACCATATGAATCCCACAAGAACAAGTGCACCCTCATGCATAGTTTTTCCTCCTGATGCATCTCATTTTAATTTCAAGACAGGCATTATTCAACTTTTACCATCTTTTCATGGCTTAGATTTCGAAAATCCATACTTGCATTTAAGGGAATTTGAGGAGGTTTGCAACACGTATAATGACTCAAATTGTAGCATGAACACCATTAGATTGAAGCTTTTTCCTTTTTCATTAAAAGATAAAGCTAAAACATGGCTATAAAATTTGAGACCTGGATCCATTCGTGCTTGGGATGAAATGCAACAACAATTTTTAAAGAAGTTTTTTCCATCCCACAGAACAAACTCTTTCAAAAGACAAATCATTACTTTCTCTCAAAAACCAGGAGAAACATTTTATCAATGTTGGGATAGGTATCGAGACTTACTTAATACTTGCCCCCATCATGGTTTTGAAACATGGAGATTAGTTTCACATTTTTATGAAGGGTTAACTCCTAAAGATAGGCAAATGGTTGAATTGATGTGCAATGAAACTTTTGAGGATAAAGACTCTAATGAAGCAATGGAATACCTAGACTTGCTAGCTGAAAATGCGCAAAATTGGGACACTATAGGAACTTATAAGGCACCAAGTAAAACCCAACCTTATACATCTAGTAGGGGTATGTACAACCTTAGGGAAGATCATGACCTCCAAGCCAAGTTTGCATCTTTAGCTAGAAAAGTTGAGGCACTAGAATTAAAAAAGAGTGGTCAACTAAAATCTGTTCAAGACATTGCATGTCAAATCTGTGAAACCAACGAACATTCAACCAATGATTGTCCAACCTTGCCTTCTTTTAAAGAATGTTTCCATGAACAAGCCCATGCATTAAACAGTTTTCAAAGGCCCAACCAAAACCCATATTCGCAAACATTTAACCCTGGTTGGAGAAATCATCCAAATTTCAGTTGGAAAAGTGAGAACAATAATGCTCAAACTTCACAGCCACCGTTTCAAGCACATCATAATTCCCAAAATTCTCATGGATATGCACCTCCTTATGCTCCACCTCCTAGAAGAAATCTTAAGGAAACATTACATGCATTTATGGAAAAGCAAGAGGCAATTAACACTCAACTTGCTCAAAGCATGACAGATTTTAAAGATACTCTTGCAAAGTTCACATCTGCTCTCAGTTTCCAAGAGAAAGGTAAGTTTCCATCTCAACCACAACAAAATCCAAAAGGGCAATACAATGCGAATGCAAGTAGTTCGGGAAGCCAACACATGGATCACGTAAAATCAGTCATCACTCTTCGCAGTGGTAAGGTTATTGAAAAACCCATTCTTGAACCTTGTGAGAATGATGATGAGTCAATCTCTGAGGGTAAGGAAGGGATTGAATCTGATCATTGCAAAGAAAAGACTGATTCCCCGCCAGCACTTCCATTCCTCATGTCATGACCAAACAAAGGAAAGTTAATCACAACTCTGAAATCTTTAAAACTTTTAAACAGGTAAGGATCAATATACCTTTGCTGGATGCTATTAAACAGGTTCCTTCTTATGCTAAATTTTTGAAAGATCTGTGCACTGTGAAGAGAAAACTGAATGTGAAAAAGAAAGTCTTTTTAGCCGAACAAGTAAGTGCCATTCTTCAGAACAATAATGCTTTGAAATATAAAGACCCTGGTTGTCATACAATTTCTTGCTTTATTGGAGAACATAAAATTGAAAAAGCCTTACTTGACCTTGGAGCTAGTGTGAATTTACTTCCATATTCAGTTTTTCAAAGTCTCAATCTAGGTAAGTTAAAACCAACTTCTGTAACTCTTTTACTTGCTGATAGATCTGTAAAAGTGCCTAGAGGAATAGTTGAAGATGTGTTAGTACAAGTTGATAAGTTCATTTATCCTGTGGATTTTATTGTCTTGGACACACAACCTGTTCAAGCATGCAATTCATTTCCTGTTATTTTAGGGCGTCCATTTCTTGCAACTTCTAATGCATTGATTAATTGTAGGAATGGACTGATGAAGCTATCATTTGGGAACATGACATTGGAGATGAATATTTTCAACATTTGCAAGCAACCTAGAGATGATAATGATTTACAAGAAGTAGATCTTGTTGAAGAATTAGTTTGTGATCAACTTGAATCTACTTTGAGTAATACTGAGTTTGATGAATTTAAAGATTTGCAAATGACTTATTCTCAGGAAGAAATCACGGATGAAAAAGGCATTGAAAATGTTGATGTGAATCTTTTATCAAGAGTGACAACAGATTCGATATCTGACATCACACCAACCGATGATTACTTTCCTGACAAATCCTTACTTTCTCTGAGTTCAATGCCTTGGTTTGCTAAAAATATCAATTTCCTTGCCTCAGGAGACTTGCCAACTCATTGGAGTACCGAAGACAAAGGTAAGTTTTTGAACGAAGTGAAGAAATTTTATTGGGATGACCCTAACTTATTCAAACATTGTCCTGATCAAATATTTCAAAGATGCATTCCTGACAATGAGGTAAGTAATGTCATTAAATTTTTTCATTCTGAAGCATGTGGGAGTCATTTCTCGTCAAAAAAGACCATTGCGAAAATCTTTCAAAATGGATTTTATTGGCCCACCATGTTCAAGGACACGCATGCATTCTGCAAAGCTTGTGAAAATTGTCAAAAGTCAGGATTTATTTCAAAACATAAGGAATCTTTAGATAATCTTCTATTGACTTTGAAGACATATCCTGGTGGAGATGTGCATTGTGCATTTCAAGACTTATGACCCCATTTCCATAAAGAACGTGATCGACTTAGTCTTGGGAATCTGACTGTAAAAGACCCTGTTTGCCAGCTTTTAAGAAAATTGGATGGGAAGCCTATCCCCGACCCATAGAGGGTGTTTAAGCCGTTCTTGGACATAAAACCAAGGGAAGATGTGAGCCACAATCACAACTACGATTTGAGTCTGAGTTTGTAAAAATTTATGTCTTTCAGTTTTATTAATAGCATAATATTTTTTTCTGTTTTGTTTTCTCTTATATTTGTTTAAGCGTGTTTCAGGTTTGTCAGTGTTCGTTGTTTCAGGTGATGTCTTCTATACTCTATCTTTCTACCTTAAGACATTGAGGACAATGTCTTGTTTTGGTTGGGGGGAAGGGTAGTAGTATTAAAAAAAAAAAAAAACTAACCAACTAACTGTTTTTGTTTTAAAAACCATTTGACAAAACTGTTATTACTAGGATGACAGAGTAAGGGGGAATGACTCTTGAGATGCATTTTAGTAAACATTTTCTAATGGTTATTTGCAATATTCATAACAAGGCCTATTAGAATACTTCTTGAAATATTCAGGTTTACAAACTCTCGCATTGTTATCACTTGGTTCTGCTCATATACTCATTTAACAAATATTCTTAAACCTTCATTTTCACACACACACTTTAACATATGATTGTGGGTTGCACATTGGATTATTACATTATTTATGTTCTTTTGTTAAAGGTAACAACTAAGGGATAGGGATAGTCTATAATTTCCAAAAAAAAACAAAAAAACAAAAAAACAAAAAAAAAGAGAAAAAAAATGATGATAATAAAAACATAGATAAGTTTGGTTTCGTAGCCTCCCTAACCTAAGCAATTAAGCCCGAAGGGGTGTTTTAACACCTAATACCCTAAAGTCAACTGACTTGGGAGCTATTGGCTCAAAGCTTGTTACATGGGTTAAGGAGAAAAGCTTAAGGGAATCAAACATTGCACTATCTACGTATCAGTATCTGCAACCCGAGTTACTAAGCTCGTAGGGGTGTCTCAACACCTAATGCCCTAAGATCAACTGGTCTGGGAGTCATTGGCCCAAAGCTCGTTACATGGGTTAAAGATGCATTGTGTTTTAAGTTATATGTATAGATATTTAAAAAAAAAGAGTAAAATAAAATAAAATATTCCCAACCCAAGGAAGTTAACCTTAAACATTAGAACAAAATATTGTTTTCTTCCAATAAAAGCCCCATCATCTATGTTTCATACATTGAGCACATAACAAGGAAGGTTTATTAATATTTTGTTTAAGAGATATTGAGCAGATATATAAAATTTAATGAGAGTTTGTTTATCTGGATAGATTAATGGAAGTTGAATGATGAATGCCTTGCTTTGTGCAATTTGCAAATTGTTTTTCTATTTTAACACTTTAATTACTAGGGACTAGTAATAAGCTAGTTGGGGGGTGTGATTAGTACTTAAAAGTGCATTTTTATCAAGGTTTTATATCATCATTTTGCACTTGAAGTATCAATAACTCTTTAACTAAAGCATGTTTTATAATAACATATCTAATTATATAAGATACCTTTAATTTATGGTAAATGTTCATCTTAAATGTAGGCCTATCACATAAATGAAAGAATTGATTGATGAGTTGAAGTACTGAAATTGAAAGGACAAAGAGATGGCCAAATTTAGAAAAGAGATGCTGGTGCAGTCCAAACTGGAACACTGTTCGGTAATTGGGTCATATCTGGAGCTATAGATCTTGGATTTAGGTCCATTTTATATGTATGGAAAGATAAGACATAGGCCTACAACTTTCATGTGGAGCTCAAGATTTAACAAGGCCGTTTTCAAGTCCAAATTGTAGCAACAAAGAAGAAGTCCGAATCTGTCCTGCAGCCCAGACACTGTTCAGTGTTCAGCCCATATCTCAAGTTCTAGAAGTCCAAATGATCTCAAATTTTTACCTTGGAAATATGAGACAATTTACTAGAACTTTCATGATTGAAGTCTGTTCAAATTAGGACGCTATCAATGACGTTTTTGGCAGACAAGAAGATAAGAATTGTCACCAAGTCAAGATGTGGCCACCCATTCATCAATTAGTCAACAAATCAATAGTTCTGAATTTTGGCCTATAAAAGGAGGCATTTGCCATGTATTTAGGCATCTTGGTTTTCAGATTAAGATCATGCTCTTGCTCTCTCTTTATATTTTGTAATGCTTAAGTTTTGCTTATATTAATCTCTTGCTTATGCTTTTCATTTCCTTTCCTTGTTTATTTATGTTTCTTTCTTTCATTATGTTTAATTAAGTTAATTATGTCAAGGTGAAAAGGGTACACTAAAGGTGTAAGAATAAGTATAATATAAACTTAACATGGACCTTAATGTTGGATACTAACATGCTTTATATTTGCTATCTTGTTCACTTTTAATACTTTGCTTGTTAAATGGTTAATCTAGATTTATGTTGTATAACATTTGGTACAACAAATACTTGGCACTTTCATAGCCCATACTGTATGGTATAACCGACACCTGAGCTATGAAAGGAACTTGATTTGTTGTTAACATAAGTTATAATCATAATGTCTGACAACATTTACAAGTATTAGCATTATTCGAATAAGATAACTAATGTAATCATGTTAATAATTTATAATCCGATTGGAACCTCCTTTGTGTGTGGTTTCCAGTTGAGTAATAAAAAGAGTTTATACTATACTTGTTTGAAATACCATTAGTGGATCCTCTAACCTTGACAGTTATTTTTATCCTTGTTTAATCCATACATCAATATCACATCTCAAAGCTCTCTTTAACTTATTATTATTGTTGTTGTTGTTGTATTATTGTTGTTTATAATTTATACAATTAACCTCCCTGTGGTTCGACCCCGGTCTTGCCGGGTTATTTATTACTTCGACACTCCTGCACTTGGGAGAAAACATCAATCTTTTGGTCGTGTCACTTTCTCTTGACCGTTTATGAGTTAACAGGGGCTGTATGGGCTGACGAATCCATTCGTCACCTTTGAAAGCAGTTTCAGGGGCTTTTTGTGAGTGGGCAGCGACTCAGTTTTCCATGACTCTTTCTGATTCAAGAGGAGCTGTGTGTGCTTAAGAATCCATGGTTCAGTTCTGGAAACAATTTTGGTGCCGATTTCTGAGTGAGCAGCGACTCAGTTTTCCTTAACCATTTATGAGTCAACAGGGGCTGTGTGGGTTGGCGAATCCATTCGTCACCTCTGAAAGCAGTTTCGGGGGCTTTTTGTGAGTGGGTAGGAACTCAATTTTCCTTGACTATTTCTGAGTCAGCAGGGGCTGTGTGCCAGCAACGAATCCATGCATCACCTCTGCAAGCAGTTTCAGGAGTTATTTTTGAATGGGCAGCGATTCACTTTTCCTTGACTATTTATGAGTCAACAGGGGCTGTGTGGGCTGACGAATCCATTCGTCACTTCTCAAAGCAGTTTCGGGGGCTTTTCGTGAGTGGTCAGCCACTCAGGTTTCCTTGACTCTTTCAGAGTAACAGGGGCTGTGTGCGCTGACAAATCCATGGGTGAGCTCTGGAAACAATTTCAGTGTTGATTTCTAAGTAGGAGCGACTAAGTTTTTCTTGACTGTTTCTGAGTAAAGAGTGGTTGTGTGCGCTGAGGATTTCATGCGTCATCTCTGAAAATAGTTTCGGTGAGAATTTCTGTGTGGGTAGCGACTCAGTTTTCCTTGACCGTTTCTAGGTCAACAGGGGCTGTGTGGGCTGACGATTACATTCGTCACCTCTGAAAGCAGTTTCGGGGGCTTTTGTGAGTGTGCAGCGACTCAGTTTTCCTTTACTGTTTCTAAGTCAACAGGGGCTGTGTGCCAGCAATGAATCCATGCGTCACCTCTGCAAGCAGTTTCGGGAGCTATTTTTGAGGGGGCAGCGACTCAGTTTTTCTTGACCGTTTATAAATCAAAGGGGCTGTGTGGACTGACGAATCCATTTGTTACCTCTGAAAGCAGTATCGGGGCTTTTTGTGAGTGGTCATTCACTAAGTTTTCCTTGACTCTTTCTAAGTAACAGGGGCTGTGTGCTCTAACGAATGCATGGGTGAGCTGTGGAAACAATTTCGGTGTTGATTTTTGAGTGGGAGCAACTCAGTTTTCCTTGACTGTTTCTGAGTTAAGGATGTTTGTGTGCGCTGAGGATTCCATGCATCATCTCTGAAAATAGTTTCGGTGACAATTTATATGTGGGCACCGACTCAGTTTTCCTTGACCGTTTCTGAGCTACAGGGGTTGCATGGGCTGCCGAATCCATTCGTCTCCTCTGAAAGCAGTTTCGGAGGTTTTTTGTGAGTGGGCAGCGACTCAGTTTGCCTTGACTGTTTCTGGGTCAACAGAGGCTGCGTGCCAGCAACGAATCCATGCGTTACCTCTGCAAGTAGTTTCCGGAGTTATTTTTGAGTGTGCAGCGACTCACTTTTCCTTGAACGTTTATAAGTCAACAAGGGCTGCGTGGGCTGACGAATCCATTCGTCACCTCTAAAAGCAGTTTCGGGGGCTTTTTGTGAGTGGTCAGCACTCAGATTTCCTTGACTCTTTCTGAGTAACAGGGGCTGTGTGTGCTGACGAATCCATGGGTGAGCTCTGGAAACAATTTCGATGTTCTGAGTGGGAGCGACTTAGTTTTCCTTAACTTTTTTTGAGTAAAGAGTGGTTGTGTGTGCTGAGGATTCCATGCGTCATCTCTGAAAATAGTTTCGGTAACAATTTCTGTGTGGGCAGCGACTCAGTTTTCCTTGACCGTTTCTGAGTCAACAGGGGCTGCTTGGGCTAACGAATGCATTCGTCACCTTTGAAAGCAGTTTCAGGGGCTTTTTGTGAGTGGGCAGTGACTCAGTTTTCCTTGATTGTTTCTGAGTCAACAGGGGCTGTGTGGCAGCAACAAATCCATGCGTCACCACTGCAAGCAGTTTTGGGAGGTATTTTTGAGTGGGCAGCGACTCACTTTTCCTTGATCATTTATGAGTCAACAGGGGCTGTGTGGGCTGACGAATCCATGCGTCACCGCTGTAAGCAGTTTCGAGGGGTTTTTGTGAGTGGGCAGCGACTCACTTTTCCTTGACCGTTTATGAGTCAACACGGGCTGTGTGGGCTGACGAATTCATTTGTTACCTCCGAAAGCAGTTTCGGGGGCTTTTTGTGAGTGGCCAGCCACTTAGTGTTCCTTGACTCTTTCTGTGTAACAGCGGTTTTGTGCGCTGACGAATCATGGGTGAGTTGTGGAAACAATTTTGGTGTTGATTTCTGAGTGGGAGCGACTCAGTTTTCCTTGACTCTTTCTGAGTCAAGAGTGGTTCTGTGCGCTGAGGATTCCATGCATCATCTCTGAAAATAGTTTCGGTGACAATTTCTGTGTGGGCAGCGACTCAGTTTTCCTTGACCGTTTATAAGTCAACAAGGGCTGCGTAGGCTGACGAATCCATTCATCACCTCTAAAAGCAGTTTCAGGGGCTTTTTGTAAGTGTGCATCGACTCAGTTTTCCTTGACTGTTTCTGAGTCAACAGGGGCTGTGTGCCAGCAACGAATCCATGCATCACCTCTGCAAGCAATTTCGGGAGCTATTTTTGAGGGGGCAGCGACTCAGTTTTTCTTGACCATTTATAAGTCAACAGGGGCTGTCTGGCTGACGAATCCATTTGTTACCTCTGAAAGCAGTTTCGGGGGCTTTTTGTGAGTGGTCAGCCACTCAGTTTTCCTTGACTCTTTTTGAGTAACAGGGGCTGTGTGCTCTAACAAATGCATAGGTGAGCTGTGGAAACAATTTCGGTGTTGATTTCTGAGTGGGAGCGACTCAGTTTTCCTTGACTGTTTCTGAGTAAAGAGTGGTTGTGTGCGTTGAGGATTCCATGCGTCATCTCTGAAAATAGTTTCGGTGATGATTTCTACGTGGGCAGCGACTCAGTTTTCATTGATTGTTTATGAGTCAACAGGGGCTGTGTGCAAGCAACGAATCCATGCGTCACCTCTACAAGCAGTTTCGGGAGGTATTTTTAAGTGGGCAGCGACTCACTTTTCCTTGACTGTTTATGAGTCAACAGAGGCAGTGTCGGCTGACGAATTCATTTGTTACCTTTGAAAGCAGTTATGGGGGCTTTCTGTGAGTGGGCAGCGACTTAGTTTCGCTTTACTCTTTCTGAGTCAACAGGGGTTGTGTGCGCTTACGAATCCATGGGTGAGCTCTGCAAAAGAATTTCGGTGTTGATTTCTGAGTAGGAGCGACACAGTTTTCCTTGACTGTTTCTGATTCAAGAGTGGCTGTGTGCATTGAGGATTCCATGCGTCATCTCTGAAAATTGTTTTGGTGACAATTTTTGTGTGGGCAGTGATTCAGTTTTCCTTGATTGTTTCTGAGTCAATTGGGGCTGTGTGCCAGCAACAAATCCAGGCGTCACCTCTGCAAGCAGTTTTGGGAGCTATTTCTGAGTGGGCAGCGACTCACTTTTCCTTAACCGTTTATGAGTCAACAGGGGCAGTGTAGGCTGACGAATCCATGGGTGAGCTCTGGAAACAATTTTGGTGTTGATTTCTGAGTAGTAGCGACTCCGTTTTTCTTAACTAGTTTTAAGTAAAGAGTGCTTATGTGCGCTAAGGATTCCATGTGTCATCTCTGAAAATAGTTTCGGTGACAATTTTTGTGTGGGCAGCGACTTAGTTTTCCTTGACCGTTTCTAAGTCAACAGGGGCTGCGGGGGCTAACGAATCCATTCATCACCTCTGAAAGCAGTTTCAGGGGCTTTTTGTGAGTGGGCAGCGACTCAGTTTTCCTTGACTGTTTCTGAGTAACAGGGGTTTTATGCGCTGACGAATCCATTGGTGAGCTTTGGAAACAATTTCAGTGTTGATTTTTGAATGGGAACGACTCAGTTTTCCTTGACTGTTTCTGAGTCAAGAGTGCTTGTGTGCGATGAGGATTCCATGCATCATCTCTGAAAATAGTTTCGGTGACAATTTCTGTGTGGGCAGCAACTCAGTTTCCCTTGACTGTTTTTGAGTCAGCAGGGGTTGCGGGGGCTGACGAATCCATTCGTCACCTCTGAAAGCAGTTTTGTGGGCTTTTTATGAGTGGGCAGCGACTCAGTTTTCCTTGACTGTTTCCGAGTCAACAGGGGCTGTGTGCCAGCAACGAATCCATGCGTCACCTCTGCAAGCAGTTTCGGGAGCTATTTTTGAGTGGGCAGCGACTTAGTTTTCCTTGATTGTTTCTGAGGCAACAGGGGCTGTGTGCAAGCCACGAATCCTTGCGCCACCTCTTTAAGCAGTTTCGGGAGTTATTTTTTAATGGGCAGTGACTCACTTTTCCGTGACCGTTTATGGGTCAACAAGGGCTGCGCGGGCTGACGAATCCATTCATCACCTCTGAAAGTAGTTTTAGGGGCGTTTTGTGAATGGGCAGCGACTCAGTTTTCCTTGATTCTTTATGAGTAACAGGGGCTGTGTGCGCTGACGAATCCATGGGTGAGCTTTGGAAATAATTTCGTTGTTGATTTCTGAGTGGGAACGACTCTGTTTTCCTTGACTGTTTCTGAGTTAAGAGTGGTTGTGTGCGCTGAGGATTCCATGCGTCATCTCTGAAAATGGTTTGGTGACAATTTCTATACAAGCAACGACTCGGTTTTCCTTGACTGTTTCTGAGTCAAGAGTGGTTATGTGCGCTGAGGATTCCATGCGTCATCTCTAAAAATAGTTTCGGTGACAATTTCTGTGTAGGCAGCGACTCTATTTTCTTTGACTGTTTCTGAGTCAACAAGGGCTACGCGGGCTGACGAATCCATTCGTCATCTCTGAAAGCAGTTTTGGGGGCTTTTTGTGAGTGGGCAGCGACTCAGTTTCCCTTGACTCTTTCTGATTCAACAGGGGTTGTGTGCGCTGACGGATCCATGGGTGAGCTCTGCAAAACAATTTCGGAGTTGATTTCTGAGTGGGAACGACTCAGTTTTCCTTGACTGTTTCTGAGTCAAGAGTGGTTGTGTGCGCTGAGGATTCCATGCGTCATCTCTGAAAATAGTTTTGGTGACAATTTCTGTGAAGGCAGCGACTCTATTTTCTTTGACTGTTTCAGGGTCAACAAGGGCTGCGCGGGCTGACGAATCCATTCATCACCTCTGAAAGTAGTTTTAGGGGCGTTTTGTGAATGGGCAGCGACTCAGTTTTCCTTGATTCTTTATGAGTAACAGGGGCTGTGTGCGCTGACGAATCCATGGGTGAGCTTTGGAAATAATTTCGTTGTTGATTTCTGAGTGGGAACGACTCTGTTTTCCTTGACTGTTTCTGAGTTAAGAGTGGTTGTGTGCGCTGAGGATTCCATGCGTCATCTCTGAAAATGGTTTGGTGACAATTTCTATACAAGCAACGACTCGGTTTTCCTTGACTGTTTCTGAGTCAAGAGTGGTTGTGTGCGCTGAGGATTCCATGCGTCATCTCTGAAAATAGTTTCGGTGACAATTTCTGTGTAGGCAACGAGTTTGTTTTCTTTGACTGTTTCTGAGTCAACAAGGGCTGCGCGGGCTGACGAATCCATTCGTCACCTCTTAAAGCAGTTTTAGGGGCTTTTTGTGAGTGGGCAGCGACTCAGTTTCCCTTGATTCTTTCTAAGTCAACAAGGGTTGTGTGCGCTGACGGATCCATGGGTGAGCTCTGCAAAACAATTTCGGTGTTGATTTTTGAGTGGGAGCGACTCAGTTTTCCTTGATTGTTTCTGAGTCAAGAGTGGCTCTGTGCGTTGAGGATTCCGAGCGTCATCTCTGAAAATTATTTCGGTGACAATTTGTGTGTGGGCAGCAACTTAGTTTTCCTTCATGGTTTCTGAGTCAACAGGGGCTATGTGGCAGCAACGAATCCAGGCGTCACCACTGCAAGCAGTTTTGGGAGGTATTTTTGAGTGGGCAGCGACTCACTTTTCCTTGACCGTTTATGAGTCAACAGGGGCTGTGTGGGCTGACGAATCCATGGGTGAGCTCTCAAAACAATTTCGGTGTTGATTTCTGAATGGGAGCGACTCAGTTTTCCTTGACTGTTTCTGAGTCAAGAGTGGTTGTGTGCGCTGAGGATTCCATGCGTCATCTCTGGAAATAGTTTTGGTGACAATTTCTGTGTACGCAGCGACTCTGTTTTCTTTGACTGTTTCTGAGTCAACAAGGGTTGCGTGGGGTGACGAATCCATTCGTCTCCTCTGAAAGCAGTTTTGGGGGAGTTTTGTGAGTGGGCAGCGACTCAGTTTCCCTTGGCTCTTTCTAAGTCAACATGGGTTGTGTGCACTGACGGATCCATGGGTGAGTTCTACAAAACAATTTCAGTGTTGATTTCTGAGTGGGAGCGACTCAGTTTTCCTTGACTGTTTCTGAGTCAAGAGTGGTTGTGTGCGCTGAGGATTCCATGCGTCATCTCTGAAAATAGTTTTGGTGACAATTTCTGTGAAGGCACCGACTCTGTTTTCTTTGACTGTTTCTGGGTCAACAAGGGCTGCGCGGACTGACGAATCCATTCGTCACCTCTGAAAGCAGTTTTAGGGGTGTTTTGTGAGTGGGCAGCGACTCAGTTTCCCTTGACTCTTTCTAATTCAACAGGGGTTGTGTGCGCTGACGGATCCATGGGTGAGCTCTGCAAAACAATTTTGGAGTTGATTTCTAAGTGGGAACGACTCAGTTTTCCTTGACTGTTTCTGAGTCAAGAGTGGTTGTGTGCGCTGAGGATTTCATGCGTCATCTCTGAAAATAGTTTCGGTGACAATTTCTGTGTAGGCAGCGACTCTGTTTTCTTTGACTGTTTCTGAGTCAACAAGGGCTGTGCGGGCTAACGAATCCATTCGTCACCTCTGAAAGCAGTTTGGGGGGCTTTTTGTGAGTGGGCACCGACTCAGTTTCCCTTGACTCTTTCTGATTCAACAGGGGTTGTGTGCGCTGACGGATCCATGGGTGAGCTCTGCAAAACAATTTCGGTGTTGATTTCTGAGTGGTAGCGACTCAGTTTTCCTTGACTGTTTCTGAGTCAAGAGTGGCTGTGTGCGTTGAGGATTCCAAGCGTTATCTCTGAAAATTGTTTCGGTGACAATTTGTGTATGGGAGCGACTTAGTTTTCCTTGATGGTTTCTGAGTCAACAGGGGCTGCGTGAGCTGACGAATCCATTCGACTCCTCTGAAAGCATTTTCGGGGGCTTTTTATGAATGGGCAGCGACTAAGTTTTCCTTAACCGTTTATGAGTCAACAGGGGCTGTGTGCAAGCAACGAATCCATGCGTCACCTCTGCAAGCAGTTTTGGGAGCTATTTTGTGTGGGCAGCGACTCAGTTTTCCTTGACCGTTTATGAGCCAACAGGGGCTGTGTGGGCTGACAAATCCATTCGTCACTTATGAAAGCAGTTTCAGGGGCTTTTTGTGAGTGGGCAGATACTAACTTTTTCTTGACCGTTTATGAGTCAACACGGGCTGTGTGGGCTGACGAATCCATTCGTCACCTCTGAAAACAATTTCGGGGGCTTTTTGTGAGTGGTCAGCCACTCAGTTTTCCTTGACTCTTTCTGAGTAACAGGGGCTGTGTGCGCTGACGAATCCATGGGTGAGCTTTGAAAACGATTTCGGTGTTGGTTTCTTAGTGGGAGCGACTCAGTTTTTCTTCACTGTTTCTGAGTAAAGAGTGGTTGTGTGCCCTAAGGATTCCATTCGTCATCTCTGAAAATAGTTTCAGTGACAATTTCTATGTGGGCAGCGACTTATTTTTCCTTGACCGTTTATGAGTGAACAGGGGCTGTGTGCAAGCAACGAATCCATGGGTGAGCTTTGGAAACAATTTCGTTGTTGATTTCTGAGTGGGAACGACTCAGTTTTCCTAGACAGTTTCTGACTCAAGAGTGGTTGTGTGCGCTGAGGATTCCATGCGTCATCTCTGAAAATAGTTTTGGTGATAATTTCAGTGTGGGCAGCGACTCAATTTTCCTTGACCGTGTATAAGTCAACACGGGCTGTGTGGGCTGACGAATCCATTCGTCATCTCTGAAAATAGTTTCGGGGGCTTTTTGTGAGTGGTCAACCACTCAGTTTTCGTTGACTCTTTCTGAGTCAACAGGGGTTGTGTGCGCTGAGGGATCCATGCGTGAGCTTTGCAAAACAATTTTGGTGTTGATTTCTGAGTGGGAGAGACTCAGTTTTCCTTGACTGTTTCTAAGTCAAGAGTGGCTGTGTGTGTTGAGGATTCCAAGCGTCATCTCTGAAAATTGTTTCGGTGACAATTTGTGTGTGGGCAGCGACTCAGTTTTTCTTGATGGTTTCTGAGTCAACAGGGGCTCTGTGCCAGCAACGAATCCAGGCGTCACCTCTGCGAACAGTTTTGGGAGCTATTTTTGAAGGGGCAGCGACTCAGTTTTCCTTGACCGCTTATGAGCCAACAGGGGTTGTGTAGGCTGACAAATCCATTCATCACTTATGAAAGCAGTTTCGGGGGCTTTTTGTGAGTGGGCACCAACTCACTTTTCCTTGACCGTTTGTGAGTCAACAGGGGCAGTGTCGGCTGACGAATCCATGGGTGAGCTCTTGAAACAATTTCGGTGTTGATTTCTAAGTGGGAGCGACTCAGTTTTTCTTAACTATTTCTGAGTAAAGAGTGGTTGTGTGCGCTCAGGATTCCATGCGTCATCTTTGAAAATAGTTTCGGTGACAATTTCTGTGTGGGCATCGACTCACTTTTCCTTGACCGTTTATGAGTCAACAGGGGCTGTGTGCGCTGCGAATCCATGGGTGAGCTCTCGAAACAATTTCGGTGTTGATTTCTGCGTGGGAGCGACTCAGTTTTTCTTGACTATTTCTGAGTAAAGAGTGGTTGTGTGCGCTGAGGATTCCATGCGTCATCTTTGAAAATAGTTTCGGTGACAATTTCTGTGTGGGCAGCGACTCAGTTTTCCTTGATCGTTTCTGAGTCAACAGGGGCTGCGTGGGCTGTCGAATCCATTCGTCTCCTCGAAAAGCAGTTTCGGGGGCTTTTTGTAAATGGGCAGCGACTCAGTTTTCCTTGACTGTTTTTGAGTCAACAGGGGCTGTGTGCAAGCAACGAATCCATGCGTCACCTCTGCAAGCAGTTTTGGGAGCTATTTTATGTGGGCAGCGACTCAATTTTCCTTGACCGTTTATGAGCCAACAGGGGCTGTGTGGGCTGACAAATCCAATCGTCACTTATGAAAGCAGTTTTAGGGGCTTTTTGTGAGTGGGCAGCGACTCATTTTTCCTTAACCGTTTGTGAGTCAACAGGGGCTTTGTGCGCTGACGAATCCATGGGTGAGCTGTGGAAACAATTTCGGTGTTGATTTTTGAGTGGGAGCGACTCAGTTTTTCTTGACTGTTTCCGAGTAAAGAGTGGTTGTGTGCGTTGAGGATTCCATGCGTCATCTTTGAAAATAGTTTCGGTGACAATTTCTGTATGGGCAGCGACTCAGTTTTCCTTGCCCGTTTATAAGTCAACAGGGGCTGTGTGGGCTGATGAATCCTTGGGTGAGCTCTCGAAACAATTTGGGTGTGGATTTCTGAGTGGGAGCGACTCAGTTTTTCTTGACTGTTTCTGAGTAAAGAGTGGTTGTGTGTGCTGCGGATTCCATGCGTCATCTTTGAAAATAGTTTCGGTGACAATTTCTGTGTGGGCATCGACTCACTTTTCCTTGACCGTTTATGAGTCCACAGGGGCTGTGTGCGCGGACGAATCCATGCGTGAGCTCTCGAAACAGGGGCTGTGTGGGCTGACAAATCCATTCGTCACTTATGAAAGCAGTTTCAGGGGCTTTTTGTGAGTGGGCAGATACTAACTTTTTCTTGACCGTTTATGAGTCAACACGGGCTGTGTGGGCTGACGAATCCATTCGTCACCTCTGAAAACAATTTCGGGGGCTTTTTGTGAGTGGTCAGCACTCAGATTTCCTTGACTCTTTCTGAGTAACAGGGGCTGTGTGTGCTGACGAATCCATGGGTGAGCTCTGGAAACAATTTCGATGTTCTGAGTGGGAGCGACTCAGTTTTCCTTAACTTTTTTTGAGTAAAGAGTGGTTGTGTGTGCTGAGGATTCCATGCGTCATCTCTGAAAATAGTTTCGGTAACAATTTCTGTGTGGGCAGCGACTCAGTTTTCCTTGACCGTTTCTGAGTCAACAGGGGCTGCTTGGGCTAACGAATGCATTCGTCACCTTTGAAAGCAGTTTCAGGGGCTTTTTGTGAGTGGGCAGTGACTCAGTTTTCCTTGATTGTTTCTGAGTCAACAGGGGCTGTGTGGCAGCAACAAATCCATGCGTCACCACTGCAAGCAGTTTTGGGAGGTATTTTTGAGTGGGCAGCGACTCACTTTTCCTTGATCATTTATGAGTCAACAGGGGCTGTGTGGGCTGACGAATCCATGCGTCACCGCTGTAAGCAGTTTCGAGGGGTTTTTGTGAGTGGGCAGCGACTCACTTTTCCTTGACCGTTTATGAGTCAACACGGGCTGTGTGGGCTGACGAATTCATTTGTTACCTCCGAAAGCAGTTTCGGGGGCTTTTTGTGAGTGGCCAGCCACTTAGTGTTCCTTGACTCTTTCTGTGTAACAACGGTTTTGTGCGCTGACGAATCATGGGTGAGTTGTGGAAACAATTTTGGTGTTGATTTCTGAGTGGGAGCGACTCAGTTTTCCTTGACTCTTTCTGAGTCAAGAGTGGTTCTGTGCGCTGAGGATTCCATGCATCATCTCTGAAAATAGTTTCGGTGACAATTTCTGTGTGGGCAGCGACTCAGTTTTCCTTGACCGTTTATAAGTCAACAAGGGCTGCGTAGGCTGACGAATCCATTCATCACCTCTAAAAGCAGTTTCAGGGGCTTTTTGTAAGTGTGCATCGACTCAGTTTTCCTTGACTGTTTCTGAGTCAACAGGGGCTGTGTGCCAGCAACGAATCCATGCATCACCTCTGCAAGCAATTTCGGGAGCTATTTTTGAGGGGGCAGCGACTCAGTTTTTCTTGACCATTTATAAGTCAACAGGGGCTGTCTGGCTGACGAATCCATTTGTTACCTCTGAAAGCAGTTTCGGGGGCTTTTTGTGAGTGGTCAGCCACTCAGTTTTCCTTGACTCTTTTTGAGTAACAGGGGCTGTGTGCTCTAACAAATGCATAGGTGAGCTGTGGAAACAATTTCGGTGTTGATTTCTGAGTGGGAGCGACTCAGTTTTCCTTGACTGTTTCTGAGTAAAGAGTGGTTGTGTGCGTTGAGGATTCCATGCGTCATCTCTGAAAATAGTTTCGGTGATGATTTCTACGTGGGCAGCGACTCAGTTTTCATTGATTGTTTATGAGTCAACAGGGGCTGTGTGCAAGCAACGAATCCATGCGTCACCTCTACAAGCAGTTTCGGGAGGTATTTTTAAGTGGGCAGCGACTCACTTTTCCTTGACTGTTTATGAGTCAACAGAGGCAGTGTCGGCTGACGAATCCATTTGTTACCTTTGAAAGCAGTTATGGGGGCTTTCTGTGAGTGGGCAGCGACTTAGTTTCGCTTTACTCTTTCTGAGTCAACAGGGGTTGTGTGCGCTTACGAATCCATGGGTGAGCTCTGCAAAAGAATTTCGGTGTTGATTTCTGAGTAGGAGCGACACAGTTTTCCTTGACTGTTTCTGATTCAAGAGTGGCTGTGTGCATTGAGGATTCCATGCGTCATCTCTGAAAATTGTTTTGGTGACAATTTTTGTGTGGGCAGTGATTCAGTTTTCCTTGATTGTTTCTGAGTCAATTGGGGCTGTGTGCCAGCAACAAATCCAGGCGTCACCTCTGCAAGCAGTTTTGGGAGCTATTTCTGAGTGGGCAGCGACTCACTTTTCCTTAACCGTTTATGAGTCAACAGGGGCAGTGTAGGCTGACGAATCCATGGGTGAGCTCTGGAAACAATTTTGGTGTTGATTTCTGAGTAGTAGCGACTCCGTTTTTCTTAACTAGTTTTAAGTAAAGAGTGCTTATGTGCGCTAAGGATTCCATGTGTCATCTCTGAAAATAGTTTCGGTGACAATTTTTGTGTGGGCAGCGACTTAGTTTTCCTTGACCGTTTCTAAGTCAACAGGGGCTGCGGGGGCTAACGAATCCATTCATCACCTCTGAAAGCAGTTTCAGGGGCTTTTTGTGAGTGGGCAGCGACTCAGTTTTCCTTGACTGTTTCTGAGTAACAGGGGTTTTATGCGCTGACGAATCCATTGGTGAGCTTTGGAAACAATTTCAGTGTTGATTTTTGAATGGGAACGACTCAGTTTTCCTTGACTGTTTCTGAGTCAAGAGTGCTTGTGTGCGATGAGGATTCCATGCATCATCTCTGAAAATAGTTTCGGTGACAATTTCTGTGTGGGCAGCAACTCAGTTTCCCTTGACTGTTTTTGAGTCAGCAGGGGTTGCGGGGGCTGACGAATCCATTCGTCACCTCTGAAAGCAGTTTTGTGGGCTTTTTATGAGTGGGCAGCGACTCAGTTTTCCTTGACTGTTTCCGAGTCAACAGGGGCTGTGTGCCAGCAACGAATCCATGCGTCACCTCTGCAAGCAGTTTCGGGAGCTATTTTTGAGTGGGCAGCGACTTAGTTTTCCTTGATTGTTTCTGAGGCAACAGGGGCTGTGTGCAAGCCACGAATCCTTGCGCCACCTCTTTAAGCAGTTTCGGGAGTTATTTTTTAATGGGCAGTGACTCACTTTTCCGTGACCGTTTATGGGTCAACAAGGGCTGCGCGGGCTGACGAATCCATTCATCACCTCTGAAAGTAGTTTTAGGGGCGTTTTGTGAATGGGCAGCGACTCAGTTTTCCTTGATTCTTTATGAGTAACAGGGGCTGTGTGCGCTGACGAATCCATGGGTGAGCTTTGGAAATAATTTCGTTGTTGATTTCTGAGTGGGAACGACTCTGTTTTCCTTGACTGTTTCTGAGTTAAGAGTGGTTGTGTGCGCTGAGGATTCCATGCGTCATCTCTGAAAATGGTTTGGTGACAATTTCTATACAAGCAACGACTCGGTTTTCCTTGACTGTTTCTGAGTCAAGAGTGGTTATGTGCGCTGAGGATTCCATGCGTCATCTCTAAAAATAGTTTCGGTGACAATTTCTGTGTAGGCAGCGACTCTATTTTCTTTGACTGTTTCTGAGTCAACAAGGGCTACGCGGGCTGACGAATCCATTCGTCATCTCTGAAAGCAGTTTTGGGGGCTTTTTGTGAGTGGGCAGCGACTCAGTTTCCCTTGACTCTTTCTGATTCAACAGGGGTTGTGTGCGCTGACGGATCCATGGGTGAGCTCTGCAAAACAATTTCGGAGTTGATTTCTGAGTGGGAACGACTCAGTTTTCCTTGACTGTTTCTGAGTCAAGAGTGGTTGTGTGCGCTGAGGATTCCATGCGTCATCTCTGAAAATAGTTTTGGTGACAATTTCTGTGAAGGCAGCGACTCTATTTTCTTTGACTGTTTCAGGGTCAACAAGGGCTGCGCGGGCTGACGAATCCATTCATCACCTCTGAAAGTAGTTTTAGGGGCGTTTTGTGAATGGGCAGCGACTCAGTTTTCCTTGATTCTTTATGAGTAACAGGGGCTGTGTGCGCTGACGAATCCATGGGTGAGCTTTGGAAATAATTTCGTTGTTGATTTCTGAGTGGGAACGACTCTGTTTTCCTTGACTGTTTCTGAGTTAAGAGTGGTTGTGTGCGCTGAGGATTCCATGCGTCATCTCTGAAAATGGTTTGGTGACAATTTCTATACAAGCAACGACTCGGTTTTCCTTGACTGTTTCTGAGTCAAGAGTGGTTGTGTGCGCTGAGGATTCCATGCGTCATCTCTGAAAATAGTTTCGGTGACAATTTCTGTGTAGGCAACGAGTTTGTTTTCTTTGACTGTTTCTGAGTCAACAAGGGCTGCGCGGGCTGACGAATCCATTCGTCACCTCTTAAAGCAGTTTTAGGGGCTTTTTGTGAGTGGGCAGCGACTCAGTTTCCCTTGATTCTTTCTAAGTCAACAAGGGTTGTGTGCGCTGACGGATCCATGGGTGAGCTCTGCAAAACAATTTCGGTGTTGATTTTTGAGTGGGAGCGACTCAGTTTTCCTTGATTGTTTCTGAGTCAAGAGTGGCTCTGTGCGTTGAGGATTCCGAGCATCATCTCTGAAAATTATTTCGGTGACAATTTGTGTGTGGGCAGCAACTTAGTTTTCCTTCATGGTTTCTGAGTCAACAGGGGCTATGTGGCAGCAACGAATCCAGGCGTCACCACTGCAAGCAGTTTTGGGAGGTATTTTTGAGTGGGCAGCGACTCACTTTTCCTTGACCGTTTATGAGTCAACAGGGGCTGTGTGGGCTGACGAATCCATGGGTGAGCTCTCAAAACAATTTCGGTGTTGATTTCTGAATGGGAGCGACTCAGTTTTCCTTGACTGTTTCTGAGTCAAGAGTGGTTGTGTGCGCTGAGGATTCCATGCGTCATCTCTGGAAATAGTTTTGGTGACAATTTCTGTGTACGCAGCGACTCTGTTTTCTTTGACTGTTTCTGAGTCAACAAGGGTTGCGTGGGGTGACGAATCCATTCGTCTCCTCTGAAAGCAGTTTTGGGGGAGTTTTGTGAGTGGGCAGCGACTCAGTTTCCCTTGGCTCTTTCTAAGTCAACATGGGTTGTGTGCACTGACGGATCCATGGGTGAGTTCTACAAAACAATTTCAGTGTTGATTTCTGAGTGGGAGCGACTCAGTTTTCCTTGACTGTTTCTGAGTCAAGAGTGGTTGTGTGCGCTGAGGATTCCATGCGTCATCTCTGAAAATAGTTTTGGTGACAATTTCTGTGAAGGCACCGACTCTGTTTTCTTTGACTGTTTCTGGGTCAACAAGGGCTGCGCGGACTGACGAATCCATTCGTCACCTCTGAAAGCAGTTTTAGGGGTGTTTTGTGAGTGGGCAGCGACTCAGTTTCCCTTGACTCTTTCTAATTCAACAGGGGTTGTGTGCGCTGACGGATCCATGGGTGAGCTCTGCAAAACAATTTTGGAGTTGATTTCTAAGTGGGAACGACTCAGTTTTCCTTGACTGTTTCTGAGTCAAGAGTGGTTGTGTGCGCTGAGGATTTCATGCGTCATCTCTGAAAATAGTTTCGGTGACAATTTCTGTGTAGGCAGCGACTCTGTTTTCTTTGACTGTTTCTGAGTCAACAAGGGCTGTGCGGGCTAACGAATCCATTCGTCACCTCTGAAAGCAGTTTGGGGGGCTTTTTGTGAGTGGGCACCGACTCAGTTTCCCTTGACTCTTTCTGATTCAACAGGGGTTGTGTGCGCTGACGGATCCATGGGTGAGCTCTGCAAAACAATTTCGGTGTTGATTTCTGAGTGGTAGCGACTCAGTTTTCCTTGACTGTTTCTGAGTCAAGAGTGGCTGTGTGCGTTGAGGATTCCAAGCGTTATCTCTGAAAATTGTTTCGGTGACAATTTGTGTATGGGAGCGACTTAGTTTTCCTTGATGGTTTCTGAGTCAACAGGGGCTGCGTGAGTTGACGAATCCATTCGACTCCTCTGAAAGCATTTTCGGGGGCTTTTTATGAATGGGCAGCGACTAAGTTTTCCTTAACCGTTTATGAGTCAACAGGGGCTGTGTGCAAGCAACGAATCCATGCGTCACCTCTGCAAGCAGTTTTGGGAGCTATTTTGTGTGGGCAGCGACTCAGTTTTCCTTGACCGTTTATGAGCCAACAGGGGCTGTGTGGGCTGACAAATCCATTCGTCACTTATGAAAGCAGTTTCAGGGGCTTTTTGTGAGTGGGCAGATACTAACTTTTTCTTGACCGTTTATGAGTCAACACGGGCTGTGTGGGCTGACGAATCCATTCGTCACCTCTGAAAACAATTTCGGGGGCTTTTTGTGAGTGGTCAGCCACTCAGTTTTCCTTGACTCTTTCTGAGTAACAGGGGCTGTGTGCGCTGACGAATCCATGGGTGAGCTTTGAAAACGATTTCGGTGTTGGTTTCTTAGTGGGAGCGACTCAGTTTTTCTTCACTGTTTCTGAGTAAAGAGTGGTTGTGTGCCCTAAGGATTCCATTCGTCATCTCTGAAAATAGTTTCAGTGACAATTTCTATGTGGGCAGCGACTTATTTTTCCTTGACCGTTTATGAGTGAACAGGGGCTGTGTGCAAGCAACGAATCCATGGGTGAGCTTTGGAAACAATTTCGTTGTTGATTTCTGAGTGGGAACGACTCAGTTTTCCTAGACAGTTTCTGACTCAAGAGTGGTTGTGTGCGCTGAGGATTCCATGCGTCATCTCTGAAAATAGTTTTGGTGATAATTTCAGTGTGGGCAGCGACTCAATTTTCCTTGACCGTGTATAAGTCAACACGGGCTGTGTGGGCTGACGAATCCATTCGTCATCTCTGAAAATAGTTTCGGGGGCTTTTTGTGAGTGGTCAACCACTCAGTTTTCGTTGACTCTTTCTGAGTCAACAGGGGTTGTGTGCGCTGAGGGATCCATGCGTGAGCTTTGCAAAACAATTTTGGTGTTGATTTCTGAGTGGGAGAGACTCAGTTTTCCTTGACTGTTTCTAAGTCAAGAGTGGCTGTGTGTGTTGAGGATTCCAAGCGTCATCTCTGAAAATTGTTTCGGTGACAATTTGTGTGTGGGCAGCGACTCAGTTTTTCTTGATGGTTTCTGAGTCAACAGGGGCTCTGTGCCAGCAACGAATCCAGGCGTCACCTCTGCGAACAGTTTTGGGAGCTATTTTTGAAGGGGCAGCGACTCAGTTTTCCTTGACCGCTTATGAGCCAACAGGGGTTGTGTAGGCTGACAAATCCATTCATCACTTATGAAAGCAGTTTCGGGGGCTTTTTGTGAGTGGGCACCAACTCACTTTTCCTTGACCGTTTGTGAGTCAACAGGGGCAGTGTCGGCTGACGAATCCATGGGTGAGCTCTTGAAACAATTTCGGTGTTGATTTCTAAGTGGGAGCGACTCAGTTTTTCTTAACTATTTCTGAGTAAAGAGTGGTTGTGTGCGCTCAGGATTCCATGCGTCATCTTTGAAAATAGTTTCGGTGACAATTTCTGTGTGGGCATCGACTCACTTTTCCTTGACCGTTTATGAGTCAACAGGGGCTGTGTGCGCTGCGAATCCATGGGTGAGCTCTCGAAACAATTTCGGTGTTGATTTCTGCGTGGGAGCGACTCAGTTTTTCTTGACAATTTCTGAGTAAAGAGTGGTTGTGTGCGCTGAGGATTCCATGCGTCATCTTTGAAAATAGTTTCGGTGACAATTTCTGTGTGGGCAGCGACTCAGTTTTCCTTGATCGTTTCTGAGTCAACAGGGGCTGCGTGGGCTGTCGAATCCATTCGTCTCCTCGAAAAGCAGTTTCGGGGGCTTTTTGTAAATGGGCAGCGACTCAGTTTTCCTTGACTGTTTTTGAGTCAACAGGGGCTGTGTGCAAGCAACGAATCCATGCGTCACCTCTGCAAGCAGTTTTGGGAGCTATTTTATGTGGGCAGCGACTCAATTTTCCTTGACCGTTTATGAGCCAACAGGGGCTGTGTGGGCTGACAAATCCAATCGTCACTTATGAAAGCAGTTTTAGGGGCTTTTTGTGAGTGGGCAGCGACTCATTTTTCCTTAACCGTTTGTGAGTCAACAGGGGCTTTGTGCGCTGACGAATCCATGGGTGAGCTGTGGAAACAATTTCGGTGTTGATTTTTGAGTGGGAGCGACTCAGTTTTTCTTGACTGTTTCCGAGTAAAGAGTGGTTGTGTGCGTTGAGGATTCCATGCGTCATCTTTGAAAATAGTTTCGGTGACAATTTCTGTATGGGCAGCGACTCAGTTTTCCTTGCCCGTTTATAAGTCAACAGGGGCTGTGTGGGCTGATGAATCCTTGGGTGAGCTCTCGAAACAATTTGGGTGTGGATTTCTGAGTGGGAGCGACTCAGTTTTTCTTGACTGTTTCTGAGTAAAGAGTGGTTGTGTGTGCTGCGGATTCCATGCGTCATCTTTGAAAATAGTTTCGGTGACAATTTCTGTGTGGGCATCGACTCACTTTTCCTTGACCGTTTATGAGTCCACAGGGGCTGTGTGCGCGGACGAATCCATGCGTGAGCTCTCGAAACAAGTTCGGTGTTGATTTCTGAGTGGGTGCGACTCAGTTTTTCTTTACTGTTTCTGAGTAAACAGTGGTTGTGTGCGCTGAGGATTCCATGCGTCATCTTTGAAAATAGTTTCGGTGAGAATTTCTGTGTGGGCATCGACTCACTTTTCCTTGAACGTTTATGAGTCCACAGGAGCTGTGTGCGCGGACGAATCCATGCGTGAGCTCTCGAAACAAGTTCGGTGTTGATTTCTGAGTGGTTGCGACTCAGTTTTTCTTTACTGTTTTTGAGTAAAGAGTGGTTGTGTGTGCTGCGGATTCCATGCGTCATCTTTGAAAATAGTTTCGGTGACAATTTCTGTGTGGGCATCGACTCACTTTTCCTTGACCGTTTATGAGTCAACAGGGGCTGTGTGCGCTGACGAATCCATGAGTGAGCTCTCGAAACAAGTTCGGTGTTGATTTCTGAGTGGGAGCGATTGAGTTTTTCTTGACTGTTTCAGAGTAAAGAGTGGTTGTGTGCGCTGAGGATTCCATGCGTCGCCTTTGAAATTAGTTTTGGTGAGAATTTATGTGTGGGCATCGACTCAATTTTCCCTGACCGTTTATGAGTCAACAGGGGCTGTGTGCGCTGACGAATCCATGGGTGAGCTCTCGAAACAACTTCGGTGTTGATTTGTGAGTGGGAGCGACTCAGTTTTTCTTGACTGTTTTTGAGTAAAGGGTGGTTGTGTGCGCTGAGGATTCCATGCGTCACCTTTGAAAATAGTTTCGGTGAGAATTTCTGTGTGGCCATCGACTCACTTTTCCTTGACCGTTTATGAGTCAACAGGGGTTGTGTGCGCTGACGAATCCATGGGTGAGCTCTCGAAACAACTTCGGTGTTGATTTGTAAGTGGGAGCGACTCAGTTTTTCTTTACTGTTTCTGAGTAAAGAGTGGTTGTATGCGCTGAGGATTCCATGCGTCATTTTTGAAAATAGTTTCGGTGACAATTTCTGTGTGGCCATCGACTCACTTTTCCTTGACCGTTTATGAGTCAACAGGGGCTGTGTGCGCTGAAGAATCCATGGGTGAGCTCTCGAAACAACTTCGGTGTTGATTTGTGAGTGGGAGCGACTCAGTTTTTCTTGATTGTTTCTGAGTAAAGGGTGGTTGTATGCGCTGAGGATTCCATGCGTCACCTTTGAAAATAGTTTCGGTGAGAATTTCTGTGTGGCCATCGACTCACTTTTCCTTGACCGTTTATGAGTCAACAGGGGCTGTGTGCGCTGACGAATCCATGGGTGAGCTCTCGAAACAAGTTCGGTGTTGATTTCTGAGTGGGAGCGACTCAGTTTTTCTTGACTGTTTCTGAGTAAAGAGTGGTTGTGTGCGCTGAGGATTCCATGCGTCATCTTTGAAAATAGTTTCGGTGAGAATTTTTGTGTGGGCATCGACTCACTTTTCCTTGAACGTTTATGAGTCCACAGGAGCTGTGTGCGCGGACGAATCCATGCGTGAGCTCTCGAAACAAGTTCGGTGTTGATTTCTGAGTGGTTGCGACTCAGTTTTTCTTTACTGTTTCTGAGTAAAGAGTGGTTGTGTGTGCTGCGGATTCCATGCGTCATCTTTGAAAATAGTATCGGTGACAATTTCTGTGTGGGCATCGACTCACTTTTCCTTGACCGTTTATGAGTCCACAGGGGCTGTGTGCGCTGACGAATCCATGAGTGAGCTCTCGAAACAAGTTCGGTGTTGATTTCTGAGTGGGTGCGACTCAGTTTTTCTTGACTGTTTCTGAGTAAATAGTGGTTGTGTGCGCTGAGGATTCCATGCGTCATCTTTGAAAATAGTTTTGGTGACAATTTCTGTGTGGGCATCGACTCACTTTTCCTTGACCGTTTATGAGTCAACAGGGGCTGTGTGCGCTGACGAATCCATGGGTGATCTCTCGAAACAACTTCGGTGTTGATTTGTGAGTGGGAGCGACTCAGTTTTTCTTGACTGTTTCTGAGTAAAGAGTGGTTCTGTGCGCTGAGGTTTCCATGCGTCATCTATGAAAATAGTTTCGGTGAGAATTTCTGTGTGGGCATCGACTCACTTTTCCTTGAACGTTTATGAGTCCACAGGGGCTGTGTGCACGGACGAATCCATGCGTGAGCTCTCGAAACAAGTTCGGTGTTGATTTCTGAGTGGGTGCGACTCAGTTTTTCTTTACTGTTTCTGAGTAAAGAGTGGTTGTGTGTGCTGCGGATTCCATGCGTCATCTTTGAAAATAGTTTCGATGACAATTTCTGTGTGGGCATCGACTCACTTTTCCTTGACCGTTTATGAGTCAACAGGGGCTGTGTGCGCTGACGAATCCATGGGTGAGCTCTCGAAACAACTTCGGTGTTGATTTGTGAGTGGGAGCGACTCAGTTTTTCTTGACTGTTTCTGAGTAAAGAGTGGTTATGTGCGCTGAGGTTTCCATGCGTCATCTATGAAAATAGTTTCGGTGAGAATTTCTGTGTGGGCATCGACTCACTTTTCCTTGAACGTTTATGAGTCCACAGGGGCTGTGTGCGCGGACGAATCCATGCGTGAGCTCTCGAAACAAGTTCGGTGTTGATTTCTGAGTGGGTGCGACTCAGTTTTTCTTTACTGTTTCTGAGTAAAGAGTGGTTGTGTGCGCTGAGGATTCCATGCGTCATCTTTGAAAATAGTTTCGGTGAGAATTTCTGTGTGGGCATCGACTCACTTTTCCTTGAACGTTTATGAGTCCACAGGAGCTGTGTGCGCGGACGAATCCATGCGTGAGCTCTCGAAACAAGTTCGGTGTTGATTTCTGAGTGGTTGCGACTCAGTTTTTCTTTACTGTTTCTGAGTAAAGAGTGGTTGTGTGTGCTGCGGATTCCATGCGTCATCTTTGAAAATAGTATCGGTGACAATTTCTGTGTGGGCATCGACTCACTTTTCCTTGACCGTTTATGAGTCCACAGGGGCTGTGTGCGCTGACGAATCCATGAGTGAGCTCTCGAAACAAGTTCGGTGTTGATTTCTGAGTGGGTGCGACTCAGTTTTTCTTGACTGTTTCTGAGTAAATAGTGGTTGTGTGCGCTGAGGATTCCATGCGTCATCTTTGAAAATAGTTTTGGTGACAATTTCTGTGTGGGCATCGACTCACTTTTCCTTGACCGTTTATGAGTCAACAGGGGCTGTGTGCGCTGACGAATCCATGGGTGAGCTCTCGAAACAACTTCGGTGTTGATTTGTGAGTGGGAGCGACTCAGTTTTTCTTGACTATTTCTGAGTAAAGAGTGGTTATGTGCGCTGAGGTTTCCATGCGTCATCTATGAAAATAGTTTCGGTGAGAATTTCTGTGTGGGCATCGACTCACTTTTCCTTGAACGTTTATGAGTCCACAGGGGCTGTGTGCGCGGACGAATCCATGCGTGAGCTCTCGAAACAAGTTCGGTGTTGATTTCTGAGTGGGTGCGACTCAGTTTTTCTTTACTGTTTCTGAGTAAAGAGTGGTTGTGTGTGCTGCGGATTCCATGCGTCATCTTTGAAAATAGTTTCGATGACAATTTCTGTGTGGGCATCGACTCACTTTTCCTTGACCGTTTATGAGTCAACAGGGGCTGTGTGCGCTGACGAATCCATGGGTGAGCTCTCGAAACAACTTCGGTGTTGATTTGTGAGTGGGAGCGACTCAGTTTTTCTTGACTGTTTCTGAGTAAAGAGTGGTTATGTGCGCTGAGGTTTCCATGCGTCATCTATGAAAATAGTTTCGGTGAGAATTTCTGTGTGGGCATCGACTCACTTTTCCTTGAACGTTTATGAGTCCACAGGGGCTGTGTGCGCGGACGAATCCATGCGTGAGCTCTCGAAACAAGTTCGGTGTTGATTTCTGAGTGGGTGCGACTCAGTTTTTCTTTACTGTTTCTGAGTAAAGAGTGGTTGTGTGCGCTGAGGATTCCATGCGTCATCTTTGAAAATAGTTTCGGTGAGAATTTCTGTGTGGGCATCGACTCACTTTTCCTTGAACGTTTATGAGTCCACAGGAGCTGTGTGCGCGGACGAATCCATGCGTGAGCTCTCGAAACAAGTTCGGTGTTGATTTCTGAGTGGTTGCGACTCAGTTTTTCTTTACTGTTTCTGAGTAAAGAGTGGTTGTGTGTGCTGCGGATTCCATGCGTCATCTTTGAAAATAGTATCGGTGACAATTTCTGTGTGGGCATCGACTCACTTTTCCTTGACAATTTATGAGTCCACAGGGGCTGTGTGCGCTGACGAATCCATGAGTGAGCTCTCGAAACAAGTTCGGTGTTGATTTCTGAGTGGGAGCGATTCAGTTTTTCTTGACTGTTTCAGAGTAAAGAGTGGTTGTGTGCGCTGAGGATTCCATGCGTCGCCTTTGAAATTAGTTTTGGTGAGAATTTATGTGTGGGCATCGACTCAATTTTCCCTGACCGTTTATGAGTCAACAGGGGCTGTGTGCGCTGACGAATCCATGGGTGAGCTCTCGAAACAACTTCGGTGTTGATTTGTGAGTGGGAGCGACTCAGTTTTTCTTGACTGTTTTTGAGTAAAGGGTGGTTGTGTGCGCTGAGGATTCCATGCGTCACCTTTGAAAATAGTTTCGGTGACAATTTCTGTGTGGCCATCGACTCACTTTTCCTTGACCGTTTATGAGTCAACAGGGGTTGTGTGCGCTGACGAATCCATGGGTGAGCTCTCGAAACAACTTCGGTGTTGATTTGTAAGTGGGAGCGACTCAGTTTTTCTTGATTGTTTCTGAGTAAAGGGTGGTTGTGTGCGCTGAGGATTCCATGCGTCACCTTTGAAAATAGTTTCGGTGAGAATTTCTGTGTGGCCATCGACTCACTTTTCCTTGACCGTTTATGAGTCAACAGAGGCTGTGTGCGCTGAAGAATCCATGGGTGAGCTCTCGAAACAACTTCGGTGTTGATTTGTGAGTGGGAGCGACTCAGTTTTTCTTGATTGTTTATGAGTAAAGGGTGGTTGTGTGCGCTGAGGATTCCATGCGTCACCTTTGAAAATAGTTTCGGTGAGAATTTCTGTGTGGCCATCGACTCACTTTTCCTTGACCGTTTATGAGTCAACAGGGGCTGTGTGCGCTGACGAATCCATGGGTGAGCTCTCGAAACAAGTTCGGTGTTGATTTCTGAGTGGGAGCGACTCAGTTTTTATTGATTGTTTCTGAGTAAAGAGTGGTTGTGTGCGCTGAGGATTCCATGCGTCATCTTTGAAAATAGTTTCGGTTAGAATTTCTGTGTGGGCATCGACTCACTTTTCCTTGAACGTTTATGAGTCCACAGGGGCTGTGTGCGCGGACGAATCCATGCGTGAGCTCTCGAAACAAGTTCGGTGTTGATTTCTGAGTGGGTGCGACTCAGTTTTTCTTGACTGTTTCTGAGTAAATAGTGGTTGTGTGCGCTAAGGATTCCATGCGTCATCTTTGAAAATAGTTTTGGTGACAATTTCTGTGTGGGCATCGACTCACTTTTCCTTGACCGTTTATGAGTCAACAGGGGCTGTGTGCGCTGACGAATCCATGGGTGAGCTCTCGAAACAACTTCGGTGTTGATTTGTGAGTGGGAGCGACTCAGTTTTTCTTGACTGTTTCTGAGTAAAGAGTGGTTATGTGCGCTGAGGTTTCCATGCGTCATCTATGAAAATAGTTTCGGTGAGAATTTCTGTGTGGGCATCGACTCACTTTTCCTTGAACGTTTATGAGTCCACAGGGGCTGTGTGCGCGGACGAATCCATGCGTGAGCTCTCGAAACAAGTTCGGTGTTGATTTCTGAGTGGGTGCGACTCAGTTTTTCTTTACTGTTTCTGAGTAAAGAGTGGTTGTGTGCGCTGAGGATTCCATGCGTCATCTTTGAAAATAGTTTCGGTGAGAATTTCTGTGTGGGCATCGACTCACTTTTCCTTGAACGTTTATGAGTCCACAGGAGCTGTGTGCGCGGACGAATCCATGCGTGAGCTCTCGAAACAAGTTCGGTGTTGATTTCTGAGTGGTTGCGACTCAGTTTTTCTTTACTGTTTCTGAGTAAAGAGTGGTTGTGTGTGCTGCGGATTCCATGCGTCATCTTTGAAAATAGTATCGGTGACAATTTCTGTGTGGGCATCGACTCACTTTTCCTTGACAATTTATGAGTCCACAGGGGCTGTGTGCGCTGACGAATCCATGAGTGAGCTCTCGAAACAAGTTCGGTGTTGATTTCTGAGTGGGAGCGATTCAGTTTTTCTTGACTGTTTCAGAGTAAAGAGTGGTTGTGTGCGCTGAGGATTCCATGCGTCGCCTTTGAAATTAGTTTTGGTGAGAATTTATGTGTGGGCATCGACTCAATTTTCCCTGACCGTTTATGAGTCAACAGGGGCTGTGTGCGCTGACGAATCCATGGGTGAGCTCTCGAAACAACTTCGGTGTTGATTTGTGAGTGGGAGCGACTCAGTTTTTCTTGACTGTTTTTGAGTAAAGGGTGGTTGTGTGCGCTGAGGATTCCATGCGTCACCTTTGAAAATAGTTTCGGTGACAATTTCTGTGTGGCCATCGACTCACTTTTCCTTGACCGTTTATGAGTCAACAGGGGTTGTGTGCGCTGACGAATCCATGAGTGAGCTCTCGAAACAACTTCGGTGTTGATTTGTGAGTGGGAGCGACTTAGTTTTTCTTGATTGTTTATGAGTAAAGGGTGGTTGTGTGCGCTGAGGATTCCATGCGTCACCTTTGAAAATAGTTTCGGTGAGAATTTCTGTGTGGCCATCGACTCACTTTTCCTTGACCGTTTATGAGTCAACAGGGGCTGTGTGCGCTGACGAATCCATGGGTGAGCTCTCGAAACAAGTTCGGTGTTGATTTCTGAGTGGGAGCGACTCAGTTTTTATTGATTGTTTCTGAGTAAAGAGTGGTTGTGTGCGCTGAGGATTCCATGCGTCATCTTTGAAAATAGTTTCGGTTAGAATTTCTGTGTGGGCATCGACTCACTTTTCCTTGAACGTTTATGAGTCCACAGGGGCTGTGTGCGCGGACGAATCCATGCGTGAGCTCTCGAAACAAGTTCGGTGTTGATTTCTGAGTGGGTGCGACTCAGTTTTTCTTGACTGTTTCTGAGTAAATAGTGGTTGTGTGCGCTGAGGATTCCATGCGTCATCTTTGAAAATAGTTTTGGTGACAATTTCTGTGTGGGCATCGACTCACTTTTCCTTGACCGTTTATGAGTCAACAGGGGCTGTGTGCGCTGACGAATCTATGGGTGAGCTCTCGAAACAACTTCGGTGTTGATTTGTGAGTGGGAGCGATTCAGTTTTTCTTGACTGTTTGTGAGTAAAGGGTGGTTGTGTGCGCTGAGGATTCCATGCGTCACCTTTGAAAATAGTTTCGGTGAGAATTTCTGTGTGGCCATCGACTCACTTTTCCTTGACCGTTTATGAGTCAACAGGGGCTGTGTGCGCTGACGAATCCATGGGTGAGCTCTCGAAACAAGTTCGGTGTTGATTTCTGAGTGGGAGCGACTCAGTTTTTCTTGACTGTTTCTGAGTAAAGAGTGGTTGTGTGCGCTGAGGATTCCATGCGTCATCTATGAAAATAGTTTCGGTGAGAATTTCTGTGTGGGCATCGACTCACTTTTCCTTGAACGTTTATGAGTCCACAGGGGCTGTGTGCGCGGACGAATCCATGCGTGAGCTCTCGAAACAACTTCGGTGTTGATTTGTGAGTGGGAGCGACTCAGTTTTTCTTGACTGTTTTTGAGTAAAGAGTGGTTATGTGCGCTGAGGTTTCCATGCGTCATCTATGAAAATAGTTTCGGTGAGAATTTCTGTGTGGGCATCGACTCACTTTTCCTTGAACGTTTATGAGTCCACAGGGGCTGTGTGCGCGGACGAATCCATGCGTGAGCTCTCGAAACAAGTTCGGTGTTGATTTCTGAGTGGGTGCGACTCAGTTTTTCTTTACTGTTTCTGAGTAAAGAGTGGTTGTGTGCGCTGAGGATTCCATGCGTCATCTTTGAAAATAGTTTCGGTGAGAATTTCTGTGTGGGCATCGACTCACTTTTCCTTGAACGTTTATGAGTCCACAGGAGCTGTGTGCGCGGACGAATCCATGCGTGAGCTCTCGAAACAAGTTCGGTGTTGATTTCTGAGTGGTTGCGACTCAGTTTTTCTTTACTGTTTCTGAGTAAAGAGTGGTTGTGTGCGCTGAGGATTCCATGCGTCATCTTTGAAAATAGTTTCGGTTAGAATTTCTGTGTGGGCATCGACTCACTTTTCCTTGAACGTTTATGAGTCCACAGGGGCTGTGAGCGCGGACGAATCCATGCGTGAGCTCTCGAAACAAGTTCGGTGTTGATTTCTGAGTGGGTGCGACTCAGTTTTTCTTGACTGTTTCTGAGTAAATAGTGGTTGTGTGCGCTGCGGATTCCATGCGTCATCTTTGAAAATAGTTTTGGTGACAATTTCTGTGTGGGCATCGACTCACTTTTCCTTGACCGTTTATGAGTCCACAGGGGCTGTGTGCGCTGACGAATCCATGAGTGAGCTCTCGAAACAAGTTCGGTGTTGATTTCTGAGTGGGAGCGATTCAGTTTTTCTTGACTGTTTCAGAGTAAAGAGTGGTTGTGTGCGCTGAGGATTCCATGCGTCGCCTTTGAAATTAGTTTTGGTGAGAATTTATGTGTGGGCATCGACTCAATTTTCCCTGACCGTTTATGAGTCAACAGGGGCTGTGTGCGCTGACGAATCCATGGGTGAGCTCTCGAAACAACTTCGGTGTTGATTTGTGAGTGGGAGCGACTCAGTTTTTCTTGACTGTTTGTGAGTAAAGGGTGGTTGTGTGCGCTGAGGATTCCATGCGTCACCTTTGAAAATAGTTTCGGTGAGAATTTCTGTGTGGCCATCGACTCACTTTTCCTTGACCGTTTATGAGTCAACAGGGGCTGTGTGCGCTGACGAATCCATGGGTGAGCTCTCGAAACAAGTTCGGTGTTGATTTCTGAGTGGGAGCGACTCAGTTTTTCTTGACTGTTTCTGAGTAAAGAGTGGTTGTGTGCGCTGAGGATTCCATGCGTCATCTTTGAAAATAGTTTCGGTTAGAATTTCTGTGTGGGCATCGACTCACTTTTCCTTGAACGTTTATGAGTCCACAGGGGCTGTGTGCGCGGACGAATCCATGCGTGAGCTCTCGAAACAAGTTCGGTGTTGATTTCTGAGTGGGTGCGACTCAGTTTTTCTTGACTGTTTCTGAGTAAATAGTGGTTGTGTGCGCTGAGGATTCCATGCGTCATCTTTGAAAATAGTTTTGGTGACAATTTCTGTGTGGGCATCGACTCACTTTTCCTTGACCGTTTATGAGTCAACAGGGGCTGTGTGCGCTGACGAATCCATAGGTGAGCTCTCGAAACAACTTCGGTGTTGATTTGTGAGTGGGAGCGACTCAGTTTTTCTTGACTGTTTCTGAGTAAAGAGTGGTTATGTGCGCTGAGGTTTCCATGCGTCATCTATGAAAATAGTTTCGGTGAGAATTTCTGTGTGGGCATCGACTCACTTTTCCTTGAACGTTTATGAGTCCACAGGGGCTGTGTGCGCGGACGAATCCATGCGTGAGCTGTCGAAACAAGTTCGGTGTTGATTTCTGAGTGGGTGCGACTCAGTTTTTCTTTACTGTTTCTGAGTAAAGAGTGGTTGTGTGCGCTGAGGATTCCATGCGTCATCTTTGAAAATAGTTTCGGTGAGAATTTCTGTGTGGGCATCGACTCACTTTTCCTTGAACGTTTATGAGTCCACAGGAGCTGTGTGCGCGGACGAATCCATGCGTGAGCTCTCGAAACAAGTTCGGTGTTGATTTCTGAGTGGTTGCGACTCAGTTTTTCTTTACTGTTTCTGAGTAAAGAGTGGTTGTGTGTGCTGCGGATTCCATGCGTCATCTTTGAAAATAGTTTCGATGACAATTTCTGTGTGGGCATCGACTCACTTTTCCTTGACCGTTTATGAGTCAACAGGGGCTGTGTGCGCTGACGAATCCATAGGTGAGCTCTCGAAACAACTTCGGTGTTGATTTCTGAGTGGGTGCGACTCAGTTTTTCTTGACTGTTTCTGAGTAAATAGTGGTTGTGTGCGCTGAGGATTCCATGCGTCATCTTTGAAAATAGTTTTGGTGACAATTTCTGTGTGGGCATCGACTCACTTTTCCTTGACCGTTTATGAGTCAACAGGGGCTGTGTGCGCTGACGAATCTATGGGTGAGCTCTCGAAACAACTTCGGTGTTGATTTGTGAGTGGGAGCGATTCAGTTTTTCTTGACTGTTTGTGAGTAAAGGGTGGTTGTGTGCGCTGAGGATTCCATGCGTCACCTTTGAAAATAGTTTCGGTGAGAATTTCTGTGTGGCCATCGACTCACTTTTCCTTGACCGTTTATGAGTCAACAGGGGCTGTGTGCGCTGACGAATCCATGGGTGAGCTCTCGAAACAAGTTCGGTGTTGATTTCTGAGTGGGAGCGACTCAGTTTTTCTTGACTGTTTCTGAGTAAAGAGTGGTTGTGTGCGCTGAGGATTCCATGCGTCATCTATGAAAATAGTTTCGGTGAGAATTTCTGTGTGGGCATCGACTCACTTTTCCTTGAACGTTTATGAGTCCACAGGGGCTGTGTGCGCGGACGAATCCATGCGTGAGCTCTCGAAACAACTTCGGTGTTGATTTGTGAGTGGGAGCGACTCAGTTTTTCTTGACTGTTTTTGAGTAAAGAGTGGTTATGTGCGCTGAGGTTTCCATGCGTCATCTATGAAAATAGTTTCGGTGAGAATTTCTGTGTGGGCATCGACTCACTTTTCCTTGAACGTTTATGAGTCCACAGGGGCTGTGTGCGCGGACGAATCCATGCGTGAGCTCTCGAAACAAGTTCGGTGTTGATTTCTGAGTGGGTGCGACTCAGTTTTTCTTTACTGTTTCTGAGTAAAGAGTGGTTGTGTGCGCTGAGGATTCCATGCGTCATCTTTGAAAATAGTTTCGGTGAGAATTTCTGTGTGGGCATCGACTCACTTTTCCTTGAACGTTTATGAGTCCACAGGAGCTGTGTGCGCGGACGAATCCATGCGTGAGCTCTCGAAACAAGTTCGGTGTTGATTTCTGAGTGGTTGCGACTCAGTTTTTCTTTACTGTTTCTGAGTAAAGAGTGGTTGTGTGCGCTGAGGATTCCATGCGTCATCTTTGAAAATAGTTTCGGTTAGAATTTCTGTGTGGGCATCGACTCACTTTTCCTTGAACGTTTATGAGTCCACAGGGGCTGTGAGCGCGGACGAATCCATGCGTGAGCTCTCGAAACAAGTTCGGTGTTGATTTCTGAGTGGGTGCGACTCAGTTTTTCTTGACTGTTTCTGAGTAAATAGTGGTTGTGTGCGCTGCGGATTCCATGCGTCATCTTTGAAAATAGTTTTGGTGACAATTTCTGTGTGGGCATCGACTCACTTTTCCTTGACCGTTTATGAGTCCACAGGGGCTGTGTGCGCTGACGAATCCATGAGTGAGCTCTCGAAACAAGTTCGGTGTTGATTTCTGAGTGGGAGCGATTCAGTTTTTCTTGACTGTTTCAGAGTAAAGAGTGGTTGTGTGCGCTGAGGATTCCATGCGTCGCCTTTGAAATTAGTTTTGGTGAGAATTTATGTGTGGGCATCGACTCAATTTTCCCTGACCGTTTATGAGTCAACAGGGGCTGTGTGCGCTGACGAATCCATGGGTGAGCTCTCGAAACAACTTCGGTGTTGATTTGTGAGTGGGAGCGACTCAGTTTTTCTTGACTGTTTGTGAGTAAAGGGTGGTTGTGTGCGCTGAGGATTCCATGCGTCACCTTTGAAAATAGTTTCGGTGAGAATTTCTGTGTGGCCATCGACTCACTTTTCCTTGACCGTTTATGAGTCAACAGGGGCTGTGTGCGCTGACGAATCCATGGGTGAGCTCTCGAAACAAGTTCGGTGTTGATTTCTGAGTGGGAGCGACTCAGTTTTTCTTGACTGTTTCTGAGTAAAGAGTGGTTGTGTGCGCTGAGGATTCCATGCGTCATCTTTGAAAATAGTTTCGGTTAGAATTTCTGTGTGGGCATCGACTCACTTTTCCTTGAACGTTTATGAGTCCACAGGGGCTGTGTGCGCGGACGAATCCATGCGTGAGCTCTCGAAACAAGTTCGGTGTTGATTTCTGAGTGGGTGCGACTCAGTTTTTCTTGACTGTTTCTGAGTAAATAGTGGTTGTGTGCGCTGAGGATTCCATGCGTCATCTTTGAAAATAGTTTTGGTGACAATTTCTGTGTGGGCATCGACTCACTTTTCCTTGACCGTTTATGAGTCAACAGGGGCTGTGTGCGCTGACGAATCCATAGGTGAGCTCTCGAAACAACTTCGGTGTTGATTTGTGAGTGGGAGCGACTCAGTTTTTCTTGACTGTTTCTGAGTAAAGAGTGGTTATGTGCGCTGAGGTTTCCATGCGTCATCTATGAAAATAGTTTCGGTGAGAATTTCTGTGTGGGCATCGACTCACTTTTCCTTGAACGTTTATGAGTCCACAGGGGCTGTGTGCGCGGACGAATCCATGCGTGAGCTGTCGAAACAAGTTCGGTGTTGATTTCTGAGTGGGTGCGACTCAGTTTTTCTTTACTGTTTCTGAGTAAAGAGTGGTTGTGTGCGCTGAGGATTCCATGCGTCATCTTTGAAAATAGTTTCGGTGAGAATTTCTGTGTGGGCATCGACTCACTTTTCCTTGAACGTTTATGAGTCCACAGGAGCTGTGTGCGCGGACGAATCCATGCGTGAGCTCTCGAAACAAGTTCGGTGTTGATTTCTGAGTGGTTGCGACTCAGTTTTTCTTTACTGTTTCTGAGTAAAGAGTGGTTGTGTGTGCTGCGGATTCCATGCGTCATCTTTGAAAATAGTTTCGATGACAATTTCTGTGTGGGCATCGACTCACTTTTCCTTGACCGTTTATGAGTCAACAGGGGCTGTGTGCGCTGACGAATCCATAGGTGAGCTCTCGAAACAACTTCGGTGTTGATTTGTGAGTGGGAGCGACTCAGTTTTTCTTGACTGTTTCTGAGTAAAGAGTGGTTATGTGCGCTGAGGTTTCCATGCGTCATCTATGAAAATAGTTTCGGTGAGAATTTCTGTGTGGGCATCGACTCACTTTTCCTTGAACGTTTATGAGTCCACAGGGGCTGTGTGCGCGGACGAATCCATGCGTGAGCTCTCGAAACAAGTTCGGTGTTGATTTCTGAGTGGGTGCGACTCAGTTTTTCTTTACTGTTTCTGAGTAAAGAGTGGTTGTGTGCGCTGAGGATTCCATGCTTCATCTTTGAAAATAGTTTCGGTGAGAATTTCTGTGTGGGCATCGACTCACTTTTCCTTGAACGTTTATGAGTCCACAGGAGCTGTGTGCGCGGACGAATCCATGCGTGAGCTCTCGAAACAAGTTCGGTGTTGATTTCTGAGTGGTTGCGACTCAGTTTTTCTTTACTGTTTCTGAGTAAAGAGTGGTTGTGTGTGCTGCGGATTCCATGCGTCATCTTTGAAAATAGTATCGGTGACAATTTCTGTGTGGGCATCGACTCACTTTTCCTTGACCGTTTATGAGTCCACAGGGGCTGTGTGCGCTGACGAATCCATGAGTGAGCTCTCGAAACAAGTTCGGTGTTGATTTCTGAGTGGGAGCGATTCAGTTTTTCTTGACTGTTTCAGAGTAAAGAGTGGTTGTGTGCGCTGAGGATTCCATGCGTCGCCTTTGAAATTAGTTTTGGTGAGAATTTATGTGTGGGCATCGACTCAATTTTCCCTGACCGTTTATGAGTCAACAGGGGCTGTGTGCGCTGACGAATCCATGGGTGAGCTCTCGAAACAACTTCGGTGTTGATTTGTGAGTGGGAGCGACTCAGTTTTTCTTGACTGTTTGTGAGTAAAGGGTGGTTGTGTGCGCTGAGGATTCCATGCGTCACCTTTGAAAATAGTTTCGGTGAGAATTTCTGTGTGGCCATCGACTCACTTTTCCTTGACCGTTTATGAGTCAACAGGGGCTGTGTGCGCTGACGAATCCATGGGTGAGCTCTCGAAACAAGTTCGGTGTTGATTTCTGAGTGGGAGCGACTCAGTTTTTCTTGACTGTTTCTGAGTAAAGAGTGGTTGTGTGCGCTGAGGATTCCATGCGTCATCTTTGAAAATAGTTTCGGTTAGAATTTCTGTGTGGGCATCGACTCACTTTTCCTTGAACGTTTATGAGTCCACAGGGGCTGTGTGCGCGGACGAATCCATGCGTGAGCTCTCGAAACAAGTTCGGTGTTGATTTCTGAGTGGGTGCGACTCAGTTTTTCTTGACTGTTTCTGAGTAAATAGTGGTTGTGTGCGCTGAGGATTCCATGCGTCATCTTTGAAAATAGTTTTGGTGACAATTTCTGTGTGGGCATCGACTCACTTTTCCTTGACCGTTTATGAGTCAACAGGGGCTGTGTGCGCTGACGAATCCATAGGTGAGCTCTCGAAACAACTTCGGTGTTGATTTGTGAGTGGGAGCGACTCAGTTTTTCTTGACTGTTTCTGAGTAAAGAGTGGTTGTGTGCGCTAAGGATTCCATGCGTCATCTTTGAAAATAGTTTCGGTGAGAATTTCTGTGTGGGCATCGACTCACTTTTCCTTGAACGTTTATGAGTCCACAGGAGCTGTGTGCGCGGACGAATCCATGCGTGAGCTCTCGAAACAAGTTCGGTGTTGATTTCTGAGTGGTTGCGACTCAGTTTTTCTTTACTGTTTCTGAGTAAAGAGTGGTTGTGTGTGGTGCGGATTCCATGCGTCATCTTTGAAAATAGTATCGGTGACAATTTCTGTGTGGGCATCGACTCACTTTTCCTTGACCGTTTATGAGTCCACAGGGGCTGTGTGCGCTGACGAATCCATGAGTGAGCTCTCGAAACAAGTTCGGTGTTGATTTCTGAGTGGGAGCGATTCAGTTTTTCTTGACTGTTTCAGAGTAAAGAGTGGTTGTGTGCGCTGAGGATTCCATGCGTCGCCTTTGAAATTAGTTTTGGTGAGAATTTATGTGTGGGCATCGACTCAATTTTCCCTGACCGTTTATGAGTCAACAGGGGCTGTGTGCGCTGACGAATCCATGGGTGAGCTCTCGAAACAACTTCGGTGTTGATTTGTGAGTGGGAGCGACTCAGTTTTTCATGACTGTTTCTGAGTAAAGAGTGGTTATGTGCGCTGAGGTTTCCATGCGTCATCTATGAAAATAGTTTCGGTGAGAATTTCTGTGTGGGCATCGACTCACTTTTCCTTGAACGTTTATGAGTCCACAGGAGCTGTGTGCGCGGACGAATCCATGCGTGAGCTCTCGAAACAAGTTCGGTGTTGATTTCTGAGTGGTTGCGACTCAGTTTTTCTTTACTGTTTCTGAGTAAAGAGTGGTTGTGTGTGGTGCGGATTCCATGCGTCATCTTTGAAAATAGTATCGGTGACAATTTCTGTGTGGGCATCGACTCACTTTTCCTTGACCGTTTATGAGTCCATAGGGGCTGTGTGCGCTGACGAATCCATGAGTGACCTCTCGAAACAAGTTCGGTGTTGATTTCTGAGTGGGAGCGACTCAGTTTTTCTTGACTGTTTATGAGTAAAGGGTGGTTGTGTGCGCTGAGGATTCCATGCGTCACCTTCGAAAATAGTTTCGGTGAGAATTTCTGTGTGGCCATCGACTCACTTTTCCTTGACCGTTTATGAGTCAACAGGGGTTGTGTGCGCTGACGAATCCATGGGTGAGCTCTCGAAACAACTTCGGTGTTGATTTGTAAGTGGGAGCGACTCAGTTTTTCTTGATTGTTTCTGAGTAAAGGGTGGTTGTGTGCGCTGAGGATTCCATGCGTCACCTTTGAAAATAGTTTCGGTGAGAATTTCTGTGTGGCCATCGACTCACTTTTCCTTGACCGTTTATGAGTCAACAGGGGTTGTGTGCGCTGACGAATCCATGGGTGAGCTCTCGAAACAACTTCGGTGTTGATTTGTGAGTGGGAGCGACTCAGTTTTTCTTGACTGTTTATGAGTAAAGGGTGGTTGTGTGCGCTGAGGATTCCATGCGTCACCTTCGAAAATAGTTTCGGTGAGAATTTCTGTGTGGCCATCGACTCACTTTTCCTTGACCGTTTATGAGTCAACAGGGGCTGTTTGCGCTGACGAATCCATGGGTGAGCTCTCGAAACAAGTTCGGTGTTGATTTGTGAGTGGGAGCGACTCAGTTTTTCTTGACCGTTTCTGAGTAAAGAGTGGTTCTGTGCGCTGAGGATTCCATGCGTCATCTTTGAAAATAGTTTCGGTGAGAATTTCTGTGTGGGCAGCGACTCAGTTTTCCTTGACCGTTTCTGAGTCAACAGGGGCTCCGTGGGCTGACGAATCCATTCGTCTCCTCTGAAAGCAGTTTCGGGGTCTTTTTGTGAATGGGCAGGGACTCAATTTTCCTTGACTGTTTCAGAGTAAAGAGTGGTTGTGTGCGCTGAGGATTCCATGCGTCATCTTTGAAAATAGTTTCGGTGAGAATTTCTGTATGGGCAGCGACTCAGTTTTCTTTGCCCGTTTATAAGTCAACAGGGGCTGTGTGCGCGGACGAATCCATGCGTGAGCTCTCGAAACAAGTTCGGTGTTGATTTCTGAGTGGGTGCGACTCAGTTTTTCTTGACTGTTTCTGAGTAAAGAGTGGTTGTGTGCGCTGAGGATTCCATGCGTCACCTTTGAAAATAGTTTCGGTGAGAATTTCTGTGTGGCCATCGACTCACTTTTCCTTGACCGTTTATGAGTCAACAGGGGCTGTGTGCGCTGACGAATCCATGGGTGAGCTCTCGAAACAAGTTCGGTGTTGATTTCTGAGTGGGAGCGACTCAGTTTTTCTTGACTGTTTCTGAGTAAAGAGTGGTTGTGTGCGCTGAGGATTACATGCGTCACCTTTGAAAATAGTTTCAGTGAGAATTTCTGTGTGGGCATCGACTCACTTTTCCTTGACTGTTTATGAGTCAACAGGGGCTGTGTGCGCTGACGAATCCATGGGTGAGCTCTCGAAACAATTTTGGTGTGGATTTCTGAGTGGGAGCGACTCAGTTTTTCTTGACTGTTTCTGAGTAAAGAGTGGTTGTGTGTGCTGAGGATTCCATGCGTCATCTTTGAAAATAGGTTCGGTGACAATTTCTGTATGGGCATGGACTCACTTTTCCTTGACCGTTTATGAGTCAACAGGGGCTGTGTGCGCTGACGAATCCATGGGTGAGCTCTCGAAACAACTTCGATGTTGATTTGTGAGTGGGAGCGACTCAGTTTCTCTTGACTGTATCTGAGTAAAGTGTGGTTGTGTGCGCTGAGGATTCTATGTGTCATCTTTGAAAATAGTTTCGGAGACAATTTCTGTGTGGGCATCGACTCACTTTTCCTTGACCGTTTATGAGTCAACAGGGGCTGTGTGCGCTGACGAATCCTTGGGTGAGCTCTCGAAACAAGTTCGGTGTTGATTTGTGAGTGGGAGCGACTCAGTTTTTCTTGACTGTTTCTGAGTAAAGAGTGGTTGTGTGTGCTTAGGATTCCATGCGTCATCTTTGAAAATAATTTCGGTGACAATTTCTGTGTGGGCATCGACTCACTTTTCCTTTACCGTTTATGAGTCAACAGGGGCTGTGTGCGCTGACGAATCCATGGGTGAGCTCTCGAAACAACTTCGGTGTTGATTTGTGAGTGGGAGCGACTCAGTTTTTCTTGACTGTTTCTCAGTAAAGAGTGGTTGTGTGCGCTGAGGTTTCCATGCGTCATCTTTGAAAATAGTTTCGGTGAGAATTTCTGTGTGGGCATCGACTCACTTTTCCTTGAACGTTTATGAGTCCACAGGGGCTGTGTGCGCGGACGAATCCATGCGTGAGCTCTCGAAACAAGTTCGGTGTTGATTTCTGAGTGGGTGCGACTCAGTTTGTCTTTACTGTTTCTGAGTAAAGAGTGGTTGTGTGTGCTGCGGATTCCATGCGTCATCTTTGAAAATAGTTTCGGTGACAATTTCTGTGTGGGCATCGACTCACTTTTCCTTTACCGTTTATGAGTCAACAGGGGCTGTGTGCGCTGACGAATCCATGGGTGAGCTCTCGAAACAAGTTCGGTGTTGATTTGTGAGTGGGAGCGACTCAGTTTTTCTTGACTGTTTCTGAGTAAAGAGTGGTTGTGTGTGCTTAGGATTCCATGCGTCATCTTTGAAAATAGTTTCGGTGACAATTTCTGTATGGGCATGGACTCACTTTTCCTTGACCGTTTATGAGTCAACAGGGGCTGTGTGCGCTGACGAATCCATGGGTGAGCTCTCGAAACAACTTCGGTGTTGATTTGTGAGTGGGAGCGACTCAGTTTCTCTTGACTGTATCTGAGTAAAGTGTGGTTGTGTGCGCTGAGGATTCTATGTGTCATCTTTGAAAATAGTTTCGGAGACAATTTCTGTGTGGGCATCGACTCACTTTTCCTTGACCGTTTATGAGTCAACAGGGGCTGTGTGCGCTGACGAATCCTTGGGTGAGCTCTCGAAACAAGTTCGGTGTTGATTTGTGAGTGGGAGCGACTCAGTTTTTCTTGACTGTTTCTGAGTAAAGAGTGGTTGTGTGTGCTTAGGATTCCATGCGTCATCTTTGAAAATAGTTTCGGTGACAATTTCTGTGTGGGCATCGACTCACTTTTCCTTTACCGTTTATGAGTCAACAGGGGCTGTGTGCGCTGACGAATCCATGGGTGAGCTCTCGAAACAACTTCGGTGTTGATTTGTGAGTGGGAGCGACTCAGTTTTTCTTGACTGTTTCTCAGTAAAGAGTGGTTGTGTGCGCTGAGGTTTCCATGCGTCATCTTTGAAAATAGTTTCGGTGAGAATTTCTGTGTGGGCATCGACTCACTTTTCCTTGAACGTTTATGAGTCCACAGGGGCTGTGTGCGCGGACGAATCCATGCGTGAGCTCTCGAAACAAGTTCGGTGTTGATTTCTGAGTGGGTGCGACTCAGTTTGTCTTTACTGTTTCTGAGTAAAGAGTGGTTGTGTGTGCTGCGGATTCCATGCGTCATCTTTGAAAATAGTTTCGGTGACAATTTCTGTGTGGGCATCGACTCACTTTTCCTTTACCGTTTATGAGTCAACAGGGGCTGTGTGCGCTGACGAATCCATGGGTGAGCTCTCGAAACAAGTTCGGTGTTGATTTGTGAGTGGGAGCGACTCAGTTTTTCTTGACTGTTTCTGAGTAAAGGGTGGTTGTGTGCGCTGAGGATTCCATGCGTCACCTTTGAAAATAGTTTCGGTGAGAATTTCTGTGTGGCCATCGACTCACTTTTCCTTGAACGTTTATGAGTCCACAGGGGCTGTGTGCGCGGACGAATCCATGCGTGAGCTCTCGAAACAAGTTCGGTGTTGATTTCTGAGTGGGTGCGACTCAGTTTTTCTTGACTGTTTCTGAGTAAATAGTGGTTGTGTGCGCTGAGGATTCCATGCGTCATCTTTGAAAATAGTTTTGGTGACAATTTCTGTGTGGGCATCGACTCACTTTTCCTTGACCGTTTATGAGTCAACAGGGGCTGTGTGCGCTGACGAATCCATGGGTGAGCTCTCGAAACAACTTCGGTGTTGATTTGTGAGTGGGAGCGACTCAGTTTTTCTTGACTGTTTCTGAGTAAAGAGTGGTTCTGTGCGCTGAGGTTTCCATGCGTCATCTATGAAAATAGTTTCGGTGAGAATTTCTGTGTGGGCATCGACTAACTTTTCCTTGAACGTTTATGAGTCCACAGGGGCTGTGTGCGCTGACGAATCCATGGGTGAGCTCTCGAAACAAGTTCGGTGTTGATTTCTGAGTGGGAGCGACTCAGTTTTTCTTGACTGTTTCTGAGTAAAGAGTGGTTGTGTGCGCTGAGGATTCCATGCGTCATCTTTGAAAATAGTTTCGGTGAGAATTTCTGTGTGGGCATCGACTCACTTTTCCTTGAACGTTTATGAGTCCACAGGGGCTGTGTGCGCGGACGAATCCATGCGTGAGCTCTCGAAACAAGTTCGGTGTTGATTTCTGAGTGGGTGCGACTCAGTTTTTCTTGACTGTTTCTGAGTAAATAGTGGTTGTGTGCGCTGAGGATTCCATGCGTCATCTTTGAAAATAGTTTCGATGACAATTTCTGTGTGGGCATCGACTCACTTTTCCTTGACCGTTTATGAGTCAACAGGGGCTGTGTGCGCTGACGAATCCATGGGTGAGCTCTCGAAACAACTTCGGTGTTGATTTGTGAGTGGGAGCGACTCAGTTTTTCTTGACTGTTTCTGAGTAAAGAGTGGTTATGTGCGCTGAGGTTTCCATGCGTCATCTATGAAAATAGTTTCGGTGAGAATTTCTGTGTGGGCATCGACTCACTTTTCCTTGAACGTTTATGAGTCCACAGGGGCTGTGTGCGCGGACGAATCCATGCGTGAGCTCTCGAAACAAGTTCGGTGTTGATTTCTGAGTGGGTGCGACTCAGTTTTTCTTTACTGTTTCTGAGTAAAGAGTGGTTGTGTGCGCTGAGGATTCCATGCGTCATCTTTGAAAATAGTTTCGGTGAGAATTTCTGTGTGGGCATCGACTCACTTTTCCTTGAACGTTTATGAGTCCACAGGGGCTGTGTGCGCTGACGAATCCATGCGTGAGCTCTCGAAACAACTTCGGTGTTGATTTCTGAGTGGTTGCGACTCAGTTTTTCTTGACTGTTTCTGAGTAAAGAGTGGTTGTGTGTGCTGAGGTTTCCATGCGTCATCTATGAAAATAGTTTCGGTGAGAATTTCTGTGTGGGCATCGACTCACTTTTCCTTGAACGTTTATGAGTCCACAGGGGCTGTGTGCGCGGACGAATCCATGCGTGAGCTCTCGAAACAAGTTCGGTGTTGATTTCTGAGTGGGTGCGACTCAGTTTGTCTTTACTGTTTCTGAGTAAAGAGTGGTTGTGTGTGCTGCGGATTCCATGCGTCATCTTTGAAAATAGTTTCGGTGACAATTTCTGTGTGGGCATCGACTCACTTTTCCTTTACCGTTTATGAGTCAACAGGGGCTGTGTGCGCTGACGAATCCATGGGTGAGCTCTCGAAACAAGTTCGGTGTTGATTTGTGAGTGGGAGCGACTCAGTTTTTCTTGACTGTTTCTGAGTAAAGGGTGGTTGTGTGCGCTGAGGATTCCATGCGTCACCTTTGAAAATAGTTTCGGTGAGAATTTCTGTGTGGCCATCGACTCACTTTTCCTTGAACGTTTATGAGTCCACAGGGGCTGTGTGCGCGGACGAATCCATGCGTGAGCTCTCGAAACAAGTTCGGTGTTGATTTCTGAGTGGGTGCGACTCAGTTTTTCTTGACTGTTTCTGAGTAAATAGTGGTTGTGTGCGCTGAGGATTCCATGCGTCATCTTTGAAAATAGTTTTGGTGACAATTTCTGTGTGGGCATCGACTCACTTTTCCTTGACCGTTTATGAGTCAACAGGGGCTGTGTGCGCTGACGAATCCATGGGTGAGCTCTCGAAACAACTTCGGTGTTGATTTGTGAGTGGGAGCGACTCAGTTTTTCTTGACTGTTTCTGAGTAAAGAGTGGTTCTGTGCGCTGAGGTTTCCATGCGTCATCTATGAAAATAGTTTCGGTGAGAATTTCTGTGTGGGCATCGACTCACTTTTCCTTGAACGTTTATGAGTCCACAGGGGCTGTGTGCGCTGACGAATCCATGGGTGAGCTCTCGAAACAAGTTCGGTGTTGATTTCTGAGTGGGAGCGACTCAGTTTTTCTTGACTGTTTCTGAGTAAAGAGTGGTTGTGTGCGCTGAGGATTCCATGCGTCATCTTTGAAAATAGTTTCGGTGAGAATTTCTGTGTGGGCATCGACTCACTTTTCCTTGAACGTTTATGAGTCCACAGGGGCTGTGTGCGCGGACGAATCCATGCGTGAGCTCTCGAAACAAGTTCGGTGTTGATTTCTGAGTGGGTGCGACTCAGTTTTTCTTGACTGTTTCTGAGTAAATAGTGGTTGTGTGCGCTGAGGATTCCATGCGTCATCTTTGAAAATAGTTTCGATGACAATTTCTGTGTGGGCATCGACTCACTTTTCCTTGACCGTTTATGAGTCAACAGGGGCTGTGTGCGCTGACGAATCCATGGGTGAGCTCTCGAAACAACTTCGGTGTTGATTTGTGAGTGGGAGCGACTCAGTTTTTCTTGACTGTTTCTGAGTAAAGAGTGGTTATGTGCGCTGAGGTTTCCATGCGTCATCTATGAAAATAGTTTCGGTGAGAATTTCTGTGTGGGCATCGACTCACTTTTCCTTGAACGTTTATGAGTCCACAGGGGCTGTGTGCGCGGACGAATCCATGCGTGAGCTCTCGAAACAAGTTCGGTGTTGATTTCTGAGTGGGTGCGACTCAGTTTTTCTTTACTGTTTCTGAGTAAAGAGTGGTTGTGTGCGCTGAGGATTCCATGCGTCATCTTTGAAAATAGTTTCGGTGAGAATTTCTGTGTGGGCATCGACTCACTTTTCCTTGAACGTTTATGAGTCCACAGGGGCTGTGTGCGCGGACGAATCCATGCGTGAGCTCTCGAAACAAGTTCAGTGTTGATTTCTGAGTGGGTGCGACTCAGTTTTTCTTGACTGTTTCTGAGTAAAGGGTGGTTGTGTGCGCTGAGGATTCCATGCGTCACCTTTGAAAATAGTTTCGGTGAGAATTTCTGTGTGGCCATCGACTCACTTTTCCTTGAACGTTTATGAGTCCACAGGGGCTGTGTGCGCGGACGAATCCATGCGTGAGCTCTCGAAACAAGTTCGGTGTTGATTTCTGAGTGGGTGCGACTCAGTTTTTCTTGACTGTTTCTGAGTAAATAGTGGTTGTGTGCGCTGAGGATTCCATGCGTCATCTTTGAAAATAGTTTTGGTGACAATTTCTGTGTGGGCATCGACTCACTTTTCCTTGACCGTTTATGAGTCAACAGGGGCTGTGTGCGCTGACGAATCCATGGGTGAGCTCTCGAAACAACTTCGGTGTTGATTTGTGAGTGGGAGCGACTCAGTTTTTCTTGACTGTTTCTGAGTAAAGAGTGGTTCTGTGCGCTGAGGTTTCCATGCGTCATCTATGAAAATAGTTTCGGTGAGAATTTCTGTGTGGGCATCGACTCACTTTTCCTTGAACGTTTATGAGTCCACAGGGGCTGTGTGCGCTGACGAATCCATGGGTGAGCTCTCGAAACAAGTTCGGTGTTGATTTCTGAGTGGGAGCGACTCAGTTTTTCTTGACTGTTTCTGAGTAAAGAGTGGTTGTGTGCGCTGAGGATTCCATGCGTCATCTTTGAAAATAGTTTCGGTGAGAATTTCTGTGTGGGCATCGACTCACTTTTCCTTGAACGTTTATGAGTCCACAGGGGCTGTGTGCGCGGACGAATCCATGCGTGAGCTCTCGAAACAAGTTCGGTGTTGATTTCTGAGTGGGTGCGACTCAGTTTTTCTTGACTGTTTCTGAGTAAATAGTGGTTGTGTGCGCTGAGGATTCCATGCGTCATCTTTGAAAATAGTTTCGATGACAATTTCTGTGTGGGCATCGACTCACTTTTCCTTGACCGTTTATGAGTCAACAGGGGCTGTGTGCGCTGACGAATCCATGGGTGAGCTCTCGAAACAACTTCGGTGTTGATTTGTGAGTGGGAGCGACTCAGTTTTTCTTGACTGTTTCTGAGTAAAGAGTGGTTATGTGCGCTGAGGTTTCCATGCGTCATCTATGAAAATAGTTTCGGTGAGAATTTCTGTGTGGGCATCGACTCACTTTTCCTTGAACGTTTATGAGTCCACAGGGGCTGTGTGCGCGGACGAATCCATGCGTGAGCTCTCGAAACAAGTTCGGTGTTGATTTCTGAGTGGGTGCGACTCAGTTTTTCTTTACTGTTTCTGAGTAAAGAGTGGTTGTGTGCGCTGAGGATTCCATGCGTCATCTTTGAAAATAGTTTCGGTGAGAATTTCTGTGTGGGCATCGACTCACTTTTCCTTGAACGTTTATGAGTCCACAGGGGCTGTGTGCGCTGACGAATCCATGCGTGAGCTCTCGAAACAACTTCGGTGTTGATTTCTGAGTGGTTGCGACTCAGTTTTTCTTGACTGTTTCTGAGTAAAGAGTGGTTGTGTGTGCTGAGGTTTCCATGCGTCATCTATGAAAATAGTTTCGGTGAGAATTTCTGTGTGGGCATCGACTCACTTTTCCTTGAACGTTTATGAGTCCACAGGGGCTGTGTGCGCGGACGAATCCATGCGTGAGCTCTCGAAACAAGTTCGGTGTTGATTTCTGAGTGGGTGCGACTCAGTTTTTCTTTACTGTTTCTGAGTAAAGAGTGGTTGTGTGCGCTGAGGATTCCATGCGTCATCTTTGAAAATAGTTTCGGTGAGAATTTCTGTGTGGGCATCGACTCACTTTTCCTTGAACGTTTATGAGTCCACAGGGGCTGTGTGCGCGGACGAATCCATGCGTGAGCTCTCGAAACAAGTTCGGTGTTGATTTCTGAGTGGGTGCGACTCAGTTTTTCTTTACTGTTTCTGAGTAAAGAGTGGTTGTGTGTGCTGCGGATTCCATGCGTCATCTTTGAAAATAGTTTCGATGACAATTTCTGTGTGGGCATCGACTCACTTTTCCTTGACCGTTTATGAGTCAACAGGGGCTGTGTGCGCTGACGAATCCATGGGTGAGCTCTCGAAACAAGTTCGGTGTTGATTTCTGAGTGGGTGCGACTCAGTTTTTCTTTACTGTTTCTGAGTAAAGAGTGGTTGTGTGCGCTGAGGATTCCATGCGTCATCTTTGAAAATAGTTTCGGTGAGAATTTCTGTGTGGGCATCGACTCACTTTTCCTTGAACGTTTATGAGTCCACAGGGGCTGTGTGCGCGGACGAATCCATGCGTGAGCTCTCGAAACAAGTTCGGTGTTGATTTCTGAGTGGGTGCGACTCAGTTTTTCTTTACTGTTTCTGAGTAAAGAGTGGTTGTGTGTGCTGCGGATTCCATGCGTCATCTTTGAAAATAGTTTCGATGACAATTTCTGTGTGGGCATCGACTCACTTTTCCTTGACCGTTTATGAGTCAACAGGGGCTGTGTGCGCTGACGAATCCATGGGTGAGCTCTCGAAACAACTTCGGTGTTGATTTGTGAGTGGGAGCGACTCAGTTTTTCATGACTGTTTCTGAGTAAAGAGTGGTTATGTGCGCTGAGGTTTCCATGCGTCATCTATGAAAATAGTTTCGGTGAGAATTTCTGTGTGGGCATCGACTCACTTTTCCTTGAACGTTTATGAGTCCACAGGGGCTGTGTGCGCGGACGAATCCATGCGTGAGCTCTCGAAACAAGTTCGGTGTTGATTTCTGAGTGGGTGCGACTCAGTTTTTCTTTACTGTTTCTGAGTAAAGAGTGGTTGTGTGTGCTGCGGATTCCATGCGTCATCTTTGAAAATAGTTTCGGTGACAATTTCTGTGTGGGCATCGACTCACTTTTCCTTGACCGTTTATGAGTCAACAGGGGCTGTGTGCGCTGACGATTCATGGGTGAGCTCTCGAAACAACTTCGGTGTTGATTTGTGAGTGGGAGCGACTCAGTTTTTCTTGATTGTTTTTGAGTAAAGAGTGGTTATGTGCGCTGAGGTTTCCATGCGTCATCTTTGAAAATAGTTTCGGTGAGAATTTCTGTGTGGGCATCGACTCACTTTTCCTTGAACGTTTATGAGTCCACAGGGGCTGTGTGCGCGGACGAATCCATGCGTGAGCTCTCGAAACAAGTTCGGTGTTGATTTCTGAGTGGGTGCGACTCAGTTTTTCTTGACTGTTTCTGAGTAAATAGTGGTTGTGTGCGCTGAGGATTCCATGCGTCATCTTTGAAAATAGTTTTGGTGACAATTTCTGTGTGGGCATCGACTCACTTTTCCTTGACCGTTTATGAGTCAACAGGGGCTGTGTGCGCTGACGAATCCATGGGTGAGCTCTCGAAACAACTTCGGTGTTGATTTGTGAGTGGGAGCGACTCAGTTTTTCTTGACTGTTTCTGAGTAAAGAGTGGTTCTGTGCGCTGAGGTTTCCATGCGTCATCTATGAAAATAGTTTCGGTGAGAATTTCTGTGTGGGCATCGACTCACTTTTCCTTGAACGTTTATGAGTCCACAGGGGCTGTGTGCGCTGACGAATCCATGGGTGAGCTCTCGAAACAACTTCGGTGTTGATTTCTGAGTGGGAGCGACTCAGTTTTTCTTGACTGTTTCTGAGTAAAGAGTGGTTGTGTGCGCTGAGGATTCCATGCGTCATCTTTGAAAATAGTTTCGGTTAGAATTTCTGTGTCGGCATCGACTCACTTTTCCTTGAACGTTTATGAGTCCACAGGGGCTGTGTGCGCGGACGAATCCATGCGTGAGCTCTCGAAACAAGTTCGGTGTTGATTTCTGAGTGGGTGCGACTCAGTTTTTCTTGACTGTTTCTGAGTAAATAGTGGTTGTGTGCGCTGAGGATTCCATGCGTCATCTTTGAAAATAGTTTTGGTGACAATTTCTGTGTGGGCATCGACTCACTTTTCCTTGACCGTTTATGAGTCAACAGGGGCTGTGTGCGCTGACGAATCCATGGGTGAGCTCTCGAAACAACTTCGGTGTTGATTTGTGAGTGGGAGCGACTCAGTTTTTCTTGACTGTTTCTGAGTAAAGAGTGGTTCTGTGCGCTGAGGTTTCCATGCGTCATCTATGAAAATAGTTTCGGTGAGAATTTCTGTGTGGGCATCGACTCACTTTTCCTTGAACGTTTATGAGTCCACAGGGGCTGTGTGCGCGGACGAATCCATGCGTGAGCTCTCGAAACAAGTTCGGTGTTGATTTCTGAGTGGGTGCGACTCAGTTTTTCTTTACTGTTTCTGAGTAAAGAGTGGTTGTGTGTGCTGCGGATTCCATGCGTCATCTTTGAAAATAGTTTCGATGACAATTTCTGTGTGGGCATCGACTCACTTTTCCTTGACCGTTTATGAGTCCACAGGGGCTGTGTGCGCGGACGAATCCATGCGTGAGCTCTCGAAACAAGTTCGGTGTTGATTTCTGAGTGGGTACGACTCAGTTTTTCTTTACTGTTTCTGAGTAAAGAGTGGTTGTGTGCGCTGAGGATTCCATGCGTCATCTTTGAAAATAGTTTCGGTGAGAATTTCTGTGTGGGCATCGACTCACTTTTCCTTGAACGTTTATGAGTCCACAGGGGCTGTGTGCGCGGACGAATCCATGCGTGAGCTCTCGAAACAAGTTCGGTGTTGATTTCTGAGTGGGTGCGACTCAGTTTTTCTTTACTGTTTCTGAGTAAAGAGTGGTTGTGTGTGCTGCGGATTCCATGCGTCATCTTTGAAAATAGTTTCGATGACAATTTCTGTGTGGGCATCGACTCACTTTTCCTTGACCGTTTATGAGTCAACAGGGGCTGTGTGCGCTGACGAATCCATGGGTGAGCTCTCGAAACAACTTCGGTGTTGATTTGTGAGTGGGAGCGACTCAGTTTTTCATGACTGTTTCTGAGTAAAGAGTGGTTATGTGCGCTGAGGTTTCCATGCGTCATCTATGAAAATAGTTTCGGTGAGAATTTCTGTGTGGGCATCGACTCACTTTTCCTTGAACGTTTATGAGTCCACAGGGGCTGTGTGCGCGGACGAATCCATGCGTGAGCTCTCGAAACAAGTTCGGTGTTGATTTCTGAGTGGGTGCGACTCAGTTTTTCTTTACTGTTTCTGAGTAAAGAGTGGTTGTGTGTGCTGCGGATTCCATGCGTCATCTTTGAAAATAGTTTCGGTGACAATTTCTGTGTGGGCATCGACTCACTTTTCCTTGACCGTTTATGAGTCAACAGGGGCTGTGTGCGCTGACGAATCCATGGGTGAGCTCTCGAAACAACTTCGGTGTTGATTTGTGAGTGGGAGCGACTCAGTTTTTCTTGACTGTTTCTGAGTAAAGAGTGGTTATGTGCGCTGAGGTTTCCATGCGTCATCTTTGAAAATAGTTTCGGTGAGAATTTCTGTGTGGGCATCGACTCACTTTTCCTTGAACGTTTATGAGTCCACAGGGGCTGTGTGCGCGGACGAATCCATGCGTGAGCTCTCGAAACAAGTTCGGTGTTGATTTCTGAGTGGGTGCGACTCAGTTTTTCTTTACTGTTTCTGAGTAAAGAGTGGTTGTGTGCGCTGAGGATTCCATGCGTCATCTTTGAAAATAGTTTCGGTGAGAATTTCTGTGTGGGCATCGACTCACTTTTCCTTGAACGTTTATGAGTCCACAGGGGCTGTGTGCGTGGACGAATCCATGCGTGAGCTCTCGAAACAAGTTCGGTGTTGATTTCTGAGTGGGTGCGACTCAGTTTTTCTTTACTGTTTCTGAGTAAAGAGTGGTTGTGTGTGCTGCGGATTCCATGCGTCATCTTTGAAAATAGTTTCGATGACAATTTCTGTGTGGGCATCGACTCACTTTTCCTTGAACGTTTATGAGTCCACAGGGGCTGTGTGCGCGGACGAATCCATGGGTGAGCTCTCGAAACAAGTTCGGTGTTGATTTGTGAGTGGGTGCGACTCAGTTTTTCTTGACTGTTTTTGAGTAAAGAGTGGTTGTGTGCGCTGAGGTTTCCATGCGTCATCTTTGAAAATAGTTTCGGTGAGAATTTCTGTGTGGGCATCGACTCACTTTTCCTTGAACGTTTATGAGTCCACAGGGGCTGTGTGCGCGGACGAATCCATGCGTGAGCTCTCGAAACAAGTTCGGTGTTGATTTCTGAGTGGGTGCGACTCAGTTTTTCTTTACTGTTTCTGAGTAAAGAGTGGTTGTGTGTGCTGCGGATTCCATGCGTCATCTTTGAAAATAGTTTCGATGACAATTTCTGTGTGGGCATCGACTCACTTTTCCTTGACCGTTTATGAGTCAACAGGGGCTGTGTGCGGGGACGAATCCATGCGTGAGCTCTCGAAACAAGTTCGGTGTTGATTTATGAGTGGGTGCGACTCAGTTTTTCTTTACTGTTTCTGAGTAAAGAGTGGTTGTGTGCGCTGAGGTTTCCATGCGTCATCTTTGAAAATAGTTTTGGTGAGAATTTCTGTGTGGGCATCGACTCACTTTTCCTTGAACGTTTATGAGTCAACAGGGGCTGTGTGCGCGGACGAATCCATGCGTGAGCTCTCGAAACAAGTTCGGTGTTGATTTCTGAGTGGGTGCGACTCAGTTTTTCTTTACTGTTTCTGAGTAAAGAGTGGTTGTGTGCGCTGAGGATTCCATGCGTCATCTTTGAAAATAGTTTCGGTGAGAATTTCTGTGTGGGCATCGACTCACTTTTCCTTGAACGTTTATGAGTCCACAGGGGCTGTGTGCGTGGACGAATCCATGCGTGAGCTCTCGAAACAAGTTCGGTGTTGATTTATGAGTGGGTGCGACTCAGTTTTTCTTTACTGTTTCTGAGTAAAGAGTGGTTGTGTGTGCTGCGGATTCCATGCGTCATCTTTGAAAATAGTTTCGATGACAATTTCTGTGTGGGCATCGACTCACTTTTCCTTGACCGTTTATGAGTCAACAGGGGCTGTGTGCGCTGACGAATCCATGGGTGAGCTCTCGAAACAACTTCGGTGTTGATTTGTGAGAGGGAGCGACTCAGTTTTTCTTGACTGTTTCTGAGTAAAGAGTGGTTAGGTGCGCTGAGGTTTCCATGCGTCATCTATGAAAATAGTTTCGGTGAGAATTTCTGTGTGGGCATCGACTCACTTTTCCTTGAACGTTTATGAGTCCACAGGGGCTGTGTGCGCGGACGAATCCATGCGTGAGCTCTCGAAACAAGTTCGGTGTTGATTTCTGAGTGGGTGCGACTCAGTTTTTCTTTACTGTTTCTGAGTAAAGAGTGGTTGTGTGCGCTGAGGATTCCATGCGTCATCTTTGAAAATAGTTTCGGTGAGAATTTCTGTGTGGGCATCGACTCACTTTTCCTTGAACGTTTATGAGTCCACAGGAGCTGTGTGCGCGGACGAATCCATGCGTGAGCTCTCGAAACAAGTTCGGTGTTGATTTCTGAGTGGTTGCGACTCAGTTTTTCTTTACTGTTTCTGAGTAAAGAGTGGTTGTGTGCGCTGAGGATTCCATGCGTCATCTTTGAAAATAGTTTCGGTGAGAATTTCTGTGTGGGCATCGACTCACTTTTCCTTGAACGTTTATGAGTCCACAGGGGCTGTGTGCGTGGACGAATCCATGCGTGAGCTCTCGAAACAAGTTCGGTGTTGATTTATGAGTGGGTGCGACTCAGTTTTTCTTTACTGTTTCTGAGTAAAGAGTGGTTGTGTGTGCTGCGGATTCCATGCGTCATCTTTGAAAATAGTTTCGATGACAATTTCTGTGTGGGCATCGACTCACTTTTCCTTGACCGTTTATGAGTCAACAGGGGCTGTGTGCGCTGACGAATCCATGGGTGAGCTCTCGAAACAACTTCGGTGTTGATTTGTGAGAGGGAGCGACTCAGTTTTTCTTGACTGTTTCTGAGTAAAGAGTGGTTAGGTGCGCTGAGGTTTCCATGCGTCATCTATGAAAATAGTTTCGGTGAGAATTTCTGTGTGGGCATCGACTCACTTTTCCTTGAACGTTTATGAGTCCACAGGGGCTGTGTGCGCGGACGAATCCATGCGTGAGCTCTCGAAACAAGTTCGGTGTTGATTTCTGAGTGGGTGCGACTCAGTTTTTCTTTACTGTTTCTGAGTAAAGAGTGGTTGTGTGTGCTGCGGATTCCATGCGTCATCTTTGAAAATAGTTTCGATGACAATTTCTGTGTGGGCATCGACTCACTTTTCCTTGAACGTTTATGAGTCCACAGGGGCTGTGTGCGCGGACGAATCCATGGGTGAGCTCTCGAAACAAGTTCGGTGTTGATTTGTGAGTGGGTGCGACTCAGTTTTTCTTGACTGTTTTTGAGTAAAGAGTGGTTGTGTGCGCTGAGGTTTCCATGCGTCATCTTTGAAAATAGTTTCGGTGAGAATTTCTGTGTGGGCATCGACTCACTTTTCCTTGAACGTTTATGAGTCCACAGGGGCTGTGTGCGCGGACGAATCCATGCGTGAGCTCTCGAAACAAGTTCGGTGTTGATTTCTGAGTGGGTGCGACTCAGTTTTTCTTTACTGTTTCTGAGTAAAGAGTGGTTGTGTGTGCTGCGGATTCCATGCGTCATCTTTGAAAATAGTTTCGATGACAATTTCTGTGTGGGCATCGACTCACTTTTCCTTGACCGTTTATGAGTCAACAGGGGCTGTGTGCGGGGACGAATCCATGCGTGAGCTCTCGAAACAAGTTCGGTGTTGATTTATGAGTGGGTGCGACTCAGTTTTTCTTTACTGTTTCTGAGTAAAGAGTGGTTGTGTGCGCTGAGGTTTCCATGCGTCATCTTTGAAAATAGTTTTGGTGAGAATTTCTGTGTGGGCATCGACTCACTTTTCCTTGAACGTTTATGAGTCAACAGGGGCTGTGTGCGCGGACGAATCCATGCGTGAGCTCTCGAAACAAGTTCGGTGTTGATTTCTGAGTGGGTGCGACTCAGTTTTTCTTTACTGTTTCTGAGTAAAGAGTGGTTGTGTGCGCTGAGGATTCCATGCGTCATCTTTGAAAATAGTTTCGGTGAGAATTTCTGTGTGGGCATCGACTCACTTTTCCTTGAACGTTTATGAGTCCACAGGGGCTGTGTGCGTGGACGAATCCATGCGTGAGCTCTCGAAACAAGTTCGGTGTTGATTTATGAGTGGGTGCGACTCAGTTTTTCTTTACTGTTTCTGAGTAAAGAGTGGTTGTGTGTGCTGCGGATTCCATGCGTCATCTTTGAAAATAGTTTCGATGACAATTTCTGTGTGGGCATCGACTCACTTTTCCTTGACCGTTTATGAGTCAACAGGGGCTGTGTGCGCTGACGAATCCATGGGTGAGCTCTCGAAACAACTTCGGTGTTGATTTGTGAGAGGGAGCGACTCAGTTTTTCTTGACTGTTTCTGAGTAAAGAGTGGTTAGGTGCGCTGAGGTTTCCATGCGTCATCTATGAAAATAGTTTCGGTGAGAATTTCTGTGTGGGCATCGACTCACTTTTCCTTGAACGTTTATGAGTCCACAGGGGCTGTGTGCGCGGACGAATCCATGCGTGAGCTCTCGAAACAAGTTCGGTGTTGATTTCTGAGTGGGTGCGACTCAGTTTTTCTTTACTGTTTCTGAGTAAAGAGTGGTTGTGTGCGCTGAGGATTCCATGCGTCATCTTTGAAAATAGTTTCGGTGAGAATTTCTGTGTGGGCATCGACTCACTTTTCCTTGAACGTTTATGAGTCCACAGGAGCTGTGTGCGCGGACGAATCCATGCGTGAGCTCTCGAAACAAGTTCGGTGTTGATTTCTGAGTGGTTGCGACTCAGTTTTTCTTTACTGTTTCTGAGTAAAGAGTGGTTGTGTGCGCTGAGGATTCCATGCGTCATCTTTGAAAATAGTTTCGGTGAGAATTTCTGTGTGGGCATCGACTCACTTTTCCTTGAACGTTTATGAGTCCACAGGGGCTGTGTGCGTGGACGAATCCATGCGTGAGCTCTCGAAACAAGTTCGGTGTTGATTTATGAGTGGGTGCGACTCAGTTTTTCTTTACTGTTTCTGAGTAAAGAGTGGTTGTGTGTGCTGCGGATTCCATGCGTCATCTTTGAAAATAGTTTCGATGACAATTTCTGTGTGGGCATCGACTCACTTTTCCTTGACCGTTTATGAGTCAACAGGGGCTGTGTGCGCTGACGAATCCATGGGTGAGCTCTCGAAACAACTTCGGTGTTGATTTGTGAGAGGGAGCGACTCAGTTTTTCTTGACTGTTTCTGAGTAAAGAGTGGTTAGGTGCGCTGAGGTTTCCATGCGTCATCTATGAAAATAGTTTCGGTGAGAATTTCTGTGTGGGCATCGACTCACTTTTCCTTGAACGTTTATGAGTCCACAGGGGCTGTGTGCGCGGACGAATCCATGCGTGAGCTCTCGAAACAAGTTCGGTGTTGATTTCTGAGTGGGTGCGACTCAGTTTTTCTTTACTGTTTCTGAGTAAAGAGTGGTTGTGTGCGCTGAGGATTCCATGCGTCATCTTTGAAAATAGTTTCTGTGAGAATTTCTGTGTGGGCATCGACTCACTTTTCCTTGAACGTTTATGAGTCCACAGGAGCTGTGTGCGCGGACGAATCCATGCGTGAGCTCTCGAAACAAGTTCGGTGTTGATTTCTGAGTGGTTGCGACTCAGTTTTTCTTTACTGTTTCTGAGTAAAGAGTGGTTGTGTGTGCTGCGGATTCCATGCGTCATCTTTGAAAATAGTATCGGTGACAATTTCTGTGTGGGCATCGACTCACTTTTCCTTGACCGTTTATGAGTCCACAGGGGCTGTGTGCGCTGACGAATCCATGAGTGAGCTCTCGAAACAAGTTCGGTGTTGATTTCTGAGTGGGAGCGATTCAGTTTTTCTTGACTGTTTCAGAGTAAAGAGTGGTTGTGTGCGCTGAGGATTCCATGCGTCGCCTTTGAAATTAGTTTTGGTGAGAATTTATGTGTGGGCATCGACTCAATTTTCCCTGACCGTTTATGAGTCAACAGGGGCTGTGTGCGCTGACGAATCCATGGGTGAGCTCTCGAAACAACTTCGGTGTTGATTTGTGAGTGGGAGCGACTCAGTTTTTCTTGACTGTTTATGAGTAAAGGGTGGTTGTGTGCGCTGAGGATTCCATGCGTCACCTTCGAAAATAGTTTCGGTGAGAATTTCTGTGTGGCCATCGACTCACTTTTCCTTGACCGTTTATGAGTCAACAGGGGTTGTGTGCGCTGACGAATCCATGGGTGAGCTCTCGAAACAACTTCGGTGTTGATTTGTAAGTGGGAGCGACTCAGTTTTTCTTGATTGTTTCTGAGTAAAGGGTGGTTGTGTGCGCTGATGATTCCATGCGTCACCTTTGAAAATAGTTTCGGTGAGAATTTCTGTGTGGCCATCGACTCACTTTTCCTTGACCGTTTATGAGTCAACAGGGGCTGTGTGCGCTGACGAATCCATGGGTGAGCTCTCGAAACAAGTTCGGTGTTGATTTGTGAGTGGGAGCGACTCAGTTTTTCTTGACCGTTTCTGAGTAAAGAGTGGTTGTGTGCGCTGAGGATTCCATGCGTCATCTTTGAAAATAGTTTCGGTGAGAATTTCTGTGTGGGCAGCGACTCAGTTTTCCTTGACCGTTTCTGAGTCAACAGGGGCTCCGTGGGCTGACGAATCCATTCGTCTCCTCTGAAAGCAGTTTCGGGGTCTTTTTGTGAATGGGCAGGGACTCAATTTTCCTTGACTGTTTCAGAGTAAAGAGTGGTTGTGTGCGCTGAGGATTCCATGCGTCATCTTTGAAAATAGTTTCGGTGACAATTTCTGTATGGGCAGCGACTCAGTTTTCCTTGCCCGTTTATAAGTCAACAGGGGCTGTGTGCGCGGACGAATCCATGCGTGAGCTCTCGAAACAAGTTCGGTGTTGATTTCTGAGTGGGTGCGACTCAGTTTTTCTTGACTGTTTCTGAGTAAAGAGTGGTTGTGTGCGCTGAGGATTCCATGCGTCATCTTTGAAAATAGTTTTGGTGACAATTTCTGTGTGGGCATCGACTCACTTTTCCTTGACCGTTTATGAGTCAACAGGGGCTGTGTGCGCTGAAGAATCCATGGGTGAGCTCTCGAAACAACTTCGGTGTTGATTTGTGAGTGGGAGCGACTCAGTTTTTCTTGACTGTTTCTGAGTAAAGAGTGGTTGTGTGCGCTGAGGATTCCATGCGTCATCTTTGAAAATAGTTTCGGTGAGAATTTCTGTGTGGGCATCGACTCACTTTTCCTTGAACGTTTATGAGTCCACAGGGGCTGTGTGCGCTGACGAATCCATGGGTGAGCTCTCGAAACAACTTCGGTGTTGATTTGTGAGTGGGAGCGACTCAGTTTCTCTTGACTGCATCTGAGTAAAGTGTGGTTGTGTGCGCTGAGGATTCTGTGTGTCATCTTTGAAAATAGTTTCGGAGACAATTTCTGTGTGGGCATCGACTCACTTTTCCTTGACCGTTTATGAGTCAACAGGGGCTGTGTGCGCTGACGAATCCATGCGTGAGCTCTCGAAACAAGTTCGGTGTTGATTTCTGAGTGGGTGCGACTCAGTTTTTCTTGACTGTTTCTGAGTAAAGAGTGGTTCTGTGCGCTGAGGTTTCCATGCGTCATCTATGAAAATAGTTTCGGTGAGAATTTCTGTGTGGGCATCGACTCACTTTTCCTTGAACGTTTATGAGTCCACAGGGGCTGTGTGCGCGGACGAATCCATGCGTGAGCTCTCGAAACAAGTTCGGTGTTGATTTCTGAGTGGTTGCGACTCAGTTTTTCTTTACTGTTTCTGAGTAAAGAGTGGTTGTGTGTGCTGCGGATTCCATGCGTCATCTTTGAAAATAGTATCGGTGACAATTTCTGTGTGGGCATCGACTCACTTTTCCTTGACCGTTTATGAGTCCACAGGGGCTGTGTGCGCTGACGAATCCATGAGTGAGCTCTCGAAACAAGTTCGGTGTTGATTTCTGAGTGGGAGCGATTCAGTTTTTCTTGACTGTTTCAGAGTAAAGAGTGGTTGTGTGCGCTGAGGATTCCATGCGTCGCCTTTGAAATTAGTTTTGGTGAGAATTTATGTGTGGGCATCGACTCAATTTTCCCTGACCGTTTATGAGTCAACAGGGGCTGTGTGCGCTGAAGAATCCATGGGTGAGCTCTCGAAACAACTTCGGTGTTGATTTGTGAGTGGGAGCGACTCAGTTTTTCTTGACTGTTTCTGAGTAAAGAGTGGTTGTGTGTGCTGAGGATTCCATGCGTCATCTTTGAAAATAGTTTCCGTGACAATTTCTGTATGGGCATCGACTCACTTTTCCTTGACCGTTTATGAGTCAACAGGGGCTGTGTGCGCTGACGAATCCATGGGTGAGCTCTCGAAACAACTTCGGTGTTGATTTGTGAGTGTGAGCGACTCAGTTTCTCTTGACTGTTTCTGAGTAAAGTGTGGTTGTGTGCGCTGAGGATTCTATGTGTCATCTTTGAAAATAGTTTCGGAGACAATTTCTGTGTGGGCATCGACTCACTTTTCCTTGACCGTTTATGAGGCAACAGGGGTTGTGTGCGCTGACGAATCCATGGGTGAGCTCTCGAAACAACTTCGATGTTGATTTGTGAGTGGGAGCGACTCAGTTTTTCTTGACTGTTTCTGAGTAAAGAGTGGTTGTGTGCGCTGAGGATTCCATGCGTCATCTTTGAAAATAGTTTCGGTGAGAATTTCTGTGTGGCCATCGACTCACTTTTCCTTGACCGTTTATGAGTCAAAAGGGGCTGTGTGCGCTGACGAATCCATGGGTGAGCTCTCGAAACAAGTTCGGTGTTGATTTCTGAGTGGGAGCGACTCAGTTTTTCTTGACTGTTTCTGAGTAAAGAGTGGTTGTGTGCGCTGAGGATTACATGCGTCACCTTTGAAAATAGTTTCAGTGAGAATTTCTGTGTGGGCATCGACTCACTTTTCCTTGACTGTTTATGAGTCAACAGGGGCTGTGTGCGCTGACGAATCCATGGGTGAGCTCTCGAAACAATTTTGGTGTGGATTTCTGAGTGGGAGCGACTCGGTTTTTCTTGACTGTTTCTGAGTAAAGAGTGGTTGTGTGTGCTGAGGATTCCATGCGTCATCTTTGAAAATAGGTTCGGTGACAATTTCTGTATGGGCATTGACTCACTTTTCCTTGACCGTTTATGAGTCAACAGGGGCTGTGTGCGCTGACGAATCCATGGGTGAGCTCTCGAAACAAGTTCGGTGTTGATTTGTGAGTAGGAGCGACTCAGTTTTTCTTGACTGTTTCTGAGTAAAGAGTGGTTGTGTGTGCTGAGGATTCAATGCGTCATCTTTGAAAATAGTTTCGGTAACAATTTCTGTGTGGGCATCGACTCACTTTTCCTTTACCGTTTATGAGTCAACAGGGGCTGTGTGCGCTGACGAATCCATGGGTGAGCTCTCGAAACAAGTTCGGTGTTGATTTGTGAGTGGGAGCGACTCAGTTTTTCTTGACTGTTTGTGAGTAAAGGGTGGTTGTGTGCGCTGAGGATTCCATGCGTCACCTTTGAAAATAGTTTCGGTGAGAATTTCTATGTGGCCATTGACTCACTTTTCCTTGACCGTTTATGAGTCAACAGGGGCTGTGTGCGCTGACGAATCCATGGGTGAGCTCTCGAAACAAGTTCGGTGTTGATTTCTAAGTGGGAGCGACTCAGTTTTTCTTGACCGTTTCTGAGTAAAGAGTGGTTGTGTGCGCTGAGGATTCCATGCGTCATCTTTGAAAATAGTTTCAGTGACAATTTCTGTGTGGGCAGCGACTCAGTTTTCCTTGACCGTTTCTGAGTCAACAGGGGCTGCGTGGGCTGCCGAATCCATTCGTCTCCTCTGAAAGCAGTTTCGGGGGCTTTTTGTGAATGGGCAGCGACCCAATTTTCCTTGACTGTTTCTGAGTCAACAGGGGCTCTGTGCAAGCAACAAATCCAAGCGTCACCTCTGCAAGCAGTTTTGGGAGCTATTTTGTGTGGGCAGCGACTCAGTTTTCCTTGACCGTTTAGGAGAAAATAGGGGCTGTGTGGGCTAACAAATCCATCGGTGAGCTCTGGAAACACTTTCGGTGTTGATTTCTGAGTGCGAGCGACTCAGTTTTTCTTAACTGTTTCTGAGTAAAGAGTGGTTGTGTGCGTTGAGGATTCCATGCGTCATCTTTGAAAATAGTTTCGGTGACAATTTCTGTATGGGCAGCGACTCAGTTTTCCTTGCCCGTTTATAAGTCAACAGGGGCTGTGTGGGCTGACGAATCCTTGGGTGAGCTCTCGAAACAATTTTGGTGTGGATTTCTGAGTGGGAGCGACTCAGTTTCTCTTGACTGTTTCTGAGTAAAGTGTGGTTGTGTGCGCTGAGGATTCGATGTGTCATCTTTGAAAATAGTTTCGGTGAGAATTTCTGTGTGGGCATCGACTCAGTTTTCCTTGACCGTTTCTGAGTCAACAGGGGCTCCGTGGGCTGACGAATCCATTCGTCTCCTCTGAAAGCAGTTTCGGGGTCTTTTTGTGAATGGGCAGTGACTCAATTTTCCTTGACTGTTTCGGAGTAAAGAGTGGTTGTGTGCGCTGAGGATTCCATGCGTCACCTTTGAAAATAGTTTCGGTGAGAATTTCTGTGTGGGCATCGACTCACTTTTCCTTGACCGTTTATGAGTCAACAGGGGCTGTGTGCGCTGACGAATCCATGGGTGAGCTCTCGAAACAAGTTCGGTGTTGATTTCTGAGTGCGAGCGACTCAGTTTTTCTTGACCGTTTCTGAGTAAAGAGTGGTTGTGTGCGCTGAGGATTCCATGCGTCATCTTTGAAAATAGTTTTGGTGAGAATTTCTGTGTGGGCAGCGACTCAGTTTTCCTTGACCGTTTCTGAGTCAACAGGGGCTCCGTGGGCTGACGAATCCATTCGTCTCCTCTGAAAGCAGTTTCGGGGTCTTTTTGTGAATGGGCAGTGACTCAATTTTCCTTGATTGTTTCGGAGTAAATAGTGGTTATGTGCGATGAGGATTCCATGCGTCATCTTTGAAAATAGTTTCGGTGACAATTTCTATATGGGCAGCGACTCAGTTTTCCTTTCCCGTTTATTAGTCAACAATTTCTGTGTGGGCTGACGAATCCTTGGGTGAGCTCTCGAAACAATTTTGGTGTGGATTTCTAAGTGGGAGCGAATCAGTTTTTCTTGACTGTTTCTGAGTAAAGAGTGGTTGTGTGTGCTGAGGATTCCATGCGTCATCTTTGAAAATAGTTTCGGTGACAATTTCTGTGTGGGCATCGACTCACTTTTCCTTTACCGTTTATGAGTCAACAGGGGCTATGTGCGCTGACGAATCCATGGGTGAGCTCTCGAAACAACTTCGGTGTTGATTTGTGAGTGGGAGCGACTTAGTTTTTCTTGACTGTTTCTCAGTAAAGAGTGGTTGTGTGCGCTGAGGTTTCCATGCGTCAGCTTTGAAAATAGTTTCGGTGAGAATTTCTGTGTGGGCATCGACTCACTTTTCCTTGACCGTTTATAAGTCAACAGGGGCTGTGTGCGTGGACGAATCCATGCGTGAGCTCTCGAAACAAGTTAGGTGTTGATTTCTGAGTGGGTGCGACTCAGTTTTTCTTGACTGTTTCTGAGTAAAGAGTGGTTGTGTGCGCTGAGGATTCCATGCGTCATCTTTGAAAATAGTTTCGGTGACAATTTCTGTATGGGCAGCGACTCAGTTTTCCTTGCCCGTTTATAAGTCAACAGGGGCTGTGTGCGCGGACGAATCCATGCGTGAGCTCTCGAAACAAGTTAGGTGTTGATTTCTGAGTGGGTGCGACTCAGTTTTTCTTGACTGTTTCTGAGTAAAGAGTGGTTGTGTGCGCTGAGGATTCCATGCGTCATCTTTGAAAATAGTTTCGGTGACAATTTCTGTGTGGGCATCGACTCACTTTTCCTTGACCGTTTATGAGTCAACAGGGGCTGTGTGCGCTGACGAATCCATGGGTGAGCTCTCGAAACAACTTCGGTGTTGATTTGTGTGTGGGAGCGACTCAGTTTTTCTTGACTGTTTCTGAGTAAAGAGTGGTTGTGGGCGCTGAGGTTTCCATGCGTCACCTTTGAAAATAGTTTCGGTGAGAATTTCTGTGTGGGCATCGACTCACTTTTCCTTGAACGTTTATGAGTCCACAGGGGCTGTGTGCGCGGACGAATCCATGCGTGAGCTCTCGAAACAAGTTCGGTGTTGATTTCTGAGTGGGTGCGACTCAGTTTTTCTTTACTGTTTCTGAGTAAAGAGTGGTTGTGTGCGCTGAGGATTCCATGCGTCATCTTTGAAAATAGTTTCGGTGAGAATTTCTGTGTGGGCAACGACTCAGTTTTCCTTGACCGTTTCTGAGTCAACAGGGGCTCCGTGGGCTGACGAATCCATTCGTCTCCTCTGAAAGCAGTTTCGGGGTCTTTTTGTGAATGGGCAGTGACTCAATTTTCCTTGACTGTTTCGGAGTAAAGAGTGGTTGTGTGCGCTGAGGATTCCATGCGTCACCTTTGAAAATAGTTTCGGTGAGAATTTCTGTGTGGGCATCGACTCACTTTTCCTTGACTGTTTATGAGTCAACAGGGGCTGTGTGCGCTGACGAATCCATGGGTGAGCTCTCGAAACAAGTTCGGTGTTGATTTCTGCGTGCGAGCGACTCAGTTTTTCTTGACCGTTTCTGAGTAAAGAGTGGTTGTGTGCGCTGAGGATTCCATGCGTCATCTTTGAAAATAGTTTCGGTGAGAATTTCTGTGTGGGCAGCGACTTAGTTTTCCTTGACCGTTTCTGAGTCAACAGGGGCTCCGTGGGCTGACGAATCCATTCCTCTCCTCTGAAAGCAGTTTCGGGGTCTTTTTGTGAATGGGCAGTGACTCAATTTTCCTTGACTGTTTCGGAGTAAAGAGAGGTTGTGTGCGTTGAGGATTCCATGCGTCATCTTTGAAAATAGTTTCGGTGATAATTTCTGTATGTGCAGCGACTCAGTTTTCCTTGCCCGTTTATAAGTCAACAGGGGCTGTGTGGGGTGACGAATCCTTGGGTGAGCTCTCGAAACAAGTTTGGTGTGGATTTCAAAGTGGGAGCGACTCAGTTTTTCTTGACTGTTTATGAGTAAAGAGTGGTTGTGTGCGCTGAGGTTTCCATGCGTCACCTTTGAAAATAGTTTCGGTGAGAATTTCTGTGTGGGCATCGACTCACTTTTCCTTGAACGTTTATGAGTCCACAGGAGCTGTGTGCGCGGACGAATCCATGCGTGAGCTCTCGAAACAAGTTCGGTGTTGATTTCTGAGTGGGTGCGACTCAGTTTTTCTTTACTGTTTCTGAGTAAAGAGTGGTTGTGTGCGCTGAGGATTCCATGCGTCATCTTTGAAAATAGTTTCGGTGACAATTTCTGTGTGGGCATCGACTCACTTTTCCTTGACCGTTTATGAGTCAACAGGGGCTGTGTGCGCTGACGAATCCATGGGTGAGCTCTCGAAACAACTTCGGTGTTGATTTCTGAGTGGGAGCGACTCAGTTTTTCTTGACTGTGTCTGAGTAAAGAGTGGTTGTGTGCGCTGAGGATTCCATGCGTCATCTTTGAAAATAGTTTCGGTGACAATTTCTGTGTGGGCATCGACTCACTTTTCCTTGACCGTTTATGAGTCAACAGGGGCTGTGTGCGCTGACGAATCCATGGGTGAGCTCTCGAAACAAGTTCGGTGTTGATTTCTGAGTGGGAGCGACTCAGTTTTTCTTGACCGTTTCTGAGTAAAGAGTGGTTGTGTGCGCTGAGGATTCCATGCGTCATCTTTGAAAATAGTTTCGGTGAGAATTTCTGTGTGGGCAGCGACTCAGTTTTCCTTGACCGTTTCTGAGTCAACAGGGGCTCCGTGGGCTGACGAATCCATTCGTCTCCTCTGAAAGCAGTTTCGGGGTCTTTTTGTGAATGGGCAGGGACTCAATTTTCCTTGACTGTTTCAGAGTAAAGAGTGGTTGTGTGCGCTGAGGATTCCATGCGTCATCTTTGAAAATAGTTTCGGTGACAATTTCTGTATGGGCAGCGACTCAGTTTTCCTTGCCCGTTTATAAGTCAACAGGGGCTGTGTGCGCGGACGAATCCATGCGTGAGCTCTCGAAACAAGTTAGGTGTTGATTTCTGAGTGGGTGCGACTCAGTTTTTCTTGACTGTTTCTGAGTAAAGAGTGGTTGTGTGCGCTGAGGATTCCATGCGTCATCTTTGAAAATAGTTTCGGTGACAATTTCTGTATGGGCAGCGACTCAGTTTTCCTTGCCCGTTTATAAGTCAACAGGGGCTGTGTGCGCGGACGAATCCATGCGTGAGCTCTCGAAACAAGTTAGGTGTTGATTTCTGAGTGGGTGCGACTCAGTTTTTCTTGGCTGTTTCTGAGTAAAGAGTGGTTGTGTGCGCTGAGGATTCCATGCGTCATCTTTGAAAATAGTTTCGGTGACAATTTCTGTGTGGGCATCGACTCACTTTTCCTTGACCGTTTATGAGTCAACAGGGGCTGTGTGCGCTGACGAATCCATGGGTGAGCTCTCGAAACAACTTCGGTGTTGATTTGTGTGTGGGAGCGACTCAGTTTTTCTTGACTGTTTCTGAGTAAAGAGTGGTTGTGGGCGCTGAGGTTTCCATGCGTCACCTTTGAAAATAGTTTCGGTGAGAATTTCTGTGTGGGCATCGACTCACTTTTCCTTGAACGTTTATGAGTCCACAGGGGCTGTGTGCGCGGACGAATCCATGCGTGAGCTCTCGAAACAAGTTCGGTGTTGATTTCTGAGTGGGTGCGACTCAGTTTTTCTTTACTGTTTCTGAGTAAAGAGTGGTTGTGTGCGCTGAGGATTCCATGCGTCATCTTTGAAAATAGTTTCGGTGAGAATTTCTGTGTGGGCAACGACTCAGTTTTCCTTGACCGTTTCTGAGTCAACAGGGGCTCCGTGGGCTGACGAATCCATTCGTCTCCTCTGAAAGCAGTTTCGGGGTCTTTTTGTGAATGGGCAGTGACTCAATTTTCCTTGACTGTTTCGGAGTAAAGAGTGGTTGTGTGCGCTGAGGATTCCATGCGTCACCTTTGAAAATAGTTTCGGTGAGAATTTCTGTGTGGGCATCGACTCACTTTTCCTTGACTGTTTATGAGTCAACAGGGGCTGTGTGCGCTGACGAATCCATGGGTGAGCTCTCGAAACAAGTTCGGTGTTGATTTCTGCGTGCGAGCGACTCAGTTTTTCTTGACCGTTTCTGAGTAAAGAGTGGTTGTGTGCGCTGAGGATTCCATGCGTCATCTTTGAAAATAGTTTCGGTGAGAATTTCTGTGTGGGCAGCGACTTAGTTTTCCTTGACCGTTTCTGAGTCAACAGGGGCTCCGTGGGCTGACGAATCCATTCCTCTCCTCTGAAAGCAGTTTCGGGGTCTTTTTGTGAATGGGCAGTGACTCAATTTTCCTTGACTGTTTCGGAGTAAAGAGAGGTTGTGTGCGTTGAGGATTCCATGCGTCATCTTTGAAAATAGTTTCGGTGATAATTTCTGTATGTGCAGCGACTCAGTTTTCCTTGCCCGTTTATAAGTCAACAGGGGCTGTGTGGGGTGACGAATCCTTGGGTGAGCTCTCGAAACAAGTTTGGTGTGGATTTCAAAGTGGGAGCGACTCAGTTTTTCTTGACTGTTTATGAGTAAAGAGTGGTTGTGTGCGCTGAGGTTTCCATGCGTCACCTTTGAAAATAGTTTCGGTGAGAATTTCTGTGTGGGCATCGACTCACTTTTCCTTGAACGTTTATGAGTCCACAGGAGCTGTGTGCGCGGACGAATCCATGCGTGAGCTCTCGAAACAAGTTCGGTGTTGATTTCTGAGTGGGTGCGACTCAGTTTTTCTTTACTGTTTCTGAGTAAAGAGTGGTTGTGTGCGCTGAGGATTCCATGCGTCATCTTTGAAAATAGTTTCGGTGACAATTTCTGTGTGGGCATCGACTCACTTTTCCTTGACCGTTTATGAGTCAACAGGGGCTGTGTGCGCTGACGAATCCATGGGTGAGCTCTCGAAACAACTTCGGTGTTGATTTCTGAGTGGGAGCGACTCAGTTTTTCTTGACTGTGTCTGAGTAAAGAGTGGTTGTGTGCGCTGAGGATTCCATGCGTCATCTTTGAAAATAGTTTCGGTGACAATTTCTGTGTGGGCATCGACTCACTTTTCCTTGACCGTTTATGAGTCAACAGGGGCTGTGTGCGCTGACGAATCCATGGGTGAGCTCTCGAAACAAGTTCGGTGTTGATTTCTGAGTGGGAGCGACTCAGTTTTTCTTGACCGTTTCTGAGTAAAGAGTGGTTGTGTGCGCTGAGGATTCCATGCGTCATCTTTGAAAATAGTTTCGGTGAGAATTTCTGTGTGGGCAGCGACTCAGTTTTCCTTGACCGTTTCTGAGTCAACAGGGGCTCCGTGGGCTGACGAATCCATTCGTCTCCTCTGAAAGCAGTTTCGGGGTCTTTTTGTGAATGGGCAGGGACTCAATTTTCCTTGACTGTTTCAGAGTAAAGAGTGGTTGTGTGCGCAGAGGATTCCATGCGTCATCTTTGAAAATAGTTTCGGTGACAATTTCTGTATGGGCAGCGACTCAGTTTTCCTTGCCCGTTTATAAGTCAACAGGGGCTGTGTGCGCGGACGAATCCATGCGTGAGCTCTCGAAACAAGTTAGGTGTTGATTTCTGAGTGGGTGCGACTCAGTTTTTCTTGACTGTTTCTGAGTAAAGAGTGGTTGTGTGCGCTGAGGATTCCATGCGTCATCTTTGAAAATAGTTTCGGTGACAATTTCTGTATGGGCAGCGACTCAGTTTTCCTTGCCCGTTTATAAGTCAACAGGGGCTGTGTGCGCGGACGAATCCATGCGTGAGCTCTCGAAACAAGTTAGGTGTTGATTTCTGAGTGGGTGCGACTCAGTTTTTCTTGACTGTTTCTGAGTAAAGAGTGGTTGTGTGCGCTGAGGATTCCATGCGTCATCTTTGAAAATAGTTTCGGTGACAATTTCTGTGTGGGCATCGACTCACTTTTCCTTGACCGTTTATGAGTCAACAGGGGCTGTGTGCGCTGACGAATCCATGGGTGAGCTCTCGAAACAACTTCGGTGTTGATTTCTGAGTGGGAGCGACTCAGTTTTTCTTGACTGTGTCTGAGTAAAGAGTGGTTGTGTGCGCTGAGGATTCCATGCGTCATCTTTGAAAATAGTTTCGGTGACAATTTCTGTGTGGGCATCGACTCACTTTTCCTTGACCGTTTATGAGTCAAGAGGGGCTGTGTGCGCTGACGAATCCATGGGTGAGCTCTCGAAACAAGTTCGGTGTTGATTTCTGAGTGGGTGCGACTCAGTTTTTCTTGACCGTTTCTGAGTAAAGAGTGGTTGTGTGCGCTGAGGATTCCATGCGTCATCTTTGAAAATAGTTTCGGTGAGAATTTCTGTGTGGGCAGCGACTCAGTTTTCCTTGACCGTTTCTGAGTCAACAGGGGCTCCGTGGGCTGACGAATCCATTCGTCTCCTCTGAAAGCAGTTTCGGGGTCTTTTTGTGAATGGGCAGGGACTCAATTTTCCTTGACTGTTTCAGAGTAAAGAGTGGTTGTGTGCGCTGAGGATTCCATGCGTCATCTTTGAAAATAGTTTCGGTGACAATTTCTGTATGGGCAGCGACTCAGTTTTCCTTGCCCGTTTATAAGTCAACAGGGGCTGTGTGCGCGGACGAATCCATGCGTGAGCTCTCGAAACAAGTTAGGTGTTGATTTCTGAGTGGGTGCGACTCAGTTTTTCTTGAATGTTTCTGAGTAAAGAGTGGTTGTGTGCGCTGAGGATTCCATGCGTCATCTTTGAAAATAGTTTCGGTGACAATTTCTGTATGGGCAGCGACTCAGTTTTCCTTGCCCGTTTATAAGTCAACAGGGGCTGTGTGCGCGGACGAATCCATGCGTGAGCTCTCGAAACAAGTTAGGTGTTGATTTCTGAGTGGGTGCGACTCAGTTTTTCTTGACTGTTTCTGAGTAAAGAGTGGTTGTGTGCGCTGAGGATTCCATGCGTCATCTTTGAAAATAGTTTCGGTGACAATTTCTGTGTGGGCATCGACTCACTTTTCCTTTACCGTTTATAAGTCAACAGGGGCTGTGTGCGCTGACGAATCCATGGGTGAGCTCTCGAAACAACTTCGGTGTCGATTTGTGAGTGGGAGCGACTCAGTTTTTCTTGACTGTTTCTGAGTAAAGAGTGGTTGTGTGCGCTGAGGATTCCATGCGTCACCTTTGAAAATAGTTACGGTGAGAATTTCTGTGTGGGCATCGACTCACTTTTCCTTGACCGTTTATGAGTCAACAGGGGCTGTGTGCGCTGACGAATCCATGGGTGAGCTCTCGAAACAAATTCGGTGTTGATTTCTGAGTGGGAGCGACTCAGTTTTTCTTGACCGTTTCTGAGTAAAGAGTGGTTGTGTGCGCTGAGGATTCCATGCGTCATCTTTGAAAATAGTTTCGGTGACAATTTCTGTGTGGGCAGCGACTCAGTTTTCCTTGACCGTTTCTGAGTCAACAGGGGCTGCGTGGGCTGCCGAATCCATTTGTCTCCTCTGAAAGCAGTTTCGGGGGCTTTTTGTGAATGGGCAGCGACCCAATTTTCCTTGACTGTTTCTTAGTCAACAGGGGCTCTGTGCAAGCAACAAATCCAAGCGTCACCTCTGCAAGCAGTTTTGGGAGCTATTTTGTGTGGGCAGCGACTCAGTTTTCCTTGACCGTTTAGGAGAAAATAGGGGCTGTGTGGGCTAACAAATCCATCGGTGAGCTCTGAAAACACTTTCGGTGTTGATTTCTGAGTGCGAGCGACTCAGTTTTTCTTAACTGTTTCTTAGTAAAGAGTGGTTCTGTGCGTTGAGGATTCCATGCGTCATCTTTGAAAATAGTTTCGGTGACAATTTCTATATAGGCAGCGACTCAGTTTTCCTTGCCCGTTTATAAGTCAACAGGGCCTGTGTGGGCTGACGAATCCTTGGGTGAGCTCTCGAAACAATTTTGGTGTGGATTTCTGAGTGGGAGCGACTCAGTTTTTCTTGACTGTTTCTGAGTAAAGAGTGGTTGTGTGTGCTGAGGATTCCATGCGTCATCTTTGAAAATAGTTTCGGTGACAATTTCTGTGTGGGCATCGACTCACTTTTCCTTGACCGTTTATGAGTCAACAGGGGCTGTGTGCGCTGACGAATCCATGGGTGAGCTCTCGAAACAACTTCGGTGTTGATTTGTGTGTGGGAGCGACTCAGTTTTTCTTGACTGTTTCTGAGTAAAGAGTGGTTGTGGGCGCTGAGGTTTCCATGCGTCACCTTTGAAAATAGTTTCGGTGAGAATTTCTGTGTGGGCATCGACTCACTTTTCCTTGAACGTTTATGAGTCCACAGGAGCTGTGTGCGCGGACGAATCCATGCGTGAGCTCTCGAAACAAGTTCGGTGTTGATTTCTGAGTGGGTGCGACTCAGTTTTTCTTTACTGTTTCTGAGTAAAGAGTGGTTGTGTGCGCTGAGGATTCCATGTGTCATCTTTGAAAATAGTTTCGGTGACAATTTCTGTGTGGGCATCGACTCACTTTTCCTTGACCGTTTATGAGTCAACAGGGGCTGTGTGCGCTGACGAATCCATGGGTGAGCTCTCGAAACAACTTCGGTGTTGATTTCTGAGTGGGAGCGACTCAGTTTTTCTTGACTGTGTCTGAGTAAAGAGTGGTTGTGTGCGCTGAGGATTCCATGCGTCATCTTTGAAAATAGTTTCGGTGACAATTTCTGTGTGGGCATCGACTCACTTTTCCTTGACCGTTTATGAGTCAACAGGGGCTGTGTGCGCTGACGAATCCATGGGTGAGCTCTCGAAACAAGTTCGGTGTTGATTTCTGAGTGGGAGCGACTCAGTTTTTCTTGACCGTTTCTGAGTAAAGAGTGGTTGTGTGCGCTGAGGATTCCATGCGTCATCTTTGAAAATAGTTTCGGTGAGAATTTCTGTGTGGGCAGCGACTCAGTTTTCCTTGACCGTTTCTGAGTCAACAGGGGCTCCGTGGGCTGACGAATCCATGGGTGAGCTCTCGAAACAACTTTGGTGTTGATTTGTGAGTGTGAGCGACTCAGTTTCTCTTGACTGTTTCTGAGTAAAGTGTGGTTGTGTGCGCCGAGGATTCCATGCGTCATCTTTGAAAATAGTTTCGGTGACAATTTCTGTGTGGGCATCGACTCACTTTTCCTTGACCGTTTATGAGTCAACAGGGGCTGTGTGCGCTGACGAATCCATGGGTGAGCTCTTGAAACAAGTTCGGTGTTGATTTCTGAGTGGGTGCGACTCAGTTTTTCTTTACTGTTTCTGAGTAAAGAGTGGTTGTGTGTGCTGAGGATTCCATGCGTCATCTTTGAAAATAGTTTTGGTGACAATTTTTGTGTGAGCATCGACTCAGTTTTCCTTTACCGTTTATGAGTCAACAGGGGCTGTGGGCGCTGACGAATCCATGGGTGAGCTCTCGAAACAACTTCGGTGTTGATTTGTGAGTGGGAGCGACTCAGTTTTTCTTGACTGTTTCTGAGTAAAGAGTGGTTGTGTGCGCTGAGGATTCCATGCGTCATCTTTGAAAATAGTTTCGGTGAGAATTTCTGTGTGGGCAGCGACTCAGTATTCCTTGACCGTTTCTGAGTCAACAGGGGCTCCGTGGGCTGACGAATCCATTCGTCTCCTCTGAAAGCAGTTTCGGGGTCTTTTTGTGAATGGGCAGTGACTCAATTTTCCTTGACTGTTTCGGAGTAAAGAATGGTTGTGTGCGCTGAGGATTCCATGCGTCATCTTTGAAAATAGTTTCGGTGACAATTTCTGTATGGGCAGCGACTCAGTTTGCCTTGCCCGTTTATAAGTCAACAGGGGCTGTGTGGGCTGACGAATCCTTGGGTGAGCTCTCGAAACAATTTTGGTGTGGATTTCTAAGTGGGAGCGACTCAGTTTTTCTTGACTGTTTCTGAGTAAAGAGTGGTTGTGTGTGCTGAGGATTCCATGCGTCATCTTTGAAAATAGTTTCGGTGACAATTTCTGTGTGGGCATCGACTCACTTTTCCTTGACCGTTTATGAGTCAACAGGGGCTGTGTGCGCTGACGAATCCATGGGTGAGCTCTCGAAACAAGTTCGGTGTTGATTTGTGAGTGGGAGCGACTCAGTTTTTCTTGACTGTTTCTGAGTAAAGAGTGGTTGTGTGCGCTGAGGATTCCATGCGTCATCTTTGAAAATAGTTTCGGTGAGAATTTCTGTGTGGCCATCGACTCACTTTTCCTTGACCGTTTATGAGTCAACAGGGGCTGTGTGCGCGGACGAATCCATGGGTGAGCTCTCGAAACAAGTTCGGTGTTGATTTCTGAGTGGGAGCGACTCAGTTTTTCTTGACTGTTTCTGAGTAAAGAGTGGTTGTGTGCGCTGAGGATTCCATGCGTCATCTTTGAAAATAGTTTCGGTGAGAACTTCTGTGTGGGCAGCGACTCAGTTTTCCTTGACCATTTCTGAGTCAACAGGGGCTGCGTGGGCTGCCGAATCCATTCGTCTCATCTGAAAGCAGTTTCGGGGGCTTTTGGTGAATGGGCAGCGACCCAATTTTCCTTGACTGTTTCTGAGTCAACAGGGGCTCTGTGCAAGCAACAAATCCAAGCGTCACCTCTGCAAGCAGTTTTGGGAGCTATTTTGTGTGGGCAGCGACTCAGTTTTCCTTGACCGTTTAGGAGAAAATAGGGGCTGTGTGGGCTGACAAATCCATCGGTGAGCTCTGGAAACACTTTCGGTGTTGATTTCTGAGTGCGAGCGACTCAGTTTTTCTTAACTATTTCTGAGTAAAGAGTGGTTGTGTGCGTTGAGGATTCCATGCGTCATCTTTGAAAATAGTTTCGGTGACAATTTCTGTATGGGCAGCGACTCAGTTTTCCTTGCCCGTTTATAAGTCAACAGGGGCTGTGTGGGCTGACGAATCCTTGGGTGAGCTCTCGAAACAATTTTGGTGTGGATTTCTGAGTGGGAGCGACTTAGTTTTTCTTGACTGTTTCTGAGTAAAGAGTGGTTGTGTGGGCAGAGGATTCCATGCGTCATCTTTGAAAATAGTTTCGGTGACAATTTCTGTATGGGCATCGACTCACTTTTCCTTGACCGTTTATGAGTCAACAGGGGCTGTGTGCGCTGACGAATCCATGGGTGAGCTCTCGAAACAACTTCGGTGTTGATTTGTGAGTGGGAGCGACTCAGTTTTTCTTGACTGTTTCTGAGTAAAGTGTGGTTGTATGCGCTGAGGATTCCATGCGTCACCTTTGAAAATAGTTTCGGTGACAATTTCTGTGTGAGCATCGACTCACTTTTCCTTGACCGTTTCTGAGTCAACAGGGGCTCCGTGGGCTGACGAATCCATTCGTGTCCTCTGAAAGCAGTTTCGGGGCTTTTTGTGAATGGGCAGTGACTCAATTTTCCTTGACTGTTTCGGAGTAAAGAGTGGTTGTGTGCGCTGAGGATTCAATGCGTCATCTTTGAAAATAGTTTCGGTGAGAATTTCTGTGTGGGCAGCGACTCAGTTTTCCTTGACCGTTTCTGAGTCAACAGGGGCTCCGTGGGCTGACGAATCCATTCGTCTCCTCTGAAAGCAGTTTCGGGGTCTTTTTGTGAATGGGCAGTGACTCAATTTTCCTCGACTATTTCGGAGTAAAGAGTGGTTGTGTGCGCTGAGGATTCCATGCGTCATCTTTGAAAATAGTTTCGGTGACAATTTCTGTATGGGCAGCGACTCAGTTTTCCTTGCCCGTTTATAAGTCAACAGGGGCTGTGTGGGCTGACGAATCCTTGGGTGAGCTCTCGAAACAATTTTGGTGTGGATTTCTGAGTGGGAGCGACTCAGTTTTTCTCGACTGTTTCGGAGTAAAGAGTGGTTGTGTGCGCTGAGGATTCCATGCGTCATCTTTGAAAATAGTTTCGGTGACAATTTCTGTATGGGCAGCGACTCAGTTTTCCTTGCCCGTTTATAAGTCAACAGGGGCTGTGTGGGCTGACGAATCCTTGGGTGAGCTCTCGAAACAATTTTGGTGTGGATTTCTAAGTGGGAGCGACTCAGTTTTTCTTGACTGTTTCTGAGTAAAGAGTGGTTGTGTGCGCTGAGGATTCCATGCGTCATCTTTGAAAATAGTTTCGGTGACAATTTCTGTGTGGGCATTGACTCACTTTTCCTTTACAGTTTATGAGTCAACAGGGGCTGTGTGCGCTGACGAATCCATGGGTGAGCTCTCGAAACAACTTCGGTGTTGATTTGTGAGTGGGAGCGACTCAGTTTTTCTTGACTGTTTCTGAGTAAAGAGTGGTTGTGTGCGCTGAGGTTTCCATGCGTCATCTTTGAAAATAGTTTCGGTGAGAATTTCTGTGTGGGCATCGACACACTTTTCCTTGAACGTTTATGAGTCAACAGGGGCTGTGTGCGCGGACGAATCCATGCGTGAGCTCTCGAAACAAGTTCGGTGTTGATTTCTGAGTGGGTGCGACTCAGTTTTTCTTTACTGTTTCTGAGTAAAGAGTGGTTGTGTGCGCTGAGGATTCCATGCGTCATCTTTGAAAATAGTTTCGGTGAGAATTTCTGTGTGGGCAGCGACTCAGTTTTCCTTGACCGTTTCTGAGTGAACAGAGGCTCCGTGGGCTGACGAATCCATTTGTCTCCTTTGAAAGCAGTTTCGGGGTCTTTTTGTGAATGGACAGGGACTCAATTTTCCTTGACTGTTTCAGAGTAAAGAGTGGTTGTATGCGCTGAGGATTCCATGCGTCATCTTTGAAAATAGTTTCGGTGACAATTTCTGTGTGGGCATCGACTCACTTTTCCTTGACCGTTTATGAGTCAATAGGGGCTGTGTGCGCTGACGAATCCATGGGTGAGCTCTCGAAACAACTTCGGTGTTGATTTCTGAGTGGGAGCGACTCAGTTTTTCTTGACTGTTTCTGAGTAAAGAGTGGTTGTGTGCGCTGAGGTTTCCATGTGTCATCTTTGAAAATAGTTTCGGTGAGAATTTCTGTGTGGGCATCGACTCACTTTTCCTTGAACGTTTATGAGTCAACAGGGGCTGTGTGCGCGGACGAATCCATGCGTGAGCTCTCGAAACAAGTTCCGTGTTGATTTCTGAGTGGGTGCGACTCAGTTTTTCTTTACTGTTTCTGAGTAAAGAGAGGTTGTGTGCGCTGAGGATTCCATGCGTCATCTTTGAAAATAGTGTCGGTGAGAATTTCTGTGTGGGCAGCGACTCAGTTTTCCTTGACCGTTTCTGAGTCAACAAGGGCTCCGTGGGCTGACGAATCCATTCGTCTCCTCTGAAAGCAGTTTCGGGGTCTTTTTGTGAATGGGCAGGGACTCAATTTTCCTTGACTGTTTCAGAGTAAAGAGTGGTTGTGTGCGCTGAGGATTCCATGCGTCAGCTTTGAAAATAGTTTCGGTGACAATTTCTGTGTGGGCATCGACTCACTTTTTCTTGACCGTTTATGAGTCAACAGGGGCTGTGTGCGCTGACGAATCCATGGGTGAGCTCTCGAAACAACTTCGGTGTTGATTTGTGAGTGGGAGCGACTCAGTTTTTCTTGACTGTTTCTGAGTAAAGAGTGGTTGTGTGCGCTGAGGTTTCCATGCGTCATCTTTGAAAATAGTTTCAGTGACAATTTCTGTGTGGGCATCAACTCACTTTTCCTTGAACGTTTATGAGTCCACAGGGGCTGTGTGCGCGGACGAATCCATGCGTGAGCTCTCGAAACAAGTTCGGTATTGATTTCTGAGTGGGTGCGACTCAGTTTTTCTTTACTGTTTCTGAGTAAAGAGTGGTTGTGTGCGCTGAGGATTCCATGCGTCATCTTTGAAAATAGTTTCGGTGAGAATTTCTGTGTGGGCAGCGACTCAGTTTTCCTTGACCGTTTCTGAGTCAACAGGGGCTCCGTGGGCTGACGAATCCATTCGTCTCCTCTGAAAGCAGTTTCGGGGTCTTTTTCTTAATGGGCAGTGACTCAATTTTCCTTGACTGTTTCGGAGTAAAGAGTGGTTGTGTGCGCTGAGGATTCCATGCGTCATCTTTGAAAATAGTTTCGGTGACAATTTCTGTATGGGCAGCGACTCAGTTTTCCTTGCCCGTTTATAAGTCAACAGGGGCTGTGTGGGCTGACGAATCCTTGGGTGAGCTCTCGAAACAATTTTGGTGTGGATTTCTGAGTGGGAGCGACTCAGTTTTTCTTGACTGTTTCTTAGTAAAGAGTGGTTGTGTGCGCTGAGGATTCCATGCGTCATCTTTGAAAATAGTTTCGGTGACAATTTCTGTGTGGGCATCGAATCACTTTTCCTTTACCGTTTATGAGTCAACAGGGGCTGTGTGCGCTGACGAATCCATGGGTGAGCTCTCGAAACAACTTCGGTGTTGATTTGTGAGTGGGAGCGACTCAGTTTTTCTTGACTGTTTCTGAGTAAAGAGTGGTTGTGTGCGCTGAGGATTCCATGCGTCACCTTTGAAAATAGTTTCGGTGAGAATTTATGTGTGGGCATCGACTCACTTTTCCTTGACCGTTTATGAGTCAACAGGGGCTGTGTGCACTGACGAATCCATGGGTGAGCTCTCGAAACAACTTCGGTGTTGATTTCTGAGTGGGTGCGACTCAGTTTTTCTTTACTGTTTCTGAGTAAAGAATGGTTGTGTGCGCTGAGGTTTCCATGCATCATCTTTGAAAATAGTTTCGGTGAGAATTTCTGTGTGGGCATCGACTCAGTTTTCCTTGACCGTTTCTGAGTGAACAGGGACTCCATGGGCTGACGAATCCATTTGTATCCTCTGAAAGCAGTTTCGGGGTCTTTTTGTGAATGGGCAGGGACTCAATTTTGCTTGACTGTTTCAGAGTAAAGAGTGGTTGTCTGCGCTGAGGATTCCATGCGTCATCTTTGAAAATAGTTTCGGTGACAATTTCTGTGTGGGCATCGACTCACTTTTCCTTGACCGTTTATGAGTCAAGAGGGGCTGTGTGCGCTGACGAATCCATGGGTGAGCTCTCGAAACAACTTCGGTGTTGATTTGTGAGTGGGAGCGACTCAGTTTTTCTTGACTGTTTCTGAGTAAAGAGTGGTTGTGTGCGCTGAGGTTTCCATGCGTCATCTTTGAAAATAGTTTCGGTGAGAATTTCTGTGTGGGCATCGACTCACTTTTCCTTAAACGTTTATGAGTCAACAGGGGCTGTGTGCGCGGACGAATCCATGCGTGAGCTCTCGAAACAAGTTCGGTGTTGATTTCTGAGTGGGTGCGAATCAGTTTTTCTTTACTGTTTCTGAGTAAAGAGTGGTTGTGTGCGCAGAGGATTCCATGCGTCATCTTTGAAAATAGTGTCGGTGAGAATTTCTGTGTGGGCAGCGACTCACTTTTCCTTGACCGTTTCTGAGTCAACAGGGGCTCCGTGGGCTGACGAATCCATTCGTCTCCTCTGAAAGCAGTTTCGGGGTCTTTTTGTGAATGGGCAGGGACTCAATTTTCCTTGACTGTTTCAGAGTAAAGAGTGGTTGTGTGCGCTGAGGATTCCATGCGTCAGCTTTGAAAATAGTTTCGGTGACAATTTCTGTGTGGGCATCGACTTACTTTTCCTTGACCGTTTATGAGTCAATAGGGGCTGTGTGCGCTGACGAATCCATGGGTGAGCTCTCGAAACAACTTCGGTGTTGATTTCTGAGTGGGAGCGACTCAGTTTTTCTTGACTGTTTCTGAGTAAAGTGTGGTTGTGTGCGCTGAGGTTTCCATGCGTCATCTTTGAAAATAGTTTCGGTGAGAATTTCTGTGTGGGCATCGACTCACTTTTCCTTGAACGTTTATGAGTCCACAGGGGCTGTGTGCGCGGACGAATCCATGCGTGAGCTCTCGAAACAAGTTCGGTGTTGATTTCTAAGTGGGTGCGACTCATTTTTTCTTGACTGTTTCTGAGTAAAGAGTGGTTGTGTGCGCTGAGGATTCCATGCGTCATCTTTGAAAATAGTTTCGGTGACAATTTCTGTGTGGGCAGCGACTCAGTTTTCCTTTACCGTTTCTGAGTCAACAGGGGCTGCGTGGGCTGCCGAATCCATTAGTATCCTCTGAAAGCAGTTTCGGGGGCTTTTTGTGAATGGGCAGCGACCCAATTTTGCTTGACTGTTTCTGAGTCAACAGGGGCTCTGTGCAAGCAGCAAATCCAAGCGTCACCTCTGCAAGCAGTTTTGGGAGCTATTTTGTGTGGGCAGCGACTCAGTTTTCCTTGACCGTTTAGGAGACAACAGGGGCTGTATGGCTGACAAATCCATTCGTCACTTATAAAAGCAGTTTCGAGGGTTTTTAGTGAGTGGCCAGCGATTCACTTTTCCCTGACCGTTTATGAGTCAACAGGGGCTGTGTGCGCTGACGAATCCAGGGTGAGCTCTCGAAACAACTTCGGTGTTGATTTGTGAGTGGGAGCGACTCCGTTTTTCTTGACTGTTTCTGAGTAAAGAGTGGTTGTGTGCGCTGAGGATTCCATGTGTCACCTTTGAAAATAGTTTCGGTGAGAATTTATGTGTGGGCATCGACTCACTTTTCCTTGACCGTTTATGAGTCAACAGGGGCTGTGTGCGCTGACGAATCCATGGGTGAGCTCTCGAAACAACTTCGGTGTTGATTTCTGAGTGGGTGCGACCCAGTTTTTCTTTACTGTTTCTGAGTAAAGAGTGGTTGTGTGCGCTGAGGTTTCCATGCGTCATCTTTGAAAATAGTTTCGGTGAGAATTTCTGTGTGGGCATCGACTCAGTTTTCCTTGACCGTTTCTGAGTGAACAGGGGCTCCGTGGGCTGACGAATCCATTCGTCTCCTCTTAAAGCAGTTTCGGGGTCTTTTTGTGAATGGGCAGGGACTCAATTTTCCTTGACTGTTTCAGAGTAAAGAGTGGTTGTATGCGCTGAGGATTCCATGCGTCATCTTTGAAAATAGTTTCGTTGACAATTTCTGTGTGGGCATCGACTCACTTTTCCTTGACCGTTTATGAGTCAATAGGGGCTGTGTGCGCTGACAAATCCATGGGTGAGCTCTCGAAACAACTTCGGTGTTGATTTCTGAGTGGGAGCGACTCAGTTTTTCTTGACTGTTTCTGAGTAAAGAGTGGTTGTGTGCGCTGAGGATTCCATGTGTCACCTTTGAAAATAGTTTCGGTGAGAATTTATGTGTGGGCATCGACTCACTTTTCCTTGACCGTTTATGAGTCAACAGGGGCTGTGTGCGCTGACGAATCCATGGGTGAGCTCTCGAAACAACTTCGGTTTTGATTTCTGAGTGGGTGCGACCCAGTTTTTCTTTACTGTTTCTGAGTAAAGAGTGGTTGTGTGCGCTGAGGTTTCCATGCGTCATCTTTGAAAATAGTTTCGGTGAGAATTTCTGTGTGGGCATCGACTCAGTTTTCCTTGACCGTTTCTGAGTGAACAGGGGCTCCGTGGGCTGACGAATCCATTCGTCTCCTCTTAAAGCAGTTTCGGGGTCTTTTTGTGAATGGGCAGGGACTCAATTTTCCTTGACTGTTTCAGAGTAAAGAGTGGTTGTATGCGCTGAGGATTCCATGCGTCATCTTTGAAAATAGTTTCGTTGACAATTTCTGTGTGGGCATCGACTCACTTTTCCTTGACCGTTTATGAGTCAATAGGGGCTGTGTGCGCTGACAAATCCATGGGTGAGCTCTCGAAACAACTTCGGTGTTGATTTCTAAGTGGGAGCGACTCAGTTTTTCTTGACTGTTTCTGAGTAAAGAGTGGTTGTGTGCGCTGAGGTTTCCATGCGTCATCTTTGAAAATAGTTTCGGTGAGAATTTCTGTGTGGGCATCGACTCACTTTTCCTTGAACGTGTATGAGTCAACAGGGGCTGTGTGCGCGGACGAATCCATGCGTGAGCTCTCGAAACAAGTTCGGTGTTGATTTCTGAGTGGGTGCGACTCAGTTTTTCTTTACTGTTTCTGAGTAAAGAGTGGTTGTGTGCGCTGAGGTTTCCATGCGTCATCTTTGAAAATAGTTTCGGTGAGAATTTCTGTGTGGGCATCGACTCACTTTTCCTTGAAATTTTATGAGTCAACAGGGGCTGTGTGCGCGGACGAATCCATGCGTGAGCTCTCGAAACAAGTTCGGTGTTGATTTCTAAGTGGGTGCGACTCAGTTTTTCTTTACTGTTTCTGAGTAAAGAGTGGTTGTGTGCGCTGAGGATTCCATGCGTCATCTTTGAAAATAGTTTCGGTGAGAATTTCTGTGTGGGCAGCGACTCACTTTTCCTTGAACGTTTATGAGTCAACAGGGGCTGTGTGCGCGGACGAATCCATGCGTGAGCTCTCGAAACAAGTTCGGTGTTGATTTCTAAGTGGATGCGACTCAGTTTTTCTTGACTGTTTCTGAGTAAAGAGTGGTTGTGTGCGCTGAGGATTCCATGCGTCATCTTTGAAAATAGTTTCGGTGAGAATTTCTGTGTGGGCATCGACTCACTTTTCCTTGACCGTTTATGAGTCAATAGGGGCTGTGTGCGCTGACGAATCCATGGGTGAGCTCTCGAAACAACTTCGGTGTTGATTTCTGAGTGGGAGCGACTCAGTTTTTCTTGACTGTTTCTGAGTAAAGTGTGGTTGTGTGCTCTGAGGTTTCCATGCGTCATCTTTGAAAATAGTTTCGGTGAGAATTTCTGTGTGGGCATCGACTCACTTTTCCTTGAACGTTTCTGAGTCAACAGGGGCTGTGTGCGCGGACGAATACATGCTTGAGCTCTCGAAACAAGTTCGGTGTTGATTTCTAAGTGGGTGCGACTCAGTTTTTCTTTACTGTTTCTGAGTAAAGAGTGGTTGTGTGCGCTGAGGATTCCATGCGTCATCTTTGAAAATAGTTTCGGTGAGAATTTCTGTGTGGGCAGCGACTCAGTTTTCCTTGACCGTTTCTGAGTCAACAGGGGCTCCGTAGGCTGACGAATCCATTCGTCTCCTCTGAAAGCAGTTTCGGGGTCTTTTTGTGAATGGGCAGTGACTCAATTTTCCTTGACTGTTTCAGAGTAAAGAGTGGTTGTGTGCGCTGAGGATTCCATGCGTCATCTTTGAAAGTAGTTTCGGTGACAATTTCTGTGTGGGCAGCGACTTAGTTTTCCTTGCCCGTTTATGAGTCAACAGGGGCTGTGTGCGCTGACGAATCCATGGGTGAGCTCTCGAAACAATTTCGGTGTTGATTTCTGAGGGGGATCGACTCATTTTTTCTTGACTGTTTCTGAGTAAAGAGTGGTTGTGTGCGCTGAGGATTCCATGCGTCATCTTTGAAAATAGTTTCGGTGACATTTTCTGTGTGGGCAGCGACTCACTTTTCCTTGACCGTTTCTGAGTCAACAGGGGCTGCGTGGGCTGCCGAATCCATTCGTCTCCTCTGAAAGCAGTTTCGGGGGCTTTTTGTGAATGGGCAGCGACCCAATTTTCCTTGACTGTTTCTGAGTCAACAGGGGCTCTGTGCAAGCAGCAAATCCAATCGTCACCTCTGCAAGCAGTTTTGGGAGCTATTTTGTGTGGGCAGCGACTCAGTTTTCCTTGACCGTTTAGGAGACAACAAGGGTTGTATGGGCTGACAAATCCATTCGTCACTTATAAAAGCAGTTTCGAGGGTTTTTAATGAGTGGGCAGCGATTCACTTTTCCCTGACCGTTTATGAACCAACAGGGGCTGTGTGGGCAGACGAATCCATGGGTGAGCTCTCGAAACAAATTCGTTGTTGATTTCTGAGTGGGTGCGACTCAGTTTTTCTTTACTGTTTCTGAGTAAAGAGTGGTTGTGTGCGCTGAGGATTCCATGCGTCATCTTTGAAAATAGTTTCGGTGAGAATTTCTGTGTGGGCATCGACTCACTTTTCCTTGACCGTTTATGAGTCAACAGGGGCTGTGTGCGCTGACGAATCCATGGGTGAGCTCTCGAAACAACTTCGGTGTTGATTTGTGAGTGGGAGCGACTCAGTTTTTCTTGACTGTTTCTGAGTAAAGAGTGGTTGTGTGCGCTGAGGTTTCCATGCGTCATCTTTGAAAATAGTTTCGGTGATAATTTCTGTGTGGGCATCGACTCACTTTTCCTTGAACGTTTATGAGTCAACAGGGGCTGTGTGCGCGGACGAATCCATGCGTGAGCTCTCGAAACAAGTTCGGTGTTGATTTCTAAGTGGGTGCGACTCCGTTTTTCTTTACTGTTTCTGAGTAAAGAGTGGTTGTGTGCGCTGAGGATTCCATGCGTCATCTTTGAAAATAGTTTCGGTGAGAATTTCTGTGTGGGCAGCGACTCAGTTTTCCTTGACCGTTTCTGAGTCAACAGGGGCTCCGTAGGCTGACGAATCCATTCGTCTCCTCTGAAAGCAGTTTCGGGGTCTTTTTGTGAATGGGCAGTGACTCAATTTTCCTTGACTGTTTCAGAGTAAAGAGTGGTTGTGTACGCTGAGGATTCCATGCGTCATCTTTGAAAATAGTTTCAGTGACAATTTATGTGTGGGCAGCGACTCAGTTTTCCTTGCCCGTTTATGAGTCAACAGGGGCTGTGTGCGCTGACGAATCCATGGGTGAGCTCTCGAAACAATTTCGGTGTTGATTTCTGAGGGGGATCAACTCATTTTTTCTTGACTGTTTCTGAGTAAAGAGTGGTTGTGTGCGCTGAGGATTCCATGCGTCATCTTTGAAAATAGTTTCGGTGACATTTTCTGTGTGGGCAGCGACTCACTTTTCCTTGACCGTTTCTGAGTCAACAGGGGCTGCGTGGGCTGCCGAATCCATTCGTCTCCTTTGAAAGCAGTTTCGGGGGCTTTTTGTGAATGGGCAGCGACCCAATTTTCCTTGACTGTTTCTGAGTCAACAGGGGCTCTGTGCAAGCAGGAAATCCAAGCGTCACCTCTGCAAGCAGTTTTGGGAGCTATTTTGTATGGGCAGCGACTCAGTTTTCCTTGACTGTTTAGGAGACAACAGGGGTTGTATGGGCTGACAAATCCATTCGTCACTTATAAAAGCAGTTTCGAGGGTTTTTAGTGAGTGGGCAGCGATTCACTTTTCCCTGACCGTTTATGAACCAACAGGGGCTGTGTGGGCAAACGAATCCATGGGTGAGCTCTCGAAACAATTTCGTTGTTGATTTCTGAGTGGGAGCGACTCGGTTTTTCTTAACTGTTTCTAAGTAAAGAGTGGTTGTGTGCGCTGAGGATTCCATGTGTCAGCTTTGATAATAGTTTCGGTGACAATTTCTGTGTGGGCATCGACTCACTTTTCCTTGACCGTTTATGAGTCAACAGGGGCTGTGTGCGCTGACGAATCCATGGGTGAGCTCTCGAAACAACTTCGGTGTTGATTTCTGAGTGGGAGCGACTCAGTTTTTCTTGACTGTTTCTGAGTAAAGAGTGGTTGTGTGCGCTGAGGATTCCATGCGTCACCTTTGAAAATAGTTTCGGTGACAATTTCTGTATGGGCAGCGACTCAGTTTTCCTTGACCGTTTCTGAGTCAACAGGGGCTCCGTGGGCTGACGAATCCATTCGTCTCCTCTTAAAGCAGTTTCGGGGTCTTTTTGTGAATGGGCAGGGACTCAATTTTCCTTGACTGTTTCAGAGTAAAGAGTGGTTGTGTGCGCTGAGGATTCCATGCATCATCTTTGAAAATAGTTTCGGTGACAATTTCTGTGTGGGCATCGACTCACTTTTCCTTGACCGTTTATGAGTCAACAGGGGCTGTGTGCGCTGACGAATCCATGGGTGAGCTCTCGAAACAACTTCGGTGTTGATTTCTGAGTGGGAGCGACTCAGTTTTTCTTGACTGTTTCTGAGTAAAGAGTGGTTGTGTGCGCTGAGGTTTCCATGCGTCATCTTTGAAAATAGTTTCGGTGAGAATTTCTGTGTGGGCATCGACTCACTTTTCCTTGAACGTTTATGAGTCAACAGGGGCTGTGTGCGCGGACGAATCCATGCGTGAGCTCTCGAAACAAGTTCGGTGTTGATTTCTAAGTGGGTGCGACTCAATTTTTCTTTACTGTTTCTGAGTAAAGAGTGGTTGTGTGCGCTGAGGATTCCATGCGTCATCTTTGAAAATAGTTTCGGTGAGAATTTCTGTGTGGGCAGCGACTCAGTTTTCCTTGACCGTTTCTGAGTCAACAGGGGCTCCGTAGGCTGACGAATCCATTCGTCTCCTCTGAAAGCAGTTTCGGGGTCTTTTTGTGAATGGGCAGTGACTCAATTTTCCTTGACTGTTTCAGAGTAAAGAGTGGTTGTGTGCGCTGAGGATTCCATGCGTCATCTTTGAAAATAGTTTCAGTGACAATTTCTGTGTGGGCAGCGACTCAGTTTTCCTTGCCCGTTTATGAGTCAACAGGGGCTGTGTGCGCTGACGAATCCATGGGTGAGCTCTGGAAACAATTTCGGTGTTGATTTCTGAGTGGGAGCGACTCAGTTTTTCTTGACTGTTTCTGAGTAAAGAGTGGTTGTGTGGGCTGAGGATTCCATGCGTCATCTTTGAAAATAGTTTCGGTGACAATTTCTGTGTGGGCAGCGACTCACTTTTCCTTGACCGTTTATGAGTCAACAGGGGCTGTGTGCGCTGACGAATCCATGGGTGAGCTCTCGAAACAACTTCGGTGTTGATTTGTGAGTGGGAGCGACTCAGTTTTTCTTGACTGTTTCTGAGTAAAGAGTGGTTGTGTGCGCTGAGGATTCCATGCGTCATCTTTGAAAATAGTTTCGGTGACAATTTCTGTGTGGGCAGCGACTCACTTTTCCTTGACCGTTTATGAGTCAACAGGGGCTGTGTGCGCTGACGAATCCATGGGTGAGCTCTCGAAACAACTTCGGTGTTGATTTCTGAGTGGGAGCGACTCAGTTTTTCTTGACTGTTTCTGAGTAAAGAGTGGTTGTGTGCGCTGAGGCTTCCATGCGTCATCTTTGAAAATAGTTTCGGTGAGAATTTCTGTGTGGGCATCGACTCACTTTTCCTTGAACGTTTATGAGTCAACAGGGGCTGTGTGCGCGGACGAATCCATGCGTGAGCTCTCGAAACAAGTTCGGTGTTGATTTCTAAGTGGGTGCGACTCAGTTTTTCTTTACTGTTTCTGAGTAAAGAGTGGTTGTGTGCGCTGAGGATTCCATGCGTCATCTTTGAAAATAGTTTCGGTGAGAATTTCTGTGTGGGCAGCGACTCAGTTTTCCTTGACCGTTTCTGAGTCAACAGGGGCTCCGTAGGCTGACGAATCCATTCGTCTCCTCTGAAAGCAGTTTCGGGGTCTTTTTGTGAATGGGCAGTCACTCAATTTTCCTTGACTGTTTCAGAGTAAAGAGTGGTTGTGTGCGCTGAGGATTCCATGCGTCATCTTTGAAAATAGTTTCAGTGACAATTTCTGTGTGGGCAGCGACTCAGTTTTCCTTGCCCGTTTATGAGTCAACAGGGGCTGTGTGCGCTGACGAATCCATGGGTGAGCTCTGGAAACAATTTCGGTGTTGATTTCTGAGTGGGAGCGACTCAGTTTTTCTTGACTGTTTCTGAGTAAAGAGTGGTTGTGTGGGCTGAGGATTCCATGCGTCATCTTTGAAAATAGTTTCGGTGACAATTTCTGTGTGGGCATCGACGCACTTTTCCTTGACCGTTTATGAGTCAATAGGGGCTGTGTGCGCTGACGAATCCATGGGTGATCTCTCTAAACAACTTCGGTGTTGATTTCTGAGTGGGAGCGACTCAGTTTTTCTTGACTGTTTCTGAGTAAAGAGTGGTTGTGTGCGCTGAGGATTCCATGCGTCACCTTTGAAAATAGTTTCGGTGAGAATTTCTGTGTGGGCATCGACTCACTTTTCCTTGACCGTTTATGAGTCAACAGGGGCTGTGTGCGCTGACGAATCCATTGGTGAGCTCTCGAAACAAGTTCGGTGTTGATTTCTGAGTGGGAGCGACTCAGTTTTTCTTGACTGTTTCTGAGTAAAGAGTGGTTGTGTGCGCTGAGGATTCCATGCGTCATCTTTGAAAATAGTTTCGGTGACAATTTCTGTGTAGGCATCGACTCACTTTTCCTTGAGCGTTTATGAGTCAACAGGGGCTGTGTGCGCTGACGAATCCATGGGTGAGCTCTCGAAACAACTTCGGTGTTGATTTGTGAGTGGGAGCGACTCAGTTTTTCTTGACTGTTTCTGAGTAAAGAGTGGTTGTGTGCGCTGAGGTTTCCATGCGTCATCTTTGAAAATAGTTTCAGTGACAATTTTTGTGTGGGCATCGACTCACTTTTCCTTGAACGTTTATGAGTCCACTGGGGCTGTGTGCGCGGACGAATCCATGCGTGAGCTCTCGAAACAAGTTCGGTGTTGATTTCTGAGTGGGGGCGACTCAGTTTTTCTTGACTGTTTCTGAGTAAAGAGTGGTTGTGTGCGCTGAGGTTTCCATGCGTCACCTTTGAAAATAGTTTCGGTGAGAATTTCTGTGTGGGCATCGACTCACTTTTCCTTGAACGTTTATGAGTCAACAGGGGCTGTGTGCGCTGACGAATCCATGGGTGAGCTCTCGAAACAACTTCGGTGTTGATTTCTGAGTGGGAGCGACTCAGTTTTTCTTGACTGTTTCTGAGTAAAGAGTGGTTGTGTGCGCTGAGGTTTCCATGCGTCATCTTTGAAAATAGTTTCGGTGAGAATTTCTGTGTGGGCATAGACTCACTTTTCCTTGAACGTTTATGAGTCCACAGGGGCTGTGTGCGCGGACGAATCCATGCGTGAGCTCTCGAAACAAGTTCGGTGTTGATTTCTAAGTGGGTGCGACTCAGTTTTTCTTTACTGTTTCTGAGTAAAGAGTGGTTGTGTGCGCTGAGAATTCCATGCGTCATCTTTGAAAATAGTTTCGGTGACAATTTCTGTGTGGGCAGCGACTCAGTTTTCCTTGACCGTTTCTGAGTCAACAGGGGCTCCGTGGGCTGACGAATCCATTCGTCTCCTCTGAAAGCAGTTTCGGGGTCTTTTTGTGAATGGGCGGGGACTCAATTTTCCTTGACTGTTTCAGAGTAAAGAGTGGTTGTGTGCGCTGAGGATTCCATCCGTCATCTTTGAAAATAGTTTCGGTGACAATTTCTGTGTGGGTATCGACTCACTTTTCCTTGACCGTTTATGAGTCAATAGGGGCTGTGTGCGCTGACGAATCCATGGGTGAGCTCTCGAAACAACTTCGGTGTTGATTTGTGAGTGGGAGCGACTCAGTTTTTCTTGACTGTTTCTGAGTAAAGAGTGGTTGTGTGCGTTGAGGATTCCATGCGTCATCTTTGAAAATAGTTTCGGTGACAATTTCTGTGTGGGCAGCGACTCAGTTTTCCTTGACCGTTTCTGAGTCAACAGGGGCTTCGTGGGCTGACGAATCCATTCGTCTCCTCTGAAAGCAGTTTCGGGGTCTTTTTGTGAATGGGCGGGGACTCAATTTTCCTTGACTGTTTCAGAGTAAAGAGTGGTTGTGTGCGCTGAGGATTCCATGCGTCATCTTTGAAAATAGTTTCGGTGACAATTTCTGTGTGGGCATCGACTCACTTTTCCTTGACCGTTTATGAGTCAATAGGGGCTGTGTGCGCTGACGAATCCATGGGTGAGCTCTCGAAACAACTTCGGTGTTGATTTCTGAGTGGGAGCGACTCGGTTTTTCTTGACTGTTTCCAAGTAAAGAGTGGTTGTTTGCGTTGAGGTTTCCATGCGTCATCTTTGAAAATAGTTTCGGTGAGAATTTCTGTGTGGGCATCGACTCACTTTTCCTTGAACGTTTATGAGTCAACAGGGGCTGTGTGCGGGGACGAATCCATGCGTGAGCTCTCGAAACAACTTCGGTGTTGATTTCTGAGTGGGAGCGACTCAGTTTTTCTTGACTGTTTCTGAGTAAAGAGTGGTTGTGTGCGCTGAGGTTTCCATGCGTCATCTTTGAAAATAGTTTCGGTGAGAATTTCTGTGTGGGCATCGACTCACTTTTCCTTGAACGTTTATGAGTCCACAGGGGCTGTGTGCGTGGACGAATCCATGCGTTAGCTCTCGAAACAAGTTCGGTGTTGATTTCTAAGTGGGTGCGACTCAGTTTTTCTTTACTGTTTCTGAGTAAAGAGTGGTTGTGTGCGCTGAGGATTCCATGCGTCATCTTTGAAAATAGTTTCGGTGAGAATTTCTGTGTGGGCAGCGACTCAGTTTTCCTTGACCGTTTCTGAGTCAACAGGGGCTCCGTAGGCTGACGAATCCATTCGTCTCCTCTAAAAGCAGTTTCGGGGTCTTTTTGTGAATGGGCAGTGACTCAATTTTCCTTGACTGTTTCAGAGTAAAGAGTGGTTGTGTGCGCTGAGGATTCCATGCGTCATCTTTGAAAATAGTTTCAGTGACAATTTCTGTTTGGGCAGCGACTCAGTTTTCCTTGCTCGTTTATGAGTCAACAGGGGCTGTGTGCGCTGACGAATCCTTGGGTGAGCTCTCGAAACAATTTTGGTGTGAATTTCTGAGTGGGAGCGACTCAGTTTTTCTTGACTGTTTCTGAGTAAAGAGTGGTTGTGTGCGCTGAGGTTTCCATGCGTCATCTTTGAAAATAGTTTCGGTGAGAATTTCTGTGTGGGCATCGACTCACTTTTCCTTGAACGTTTATGAGTCCACAGGGGCTGTGTGCGCGGACGAATCCATGGGTGAGCTCTCGAAACAAGTTCGGTGTTGATTTCTAAGTGGGTGCGACTCAGTTTTTCTTTACTGTTTCTGAGTAAAGAGTGGTTGTGTGCGCTGAGGATTCCATGCGTCATCTTTGAAAATAGTTTCGGTGACAATTTCTGTGTGGGCAGCGACTCAGTTTTCCTTGACCGTTTCTGAGTCAACAGGGGCTCCGTAGGCTGACGAATCCATTCGTCTCCTCTGAAAGCAGTTTCGGGGTCTTTTTGTGAATGGGCAGTGACTCAATTTTCCTTGACTGTTTCAGAGTAAAGAGTAGTTGTGTGCGCTGAGGATTCCATGCGTCATCTTTGAAAATAGTTTCAGTGACAATTTCTGTGTGGGCAGCGACTCAGTTTTCCTTGCCCGTTTATGAGTCAACAGGGGCTGTGTGCGCTGACGAATCCTTGGGTGAGCTCTCTAAACAATTTTGGTGTGAATTTCTGAGTGGGAGAGACTCAGTTTTTCTTGACTGTTTCTTAGTAAAGAGTGGTTGTGTGTGCTGAGGATTCCATGCGTCATCTTTGAAAATAGTTTCGGTGACAATTTCTGTGTGGGCATCGACTCAGTTTTCCTTTACCGTTTATGAGTCAACAGGGGCTGTGTGCGCTGACGAATCCATGGGTGAGCTCTCGAAACAACTTCGGTGTTGATTTGTGAGTGGGAGCGACTCAGTTTTTCTTGACTGTTTCTGAGTAAAGAGTGGTTGTGTGCGCTGAGGATTCCATGCGTCACCTTTGAAAATAGTTTCGGTGAGAATTTATGTGTGGGCATCGCCTCACTTTTCCTTGACCGTTTATGAGTCAACAGGGGATGTGTGCGCTGACGAATCCATGGGTGAGCTATCGAAACAACTTCGGTGTTGATTTCTGAGTGGGAGCGACTCAGTTTTTCTTGACTGTTTCTGAGTAAAGAGTGGTTGTGTGCACTGAGGTTTCCATGCGTCATCTTTGAAAATAGTTTCGGTGAGAATTTCTGTGTGGGCATCGACTCACTTTTCCTTGAACGTTTATGAGTCAACAGGGGCTGTGTGCGCTGACGAATCCATGGGTGAGCTATGGAAACAACTTCGGTGTTGATTTGTGAGTGGGAGCGACTCAGTTTTTCTTGACTGTTTCTGAGTAAAGAGTGGTTGTGTGCGCTGAGGTTTCCATGCGTCATCTTTGAAAATAGTTTCAGTGACAATTTTTGTGTGGGCATCGACTCACTTTTCCTTGAACGTTTATGAGTCCACTAGGGCTGTGTGCGCGGACGAATCCATGCGTGAGCTCTCGAAACAAGTTCGGTGTTGATTTCTGAGTGGGGGCGACTCAGTTTTTCTTGACTGTTTCTGAGTAAAGAGTGGTTGTGTGCGCTGAGGTTTCCATGCGTCACCTTTGAAAATAGTTTCGGTGAGAATTTCTGTGTGGGCATCGACTCACTTTTCCTTGAACGTTTATGAGTCAACAGGGGCTGTGTGCGCTGACGAATCCATGGGTGAGCTCTCGAAACAACTTCGGTGTTGATTTCTGAGTGGGAGCGACTCAGTTTTTCTTGACTGTTTCTGAGTAAAGAGTGGTTGTGTGCGCTGAGGTTTCCATGCGTCATCTTTGAAAATAGTTTCGGTGAGAATTTCTGTGTGGGCATAGACTCACTTTTCCTTGAACGTTTATGAGTCCACAGGGGCTGTGTGCGCGGACGAATCCATGCGTGAGCTCTCGAAACAAGTTCGGTGTTGATTTCTAAGTGGGTGCGACTCAGTTTTTCTTTACTGTTTCTGAGTAAAGAGTGGTTGTGTGCGCTGAGAATTCCATGCGTCATCTTTGAAAATAGTTTCGGTGACAATTTCTGTGTGGGCAGCGACTCAGTTTTCCTTGACCGTTTCTGAGTCAACAGGGGCTCCGTGGGCTAACGAATCCATTCGTCTCCTCTGAAAGCAGTTTCGGGGTCTTTTTGTGAATGGGCGGGGACTCAATTTTCCTTGACTGTTTCAGAGTAAAGAGTGGTTGTGTGCGCTGAGGATTCCATCCGTCATCTTTGAAAATAGTTTCGGTGACAATTTCTGTGTGGGTATCGACTCACTTTTCCTTGACCGTTTATGAGTCAATAGGGGCTGTGTGCGCTGACGAATCCATGGGTGAGCTCTCGAAACAACTTCGGTGTTGATTTGTGAGTGGGAGCGACTCAGTTTTTCTTGACTGTTTCTGAGTAAAGAGTGGTTGTGTGCGTTGAGGATTCCATGCGTCATCTTTGAAAATAGTTTCGGTGACAATTTCTGTGTGGGCAGCGACTCAGTTTTCCTTGACCGTTTCTGAGTCAACAGGGGCTTCGTGGGCTGACGAATCCATTCGTCTCCTCTGAAAGCAGTTTCGGGGTCTTTTTGTGAATGGGCGGGGACTCAATTTTCCTTGACTGTTTCAGAGTAAAGAGTGGTTGTGTGCGCTGAGGATTCCATGCGTCATCTTTGAAAATAGTTTCGGTGACAATTTCTGTGTGGGCATCGACTCACTTTTCCTTGACCGTTTATGAGTCAATAGGGGCTGTGTGCGCTGACGAATCCATGGGTGAGCTCTCGAAACAACTTCGGTGTTGATTTCTGAGTGGGAGCGACTCGGTTTTTCTTGACTGTTTCCAAGTAAAGAGTGGTTGTTTGCGTTGAGGTTTCCATGCGTCATCTTTGAAAATAGTTTCGGTGAGAATTTCTGTGTGGGCATCGACTCACTTTTCCTTGAACGTTTATGAGTCAACAGGGGCTGTGTGCGGGGACGAATCCATGCGTGAGCTCTCGAAACAACTTCGGTGTTGATTTCTGAGTGGGAGCGACTCAGTTTTTCTTGACTGTTTCTGAGTAAAGAGTGGTTGTGTGCGCTGAGGTTTCCATGCGTCATCTTTGAAAATAGTTTCGCTGAGAATTTCTGTGTGGGCATCGACTCACTTTTCCTTGAACGTTTATGAGTCAACAGGGGCTGTGTGCTCTGACGAATCCATGGGTGAGCTCTCGAAACAACTTCGGTGTTGATTTCTGAGTGGGAGCGACTCAGTTTTTCTTGACTGTTTCTGAGTAAAGAGTGGTTGTGTGCGCTGAGGTTTCCATGCGTCATCTTTGAAAATAGTTTCGGTGAGAATTTCTGTGTGGGCATAGACTCACTTTTCCTTGAACGTTTATGAGTCCACAGGGGCTGTGTGCGCGGACGAATCCATGCGTGAGCTCTCGAAACAAGTTCGGTGTTGATTTCTAAGTGGGTGCGACTCAGTTTTTCTTTACTGTTTCTGAGTAAAGAGTGGTTGTGTGCGCTGAGAATTCCATGCGTCATCTTTGAAAATAGTTTCGGTGACAATTTCTGTGTGGGCAGCGACTCAGTTTTCCTTGACCGTTTCTGAGTCAACAGGGGCTCCGTGGGCTGACGAATCCATTCGTCTCCTCTGAAAGCAGTTTCGGGGTCTTTTTGTGAATGGGCGGGGACTCAATTTTCCTTGACTGTTTCAGAGTAAAGAGTGGTTGTGTGCGCTGAGGATTCCATGCGTCATCTTTGAAAATAGTTTCGGTGACAATTTCTGTGTGGGCATCGACTCACTTTTCCTTGACCGTTTATGAGTCAATAGGGGCTGTGTGCGCTGACGAATCCATGGGTGAGCTCTCGAAACAACTTCGGTGTTGATTTCTGAGTGGGAGCGACTCAGTTTTTCTTGACTGTTTCCAAGTAAAGAGTGGTTGTTTGCGTTGAGGTTTCCATGCGTCATCTTTGAAAATAGTTTCGGTGAGAATTTCTGTGTGGGCATCGACTCACTTTTCCTTGAACGTTTATGAGTCAACAGGGGATGTGTGCGCTGACGAATCCATGCGTGAGCTCTCGAAACAACTTCGGTGTTGATTTCTGAGTGGGAGCGACTCAGTTTTTCTTGACTGTTTCTGAGTAAAGAGTGGTTGTGTGCGCTGAGGTTTCCATGCGTCATCTTTGAAAATAGTTTCGGTGAGAATTTCTGTGTGGGCATCGACTCACTTTTCCTTGAACGTTTATGAGTCAACAGGGGCTGTGTGCGCTGACGAATCCATGGGTGAGCTATGGAAACAACTTCGGTGTTGATTTGTGAGTGCGAGCGACTCAGTTTTTCTTGACTGTTTCTGAGTAAAGAGTGGTTGTGTGCGCTGAGGTTTCCATGCGTCATCTTTGAAAATAGTTTCGGTGACAATTTCTGTGTGGGCAGCGACTCAGTTTTCCTTGACCGTTTCTGAGTCAACAGGGGCTCCGTGGGCTGACGAATCCATTCATCTCCTCTGAAAGCAGTTTCGGGGTCTTTTTGTGAATGGGCGGGGACTCAATTTTCCTTGACTGTTTCAGAGTAAAGAGTGGTTGTGTGCGCTGAGGATTCAATGCGTCATCTTTGAAAATAGTTTCGGTGACAATTTCTGTGTGGGCATCGACTCACTTTTCCTTTACCGTTTATGAGTCAACAGGGGCTGTGTGCGCTGACGAATCCATGGGTGAGCTCTCGAAACAACTTCGGTGTGAATTTCTGAGTGGGAGCGACTCAGTTTTTCTTGACTGTTTCTTAGTAAAGAGTGGTTGTGTGTGCTGAGGATTCCATGCGTCATCTTTGAAAATAGTTTCGGTGACAATTTCTGTGTGGGCATCGACTCACTTTTCCTTTACCGTTTATGAGTCAACAGGGGCTGTGTGTGCTGACGAATCCATGGGTGAGCTCTCGAAACAACTTCGGTGTTGATTTGTGAGTGGGAGCGACTCAGTTTTTCTTGACTGTTTCTGAGTAAAGAGTGGTTGTGTGCGCTGAGGATTCCATGCGTCACCTTTGAAAATAGTTTCGGTGAGAATTTATGTGTGGGCATCGACTCACTTTTCCTTGACCGTTTATGAGTCAACAGGGGATGTGTGCGCTGACGAATCCATGGGTGAGCTATCGAAACAACTTCGGTGTTGATTTCTGAGTGGGAGCGACTCAGTTTTTCTTAACTGTTTCTGAGTAAAGAGTGGTTGTGTGCGCTGAGGTTTCCATGCGTCATCTTTGAAAATAGTTTCGGTGAGAATTTCTGTGTGGGCATCGACTCACTTTTCCTTGAACGTTTATGAGTCCACAGGGGCTGTGTGCGCGGACGAATCCATGCGTGAGCTCTCGAAACAAGTTCGGTGTTGATTTCTAAGTGGGTGCGACTCAGTTTTTCTTTACTGTTTCTGAGTAAAGAGTGGTTGTGTGCGCTGAGGATTCCATGCGTCATCTTTGAAAGTAGTTTCGGTGACAATTTCTGTGTGGGCAGCGACTTAGTTTTCCTTGCCCGTTTATGAGTCAACAGGGGCTGTGTGCGCTGACGAATCCATGGGTGAGCTCTCGAAACAATTTCGGTGTTGATTTCTGAGGGGGATCGACTCATTTTTTCTTGACTGTTTCTGAGTAAAGAGTGGTTGTGTGCGCTGAGGTTTCCATGCGTCATCTTTCAAAATAGTTTCGGTGAGAATTTCTGTGTGGGCATCGACTCACTTTTCCTTGAACGTTTATGAGTCCACAGGGGCTGTGTGCGCGGACGAATCCATGCGTGAGCTCTCGAAACAAGTTCGGTGTTGATTTCTAAGTGGGTGCGACTCAGTTTTTCTTTACTGTTTCTGAGTAAAGAGTGGTTGTGTGCGCTGAGGATTCCATGCGTCATCTTTGAAAATAGTTTCGGTGACAATTTCTGTGTGGGCAGCGACTCAGTTTTCCTTGACCGTTTCTGAGTCAACAGGGGCTCCGTGGGCTGACGATTCCTTTCATCTCCTCTGAAAGCAGTTTCGGGGTCTTTTTGTGAATGGGCGGGGACTCAATTTTCCTTGACTGTTTCAGAGTAAAGAGTGGTTGTGTGCGCTGAGGATTCTATGCGTCATCTTTGAAAATAGTTTCGGTGACAATTTCTGTGTGGGCATCGACTCACTTTTCCTTGACCGTTTATGAGTCAAGAGGGGCTGTGTGCGCTGACGAATCCATGGGTGAGCTCTCGAAATAACTTCGGTGTTGATTTCTGAGTGGGAGCGACTCAGTTTTTCTTGACTGTTTCTGAGTAAAGAGTGGTTGTGTGCGCTGAGGTTTCCATGCGTCATCTTTGAAAATAGTTTCAGTGAGAATTTCTGTGTGGGCATCGACTCACTTTTCCTTGAACGTTTATGAGTCCACAGAGGCTGTGTGCGCGGACGAATCCATGGGTGAGCTCTCGAAACAAGTTCGGTGTTGATTTCTAAGTGGGTGCGACTCAGTTTTTCTTTACTGTTTCTGAGTAAAGAGTGGTTGTGTGCGCTGAGGATTCCATGCGTCATCTTTGAAAATAGTTTCGGTGACAATTTCTGTGTGGGCAGCGACTCAGTTTTCCTTGACCGTTTCTGAGTCAATAGGGGCTCCGTAGGCTGACGAATCCATTCGTCTCCTCTGAAAGCAGTTTCGGGGTCTTTTTGTGATTGGGCAGTGACTCAATTTTCCTTGACTGTTTCAGAGTAAAGAGTGGTTGTGTGCGCTGAGGATTCCATGCGTCATCTTTGAAAATAGTTTCAGTGACAATTTCTGTGTGGGCAGCGACTCAGTTTTCCTTGCCCGTTTATGAGTCAACAGGGGCTGTGTGCGCTGACGAATCCTTGGGTGAGCTCTCTAAACAATTTTGGTGTGAATTTCTGAGTGGGAGCGACTCAGTTTTTCTTGACTGTTTCTTAGTAAAGAGTGGTTGTGTGTGCTGAGGATTCCATGCGTCATCTTTGAAAATAGTTTCGGTGACAATTTCTGTGTGGGCATGGACTCACTTTTCCTTTACCGTTTATGAGTCAACAGGGGCTGTGTGCGCTGACGAATCCATGGGTGAGCTCTCGAAACAACTTCGGTGTTGATTTGTGAGTGGGAGCGACTCAGTTTTTCTTGACTGTTTCTGAGTAAAGAGTGGTTGTGTGCGCTGAGGATTCCATGCGTCACCTTTGAAAATAGTTTCGGTGAGAATTTATGTGTGGGCATCGACTCACTTTTCCTTGACCGTTTATGAGTCAACAGGGGATGTGTGCGCTGACGAATCCATGGGTGAGCTATCGAAACAACTTCGGTGTTGATTTCTGAGTGGGAGCGACTCAGTTTTTCTTGACTGTTTCTGAGTAAAGAGTGGTTGTGTGCGCTGAGGTTTCCATGCGTCATCTTTGAAAATAGTTTCGGTGAGAATTTCTGTGTGGGCATCGACTCACTTTTCCTTGAACGTTTATGAGTCCACAGGGGCTGTGTGCGCGGACGAATCCATGCGTGAGCTCTCGAAACAAGTTCGGTGTTGATTTCTAAGTGGGTGCGACTCAGTTTTTCTTTACTGTTTCTGAGTAAAGAGTGGTTGTGTGCGCTGAGGATTCCATGCGTCATCTTTGAAAATAGTTTCGGTGACAATTTCTGTGTGGGCAGCGACTCAGTTTTCCTTGACCGTTTCTGAGTCAACAGGGGCTCCGTGGGCTGACGAATCCATTCATCTCCTCTGAAAGCAGTTTCGGGGTCTTTTTGTGAATGGGCGGGGACTCAATTTTCCTTGACTGTTTCAGAGTAAAGAGTGGTTGTGTGCGCTGAGGATTCTATGCGTCATCTTTGAAAATAGTTTCAGTGACAATTTCTGTGTGGGCAGCGACTCAGTTTTCCTTGCCCGTTTATGAGTCAACAGGGGCTGTGTGCGCTGACGAATCCTTGGGTGAGCTCTCTAAACAATTTTGGTGTGAATTTCTGAGTGGGAGCGACTCAATTTTTCTTGACTGTTTCTTAGTAAAGAGTGGTTGTGTGTGCTGAGGAATCCATGCGTCATCTTTGAAAATAGTTTCGGTGACAATTTCTGTGTGGGCATCGACTCACTTTTCCTTTACCGTTTATGAGTCAACAGGGGCTGTGTGCGCTGACGAATCCATGGGTGAGCTCTCGAAACAACTTCGGTGTTGATTTGTGAGTGGGAGCGACTTAGTTTTTCTTGACCGTTTCTGAGTAAAGAGTGGTTGTGTGCGCTGAGGTTTCCATGCGTCATCTTTGAAAATAGTTTCGGTGAGAATTTCTGTGTGGGCATCGACTCACTTTTCCTTGAACGTTTATGAGTCCACAGGGGCTGTGTGCGCGGACGAATCCATGGGTGAGCTCTCGAAACAAGTTCGGTGTTGATTTCTAAGTGGGTGCGACTCAGTTTTTCTTTACTGTTTCTGAGTAAAGAGTGGTTGTGTGCGCTGAGGATTCCATGCGTCATCTTTGAAAATAGTTTCGGTGACAATTTCTGTGTGGGCAGCGACTCAGTTTTCCTTGACCGTTTCTGAGTCAACAGGGGCTCCGTGGGCTGACGAATCCATTCATCTCCTCTGAAAGCAGTTTCGGGGTCTTTTTGTGAATGGGCGGGGACTCAATTTTCCTTGACTGTTTCAGAGTAAAGAGTGGTTGTGTGCGCTGAGGATTCTATGCGTCATCTTTGAAAATAGTTTCAGTGACAATTTCTGTGTGGGCAGCGACTCAGTTTTCCTTGCCCGTTTATGAGTCAACAGGGGCTGTGTGCGCTGACGAATCCTTGGGTGAGCTCTCTAAACAATTTTGGTGTGAATTTCTGAGTGGGAGCGACTCAATTTTTCTTGACTGTTTCTTAGTAAAGAGTGGTTGTGTGTGCTGAGGAATCCATGCGTCATCTTTGAAAATAGTTTCGGTGACAATTTCTGTGTGGGCATCGACTCACTTTTCCTTTACCGTTTATGAGTCAACAGGGGCTGTGTGCGCTGACGAATCCATGGGTGAGCTCTCGAAACAACTTCGGTGTTGATTTGTGAGTGGGAGCGACTTAGTTTTTCTTGACCGTTTCTGAGTAAAGAGTGGTTGTGTGCGCTGAGGTTTCCATGCGTCATCTTTGAAAATAGTTTCGGTGAGAATTTCTGTGTGGGCATCGACTCACTTTTCCTTGAACGTTTATGAGTCCACAGGGGCTGTGTGCGCGGACGAATCCATGGGTGAGCTCTCGAAACAAGTTCGGTGTTGATTTCTAAGTGGGTGCGACTCAGTTTTTCTTTACTGTTTCTGAGTAAAGAGTGGTTGTGTGCGCTGAGGATTCCATGCGTCATCTTTGAAAATAGTTTCGGTGACAATTTCTGTGTGGGCAGCGACTCAGTTTTCCTTGACCGTTTCTGAGTCAACAGGGGCTCCGTAGGCTGACGAATCCATTCGTCTCCTCTGAAAGCAGTTTCGGGGTCTTTTTGTGAATGGGCAGTGACTCAATTTTCCTTGACTGTTTCAGAGTAAAGAGTGGTTGTGTGCGCTGAGGATTCCATGCGTCATCTTTGAAAATAGTTTCAGTGACAATTTCTGTGTGGGCAGAGACTCAGTTTTCCTTGCCCGTTTATGAGTCAACAGGGGCTGTGTGCGCTGACGAATCCTTGGGTGAGCTCTCTAAACAATTTTGGTGTGAATTTCTGAGTGGGAGCGACTCAGTTTTTCTTGACTGTTTCTTAGTAAAGAGTGGTTGTGTGTGCTGAGGAATCCATGCGTCATCTTTGAAAATAGTTTCGGTGACAATTTCTGTGTGGGCATCGACTCACTTTTCCTTTACCGTTTATGAGTCAACAGGGGCTGTGTGCCCTGACGAATCCATGGGTGAGCTCTCGAAACAACTTCGGTGTTGATTTGTGAGTGGGAGCGACTCAGTTTTTCTTGACTGTTTCTGAGTAAAGAGTGGTTGTGTGCGCTGAGGATTCCATGCGTCACCTTTGAAAATAGTTTCGGTGAGAATTTATGTGTGGGCATCGACTCACTTTTCCTTGACCGTTTATGAGTCAACAGGGGATGTGTGCGCTGACGAATCCATGGGTGAGCTATCGAAACAACTTCGGTGTTGATTTGTGAGTGGGAGCGACTCAGTTTTTCTTGACTGTTTCTGAGTAAAGAGTGGTTGTGTGCGCTGAGGTTTCCATGCGTCATCTTTGAAAATAGTTTCGGTGAGAATTTCTGTGTGGGCATCGACTCACTTTTCCTTGAACGTTTATGAGTCCACAGGGGCTGTGTGCGCGGACGAATCCATGCGTGAGCTCTCGAAACAAGTTCGGTGTTGATTTCTAAGTGGGTGCGACTCAGTTTTTCTTTACTGTTTCTGAGTAAAGAGTGGTTGTGTGCGCTGAGGATTCCATGCGTCATCTTTGAAAATAGTTTCGGTGACAATTTCTGTGTGGGCAGCGACTCAGTTTTCCTTGACCGTTTCTGAGTCAACAGGGGCTCCGTGGGCTGACGAATCCATTCATCTCCTCTGAAAGCAGTTTCGGGGTCTTTTTGTGATTGGGCAGTGACTCAATTTTCCTTGACTGTTTCAGAGTAAAGAGTGGTTGTGTGCGCTGAGGATTCCATGCGTCATCTTTGAAAATAGTTTCAGTGACAATTTCTGTGTGGGCAGCGACTCAGTTTTCCTTGCCCGTTTATGAGTCAACAGGGGCTGTGTGCGCTGACGAATCCTTGGGTGAGCTCTCTAAACAATTTTGGTGTGAATTTCTGAGTGGGAGCGACTCAGTTTTTCTTGACTGTTTCTTAGTAAAGAGTGGTTGTGTGTGCTGAGGATTCCATGCGTCATCTTTGAAAATAGTTTCGGTGACAATTTCTGTGTGGGCATCGACTCACTTTTCCTTTACCGTTTATGAGTCAACAGGGGCTGTGTGCGCTGACGAATCCATGGGTGAGCTCTCGAAACAACTTCGGTGTTGATTTGTGAGTGGGAGCGACTCAGTTTTTCTTGACTGTTTCTGAGTAAAGAGTGGTTGTGTGCGCTGAGGTTTCCATGCGTCATCTTTGAAAATAGTTTCGGTGAGAATTTCTGTGTGGGCAGCGACTCAGTTTTCCTTGACCGTTTCTGAGTCAACAGGGGCTCCGTGGGCTGACGAATCCATTCATCTCCTCTGAAAGCAGTTTCGGGGTCTTTTTGTGAATGGGCGGGGACTCAATTTTCCTTGACTGTTTCAGAGTAAAGAGTGGTTGTGTGCGCTGAGGATTCTATGCGTCATCTTTGAAAATAGTTTCGGTGACAATTTCTGTGTGGGCATCGACTCACTTTTCCTTGACCGTTTATGAGTCAATAGGGGCTGTGTGCGCTGACGAATCCATGAGTGAGCTCTCGAAATAACTTCGGTGTTGATTTCTGAGTGGGAGCGACTCAGTTTTTCTTGACTGTTTCTGAGTAAAGAGTGGTTGTGTGCGCTGAGGTTTCCATGCGTCATCTTTGAAAATAGTTTCGGTGAGAATTTCTGTGTGGGCAGCGACTCAGTTTTCCTTGACCGTTTCTGAGTCAACAGGGGCTCCGTGGGCTGACGAATCCATTCGTCTCCTCTGAAAGCAGTTTCGGGGTCTTTTTGTGAATGGGCAGTGACTCAATTTTCCTTGACTGTTTCAGAGTAAAGAGTGGTTGTGTGCGCTGAGGATTCCATGCGTCATCTTTGAAAATAGTTTCAGTGACAATTTCTGTGTGGGCAGCGACTCAGTTTTCCTTGCCCGTTTATGAGTCAACAGGGGCTGTGTGAGCTGACGAATCCATGGGTGAGCTCTCGAAACAATTCCGGTGTTGATTTCTGAGGGGGATCGACTCATTTTTTCTTGACTGTTTCTGAGTAAAGAGTGGTTGTGTGCGTTGAGGATTCCATGCGTCATCTTTGAAAATAGTTTCGGTGACAATTTCTATGTGGGCAGCGACTCACTTTTCCTTGACCGTTTCTGAGTCAACAGGGGCTGCGTGGGCTGCCGAATCCATTCGTCTCCTCTGAAAGCAGTTTCGGGGGCTTTTTGTGAATGGGCAGCGACCCAATTTTCCTTGACTGTTTCTGAGTCAACAGGGGCTCTGTGCAAACAGCAAATCCAAGCGTCACCTCTGCAAGCAGTTTTGGGAGCTATTTTGTGTGGGCAGCGACTCAGTTTTCCTTGACCGTTTAGGAGACAACAGGGGCTGTATGGGCTGACAAATCCATTCGTCACATATAAAAGCAGTTTCGAGGGTTTTTAGTGAGTGGGCAGCGATTCACTTTTCCCTGACCGTTTATGAACCAACAGGGGCTGTGTGGGTAGACAAATCCATGGGTGAGCTCTCGAAACAATTTCGTTGTTGATTTCTGAGTGGGAGCGACTCGGTTTTTCTTAACTGTTTCTGAGTAAAGAGTGGTTGTGTGCGCTGAGGATTCCATGCGTCATCTTCGATAATAGTTTCGGTGACAATTTCTGTGTGGGCATCGACTCACTTTTCCTTTACCGTTTATGAGTCAACAGGGGCTGTGTGCGCTGACGAATCCATGGGTGAGCTCTCGAAACAATTTCGGTGTTGATTTGTGAGTGGGAGCGACTCAGTTTTTCTTGACTGTTTCTGAGTAAAAAGTGGTTTTGTGCGCTGAGGATTCCATGCGTCACCTTTGAAAATAGTTTCGGTGAGAATTTATGTGTGGGCATCGACTCACTTTTCCTTGACCGTTTATGAGTCAACAGGGGCTGTGTGCGCTGACGAATCCATTGGTGAGCTCTCGAAACAATTCCGGTGTTGATTTCTGAGGGGGAGCGACTCAGTTTTTCTTGACTGTTTCTGAGTAAAGAGTGGTTGTGTGCGTTGAGGATTCCATGCGTCATCTTTGAAAATAGTTTCGGTGACAATTTCTGTGTAGGCATCGACTCACTTTTCCTTGACCGTTTATGAGTCAACAGGGGCTGTGTGCGCTGACGAATCCCTGGGTGAGCTATGGAAACAACTTCGGTGTTGATTTGTGAGTGGGAGCGACTCAGTTTTTCTTGACTGTTTCTGAGTAAAGAGTGGTTGTGTGCGCTGAGGTTTCCATGCGTCACCTTTGAAAATAGTTTCGGTGAGAATTTCTGTGTGGGTAGCGACTCAGTTTTCCTTGACCGTTTCTGAGTCAACAGGGGCTCCGTGGGCTGACGAATCCATTCGTCTCCTCTGAAAGCAGTTTCGGGGGCTTTTTCTTAATGGGCAGTGACTCAATTTTCCTTGACTGTTTCGGAGTAAAGAGTGGTTGTGTGCGCTGAGGATTCCATGCGTCATCTTTGAAAATAGTTTCGGTGACAATTTCTGTATAGGAAGCGACTCAGTTTTCCTTGCCCGTTTATAAGTCAACAGGGGCTGTGTGGGCTGACGAATCCTTGGGTGAGCTCTCGAAACAATTTTGGTGTGGATTACTGAGTGGGAGCGACTCAGTTTTTCTTGACTGTTTCTTAGTAAAGAGTGGTTGTGTGTGCTGAGGATTCCATGCGTCATCTTTGAAAATAGTTTCGGTGACAATTTCTGTGTGGGCATCGACTCACTTTTCCTTTACCGTTTATGAGTCAACAGGGGCTGTGTGCGCTGACGAATCCATGGGTGAGCTCTCGAAACAACTTCGGTGTTGATTTGTGAGTGGGAGCGACTTAGTTTTTCTTGACCGTTTCTGAGTAAAGAGTGGTTGTGTGCGCTGAGGTTTCCATGCGTCATCTTTGAAAATAGTTTCGGTGAGAATTTCTGTGTGGGCATCGACTCACTTTTCCTTGAACGTTTATGAGTCCACAGGGGCTGTGTGCGCGGACGAATCCATGCGTGAGCTCTCGAAACAAGTTCGGTGTTGATTTCTAAGTGGGTGCGACTCAGTTTTTCTTTACTGTTTCTGAGTAAAGAGTGGTTGTGTGCGCTGAGGATTCCATGCGTCATCTTTGAAAATAGTTTCGGTGACAATTTCTGTGTGGGCAGCGACTCAGTTTTCCTTGACCGTTTCTGAGTCAACAGGGGCTCCGTAGGCTGACGAATCCATTCGTCTCCTCTGAAAGCAGTTTCGGGGTCTTTTTGTGAATGGGCAGTGACTCAATTTTCCTTGACTGTTTCAGAGTAAAGAGTGGTTGTGTGCGCTGAGGATTCCATGCGTCATCTTTGAAAATAGTTTCAGTGACAATTTCTGTGTGGGCAGCGACTCAGTTTTCCTTGCCCGTTTATGAGTCAACAGGGGCTGTGTGCGCTGACGAATCCATGGGTGAGCTCTCGAAACAATTCCGGTGTTGATTTCTGAGGGGGAGCGACTCAGTTTTTCTTGACTGTTTCTGAGTAAAGAGTGGTTGTGTGCGTTGAGGATTCCATGCGTCATCTTTGAAAATAGTTTCGGTGACAATTTCTATGTGGGCAGCGACTCACTTTTCCTTGACCGTTTCTGAGTCAACAGGGGCTCCGTGGGCTGACGAATCCATTCGTCTCCTCTGAAAGCAGTTTCGGGGTCTTTTTGTGAATGGGCGGGGACTCAATTTTCCTTGACTGTTTCAGAGTAAAGAGTGGTTGTGTGCGCTGAGGATTCCATGCGTCATCTTTGAAAATAGTTTCAGTGACAATTTCTGTGTGGGCATCGACTCACTTTTCCTTGACCGTTTATGAGTCAATAGGGGCTGTGTGCGCTGACGAATCCATGGGTGAGCTCTCGAAACAACTTCGGTGTTGATTTCTGAGTGGGAGCGACTCAGTTTTTCTTGACTGTTTCTGAGTAAAGAGTGGTTGTGTGCGCTGAGGTTTCCATGCGTCATCTTTGAAAATAGTTTCGGTGAGAATTTCTGTGTGGGCATCGACTCACTTTTCCTTGAACGTTTATGAGTCCACAGGGGCTGTGTGCGCGGACGAATCCATGCGTGAGCTCTCGAAACAAGTTCGGTGTTGATTTCTAAGTGGGTGCGACTCAGTTTTTCTTTACTGTTTCTGAGTAAAGAGTGGTTGTGTGCGCTGAGGATTCCATGCGTCATCTTTGAAAATAGTTTCGGTGACAATTTCTGTGTGGGCAGCGACTCAGTTTTCCTTGACCGTTTCTGAGTCAACAGGGGCTCCGTAGGCTGACGAATCCATTCGTCTCCTCTGAAGCAGTTTCGGGGTCTTTTTGTGAATGGGCAGTGACTCAATTTTCCTTGACTGTTTCAGAGTAAAGAGTGGTTGTGTGCGCTGAGGATTCCATCCGTCATCTTTGAAAATAGTTTCAGTGACAATTTCTGTGTGGGCAGCGACTCAGTTTTCCTTGCCCGTTTATGAGTCAACAGGGGCTGTGTGCGCTGACGAATCCATGGGTGAGCTCTCGAAACAATTCCGGTGTTGATTTCTGAGGGGGATCGACTCATTTTTTCTTGACTGTTTCTGAGTAAAGAGTGGTTGTGTGCGTTGAGGATTCCATGCGTCATCTTTGAAAATAGTTTCGGTGACAATTTCTATGTGGGCAGCGACTCACTTTTCCTTGACCGTTTCTGAGTCAACAGGGGCTCCGTGGGCTGACGAATCCATTCGTCTCCTCTGAAAGCAGTTTCGGGGTCTTTTTGTGAATGGGCGGGGACTCAATTTTCCTTGACTGTTTCAGAGTAAAGAGTGGTTGTGTGCGCTGAGGATTCCATGCGTCATCTTTGAAAATAGTTTCAGTGACAATTTCTGTGTGGGCATCGACTCACTTTTCCTTGACCGTTTATGAGTCAATAGGGGCTGTGTGCGCTGACGAATCCATGGGTGAGCTCTCGAAACAACTTCGGTGTTGATTTCTGAGTGGGAGCGACTCAGTTTTTCTTGACTGTTTCTGAGTAAAGAGTGGTTGTGTGCGCTGAGGTTTCCATGCGTCATCTTTGAAAATAGTTTCGGTGAGAATTTCTGTGTGGGCATCGACTCACTTTTCCTTTACCGTTTATGAGTCAACAGGGGCTGTGTGCGCGGACGAATCCATGCGTGAGCTCTCGAAACAAGTTCGGTGTTGATTTCTAAGTGGGTGCGACTCAGTTTTTCTTTACTGTTTCTGAGTAAAGAGTGGTTGTGTGCGCTGAGGATTCCATGCGTCATCTTTGAAAATAGTTTCGGTGACAATTTCTGTGTGGGCAGCGACTCAGTTTTCCTTGACCGTTTCTGAGTCAACAGGGGCTCCGTAGGCTGACGAATCCATTCGTCTCCTCTGAAAGCAGTTTCGGGGTCTTTTTGTGAATGGGCAGTGACTCAATTTTCCTTGACTGTTTCAGAGTAAAGAGTGGTTGTGTGCGCTGAGGATTCCATCCGTCATCTTTGAAAATAGTTTCAGTGACAATTTCTGTGTGGGCAGCGACTCAGTTTTCCTTGCCCGTTTATGAGTCAACAGGGGCTGTGTGCGCTGACGATTCCATGGGTGAGCTCTCGAAACAATTTCGGTGTTGATTTCTGAGGGGGATCGACTCATTTTTTCTTGACTGTTTCTGAGTAAAGAGTGGTTGTGTGCGCTGAGGATTCCATGCGTCATCTTTGAAAATAGTTTCGGTGACAATTTCTGTGTGGGCAGCGACTCACTTTTCCTTGACCGTTTCTGAGTCAACAGGGGCTGCGTGGGCTGCCGAATCCATTCGTCTCCTCTGAAAGCAGTTTCGGGGGCTTTTTGTGAATGGGCAGCGACCCAATTTTCCTTGACTGTTTCTGAGTCAACAGGGGCTCTGTGCAAGCAGCAAATCCAAGCGTCACCTCTGCAAGCAGTTTTGGGAGCTATTTTGTGTGGGCAGCGACTCAGTTTTCCTTGACCGTTTAGGAGACAACAGGGGCTGTATGGGCTGACAAATCCATTCGTCACTTATAAAAGCAGTTTCGAGGGTTTTTAGTGAGTGGGCAGCGATTAACTTTTCCCTGACCGTTTATGAACCAACAGGGGCTGTGTGGGTAGACGAATCCATGGGCGAGCTCTCGAAACAATTTCGTTGTTGATTTCTGAGTGGGAGCGACTCGGTTTTTCTTAACTGTTTCTGAGTAAAGAGTGGTTGTGTGCGCTGAGGATTCCATGCGTCATCTTCGATAATAGTTACGGTGACAATTTCTGTGTGGGCATCGACTCACTTTTCCTTTACCGTTTATGAGTCAACAGGGGCTGTGTGCGCTGACGAATCCATGGGTGAGCTCTCGAAACAATTTCGGTGTTGATTTGTCAGTGGGAGCGACTCAGTTTTTCTTGACTGTTTCTGAGTAAAGAGTGGTTGTGTGCGCTGAGGATTCCATGCGTCACCTTTGAAAATAGTTTCGGTGAGAATTTATTTGTGGGCATCGACTCACTTTTCCTTGACCGTTTATGAGTCAACAGGGGCTGTGTGCGCTGACGAATCCATTGGTGAGCTCTCGAAACAAGTTCGGTGTTGATTTCTGAGTGGGAGCGATTCAGTTTTTCTTGACTGTTTCTGAGTAAAGAGTGGTTGTGTGCGCTGAGGATTCCATGCGTCATCTTTGAAAATAGTTTCGGTGACAATTTCTGTGTAGGCATCGACTCACTTTTCCTTGACCGTTTATGAGTCAACAGGGGCTGTGTGCGCTGACGAATCCCTGGGTGAGCTATGGAAACAACTTCGGTGTTGATTTGTGAGTGGGAGCGACTCAGTTTTTCTTGACTGTTTCTGAGTAAAGAGTGGTTGTGTGCGCTGAGGTTTCCATGCGTCACCTTTGAATATAGTTTCGGTGAGTATTTCTGTGTGGGTAGCGACTCAGTTTTCCTTGACCGTTTCTGAGTCAACAGGGGCTCCGTGGGCTGACGAATCCATTTGTCTCCTCTGAAAGCAGTTTCGGGGGCTTTTTCTTAATGGGCAGTGACTCAATTTTCCTTGACTGTTTCGGAGTAAAGAGTGGTTGTGTGCGCTGAGGATTCCATGCGTCATCTTTGAAAATAGTTTCGGTGACAATTTCTGTATAGGCAGCGACTCAGTTTTCCTTGCCCGTTTATAAGTCAACAGGGGCTGTGTGGGCTGACGAATCCTTGGGTGAGCTCTCGAAACAAATTTGGTGTGGATTACTGAGTGGGAGCGACTCAGTTTTTCTTGACTGTTTCTTAGTAAAGAGTGGTTGTGTGCGCTGAGGATTCCATGCGTCACCTTTGAAAATAGTTTCGGTGAGAATTTCTGTGTGGGCATCGACTCACGTTTCCTTGACCGTTTATGAGTCAACAGGGGCTGTGTGCGCGGACGAATCCATGCGTGAGCTCTCGAAACAATTTCGGTGTTGATTTCTGAGTGGGTGCGACTCAGTTTTTCTTGACTGTTTCTGAGTAAAGAGTGGTTGTGTGCGCTGAGGATTCCATGTGTCATCTTTGAAAATAGTTTCGGTGACAATTTCTGTGTGGGCAGCGACTCACTTTTCCTTGACCGTTTATGAGTCAACAGGGGCTGTGTGCGCGGACGAATCCATGCGTGAGCTCTCGAAACAATTTCGGTGTTGATTTCTGAGTGGGTGCGACTCAGTTTTTCTTGACTGTTTCTGAGTAAAGAGTGGTTGTGTGCGCTGAGGATTCCATGTGTCATCTTTGAAAATAGTTTCGGTGACAATTTCTGTGTGGGCAGCGACTCAGTTTTCCTTGACCGTTTATGAGCCAACAGGGGCTGTATGGGCTTACAAATCCATTCGTCACTTATAAAAGCAGTTTCGAGGGTTTTTAGTGAGTGGGCAGCGACTAAGTTTTCCTTTACTGTTTATGAGTCAACAGGGGCTGTGTGCAAGCAACGAATACATGCGTCATCTCTGCAAGCAGTTTTGGGAGCTATTTTATGTGGGCAACGACTCAGTTTTCCTTGACCGTTTATGAGCCAACAGGGGCTGTATGGGCTGACAAATCCATTCGTCACTTATGAAAGCAGTTTCGAAGGTTTTTAGTAAGTGGGAAGCGATTCACTTTTCCCTGACCGTTTATGAGTCAACATGGGCTGTGTGGGCAGACGAATCCATGGGTGAGCTCTCGAAACAATTTCGTTGTTGATTTCTGAGTGGGAGCGACTCGGTTTTTCTTGAATGTTTCTGAGTAAAGAGTGGTTGTGTGCGTTGAGGATTCCATGCGTCATCTTTGAAAATAGTTTCGGTGACAATTTCTGTGTGGGCAGCGACTCAGTTTTCCTTGCCCGTTTATGAGTCAACAGGGGCTGCGTGGGCTGACGAATCCATTCGTCTCCTCTGAAAGCAGTTTCGGGGTCTTTTTGTGAATGGGCAGCGACTCAATTTTCCTTGACTGTTTCTGAGTCAACAGGGGCTCTGTGCAAGAAACAAATCCAAGTGTCACCTCTGCAAGCTGTTTTGGGAGTTATTTTGTGTGGGCAGCGACTAAGTTTTCCTTGACCGTTTAGGAGCCAATAGGGGCTGTCTGGGCTGACAAATCCATCGGTGAGCTGTGGAAACACTTTCGGTGTTGATTTCTGAGTGCGAGCGACTCAGTTTTTCTTAACTGTTTCTGAGTAAAGAGTGGTTGTGTGCGTTGAGGATTCCATGCGTCCTCTTTGAAAATAGTTTCGGTGACAATTTTTGTGTGGGCACCGACTCAGTTTTTCTTGACTGTTTCTGAGTAAAGAGTGGTTGTGTGCGCTGAAGATTCCATGCGTCATCTTTTAAAATAGTTTCGGTCACAATTTCTGTGTGGGCAGCAACTCATTTTTCCTTGACTGTTTATGAGTCAATAGGGGCTGTGTGCGCTGACGAATCCATGGCTGAGCTCTCGAAACAATTTCGGTGTTGATTTCTGAGTGGGAGCGACTACGTTTTTCTTGACTGTTTCTGAGTAAAGAGTGGTTGTGTGCGCTGAGGATTCCATGTGTCATCTTTGAAAATAGTTTCGGTGACAATTTCTGTGTGGGCATGGACTCACTTTTCCTTGACCGTTTATGAGTCAACAGAGGCTGTGTGCGCTGACGAATCCATGGGTGAGCTCTGGAAACCATTTCGGTGTTGATTTCTGAGTGGGAGGGATTCAGTTTTTCTTGACTGTTTCTGAGTAAAGAGTGGTTGTGTGCGTTGAGGATTCCATGCGTCATCTTTGAAAATAGTTTCGGTCACAATTTCTGTGGGGGCATCGACTCACTTTTCCTTGACCGTTTATGAGTCAACAGGGGCAGTGTCGGCTGACGAATCCATGGGTGAGCTCTGGAAACAATTTCGGTGTTGATTTCTGAGTGGGAGCGACTCAGTTTTTCTTGACTGTTTCTGAGTAAAGAGTGGTTGTGTGCGCTGAGGATTCCATGCGTCATCCTTGAAAATAGTTTTAGGTCACAATTTCAGTGCGGGCATCGACTCACTTTTCCTTGACCGTTTATGAGTCAACAGGGGCTATGTGCGCTGACGAATCCATGGGTGAGCTCTGGAAACAATTTCGGTGTTGATTTCTGAGTGGGAGCGACTCAGTTTTTCTTGACTGTTTCTGAGTAAAGAGTGGTTGTGTGCGCTGAGGATTCCATGCGTCATCTTTGAAAATAGTTTTAGGTCACAATTTCTGTGCGGGCATCGACTCACTTTTCCTTGACCGTTTATGAGTCAACAGGGGCTGTGTCGGCTGACGAATCCATGGGTGAGCTCTGGAAACAATTTCGGTGTTGATTTCTGAGTGGGAGCGACTCAGTTTTTCTTGACTCTTTCTGAGTAAAGAGTGGTTGTGTGCGCTGAGGATTCCATGCGTCATCTTTGAAAATAGTTTTAGGTCACAATTTCTGTGCGGGCATCGACTCACTTTTCCTTGACCGTTTATGAGTCAACAGGGGCTGTGTGCGCTGACGAATCCATGGGTGAGCTCTCGAAACAACTTTGGTGTTGATTTCTGAGTGGGAGCGACTCGGTTTTTCTTGAATGTTTCTGAGTAAAGAGTGGTTGTGTGCGCTGAGGATTCCATGCGTCACCTTTGAAAATAGTTTCGGTGAGAATTTCTATGTGGGCATCGACTCACTTTTCCTTGACCGTTTATGAGTCAACAGGGGCTGTGTGCGCGGACGAATCCATGCGTGAGCTCTCGAAACAATTTCGGTGTTGATTTCTGAGTGGGTGCGACTCAGTTTTTCTTGACTGTTTCTGAGTAAAGAGTGGTTGTGTGCGCTGAGGATTCCATGTGTCATCTTTGAAAATAGTTTCGGTGACAATTTCTGTGTGGGCAGCGACTCAGTTTTCCTTGACCGTTTATGAGCCAACAGGGGCTGTATGGGCTTACAAATCCATTCGTCACTTATAAAAGCAGTTTCGAGGGTTTTTAGTGAGTGGGCAGCGACTAAGTTTTCCTTTACTGTTTATGAGTCAACAGGGGCTGTGTGCAAGCAACGAATACATGCGTCATCTCTGCAAGCAGTTTTGGGAGCTATTTTATGTGGGCAACGACTCAGTTTTCCTTGACCGTTTATGAGCCAACAGGGGCTGTATGGGCTGACAAATCCATTCGTCACTTATGAAAGCAGTTTCGAAGGTTTTTAGTAAGTGGGAAGCGATTCACTTTTCCCTGACCGTTTATGAGTCAACATGGGCTGTGTGGGCAGACGAATCCATGGGTGAGCTCTGGAAACAATTTCGTTGTTGATTTCTGAGTGGGAGCGACTCGGTTTTTCTTGAATGTTTCTGAGTAAAGAGTGGTTGTGTGCGCTGAGGATTCCATGCGTCATCTTTGAAAATAGTTTTAGGTCACAATTTCTGTGCGGGCATCGACACACTTTTCCTTGACCGTTTATGAGTCAACAGGGGCTGTGTGCGCTGACGAATCCATGGTTGAGCTCTGGAAACAATTTCGGTGTTGATTTCTGAGTGGGAGGGACTCAGTTTTTCTTGACTGTTTCTGAGTAAAGAGTGGTTGTGTGCGTTGAGGATTCCTTGCGTCATCTTTGAAAATAGTTTCGGTCACAATTTCTGTGCGGGCATCGACTCACTTTTCCTTGACCGTTTATGAGTCAACAGGGGCAGTGTCGGCTGACGAATCCATGGATGAGCTCTGGAAACAATTTCGGTGTTGATTTCTGAGTGCGAGAGACTAAGTTTTTCTTGACTGTTTCTTAGTAAAGAGTGGTTGTGTGCGTTGAGGATTCCATGCGTCATCTTTGAAAATAGTTTCGGTCACAATTTCTGTGCGGGCATCGACTCACTTTTCCTTGACCGTTTATGAGTCAACAGGGGCAGTGTCGGCTAACGAATCCATGGATGAGCTCTGGAAACAATTTCGGTGTTGATTTCTGAGTGCGAGCGACTAAGTTTTTCTTGACTGTTTCTTAGTAAAGAGTGGTTGTGTGCGCTGAGGATTCCATGCGTCATCTTTGAAAATAGTTTCGGGCACAATTTCTGTGTGGGCAGCGACTCAGTTTTCCTTGACTGTTTATGAGTCAACAGGGGCTGTGTGCGCTGACGAATCCATGGCTGAGCTCTCGAAACAATTTCGGTGTTGATTTCTGAGTGGGAGCGACTAAGTTTTTCTTGACTGTTTCTGAGTAAAGAGTGGTTGTGTGCGCTGAGGATTCCATGTGTCATCTTTGAAAATAGTTTCGTTGACAATTTCTGTGTGGGCATCGACTCACTTTTCCTTGACCGTTTATGAGTCAACAGGGGCTGTGTGCGCTGACAAATCCATGGGTGAGCTCTGGAAACAATTTCGGTGTTGATTTCTGAGTGGGAGCGACTCGGTTTTTCTTGAATGTTTCTGAGTAAAGAGTGGTTGTGTGCGTTGAGGATTCCATGCGTCATCTTTGAAAATAGTTTCGGTCACAATTTTTGTGGGGGCATCGACTCACTTTTCCTTGACCGTTTATGAGTCAACAGGGGCTGTGTGCGCTGACGAATCCATGGGTGAGCTCTGGAAACAATTTCGGTGTTGATTTCTGAGTGGGAGGGACTCAGTTTTTCTTGACTGTTTCTGAGTAAAGAGTGGTTGTGTGCGCTGAGGATTCCTTGCGTCATCTTTGAAAATAGTTTCGGTCACAATTTCTGTGCGGGCAGCAACTCACTTTTCCTTGACCGTTTATGAGTCAACAGGGGCTGTGTGCGCTGACGAATCCATGGATGAGCTCTGGAAACAATTTCGGTGTTGATTTCTGAGTGCGAGAGACTAAGTTTTTCTTGACTGTTTCTTAGTAAAGAGTGGTTGTGTGCGTTGAGGATTCCATGCGTCATCTTTGAAAATAGTTTCGGTCACAATTTCTGTGCGGGCATCGACTCACTTTTCCTTGACCGTTTATGAGTCAACAGGGGCAGTGTCGGCTAACGAATCCATGGATGAGCTCTGGAAACAATTTCGGTGTTGATTTCTGAGTGCGAGCGACTAAGTTTTTCTTGACTGTTTCTTAGTAAAGAGTGGTTGTGTGCGCTGAGGATTCCATGCGTCATCTTTGAAAATAGTTTCGGGCACAATTTCTGTGTGGGCAGCGACTCAGTTTTCCTTGACTGTTTATGAGTCAACAGGGGCTGTGTGCGCTGACGAATCCATGGCTGAGCTCTCGAAACAATTTCGGTGTTGATTTCTGAGTGGGAGCGACTAAGTTTTTCTTGACTGTTTCTGAGTAAAGAGTGGTTGTGTGCGCTGAGGATTCCATGTGTCATCTTTGAAAATAGTTTCGTTGACAATTTCTGTGTGGGCATCGACTCACTTTTCCTTGACCGTTTATGAGTCAACAGGGGCTGTGTGCGCTGACAAATCCATGGGTGAGCTCTGGAAACAATTTCGGTGTTGATTTCTGAGTGGGAGCGACTCGGTTTTTCTTGAATGTTTCTGAGTAAAGAGTGGTTGTGTGCGTTGAGGATTCCATGCGTCATCTTTGAAAATAGTTTCGGTCACAATTTTTGTGGGGGCATCGACTCACTTTTCCTTGACCGTTTATGAGTCAACAGGGGCTGTGTGCGCTGACGAATCCATGGGTGAGCTCTGGAAACAATTTCGGTGTTGATTTCTGAGTGGGAGGGACTCAGTTTTTCTTGACTGTTTCTGAGTAAAGAGTGGTTGTGTGCGCTGAGGATTCCTTGCGTCATCTTTGAAAATAGTTTCGGTCACAATTTCTGTGCGGGCAGCAACTCACTTTTCCTTGACCGTTTATGAGTCAACAGGGGCTGTGTGCGCTGACGAATCCATGGATGAGCTCTGGAAACAATTTCAGTGTTGATTTCTGAGTGCGAGAGACTAAGTTTTTCTTGACTGTTTCTTAGTAAAGAGTGGTTGTGTGCGTTGAGGATTCCATGCGTCATCTTTGAAAATAGTTTCGGTCACAATTTCTGTGCGGGCATCGACTCACTTTTCCTTGACCGTTTATGAGTCAACAGGGGCAGTGTCGGCTAACGAATCCATGGATGAGCTCTGGAAACAATTTCGGTGTTGATTTCTGAGTGCGAGCGACTAAGTTTTTCTTGACTGTTTCTTAGTAAAGAGTGGTTGTGTGCGCTGAGGATTCCATGCGTCATCTTTGAAAATAGTTTCGGGCACAATTTCTGTGTGGGCAGCGACTCAGTTTTCCTTGACTGTTTATGAGTCAACAGGGGCTGTGTGCGCTGACGAATCCATGGCTGAGCTCTCGAAACAATTTCGGTGTTGATTTCTGAGTGGGAGCGACTAAGTTTTTCTTGACTGTTTCTGAGTAAAGAGTGGTTGTGTGCGCTGAGGATTCCATGTGTCATCTTTGAAAATAGTTTCGTTGACAATTTCTGTGTGGGCATCGACTCACTTTTCCTTGACCGTTTATGAGTCAACAGGGGCTGTGTGCGCTGACGAATCCATGGGTGAGCTCTGGAAACAATTTCGGTGTTGATTTCTGAGTGGGAGGGACTCGGTTTTTCTTGACTGTTTCTGAGTAAAGAGTGGTTGTGTGCGTTGAGGATTCCATGCGTCATCTTTGAAAATAGTTTCGGTCACAATTTTTGTGGGGGCATCGACTCACTTTTCCTTGACCGTTTATGAGTCAACAAGGGCAGTGTCGGCTGACGAATCCATGGGTGAGCTCTGGAAACAATTTCGGTGTTGATTTCTGAGTGCGAGCGACTAAGTTTTTCTTGACTGTTTCTTAGTAAAGAGTGGTTGTGTGCGCTGAAGATTCCATGCGTTATCTTTTAAAATAGTTTCGGTCACAATTTCTGTGTGGGCAGCAACTCATTTTTCCTTGACTGTTTATGAGTCAATAGGGGCTGTGTGCGCTGACGAATCCATGGATGAGCTCTAGAAACAATTTCGGTGTTGATTTCTGAGTGCGAGAGACTAAGTTTTTCTTGACTGTTTCTTAGTAAAGAGTGGTTGTGTGCGTTGAGGATTCCATGCGTCATCTTTGAAAATAGTTTCGGTCACAATTTCTGTGCGGGCATCGACTCACTTTTCCTTGACCGTTTATGAGTCAACAGGGGCAGTGTCGGCTAACGAATCCATGGATGAGCTCTGGAAACAATTTCGGTGTTGATTTCTGAGTGCGAGCGACTAAGTTTTTCTTGACTGTTTCTTAGTAAAGAGTGGTTGTGTGCGCTGAGGATTCCATGCGTCATCTTTGAAAATAGTTTCGGGCACAATTTCTGTGTGGGCAGCGACTCAGTTTTCCTTGACTGTTTATGAGTCAACAGGGGCTGTGTGCGCTGACGAATCCATGGCTGAGCTCTCGAAACAATTTCGGTGTTGATTTCTGAGTGGGAGCGACTAAGTTTTTCTTGACTGTTTCTGAGTAAAGAGTGGTTGTGTGCGCTGAGGATTCCATGTGTCATCTTTGAAAATAGTTTCGTTGACAATTTCTGTGTGGGCATCGACTCACTTTTCCTTGACCGTTTATGAGTCAACAGGGGCTGTGTGCGCTGACGAATCCATGGGTGAGCTCTGGAAACAATTTCGGTGTTGATTTCTGAGTGGGAGGGACTCAGTTTTTCTTGACTGTTTCTGAGTAAAGAGTGGTTGTGTGCGTTGAGGATTCCATGCGTCATCTTTGAAAATAGTTTCGGTCACAATTTTTGTGGGGGCATCGACTCACTTTTCCTTGACCGTTTATGAGTCAACAAGGGCAGTGTCGGCTGACGAATCCATGGGTGAGCTCTGGAAACAATTTCGGTGTTGATTTCTGAGTGCGAGCGACTAAGTTTTTCTTGACTGTTTCTTAGTAAAGAGTGGTTGTGTGCGCTGAAGATTCCATGCGTCATCTTTTAAAATAGTTTCGGTCACAATTTCTGTGTGGGCAGCAACTCATTTTTCCTTGACTGTTTATGAGTCAATAGGGGCTGTGTGCGCTGACGAATCCATGGATGAGCTCTAGAAACAATTTCGGTGTTGATTTCTGAGTGCGAGAGACTAAGTTTTTCTTGACTGTTTCTTAGTAAAGAGTGGTTGTGTGCGTTGAGGATTCCATGCGTCATCTTTGAAAATAGTTTCGGTCACAATTTCTGTGCGGGCATCGACTCACTTTTCCTTGACCGTTTATGAGTCAACAGGGGCAGTGTCGGCTAACGAATCCATGGATGAGCTCTGGAAACAATTTCGGTGTTGATTTCTGAGTGCGAGCGACTAAGTTTTTCTTGACTGTTTCTTAGTAAAGAGTGGTTGTGTGCGCTGAGGATTCCATGCGTCATCTTTGAAAATAGTTTCGGGCACAATTTCTGTGTGGGCAGCGACTCAGTTTTCCTTGACTGTTTATGAGTCAACAGGGGCTGTGTGCGCTGACGAATCCATGGCTGAGCTCTCGAAACAATTTCGGTGTTGATTTCTGAGTGGGAGCGACTAAGTTTTTCTTGACTGTTTCTGAGTAAAGAGTGGTTGTGTGCGCTGAGGATTCCATGTGTCATCTTTGAAAATAGTTTCGTTGACAATTTCTGTGTGGGCATCGACTCACTTTTCCTTGACCGTTTATGAGTCAACAGGGGCTGTGTGCGCTGACGAATCCATGGGTGAGCTCTGGAAACAATTTCGGTGTTGATTTCTGAGTGGGAGGGACTCAGTTTTTCTTGACTGTTTCTGAGTAAAGAGTGGTTGTGTGCGTTGAGGATTCCATGCGTCATCTTTGAAAATAGTTTCGGTCACAATTTTTGTGGGGGCATCGACTCACTTTTCCTTGACCGTTTATGAGTCAACAAGGGCAGTGTCGGCTGACGAATCCATGGGTGAGCTCTGGAAACAATTTCGGTGTTGATTTCTGAGTGCGAGCGACTAAGTTTTTCTTGACTGTTTCTTAGTAAAGAGTGGTTGTGTGCGCTGAGGATTCCATGCGTCATCTTTGAAAATAGTTTCGGGCACAATTTCTGTGTGGGCAGCGACTCAGTTTTCCTTGACCGTTTATGAGTCAACAGGGGCAGTGTCGGCTGACGAATCCATGGATGAGCTCTGGAAACAATTTCGGTGTTGATTTCTGAGTGCGAGCGACTAAGTTTTTCTTGACTGTTTCTTAGTAAAGAGTGGTTGTGTGCGCTGAGGATTCCATGTGTCATTTTTGAAAATAGTTTCGGGCACAATTTCTGTGTGGGCAGCGACTCAGTTTTCCTTGACTGTTTATGAGTCAACAGGGGCTGTGTGCGCTGACGAATCCATGGGTGAGCTCTGGAAACAATTTCGGTGTTGATTTCTGAGTGCGAGCGACTAAGTTTTTCTTGACTGTTTCTTAGTAAAGAGTGGTTGTGTGCGCTGAAGATTCCATGCGTCATCTTTTAAAATAGTTTCGGTCACAATTTCTGTGTGGGCAGCAACTCATTTTTCCTTGACTGTTTATGAGTCAATAGGGGCTGTGTGCGCTGACGAATCCATGGATGAGCTCTAGAAACAATTTCGGTGTTGATTTCTGAGTGCGAGAGACTAAGTTTTTCTTGACTGTTTCTTAGTAAAGAGTGGTTGTGTGCGTTGAGGATTCCATGCGTCATCTTTGAAAATAGTTTCGGTCACAATTTCTGTGCGGGCATCGACTCACTTTTCCTTGACCGTTTATGAGTCAACAGGGGCAGTTACGGCTGACGAATCCATGGATGAGCTCTGGAAACAATTTCGGTGTTGATTTCTGAGTGCGAGCGACTAAGTTTTTCTTGACTGTTTCTTAGTAAAGAGTGGTTGTGTGCGCTGAGGATTCCATGCGTCATCTTTGAAAATAGTTTCGGGCACAATTTCTGTGTGGGCAGCGACTCAGTTTTCCTTGACCGTTTATGAGTCAACAGGGGCAGTGTCGGCTAACGAATCCATGGATGAGCTCTGGAAACAATTTCGGTGTTGATTTCTGAGTGCGAGCGACTAAGTTTTTCTTGACTGTTTCTTAGTAAAGAGTGGTTGTGTGCGCTGAGGATTCCATGCGTCATCTTTGAAAATAGTTTCGGTCACAATTTCTGTGCGGGCATCGACTCACTTTTCCTTGACCGTTTATGAGTCAACAGGGGCAGTGTCGGCTGACGAATCCATGGATGAGCTCTGGAAACAATTTCGGTGTTGATTTCTGAGTGCGAGCGACTAAGTTTTTCTTGACTGTTTCTTAGTAAAGAGTGGTTGTGTGCGCTGAGGATTCCATGTGTCATTTTTGAAAATAGTTTCGGGCACAATTTCTGTGTGGGCAGCGACTCAGTTTTCCTTGACTGTTTATGAGTCAACAGGGGCTGTGTGCGCTGACGAATCCATGGGTGAGCTCTGGAAACAATTTCGGTGTTGATTTCTGAGTGGGAGGGACTCAGTTTTTCTTGACTGTTTCTGAGTAAAGAGTGGTTGTGTGCGTTGAGGATTCCATGCGTCATCTTTGAAAACAGTTTCGGTCACAATTTCCGTGTGGGCATCGACTTACTTTTCCTTGACTGTTTATGAGTCAACAGGGGCAGTGTCGGCTAAAGAATCCATAGGTGAGCTCTGGAAACAATTTCGGTGTTGATTTCTGAGTGCGAGCGACTAAGTTTTTCTTGACTGTTTCTTAGTAAAGAGTGGTTGTGTGCGCTGAGGATTCCATGCGTCATCTTTGAAAATAGTTTCGGGCACAATTTCTGTGTGGGCAGCGACTCAGTTTTCCTTGACTGTTTATGAGTCAACAGGGGCTGTGTGCGCTGACGAATCCATGGCTGAGCTCTCGAAACAATTTCGGTGTTGATTTCTGAGTGGGAGCGACTAAGTTTTTCTTGACTGTTTCTGAGTAAAGAGTGGTTGTGTGCGCTGAGGATTCCATGTGTCATCTTTGAAAATAGTTTCGGTGACAATTTCTGTGTGGGCATCGACTCACTTTTCCTTGACCGTTTATGAGTCAACAGGGGCTGTGTGCGCTGACGAATCCATGGGTGAGCTCTGGAAACAATTTCGGTGTTGATTTCTGAGTGCGAGCGACTAAGTTTTTCTTGACTGTTTCTTAGTAAAGAGTGGTTGTGTGCGCTGAAGATTCCATGCGTCATCTTTTAAAATAGTTTCGGTCACAATTTCTGTGTGGGCAGCAACTCATTTTTCCTTGACTGTTTATGAGTCAACAGGGGCTGTGTGCGCTGACGAATCCATGGCTGAGCTCTCGAAACAATTTCGGTGTTGATTTCTGAGTGGGAGCGACTAAGTTTTTCTTGACTGTTTCTGAGTAAAGAGTGGTTGTGTGCGCTGAGGATTCCATGCGTCATCTTTGAAAATAGTTTTAGGTCACAATTTCTGTGCGGGCATCGACTCACTTTTCCTTGACCGTTTATGAGTCAACAGGGGCTATGTGCGCTGACGAATCCATGGGTGAGCTCTGGAAACAATTTCGGTGTTGATTTCTGAGTGGGAGCGACTCAGTTTTTCTTGACTGTTTCTGAGTAAAGAGTGGTTGTGTGCGCTGAGGATTCCATGCGTCATCTTTGAAAATAGTTTTAGGTCACAATTTCTGTGCGGGCATCGACTCACTTTTCCTTGACCGTTTATGAGTCAACAGGGGCTGTGTCGGCTGACGAATCCATGGGTGAGCTCTGGAAACAATTTCGGTGTTGATTTCTGAGTGGGAGCGACTCAGTTTTTCTTGGCTGTTTCTGAGTAAAGAGTGGTTGTGTGCGCTGAGGATTCCATGCGTCATCTTTGAAAATAGTTTGAGGTCACAATTTCTGTGCGGGCATCGACTCACTTTTCCTTGACCGTTTATGGGTCAACAGGGGCTGTGTGCGCTGACGAATCCATGGCTGAGCTCTCGAAACAATTTCGGTGTTGATTTCTGAGTGGGAGCGACTAAGTTTTTCTTGACTGTTTCTGAGTAAAGAGTGGTTGTGTGCGCTGAGGATTCCATGTGTCATCTTTGAAAATAGTTTCGGTGACAATTTCTGTGTGGGCATCGACTCACTTTTCCTTGACCGTTTATGAGTCAACAGGGGCTGTGTGCGCTGACGAATCCATGGGTGAGCTCTGGAAACAATTTCGGTGTTGATTTCTGAGTGGGAGGGATTCAGTTTTTCTTGACTGTTTCTGAGTAAAGAGTGGTTGTGTGCGTTGAGGATTCCATGCGTCATCTTTGAAAATAGTTTCGGTCACAATTTCTGTGGGGGCATCGACTCACTTTTCCTTGACCGTTTATGAGTCAACAGGGGCAGTGTCGGCTGACGAATCCATGGGTGAGCTATGGAAACAATTTCAGTGTTGATTTCTGAGTGGGAGCGACTCAGTTTTTCTTGACTGTTTCTGAGTAAAGAGTGGTTGTGTGCGCTGAGGATTCCATGCGTCATCTTTGAAAATAGTTTTAGGTCACAATTTCTGTGCGGGCATCGACTCACTTTTCCTTGACCGTTTATGAGTCAACAGGGGCTATGTGCGCTGACGAATCCATGGGTGAGCTCTGGAAACAATTTCGGTGTTGATTTCTGAGTGGGAGCGAGTCAGTTTTTCTTGGCTGTTTCTGAGTAAAGAGTGGTTGTGTGCGCTGAGGATTCCATGCGTCATCTTTGAAAATAGTTTTAGGTCACAATTTCTGTGCGGGCATCGACTCACTTTTCCTTGACCGTTTATGAGTCAACAGGGGCTGTGTGCGCTGACGAATCCATGGGTTAGCTCTGGAAACAATTTCAGTGTTGATTTCTGAGTGGGAGGGACTCAGTTTTTCTTGACTGTTTCTGAGTAAAGAGTGGTTGTGTGCGGTGAGGATTCCATGCGTCATCTTTGAAAATAGTTTCGGTCACAATTTCTGTGCGGGCATCGACTCACTTTTCCTTGACCGTTTATGAGTCAACAGGGGCAGTGTCGGCTGACGAATCCATGGGTGAGCTCTGGAAACAATTTCGGTGTTGATTTCTGAGTGGGAGGGATTCAGTTTTTCTTGACTGTTTCTGAGTAAAGAGTGGTTGTGTGCGTTGAGGATTCCATGCGTCATCTTTGAAAACAGTTTCGGTCACAATTTCTGTGTGGGCATCGACTTACTTTTCCTTGACTGTTTATGAGTCAACAGGGGCAGTGTCGGCTAAAGAATCCATGGGTGAGCTCTGGAAACAATTTCGGTGTTGATTTCTGAGTGGGAGCGACTCAGTTTTTCTTGACTGTTTCTGAGTAAAGAGTGGTTGTGTGCGCTGAGGATTCCATGCGTCATCTTTGAAAATAGTTTTAGGTCACAATTTCTGTGCGGGCATCGACTCACTTTTCCTTGACCGTTTATGAGTCAACAGGGGCTATGTGCGCTGACGAATCCATGGGTGAGCTCTGGAAACAATTTCGGTGTTGATTTCTGAGTGGGAGCGAGTCAGTTTTTCTTGGCTGTTTCTGAGTAAAGAGTGGTTGTGTGCGCTGAGGATTCCATGCGTCATCTTTGAAAATAGTTTTAGGTCACAATTTCTGTGCGGGCATCGACTCACTTTTCCTTGACCGTTTATGAGTCAACAGGGGCTGTGTGCGCTGACGAATCCATGGGTTAGCTCTGGAAACAATTTCAGTGTTGATTTCTGAGTGGGAGGGACTCAGTTTTTCTTGACTGTTTCTGAGTAAAGAGTGGTTGTGTGCGGTGAGGATTCCATGCGTCATCTTTGAAAATAGTTTCGGTCACAATTTCTGTGCGGGCATCGACTCACTTTTCCTTGACCGTTTATGAGTCAACAGGGGCAGTGTCGGCTGACGAATCCATGGATGAGCTCTGGAAACAATTTCGGTGTTGATTTCTGAGTGCGAGCGACTAAGTTTTTCTTGACTGTTTCTTAGTAAAGAGTGGTTGTGTGCGCTGAGGATTCCATGTGTCATTTTTGAAAATAGTTTCGGGCACAATTTCTGTGTGGGCAGCGACTCAGTTTTCCTTGACTGTTTATGAGTCAACAGGGGCTGTGTGCGCTGACGAATCCATGGGTGAGCTCTGGAAACAATTTCGGTGTTGATTTCTGAGTGGGAGGGACTCAGTTTTTCTTGACTGTTTCTTAGTAAAGAGTGGTTGTGTGCGTTGAGGATTCCATGCGTCATCTTTGAAAACAGTTTCGGTCACAATTTCCGTGTGGGCATCGACTTACTTTTCCTTGACTGTTTATGAGTCAACAGGGGCAGTGTCGGCTAAAGAATCCATAGGTGAGCTCTGGAAACAATTTCGGTGTTGATTTCTGAGTGCGAGCGACTAAGTTTTTCTTGACTGTTTCTTAGTAAAGAGTGGTTGTGTGCGCTGAGGATTCCATGCGTCATCTTTGAAAATAGTTTCGGGCACAATTTCTGTGTGGGCAGCGACTCAGTTTTCCTTGACTGTTTATGAGTCAACAGGGGCTGTGTGCGCTGACGAATCCATGGCTGAGCTCTCGAAACAATTTCGGTGTTGATTTCTGAGTGGGAGCGACTAAGTTTTTCTTGACTGTTTCTGAGTAAAGAGTGGTTGTGTGCGCTGAGGATTCCATGTGTCATCTTTGAAAATAGTTTCGGTGACAATTTCTGTGTGGGCATCGACTCACTTTTCCTTGACCGTTTATGAGTCAACAGGGGCTGTGTGCGCTGACGAATCCATGGGTGAGCTCTGGAAACAATTTCGGTGTTGATTTCTAAGTGCGAGCGACTAAGTTTTTCTTGACTGTTTCTTAGTAAAGAGTGGTTGTGTGCGCTGAAGATTCCATGCGTCATCTTTTAAAATAGTTTCGGTCACAATTTCTGTGTGGGCAGCAACTCATTTTTCCTTGACTGTTTATGAGTCAACAGGGGCTGTGTGCGCTGACGAATCCATGGCTGAGCTCTCGAAACAATTTCGGTGTTGATTTCTGAGTGGGAGCGACTAAGTTTTTCTTGACTGTTTCTGAGTAAAGAGTGGTTGTGTGCGCTGAGGATTCCATGCGTCATCTTTGAAAATAGTTTTAGGTCACAATTTCTGTGCGGGCATCGACTCACTTTTCCTTGACCGTTTATGAGTCAACAGGGGCTATGTGCGCTGACGAATCCATGGGTGAGCTCTGGAAACAATTTCGGTGTTGATTTCTGAGTGGGAGCGACTCAGTTTTTCTTGACTGTTTCTAAGTAAAGAGTGGTTGTGTGCGCTGAGGATTCCATGCGTCATCTTTGAAAATAGTTTTAGGTCACAATTTCTGTGCGGGCATCGACTCACTTTTCCTTGACCGTTTATGAGTCAACAGGGGCTGTGTCGGCTGACGAATCCATGGGTGAGCTCTGGAAACAATTTCGGTGTTGATTTCTGAGTGGGAGCGACTCAGTTTTTCTTGGCTGTTTCTGAGTAAAGAGTGGTTGTGTGCGCTGAGGATTCCATGCGTCATCTTTGAAAATAGTTTGAGGTCACAATTTCTGTGCGGGCATCGACTCACTTTTCCTTGACCGTTTATGGGTCAACAGGGGCTGTGTGCGCTGACGAATCCATGGCTGAGCTCTCGAAACAATTTCGGTGTTGATTTCTGAGTGGGAGCGACTAAGTTTTTCTTGACTGTTTCTGAGTAAAGAGTGGTTGTGTGCGCTGAGGATTCCATGTGTCATCTTTGAAAATAGTTTCGGTGACAATTTCTGTGTGGGCATCGACTCACTTTTCCTTGACCGTTTATGAGTCAACAGGGGCTGTGTGCGCTGACGAATCCATGGGTGAGCTCTGGAAACAATTTCGGTGTTGATTTCTGAGTGGGAGGGATTCAGTTTTTCTTGACTGTTTCTGAGTAAAGAGTGGTTGTGTGCGTTGAGGATTCCATGCGTCATCTTTGAAAATAGTTTCGGTCACAATTTCTGTGGGGGCATCGACTCACTTTTCCTTGACCGTTTATGAGTCAACAGGGGCAGTGTCGGCTGACGAATCCATGGGTGAGCTATGGAAACAATTTCAGTGTTGATTTCTGAGTGGGAGCGACTCAGTTTTTCTTGACTGTTTCTGAGTAAAGAGTGGTTGTGTGCGCTGAGGATTCCATGCGTCATCTTTGAAAATAGTTTTAGGTCACAATTTCTGTGCGGGCATCGACTCACTTTTCCTTGACCGTTTATGAGTCAACAGGGGCTATGTGCGCTGACGAATCCATGGGTGAGCTCTGGAAACAATTTCGGTGTTGATTTCTGAGTGGGAGCGAGTCAGTTTTTCTTGGCTGTTTCTGAGTAAAGAGTGGTTGTGTGCGCTGAGGATTCCATGCGTCATCTTTGAAAATAGTTTTAGGTCACAATTTCTGTGCGGGCATCGACTCACTTTTCCTTGACCGTTTATGAGTCAACAGGGGCTGTGTGCGCTGACGAATCCATGGGTTAGCTCTGGAAACAATTTCAGTGTTGATTTCTGAGTGGGAGGGACTCAGTTTTTCTTGACTGTTTCTGAGTAAAGAGTGGTTGTGTGCGGTGAGGATTCCATGCGTCATCTTTGAAAATAGTTTCGGTCACAATTTCTGTGCGGGCATCGACTCACTTTTCCTTGACCGTTTATGAGTCAACAGGGGCAGTGTCGGCTGACGAATCCATGGGTGAGCTCTGGAAACAATTTCGGTGTTGATTTCTGAGTGGGAGGGATTCAGTTTTTCTTGACTGTTTCTGAGTAAAGAGTGGTTGTGTGCGTTGAGGATTCCATGCGTCATCTTTGAAAACAGTTTCGGTCACAATTTCTGTGTGGGCATCGACTTACTTTTCCTTGACTGTTTATGAGTCAACAGGGGCAGTGTCGGCTAAAGAATCCATGGGTGAGCTCTGGAAACAATTTCGGTGTTGATTTCTGAGTGGGAGCGACTCAGTTTTTCTTGACTGTTTCTGAGTAAAGAGTGGTTGTGTGCGCTGAGGATTCCATGCGTCATCTTTGAAAATAGTTTTAGGTCACAATTTCTGTGCGGGCATCGACTCACTTTTCCTTGACCGTTTATGAGTCAACAGGGGCTGTGTGCGCTGACGAATCCATGGGTTAGCTCTGGAAACAATTTCAGTGTTGATTTCTGAGTGGGAGCGAGTCAGTTTTTCTTGGCTGTTTCTGAGTAAAGAGTGGTTGTGTGCGCTGAGGATTCCATGCGTCATCTTTGAAAATAGTTTTAGGTCACAATTTCTGTGCGGGCATCGACTCACTTTTCCTTGACCGTTTATGAGTCAACAGGGGCTGTGTGCGCTGACGAATCCATGGGTTAGCTCTGGAAACAATTTCAGTGTTGATTTCTGAGTGGGAGGGACTCAGTTTTTCTTGACTGTTTCTGAGTAAAGAGTGGTTGTGTGCGGTGAGGATTCCATGCGTCATCTTTGAAAATAGTTTCGGTCACAATTTCTGTGCGGGCATCGACTCACTTTTCCTTGACCGTTTATGAGTCAACAGGGGCAGTGTCGGCTGACGAATCCATGGATGAGCTCTGGAAACAATTTCGGTGTTGATTTCTGAGTGCGAGCGACTAAGTTTTTCTTGACTGTTTCTTAGTAAAGAGTGGTTGTGTGCGCTGAGGATTCCATGTGTCATTTTTGAAAATAGTTTCGGGCACAATTTCTGTGTGGGCAGCGACTCAGTTTTCCTTGACTGTTTATGAGTCAACAGGGGCTGTGTGCGCTGACGAATCCATGGGTGAGCTCTGGAAACAATTTCGGTGTTGATTTCTGAGTGGGAGGGACTCAGTTTTTCTTGACTGTTTCTGAGTAAAGAGTGGTTGTGTGCGCTGAGGATTCCATGCGTCATCTTTGAAAATAGTTTCGGTCACAATTTCTGTGCGGGCATCGACTCACTTTTCCTTGACCGTTTATGAGTCAACAGGGGCAGTGTCGGCTGACGAATCCATGGATGAGCTCTGGAAACAATTTCGGTGTTGATTTCTGAGTGCGAGCGACTAAGTTTTTCTTGACTGTTTCTTAGTAAAGAGTGGTTGTGTGCGCTGAGGATTCCATGTGTCATTTTTGAAAATAGTTTCGGGCACAATTTCTGTGTGGGCAGCGACTCAGTTTTCCTTGACTGTTTATGAGTCAACAGGGGCTGTGTGCGCTGACGAATCCATGGGTGAGCTCTGGAAACAATTTCGGTGTTGATTTCTGAGTGGGAGGGACTCAGTTTTTCTTGACTGTTTCTGAGTAAAGAGTGGTTGTGTGCGTTGAGGATTCCATACGTCATCTTTGAAAACAGTTTCGGTCACAATTTCCGTGTGGGCATCGACTTACTTTTCCTTGACTGTTTATGAGTCAACAGGGGCAGTGTCGGCTAAAGAATCCATAGGTGAGCTCTGGAAACAATTTCGGTGTTGATTTCTGAGTGCGAGCGACTAAGTTTTTCTTGACTGTTTCTTAGTAAAGAGTGGTTGTGTGCGCTGAGGATTCCATGCGTCATCTTTGAAAATAGTTTCGGGCACAATTTCTGTGTGGGCAGCGACTCAGTTTTCCTTGACTGTTTATGAGTCAACAGGGGCTGTGTGCGCTGACGAATCCATGGCTGAGCTCTCGAAACAATTTCGGTGTTGATTTCTGAGTGGGAGCGACTAAGTTTTTCTTGACTGTTTCTGAGTAAAGAGTGGTTGTGTGCGCTGAGGATTCCATGTGTCATCTTTGAAAATAGTTTCGGTGACAATTTCTGTGTGGGCATCGACTCACTTTTCCTTGACCGTTTATGAGTCAACAGGGGCTGTGTGCGCTGACGAATCCATGGGTGAGCTCTGGAAACAATTTCGGTGTTGATTTCTAAGTGCGAGCGACTAAGTTTTTCTTGACTGTTTCTTAGTAAAGAGTGGTTGTGTGCGTTGAGGATTCCATGCGTCATCTTTGAAAATAGTTTCGGTCACAATTTCTGTGGGGGCATCGACTCACTTTTCCTTGACCGTTTATGAGTCAACAGGGGCAGTGTCGGCTGACGAATCCATGGGTGAGCTATGGAAACAATTTCGGTGTTGATTTCTGAGTGGGAGCGACTCAGTTTTTCTTGACTGTTTCTGAGTAAAGAGTGGTTGTGTGCGCTGAGGATTCCATGCGTCATCTTTGAAAATAGTTTTAGGTCACAATTTCTGTGCGGGCATCGACTCACTTTTCCTTGACCGTTTATGAGTCAACAGGGGCTATGTGCGCTGACGAATCCATGGGTGAGCTCTGGAAACAATTTCGGTGTTGATTTCTGAGTGGGAGCGACTCAGTTTTTCTTGACTGTTTCTGAGTAAAGAGTGGTTGTGTGCGCTGAGGATTCCATGCGTCATCTTTGAAAATAGTTTTAGGTCACAATTTCTGTGCGGGCATCGACTCACTTTTCCTTGACCGTTTATGAGTCAACAGGGGCTGTGTCGGCTGACGAATCCATGGGTGAGCTCTGGAAACAATTTCGGTGTTGATTTCTGAGTGGGAGCGACTCAGTTTTTCTTGGCTGTTTCTGAGTAAAGAGTGGTTGTGTGCGCTGAGGATTCCATGCGTCATCTTTGAAAATAGTTTGAGGTCACAATTTCTGTGCGGGCATCGACTCACTTTTCCTTGACCGTTTATGAGTCAACAGGGGCTGTGTGCGCTGACGAATCCATGGCTGAGCTCTCGAAACAATTTCGGTGTTGATTTCTGAGTGGGAGCGACTAAGTTTTTCTTGACTGTTTCTGAGTAAAGAGTGGTTGTGTGCGCTGAGGATTCCATGTGTCATCTTTGAAAATAGTTTCGGTGACAATTTCTGTGGGGGCATCGACTCACTTTTCCTTGACCGTTTATGAGTCAACAGGGGCTGTGTGCGCTGACAAATCCATGGGTGAGCTCTGGAAACAATTTCGGTGTTGATTTCTGAGAGGGAGGGATTCAGTTTTTCTTGACTGTTTCTGAGTAAAGAGTGGTTGTGTGCGTTGAGGATTCCATGCGTCATCTTTGAAAATAGTTTCGGTCACAATTTCTGTGGGGGCATCGACTCACTTTTCCTTGACCGTTTATGAGTCAACAGGGGCAGTGTCGGCTGACGAATCCATGGGTGAGCTATGGAAACAATTTCGGTGTTGATTTCTGAGTGGGAGCGACTCAGTTTTTCTTGACTGTTTCTGAGTAAAGAGTGGTTGTGTGCGCTGAGGATTCCATGCGTCATCTTTGAAAATAGTTTTAGGTCACAATTTCTGTGCGGGCATCGACTCACTTTTCCTTGACCGTTTATGAGTCAACAGGGGCTATGTGCGCTGACGAATCCATGGGTGAGCTCTGGAAACAATTTCGGTGTTGATTTCTGAGTGGGAGCGACTAAGTTTTTCTTGACTGTTTCTGAGTAAAGAGTGGTTGTGTGCGCTGAGGATTCCATGCGTCATCTTTGAAAATAGTTTTAGGTCACAATTTCTGTGCGGGCATCGACTCACTTTTCCTTGACCGTTTATGAGTCAACAGGGGCTGTGTCGGCTGACGAATCCATGGGTGAGCTCTGGAAACAATTTCGGTGTTGATTTCTGAGTGGGAGCGACTCAGTTTTTCTTGGCTGTTTCTGAGTAAAGAGTGGTTGTGTGCGCTGAGGATTCCATGCGTCATCTTTGAAAATAGTTTTAGGTCACAATTTCTGTGCGGGCATCGACTCACCTTTCCTTGACCGTTTATGAGTCAACAGGGGCTATGTGCGCTGACGAATCCATGGGTGAGCTCTGGAAACAATTTCGGTGTTGATTTCTGAGTGGGAGCGACTCAGTTTTTCTTGACTGTTTCTGAGTAAAGAGTGGTTGTGTGCGCTGAGGATTCCATGCGTCATCTTTGAAAATAGTTTTAGGTCACAATTTCTGTGCGGGCATCGACTCACTTTTCCTTGACCGTTTATGAGTCAACAGGGGCTGTGTCGGCTCACGAATCCATGGGTGAGCTCTGGAAACAATTTCGGTGTTGATTTCTGAGTGGGAGCGACTAAGTTTTTCATGACTGCTTCTGAGTAAAGAGTGGTTGTGTGCGCTGAGGATTCCATGTGTCATCTTTGAAAATAGTTTCGGTGACAATTTCTGTGGGGGCATCGACTCACTTTTCCTTGACCGTTTATGAGTCAACAGGGGCTGTGTGCGCTGACGAATCCATGGGTGAGCTCTGGAAACAATTTCGGTGTTGATTTCTGAGAGGGAGGGATTCAGTTTTTCTTGACTGTTTCTGAGTAAAGAGTGGTTGTGTGCGTTGAGGATTCCATGCGTCATCTTTGAAAATAGTTTCGGTCACAATTTCTGTGGGGGCATCGACTCACTTTTCCTTGACCGTTTATGAGTCAACAGGGGCAGTGTCGGCTGACGAATCCATGGGTGAGCTATGGAAACAATTTCGGTGTTGATTTCTGAGTGGGAGCGACTCAGTTTTTCTTGACTGTTTCTGAGTAAAGAGTGGTTGTGTGCGCTGAGGATTCCATGCGTCATCTTTGAAAATAGTTTTAGGTCACAATTTCTGTGCGGGCATCGACTCACTTTTCCTTGACCGTTTATGAGTCAACAGGGGCTGTGTCGGCTGACGAATCCATGGGTGAGCTCTGGAAACAATTTCGGTGTTGATTTCTGAGTGGGAGCGACTCAGTTTTTCTTGGCTGTTTCTGAGTAAAGAGTGGTTGTGTGCGCTGAGGATTCCATGCGTCATCTTTGAAAATAGTTTTAGGTCACAATTTCTGTGCGGGCATCGACTCACCTTTCCTTGACCGTTTATGAGTCAACAGGGGCTGTGTGCGCTGACGAATCCATGGCTGAGCTCTCGAAACAATTTCGGTGTTGATTTCTGAGTGGGAGCGACTAAGTTTTTCTTGACTGTTTCTGAGTAAAGAGTGGTTGTGTGCGCTGAGGATTCCATGTGTCATCTTTGAAAATAGTTTCGGTGACAATTTCTGTGGGGGCATCGACTCACTTTTCCTTGACCGTTTATGAGTCAACAGGGGCTGTGTGCGCTGACGAATCCATGGGTGAGCTCTGGAAACAATTTCGGTGTTGATTTCTGAGAGGGAGGGATTCAGTTTTTCTTGACTGTTTCTGAGTAAAGAGTGGTTGTGTGCGTTGAGGATTCCATGCGTCATCTTTGAAAATAGTTTCGGTCACAATTTCTGTGGGGGCATCGACTCACTTTTCCTTGACCGTTTATGAGTCAACAGGGGCAGTGTCGGCTGACGAATCCATGGGTGAGCTATGGAAACAATTTCGGTGTTGATTTCTGAGTGGGAGCGACTCAGTTTTTCTTGACTGTTTCTGAGTAAAGAGTGGTTGTGTGCGCTGAGGATTCCATGCGTCATCTTTGAAAATAGTTTTAGGTCACAATTTCTGTGCAGGCATCGACTCACTTTTCCTTGACCGTTTATGAGTCAACAGGGGCTATGTGCGCTGACGAATCCATGGGTGAGCTCTGGAAACAATTTCGGTGTTGATTTCAGAGTGGGAGCGACTAAGTTTTTCTTGACTGTTTCTGAGTAAAGAGTGGTTGTGTGCGTTGAGGATTCCATGCGTCATCTTTGAAAATAGTTTTAGGTCACAATTTCTGTGCGGGCATCGACTCACTTTTCCTTGACCGTTTATGAGTCAACAGGGGCTGTGTCGGCTGACGAATCCATGGGTGAGCTCTGGAAACAATTTCGGTGTTGATTTCTGAGTGGGAGCGACTCAGTTTTTCTTGGCTGTTTCTGAGTAAAGAGTGGTTGTGTGCGCTGAGGATTCCATGCGTCATCTTTTAAAATAGTTTGAGGTCACAATTTCTGTGCGGGCATCGACTCACTTTTCCTTGACCGTTTATGAGTCAACAGGGGCTGTGTGCGCTGACGAATCCATGGCTGAGCTCCCGAAACAATTTCGGTGTTGATTTCTGAGTGGGAGCGACTAAGTTTTTCTTGACTGTTTCTGAGTAAAGAGTGGTTGTGTGCGCTGAGGATTCCATGTGTCATCTTTGAAAATAGTTTCGGTGACAATTTCTGTGTGGGCATCGACTCACTTTTCCTTGACCGTTTATGAGTCAACAGGGGCTGTGTGCGCTTACGAATCCATGGGTGAGCTCTGGAAACAATTTCGGTGATGATTTCTGAGTGGGAGGGATTCAGTTTTTCTTGACTGTTTCTGAGTAAAGAGTGGTTGTGTGCGTTGAGGATTCCATGCGTCATCTTTGAAAATAGTTTCGGTCACAATTTCTGTGGGGGCATCGACTCACTTTTCCTTGACCGTTTATGAGTCAACAGGGGCAGTGTCGGCTGACGAATCCATGGGTGAGCTCTGGAAACAATTTCGGTGTTGATTTCTGAGTGGGAGCGACTCAGTTTTTCTTGGCTGTTTCTGAGTAAAGAGTGGTTGTGTGCGCTGAGGATTCCATGCGTCATCTTTGAAAATAGTTTTAGGTCACAATTTCTGTGCGGGCATCGACTCACTTTTCCTTGACCGTTTATGAGTCAACAGGGGCTATGTGCGCTGACGAATCCATGGGTGAGCTCTGGAAACAATTTCGGTGTTGATTTCTGAGTGGGAGCGACTCAGTTTTTCTTGACTGTTTCTGAGTAAAGAGTGGTTGTGTGCGCTGAGGATTCCATGCGTCATCTTTGAAAATAGTTTTAGGTCACAATTTCTGTGCGGGCATCGACTCACTTTTCCTTGACCGTTTATGAGTCAACAGGGGCTGTGTCGGCTGACGAATCCATGGGTGAGCTCTGGAAACAATTTCGGTGTTGATTTCTGAGTGGGAGCGACTCAGTTTTTCTTGGCTGTTTCTGAGTAAAGAGTGGTTGTGTGCGCTGAGGATTCCATGCGTCATCTTTGAAAATAGTTTTAGGTCACAATTTCTGTGCGGGCGTCGACTCACTTTTCCTTGACCGTTTATGAGTCAACAGGGGCTGTGTGCGCTGACGAATCCATGGCTGAGCTCTCGAAACAATTTCGGTGTTGATTTCTTAGTGGGAGCGACTAAGTTTTTCTTGACTGTTTCTGAGTAAAGAGTGGTTGTGTGCGCTGAGGATTCCATGTGTCATCTTTGAAAATAGTTTCGGTGACAATTTCTGTGTGGGCATCGACTCACTTTTCCTTGACCGTTTATGAGTCAACAGGGGCTGTGTGCGCTGACGAATCCATGGGTGAGCTCTGGAAACAATTTCGGTGTTGATTTCTGAGTGCGAGCGACTAAGTTTTTTTGACTGTTTCTTAGTAAAGAGTGGTTGTGTGCGCTGAAGATTCCATGCGTCATCTTTTAAAATAGTTTCGGTCACAATTTCTGTGTGGGCAGCAACTCATTTTTCCTTGACTGTTTATGAGTCAATAGGGGCTGTGTGCGCTGACGAATCCATGGCTGAGCTCTCGAAACAATTTCGGTGTTGATTTCTGAGTGGGAGCGACTAAGTTTTTCTTGACTGTTTCTGAGTAAAGAGTGGTTGTGTGAGCTGAGGATTCCATGTGTCATCTTTGAAAATAGTTTCGGTGACAATTTCTGTGCGGGCATCGACTCACTTTTCCTTGACCGTTTATGAGTCAACAGGGGCTGTGTGCGCTGACGAATCCATGGGTGAGCTCTGGAAACAATTTCGGTGTTGATTTCTGAGAGGGAGGGATTCAGTTTTTCTTGACTGTTTCTGAGTAAAGAGTGGTTGTGTGCGTTGAGGATTCCATGCGTCATCTTTGAAAATAGTTTCGGTCACAATTTCTGTGGGGGCATCGACTCACTTTTCCTTGACCGTTTATGAGTCAACAGGGGCAGTGTCGGCTGACGAATCCATGGGTGAGCTATGGAAACAATTTCGGTGTTGATTTCTGAGTGGGAGCGACTCAGTTTTTCTTGACTGTTTCTGAGTAAAGAGTGGTTGTGTGCGCTGAGGATTCCATGCGTCATCTTTGAAAATAGTTTTAGGTCACAATTTCTGTGTGGGCAGCGATTCAGTTTTCCTTGACTGTTTATGAGTCAATAGGGGCTGTGTGCGCTGACGAATCCATGGCTGAGCTCTCGAAACAATTTCGGTGTTGATTTCTTAGTGGGAGCGACTCAGTTTTTCTTGACTGTTTCTGAGTAAAGAGTGCTTGTTGCGCTGAGGATTCCATGCGTCATCTTTGAAAATAGTTTCGGTGACAATTTCTGTTTGGGCATCGACTAAGTTTTCCTTGACTGTTTATGAGTCAATAGGGGCTGTGTGCGCTGACGAATCCTTGGCTGAGCTCTCGAAACAATTTCGGTGTTGATTTCTTAGTGGGAGCGACTCAGTTTTTCTTGACTGTTTCTGAGTAAAGAGTGGTTATGTGCGCTGAGGATTCCATGCGTCATCTTTGAAAATAGTTTTCGTCACAATTTCTGTGTGGGCAGCGACTCAGTTTTCCTTGACTGTTTATGAGTCAACAGGGGCTGTGTGCGCTGACGAATCCATGGCTGAGCTCTCGAAACAATTTCGGTGTTGATTTCTGAGTGGGAGGGACTCAGTTTTTCTTGACTGTTTCTGAGTAAAGAGTGGTTGTGTGCGCTGAGGATTCCATGCGTCATCTTTGAAAATAGTTTCGGTGACAATTTCTGTGTGGGCATCGACTCACTTTTCCTTGACCGTTTATGAGTCAAAAGGGGCAGTGTGCGGTGACGAATCCGTGGGTGAGCTCTGGAAACAATTTCGGTGTTGATTTCTGAGTGGGAGCGACTCAGTTTTTCTTGACTGTTTCTGAGTAAAGAGTGTTTGTGTGCGCTGAGGATTCCATGCGTCATCTTTGAAAATAGTTTCGGTCACAATTTCTGTGCGGGCATCGCCTCACTTTTCCTTGACCGTTTATGAGTCAACAGGGGCAGTGTCGGCTGACGAATCCATGGGTGAGCTCTGGAAACATTTTCGGTGTTGATTTCTGAGTAGGAGCGACTCAGTTTTTCTTGACTGTTTCTGAGTAAATAGTGGTTGTGTGCGCTGAGGATTCCAAGCGTCATCTTTGAAAATAGTTTTAGGTCACAATTTCTGTGCGAGCATCGACTCACTTTTCCTTGACCGTTTATGAGTCAACAGGGGCAGTGTCGGCTGACGAATCCATGGGTGAGCTCTGGAAACATTTTCGGTGTTGATTTCTGAGTGGGAGCGACTCAGTTTTTCTTGACTGTTTCTGAGTAAATAGTGGTTGTGTGCGCTGAGGATTCCAAGCGTCATCTTTGAAAATAGTTTTAGGTCACAATTTCTGTGCGGGCATCGACTCACTTTTCCTTGACCGTTTATGAGTCAACAGGGGCAGTGTCGGCTGACGAATCCATGGGTGAGCTCTAGAAACAATTTCGGTGTTGATTTCTGAGTGGGACCGACTCAGTTTTTCTTGACTGTTTCTGAGTAAAGAGTGGTTGTGTGCGCTGAGGATTCAATGCGTCATCTTTGAAAATAGTTTTCGTCACAATTTCTGTGTGGGCAGCGATTCAGTTTTCCTTGACTGTTTATGAGTCAATAGGGGCTGTGTGCGCTGACGAATCCATGGCTGAGCTCTCGAAACAATTTCGGTGTTGATTTCTTAGTGGGAGCGACTCAGTTTTTCTTGACTGTTTCTGAGTAAAGAGTGGTTGTGTGCGCTGAGGATTCCATGCGTCATCTTTGAAAATAGTTTTCGTCACAATTTCTGTATGGGCAGCGATTCAGTTTTCCTTGACTGTTTATGAGTCAATAGGGGCTGTGTGCGCTGACGAATCCATGGCTGAGCTCTCGAAACAATTTCGGTGTTGATTTCTTAGTGGGAGCGACTCAGTTTTTCTTGACTGTTTCTGAGTAAAGAGTGGTTGTGTGCGCTGAGGATTCCATGTGTCATCTTTGAAAATAGTTTCGGTGACAATTTCTGTGCGGGCATCGACTCACTTTTCCTTGACCGTTTACGAGTCAACAGGGGCTGTGTGCGCTGACGAATCCGTGGGTGAGCTCTGGAAACAATTTCGGTGTTGATTTCTGAGTGGGAGGGACTCAGTTTTTCTTGACTGTTTCTGAGTAAAGAGTGGTTGTGTGCGCTGAGGATTCCATGCGTCATCTTTGAAAATAGTTCCGGTCACAATTTCTGTGCGGGCATCGACTCACTTTTCCTTGACCGTTTATGAGTCAACAGGGGCAGTGTCGGCTGACGAATCCATGGGTGAGCTCTAGAAACAATTTCGGTGTTGATTTCTGAGTGGGAACGACTCAGTTTTTCGTGACTGTTTCTGAGTAAAGAGTGGTTGTGTGCGCTGAGGATTCCATGCGTCATCTTTGAAAATAGTTTCGGTGACAATTTCTGTGTGGGCATCGACTCACTTTTCCTTGACGGTTTATGAGTCAAAAGGGGCAGTGTGCGCTGACGAATCCGTGGGTGAGCTCTGGAAACAATTTCGGTGTTGATTTCTGAGTGGGAGCGACTCAGTTTTTCTTGACTGTTTCTGAGTAAAGAGTGGTTGTGTGCGCTGAGGATTCCATGTGTCTTCTTTGAAAATAGTTTCGGTGACAATTTCTGTGCGGGCATCGACTCACTTTTCCTTGACCGTTTATGAGTCAACAGGGGCAGTGTGCGCTGACAAATCCATGGGTGAGCTCTGGAAACAATTTCGGTGTTGATTTCTGAGTGGGAGGGACTCAGTTTTTCTTGACTGTTTCTGAGTAAAGAGTGGTTGTTGCGCTGAGGATTCCATGCGTCATCTTTGAAAATAGTTTCGGTCACAATTTCTGTGTGGGCATCGACTCACTTTTCCTTGACCGTTTATGAGTCAACAGGGGCAGTGTCGGCTGACGAATCCATGGGTGAGCTCTGGAAACATTTTCGGTGTTAATTTCTGAGTGGGAGCGACTCAGTTTTTCTTGACTGTTTCTGAGTAAATAGTGGTTGTGTGCGCTGAGGATTCCAAGCGTCATCTTTGAAAATAGTTTTAGGTCACAATTTCTGTGCGGGCATCGACTCACTTTTCCTTGACCGTTTATGAGTCAACAGGGGCAGTGTCGGCTGACGAATCCATGGGTGAGCTCTAGAAACAATTTCGGTGTTGATTTCTGAGTGGGAGCGACTAAGTTTTTCTTGACTGTTTCTGAGTAAAGAGTGGTTGTGTGCGCTGAGGATTCCATGCGTCATCTTTGAAAATAGTTTTAGGTCACAATTTCTGTGCGGGCATCGACTCACTTTTCCTTGACCGTTTATGAGTCAACAGGGGCAGTGTCGGCTGACGAATCCATGGGTGAGCTCTGGAAACATTTTCGGTGTTGATTTCAGAGTGGGAGCGACTCAGTTTTTCTTGACTGTTTCTGAGCAAATAGTGGTTGTGTGCGCTGAGGATTCCAAGCGTCATCTTTGAAAACAGTTTTAGGTCACAATTTATGTGCGGGCATCGACTCACTTTTCCTTGACCGTTTATGAGTCAACAGGGGCAGTGTCGGCTGACGAATCCATGGGTGAGCTCTAGAAACAATTTCGGTGTTGATTTCTGAGTGGGAACGACTCAGTTTTTCTTGACTGTTTCTGAGTAAAGAGTGGTTGTGTGCGCTGAGGATTCCATGCGTCATCTTTGAAAATAGTTTCGGTGACAATTTCTGTGTGGGCATCGACTCACTTTTCCTTGACGGTTTATGAGTCAAAAGGGGCAGTGTGCGCTGACGAATCCGTGGGTGAGCTCTCGAAACAATTTCGGTGTTGATTTCTGAGTGGGAGCGACTCAGTTTTTCTTGACTGTTTCTGAGTAAAGAGTGGTTGTGTGCGCTGAGGATTCCATGTGTCTTCTTTGAAAATAGTTTCGGTGACAATTTCTGTGCGGGCATCGACTCACTTTTCCTTGACCGTTTATGAGTCAACAGGGGCAGTGTGCGCTGACAAATCCATGGGTGAGCTCTGGAAACAATTTCGGTGTTGATTTCTGAGTGGGAGGGACTCAGTTTTTCTTGACTGTTTCTGAGTAAAGAGTGGTTGTTGCGCTGAGGATTCCATGCGTCATCTTTGAAAATAGTTTCGGTCACAATTTCTGTGTGGGCATCGACTCACTTTTCCTTGACCGTTTATGAGTCAACAGGGGCAGTGTCGGCTGACGAATCCATGGGTGAGCTCTGGAAACATTTTCGGTGTTAATTTCTGAGTGGGAGCGACTCAGTTTTTCTTGACTGTTTCTGAGTAAATAGTGGTTGTGTGCGCTGAGGATTCCAAGCGTCATCTTTGAAAATAGTTTTAGGTCACAATTTCTGTGCGGGCATCGACTCACTTTTCCTTGACCGTTTATGAGTCAACAGGGGCAGTGTCGGCTGACGAATCCATGGGTGAGCTCTAGAAACAATTTCGGTGTTGATTTCTGAGTGGGAGCGACTAAGTTTTTCTTGACTGTTTCTGAGTAAAGAGTGGTTGTGTGCGCTGAGGATTCCATGCGTCATCTTTGAAAATAGTTTTAGGTCACAATTTCTGTGCGGGCATCGACTCACTTTTCCTTGACCGTTTATGAGTCAACAGGGGCAGTGTCGGCTGACGAATCCATGGGTGAGCTCTGGAAACATTTTCGGTGTTGATTTCAGAGTGGGAGCGACTCAGTTTTTCTTGACTGTTTCTGAGCAAATAGTGGTTGTGTGCGCTGAGGATTCCAAGCGTCATCTTTGAAAACAGTTTTAGGTCACAATTTATGTGCGGGCATCGACTCACTTTTCCTTGACCGTTTATGAGTCAACAGGGGCAGTGTCGGCTGACGAATCCATGGGTGAGCTCTAGAAACAATTTCGGTGTTGATTTCTGAGTGGGAACGACTCAGTTTTTCTTGACTGTTTCTGAGTAAAGAGTGGTTGTGTGCGCTGAGGATTCCATGCGTCATCTTTGAAAATAGTTTCGGTGACAATTTCTGTGTGGGCATCGACTCACTTTTCCTTGACGGTTTATGAGTCAAAAGGGGCAGTGTGCGCTGACGAATCCGTGGGTGAGCTCTCGAAACAATTTCGGTGTTGATTTCTGAGTGGGAGCGACTCAGTTTTTCTTGACTGTTTCTGAGTAAAGAGTGGTTGTGTGCGCTGAGGATTCCATGTGTCTTCTTTGAAAATAGTTTCGGTGACAATTTCTGTGCGGGCATCGACTCACTTTTCCTTGACCGTTTATGAGTCAACAGGGGCAGTGTGCGCTGACAAATCCATGGGTGAGCTCTGGAAACAATTTCGGTGTTGATTTCTGAGTGGGAGGGACTCAGTTTTTCTTGACTGTTTCTGAGTAAAGAGTGGTTGTTGCGCTGAGGATTCCATGCGTCATCTTTGAAAATAGTTTCGGTCACAATTTCTGTGTGGGCATCGACTCACTTTTCCTTGACCGTTTATGAGTCAACAGGGGCAGTGTCGGCTGACGAATCCATGGGTGAGCTCTGGAAACATTTTCGGTGTTAATTTCTGAGTGGGAGCGACTCAGTTTTTCTTGACTGTTTCTGAGTAAATAGTGGTTGTGTGCGCTGAGGATTCCAAGCGTCATCTTTGAAAATAGTTTTAGGTCACAATTTCTGTGCGGGCATCGACTCACTTTTCCTTGACCGTTTATGAGTCAACAGGGGCAGTGTCGGCTGACGAATCCATGGGTGAGCTCTAGAAACAATTTCGGTGTTGATTTCTGAGTGGGAGCGACTAAGTTTTTCTTGACTGTTTCTGAGTAAAGAGTGGTTGTGTGCGCTGAGGATTCCATGCGTCATCTTTGAAAATAGTTTTAGGTCACAATTTCTGTGCGGGCATCGACTCACTTTTCCTTGACCGTTTATGAGTCAACAGGGGCAGTGTCGGCTGACGAATCCATGGGTGAGCTCTGGAAACATTTTCGGTGTTGATTTCAGAGTGGGAGCGACTCAGTTTTTCTTGACTGTTTCTGAGCAAATAGTGGTTGTGTGCGCTGAGGATTCCAAGCGTCATCTTTGAAAACAGTTTTAGGTCACAATTTATGTGCGGGCATCGACTCACTTTTCCTTGACCGTTTATGAGTCAACAGGGGCAGTGTCGGCTGACGAATCCATGGGTGAGCTCTAGAAACAATTTCGGTGTTGATTTCTGAGTGGGAACGACTCAGTTTTTCTTGACTGTTTCTGAGTAAAGAGTGGTTGTGTGCGCTGAGGATTCCATGCGTCATCTTTGAAAATAGTTTCGGTGACAATTTCTGTGTGGGCATCGACTCACTTTTCCTTGACGGTTTATGAGTCAAAAGGGGCAGTGTGCGCTGACGAATCCGTGGGTGAGCTCTCAAAACAATTTCGGTGTTGATTTCTGAGTGGGAGCGACTCAGTTTTTCTTGACTGTTTCTGAGTAAAGAGTGGTTGTGTGCGCTGAGGATTCCATGTGTCTTCTTTGAAAATAGTTTCGGTGACAATTTCTGTGCGGGCATCGACTCACTTTTCCTTGACCGTTTATGAGTCAACAGGGGCAGTGTGCGCTGACAAATCCATGGGTGAGCTCTAGAAACAATTTCGGTGTTGATTTCTGAGTGGGAGCGACTAAGTTTTTCTTGACTGTTTCTGAGTAAAGAGTGGTTGTGTGCGCTGAGGATTCCATGCGTCATCTTTGAAAATAGTTTTAGGTCACAATTTCTGTGCGGGCATCGACTCACTTTTCCTTGACCGTTTATGAGTCAACAGGGGCAGTGTCGGCTGACGAATCCATGGGTGAGCTCTGGAAACATTTTCGGTGTTGATTTCAGAGTGGGAGCGACTCAGTTTTTCTTGACTGTTTCTGAGCAAATAGTGGTTGTGTGCGCTGAGGATTCCAAGCGTCATCTTTGAAAACAGTTTTAGGTCACAATTTATGTGCGGGCATCGACTCACTTTTCCTTGACCGTTTATGAGTCAACAGGGGCAGTGTCGGCTGACGAATCCATGGGTGAGCTCTAGAAACAATTTCGGTGTTGATTTCTGAGTGGGAACGACTCAGTTTTTCTTGACTGTTTCTGAGTAAAGAGTGGTTGTGTGCGCTGAGGATTCCATGCGTCATCTTTGAAAATAGTTTCGGTGACAATTTCTGTGTGGGCATCGACTCACTTTTCCTTGACGGTTTATGAGTCAAAAGGGGCAGTGTGCGCTGACGAATCCGTGGGTGAGCTCTCGAAACAATTTCGGTGTTGATTTCTGAGTGGGAGCGACTCAGTTTTTCTTGACTGTTTCTGAGTAAAGAGTGGTTGTGTGCGCTGAGGATTCCATGTGTCTTCTTTGAAAATAGTTTCGGTGACAATTTCTGTGCGGGCATCGACTCACTTTTCCTTGACCGTTTATGAGTCAACAGGGGCAGTGTGCGCTGACAAATCCATGGGTGAGCTCTGGAAACAATTTCGGTGTTGATTTCTGAGTGGGAGGGACTCAGTTTTTCTTGACTGTTTCTGAGTAAAGAGTGGTTGTTGCGCTGAGGATTCCATGCATCATCTTTGAAAATAGTTTCGGTCACAATTTCTGTGTGGGCATCGACTCACTTTTCCTTGACCGTTTATGAGTCAACAGGGGCAGTGTCGGCTGACGAATCCATGGGTGAGCTCTGGAAACATTTTCGGTGTTAATTTCTGAGTGGGAGCGACTCAGTTTTTCTTGACTGTTTCTGAGTAAATAGTGGTTGTGTGCGCTGAGGATTCCAAGCGTCATCTTTGAAAATAGTTTTAGGTCACAATTTCTGTGCGGGCATCGACTCACTTTTCCTTGACCGTTTATGAGTCAACAGGGGCAGTGTCGGCTGACGAATCCATGGGTGAGCTCTAGAAACAATTTCGGTGTTGATTTCTGAGTGGGAGCGACTAAGTTTTTCTTGACTGTTTCTGAGTAAAGAGTGGTTGTGTGCGCTGAGGATTCCATGCGTCATCTTTGAAAATAGTTTTAGGTCACAATTTCTGTGCGGGCATCGACTCACTTTTCCTTGACCGTTTATGAGTCAACAGGGGCAGTGTCGGCTGACGAATCCATGGGTGAGCTCTGGAAACATTTTCGGTGTTGATTTCAGAGTGGGAGCGACTCAGTTTTTCTTGACTGTTTCTGAGCAAATAGTGGTTGTGTGCGCTGAGGATTCCAAGCGTCATCTTTGAAAACAGTTTTAGGTCACAATTTATGTGCGGGCATCGACTCACTTTTCCTTGACCGTTTATGAGTCAACAGGGGCAGTGTCGGCTGACGAATCCATGGGTGAGCTCTAGAAACAATTTCGGTGTTGATTTCTGAGTGGGAGCGACTAAGTTTTTCTTGACTGTTTCTGAGTAAAGAGTGGTTGTGTGCGCTGAGGATTCCATGCGTCATCTTTGAAAATAGTTTTAGGTCACAATTTCTGTGCGGGCATCGACTCACTTTTCCTTGACCGTTTATGAGTCAACAGGGGCAGTGTCGGCTGACGAATCCATGGGTGAGCTCTGGAAACATTTTCGGTGTTGATTTCAGAGTGGGAGCGACTCAGTTTTTCTTGACTGTTTCTGAGCAAATAGTGGTTGTGTGCGCTGAGGATTCCAAGCGTCATCTTTGAAAACAGTTTTAGGTCACAATTTATGTGCGGGCATCGACTCACTTTTCCTTGACCGTTTATGAGTCAACAGGGGCAGTGTCGGCTGACGAATCCATGGGTGAGCTCTAGAAACAATTTCGGTGTTGATTTCTGAGTGGGAACGACTCAGTTTTTCTTGACTGTTTCTGAGTAAAGAGTGGTTGTGTGCGCTGAGGATTCCATGCGTCATCTTTGAAAATAGTTTCGGTGACAATTTCTGTGTGGGCATCGACTCACTTTTCCTTGACGGTTTATGAGTCAAAAGGGGCAGTGTGCGCTGACGAATCCGTGGGTGAGCTCTCAAAACAATTTCGGTGTTGATTTCTGAGTGGGAGCGACTCAGTTTTTCTTGACTGTTTCTGAGTAAAGAGTGGTTGTGTGCGCTGAGGATTCCATGTGTCTTCTTTGAAAATAGTTTCGGTGACAATTTCTGTGCGGGCATCGACTCACTTTTCCTTGACCGTTTATGAGTCAACAGGGGCAGTGTGCGCTGACAAATCCATGGGTGAGCTCTGGAAACAATTTCGGTGTTGATTTCTGAGTGGGAGGGACTCAGTTTTTCTTGACTGTTTCTGAGTAAAGAGTGGTTGTTGCGCTGAGGATTCCATGCGTCATCTTTGAAAATAGTTTCGGTCACAATTTCTGTGTGGGCATCGACTCACTTTTCCTTGACCGTTTATGAGTCAACAGGGGCAGTGTCGGCTGACGAATCCATGGGTGAGCTCTGGAAACATTTTCGGTGTTAATTTCTGAGTGGGAGCGACTCAGTTTTTCTTGACTGTTTCTGAGTAAATAGTGGTTGTGTGCGCTGAGGATTCCAAGCGTCATCTTTGAAAATAGTTTTAGGTCACAATTTCTGTGCGGGCATCGACTCACTTTTCCTTGACCGTTTATGAGTCAACAGGGGCAGTGTCGGCTGACGAATCCATGGGTGAGCTCTAGAAACAATTTCGGTGTTGATTTCTGAGTGGGAGCGACTAAGTTTTTCTTGACTGTTTCTGAGTAAAGAGTGGTTGTGTGCGCTGAGGATTCCATGCGTCATCTTTGAAAATAGTTTTAGGTCACAATTTCTGTGCGGGCATCGACTCACTTTTCCTTGACCTTTTATGAGTCAACAGGGGCAGTGTCGGCTGACGAATCCATGGGTGAGCTCTGGAAACATTTTCGGTGTTGATTTCAGAGTGGGAGCGACTCAGTTTTTCTTGACTGTTTCTGAGCAAATAGTGGTTGTGTGCGCTGAGGATTCCAAGCGTCATCTTTGAAAACAGTTTTAGGTCACAATTTATGTGCGGGCATCGACTCACTTTTCCTTGACCGTTTATGAGTCAACAGGGGCAGTGTCGGCTGACGAATCCATGGGTGAGCTCTAGAAACAATTTCGGTGTTGATTTCTGAGTGGGAACGACTCAGTTTTTCTTGACTGTTTCTGAGTAAAGAGTGGTTGTGTGCGCTGAGGATTCCATGCGTCATCTTTGAAAATAGTTTCGGTGACAATTTCTGTGTGGGCATCGACTCACTTTTCCTTGACGGTTTATGAGTCAAAAGGGGCAGTGTGCGCTGACGAATCCGTGGGTGAGCTCTGGAAACAATTTCGGTGTTGATTTCTGAGTGGGAGCGACTCAGTTTTTCTTGACTGTTTCTGAGTAAAGAGTGGTTGTGTGCGCTGAGGATTCCATGGGTCTTCTTTGAAAATAGTTTCGGTGACAATTTCTGTGCGGGCATCGACTCACTTTTCCTTGACCGTTTATGAGTCAACAGGGGCAGTGTGCGCTGACAAATCCATGGGTGAGCTCTGGAAACAATTTCGGTGTTGATTTCTGAGTGGGAGGGACTCAGTTTTTCTTGACTGTTTCTGAGTAAAGAGTGGTTGTTGCGCTGAGGATTCCATGCGTCATCTTTGAAAATAGTTTCGGTCACAATTTCTGTGTGGGCATCGACTCACTTTTCCTTGACCGTTTATGAGTCAACAGGGGCAGTGTCGGCTGACGAATCCATGGGTGAGCTCTGGAAACAATTTCGGTGTTGATTTCTGAGTGGGAGCGACTCAGTTTTTCTTGACTGTTTCTGAGTAAAGAGTGGTTGTGTGCGCTGAGGATTCCATGTGTCTTCTTTGAAAATAGTTTCGGTGACAATTTCTGTGCGGGCATCGACTCACTTTTCCTTGACCGTTTATGAGTCAACAGGGGCAGTGTGCGCTGACAAATCCATGGGTGAGCTCTGGAAACAATTTTGGTGTTGATTTCTGAGTGGGAGGGACTCAGTTTTTCTTGACTGTTTCTGAGTAAAGAGTGGTTGTTGCGCTGAGGATTCCATGCGTCATCTTTGAAAATAGTTTCGGTCACAATTTCTGTGTGGGCATCGACTCACTTTTCCTTGACCGTTTATGAGTCAACAGGGGCAGTGTCGGCTGACGAATCCATGGGTGAGCTCTGGAAACATTTTCGGTGTTAATTTCTGAGTGGGAGCGACTCAGTTTTTCTTGACTGTTTCTGAGTAAATAGTGGTTGTGTGGGCTGAGGATTCCAAGCGTCATCTTTGAAAATAGTTTTAGGTCACAATTTCTGTGCGGGCATCGACTCACTTTTCCTTGACCGTTTATGAGTCAACAGGGGCAGTGTCGGCTGACGAATCCATGGGTGAGCTCTAGAAACAATTTCGGTGTTGATTTCTGAGTGGGAGCGACTAAGTTTTTCTTGACTGTTTCTGAGTAAAGAGTGGTTGTGTGCGCTGAGGATTCCATGCGTCATCTTTGAAAATAGTTTTAGGTCACAATTTCTGTGCGGGCATCGACTCACTTTTCCTTGACCGTTTATGAGTCAACAGGGGCAGTGTCGGCTGACGAATCCATGGGTGAGCTCTGGAAACATTTTCGGTGTTGATTTCAGAGTGGGAGCGACTCAGTTTTTCTTGACTGTTTCTGAGCAAATAGTGGTTGTGTGCGCTGAGGATTCCAAGCGTCATCTTTGAAAACAGTTTTAGGTCACAATTTATGTGCGGGCATCGACTCACTTTTCCTTGACCGTTTATGAGTCAACAGGGGCAGTGTCGGCTGACGAATCCATGGGTGAGCTCTAGAAACAATTTCGGTGTTGATTTCTGAGTGGGAACGACTCAGTTTTTCTTGACTGTTTCTGAGTAAAGAGTGGTTGTGTGCGCTGAGGATTCCATGCGTCATCTTTGAAAATAGTTTCGGTGACAATTTCTGTGTGGGCATCGACTCACTTTTCCTTGACGGTTTATGAGTCAAAAGGGGCAGTGTGCGCTGACGAATCCGTGGGTGAGCTCTGGAAACAATTTCGGTGTTGATTTCTGAGTGGGAGCGACTCAGTTTTTCTTGACTGTTTCTGAGTAAAGAGTGGTTGTGTGCGCTGAGGATTCCATGTGTCTTCTTTGAAAATAGTTTCGGTGACAATTTCTGTGCGGGCATCGACTCACTTTTCCTTGACCGTTTATGAGTCAACAGGGGCAGTGTGCGCTGACAAATCCATGGGTGAGCTCTGGAAACAATTTCGGTGTTGATTTCTGAGTGGGAGGGACTCAGTTTTTCTTGACTGTTTCTGAGTAAAGAGTGGTTGTTGCGCTGAGGATTCCATGCGTCATCTTTGAAAATAGTTTCGGTCACAATTTCTGTGTGGGCATCGACTCACTTTTCCTTGACCGTTTATGAGTCAACAGGGGCAGTGTCGGCTGACGAATCCATGGGTGAGCTCTGGAAACATTTTCGGTGTTAATTTCTGAGTGGGAGCGACTCAGTTTTTCTTGACTGTTTCTGAGTAAATAGTGGTTGTGTGCGCTGAGGATTCCAAGCGTCATCTTTGAAAATAGTTTTAGGTCACAATTTCTGTGCGGGTATCGACTCACTTTTCCTTGACCGTTTATGAGTCAACAGGGGCAGTGTCGGCTGACGAATCCATGGGTGAGCTCTAGAAACAATTTCGGTGTTGATTTCTGAGTGGGAACGACTCAGTTTTTCTTGACTGTTTCTGAGTAAATAGTGGTTGTGTGCGCTGAGGATTCCAAGCGTCATCTTTGAAAATAGTTTTAGGTCACAATTTCTGTGCGGGCATCGACTCACTTTTCCTTGACCGTTTATGAGTCAACAGGGGCAGTGTCGGCTGACGAATCCATGGGTGAGCTCTAGAAACAATTTCGGTGTTGATTTCTGAGTGGGAGCGACTAAGTTTTTCTTGACTGTTTCTGAGTAAAGAGTGGTTGTGTGCGCTGAGGATTCCATGCGTCATCTTTGAAAATAGTTTTAGGTCACAATTTCTGTGCGGGCATCGACTCACTTTTCCTTGACCGTTTATGAGTCAACAGGGGCAGTGTCGGCTGACGAATCCATGGGTGAGCTCTAGAAACAATTTCGGTGTTGATTTCTGAGTGGGAACGACTCAGTTTTTCTTGACTGTTTCTGAGTAAAGAGTGGTTGTGTGCGCTGAGGATTCCATGCGTCATCTTTGAAAATAGTTTCGGTGACAATTTCTGTGTGGGCATCGACTCAGTTTTCCTTGACTATTTATGAGTCAATAGGGGCTGTGTGCGCTGACGAATCCATGGCTGAGCTCTCGAAACAATTTCGGTGTTGATTTCTTAGTGGGAGCGACTCAGTTTTTCTTGACTGTTTCTGAGTAAAGAGTAGTTGTGTGCGCTGAGGATTCCATGCGTCATCTTTGAAAATAGTTTCGGTGACAATTTCTGTGTGGGCAGCGACTCACTTTTCCTTGACCGTTTATGAGTCAAAAGGGGCAGTGTGCGTTGACGAATCCGTGGGTGAGCTCTGGAAACAATTTCGGTGTTGATTTCTGAGTGGGAGCGACTCAGTTTTTCTTGACTGTTTCTGAGTAAAGAGTGGTTGTGTGCGCTGAGGATTCCATGCGTCATCTTTGAAAATAGTTTCGGTGACAATTTCTGTGCGGGCATCGACTCACTTTTCCTTGACCGTTTATGAGTCAACAGGGGCAGTGTCGGCTGACGAATCCATGGGTGAGCTCTGGAAACATTTTCGGTGTTAATTTCTGAGTGGGAGCGACTCAGTTTTTCTTGACTGTTTCTGAGTAAATAGTGGTTGTGTACGCTGAGGATTCCAAGTGTCATCTTTGAAAATAGTTTTAGGTCACAATTTCTGTGCGGGCATCGACTCACTTTTCCTTGACCGTTTATGAGTCAACAGGGGCAGTGTCGGCTGACGAATCCATGGGTGAGCTCTAGAAACAATTTCGGTGTTGATTTCTGAGTGGGAACGACTCAGTTTTTCTTGACTGTTTCTGAGTAAAGAGTGGTTGTGTGCGCTGAGGATTCCATGCGTCATCTTTGAAAATAGTTTCGGTGACAATTTCTGTGTGGGCATCGACTCAGTTTTCCTCGACTGTTTATGAGTCAATAGGGGCTGTGTGCGCTGACGAATCCATGGCTGAGCTCTGGAAACAATTTCGGTGTTGATTTCTGAGAGGGAGGGATTCAGTTTTTCTTGACTGTTTCTGAGTAAAGAGTGGTTGTGTGCGCTGAGGATTCCATGCGTCATCTTTGAAAATAGTTTCGGTGACAATTTCTGTGTGGGCAGCGACTCACTTGTCCTTGACCGTTTATGAGTCAAAAGGGGCAGTGTGCGTTGACGAATCCGTGGGTGAGCTCTGGAAACAATTTCGGTGTTGATTTCTGAGTGGGAGCGACTCAGTTTTTCTTGACTGTTTCTGAGTAAAGAGTGGTTGTGTGCGCTGAGGATTCCATGCGTCATCTTTGAAAATAGTTTCGGTGACAATTTCTGTGCGGGCATCGACTCACTTTTCCTTGACCGTTTATGAGTCAACAGGGGCTGTGTGCGCTGACGAATCCATGGGTGAGCTCTGGAAACAATTTCGGTGTTGATTTCTGAGTGGGAGGGACTCAGTTTTTCTTGACTGTTTCTGAGTAAAGAGTGGTTGTTGCGCTGAGGATTCCATGCGTCATCTTTGAAAATAGTTTCGGTCACAATTTCTGTGTGGGCATCGACTCACTTTTCCTTGACCGTTTATGAGTCAACAGGGGCAGTGTCGGCTGACGAATCCATGGGTGAGCTCTGGAAACATTTTCGGTGTTAATTTCTGAGTGGGAGCGACTCAGTTTTTCTTGACTGTTTCTGAGTAAATAGTGGTTGTGTGCGTTGAGGATTCCAAGCGTCATCTTTGAAAATAGTTTTAGGTCACAATTTCTGTGCGGGCATCGACTCACTTTTCCTTGACCGTTTATGAGTCAACAGTGGCAGTGTCGGCTGACGAATCCATGGGTGAGCTCTAGAAACAATTTCGGTGTTGATTTCTGAGTGGGAACGACTCAGTTTTTCTTGACTGTTTCTGAGTAAAGAGTGGTTGTGTGCGCTGAGGATTCCATGCGTCATCTTTGAAAATAGTTTCGGTGACAATTTCTGTGTGGGCATCGACTCAGTTTTCCTTGACTGTTTATGAGTCAATAGGGGCTGTGTGCGCTGACGAATCCATGGCTGAGCTCTCGAAACAATTTCGGTGTTGATTTCTTAGTGGGAGCGACTCAGTTTTTCTTGACTGTTTCTGAGTAAAGAGTGGTTGTGTGCGCTGAGGATTCCATGCGTCATCTTTGAAAATAGTTTCGGTGACAATTTCTGTGTGGGCAGCGACTCACTTGTCCTTGACCGTTTATGAGTCAAAAGGGGCAGTGCGCGTTGACGAATCCGTGGGTGAGCTCTGGAAACAATTTCGGTGTTGATTTCTGAGTGGGAGCGACTCAGTTTTTCTTGACTGTTTCTGAGTAAAGAGTGGTTGTGTGCGCTGAGGATTCCATGCGTCATCTTTGAAAATAGTTTCGGTGACAATTTCTGTGCGGGCATCGACTCACTTTTCCTTGACCGTTTATGAGTCAACAGGGGCTGTGTGCGCTGACGAATCCATGGGTGAGCTCTGGAAACAATTTCGGTGTTGATTTCTGAGTGGGAGGGACTCAGTTTTTCTTGACTGTTTCTGAGTAAAGAGTGGTTGTTGCGCTGAGGATTCCATGCGTCATCTTTGAAAATAGTTTCGGTCACAATTTCTGTATGGGCATCGACTCACTTTTCCTTGACCGTTTATGAGTCAACAGGGGCAGTGTCGGCTGACGAATCCATGGGTGAGCTCTGGAAACATTTTCGGTGTTAATTTCTGAGTGGGAGCGACTCAGTTTTTCTTGACTGTTTCTGAGTAAATAGTGGTTGTGTGCGCTGAGGATTTCAAGCGTCATCTTTGAAAATAGTTTTAGGTCACAATTTCTGTGCGGGCATCGACTCACTTTTCCTTGACCGTTTATGAGTCAAAAGGGGCAGTGTGCGTTGACGAATCCGTGGGTGAGCTCTGGAAACAATTTCGGTGTTGATTTCTGAGTGGGAGCGACTCAGTTTTTCTTGACTGTTTCTGAGTAAAGAGTGGTTGTGTGCGCTGAGGATTCCATGCGTCATCTTTGAAAATAGTTTCGGTGACAATTTCTGTGCGGGCATCGACTCACTTTTCCTTGACCGTTTATGAGTCAACAGGGGCTGTGTGCGCTGACGAATCCGTGGGTGAGCTCTGGAAACAATTTCGGTGTTGATTTCTGAGTGGGAGCGACTCAGTTTTTCTTGACTGTTTCTGAGTAAAGAGTGGTTGTGTGCGCTGAGGATTCCATGCGTCATCTTTGAAAATAGTTTCGGTCACAATTTCTGTGCGGGCATCGACTCACTTTTCCTTGACCGTTTATGAGTCAACAGGGGTAGTGTCGGCTGACGAATCCATGGGTGAGCTCTGGAAACATTTTCGGTGTTGATTTCTGAGTGGGAGCGACTCAGTTTTTCTTTACTGTTTCTGAGTAAATAGTGGTTGTGTGCGCTGAGGATTCCAAGCGTCATCTTTGAAAATAGTTTTAGGTCACAATTTCTGTGCGGGCATCGACTCACTTTTCCTTGACCGTTTATGAGTCAACAGGGGCAGTGTCGGCTGACGAATCCATGGGTGAGCTCTAGAAACAATTTCGGTGTTGATTTCTGAGTGGGAGCGACTAAGTTTTTCTTGACTGTTTCTGAGTAAAGAGTGGTTGTGTGCGCTGAGGATTCCATGCGTCATCTTTGAAAATAGTTTTAGGTCACAATTTCTGTGCGGGCATCGACTCACTTTTCCTTGACCGTTTATGAGTCAACAGGGGCCGTGTGCGCTGACGAATCCATGGCTGAGCTCTCGAAACAATTTCGGTGTTGATTTCTGAGTGGGAGGGACTCAGTTTTTCTTGACTGTTTCTGAGTAAATAGTGGTTGTGTGCGCTGAGGATTCCAAGCGTCATCTTTGAAAATAGTTTTAGGTCACAATTTCTGTGCGGGCATCGACTCACTTTTCCTTGACCGTTTATGTGTCAACAGGGGCAGTGTCGGCTGACGAATCCATGGGTGAGCTCTAGAAACAATTTCGGTGTTGATTTCTGAGTGGGAACGACTCAGTTTTTCTTGACTGTTTCTGAGTAAAGAGTGGTTGTGTGCGCTGAGGATTCCATGCGTCATCTTTGAAAATAGTTTCGGTGACAATTTTTGTGGGGGCGTCGACTCACTTTTCCTTGACCGTTTATGAGTATACAGGGGCAGTGTCGGCTGACGAATCCATGGGTGAGCTCTCGAAACAATTTCGGTGTTGATTTCTGAGTGGGAGAGACTCCGTTTTTCTTGACTGTTTCTGAGTAAAGAGTGGTTGTGTGCGCTGAGGATTCCATGCGTCATCTTTGAAAATAGTTTTCGTCACAATTTCTGTGTGGGCAGCGACTCAGTTTTCCTTGACCGTTTATGAGTCAACAGGGGCAGTGTCGGCTGACGAATCCATGGGTGAGCTCTAGAAACAATTTCGGTGTTGATTTCTGAGTTGGAACGACTAAGTTTTTCTTGACTGTTTCTGAGTAAAGAGTGGTTGTGTGCGGTGAGGATTCCATGCGTCATCTTTGAAAATAGTTTCGGTCACAATTTCTGTGTGAGCATCGACTCACTTTTCCTTGACCGTTTATGAGTCAACAGCGGCAGTGTCGGCTGACGAATCCATGGGTGAGCTCTGGAAACAATTTCGGTGTTGATTTTTGAGTGGGAGCGACTCAGTTTTGTTGACTGTTTCTGAGTAAAGAGTGGTTGTGTGCGCTGAGGATTCCATGTGTCATCTTTGAAAATAGTTTCGGTGACAATTTCTGTGCGGGCATCGACTCACTTTTCCTTGACCGTTTATGAGACAACAGGGGCTGTGTGCGCTGACGAATCCATGGCTGAGCTCTCGAAACAATTTCGGTGTTGATTTCTGAGTGGGAGCGACTCAGTTTTTCTTGACTGTTTCTGAGTAAATAGTGGTTGTGTGCGCTGAGGATTCCAAGCGTCATCTTTGAAAATAGTTTTAGGTCACAATTTATGTGCGGGCATCGACTCACTTTTCCTTGACCGTTTATGAGTCAACAGGGGCAGTGTCGGCTGACGAATCCATGGGTGAGCTCTAGAAACAATTTCGGTGTTGATTTCTGAGTGGGAACGACTCAGTTTTTCTTGACTGTTTCTGAGTAAAGAGTGGTTGTGTGCGCTGAGGATTCCATGCGTCATCTTTGAAAATAGTTTTCGTCACAATTTCTGTGTGGGCAGCGGCTCAGTTTTCCTTGACTGTTTATGAGTCAACAGGGGCTGTGTGCGCTGACGAATCCATGGCTGAGCTCTCGAAACAATTTCGGTGTTGATTTCTGAGTGGGAGCGACTCAGTTTTTCTTGACTGTTTCTGAGTAAAGAGTGGTTGTGTGCGCTGAGGATTCCATGTGTCATCTTTGAAAATAGTTTCGGTGACAATTTCTGTGCGGGCATCGACTCACTTTTCCTTTACCGTTTATGAGTCAACATGGGCTGTGTGCGCTGACGAATCCATGGGTGAGCTCTGGAAACAATTTCGGTGTTGATTTCTGAGTGGGAGGGACTCAGTTTTTCTTGACTGTTTCTGAGTAAAGAGTGGTTGTGTGCGCTGAGGATTCCATGTGTCATCTTTGAAAATAGTTTCGGTGACAATTTCTGTGCGGGCATCGACTCACTTTTCCTTGACCGTTTATGAGTCAACAGGGGCAGTGTGCGCTGACGAATCCATGGGTGAGCTCTCGAAACAATTTCGGTGTTGATTTCTGAGTGCGAGCGACTCAGTTTTTCTTGACTGTTTCTTAGTAAAGAGTGGTTGTATGCGCTGAGGATTCCATGCGTCATCTTTGAAAATAGTTTCGGTCACAATTTCTATGTAGGCAGCGACTCAGTTTTCCTTGACTTTTTATGAGTCAACAGGGGCTGTGTGCGCTGACGAATCCATGGCTGAGCTCTCGAAACAATTTCGGTGTTGATTTCTGAGTTGGAGCGACTCAGTTTTTCTTGACTGTTTCTGAGTAAAGAGTGGTTGTGTGCGCTGAGGATTCCATGTGTCATCTTTGAAAATAGTTTCGGTGACAATTTCTGTGCGGGAATCGACTCACTTTTCCTTGACCGTTTATGAGTCAACAGCGGCAGTGTCGGCTGATGAATCCATGGGTGAGCTCTGGAAACAATTTCGGTGTTGATTTCTGAGTGGGAGGGACTCAGTTTTTCTTGACTGTTTCTGAGTAAAGAGTGGTTGTGTGCGCTGAGGATTCCATGTGTCATCTTTGAAAATAGTTTCGGTGACAATTTCTGTGCGGGCATCGACTCACTTTTCCTTGACCGTTTATGAGTCAACAGGGGCAGTGTGCGCTGACGAATCCATGGGTGAGCTCTCGAAACAATTTCGGTGTTGATTTCTGAGTGCGAGCGACTCAGTTTTTCTTGACTGTTTCTTAGTAAAGAGTGGTTGTATGCGCTGAGGATTCCATGCGTCATCTTTGAAAATAGTTTCGGTGACAATTTCTGTGTGGGCATCGACTCACTTTTCCTTGACCGTTTATGAGTCAAGAGGGGCAGTGTACGTTGACGAATCCGTGGGTGAGCTCTGGAAACAATTTCGGTGTTGATTTCTGAGTGGGAGTGACTATGTTTTTCTTGACTGTTTCTGAGTAAAGAGTGGTTGTGTGCGCTGAGGATTCCATGCGTCATCTTTGAAAATAGTTTCGGTGACAATTTCTGTGTGGGCATCGACTCACTTTTCCTTGACCGTTTATGAGTATACAGGGGCAGTGTCGGCTGACGAATCCATGGGTGAGCTCTCGAAACAATTTCGGTGTTGATTTCTGGGTGGGAGAGACTCCGTTTTTCTTGACTGTTTCTGAGTAAAGAGTGGTTGTGTGCGCTGAGGATTCCATGCGTCATCTTTGAAAATAGTTTCGGTCACAATTTCTGTGTGGGCAGCAACTCACTTTTCCTTGACTGTTTATGAGTCAACAGGGGCTGTGTGCGCTGACGAATCCATGGCTGAGCTCTCGTAACAATTTCGGTGTTGATTTCTGAGTGGGAGCGACTAAGTTTTTCTTGACTGTTTCTGAGTAAAGAGTGGTTGTGTGCGCTGAGGATTCCATGTGTCATCTTTGAAAATAGTTTTGGTGACAATTTCTGTGCGGGCATCGACTCACTTTTCCTTGACCGTTTATGAGGCAACAGGGGCTGTGTGCGCTGACGAATCCATGGGTGAGCTCTGGAAACAATTTCGGTGTTGATTTCTGAGTGGGAGCGACTAAGTTTTTCTTGACTGTTTCTGAGTAAAGAGTGGTTGTGTGCGCTGAGGATTCCATGCGTCATCTTTGAAAATAGTTTCGGTCACAATTTCTGTGTGGGCATCGACTCACTTTTCCTTGACTGTTTATGAGTCAACAGGGGCTGTGTGCGCTGACGAATCCATGGGTGAGCTCTCGAAACAATTTCGGTGTTGATTTCTGAGTGGGAGCGACTAAGTTTTTCTTGACTGTTTCTGAGTAAAGAGTGGTTGTGTGCGCTGAGGATTCCATGCGTCATCTTTGAAAATAGTTTCGGTGACAATTTCTCTGGGGGCATCGACTCACTTTTCCTTGACCGTTTATGAGTATACAGGGGCAGTGTCGACTGACGAATCCATGGGTGAGCTCTCGAAACAATTTCGGTGTTGATTTCTGGGTGGGAGAGACTCCGTTTTTCTTGACTGTTTCTGAGTAAAGAGTGGTTGTGTGCGCTGAGGATTCCATGCGTCATCTTTGAAAATAGTTTCGGTCACAATTTCTGTGTGGGCAGCAACTCAGTTTTCCTTGACTGTTTATGAGTCAACAAGGGATGTGTGCGCTGACGAATCCATGGGTGAGCCCTGGAAACAATTTCGGTGTTGATTTCTGAGTGGGAGGGACTCAGTTTTTCTTGACTGTTTCTGAGTAAAGAGTGGTTGTGTGCGCTGAGGATTCCATGCGTCATCTTTGAAAATAGTTTCGGTGACAATTTCTCTGGGGGCATCGACTCACTTTTCCTTGACCGTTTATGAGTATACAGGGGCAGTGTCGACTGACGAATCCATGGGTGAGCTCTCGAAACAATTTCGGTGTTGATTTCTGGGTGGGAGAGACTCCGTTTTTCTTGACTGTTTCTGAGTAAAGAGTGGTTGTGTGCGCTGAGGATTCCATGCGTCATCTTTGAAAATAGTTTCGGTCACAATTTCTGTGTGGGCAGCAACTCAGTTTTCCTTGACTGTTTATGAGTCAACAAGGGATGTGTGCGCTGACGAATCCATGGCTGAGCTCTGGAAACAATTTCGGTGTTAATTTCTGAGTGGGAGCGACTAAGTTTTTCTTGACTGTTTCTGAGTAAAGAGTGGTTGTGTGCGCTGAGGATTCCATGTGTCATCTTTGAAAATAGTTTCGGTGACAATTTCTGTGCGGGCATCGACTCACTTTTCCTTGACCGTTTATGAGTCAACAGGGGCTGTGTGCGCTGACGAATCCATGGGTGAGCTCTGGAAACAATTTCGGTGTTGATTTCTGAGTGGGAGCGACTCAGTTTTTCTTGACTGTTTCTGAGTAAAGAGTGGTTGTGTGCGCTGAGGATTCCATGCGTCATCTTTGAAAATAGTTTCGGTCACAATTTCTGTGTGGGCATCGACTCACTTTTCCTTGACCGTTTATGAGTCAAGAGGGGCAGTGTCGGCTGACGAATCCATGGGTGAGCTCTCGAAACAATTTCGATGTTGATGTCTGAGTGGGAGCGACTCAGTTTTTCTTGATTGTTTCTGAGTAAAGAGTAGTTGTGTGCGTTGAGGATTCCATGCGTCATCTTTGAAAATAATTTCGGTCACAATTTCTGTGTGGGCATCGACTCACTTTTCCTTGACCGTTTATAAGTCTACAGGGGCAGTATCGGCTGACGAATCCATGGGTGAGCTCTCGAAACAATTTCGGTGTTGATTTCTGAGTGGGAGCGACTCAGTTTTTCTTGACTGTTTCTGAGTAAAGAGTGGTTGTGTGCGCTGAGGATTCCATGCGTCATCTTTGAAAATAGTTTCGGTCACAATTTCTGTGTGGGCATCGACTCAGTTTTCCTTGACCGTTTATGAGTCAACAGGGGCTGTGTGCGATGACGAATCCATGGGTGAGCTCTGGAAACAATTTCGGTGTTGATTTCTGAGTGGGAGCGACTCAGTTTTTCTTGATTGTTTCTGAGTAAAGAGTGGTTGTGTGCGCTGAGGATTCCATGCGTCATCTTTGAAAATAGTTTCGGTCACAATTTCTGTGCGGGCATCGACTCTCTTTTCCTTGACCGTTTATGAGTCAACAGGGGTTGTGTGCGCTGACGAATCCATGGGTGAGCTCTGGAAACAATTTCGGTGTTGATTTCTGAGTGGGAGCGTGTAACGACTCGGATTTCTAAGCCCAACAATAGTAAATTTTTTTTTATATATATTTAATACACCTGGTGCCGGTAATCAAAGAACTTGAATCCTTACATCATCAAAATACAACCCATACAATCAACAGTTCATTCAAAAGCGAATCTTACACAAACACATAATATTAGTGTTGCATGATTTGAAATTCATATTAAAATTATATATACATGGACATGAGTTTGCATTCTTATACTACTAATAGCCATCACAAAATTTTAAACAAAAAGGGTCTAATAAAAGTTATACATTCAGTACATTGATCCCTACAAAATACATTGTGAGTTCGAATGCATCTACTTAATTCTTTGCAAAAGTAGGTTCCCATGTATCGGGTATCCTAGACATCTTGTTGGTGTGACGTCCCTGCAGCAGTACAAAACATTTAAGAGAAAACAAATACTTAATAATAATAATAATATTGGTAACTAACGGCCTAGCAATTAAATAAGCATTAACATTTATAATTTCTTCATGTATTTGATGTAACAATTAGTAGTACATATAGATACACAAGTTTTCAAATGCCATTCGCCGAAACTAGTCGTTTATTTGTCCCGGCTATCCATCCGGATTCCATAGCAATAGCTGCGTCACTGCCAATCCTAAAATCGGCAGCCGAAACTACATCGCTGCCGATCAAGGAATCGGCAGCGAAACTGGGTCGCTGCCGAATTCTGTATCGGCAGCGAAGACTGCATCGCTGCCGATCCAAAATCGGCAGCGGAAACTGCGTCGCTGCCGATTTCTGTATCGGCAGCGGAAACTAGGTCGCTGCCGATTTCTGTATCGGCAGCGAATACTGTGTCGCTGCCGATCCAGAATCGGCAGCGGAACTGCGTCGCTGCCGATTTCTGTATCGGCAGCGAATACTGTGTCGCTGCCGATCCAGAATCGGCAGCGGAACTGCGTCGCTGCCGATCCACAATCGGCAGGGAAATCATCCCTTTTTAACCCGGCCATCCATTCGGACGCCATTAGCCAAAGCTAATCATTCTTTGTCCCGGCCATCCGTTTGGATGCCATTAGCCGAAGCTAATCACTCTTTTGTCCCGGCCATCCGTTTGGATGCCATTAGCCGAAGCTAATCGCTCTTTTGTCCCGGCCATCCGTTTGGATGCCATTAGCCGAAGCTAATCGCTCTTTTGTCCCGGCCATCCCTTCGGATGCCATTAGCCGAAGCTAATCACTCTTTGTCCCGGCCATCCGTTTGGATGCCATTAGCCGAAGCTAATCACTCTTTTATCAACAATTAAGCGTTCGACAATTTAATATCGGTTCTAACAATATGGTAGTACTCAAGTCAAAATGTTCTAAGGATCAACGTATGAAAAAGAAAGGTGCAAGTCACCTACCTGTTCCACCTGTGGGTCGTTCCTGTCTTGATGATGGTCCAATCCCGACTGCACCACCTGAGACATCAATGGTCACAAATCAGCACAGTTGTATTTATTTTATTTTTGAATCACATTCATCATCACACTTATTTCAATAGTTCACATGTTCACATTAAAGTGTTCCCTATTTTACACCATCATATCATGAAATTGTTATTAGCATTTAAGTCATTCCTGCCTAGGAGGCTTATTGTAGGAATCGGCAGCGAGAACCGGTTCGCTGCGGGCTGCCCAATTCGGCAGCGAGAACTGGTTCGCTGCGGGCTGCCAGTTCGGCAGCGAGAACTGCACCGCTGTTGGCGCCACAGTTTCGCTGCACAACGCACAACTCGGCAGCGAATATCACTTCGCTGCAGGAGGTTCAGCTGCGGCAGCGAAACAGAATTTCGCTGCGCAACACACAACTCGGCAGCGAATATTAATTCGCTGCAGCAGGTTCAGCTGCGGCAGCGAAACAGAATTTCGCTGCGCAACACACAACTCGGCAGCGAATATTAATTCGCTGCAGCAGGTTCAGTTGCGGCAGCGAAACAGAATTTCGCTGCGCAACACACAACTCGGCAGCGAATATTAATTCGCTGCAGCAGGTTCAGGTGCGGCAGCGAAACAGAATTTCGCTGCGCAACACACAACTAGGCAGCGAATATTAATTCGCTGCAGCAGGTTCAGTTGCGGCAGCGAAACAGAATTTCGCTGCGCAACCCATAATCGGGAGCATCAATTTCAGCACAATCATCACAGTAGAACACCTTAATTCCAGCAACAAACATCACAGCAGAACACATTAATTCCAGCAACAACATCACATTAATTCCAGCAACAATCATCACAGCAGAACACATTAATTCCACCAACAATCATCACAGCAGAACACATTAATTCCAGCAACAACATCACAGCAGAACACATTAATTCCAGCAACAATCATCACAACAGAACACATTAATTCCCCCTAGTTAAAGCCGGCCCTCTACCATGATTTGTTAGATGTTCTGAAATTGACTTTATTTCACTTTTGTTTGCTTGTTCTCTTGGTTAATTTCAGCTTCCTTCACAGCTGGCTTAGGTCTTAGATCAATTCTTTTCTTAGGGTTTTTTTTCTTCTTCTTTATTTTCGTTTTTTGATCTTACGGGGGAGAGGAAGAGAGTTTCATGACCCATACCTTCTGAATTTAACTAAGTTTGAGGAAGGTTTGACACTATTCAGCTGCTGGTTCTCCTTCTTCTTTTTTTTTTTTTTCCGGCTCTCCTTTGCCTCTCCTTTATGCAGCTGCCCACTCCTCTCTCAAGGTCTCATCTCTCCCTCACAAGTTCACAAAGTAATCTCTACTGGTCTGATTTACGTTTCTGTTGTGAAAGGGGAAGGGAAGAACGGCATGCAGCTGCTGAATTTGGAAGGAGATGGGTCATTCTCTCTCCCCTCTTTGTATTTATACTACCCATCCAATGAAATGGGTTGTTTGGGGGTTGGTTTAGGTGTGTCCTTATCCTTGTTTGGTTTATCTAAAACCAGTTTTACCCCTCCCTCCCAGCTCTGCGTCACTGTTCATTGAGAAATCGGCAGCGAAAACTGCATCGCTGCCGATTTCTGCATCGGCAGCAAAAACTGCATCGCTGCCGATTTCTGCATCGGCAGCAAAAACTGTGTCGCTGCCGAAACTGTGTCGCTGCCGATTTCTGCATCGGCAGCAAAAACTGTGTCGCTGCCGATCCAGAATCGGCAGCGGAACTGCGTCGCTGCCGATTTCTGCATCAGCAGCGAAAACTGCATCCATCATCATCCCTCTCTCTCTAAATATATATATATATATATATATATATATATATATATATATATATATATATATATATTCCTTTGGGTGTTTACATTCTCCCCTCCTAAATATGAATTTCGTCCTCGAAATTTAAGAAGTTTTCACACTCCATACCTGGTAGATCAAATAAAGTGGGGTACTTTTTTCTCATCTCAGCCTCCCTCTCCCAAGTTTCCTCTTCTACTTGAGCATTTCGCCATAAGATTCTAACAATGGGGATCTTTTTGCTCCGCAACTCCTTCACTTCTTGATCTAGTATCCGTATGGGCCTCAATTCCAATGTTAAGTCTTCCTTGACCTCTACTGGGACCTGGGGTAGAACTCGGGCGGGGTCTACGTTAGCCTTCCTTAACAAGGAGACATGGAACACATCATGGACCCTGGCTAACTGTGGGGGCAATTCCACCTTGTAGGCTACTGGTCCAACTCGTTGTAAGATTTTGAAGGGTCCAATGAATCGGGGAGTTAACTTCCCTTTCAATCCAAATCGTAACAAGTTCTTCCATGGGGCTACCTTCAGGAACACCTGGTCCCCCGTACTGAACTCGAGAGGTCTTCTCCTCACATCGGCATACTTCTTTTGTCTATCCTGTGCGGCTTTGATACTATCCCTGATAATTCTCACTTTCTCCGTGGTGACTTGAACTAACTCTGCGCCATATAACTTCCGGTCCCCAATTTCTTCCCAACATAAAGGAGTTCTACACCTCCTACCATACAAAGCTTCATATGGGGCCATCCCTATTGTGGCTTGGTGACTATTGTTATAAGTGAACTCCACCAATGCCATGTGTTCCTCCCAGTTTCCTCCAAATGCTAGCACACATGCCCGTAATAGGTCTTCCAAGACTTGAATGACTCTTTCCGATTGGCCATCCGTTTGGGGGTGAAACGCAGTGCTCATGTCCAATCTTGTTCCCAAGGCATGTTGTATGCTCGGCCAAAGTCGAGAGGTGAACCTAGGATCTCGATCCGATACAATGGACACCGGAATCCCATGAAGTCGTACCACCTCATTTATGTAGATCTTGGCAAGCTTGTCCACCGAGTCGGTCATCTTTACAGGCAAGAATAGTGCGGATTTCGTCAACCGATCTACAATGACCCATATCGCATCATTTCCTTTTCTCCCCTTGGGAAATCCTGACATGAAATCCATGGTGATCATCTCCCACTTCCATTCTGGAATTTGTAATGGCTGTAATGGTCCCGCAGGCCTTTGGTGTTCAACCTTGACTTGTTGACATATCCCACACTTTGACACATACTCAGCTATTTCCCTTTTCATATTAGGCCACCAATAGAGGTGTTTCAGGTCTCGGTACATTTTAGTGCTGCCAGGATGTATGGAGAATTTGGACTCATGTGCTTCTTGCAGAACCATACGTTTGACTGTTTCGTCATCAGGCACATACAACCGTTGTCCCATCATCAAGGATCCATCCTCCGCTACTCGGAATTTCATTTCTACCCCGGCCTCCACATTCTTCCTAATCTTGGATCCCACCTTGTCATGGAATTGGGCATGTAGTATCTGTTCTCGATACGTTGGTCGCACCAATAATTGGGCTACTAACCCACCTCTTGCATCAATTCCCAAATCTGCACCCAACTCTTTTAATTCTGCCAATTGCCGCTCCTTTCCTACTGTTAAGCTTCCCAAGGAGGCTTTATTTTTGCGACTGAGGGCATCTGCCACCACATTTGCTTTCCCCGGGTGGTATTCTATGGTGCAATCATAATCCTTAATGAGCTCTATCCACCTTCTTTGCCGCATGTTCAACTCCTTTTGCGACATCAGATACTTCAGGCTCTTATGATCAGTAAAAATTTGGGTTCGAGACCCATACAAATAGTGTCTCCATATCCTCAAGGCAAATACTACAGCTGCCAACTCCAGGTCGTGCACCGGGTAGTTCACCTCATGAGTCTTTAGTTGCCTTGATGCATAGGCGATCACCTTCCCATGTTGCATCAGAACACACCCCAATCCCTTCCCCGAGGCATCACTATATACCACAAAACCCTCAGTCCCTGAGGGGAGAGTTAAGACTGGAGCAGTGGTGAGCCTCCTCTTCAATTCTTGGAAGCTAGCCTCACATTCTTCCGACCACACCCACTTCTTATCCTTCCTAGTTAGCTGGGTCAAAGGGGTTGCAATCAGGGAAAAACCTTCGATAAATCTCCGATAGTATCCTGCAAGTCCCAGGAAACTACGTATTTCAGTGACTGAAGTCGGTCTTTCCCATTTCAAGACTGCTTCGACTTTTTGAGGGTCGACAAAAACACCTTCAGCTGAAATGACATGTCCCAAAAACGTCACCCTTTTCAGCCAAAATTCACATTTACTCAATTTTGCATATAACTGGTGATCTCTCAAGGTTTGTAAGGTTTGTCTCAAGTGTTCTTCGTGTTCCTTGAAAGAATTCGAGTACACCAGTATATCATCAATGAATACCACCACAAACTTATCCAGGTATGGTTGGAAAACCCGATTCATCAAATCCATGAAGAGAGCTGGGGCGTTCGTCAACCCGAATGGTAACACCAAAAATTCATAGTGTCCGTAACGAGTTCTAAATGCGGTCTTTGCTACATCCGCTTCTTTAATCTTCATCTGATAGTACCCTGATCTCAGATCTATCTTCGAGAATGCCCTCGCTCCCTTTAATTGGTCGAACAAATCATCTATCCGAGGTAACGGATACTTGTTTTTCATTGTTATTTTGTTCAACTGTCGATAGTCAATACAAAGCCTATGGGTTCCATCTTTCTTTCTTACAAATAGGACCGGTGCTCCCCAAGGAGAATTACTGGGTCGTATGAACCCCTTGTCTAATAATTCCTGTAATTGAGTCTTTAACTCGTTCAGTTCTGCTGGAGCCATCCGATACGGTTGTTGGGCTATGGGTGGGACTCCAGGAAAAGTGTCTATAGACACCTCTACCTCTCGCTCCGGGGGTAGTCCTGGTAGTTCTTCTGGAAACACATCTGGGAAATCCTTCACCACAAGAATATCCTTCAATCGTGGACCTTCATCATCAGAGTTTAAGATGTATGCGAGGTATCCCATACATCCCTTTCTTAACAGTTTTTGGGCTGTTACCACCGATATTAGAGCATTCAGTTTGGGAAATCTCTCTCCTTCAAAAGTCATTTTCTCGCCCTTAGGTGTTTGGAAAGTAACAGTTTTAGCATAACAGTCTATTAGTGCCTTGTATTTACTCAACCAATCCATGCCTAGTATTATGTCAAAATCATGCAGCTCTAAGGGAATCAAGTCTACTTCTGTTTCATACCCGGATAAACTAACCTCCACATCCACATATACAATATTTGTTTCAACCATGTTTCCCATTGGAGTTCCAATTACAAACCCCTTCTCTACTATTTCTACTTCCTTTCTCAATTTAGTGATACTTCTCTTAGCAATGAACGAGTGGGAGGCACCCGGATCAAACAATACATGCATATTAAAATCATTCAACAGTAGTGTACCTGCCACCACATCCGATGCAGCCCTGGCCTCCTCCTGTGTCAGGTGGAAGACCCTCCCTGGGGTCCGATCATTTTGTGCCCTCGGCTTCCCTCGACTGGAGTTTTCCCCTGATTGAGAAGATCTCACTGGCCTATTAACGGTGACTGATTGCTGGTGGCTCTGACTGGGCTGTCTATAGCTCTGTACTTGTCCGGTGTTCCTTTTGGGGCAGTCCCTCTTGTAATGACCTTTCCCACCACAGTAATGACACCCTTGGCTAAGATACTGGCAGTTCCTCCACCTATGACCCTCTCCTCTGCACACAAAGCATCGCCCAGGGGAAACTGAGCAGTCCCCAGGGTGTTTTTGTCCACATTTTTCACAAAAAGGATAGTTAACTCCCCTGCGGTCACCGGTCCCAATTGAAGAGTTTGCCCTCAAGTGAGACTGTCCCGCCATCATTCTCCCACTTGACTGTTGGTGAGGCGGTAATATCAAACTCCCCTTCTTTCCGTGCTGCTCAAACACTCCACTTTTTCCTTTCTTCGGGTGCGGTGGTCTGCCGCTGAAATAGTCCCCATCTCTCTTTTTGCTTATACTCTGATACCCCCCTTGGCTTTCTCCAATACATGCCTCCAGAGCTTGTGCAGCCTCAATCAACTCCCTCACCGATTTAAATCGCAAGGCGATCAATCCTTGTCTCAAATCCTGTCGTAAACCATCTCTCAACTTTTCAATCATATGTTCCTCTGTCGGCACATAATGTGGGGTGAACAATGAGAGGTCATGGAATCTCCTTTCGTACTCCAATACTGACATATCACCCTGTCTTAATGCCAAGAACTCTTGTTCTTTCACCTTGCGATGATACTTGGAATAAAACTGATTCTCAAACTCTGTCTTGAAATCACTCCAAGTTAGGGTCTCAGTCGCACGCCTCAGCTGAACTGTTTCCCACCATGTCATGGCCCTATCAGATAGTAACTGGGATGCACAATTTACCCTCAAACCCTCGGGTATGCTTATTTGAATCATTGTCTTTTCTACCTTCCTGATCCATCTTCCAGCTATCTCTGCATCTTGTTCCCCCATATACGGTTCACAGCCCATTTCCCTCATACTCTTGACTAGTCGCACCAGTGGTACCACATTATCCATGGTCATGCTGGTCGTAAGGGCTGCTGGTGGATTCTGAATGGTAGGGGTTGTTTGTGCTGCTGAATTAGCCATGCCTTCCATCACTGCTTTACCTATTTGTACAAGGAGTCCTGCATCTACATATTGTGGGGGCACACCAGTTGGAACAGTAGATGGCTGTGCTTCTGGTCTTTCTCGCTGCTCCATTGCGACTGAGGGTGTTCCCTCTGTCTGATGAGGCCTCGGGCCTTCTCCTGCCATCGTATCTTCCCCCTGCAAGGTTTCGGGCGGTATTATCGGAGCATGAGATGCCGTATCATCTAGATCTTCGTCTTGCCAACCTTGGGCACCTCGGTTCATGCCCCTCCTTTCTAAGGAGGGCGGCTCAGTTTGTGTCCCTTGTCGGGTGCGTACCATCCTGAAATTCATCACAACAACACATTTATTAATGATCCTCAGGATCCATACCAAGGGCTCTGATACCAACTGTAACGACTCGGATTTCTAAGCCCAACAATAGTAAAATTTTTTTTTTTATATTTAATACACCTGGTGCCGGTAATCAAAGAACTTGAATCCTTACATCATCAAAATACAACCCATACAATCAACAGTTCATTCAAAAGCGAATCTTACACAAACACATAATATTAGTGTTGCATGATTTGAAATTCATATTAAAAATATATATACATGGACATGAGTTTGCATTCTTATACTACTAATAGCCATCACAAAATTTTAAACAAAAAGGGTCTAATAAAAGTTATACATTCAGTACATTGATCCCTACAAAATACATTGTGAGTTCGAATGCATCTACTTAATTCTTTGCAAAAGTAGGTTCCCATGTATCGGGTATCCTAGACATCTTGTTGGTGTGACGTCCCTGCAGCAGTACAAAACATTTAAGAGAAAACAAATACTTAATAATAATAATAATATTGGTAACTAACGGCCTAGCAATTAAATAAGCATTAACATTTATAATTTCTTCATGTATTTGATGTAACAATTAGTAGTACATATAGATACACAAGTTTTCAAATGCCATTCGCCGAAACTAGTCGTTTATTTGTCCCGGCTATCCATCCGGATTCCATAGCAATAGCTGCGTCACTGCCAATCCTAAAATCGGCAGCCGAAACTACATCGCTGCCGATCAAGGAATCGGCAGCGAAACTGGGTCGCTGCCGAATTCTGTATCGGCAGCGAAGACTGCATCGCTGCCGATCCAAAATCGGCAGCGGAAACTGCGTCGCTGCCGATTTCTGTATCGGCAGCGGAAACTAGGTCGCTGCCGATTTCTGTATCGGCAGCGAATACTGTGTCGCTGCCGATCCAGAATCGGCAGCGGAACTGCGTCGCTGCCGATCCACAATCGGCAGCGAAATCATCCCTTTTTAACCCGGCCATCCATTCGGACGCCATTAGCCAAAGCTAATCATTCTTTGTCCCGGCCATCCGTTTGGATGCCATTAGCCGAAGCTAATCACTCTTTTGTCCCGGCCATCCGTTTGGATGCCATTAGCCGAAGCTAATCGCTCTTTTGTCCCGGCCATCCGTTTGGATGCCATTAGCCGAAGCTAATCGCTCTTTTGTCCCGGCCATCCCTTCGGATGCCATTAGCCGAAGCTAATCACTCTTTGTCCCGGCCATCCGTTTGGATGCCATTAGCCGAAGCTAATCACTCTTTTATCAACAATTAAGCGTTCGACAATTTAATATCGGTTCTAACAATATGGTAGTACTCAAGTCAAAATGTTCTAAGGATCAACGTATGAAAAAGAAAGGTGCAAGTCACCTACCTGTTCCACCTGTGGGTCGTTCCTGTCTTGATGATGGTCCAATCCCGACTGCACCACCTGAGACATCAATGGTCACAAATCAGCACAGTTGTATTTATTTTATTTTTGAATCACATTCATCATCACACTTATTTCAATAGTTCACATGTTCACATTAAAGTGTTCCCTATTTTACACCATCATATCATGAAATTGTTATTAGCATTTAAGTCATTCCTGCCTAGGAGGCTTATTGTAGGAATCGGCAGCGAGAACCGGTTCGCTGCGGGCTGCCCAATTCGGCAGCGAGAACTGGTTCGCTGCGGGCTGCCAGTTCGGCAGCGAGAACTGCACCGCTGTTGGCGCCACAGTTTCGCTGCACAACGCACAACTCGGCAGCGAATATCACTTCGCTGCAGGAGGTTCAGCTGCGGCAGCGAAACAGAATTTCGCTGCGCAACACACAACTCGGCAGCGAATATTAATTCGCTGCAGCAGGTTCAGCTGCGGCAGCGAAACAGAATTTCGCTGCGCAACACACAACTCGGCAGCGAATATTAATTCGCTGCAGCAGGTTCAGTTGCGGCAGCGAAACAGAATTTCGCTGCGCAACACACAACTCGGCAGCGAATATTAATTCGCTGCAGCAGGTTTAGTTGCGGCAGCGAAACATAATTTCGTTGTGCAACACACAACTCGGCAGCGAATATTAATTCGCTGCAGCAGGTTCAGGTGCGGCAGCGAAACAGAATTTCGCTGCGCAACACACAACTAGGCAGCGAATATTAATTCGCTGCAGTAGGTTCAGTTGCGGCAGCGAAACAGAATTTCGCTGCGCAACCCATAATCGGGAGCATCAATTTCAGCACAATCATCACAGTAGAACACCTTAATTCCAGCAACAAACATCACAGCACAACACATTAATTCCAGCAACAACATCACATTAATTCCAGCAACAATCATCACAGCAGAACACATTAATTCCAGCAACAATCATCACAGCAGAACACATTAATTCCAGCAACAACATCACAGCAGAACACATTAATTCCAGCAACAATCATCACAGCAGAACACATTAATTCCCCCTAGTTAAAGCCGGCCCTCTACCATGATTTGTTAGATGTTCTGAAATTGACTTTATTTCACTTTTGTTTGCTTGTTCTCTTGGTTAATTTCAGCTTCCTTCACAGCTGGCTTAGGTCTTAGATCAATTCTTTTCTTAGGGTTTTTTTTCTTCTTCTTTATTTTCGTTTTTTGATCTTACGGGGGAGAGGAAGAGAGTTTCATGACCCATACCTTCTGAATTTAACTAAGTTTGAGGAAGGTTTGACACTATTCAGCTGCTGGTTCTCCTTCTTTTTTTTTTTTTTCCGGCTCTCCTTTGCCTCTCCTCTATGCAGCTGCCCACTCCTCTCTCAAGGTCTCATCTCTCCCTCACAAGTTCACAAAGTAATCTCTACTGGTCTGATTTACGTTTCTGTTGTGAAAGGGGAAGGGAAGAACGGCATGCAGCTGCTGAATTTGGAAGGAGATGGGTCATTCTCTCTCCCCTCTTTGTATTTATACTACCCATCCAATGAAATGGGTTCTTTGGGGGTTGGTTTAGGTGTGTCCTTATCCTTGTTTGGTTTATCTAAAACCAGTTTTACCCCTCCCTCCCAGCTCTGCGTCACTGTTCATTGAGAAATCGGCAGTGAAAACTGCATCGCTGCCGATTTCTGCATCGGCAGCAAAAACTGTGTCGCTGCCGAAACTGTGTCGCTGCCGATTTCTGCATCGGCAGCAAAAACTGTGTCGCTGCCGATCCAGAATCGGGAGCGGAACTGCGTCGCTGCCGATCCAGAATCGGCAGCGGAACTGCGTCGCTGCCGATTTCTGCATCAGCAGCGAAAACTGCATCCATCATCATCCCTCTCTCTCTCTCTCTCTATATATATATATATATATTTTCCTTTGGGTGTTTACAGAGCGACTCAGTTTTTCTTGACTATTTCTGAGTAAAGAGTGGTTGTGTGCGCTGAGGATTCCATGCGTCATCTTTGAAAATAGTTTCGGTCACAATTTCTGTGTGGGCATCGACTCACTTTTCCTTGACCGTTTATGAGTCAACAGGGGCAGTGTCGGCTGATGAATCCATGGGTGAGCTCTCGAAACAATTTCGATGTTGATTTCTAAGTGGGAGCGACTCAGTTTTTCTTGATTGTTTCTGAGTAAAGAGTAGTTGTGTGCGTTGAGGATTCCATGCGTCATCTTTGAAAATAATTTCGGTCACAATTTCTGTGTGGGCATCGACTCTCTTTTCCTTGACCGTTTATAAGTCTACAGGGGCAGTATCGGCTGACGAATCCATGGCTGAGCTCTCGAAACAATTTCGGTGTTGATTTCTGAGTGGGAGCGACTCAGTTTTTCTTGACTGTTTCTGAGTAAAGAGTGGTTGTGTGCGCTGAGGATTCCATGCGTCATCTTTGAAAATAGTTTCGGTGACAATTTCTGTGTGGGCATCGACTCACTTTTCCTTGACCGTTTATGAGTCAACAGGGGCAGTGTCGGCTGACGAATCCATGGGTGAGCTCTGGAAACAATTTCGGTGTTGATTTCTAAGTGGGAGCGACTCAGTTTTTCTTGACTGTTTGTGAGTAAAGAGTGGTTGTGTGCGCTGAGGATTCCATGCGTCATCTTTGAAAATAGTTTCGGTCACAATTTCTGTGTGGGCATCAACTTACTTTTCCTTGACCGTTTATGAGTCAACAGGGGGCAGTGTCGGCTGACGAATCCATGGGTGAGCTCTCGAAACAATTTCGTGTTGATTTATGAGTGGGAGCGACTCAGTTTTTCATGACTGTTTCTGAGTAAAGAGTGGTTGTGTGCGCTGAGGATTCCATGCGTCATCTTTGAAAATAGTTTCGGTGACAATTTCTGTGTGGGCATCGACTCACTTTTCTTTGACCGTTTATGAGTCAACAGGGGCAGTGTTGGCTGACGAATCCATGGGTGAGCTCTCGAAACAATTTCGGTGTTGATTTCTGACTGGGAGCGACTCAGTTTTTCTTGACTGTTTCTGAGTAAAGAGTGGTTGTGTGCGCTGAGGATTCCATGCGTCATCTTTGAAAGTAGTTTCGGTCGCAATTTCTGTGTGGGCATCGACTCACTTTTCCTTGACCGTTTATGAGTCAAGAGGGGCAGTGTACGTTGACGAATTCGTGGGTGAGCTCTGGAAACAATTTCGGTGTTGATTTCTGAGTGGGAGCGACTAAGTTTTTCTTGACTGTTTCTGAGTAAAGAGTGGTTGTGTGCGCTGAGGATTCCAGGCGTCATCTTTGAAAATAGTTTCGGTCACAATTTCTGTGTGGGCAGCAACTCAGTTTTCCTTGACTGTTTATGAGTCAACAGGGGCTGTGTGCGCTGACGAATCCATGGCTGAGCTCTCGAAACAATTTCGGTGTTGATTTCTGAGTGGGAGCGACTAAGTTTTTCTTGACTGTTTCTGAGTAAAGAGTGGTTGTGTGCGCTGAGGATTCCATGTGTCATCTTTGAAAATAGTTTCGGTGACAATTTCTGTGCGGGCATCGACTCACTTTTCCTTGACCGTTTATGAGTCAACAGGGGCTGTGTGCGCCGACGAATCCATGGGTGAGCTCTGGAAACAATTTCGGTGTTGATTTCTGAGTGGGAGCGACTCAGTTTTTCTTGACTGTTTCTGAGTAAAGAGTGGTTGTGTGCGCTGAGGATTCCATGCGTCATCTTTGAAAAATTTTTCGGTCATAATTTCTGTGTGGGCATCGACTCAGTTTTCCTTGACCGTTTATGAGTCAACAGGGGCAGTGTCGGCGGACGAATCCATGGGTGAGCTCTGGAAACAATTTCGGTGTTGATTTCTGAGTGGGAGCGACTCAGTTTTTCTTGACTGTTTCTGAGTAAAGAGTGGTTGTGTGCGCTGAGGATTCCATGCGTCATCTTTGAAAATAGTTTCGGTCACAATTTCTGTGTGGGCATCGACTCAGTTTTCCTTGACCGTTTATGAGTCAACAGGGGCAGTGTCGGCTGACGAATCCATGGGTGAGCTCTCGAAACAATTTCGATGTTGATTTCTGAGTGGGAGCGACTAAGTTTTTCTTGACTGTTTCTGAGTAAAGAGTGGTTGTGTGCGCTGAGGATTCCATGCGTCATCTTTGAAAATAGTTTCGGTGACAATTTCTGTGGGGGCATCGACTCACTTTTCCTTGACCGTTTATGAGTATACAGGGGCAGTGTCGGCTGACGAATCCATGGGTGAGCTCTCGAAACAATTTCGGTGTTGATTTCTGAGTGGGAGAGACTCCGTTTTTCTTGACTGTTTCTGAATAAAGAGTGGTTGTGTGCGCTGAGGATTCCATGCGTCATCTTTGAAAATAGTTTCAGTCACAATTTCTGTGTGGGCAGCAACTCAGTTTTCCTTGACTGTTTATGAGTCAACAGGGGCTGTGTGCGTTGACGAATCCATGGCTGAGCTCTCGAAACAATTTCGGTGTTGATTTCTGAGTGGGAGCGACTAAGTTTTTCTTGACTGTTTCTGAGTAAAGAGTGGTTGTGTGCGCTGAGGATTCCATGTGTCATCTTTGAAAATAGTTTCGGTGACAATTTCTGTGCGGGCATCGACTCACTTTTCTTTGACCGTTTATGAGTCAACAGGGGCTGTGTGCGCTGACGAATCCATGGGTGAGCTCTGGAAACAATTTCGGTGTTGATTTCTGAGTGGGAGCGACTCAGTTTTTCTTGACTGTTTCTGAGTAAAGAGTGGTTGTGTGCGCTGAGGATTCCATGCGTCATCTTTGAAAATAGTTTCGGTCACAATTTCTGTGTGGGCATCGACTCAGTTTTCCTTGACCGTTTATGAGTCAACAGGGGCAGTGTCGGCTGACGAATCCATGGGTGAGCTCTGGAAACAATTTCGGTGTTGATTTCTGAGTGGGAGCGACTCAGTTTTTCTTGATTGTTTTTGAGTAAAGAGTAGTTGTGTGCGCTGAGGATTCCATGTGTCATCTTTGAAAATAATTTCGGTCACAATTTCTGTGTGGGCATCGACTCAGTTTTCCTTGACCGTTTATAAGTCTACAAGGGCAGTGTCGGCTGACGAATCCATGGGTGAGCTCTCGAAACAATTTCGGTGTTCATTTCTGAGTGGGAGCGACTCAGTTTTTCTTGACTATTTCTGAGTAAAGAGTGGTTGTGTGCGCTGAGGATTCCATGCGTCATCTTTGAAAATAGTTTTGGTCACAATTTCTGTGTGGGCATCGTCTCACTTTTCCTTGACCGTTTATGAGTCAAGAGGGGCAGTGTACGTTGACGAATCCGTGGGTGAGCTCTGGAAACAATTTCGGTGTTGATTTCTGAGTGGGAGCGACTAAGTTTTTCTTGACTGTTTCTGAGTAAAGAGTGGTTGTGTGCGCTGAGGATTCCATGCGTCATCTTTGAAAATAGTTTCGGTGACAATTTCTGTGGGGGCATCGACTCACTTTTCCTTGACCGTTTATGAGTATACAGGGGCAGTGTCGGCTGACGAATCCATGGGTGAGCTCTCGAAACAATTTCGGTGTTGATTTCTGAGTGGGAGAGACTCCGTTTTTCTAGACTGTTTCTGAGTAAAGAGTGGTTGTGTGCGCTGAGGATTCCAGGCGTCATCTTTGAAAATAGTTTCGGTCACAATTTCTGTGTGGGCAGCAACTCAGTTTTCCTTGACTGTTTATGAGTCAACAGGGGCTGTGTGCGCTGACGAATCCATGGCTGAGCTCTCGAAACAATTTCGGTGTTGATTTCTGAGTGGGAGCGACTCAGTTTTTCTTGACTGTTTCTGAGTAAAGAGTGGTTGTGTGCGCTGAGGATTCCATGTGTCATCTTTGAAAATAGTTTCGGTGACAATTTCTGTGCGGGCATCGACTCACTTTTCCGTGACCGTTTATGAGTCAACAGGGGCTGTGTGCGCTGACGAATCCATGGGTGAGCTCTCGAAACAATTTCGATGTTGATTTCTGAGTGGGAGCGACTAAGTTTTTCTTGACTGTTTCTGAGTAAAGAGTGGTTGTGTGCGCTGAGGATTCCATGCGTCATCTTTGAAAATAGTTTCGGTGTCAATTTCTGTGCGGGCATCGACTCACTTTTCCTTGACCGTTTATGAGTCAACAGGGGCTGTGTGCGCTAACGAATCCATGGGTGAGCTCTGGAAACAATTTCGGTGTTGATTTCTGAGTGGGAGCGACTCAGTTTTTCTTGACTGTTTCTGAGTAAAGAGTGGTTGTGTGCGCTGAGGATTCCATGCGTCATCTTTGAAAATAGTTTCGGTCACAATTTCTGTGTGGGCATCGACTCAGTTTTCCTTGACCGTTTATGAGTCAACAGGGGCAGTGTCGGCTGACGAATCCATGGGTGAGCTCTGGAAACAATTTCGGTGTTGATTTCTGAGTGGGAGCGACTCAGTTTTTCTTGATTGTTTTTGAGTAAAGAGTAGTTGTGTGCGCTGAGGATTCCATGCGTCATCTTTGAAAATAATTTCGGTCACAATTTCTGTGTGGGCATCGACTCACTTTTCCTTGACCGTTTATAAGTCTACAAGGGCAGTGTCGGCTGACGAATCCATGGGTGAGCTCTCGAAACAATTTCGGTGTTGATTTCTGAGTGGGAGCGACTCAGTTTTTCTTGACTGTTTCTGAGTAAAGAGTGGTTGTGTGCGCTGAGGATTCCATGCGTCATCTTTGAAAATAGTTTTGGTCACAATTTCTGTGTGGGCATCGACTCACTTTTCCTTGACCGTTTATGAGTCAAGAGGGGCAGTGTACGTTGACGAATCCGTGGGTGAGCTCTGGAAACAATTTCGGTGTCGATTTCTGAGTGGGAGCGACTAAGTTTTTCTTGACTGTTTCTGAGTAAAGAGTGGTTGTGTGCGCTGAGGATTCCATGTGTCATCTTTGAAAATAGTTTCGGTCACAATTTCTGTGTGGGCATCGACTCAGTTTTCCTTGACCGTTTATGAGTCAACAGGGGCAGTGTCGGCTGACGAATCCATGGGTGAGCTCTGGAAACAATTTCGGTGTTGATTTCTGAGTGGGAGCGACTCAGTTTTTCTTGATTGTTTTTGAGTAAAGAGTAGTTGTGTGCGCTGAGGATTCCATGCGTCATCTTTGAAAATAATTTCGGTCACAATTTCTGTGTGGGCATCGACTCACTTTTCCTTGACCGTTTATAAGTCTACAAGGGCAGTGTCGGCTGACGAATCCATGGGTGAGCTCTCGAAACAATTTCGGTGTTGATTTCTGAGTGGGAGCGACTCAGTTTTTCTTGACTGTTTCTGAGTAAAGAGTGGTTGTGTGCGCTGAGGATTCCATGCGTCATCTTTGAAAATAGTTTTGGTCACAATTTCTGTGCGGGCATCGACTCACTTTTCCTTGACCGTTTATGAGTCAAGAGGGGCAGTGTACGTTGACGAATCCGTGGGTGAGCTCTGGAAACAATTTCGGTGTTGATTTCTGAGTGGGAGCGACTAAGTTTTTCTTGACTGTTTCTGAGTAAAGAGTGGTTGTGTGCGCTGAGGATTCCATGCGTCATCTTTGAAAATAGTTTCGGTGACAATTTCTGTGGGGGCATCGACTCACTTTTCCTTGACCGTTTATGAGTATACAGGGGCAGTGTCGGCTGACGAATCCATGGGTGAGCTCTCGAAACAATTTCGGTGTTGATTTCTGAGTGGGAGAGACTCTGTTTTTCTTGACTGTTTCTGAGTAAAGAGTGGTTGTGTGCGCTGAGGATTCCAGGCGTCATCTTTGAAAATAGTTTCGGTCACAATTTCTGTGTGGGCAGCAACTCAGTTTTCCTTGACGGTTTATGAGTCAACAGGGGCTGTGTGCGCTGACGAATCCATGGCTGAGCTCTCGAAACAATTTCGGTGTTGATTTCTGAGTAGGAGCGACTCAGTTTTTCTTGACTGTTTCTGAGTAAAGAGTGGTTGTGTGCGCTGAGGATTCCATGTGTCATCTTTGAAAATAGTTTCGGTGACAATTTCTGTGCGGGCATCGACTCACTTTTCCGTGACCGTTTATGAGTCAACAGGGGCTGTGTGCGCTGACGAATCCATGGGTGAGCTCTAGAAACAATTTCGGTGTTGATTTCTGAGTGGGAGCGACTCAGTTTTTCTTGACTGTTTCTGAGTAAAGAGTGGTTGTGTGCGCTGAGGATTCCATGCGTCATCTTTGAAAATAGTTTCGGTGACAATTTCTGTGTGGGCATCGACTCACTTTTCCTTGACCGTTTATGAGTCAACAGGGGCTGTGTCGGCTGACGAATCCATGGGTGAGCTCTGGAAACAATTTCGGTGTTGATTTCTGAGTGGGAGCGACTCAGTTTTTCTTGATTGTTTCTGAGTAAAGAGTGGTTGTGTGCGCTGAGGATTCCATGCGTCATCTTTGAAAATAGTTTCGGTCACAATTTCTGTGTGGGCATCGACTCACTTTTCCTTGACCGTTTATGAGTCAAGAGGGGCAGTGTACGTTGACGAATCCGTGGGTGAGCTCTGGAAACAATTTCGGTGTTGATTTCTGACTGGGAGCGACTCAGTTTTTCTTGACTGTTTCTGAGTAAAGAGTGGTTGTGTGCGCTGAGGATTCCATGTGTCATCTTTGAAAATAGTTTCGGTGACAATTTCTGTGGGGGCATCGACTCACTTTTCCTTGACCGTTTATGAGTATACAGGGCAGTGTCGGCTGACGAATCCATGGGTGAGCTCTCGAAACAATTTCGGTGTTGATTTCTGAATGGGAGCGACTCAGTTTTTCTTGACTGTTTCTGAGTAAAGAGTGGTTGTGTGCGCTGAGGATTCCATGCGTCATCTTTGAAAATAGTTTCGGTCACAATTTCTGTGTGGGCAGCAACTCAGTTTTCCTTGACTGTTTATGAGTCAACAGGGGCTGTGTGCGCTGACGAATCCATGGCTGAGCTCTCGAAACAATTTCGGTGTTGATTTCTGAGTGGGAGCGACTAAGTTTTTCTTGACTGTTTCTGAGTAAAGAGTGGTTGTGTGCGCTGAGGATTCCATGCGTCATCTTTGAAAATAGTTTCGGTCACAATTTCTGTGTGGGCATCGACTCACTTTTCCTTGACCGTTTATGAGTCAAGAGGGGCAGTGTACGTTGACGAATCCGTGGGTGAGCTCTGGAAACAATTTCGGTGTTGATTTCTGAGTGGGAGCGACTAAGTTTTTCTTGACTGTTTCTGAGTAAAGAGTGGTTGTGTGCGCTGAGGATTCCATGCGTCATCTTTGAAAATAGTTTCGGTCACAATTTCTGTGTGGGCATCGACTCACTTTTCCTTGACCGTTTATGAGTCAAGAGGGGCAGTGTACGTTGACGAATCCGTGGGTGAGCTCTGGATACAATTTCGGTGTTGATTTCTGAGTGGGAGCGACTAAGTTTTTCTTGACTGTTTCTGAGTAAAGAGTGGTTGTGTGCGCTGAGGATTCCATGTGTCATCTTTGAAAATAGTTTCGGTGACAATTTCTGTGGGGGCATCGACTCACTTTTCCTTGACCGTTTATGAGTATACAGGGCAGTGTCGGCTGACGAATCCATGGGTGAGCTCTCGAAACAATTTCGGTGTTGATTTCTGAGTGGGAGCGACTCAGTTTTTCTTGATTGTTTCTGAGTAAAGAGTGGTTGTGTGCGCTGAGGATTCCATTCGTCATCTTTGAAAATAATTTCGGTCACAATTTCTGTGTGGGCATCGACTCACTTTTCCTTGACCGTTTATAAGTCTAGAGGGGCAGTGTCGGCTGACGAATCCATGGGTGAGCTCTCGAAACAATTTCGGTGTTGATTTCTGAGTGGGAGCGACTCAGTTTTTCTTGACTGTTTCTGAGTAAAGAGTGGTTGTGTGCGCTGAGGATTCCATGCGTCATCTTTGAAAATAGTTTCGGTGACAATTTCTGTGTGGGCATCGACTCACTTTTCCTTGACCGTTTATGAGTCAACAGGGGCTGTGTCGGCTGACGAATCCATGGGTGAGCTCTGGAAACAATTTCGGTGTTGATTTCTGAGTGGGAGCGACTCAGTTTTTCTTGATTGTTTCTGAGTAAAGAGTGGTTGTGTGCGCTGAGGATTCCATGCGTCATCTTTGAAAATAGTTTCGGTCACAATTTCTGTGTGGGCATCGACTCACTTTTCCTTGACCGTTTATGAGTCAACAGGGGCAGTGTCGGCTGACGAATCCATGGGTGAGCTCTGGAAACAATTTCGTGTTGATTTCTGACTGGGAGCGACTCAGTTTTTCAAGACTGTTTCTGAGTAAAGAGTGGTTGTGTGCGCTGAGGATTCCATGCGTCATCTTTGAAAATAGTTTCGGTCACAATTTCTGTGTGGGCATCGACTCACTTTTCCTTGACCGTTTATGAGTCAACAGGGGCAGTGTCGGCTGACGAATCCATGGGTGAGCTCTGGAAACAATTTCGGTGTTGATTTCTGAGTGGGAGCGACTCAGTTTTTCTTGACTGTTTCTGAGTAAAGAGTGGTTGTGTGCGCTGAGGATTCCATGCGTCATCTTTGAAAATAGTTTCGGTGACAATTTCTGTGTGGGCATTGACTCACTTTTCCTTGCCCGTTTATGAGTCAACATCGGCTGTGTGCGCTGACGAATCCATGGGTGAGCTCTCGAAACAATTTCGGTGTTGATTTCTGAGTGGGAGCGAGTCAGTTTTTCTTGACTGTTTCTGAGTAAAGAGTGGTTGTGTGCGCTGAGGATTCCATGCGTCATCTTTGAAAATAGTTTCGGTCACAATTTCTGTGTGGGTATCGACTCAGTTTTCCTTGACCGTTTATGAGTCAACAGGGGCTGTGTGCGCTGACGAATCCATGGCTGAGCTCTCGAAACAATTTCGGTGTTGATTTCTGAGTGGGAGCGACTAAGTTTTTCTTGACTGTTTCTGAGTAAAGAGTGGTTGTGTGCGCTGAGGATTCCATGTGTCATCTTTGAAAATAGTTTCGGTGACAATTTCTGTGGGGGCATCGACTCACTTTTCCTTGACCGTTTATGAGTATACAGGGCAGTGTCGGCTGACGAATCCATGGGTGAGCTCTCGAAACAATTTCGGTGTTGATTTCTGAGTGGGAGAGACTCCATTTTTCTTGACTGTTTCTCAGTAAAGAGTGGTTGTGTGCGCTGAGGATTCCATGCGTCATCTTTGAAAATAGTTTCGGTCACAATTTCTGTGTGGGCAGCAACTCAGTTTTCCTTGACTGTTTATGAGTCAACAGGGGCTGTGTGCGCTGACGAATCCATGGCTGAGCTCTCGAAACAATTTCGGTGTTGATTTCTGAGTGGGAGCGACTAAGTTTTTCTTGACTGTTTCTGAGTAAAGAGTGGTTGTGTGCGCCGAGGATTCCATGCGTCATCTTTGAAAATAGTTTCGGTCACAATTTCTGTGTGGGTATCGACTCAGTTTTCCTTGACTGTTTATGAGTCAACAGGGGCTGTGTGCGCTGACGAATCCATGGCTGAGCTCTCGAAACAATTTCGGTGTTGATTTCTGAGTGGGAGCGACTCAGTTTTTCTTGACTGTTTCTGAGTACAGAGTGGTTGTGTGCGCTGAGGATTCCATGCGTCATCTTTGAAAATAGTTTCGGTCACAATTTCTGTGTGGGCAGCAACTCAGTTTTCCTTGACTGTTTATGAGTCAACAGGGGCTGTGTGCGCTGACGAATCCATGGCTGAACTCTCGAAACAATTTCGGTGTTGATTTCTGAGTGGGAGAGACTCCGTTTTTCTAGACTGTTTCTGAGTAAAGAGTGGTTGTGTGCGCTGAGGATTCCATGCGTCATCTTTGAAAATAGTTTCGGTCACAATTTCTGTGTGGGCAGCAACTCAGTTTTCCTTGACTGTTTATGAGTCAACAGGGGCTGTGTGCGCTGACGAATCCATGGCTGAGCTCTCGAAACAATTTCGGTGTTGATTTCTGAGTGGGAGCGACTAAGTTTTTCTTGACTGTTTCTGAGTAAAGAGTGGTTGTGTGCGCTGAGGATTCCATGCGTCATCTTTGAAAATAGTTTCGGTCACAATTTCTGTGTGGGCATCGACTCACTTTTCCTTGACCGTTTATGAGTCAAGAGGGGCAGTGTACGTTGACGAATCCGTGGGTGAGCTCTGGATACAATTTCGGTGTTGATTTCTGAGTGGGAGCGACTAAGTTTTTCTTGACTGTTTCTGAGTAAAGAGTGGTTGTGTGCGCTGAGGATTCCATGTGTCATCTTTGAAAATAGTTTCGGTGACAATTTCTGTGGGGGCATCGACTCACTTTTCCTTGACCGTTTATGAGTATACAGGGCAGTGTCGGCTGACGAATCCATGGGTGAGCTCTCGAAACAATTTCGGTGTTGATTTCTGAGTGGGAGCGACTCAGTTTTTCTTGATTGTTTCTGAGTAAAGAGTGGTTGTGTGCGCTGAGGATTCCATGCGTCATCTTTGAAAATAATTTCGGTCACAATTTCTGTGTGGGCATCGACTCACTTTTCCTTGACCGTTTATAAGTCTAGAGGGGCAGTGTCGGCTGACGAATCCATGGGTGAGCTCTCGAAACAATTTCGGTGTTGATTTCTGAGTGGGAGCGACTCAGTTTTTCTTGACTGTTTCTGAGTAAAGAGTGGTTGTGTGCGCTGAGGATTCCATGCGTCATCTTTGAAAATAGTTTCGGTGACAATTTCTGTGTGGGCATCGACTCACTTTTCCTTGACCGTTTATGAGTCAACAGGGGCTGTGTCGGCTGACGAATCCATGGGTGAGCTCTGGAAACAATTTCGGTGTTGATTTCTGAGTGGGAGCGACTCAGTTTTTCTTGATTGTTTCTGAGTAAAGAGTGGTTGTGTGCGCTGAGGATTCCATGCGTCATCTTTGAAAATAGTTTCGGTCACAATTTCTGTGTGGGCATCGACTCACTTTTCCTTGACCGTTTATGAGTCAACAGGGGCAGTGTCGGCTGACGAATCCATGGGTGAGCTCTGGAAACAATTTCGTGTTGATTTCTGACTGGGAGCGACTCAGTTTTTCAAGACTGTTTCTGAGTAAAGAGTGGTTGTGTGCGCTGAGGATTCCATGCGTCATCTTTGAAAATAGTTTCGGTCACAATTTCTGTGTGGGCATCGACTCACTTTTCCTTGACCGTTTATGAGTCAACAGGGGCAGTGTCGGCTGACGAATCCATGGGTGAGCTCTGGAAACAATTTCGGTGTTGATTTCTGAGTGGGAGCGACTCAGTTTTTCTTGACTGTTTCTGAGTAAAGAGTGGTTGTGTGCGCTGAGGATTCCATGCGTCATCTTTGAAAATAGTTTCGGTGACAATTTCTGTGTGGGCATTGACTCACTTTTCCTTGCCCGTTTATGAGTCAACATCGGCTGTGTGCGCTGACGAATCCATGGGTGAGCTCTCGAAACAATTTCGGTGTTGATTTCTGAGTGGGAGCGAGTCAGTTTTTCTTGACTGTTTCTGAGTAAAGAGTGGTTGTGTGCGCTGAGGATTCCATGCGTCATCTTTGAAAATAGTTTCGGTCACAATTTCTGTGTGGGTATCGACTCAGTTTTCCTTGACCGTTTATGAGTCAACAGGGGCTGTGTGCGCTGACGAATCCATGGCTGAGCTCTCGAAACAATTTCGGTGTTGATTTCTGAGTGGGAGCGACTAAGTTTTTCTTGACTGTTTCTGAGTAAAGAGTGGTTGTGTGCGCTGAGGATTCCATGTGTCATCTTTGAAAATAGTTTCGGTGACAATTTCTGTGGGGGCATCGACTCACTTTTCCTTGACCGTTTATGAGTATACAGGGCAGTGTCGGCTGACGAATCCATGGGTGAGCTCTCGAAACAATTTCGGTGTTGATTTCTGAGTGGGAGAGACTCCATTTTTCTTGACTGTTTCTCAGTAAAGAGTGGTTGTGTGCGCTGAGGATTCCATGCGTCATCTTTGAAAATAGTTTCGGTCACAATTTCTGTGTGGGCAGCAACTCAGTTTTCCTTGACTGTTTATGAGTCAACAGGGGCTGTGTGCGCTGACGAATCCATGGCTGAGCTCTCGAAACAATTTCGGTGTTGATTTCTGAGTGGGAGCGACTAAGTTTTTCTTGACTGTTTCTGAGTAAAGAGTGGTTGTGTGCGCCGAGGATTCCATGCGTCATCTTTGAAAATAGTTTCGGTCACAATTTCTGTGTGGGTATCGACTCAGTTTTCCTTGACTGTTTATGAGTCAACAGGGGCTGTGTGCGCTGACGAATCCATGGCTGAGCTCTCGAAACAATTTCGGTGTTGATTTCTGAGTGGGAGCGACTCAGTTTTTCTTGACTGTTTCTGAGTACAGAGTGGTTGTGTGCGCTGAGGATTCCATGCGTCATCTTTGAAAATAGTTTCGGTCACAATTTCTGTGTGGGCAACAACTCAGTTTTCCTTGACTGTTTATGAGTCAACAGGGGCTGTGTGCGCTGACGAATCCATGGCTGAACTCTCGAAACAATTTCGGTGTTGATTTCTGAGTGGGAGCGACTCAGTTTTTCTTGACTGTTTCTGAGTAAAGAGTGGTTGTGTGCGCTGAGGATTCCATGCGTCATCTTTGAAAATAGTTTTGGTCACAATTTCTGTGTGGGCATCGACTCACTTTTCCTTGACCGTTTATGAGTCAAGAGGGGCAGTGTACGTTGACGAATCCGTGGGTGAGCTCTGGAAACAATTTCGGTGTTGATTTCTGAGTGGGAGCGACTAAGTTTTTCTTGACTGTTTCTGAGTAAAGAGTGGTTGTGTGCGCTGAGGATTCCATGCGTCATCTTTGAAAATAGTTTCGGTGACAATTTCTGTGCGGGCATCGACTCACTTTTCCTTGACCGTTTATGAGTATACAGGGGCAGTGTCGGCTGACGAATCCATGGGTGAGCTCTCGAAACAATTTCGGTGTTGATTTCTGAGTGGGAGAGACTCCGTTTTTCTTGACTGTTTCTGAGTAAAGAGTGGTTGTGTGCGCTGAGGATTCCAGGCGTCATCTTTGAAAATAGTTTCGGTCACAATTTCTGTGTGGGCAGCAACTCAGTTTTCCTTGACTGTTTATGAGTCAACAGGGGCTGTGTGCGCTGACGAATCCATGGCTGAGCTCTCGAAACAATTTCGGTGTTGATTTCTGAGTGGGAGCGACTCAGTTTTTCTTGACTGTTTCTGAGTAAAGAGTGGTTGTGTGCGCTGAGGATTCCATGTGTCATCTTTGAAAATAGTTTCGGTGACAATTTCTGTGCGGGCATCGACTCACTTTTCCGTGACCGTTTATGAGTCAACAGGGGCTGTGTGCGCTGACGAATACATGGGTGAGCTCTAGAAACAATTTCGGTGTTGATTTCTGAGTGGGAGCGACTAAGTTTTTCTTGACTGTTTCTGAGTAAAGAGTGGTTGTGTGCGCTGAGGATTCCATGCGTCATCTTTGAAAATAGTTTCGGTCACAATTTCTGTGTGGGCATCGACTCACTTTTCCTTGACCGTTTATGAGTCAAGAGGGGCAGTGTACGTTGACGAATCCGTGGGTGAGCTCTGGAAACAATTTCGGTGTTGATTTCTGAGTGGGAGCGACTAAGTTTTTCTTGACTGTTTCTGAGTAAAGAGTGGTTGTGTGCGCTGAGGATTCCATGTGTCATCTTTGAAAATAGTTTCGGTGACAATTTCTGTGGGGGCATCGACTCACTTTTCCTTGACCGTTTATGAGTATACAGGGCAGTGTCGGCTGACGAATCCATGGGTGAGCTCTGGAAACAATTTCGGTGTTGATTTCTGAGTGGGAGCGAGTCAGTTTTTCTTGACTGTTTCTGAGTAAAGAGTGGTTGTGTGCGCTGAGGATTCCATGCGTCATCTTTGAAAATAGTTTCGGTCACAATTTCTGTGCGGGCATCGACTCAGTTTTCCTTGACCGTTTATGAGTCAACAGGGGCTGTGTGCGATGACGAATCCATGGGTGAGCTCTCGAAACAATTTCGGTGTTGATTTCTGAGTGGGAGCGACTAAGTTTTTCTTGACTGTTTCTGAGTAAAGAGTGGTTGTGTGCGCCGAGGATTCCATGCGTCATCTTTGAAAATAGTTTCGGTCACAATTTCTGTGTGGGTATCGACTCAGTTTTCCTTGACTGTTTATGAGTCAACAGGGGCTGTGTGCGCTGACGAATCCATGGCTGAGCTCTCGAAACAATTTCGGTGTTGATTTCTGAGTGGGAGCGACTCAGTTTTTCTTGACTGTTTCTGAGTACAGAGTGGTTGTGTGCGCTGAGGATTCCATGCGTCATCTTTGAAAATAGTTTCGGTCACAATTTCTGTGTGGGCAGCAACTCAGTTTTCCTTGACTGTTTATGAGTCAACAGGGGCTGTGTGCGCTGACGAATCCATGGCTGAGCTCTCGAAACAATTTCGGTGTTGATTTCTGAGTGGGAGCGACTCAGTTTTTCTTGACTGTTTCTGAGTAAAGAGTGGTTGTGTGCGCTGAGGATTCCATGCGTCATCTTTGAAAATAGTTTCGGTCATAATTTCTGTGTGGGTATCGACTCAGTTTTCCTTGACTGTTTATGAGTCAACAGGGGCTGTGTGCGCTGACGAATCCATGGCTGAGCTCTCGAAACAATTTCGATGTTGATTTCTGAGTGGGAGCGACTCAGTTTTTCTTGACTGTTTCTGAGTAAAGAGTGGTTGTGTGCGCTGAGGATTCCATGCGTCATCTTTGAAAATAGTTTCGGTCACAATTTCTGTGTGGGCAGCAACTCAGTTTTCCTTGACTGTTTATGAGTCAACAGGGGCTGTGTGCGCTGACGAATCCATGGCTGAGCTCTCGAAACAATTTCGGTGTTGATTTCTGAGTGGGAGCGACTCAGTTTTTCTTGACTGTTTCTGAGTAAAGAGTGGTTGTGTGCGCTGAGGATTCCATGCGTCATCTTTGAAAATAGTTTCGGTCATAATTTCTGTGTGGGTATCGACTCAGTTTTCCTTGACTGTTTATGAGTCAACAGGGGCTGTGTGCGCTGACGAATCCATGGCTGAGCTCTCGAAACAATTTCGGTGTTGATTTCTGAGTGGGAGCGACTCAGTTTTTCTTGACTGTTTCTGAGTAAAGAGTGGTTGTGTGCGCTGAGGATTCCATGCGTCATCTTTGAAAATAGTTTCGGTCATAATTTCTGTGTGGGTATCGACTCAGTTTTCCTTGACTGTTTATGAGTCAACAGGGGCTGTGTGCGCTGACGAATCCATGGCTGAGCTCTCGAAACAATTTCGATGTTGATTTCTGAGTGGGAGCGACTCAGTTTTTCTTGACTGTTTCTGAGTAAAGAGTGGTTGTGTGCGCTGAGGATTCCATGCGTCATCTTTGAAAATAGTTTCGGTCACAATTTCTGTGTGGGCAGCAACTCAGTTTTCCTTGACTGTTTATGAGTCAACAGGGGCTGTGTGCGCTGACGAATCCATGGCTGAGCTCTCGAAACATTTTCGGTGTTGATTTCTGAGTGGGAGCGACTCAGTTTTTCTTGACTGTTTCTGAGTAAAGAGTGGTTGTGTGCGCTGAGGATTCCATGCGTCATCTTTGAAAATAGTTTCGGTCATAATTTCTGTGTGGGTATCGACTCAGTTTTCCTTGACTGTTTATGAGTCAACAGGGGCTGTGTGCGCTGACGAATCCATGGCTGAGCTCTCGAAACAATTTCGATGTTGATTTCTGAGTGGGAGCGACTCAGTTTTTCTTGACTGTTTCTGAGTAAAGAGTGGTTGTGTGCGCTGAGGATTCCATGTGTCATCTTTGAAAATAGTTTCGGTGACAATTTCTGTGCGGGCATCGACTCACTTTTCCTTGACCGTTTATGAGTCAACAGGGGCTGTGTGCGCTGACGAATCCATGGGTGAGCTCTGGAAACAATTTCGGTGTTGATTTCTGAGTGGGAGCGACTCAGTTTTTCTTGACTGTTTCTGAGTAAAGAGTGGTTGTGTGCGCTGAGGATTCCATGCGTCATCTTTGAAAATAGTTTCGGTCACAATTTCTGTGTGGGCATCGACTCAGTTTTCCTTGACCGTTTATGAGTCAACAGGGGCAGTGTCGGCTGACGAATCCATGGGTGAGCTCTGGAAACAATTTCGGTGTTGATTTCTGAGTGGGAGCGACTCAGTTTTTCTTGATTGTTTTTGAGTAAAGAGTAGTTGTGTGCGCTGAGGATTCCATGCGTCATCTTTGAAAATAATTTCGGTCACAATTTCTGTGTGGGCATCGACTCACTTTTCCTCGACCGTTTATAAGTCTACAGGGGCAGTGTCGGCTGACGAATCCATGGGTGAGCTCTCGAAACAATTTCGGTGTTGATTTCTGAGTGGGAGCGACTCAGTTTTTCTTGACTGTTTCTGAGTAAACAGTGGTTGTGTGCGCTGAGGATTCCATGCGTCATCTTTGAAAATAGTTTCGGTCACAATTTCTGTGTGGGCATCGACTCACTTTTCCTTGACCGTTTATGAGTCAACAGGGGCAGTGTACGTTGACGAATCCGTGGGTGAGCTCTGGAAACAATTTCGGTGTTGATTTCTGAGTGGGAGCGACTAAGTTTTTCTTGACTGTTTCTGAGTAAAGAGTGGTTGTGTGCGCTGAGGATTCCATGCGTCATCTTTGAAAATAGTTTCGGTGACAATTTCTGTGGGGGCATCGACTCACTTTTCCTTGACCGTTTATGAGTATACAGGGGCAGTGTCGGCTGACGAATCCATGGGTGAGCTCTCGAAACAATTTCGGTGTTGATTTCTGAGTGGGAGAGACTCCGTTTTTCTTGACTGTTTCTGAGTAAAGAGTGGTTGTGTGCGCTGAGGATTCCAGGCGTCATCTTTGAAAATAGTTTCGGTCACAATTTCTGTGTGGGCAGCAACTCAGTTTTCCTTGACTGTTTATGAGTCAACAGGGGCTGTGTGCGCTGACGAATCCATGGCTGAGCTCTCGAAACAATTTCGGTGTTGATTTCTGAGTGGGAGCGACTAAGTTTTTCTTGACTGTTTCTGAGTAAAGAGTGGTTGTGTGCGCTGAGGATTCCATGGGTGAGCTCTGGAAACAATTTCGGTGTTGATTTCTGAATGGGAGCGAGTCAGTTTTTCTTGACTGTTTCTGAGTAAAGAGTGGTTGTGTGCTCTGAGGATTCCATGCGTCATCTTTGAAAATAGTTTCGGTCACAATTTCTGTGCGGGCATCGACTCAGTTTTCCTTGACCGTTTATGAGTCAACAGGGGCTGTGTGCGCTGACGAATTCATGGGTGAGCTCTGGAAACAATTTCGGTGTTGATTTCTGAGTGGGAGCGAGTCAGTTTTTCTTGACTGTTTCTGAGTAAAGAGTGGTTGTGTGCGCTGAGGATTCCATGCGTCATCTTTGAAAATAGTTTCGGTCACAATTTCTGTGCGGGCATCGACTCAGTTTTCCTTGACCGTTTATGAGTCAACAGGGGCTGTGTGCGATGACGAATCCATGGGTGAGCTCTGGAAACAATTTTGGTGTTGATTTCTGAGTGGGAGCGACTCAGTTTTTCTTGATTGTTTCTGAGTAAAGAGTGGTTGTGTGCGCTGAGGATTCCATGCGTCATCTTTGAAAATAATTTCGGTCACAATTTCTGTGTGGGCATCGACTCACTTTTCCTTGACCGTTTATAAGTCTAGAGGGGCAGTGTCGGCTGACGAATCCATGGGTGAGCTCTCGAAACAATTTCGGTGTTGATTTCTGAGTGGGAGCGACTCAGTTTTTCTTGACTGTTTCTGAGTAAAGAGTGGTTGTGTGCGCTGAGGATTCCATGCGTCATCTTTGAAAATAGTTTCGGTGACAATTTCTGTGTGGGCATCGACTCACTTTTCCTTGACCGTTTATGAGTCAACAGGGGCAGTGTCGGCTGACGAATCCATGGGTGAGCTCTGGAAACAATTTCGGTGTTGATTTCTGAGTGGGAGCGACTCAGTTTTTCTTGATTGTTTCTGAGTAAAGAGTGGTTGTGTGCGCTGAGGATTCCATGCGTCATCTTTGAAAATAGTTTCGGTCACAATTTCTGTGTGGGCATCGACTCACTTTTCCTTGACCGTTTATGAGTCAACAGGGGCAGTGTCGGCTGACGAATCCATGGGTGAGCTCTGGAAACAATTTCGTGTTGATTTCTGACTGGGAGCGACTCAGTTTTTCAAGACTGTTTCTGAGTAAAGAGTGGTTGTGTGCGCTGAGGATTCCATGCGTCATCTTTGAAAATAGTTTCGGTCACAATTTCTGTGTGGGCATCGACTCACTTTTCCTTGACCGTTTATGAGTCAACAGGGGCAGTGTCGGCTGACGAATCCATGGGTGAGCTCTGGAAACAATTTCGGTGTTGATTTCTGAGTGGGAGCGACTCAGTTTTTCTTGACTGTTTCTGAGTAAAGAGTGGTTGTGTGCGCTGAGGATTCCATGCGTCATCTTTGAAAATAGTTTCGGTCATAATTTCTGTGTGGGTATCGACTCACTTTTCCTTGCCCGTTTATGAGTCAACATCGGCTGTGTGCGCTGACGAATCCATGGCTGAGCTCTCGAAACAATTTCGATGTTGATTTCTGAGTGGGAGCGAGTCAGTTTTTCTTGACTGTTTCTGAGTAAAGAGTGGTTGTGTGCGCTGAGGATTCCATGCGTCATCTTTGAAAATAGTTTCGGTGACAATTTCTGTGCGGGCATCGACTCACTTTTCCTTGACCGTTTATGAGTCAACAGGGGCTGTGTGCGCTGACGAATCCATGGGTGAGCTCTGGAAACAATTTCGGTGTTGATTTCTGAGTGGGAGCGACTCAGTTTTTCTTGACTGTTTCTGAGTAAAGAGTGGTTGTGTGCGCTGAGGATTCCATGCGTCATCTTTGAAAATAGTTTCGGTGACAATTTCTGTGGGGGCATCGACTCACTTTTCCTTGACCGTTTATGAGTCAACAGGGGCAGTGTCGGCTGACGAATCCATGGGTGAGCTCTCGAAACAATTTCGGTGTTGATTTCTGAGTGGGAGAGACTCCGTTTTTCTTGACTGTTTCTGAGTAAAGAGTGGTTGTGTGCGCTGAGGATTCCAGGCGTCATCTTTGAAAATAGTTTCGGTCACAATTTCTGTGTGGGCAGCAACTCAGTTTTCCTCGACCGTTTATAAGTCTACAGGGGCAGTGTCGGCTGACGAATCCATGGCTGAGCTCTCGAAACAATTTCGGTGTTGATTTCTGAGTGGGAGCGACTAAGTTTTTCTTGACTGTTTCTGAGTAAAGAGTGGTTGTGTGCGCTGAGGATTCCATGCGTCATCTTTGAAAATAGTTTCGGTCACAATTTCTGTGTGGGCATCGACTCACTTTTCCTTGACCGTTTATGAGTCAACAGGGGCAGTGTCGGCTGACGAATCCATGGGTGAGCTCTCGAAACAATTTCGGTGTTGATTTCTGAGTGGGAGAGACTCCGTTTTTCTTGACTGTTTCTGAGTAAAGAGTGGTTGTGTGCGCTGAGGATTCCAGGCGTCATCTTTGAAAATAGTTTCGGTCACAATTTCTGTGTGGGCAGCAACTCAGTTTTCCTTGACTGTTTATGAGTCAACAGGGGCTGTGTGCGCTGACGAATCCATGGCTGAGCTCTCGAAACAATTTCGGTGTTGATTTCTGAGTGGGAGCGACTAAGTTTTTCTTGACTGTTTCTGAGTAAAGAGTGGTTGTGTGCGCTGAGGATTCCATGGGTGAGCTCTGGAAACAATTTCGGTGTTGATTTCTGAATGGGAGCGAGTCAGTTTTTCTTGACTGTTTCTGAGTAAAGAGTGGTTGTGTGCTCTGAGGATTCCATGCGTCATCTTTGAAAATAGTTTCGGTCACAATTTCTGTGCGGGCATCGACTCAGTTTTCCTTGACCGTTTATGAGTCAACAGGGGCTGTGTGCGCTGACGAATTCATGGGTGAGCTCTGGAAACAATTTCGGTGTTGATTTCTGAGTGGGAGCGAGTCAGTTTTTCTTGACTGTTTCTGAGTAAAGAGTGGTTGTGTGCGCTGAGGATTCCATGCGTCATCTTTGAAAATAGTTTCGGTCACAATTTCTGTGCGGGCATCGACTCAGTTTTCCTTGACCGTTTATGAGTCAACAGGGGCTGTGTGCGATGACGAATCCATGGGTGAGCTCTGGAAACAATTTCGGTGTTGATTTCTGAGTGGGAGCGACTCAGTTTTTCTTGATTGTTTTTGAGTAAAGAGTGGTTGTGTGCGCTGAGGATTCCATGCGTCATCTTTGAAAATAATTTCGGTCACAATTTCTGTGTGGGCATCGACTCACTTTTCCTTGACCGTTTATAAGTCTAGAGGGGCAGTGTCGGCTGACGAATCCATGGGTGAGCTCTCGAAACAATTTCGGTGTTGATTTCTGAGTGGGAGCGACTAAGTTTTTCTTGACTGTTTCTGAGTAAAGAGTGGTTGTGTGCGCCGAGGATTCCATGCGTCATCTTTGAAAATAGTTTCGGTCACAATTTCTGTGTGGGCAGCAACTCAGTTTTCCTTGACTGTTTATGAGTCAACAGGGGCTGTGTGCGCTGACGAATCCATGGCTGAGCTCTCGAAACAATTTCGGTGTTGATTTCTGAGTGGGAGCGACTAAGTTTTTCTTGACTGTTTCTGAGTAAAGAGTGGTTGTGTGCGCTGAGGATTCCATGGGTGAGCTCTGGAAACAATTTCGGTGTTGATTTCTGAATGGGAGCGAGTCAGTTTTTCTTGACTGTTTCTGAGTAAAGAGTGGTTGTGTGCTCTGAGGATTCCATGCGTCATCTTTGAAAATAGTTTCGGTCACAATTTCTGTGCGGGCATCGACTCAGTTTTCCTTGACCGTTTATGAGTCAACAGGGGCTGTGTGCGCTGACGAATTCATGGGTGAGCTCTGGAAACAATTTCGGTGTTGATTTCTGAGTGGGAGCGAGTCAGTTTTTCTTGACTGTTTCTGAGTAAAGAGTGGTTGTGTGCGCTGAGGATTCCATGCGTCATCTTTGAAAATAGTTTCGGTCACAATTTCTGTGCGGGCATCGACTCAGTTTTCCTTGACCGTTTATGAGTCAACAGGGGCTGTGTGCGATGACGAATCCATGGGTGAGCTCTGGAAACAATTTCGGTGTTGATTTCTGAGTGGGAGCGACTCAGTTTTTCTTGATTGTTTTTGAGTAAAGAGTGGTTGTGTGCGCTGAGGATTCCATGCGTCATCTTTGAAAATAATTTCTGTCACAATTTCTGTGTGGGCATCGACTCACTTTTCCTTGACCGTTTATAAGTCTAGAGGGGCAGTGTCGGCTGACGAATCCATGGGTGAGCTCTCGAAACAATTTCGGTGTTGATTTCTGAGTGGGAGCGACTCAGTTTTTCTTGACTGTTTCTGAGTAAAGAGTGGTTGTGTGCGCTGAGGATTCCATGCGTCATCTTTGAAAATAGTTTCGGTGACAATTTCTGTGTGGGCATCGACTCACTTTTCCTTGACCGTTTATGAGTCAACAGGGGCAGTGTCGGCTGACGAATCCATGGGTGAGCTCTGGAAACAATTTCGGTGTTGATTTCTGAGTGGGAGCGACTCAGTTTTTCTTGATTGTTTCTGAGTAAAGAGTGGTTGTGTGCGCTGAGGATTCCATGCGTCATCTTTGAAAATAGTTTCGGTCACAATTTCTGTGTGGGCATCGACTCACTTTTCCTTGACCGTTTATGAGTCAACAGGGGCAGTGTCGGCTGACGAATCCATGGGTGAGCTCTGGAAACAATTTCGTGTTGATTTCTGACTGGGAGCGACTCAGTTTTTCAAGACTGTTTCTGAGTAAAGAGTGGTTGTGTGCGCTGAGGATTCCATGCGTCATCTTTGAAAATAGTTTCGGTCACAATTTCTGTGTGGGCATCGACTCACTTTTCCTTGACCGTTTATGAGTCAACAGGGGCAGTGTCGGCTGACGAATCCATGGGTGAGCTCTGGAAACAATTTCGGTGTTGATTTCTGAGTGGGAGCGACTCAGTTTTTCTTGACTGTTTCTGAGTAAAGAGTGGTTGTGTGCGCTGAGGATTCCATGCGTCATCTTTGAAAATAGTTTCGGTGACAATTTCTGTGTGGGCATTGACTCACTTTTCCTTGCCCGTTTATGAGTCAACATCGGCTGTGTGCGCTGACGAATCCATGGGTGAGCTCTGGAAACAATTTCGGTGTTGATTTCTGAGTGGGAGCGAGTCAGTTTTTCTTGACTGTTTCTGAGTAAACAGTGGTTGTGTGCGCTGAGGATTCCATGCGTCATCTTTGAAAATAGTTTCGGTCACAATTTCTGTGTGGGCATCGACTCACTTTTCCTTGACCGTTTATGAGTCAACAGGGGCAGTGTACGTTGACGAATCCGTGGGTGAGCTCTGGAAACAATTTCGGTGTTGATTTCTGAGTGGGAGCGACTAAGTTTTTCTTGACTGTTTCTGAGTAAAGAGTGGTTGTGTGCGCTGAGGATTCCATGCGTCATCTTCGAAAATAGTTTCGGTGACAATTTCTGTGGGGGCATCGACTCACTTTTCCTTGACCGTTTATGAGTATACAGGGGCAGTGTCGGCTGACGAATCCATGGGTGAGCTCTCGAAACAATTTCGGTGTTGATTTCTGAGTGGGAGAGACTCCGTTTTTCTTGACTGTTTCTGAGTAAAGAGTGGTTGTGTGCGCTGAGGATTCCAGGCGTCATCTTTGAAAATAGTTTCGGTCACAATTTCTGTGTGGGCAGCAACTCAGTTTTCCTTGACTGTTTATGAGTCAACAGGGGCTGTGTGCGCTGACGAATCCATGGCTGAGCTCTCGAAACAATTTCGGTGTTGATTTCTGAGTGGGAGCGACTAAGTTTTTCTTGACTGTTTCTGAGTAAAGAGTGGTTGTGTGCGCTGAGGATTCCATGGGTGAGCTCTGGAAACAATTTCGGTGTTGATTTCTGAATGGGAGCGAGTCAGTTTTTCTTGACTGTTTCTGAGTAAAGAGTGGTTGTGTGCGCTGAGGATTCCATGCGTCATCTTTGAAAATAGTTTCGGTCACAATTTCTGTGCGGGCATCGACTCAGTTTTCCTTGACCGTTTATGAGTCAACAGGGGCTGTGTGCGCTGACGAATTCATGGGTGAGCTCTGGAAACAATTTCGGTGTTGATTTCTGAGTGGGAGCGAGTCAGTTTTTCTTGACTGTTTCTGAGTAAAGAGTGGTTGTGTGCGCTGAGGATTCCATGCGTCATCTTTGAAAATAGTTTCGGTCACAATTTCTGTGCGGGCATCGACTCAGTTTTCCTTGACCGTTTATGAGTCAACAGGGGCTGTGTGCGATGACGAATCCATGGGTGAGCTCTGGAAACAATTTCGGTGTTGATTTCTGAGTGGGAGCGACTCAGTTTTTCTTGATTGTTTCTGAGTAAAGAGTGGTTGTGTGCGCTGAGGATTCCATGCGTCATCTTTGAAAATAATTTCGGTCACAATTTCTGTGTGGGCATCGACTCACTTTTCCTTGACCGTTTATAAGTCTAGAGGGGCAGTGTCGGCTGACGAATCCATGGGTGAGCTCTCGAAACAATTTCGGTGTTGATTTCTGAGTGGGAGCGACTCAGTTTTTCTTGACTGTTTCTGAGTAAAGAGTGGTTGTGTGCGCTGAGGATTCCATGCGTCATCTTTGAAAATAGTTTCGGTGACAATTTCTGTGTGGGCATCGACTCACTTTTCCTTGACCGTTTATGAGTCAACAGGGGCAGTGTCGGCTGACGAATCCATGGGTGAGCTCTGGAAACAATTTCGGTGTTGATTTCTGAGTGGGAGCGACTCAGTTTTTCTTGATTGTTTCTGAGTAAAGAGTGGTTGTGTGCGCTGAGGATTTCATGCGTCATCTTTGAAAATAGTTTCGGTCACAATTTCTGTGTGGGCATCGACTCACTTTTCCTTGACCGTTTATGAGTCAACAGGGGCAGTGTCGGCTGACGAATCCATGGGTGAGCTCTGGAAACAATTTCGTGTTGATTTCTGACTGGGAGCGACTCAGTTTTTCAAGACTGTTTCTGAGTAAAGAGTGGTTGTGTGCGCTGAGGATTCCATGCGTCATCTTTGAAAATAGTTTCGGTCACAATTTCTGTGTGGGCATCGACTCACTTTTCCTTGACCGTTTATGAGTCAACAGGGGCAGTGTCGGCTGACGAATCCATGGGTGAGCTCTGGAAACAATTTCGGTGTTGATTTCTGAGTGGGAGCGACTCAGTTTTTCTTGACTGTTTCTGAGTAAAGAGTGGTTGTGTGCGCTGAGGATTCCATGCGTCATCTTTGAAAATAGTTTCGGTGACAATTTCTGTGTGGGCATTGACTCACTTTTCCTTGCCCGTTTATGAGTCAACATCGGCTGTGTGCGCTGACGAATCCATGGGTGAGCTCTGGAAACAATTTCGGTGTTGATTTCTGAGTGGGAGCGAGTCAGTTTTTCTTGACTGTTTCTGAGTAAAGAGTGGTTGTGTGCGCTGAGGATTCCATGCGTCATCTTTGAAAATAGTTTCGGTCACAATTTCTGTGCGGGCATCGACTCAGTTTTCCTTGACCGTTTATGAGTCAACAGGGGCTGTGTGCGATGACGAATCCATGGGTGAGCTCTGGAAACAATTTCGGTGTTGATTTCTGAGTGGGAGCGACTCAGTTTTTCTTGACTGTTTCTGAGTAAAGAGTGGTTGTGTGCGCTGAGGATTCCATGCGTCATCTTTGAAAATAGTTTCGGTCACAATTTCTGTGCGGGCATCGACTCAGTTTTCCTTGACCGTTTATGAGTCAACAGGGGCTGTGTGCGCTAACGAATCCATGGGTGAGCTCTGGAAACAATTTCGGTGTTGATTTCTGAGTGGGAGCGAGTCAGTTTTTCTTGACTGTTTCTGAGTAAAGAGTGGTTGTGTGCGCTGAGGATTCCATGCGTCATCTTTGAAAATAGTTTCGGTCACAATTTCTGTGCGGGCATCGACTCAGTTTTCCTTGACCGTTTATGAGTCAACAGGGGCTGTGTGCGATGACGAATCCATGGGTGAGCTCTGGAAACAATTTCGGTGTTGATTTCTGAGTGGGAGCGACTCAGTTTTTCTTGATTGTTTCTGAGTAAAGAGTGGTTGTGTGCGCTGAGGATTCCATGCGTCATCTTTGAAAATAATTTCGGTCACAATTTCTGTGTGGGCATCGACTCACTTTTCCTTGACCGTTTATAAGTCTAGAGGGGCAGTGTCGGCTGACGAATCCATGGGTGAGCTCTCGAAACAATTTCGGTGTTGATTTCTGAGTGGGAGCGACTCAGTTTTTCTTGATTGTTTCTGAGTAAAGAGTGGTTGTGTGCGCTGAGGATTCCATGCGTCATCTTTGAAAATAATTTCGGTCACAATTTCTGTGTGGGCATCGACTCACTTTTCCTTGACCGTTTATAAGTCTAGAGGGGCAGTGTCGGCTGACGAATCCATGGGTGAGCTCTCGAAACAATTTCGGTGTTGATTTCTGAGTGGGAGCGACTCAGTTTTTCTTGACTGTTTCTGAGTAAAGAGTGGTTGTGTGCGCTGAGGATTCCATGCGTCATCTTTGAAAATAGTTTCGGTGACAATTTCTGTGTGGGCATCGACTCACTTTTCCTTGACCGTTTATGAGTCAACAGGGGCAGTGTCGGCTGACGAATCCATGGGTGAGCTCTGGAAACAATTTCGGTGTTGATTTCTGAGTGGGAGCGACTCAGTTTTTCTTGACTGTTTCTGAGTAAAGAGTGGTTGTGTGCGCTGAGGATTCCATGCGTCATCTTTGAAAATAGTTTCGGTGACAATTTCTGTGTGGGCATTGACTCACTTTTCCTTGACCGTTTATGAGTCAACAGGGGCAGTGTCGGCTGACGAATCCATGGGTGAGCTCTGGAAACAATTTCGGTGTTGATTTCTGAGTGGGAGCGACTAAGTTTTTCTTGACTGTTTCTGAGTAAAGAGTGGTTGTGTGCGCTGAGGATTCCATGCGTCATCTTTGAAAATAGTTTCGGTCACAATTTCTGTGTGGGCATCGACTCACTTTTCCTTGACCGTTTATGAGTCAACAGGGGCAGTGTCGGCTGACGAATCCATGGGTGAGCTCTGGAAACAATTTCGTGTTGATTTCTGAGTGGGAGCGACTCTGTTTTTCATGACTGTTTCTGAGTAAAGAGTGGTTGTGTGCGCTGAGGATTCCATGCGTCATCTTTGAAAATAGTTTCGGTCACAATTTCTGTGTGGGCATCGACTCACTTTTCCTTGACCGTTTATGAGTCAACAGGGGCAGTGTCGGCTGACGAATCCATGGGTGAGCTCTCGAAACAATTTCGTGTTTATTTCTGAGTAGGAGCGACTCAGTTTTTCATGACTGTTTCTGAGTAAATAGTGGTTGTGTGCGCTGAGGATTCCATGCGTCATCTTTGAAAATAGTTTCGGTCACAATTTCTGTGTGGGCATCGACTCACTTTTCCTTGACCGTTTATGAGTCAACAGGGGCAGTTTCGGCTGCCGAATCCATGGGTGAGCTCTCGAAACAATTTCGGTGTTGATTTCTGAGTGGGAGCGACTCAGTTTTTCTTGACTGTTTCTGAGTAAAGAGTGGTTGTGTGCGTTGAGGATTCCATGCGTCATCTTTGAAAATAGTTTCGGTCACAATTTCTGTGTGGGCATCGACTCACTTTTCCTTGACCGTTTATGAGTCAACAGGGGCAGTGTCGGCTGACGAATCCATGGGTGAGCTCTCGAAACAATTTCGTGTTTATTTCTGAGTGGGAGCGACTCAGTTTTTCATGACTGTTTCTGAGTAAAGAGTGGTTATGTGCGCTGAGGATTCCATGCGTCATCTTTGAAAATAGTTTCGGTGACAATTCTGTGTGGGCATCGACTCACTTTTCCTTGACCGTTTATGAGTTAACAGGGGCAGTGTCGGCTGACGAATCCATGGGTGAGCTCTCGGAACAATTTCAGTGTTGATTTCTGAGTGGGAGCGACTCAGTTTTTCTTGACTGTTTCTGAGTAAAGAGTGGTTGTGTGCGCTGAGGATTCCATGCGTCATCTTTGAAAATAGTTTCGGTCACAATTTCTGTGCGGGCATCGACTCACTTTTCCTTGATCGTTTATGAGTCAAAAGGGGCAGTTTCGGCTGCCGAATCCATGGGTGAGCTCTCGAAACAATTTCGGTGTTGATTTCTGAGTTGGAGCGACTCAGTTTTTCTTGACTGTTTCTGAGTAAAGAGTGGTTATGTGCGCTGAGGATTCCATGCGTCATCTTTGAAAATAGTTTCGGTGACAATTCTGTGTGGGCATCGACTCACTTTTCCTTGACCGTTTATGAGTCAACAGGGGCAGTGTCGGCTGACGAATCCATGGGTGAGCTCTCGAAACAATTTCGGTGTTGATTTCTGAGTGGGAGCGACTCAGTTTTTCTTGACTGTTTCAGAGTAAAGAGTGGTTGTGTGCGCTGAGGATTCCATGCGTCATCTTTGAAAATAGTTTCGGTCACAATTTCTGTGTGGGCATTGACTCACTTTTCCTTGCCCGTTTATGAGTCAACATCGGCTGTGTGGGCTTACGAATCCATGGGTGAGCTCTCGAAACAATTTCGGTGTTGATTTCTGAGTGGGAGCGACTCAGTTTTTCTTGACTGTTTCTGAGTAAAGAGTGGTTATGTGCGCTGAGGATTCCATGCGTCATCTTTGAAAATAGTTTCGGTGACAATTCTGTGTGGGCATCGACTCACTTTTCCTTGACCGTTTATGAGTTAACAGGGGCAGTGTCGGCTGACGAATCCATGGGTGAGCTCTCGGAACAATTTCGGTGTTGATTTCTGAGTGGGAGCGACTAAGTTTTTCTTGACTGTTTCTGAGTAAAGAGTGGTTGTGTGCGTTGAGGATTCCATGCGTCATCTTTGAAAATAGTTTCGGTGACAATTCTGTGTGGGCATCGACTCACTTTTCCTTGACCGTTTATGAGTCAATAGGGGCTGTGTGCGCTGACGAATCCATGGGTGAGCTCTGGAAACAATTTCAGTGTTGATTTCTGACTAGGAGCGACTCAGTTTTTCTTGACTGTTTCTGAGTAAAGAGTGGTTGTGTGCGCTGAGGATTCCATGCGTCATCTTTGAAAATAGTTTCGGTGACAATTTCTGTGTGGGCATTGACTCACTTTTCCTTGCCCGTTTATGAGTCAATAGGGGCTGTGTGCGCTGACAAATCCATGGGTGAGCTCTGGAAACAATTTCGGTGTTTATTTCTGAGTGGGAGCGACTCAGTTTTTCATGACTGTTTTTGAGTAAAGAGTGGTTATGTGCGCTGAGGATTCCATGCGTCATCTTTGAAAATAGTTTCGGTCACAATTTCTGTGCGGGCATCGACTCACTTTTCCTTGATCGTTTATGAGTCAAAAGGGGCAGTTTCGGCTGCCGAATCCATGGGTGAGCTCTCGAAACAATTTCGGTGTTGATTTCTGAGTGGGAGCGACTCAGTTTTTCTTGACTGTTTCTGAGTAAAGAGTGGTTATGTGCGCTGAGGATTCCATGCGTCATCTTTGAAAATAGTTTCGGTGACAATTCTGTGTGGGCATCGACTCACTTTTCCTTGACCGTTTATGAGTTAACAGGGGCAGTGTCGGCTGACGAATCCATGGGTGAGCTCTCGGAACAATTTCGGTGTTGATTTCTGAGTGGGAGCGACTAAGTTTTTCTTGACTGTTTCTGAGTAAAGAGTGGTTGTGTGCGTTGAGGATTCCATGCGTCATCTTTGAAAATAGTTTCGGTGACAATTCTGTGTGGGCATCGACTCACTTTTCCTTGACCGTTTATGAGTCAATAGGGGCTGTGTGCGCTGACGAATCCATGGGTGAGCTCTGGAAACAATTTCAGTGTTGATTTCTGACTAGGAGCGACTCAGTTTTTCTTGACTGTTTCTGAGTAAAGAGTGGTTGTGTGCGCTGAGGATTCCATGCGTCATCTTTGAAAATAGTTTCGGTGACAATTTCTGTGTGGGCATTGACTCACTTTTCCTTGCCCGTTTATGAGTCAATAGGGGCTGTGTGCGCTGACAAATCCATGGGTGAGCTCTGGAAACAATTTCGGTGTTTATTTCTGAGTGGGAGCGACTCAGTTTTTCATGACTGTTTTTGAGTAAAGAGTGGTTATGTGCGCTGAGGATTCCATGCGTCATCTTTGAAAATAGTTTCGGTCACAATTTCTGTGCGGGCATCGACTCACTTTTCCTTGATCGTTTATGAGTCAAAAGGGGCAGTTTCGGCTGCCGAATCCATGGGTGAGCTCTCGAAACAATTTCGGTGTTGATTTCTGAGTGGGAGCGACTCAGTTTTTCTTGACTGTTTCTGAGTAAAGAGTGGTTATGTGCGCTGAGGATTCCATGCGTCATCTTTGAAAATAGTTTCGGTGACAATTCTGTGTGGGCATCGACTCACTTTTCCTTGACCGTTTATGAGTCAACAGGGGCAGTGTCGGCTGACGAATCCATGGGTGAGCTCTCGAAACAATTTCGGTGTTGATTTCTGAGTGGGAGCGACTCAGTTTTTCTTGACTGTTTCTGAGTAAAGAGTGGTTGTGTGCGCTGAGGATTCCATGCGTTATCTTTGAAAATAGTTTCGGTGACAATTTCTGTGTGGGCATTGACTCACTTTTCCTTGATCGTTTATGAGTCAAAAGGGGCAGTTTCGGCTGCCGAATCCATGGGTGAGCTCTCGAAACAATTTCGGTGTTGATTTCTGAGTGGGAGCGACTCAGTTTTTCTTGACTGTTTCTGAGTAAAGAGTGGTTGTGTGCGTTGAGGATTCCATGCGTCATCTTTGAAAATAGTTTCGGTCACAATTTCTGTGTGGGCATCGACTCACTTTTCCTTGACCGTTTATGAGTCAACAGGGGCAGTGTCGGCTGACGAATCCATGGGTGAGCTCTCGAAACAATTTCGTGTTTATTTCTGAGTGGGAGCGACTCAGTTTTTCATGACTGTTTTTGAGTAAAGAGTGGTTATGTGCGCTGAGGATTCCATGCGTCATCTTTGAAAATAGTTTCGGTGACAATTCTGTGGGGGCATCGACTCACTTTTCCTTGACCGTTTATGAGTTAACAGGGGCAGTGTCGGCTGACGAATCCATGGGTGAGCTCTCGGAACAATTTCAGTGTTGATTTCTGAGTGGGAGCGACTCAGTTTTTCATGACTGTTTTTGAGTAAAGAGTGGTTATGTGCGCTGAGGATTCCATGCGTCATCTTTGAAAATAGTTTCGGTGACAATTCTGTGTGGGCATCGACTCACTTTTCCTTGACCGTTTATGAGTCAACAGGGGCAGTGTCGGCTGACGAATCCATGGGTGAGCTCTCGGAACAATTTCGGTGTTGATTTCTGAGTGGGAGCGACTCAGTTTTTCTTGACTGTTTCTGAGTAAAGAGTGGTTGTGTGCGCTGAGGATTCCATGCGTCATCTTTGAAAATAGTTTCGGTCACAATTTCTGTGCGGGCATCGACTCACTTTTCCTTGATCGTTTATGAGTCAAAAGGGGCAGTTTCGGCTGCCGAATCCATGGGTGAGCTCTCGAAACAATTTCGGTGTTGATTTCTGAGTGGGAGCGACTCAGTTTTTCTTGACTGTTTCTGAGTAAAGAGTGGTTATGTGCGCTGAGGATTCCATGCGTCATCTTTGAAAATAGTTTCGGTGACAATTCTGTGTGGGCATCGACTCACTTTTCCTTGACCGTTTATGAGTCAACAGGGGCAGTGTCGGCTGACGAATCCATGGGTGAGCTCTCGAAACAATTTCGGTGTTGATTTCTGAGTGGGAGCGACTCAGTTTTTCTTGACTGTTTCTGAGTAAAGAGTGGTTGTGTGCGCTGAGGATTCCATGCGTTATCTTTGAAAATAGTTTCGGTGACAATTTCTGTGTGGGCATTGACTCACTTTTCCTTGCCCGTTTATGAGTCAACATCGGCTGTGTGGGCTTACGAATCCATGGGTGAGCTCTCGAAACAATTTCGGTGTTGATTTCTGAGTGGGAGCGACTCAGTTTTTCTTGACTGTTTCTGAGTAAAGAGTGGTTGTGTGCGCTGAGGATTCCATGCGTCATCTTTGAAAATAGTTTCGGTGACAATTCTGTGTGGGCATCGACTCACTTTTCCTTGACCGTTTATGAGTTAACAGGGGCAGTGTCGGCTGACGAATCCATGAGTGAGCTCTCGGAACAATTTCGGTGTTGATTTCTGAGTGGGAGCGACTAAGTTTTTCTTGACTGTTTCTGAGTAAAGAGTGGTTGTGTGCGTTGAGGATTCCATGCGTCATCTTTGAAAATAGTTTCGGTGACAATTCTGTGTGTGCATCGACTCACTTTTCCTTGACCGTTTATGAGTCAATAGGGGTTGTGTGCGCTGCCGAATCCATGGGTGAGCTCTGGAAACAATTTCAGTGTTGATTTCTGAGTGGGAGCGACTCAGTTTTTCTTGACTGTTTCTGAGTAAAGAGTGGTTGTGTGCGCTGAGGATTCCATGCGTCATCTTTGAAAATAGTTTCGGTGACAATTTCTGTGTGGGCATGGACTCACTTTTCCTTGCCCGTTTATGAGTCAACATCGGCTGTGTGGGCTTACGAATCCATGGGTGAGCTCTCGAAACAATTTCGGTGTTGATTTCTGAGTGGGAGCGACTCAGTTTTTCTTGACTGTTTCTGAGTAAAGAGTGGTTATGTGCGCTGAGGATTCCATGCGTCATCTTTGAAAATAGTTTCGGTGACAATTCTGTGTGGGCATCGACTCACTTTTCCTTGACCGTTTATGAGTTAACAGGGGCAGTGTCGGCTGACGAATCCATGGGTGAGCTCTCGGAACAATTTCGGGGTTGATTTCTGAGTGGGAGCGACTCAGTTTTTCTTGACTGTTTCTGAGTAAAGAGTGGTTGTGTGCGTTGAGGATTCCATGCGTCATCTTTGAAAATAGTTTCGGTCACAATTTCTGTGCGGGCATCGACTCACTTTTCCTTGATCGTTTATGAGTCAAAAGGGGCAGTTTCGGCTGCCGAATCAATGGGTGAGCTCTCGAAACAATTTCGGTGTTGATTTCTGAGTGGGAGCGACTCAGTTTTTCTTGACTGTTTCTGAGTAAAGAGTGGTTATGTGCGCTGAGGATTCCATGCGTCATCTTTGAAAATAGTTTCGGTGACAATTCTGTGTGGGCATCGACTCACTTTTCCTTGACCGTTTATGAGTCAACAGGGGCAGTGTCGGCTGACGAATCCATGGGTGAGCTCTCGAAACAATTTCGGTGTTGATTTCAATGTGGGAGCGACTCAGTTTTTCTTGACTGTTTCTGAGTAAAGAGTGGTTGTGTGCGCTGAGGATTCCATGCGTCATCTTTGAAAATAGTTTCGGTCACAATTTCTGTGTGGGCATTGACTCACTTTTCCTTGCCCGTTTATGAGTCAACATCGGCTGTGTGGGCTTACGAATCCATGGGTGAGCTCTCGAAACAATTTCGGTGTGGATTTCTGAGTGGGAGCGACTCAGTTTTTCTTGACTGTTTCTGAGTAAAGAGTGGTTGTGTGCGCTGAGGATTCCATGCGTCATCTTTGAAAATAGTTTCGGTGACAATTCTGTGTGGACATCGACTCACTTTTCCTTGACCGTTTATGAGTCAAGAGGGGCTGTGTGCGCTGACGAATCCATGGGTGAGCTCTGGAAACAATTTTGGTGTTGATTTCTGAGTGGGAGCGACTCAGTTTTTCTTGACTGTTTCTGAGAAAAGAGTGGTTGTGTGCGCTGAGGATTCCATGAGTCATCTTTGAAAATAATTTCGGTCACAATTTCTGTGTGGGCATCGACTCACTTTTCCTTGACTGTTTATGAGTCAATAGGGGCTGTGTGCGCTGACAAATCCATGGGTGAGCTCTGGAAACAATTTCGGTGTTGATTTCTGAGTGGGAGCGACTCAGTTTTTCTTGACTGTTTCTGAGTAAAGAGTGGTTGTGTGCGCTGAGGATTCCATGCGTCATCTTTGAAAATAGTTTCGGTGACAATTCTGTGTGGGCATCGACTCACTTTTCCTTGACCGTTTATGAGTCAATAGGGGCTGTGTGCGCTGACGAATCCATGGGTGAGCTTTGGAAACAATTTCGGTGTTGATTTCTGAGTGGGAGCGACTTAGTTTTTCTTGACTGTTTCTAAGAAAAGAGTGTTTGTGTGCGCTGAGGATTCCATGAGTCATCTTTGAAAATAATTTCGGTCACAATTTCTGTGTGGGCATCGACTCACTTTTCCTTGACCGTTTATGAGTCAATAGGGGCTGTGTGCGCTAACGAATCCATGGGTGAGCTCTGGAAACAATTTCAGTGTTGATTTCTGACTGGGAGCGACAAAGTTTTTCTTGACTGTTTCTGAGTAAAGAGTGGTTGTGTGCGCTGAGGATTCCATGCGTCATCTTTGAACATAATTTCGGTCACAATTTCTGTGTGGGAATCGACGCATTTTTCCTTGACCGTTTATGAGTCAACAGGGGCAGCGTCGGCTGCAGAATCCATGGGTGAGCTCTCGAAACAATTTCGGTGTTGATTTCTGAGTTGGAGCGACTCAGTTCTTCTTGACTGTTTCTGAGTAAACAGTGGTTGTGTGCGCTGAGGATTCCATGCATCATCTTTGAAAATAGTTTCGGTGACAATTTCTGTGTGCGCATCAACTTACTTTTGCTTGACCGTTTATGAGTCAACAGGGGCAGTGTCGGCTGACGAATCCATGGGTGAGCTCTCGAAACAATTTCGGTGTTGATTTCTGAGTGGGAGCGACTCAGTTTTTCTTGACTGTTTGTGAGTAAAGAGTGGTTATGTGAGCTGAGGATTCCATGCGTCATCTTTGAAAATAATTTCGGTCACAATTTCTGTGTGGGCATCGACTCACTTTTCCTTGACCGTTTATGAGTCAAGAGGGGCTGTGTGCGCTGATGAATCCATGGGTGAGCTCTGGAAACAATTTCGGTGTTGATTTCTGAGTGGGAGCGACTCTGTTTTTCTTGACTGTTTCTGAGAAAAGAGTGGTTGTGTGCGCTGAGGATTCCATGAGTCATCTTTGAAAATAATTTCGGTCACAATTTCTGTGTGGGCATCGACTCACTTTTCCTTGACCGTTTATAAGTCAATAGGGGCTATGTGCGCTGACGAATCCATGGGTGAGCTCTGGAAACAATTTCGGTGTTGATTTCTGAGTGGGAGCGACTCAGTTTTTCTTGACTGTTTCTGAGTAAAGAGTGGCTGTGTGCGCTGAGGATTCCATGCGTCATCTTTGAAAATAATTTCGGTCACAATTTCAGTGTGGGCATCGACTCACTTTTCCTTGACCGTTTATGAGTCAACAGGGGCTGTGTGCGCTGACGAATCCATGGGTGAGCTCTGGAAACAATTTCGGTGTTGATTTCTAAGTGGGAGCGACTCAGTTTTTCTTGACTGTTTCTGAGTAAAGAGTGGTTGTGTGCGCTGAGGATTCCATGCGTCATCTTTGAAAATAATTTCGGTCACAATTTCTGTGTGGGCATCGACTCACTTTTCCTTGACCGTTTATGAGTCAACAGGGGCTGTGTGCGCTGACGAATCCATGGGTGAGCTCTGGAAACAATTTCGGTGTTGATTTCTGAGTGGGAGCGACTCAGTTCTTCTTGACTGTTTCTGAGTAAACAGTGGTTGTGTGCGCTGAGGATTCCATGCGTCATCTTTGAACATAATTTCGGTCACAATTTCTGTGTGGGCATCGACTCACTTTTCCTTGACCGTTTATGAGTCAATAGGGGCTGTGTGCGCTGACGAATCCATGGGTGAGCTCTGGAAACAATTTCGGTGTTGATTTCTGAGTGGGAGCGATTAAGTTTTTCTTGACTGTTTCTGAGTAAAGAGTGGTTGTGTGCGCTGAGGATTCCATGAGTCATCTTTGAAAATAATTTCGGTCACAATTTCTGTGTGGGCATCGACTCACTTTTCCTTGACCGTTTATGAGTCAAGAGGGGCTGTGTGCGCTGACGAATCCATGGGTGAGCTCTGGAAACAATTTCGGTGTTGATTTCTGAGTGGGAGCGACTCAGTTTTTCTTGACTGTTTCTGAGTAAAGAGTGGTTGTGTGCGCTGAGGATTCCATGCGTCATCTTTGAAAATAATTTCGGTCACAATTTCTGTGTGGGCATCGACTCACTTTTCCTTGACCGTTTATGAGTCAACAGGGGCTGTGTGCGCTGACGAATCCATGGGTGAGCTCTCGAAACAATTTCGGTGTTGATTTCTGAGTGGGAGCGACTCAGTTTTTCTTGACTGTTTCTGAGAAAAGAGTGGTTGTGTGCGCTGAGGATTCCATGCGTCATCTTTGAACATAATTTCGGTCACAATTTCTGTGTGGGCATCGACTCACTTTTCCTTGACCGTTTATGAGTCAATAGGGGCTGTGTGCGCTGACGAATCCATGGGTGAGCTCTGGAAACAATTTCGGTGTTGATTTCTGAGTGGGAGCGATTAAGTTTTTCTTGACTGTTTCTGAGTAAAGAGTGGTTGTGTGCGCTGAGGATTCCATGCGTCATCTTTGAAAATAATTTCGGTCACAATTTCTGTGTGCGCATCGACTCACTTTTCCTTGACCGTTTATGAGTCAACAGTGGCTGTGTGCGCTGACGAATCCATGGGTGAGCTCTGGAAACAATTTCGGTGTTGATTTCTGAGTGGGAGCGACTCAGTTTTTCTTGATTGTTTCTGAGAAAAGAGTGGCTGTGTGCGCTGAGGATTCCATGCGTCATCTTTGAAAATAATTTCGGTCACAATTTCAGTGTGGGCATCGACTCACTTTTCCTTGACCGTTTATGAGTCAACAGGGGCTGTGTGCGCTGACGAATCCATAGGTGAGCTCTGGAAACAATTTCGGTGTTGATTTCTGAGTGGGAGCGACTCAGTTTTTCTTGACTGTTTCTGAGAAAAGAGTGGTTGTGTGCGCTGAGGATTCCATGCGTCATCTTTGAACATAATTTCGGTCACAATTTCTGTGTGGGCATCGACTCACTTTTCCTTGACCGTTTATGAGTCAAAAGGGGCTGTGTGCGCTGACGAATCCATGGGTGAGCTCTGGAAACAATTTCGGTGTTGATTTCTGAGTGGGAGCGATTAAGTTTTTCTTGACTGTTTCTGAGTAAAGAGTGGTTGTGTGCGCTGAGGATTCCATGAGTCATCTTTGAAAATAATTTCGGTCACAATTTCTGTGTGGGCATCGACTCACTTTTCCTTGACCGTTTATGAGTCAAGAGGGGCTGTGTGCGCTGACGAATCCATGGGTGAGCTCTGGAAACAATTTCGGTGTTGATTTCTGAGTGGGAGCGACTCAGTTCTTCTTGACTGTTTCTGAGTAAACAGTGGTTGTGTGCGCTGAGGATTCCATGCGTCATCTTTGAACATAATTTCGGTCACAATTTCTGTGTGGGCATCGACTCACTTTTCCTTGACCGTTTATGAGTCAATAGGGGCTGTGTGCGCTGACGAATCCATGGGTGAGCTCTGGAAACAATTTCGGTGTTGATTTCTGAGTGGGAGCGATTAAGTTTTTCTTGACTGTTTCTGAGTAAAGAGTGGTTGTGTGCGCTGAGGATTCCATGAGTCATCTTTGAAAATAATTTCGGTCACAATTTCTGTGTGGGCATCGACTCACTTTTCCTTGACCGTTTATGAGTCAAGAGGGGCTGTGTGCGCTGACGAATCCATGGGTGAGCTCTGGAAACAATTTCGGTGTTGATTTCTGAGTGGGAGCGACTCAGTTTTTCTTGACTGTTTCTGAGTAAAGAGTGGTTGTGTGCGCTGAGGATTCCATGCGTCATCTTTGAAAATAATTTCGGTCACAATTTCTGTGTGGGCATCGACTCACTTTTCCTTGACCGTTTATGAGTCAACAGGGGCTGTGTGCGCTGACGAATCCATGGGTGAGCTCTGGAAACAATTTCGGTGTTGATTTCTGAGTGGGAGCGACTCAGTTCTTCTTGACTGTTTCTGAGTAAACAGTGGTTGTGTGCGCTGAGGATTCCATGCGTCATCTTTGAACATAATTTCGGTCACAATTTCTGTGTGGGCATCGACTCACTTTTCCTTGACCGTTTATGAGTCAATAGGGGCTGTGTGCGCTGACGAATCCATGGGTGAGCTCTGGAAACAATTTCGGTGTTGATTTCTGAGTGGGAGCGATTAAGTTTTTCTTGACTGTTTCTGAGTAAAGAGTGGTTGTGTGCGCTGAGGATTCCATGAGTCATCTTTGAAAATAATTTCGGTCACAATTTCAGTGTGGGCATCGACTCACTTTTCCTTGACCGTTTATGAGTCAAGAGGGGCTGTGTGCGCTGACGAATCCATGGGTGAGCTCTGGAAACAATTTCGGTGTTGATTTCTGAGTGGGAGCGACTCAGTTTTTCTTGACTGTTTCTGAGTAAAGAGTGGGTGTGTGCGCTGAGGATTCCATGCGTCATCTTTGAAAATAATTTCGGTCACAATTTCTGTGTGGGCATCGACTCACTTTTCCTTGACCGTTTATGAGTCAACAGGGGCTGTGTGCGCTGACGAATCCATGGGTGAGCTCTCGAAACAATTTCGGTGTTGATTTCTGAGTGGGAGCGACTCAGTTTTTCTTGACTGTTTCTGAGAAAAGAGTGGTTGTGTGCGCTGAGGATTCCATGCGTCATCTTTGAACATAATTTCGGTCACAATTTCTGTGTGGGCATCGACTCACTTTTCCTTGACCGTTTATGAGTCAATAGGGGCTGTGTGCGCTGACGAATCCATGGGTGAGCTCTGGAAACAATTTCGGTGTTGATTTCTGAGTGGGAGCGATTAAGTTTTTCTTGACTGTTTCTGAGTAAAGAGTGGTTGTGTGCGCTGAGGATTCCATGCGTCATCTTTGAAAATAATTTCGGTCACAATTTCTGTGTGCGCATCGACTCACTTTTCCTTGACCGTTTATGAGTCAACAGTGGCTGTGTGCGCTGACGAATCCATGGGTGAGCTCTGGAAACAATTTCGGTGTTGATTTCTGAGTGGGAGCGACTCAGTTTTTCTTGATTGTTTCTGAGAAAAGAGTGGCTGTGTGCGCTGAGGATTCCATGCGTCATCTTTGAAAATAATTTCGGTCACAATTTCAGTGTGGGCATCGACTCACTTTTCCTTGACCGTTTATGAGTCAACAGGGGCTGTGTGCGCTGACGAATCCATAGGTGAGCTCTGGAAACAATTTCGGTGTTGATTTCTGAGTGGGAGCGACTCAGTTTTTCTTGACTGTTTCTGAGTAAAGAGTGGTTGTGTGCGCTGAGGATTCCATGCGTCATCTTTGAAAATAATTTCGGTCACAATTTCTGTGTGGGCATCGACTCACTTTTCCTTGACCGTTTATGAGTCAACAGGGGCTGTGTGCGCTGACGAATCCATGGGTGAGCTCTCGAAACAATTTCGGTGTTGATTTCTGAGTGGGAGCGACTCAGTTTTTCTTGACTGTTTCTGAGAAAAGAGTGGTTGTGTGCGCTGAGGATTCCATGCGTCATCTTTGAACATAATTTCGGTCACAATTTCTGTGTGGGCATCGACTCACTTTTCCTTGACCGTTTATGAGTCAATAGGGGCTGTGTGCGCTGACGAATCCATGGGTGAGCTCTGGAAACAATTTCGGTGTTGATTTCTGAGTGGGAGCGATTAAGTTTTTCTTGACTGTTTCTGAGTAAAGAGTGGTTGTGTGCGCTGAGGATTCCATGCGTCATCTTTGAAAATAATTTCGGTCACAATTTCTGTGTGCGCATCGACTCACTTTTCCTTGACCGTTTATGAGTCAACAGTGGCTGTGTGCGCTGACGAATCCATGGGTGAGCTCTGGAAACAATTTCGGTGTTGATTTCTGAGTGGGAGCGACTCAGTTTTTCTTGATTGTTTCTGAGAAAAGAGTGGCTGTGTGCGCTGAGGATTCCATGCGTCATCTTTGAAAATAATTTCGGTCACAATTTCAGTGTGGGCATCGACTCACTTTTCCTTGACCGTTTATGAGTCAACAGGGGCTGTGTGCGCTGACGAATCCATAGGTGAGCTCTGGAAACAATTTCGGTGTTGATTTCTGAGTGGGAGCGACTCAGTTTTTCTTGACTGTTTCTGAGAAAAGAGTGGTTGTGTGCGCTGAGGATTCCATGCGTCATCTTTGAACATAATTTCGGTCACAATTTCTGTGTGGGCATCGACTCACTTTTCCTTGACCGTTTATGAGTCAAAAGGGGCTGTGTGCGCTGACGAATCCATGGGTGAGCTCTGGAAACAATTTCGGTGTTGATTTCTGAGTGGGAGCGATTAAGTTTTTCTTGACTGTTTCTGAGTAAAGAGTGGTTGTGTGCGCTGAGGATTCCATGAGTCATCTTTGAAAATAATTTCGGTCACAATTTCTGTGTGGGCATCGACTCACTTTTCCTTGACCGTTTATGAGTCAAGAGGGGCTGTGTGCGCTGACGAATCCATGGGTGAGCTCTGGAAACAATTTCGGTGTTGATTTCTGAGTGGGAGCGACTCAGTTCTTCTTGACTGTTTCTGAGTAAACAGTGGTTGTGTGCGCTGAGGATTCCATGCGTCATCTTTGAACATAATTTCGGTCACAATTTCTGTGTGGGCATCGACTCACTTTTCCTTGACCGTTTATGAGTCAATAGGGGCTGTGTGCGCTGACGAATCCATGGGTGAGCTCTGGAAACAATTTCGGTGTTGATTTCTGAGTGGGAGCGATTAAGTTTTTCTTGACTGTTTCTGAGTAAAGAGTGGTTGTGTGCGCTGAGGATTCCATGAGTCATCTTTGAAAATAATTTCGGTCACAATTTCTGTGTGGGCATCGACTCACTTTTCCTTGACCGTTTATGAGTCAAGAGGGGCTGTGTGCGCTGACGAATCCATGGGTGAGCTCTGGAAACAATTTCGGTGTTGATTTCTGAGTGGGAGCGACTCAGTTTTTCTTGACTGTTTCTGAGTAAAGAGTGGTTGTGTGCGCTGAGGATTCCATGCGTCATCTTTGAAAATAATTTCGGTCACAATTTCTGTGTGGGCATCGACTCACTTTTCCTTGACCGTTTATGAGTCAACAGGGGCTGTGTGCGCTGACGAATCCATGGGTGAGCTCTGGAAACAATTTCGGTGTTGATTTCTGAGTGGGAGCGACTCAGTTCTTCTTGACTGTTTCTGAGTAAACAGTGGTTGTGTGCGCTGAGGATTCCATGCGTCATCTTTGAACATAATTTCGGTCACAATTTCTGTGTGGGCATCGACTCACTTTTCCTTGACCGTTTATGAGTCAATAGGGGCTGTGTGCGCTGACGAATCCATGGGTGAGCTCTGGAAACAATTTCGGTGTTGATTTCTGAGTGGGAGCGATTAAGTTTTTCTTGACTGTTTCTGAGTAAAGAGTGGTTGTGTGCGCTGAGGATTCCATGAGTCATCTTTGAAAATAATTTCGGTCACAATTTCAGTGTGGGCATCGACTCACTTTTCCTTGACCGTTTATGAGTCAAGAGGGGCTGTGTGCGCTGACGAATCCATGGGTGAGCTCTGGAAACAATTTCGGTGTTGATTTCTGAGTGGGAGCGACTCAGTTTTTCTTGACTGTTTCTGAGTAAAGAGTGGGTGTGTGCGCTGAGGATTCCATGCGTCATCTTTGAAAATAATTTCGGTCACAATTTCTGTGTGGGCATCGACTCACTTTTCCTTGACCGTTTATGAGTCAACAGGGGCTGTGTGCGCTGACGAATCCATGGGTGAGCTCTCGAAACAATTTCGGTGTTGATTTCTGAGTGGGAGCGACTCAGTTTTTCTTGACTGTTTCTGAGAAAAGAGTGGTTGTGTGCGCTGAGGATTCCATGCGTCATCTTTGAACATAATTTCGGTCACAATTTCTGTGTGGGCATCGACTCACTTTTCCTTGACCGTTTATGAGTCAATAGGGGCTGTGTGCGCTGACGAATCCATGGGTGAGCTCTGGAAACAATTTCGGTGTTGATTTCTGAGTGGGAGCGATTAAGTTTTTCTTGACTGTTTCTGAGTAAAGAGTGGTTGTGTGCGCTGAGGATTCCATGCGTCATCTTTGAAAATAATTTCGGTCACAATTTCTGTGTGCGCATCGACTCACTTTTCCTTGACCGTTTATGAGTCAACAGTGGCTGTGTGCGCTGACGAATCCATGGGTGAGCTCTGGAAACAATTTCGGTGTTGATTTCTGAGTGGGAGCGACTCAGTTTTTCTTGATTGTTTCTGAGAAAAGAGTGGCTGTGTGCGCTGAGGATTCCATGCGTCATCTTTGAAAATAATTTCGGTCACAATTTCAGTGTGGGCATCGACTCACTTTTCCTTGACCGTTTATGAGTCAACAGGGGCTGTGTGCGCTGACGAATCCATAGGTGAGCTCTGGAAACAATTTCGGTGTTGATTTCTGAGTGGGAGCGACTCAGTTTTTCTTGACTGTTTCTGAGAAAAGAGTGGTTGTGTGCGCTGAGGATTCCATGCGTCATCTTTGAACATAATTTCGGTCACAATTTCTGTGTGGGCATCGACTCACTTTTCCTTGACCGTTTATGAGTCAAAAGGGGCTGTGTGCGCTGACGAATCCATGGGTGAGCTCTGGAAACAATTTCGGTGTTGATTTCTGAGTGGGAGCGATTAAGTTTTTCTTGACTGTTTCTGAGTAAAGAGTGGTTGTGTGCGCTGAGGATTCCATGAGTCATCTTTGAACATAATTTCGGTCACAATTTCTGTGTGGGCATCGACTCACTTTTCCTTGACCGTTTATGAGTCAATAGGGGCTGTGTGCGCTGACGAATCCATGGGTGAGCTCTGGAAACAATTTCGGTGTTGATTTCTGAGTGGGAGCGATTAAGTTTTTCTTGACTGTTTCTGAGTAAAGAGTGGTTGTGTGCGCTGAGGATTCCATGCGTCATCTTTGAAAATAATTTCGGTCACAATTTCTGTGTGCGCATCGACTCACTTTTCCTTGACCGTTTATGAGTCAACAGGGGCTGTGTGCGCTGACGAATCCATAGGTGAGCTCTGGAAACAATTTCGGTGTTGATTTCTGAGTGGGAGCGACTCAGTTTTTCTTGACTGTTTCTGAGAAAAGAGTGGTTGTGTGCGCTGAGGATTCCATGCGTCATCTTTGAACATAATTTCGGTCACAATTTCTGTGTGGGCATCGACTCACTTTTCCTTGACCGTTTATGAGTCAAAAGGGGCTGTGTGCGCTGACGAATCCATGGGTGAGCTCTGGAAACAATTTCGGTGTTGATTTCTGAGTGGGAGCGATTAAGTTTTTCTTGACTGTTTCTGAGTAAAGAGTGGTTGTGTGCGCTGAGGATTCCATGAGTCATCTTTGAAAATAATTTCGGTCACAATTTCTGTGTGGGCATCGACTCACTTTTCCTTGACCGTTTATGAGTCAAGAGGGGCTGTGTGCGCTGACGAATCCATGGGTGAGCTCTGGAAACAATTTCGGTGTTGATTTCTGAGTGGGAGCGACTCAGTTTTTCTTGACTGTTTCTGAGTAAAGAGTGGCTGTGTGCGCTGAGGATTCCATGCGTCATCTTTGAAAATAATTTCGGTCACAATTTCTGTGTGGGCATCGACTCACTTTTCCTTGACCGTTTATGAGTCAACAGGGGCTGTGTGCGCTGACGAATCCATGGGTGAGCTCTCGAAACAATTTCGGTGTTGATTTCTGAGTGGGAGCGACTCAGTTTTTCTTGACTGTTTCTGAGAAAAGAGTGGTTGTGTGCGCTGAGGATTCCATGAGTCATCTTTGAAAATAATTTCGGTCACAATTTCTGTGTGGGCATCGACTCACTTTTCCTTGACCGTTTATGAGTCAATAGGGGCTGTGTGCGCTGACGAATCCATGGGTGAGCTCTGGAAACAATTTCGGTGTTGATTTCTGAGTGGGAGCGATTAAGTTTTTCTTGACTGTTTCTGAGTAAAGAGTGGGTGTGTGCGCTGAGGATTCCATGCGTCATCTTTGAAAATAATTTCGGTCACAGTTTTTGTGTGGGCATCGACTCACTTTTCCTTGACCGTTTATGAGTCAACAGGGGCTGTGTGCGCTGACGAATCCATGGGTGAGCTCTGGAAACAATTTCGGTGTTGATTTCTGAGTGGGAGCGATTAAGTTTTTCTTGACTGTTTCTGAGTAAAGAGTGGTTGTGTGCGCTGAGGATTCCATAAGTCATCTTTGAAAATAATTTTGGTCACAATTTCTGTGTGGGCATCGACTCACTTTTCCTTGACCATTTATGAGTCAATAGGGGCTGTGTGCGCTGACGAATCCATGGGTGAGCTCTGGAAACAATTTCGGTGTTGATTTCTGAGTGGGAGCGATTAAGTTTTTCTTGACTGTTTCTGAGTAAAGAGTGGTTGTGTGCGCTGAGGATTCCATGAGTCATCTTTGAAAATAATTTCGGTCACAATTTCTGTGTGGGCATCGACTCACTTTTCCTTGACCGTTTATGAGTCAAGAGGGGCTGTGTGCGCTGACGAATCCATGGGTGAGCTCTGGAAACAATTTCGGTGTTGATTTCTGAGTGGGAGCGACTCAGTTTTTCTTGACTGTTTCTGAGAAAAGAGTGGTTGTGTGCGCTGAGGATTCCATGAGTCATCTTTGAAAATAATTTCGGTCACAATTTCTGTGTGGGCATCGACTCACTTTTCCTTGACCGTTTATGAGTCAATAGGGGCTGTGTGCGCTGACGAATCCATGGGTGAGCTCTGGAAACAATTTCGGAGTTGATTTCTGAGTGGGAGCGATTAAGTTTTTCTTGACTGTTTCTGAGTAAAGAGTGGGTGTGTGCGCTGAGGATTCCATGCGTCATCTTTGAAAATAATTTCGGTCACAGTTTTTGTGTGGGCATCGACTCACTTTTCCTTGACCGTTTATGAGTCAACAGGGGCTGTGTGCGCTGACGAATCCATGGGTGAGCTCTGGAAACAATTTCGGTGTTGATTTCTGAGTGGGAGCGATTAAGTTTTTCTTGACTGTTTCTGAGTAAAGAGTGGTTGTGTGCGCTGAGGATTCCATAAGTCATCTTTGAAAATAATTTTGGTCACAATTTCTGTGTGGGCATCGACTCACTTTTCCTTGACCATTTATGAGTCAATAGGGGCTGTGTGCGCTGACGAATCCATGGGTGAGCTCTGGAAACAATTTCGGTGTTGATTTCTGAGTGGGAGCGATTAAGTTTTTCTTGACTGTTTCTGAGAAAAGAGTGTTTGTGTGCGCTGAGGATTCCATGAGTCATCTTTGAAAATAATTTCGGTCACAATTTCTGTGTGGGCATCGACTCACTTTTCCTTGACCGTTTATGAGTCAATAGGGGCTGTGTGCGCTGACGAATCCATGGGTGAGCTCTGGAAACAATTTCGGTGTTGATTTCTGAGTGGGAGCGACTCATTTTTCTTGACTGTTTCTGAGTAAAGAGTGGCTGTGTGCGCTGAGGATTCCATGCGTCATCTTTGAAAATAATTTCGGTCACAATTTCTGTGTGGGCATCGACTCACTTTTCCTTGATCGTTTATGAGTCAATAGGGGCTGTGTGCGCTGACGAATCCATGGGTGAGCTCTGGAAACAATTTCGGTGTTGATTTCTGAGTGGGAGCGATTAAGTTTTTCTTGACTGTTTCTGAGTAAAGAGTGGTTGTGTGCGCTGAGGATTCCATGCGTCATCTTTGAAAATAATTTCGGTCACAATTTCTGTGTGGGCATCGACTCACTTTTCCTTGACCGTTTATGAGTCAACAGGGGCTGTGTGTGCTGACGAATCCATGGGTGAGCTCTGGAAACAATTTCGGTGTTGATTTCTGAGTGGGAGCGATTAAGTTTTTCTTGACTGTTTCTGAGTAAAGAGTGGTTGTGTGCGCTGAGGATTCCATGAGTCATCTTTGAAAATAATTTCGGTCACAATTTCAGTGTGGGCATCGACTCACTTTTCCTTGACCGTTTATGAGTCAAGAGGGGCTGTGTGCGCTGACGAATCCATGGGTGAGCTCTGGAAACAATTTCGGTGTTGATTTCTGAGTGGGAGCGACTCAGTTTTTCTTGACTGTTTCTGAGTAAAGAGTGGGTGTGTGCGCTGAGGATTCCATGCGTCATCTTTGAAAATAATTTCGGTCACAATTTCTGTGTGGGCATCGACTCACTTTTCCTTGACCGTTTATGAGTCAACAGGGGCTGTGTGCGCTGACGAATCCATGGGTGAGCTCTCGAAACAATTTCGGTGTTGATTTCTGAGTGGGAGCGACTCAGTTTTTCTTGACTGTTTCTGAGAAAAGAGTGGTTGTGTGCGCTGAGGATTCCATGAGTCATCTTTGAAAATAATTTCGGTCACAATTTCTGTGTGGGCATCGACTCACTTTTCCTTGACCGTTTATGAGTCAATAGGGGCTGTGTGCGCTGACGAATCCATGGGTGAGCTCTGGAAACAATTTCGGTGTTGATTTCTGAGTGGGAGCGATTAAGTTTTTCTTGACTGTTTCTGAGTAAAGAGTGGGTGTGTGCGCTGAGGATTCCATGCGTCATCTTTGAAAATAATTTCGGTCACAGTTTTTGTGTGGGCATCGACTCACTTTTCCTTGACCGTTTATGAGTCAACAGGGGCTGTGTGCGCTGACGAATCCATGGGTGAGCTCTGGAAACAATTTCGGTGTTGATTTCTGAGTGGGAGCGATTAAGTTTTTCTTGACTGTTTCTGAGTAAAGAGTGGTTGTGTGCGCTGAGGATTCCATAAGTCATCTTTGAAAATAATTTTGGTCACAATTTCTGTGTGGGCATCGACTCACTTTTCCTTGACCATTTATGAGTCAATAGGGGCTGTGTGCGCTGACGAATCCATGGGTGAGCTCTGGAAACAATTTCGGTGTTGATTTCTGAGTGGGAGCGATTAAGTTTTTCTTGACTGTTTCTGAGAAAAGAGTGTTTGTGTGCGCTGAGGATTCCATGAGTCATCTTTGAAAATAATTTCGGTCACAATTTCTGTGTGGGCATCGACTCACTTTTCCTTGACCGTTTATGAGTCAATAGGGGCTGTGTGCGCTGACGAATCCATGGGTGAGCTCTGGAAACAATTTCGGTGTTGATTTCTGAGTGGGAGCGACTCATTTTTCTTGACTGTTTCTGAGTAAAGAGTGGCTGTGTGCGCTGAGGATTCCATGCGTCATCTTTGAAAATAATTTCGGTCACAATTTCTGTGTGGGCATCGACTCACTTTTCCTTGATCGTTTATGAGTCAATAGGGGCTGTGTGCGCTGACGAATCCATGGGTGAGCTCTGGAAACAATTTCGGTGTTGATTTCTGAGTGGGAGCGATTAAGTTTTTCTTGACTGTTTCTGAGTAAAGAGTGGTTGTGTGCGCTGAGGATTCCATGCGTCATCTTTGAAAATAATTTCGGTCACAATTTCTGTGTGGGCATCGACTCACTTTTCCTTGACCGTTTATGAGTCAACAGGGGCTGTGTGTGCTGACGAATCCATGGGTGAGCTCTGGAAACAATTTCGGTGTTGATTTCTGAGTGGGAGCGATTAAGTTTTTCTTGACTGTTTCTGAGTAAAGAGTGGTTGTGTGCGCTGAGGATTCCATGAGTCATCTTTGAAAATAATTTCGGTCACAATTTCTGTGTGGGCATCGACTCACTTTTCCTTGACCGTTTATGAGTCAAGAGGGGCTGTGTGCGCTGACGAATCCATGGGTGAGCTCTGGAAACAATTTCGGTGTTGATTTCTGAGTGGGAGCGATTAAGTTTTTCTTGACTGTTTCTGAGTAAAGAGTGGTTGTGTGCGCTGAGGATTCCATAAGTCATCTTTGAAAATAATTTTGGTCACAATTTCTGTGTGGGCATCGACTCACTTTTCCTTGACCATTTATGAGTCAATAGGGGCTGTGTGCGCTGACGAATCCATGGGTGAGCTCTGGAAACAATTTCGGTGTTGATTTCTGAGTGGGAGCGATTAAGTTTTTCTTGACTGTTTCTGAGAAAAGAGTGTTTGTGTGCGCTGAGGATTCCATGCGTCATCTTTGAACATAATTTCGGTCACAATTTCTGTGTGGGCATCGACTCACTTTTCCTTGACCGTTTATGAGTCAATAGGGGCTGTGTGCGCTGACGAATCCATGGGTGAGCTCTGGAAACAATTTCGGTGTTGATTTCTGAGTGGGAGCGACTCAGTTTTTCTTGACTGTTTCTGAGAAAAGAGTGGTTGTGTGCGCTGAGGATTCCATGCGTCATCTTTGAAAATAATTTCGGTCACAATTTCTGTGTGGGCATCGACTCACTTTTCCTTGACCGTTTATGAGTCAACAGGGGCTGTGTGTGCTGACGAATCCATGGGTGAGCTCTGGAAACAATTTCGGTGTTGATTTCTGAGTGGGAGCGATTAAGTTTTTCTTGACTGTTTCTGAGTAAAGAGTGGTTGTGTGCGCTGAGGATTCCATGAGTCATCTTTGAAAATAATTTCGGTCACAATTTCTGTGTGGGCATCGACTCACTTTTCCTTGACCGTTTATGAGTCAAGAGGGGCTGTGTGCGCTGACGAATCCATGGGTGAGCTCTGGAAACAATTTCGGTGTTGATTTCTGAGTGGGAGCGACTCAGTTTTTCTTGACTGTTTCTGAGTAAAGAGTGGTTGTGTGCGCTGAGGATTCCATGCGTCATCTTTGAAAATAATTTCGGTCACAATTTCTGTGTGGGCATCGACTCACTTTTCCTTGACCGTTTATGAGTCAACAGGGGCTGTGTGCGCTGATGAATCCATGGGTGAGCTCTGGAAACAATTTCGGTGTTGATTTCTGAGTGGGAGCGACTCAGTTTTTCTTGACTGTTTCTGAGAAAAGAGTGGTTGTGTGCGCTGAGGATTCCATGCGTCATCTTTGAACATAATTTCGGTCACAATTTCTGTGTGGGCATCGACTCACTTTTCCTTGACCGTTTATGAGTCAATAGGGGCTGTGTGCGTTGACGAATCCATGGGTGAGCTCTGGAAACAATTTCAGTGTTGATTTCTGACTGGGAGCGACTCAGTTTTTCTTGACTGTTTCTGAGTAAAGAGTGGTTGTGTGCGCTGAGGATTCCATGCGTCATTTTTGAAAATAATTTCGGTCACAATTTCTGTGTGGGCATCGACTCATTTTTCCTTGACCGTTTATGAGTCAACAGGGGCAGCGTCGGCTGCAGAATCCATGGGTGAGCTCTCGAAACAATTTCGGTGTTGATTTCTGAGTTGGAGCGACTCAGTTCTTCTTGACTGTTTCTGAGTAAACAGTGGTTGTGTGCGCTGAGGATTCCATGCGTCATCTTTGAAAATAGTTTCGGTGACAATTTCTGTGTGGGCATCGTCTCACTTTTCCTTGACCGTTTATAAGTCTACAGGGGCAGTGTCGGCTGACGAATCCATGGGTGAGCTCTCGAAACAATTTCGGTGTTGATTTCTGAGTGGGAGCGACTCAGTTTTTCTTGACTGTTTGTGAGTAAAGAGTGGTTATGTGCGCTGAGGATTCCATGCGTCATCTTTGAAAATAATTTCAGTCACAATTTCTGTGTGGGCATCGACTCACTTTTCCTTGACCGTTTATGAGTCAAGAGGGGCTGTGTGCGCTGATGAATCCATGGGTGAGCTCTGGAAACAATTTCGGTGTTGATTTCTGAGTGGGAGCGACTCAGTTTTTCTTGATTGTTTCTGAGAAAAGAGTGGTTGTGTGCGCTGAGGATTCCATGAGTCATCTTTGAAAATAATTTCGGTCACAATTTCTGTGTGGGCATCGACTCACTTTTCCTTGACCGTTTATGAGTCAATAGGGGCTATGTGCGTTGACGAATCCATGGGTGAGCTCTGGAAACAATTTCGGTGTTGATTTCTGAGTGGGAGCGACTCAGTTTTTCTTGACTGTTTCTGAGTAAAGAGTGGCTGTGTGCGCTGAGGATTCCATGCGTCATCTTTGAAAATAATTTCGGTCACAATTTCAGTGTGGGCATCGACTCACTTTTCCTTGACCGTTTATGAGTCAACAGGGGCTGTGTGCGCTGACGAATCCATAGGTGAGCTCTGGAAACAATTTCGGTGTTGATTTCTGAGTGGGAGCGACTCAGTTTTTCTTGACTGTTTCTGAGAAAAGAGTGGTTGTGTGCGCTGAGGATTCCATGCGTCATCTTTGAACATAATTTCGGTCACAATTTCTGTGTGGGCATCGACTCACTTTTCCGTGACCGTTTATGAGTCAATAGGGGCTGTGTGTGCTGACGAATCCATGGGTGAGCTCTGGAAACAATTTCGGTGTTGATTTCTGAGTGGGAGCGATTAAGTTTTTCTTGACTGTTTCTGAGTAAAGAGTGGTTGTGTGCGCTGAGGATTCCATGCGTCATCTTTGAAAATAATTTCGGTCACAATTTCTGTGTGGGCATCGACTCACTTTTCCTTGACCGTTTATGAGTCAACAGGGGCTGTGTGAGCTGACGAATCCATGGGTGAGCTCTGGAAACAATTTCGGTGTTGATTTCTGAGTGGGAGCGATTAAGTTTTTCTTGACTGTTTCTGAGTAAAGAGTGGTTGTGTGCGCTGAGGATTCCATGAGTCATCTTTGAAAATAATTTCGGTCACAATTTCTGTGTGGGCATCGACTCACTTTTCCTTGACCGTTTATGAGTCAACAGGGGCTGTGTGTGCTGACGAATCCATGGGTGAGCTCTGGAAACAATTTCGGTGTTGATTTCTGAGTGGGAGCGATTAAGTTTTTCTTGACTGTTTCTGAGTAAAGAGTGGTTGTGTGCGCTGAGGATTCCATGAGTCATCTTTGAAAATAATTTCGGTCACAATTTCTGTGTGGGCATCGACTCACTTTTCCTTGACCGTTTATGAGTCAAGAGGGGCTGTGTGCGCTGACGAATCCATGGGTGAGCTCTGGAAACAATTTCGGTGTTGATTTCTGAGTGGGAGCGACTCAGTTTTTCTTGACTGTTTCTGAGTAAAGAGTGGTTGTGTGCGCTGAGGATTCCATGCGTCATCTTTGAAAATAATTTCGGTCACAATTTCTGTGTGGGCATCGACTCACTTTTCCTTGACCGTTTATGAGTCAACAGGGGCTGTGTGCGCTGATGAATCCATGGGTGAGCTCTGGAAACAATTTCGGTGTTGATTTCTGAGTGGGAGCGACTCAGTTTTTCTTGACTGTTTCTGAGAAAAGAGTGGTTGTGTGCGCTGAGGATTCCATGCGTCATCTTTGAACATAATTTCGGTCACAATTTCTGTGTGGGCATCGACTCACTTTTCCTTGACCGTTTATGAGTCAATAGGGGCTGTGTGCGTTGACGAATCCATGGGTGAGCTCTGGAAACAATTTCAGTGTTGATTTCTGACTGGGAGCGACTCAGTTTTTCTTGACTGTTTCTGAGTAAAGAGTGGTTGTGTGCGCTGAGGATTCCATGCGTCATTTTTGAAAATAATTTCGGTCACAATTTCTGTGTGGGCATCGACTCATTTTTCCTTGACCGTTTATGAGTCAACAGGGGCAGCGTCGGCTGCAGAATCCATGGGTGAGCTCTCGAAACAATTTCGGTGTTGATTTCTGAGTTGGAGCGACTCAGTTCTTCTTGACTGTTTCTGAGTAAACAGTGGTTGTGTGCGCTGAGGATTCCATGCGTCATCTTTGAAAATAGTTTCGGTGACAATTTCTGTGTGGGCATCGTCTCACTTTTCCTTGACCGTTTATAAGTCTACAGGGGCAGTGTCGGCTGACGAATCCATGGGTGAGCTCTCGAAACAATTTCGGTGTTGATTTCTGAGTGGGAGCGACTCAGTTTTTCTTGACTGTTTGTGAGTAAAGAGTGGTTATGTGCGCTGAGGATTCCATGCGTCATCTTTGAAAATAATTTCAGTCACAATTTCTGTGTGGGCATCGACTCACTTTTCCTTGACCGTTTATGAGTCAAGAGGGGCTGTGTGCGCTGATGAATCCATGGGTGAGCTCTGGAAACAATTTCGGTGTTGATTTCTGAGTGGGAGCGACTCAGTTTTTCTTGATTGTTTCTGAGAAAAGAGTGGTTGTGTGCGCTGAGGATTCCATGAGTCATCTTTGAAAATAATTTCGGTCACAATTTCTGTGTGGGCATCGACTCACTTTTCCTTGACCGTTTATGAGTCAATAGGGGCTATGTGCGCTGACGAATCCATGGGTGAGCTCTGGAAACAATTTCGGTGTTGATTTCTGAGTGGGAGCGACTCAGTTTTTCTTGACTGTTTCTGAGTAAAGAGTGGCTGTGTGCGCTGAGGATTCCATGCGTCATCTTTGAAAATAATTTCGGTCACAATTTCAGTGTGGGCATCGACTCACTTTTCCTTGACCGTTTATGAGTCAACAGGGGCTGTGTGCGCTGACGAATCCATAGGTGAGCTCTGGAAACAATTTCGGTGTTGATTTCTGAGTGGGAGCGACTCAGTTTTTCTTGACTGTTTCTGAGAAAAGAGTGGTTGTGTGCGCTCAGGATTCCATGCGTCATCTTTGAACATAATTTCGGTCACAATTTCTGTGTGGGCATCGACTCACTTTTCCGTGACCGTTTATGAGTCAATAGGGGCTGTGTGTGCTGACGAATCCATGGGTGAGCTCTGGAAACAATTTCGGTGTTGATTTCTGAGTGGGAGCGATTAAGTTTTTCTTGACTGTTTCTGAGTAAAGAGTGGTTGTGTGCGCTGAGGATTCCATGCGTCATCTTTGAACATAATTTCGGTCACAATTTCTGTGTGGGCATCGACTCACTTTTCCTTGACCGTTTATGAGTCAATAGGGGCTGTGTGCGCTGACGAATCCATGGGTGAGCTCTGGAAACAATTTCAGTGTTGATTTCTGACTGGGAGCGACTCAGTTTTTCTTGACTGTTTCTGAGTAAAGAGTGGTTGTGTGCGCTGAGGATTCCATGCGTCATCTTTGAAAATAATTTCGGTCACAATTTCTGTGTGGGCATCGACTCATTTTTCCTTGACCGTTTATGAGTCAACAGGGGCAGCGTCGGCTGCAGAATCCATGGGTGAGCTCTCGAAACAATTTCGGTGTTGATTTCTGAGTTGGAGCGACTCAGTTCTTCTTGACTGTTTCTGAGTAAACAGTGGTTGTGTGCGCTGAGGATTCCATGCGTCATCTTTGAAAATAGTTTCGGTGACAATTTCTGTGTGGGCATCGACTCACTTTTCCTTGACCGTTTATAAGTCTACAGGGGCAGTGTCGGCTGACGAATCCATGGGTGAGCTCTCGAAACAATTTCGGTGTTGATTTCTGAGTGGGAGCGACTCAGTTTTTCTTGACTGTTTGTGAGTAAAGAGTGGTTGTGTGCGCTGAGGATTCCATGCGTCATCTTTGAAAATAATTTCGGTCACAATTTCTGTGTGGGCATCGACTCACTTTTCCTTGACCGTTTATGAGTCAACAGGGGCTGTGTGCGCTGACGAATCCATGGGTGAGCTCTAGAAACAATTTCGGTGTTGATTTCTGAGTGGGAGCGACTCAGTTTTTCTTGACTGTTTCTGAGTAAAGAGTGGTTGTGTGCGCTGAGGATTCCATGAGTCATCTTTGAAAATAATTTCGGTCACAATTTCTGTGTGGGCATCGACTCACTTTTCCTTGACCGTTTATGAGTCAAGAGGGGCTGTGTGCGCTGACGAATCCATGGGTGAGCTCTGGAAACAATTTCGGTGTTGATTTCTGAGTGGGAGCGACTCAGTTTTTCTTGACTGTTTCTGAGTAAAGAGTGGCTGTGTGCGCTGAGGATTCCATGCGTCATCTTTGAAAATAATTTCGGTCACAATTTCAGTGTGGGCATCGACTCACTTTTCCTTGACCGTTTATGAGTCAACAGGGGCTGTGTGCGCTGACGAATCCATAGGTGAGCTCTGGAAACAATTTCGGTGTTGATTTCTGAGTGGGAGCGACTCAGTTTTTCTTGACTGTTTCTGAGAAAAGAGTGGTTGTGTGCGCTGAGGATTCCATGCATCATCTTTGAACATAATTTCGGTCACAATTTCTGTGTGGGCATCGACTCACTTTTCCTTGACCGTTTATGAGTCAATAGGGGCTGTGTGTGCTGACGAATCCATGGGTGAGCTCTGGAAACAATTTCGGTGTTGATTTCTGAGTGGGAGCGATTAAGTTTTTCTTGACTGTTTCTGAGTAAAGAGTGGTTGTGTGCGCTGAGGATTCCATGAGTCATCTTTGAAAATAATTTCGGTCACAATTTCTGTGTGGGCATCGACTCACTTTTCCTTGACCGTTTATGAGTCAATAGGGGCTGTGTGCGCTGACGAATCCATGGGTGAGCTCTGGAAACAATTTCGGTGTTGATTTCTGAGTGGGAGCGATTAAGTTTTTCTTGACTGTTTCTGAGTAAACAGTGGTTGTGTGCGCTGAGGATTCCATGCGTCATCTTTGAAAATAGTTTCGGTGACAATTTCTGTGTGGGCATCGACTCACTTTTCCTTGACCGTTTATAAGTCTACAGGGGCAGTGTCGGCTGACGAATCCATGGGTGAGCTCTGGAAACAATTTCGGTGTTGATTTCTGAGTGGGAGCGACTCAGTTTTTCTTGACTGTTTCTGAGAAAAGAGTGGTTGTGTGCGCTGAGGATTCCATGAGTCATCTTTGAAAATAATTTCGGTCACAATTTCTGTGTGGGCATCGACTCACTTTTCCTTGACCGTTTATGAGTCAAGAGGGGCTGTGTGCGCTGACGAATCCATGGGTGAGCTCTGGAAACAATTTCGGTGTTGATTTCTGAGTGGGAGCGACTCAGTTTTTCTTGATTGTTTCTGAGAAAAGAGTGGTTGTGTGCGCTGAGGATTCCATGAGTCATCTTTGAAAATAATTTCGGTCACAATTTCTGTGTGGGCATCGACTCACTTTTCCTTGACCGTTTATGAGTCAATAGGGGCTATGTGCGCTGACGAATCCATGGGTGAGCTATGGAAACAATTTCGGTGTTGATTTCTGAGTGGGAGCGACTCAGTTTTTCTTGACTGTTTCTGAGTAAAGAGTGGCTGTGTGCGCTGAGGATTCCATGCGTCATCTTTGAAAATAATTTCGGTCACAATTTCAGTGTGGGCATCGACTCACTTTTCCTTGACCGTTTATGAGTCAACAGGGGCTGTGTGCGCTGACGAATCCATAGGTGAGCTCTGGAAACAATTTCGGTGTTGATTTCTGAGTGGGAGCGACTCAGTTTTTCTTGACTGTTTCTGAGAAAAGAGTGGTTGTGTGCGCTGAGGATTCCATGCGTCATCTTTGAACATAATTTCGGTCACAATTTTTGTGTGGGCATCGACTCACTTTTCCTTGACCGTTTATGAGTCAATAGGGGCTGTGTGTGCTGACGAATCCATGGGTGAGCTCTGGAAACAATTTCGGTGTTGATTTCTGAGTGGGAGCGATTAAGTTTTTCTTGACTGTTTCTGAGTAAAGAGTGGTTGTGTGCGCTGAGGATTCCATGAGTCATCTTTGAAAATAATTTCGGTCACAATTTCTGTGTGGGCATCGACTCACTTTTCCTTGACCGTTTATGAGTCAATAGGGGCTGTGTGCGCTGACGAATCCATGGGTGAGCTCTGGAAACAATTTCGGTGTTGATTTCTGAGTGGGAGCGATTAAGTTTTTCTTGACTGTTTCTGAGTAAACAGTGGTTGTGTGCGCTGAGGATTCCATGCGTCATCTTTGAAAATAATTTCGGTCACAATTTCTGTGTGGGCATCGACTCACTTTTCCTTGACCGTTTATGAGTCAACAGGGGCTGTGTGCGCTGACGAATCCATGGGTGAGCTCTAGAAACAATTTCGGTGTTGATTTCTGAGTGGGAGCGACTCAGTTTTTCTTGACTGTTTCTGAGAAAAGAGTGGTTGTCTGCGCTGAGGATTCCATGCGTCATCTTTGAACATAATTTCGGTCACAATTTCTGTGTGGGCATCGACTCACTTTTCCTTGACCGTTTATGAGTCAATAGGGGCTGTGTGCGCTGACGAATCCATGGGTGAGCTCTGGAAACAATTTCAGTGTTGATTTCTGACTGGGAGCGACTCAGTTTTTCTTGACTGTTTCTGAGTAAAGAGTGGTTGTGTGCGCTGAGGATTCCATGCGTCATCTTTGAAAATAATTTCGGTCACAATTTATGTGTGGGCATCGACTCATTTTTCCTTGACCGTTTATGAGTCAACAGGGGCAGCGTCGGCTGCAGAATCCATGGGTGAGCTCTCGAAACAATTTCGGTGTTGATTTCTGAGTTGGAGCGACTCAGTTCTTCTTGACTGTTTCTGAGTAAACAGTGGTTGTGTGCGCTGAGGATTCCATGCGTCATCTTTGAAAATAGTTTCGGTGACAATTTCTGTGTGGGCATCGACTCACTTTTCCTTGACCGTTTATAAGTCTACAGGGGCAGTGTCGGCTGACGAATCCATGGGTGAGCTCTCGAAACAATTTCGGTGTTGATTTCTGAGTGGGAGCGACTCAGTTTTTCTTGACTGTTTGTGAGTAAAGAGTGGTTGTGTGCGCTGAGGATTCCATGCGTCATCTTTGAAAATAATTTCGGTCATAATTTCTGTGTGGGCATCGACTCATTTTTCCTTGACCGTTTATGAGTCAACAGGGGCAGCGTCGGCTGCAGAATCCATGGGTGAGCTCTCGAAACAATTTCGGTGTTGATTTCTGAGTTGGAGCGACTCAGTTCTTCTTGACTGTTTCTGAGTAAACAGTGGTTGTGTGCGCTGAGGATTCCATGCGTCATCTTTGAAAATAGTTTCGGTGACAATTTCTGTGTGGGCATCGACTCACTTTTCCTTGACCGTTTATAAGTCTACAGGGGCAGTGTCGGCTGACGAATCCATGGGTGAGCTCTCGAAACAATTTCGGTGTTGATTTCTGAGTGGGAGCGACTCAGTTTTTCTTGACTGTTTGTGAGTAAAGAGTGGTTATGTGCGCTGAGGATTCCATGCGTCATCTTTGAAAATAATTTCAGTCACAATTTCTGTGTGGGCATCGACTCACTTTTCCTTGACCGTTTATGAGTCAAGAGGGGCTGTGTGCGCTGATGAATCCATGGGTGAGCTCTGGAAACAATTTCGGTGTTGATTTCTGAGTGGGAGCGACTCAGTTTTTCTTGATTGTTTCTGAGAAAAGAGTGGTTGTGTGCGCTGAGGATTCCATGAGTCATCTTTGAAAATAATTTCGGTCACAATTTCTGTGTGGGCATCGACTCACTTTTCCTTGACCGTTTATGAGTCAATAGGGGCTATGTGCGCTGACGAATCCATGGGTGAGCTCTGGAAACAATTTCGGTGTTGATTTCTGAGTGGGAGCGACTCAGTTTTTCTTGACTGTTTCTGAGTAAAGAGTGGCTGTGTGCGCTGAGGATTCCATGCGTCATCTTTGAAAATAATTTCGGTCACAATTTCAGTGTGGGCATCGACTCACTTTTCCTTGACCGTTTATGAGTCAACAGGGGCTGTGTGCGCTGACGAATCCATAGGTGAGCTCTGGAAACAATTTCGGTGTTGATTTCTGAGTGGGAGCGACTCAGTTTTTCTTGACTGTTTCTGAGAAAAGAGTGGTTGTGTGCGCTGAGGATTCCATGCGTCATCTTTGAAAATAATTTCGGTCACAATTTCTGTGTGGGCATCGACTCACTTTTCCTTGACCGTTTATGAGTCAACAGGGGCTGTGTGCGCTGACGAATCCATGGGTGAGCTCTAGAAACAATTTCGGTGTTGATTTCTGAGTGGGAGCGACTCAGTTTTTCTTGACTGTTTCTGAGAAAAGAGTGGTTTTGTGCGCTGAGGATTCCATGCGTCATCTTTGAACATAATTTCGGTCACAATTTCTGTGTGGGCATCGACTCACTTTTCCTTGACCGTTTATGAGTCAATAGGGGCTGTGTGCGCTGACGAATCCATGGGTGAGCTCTGGAAACAATTTCAGTGTTGATTTCTGACTGGGAGCGACTCAGTTTTTCTTGACTGTTTCTGAGTAAAGAGTGGTTGTGTGCGCTGAGGATTCCATGCGTCATCTTTGAAAATAATTTCGGTCACAATTTCTGTGTGGGCATCGACTCATTTTTCCTTGACCGTTTATGAGTCAACAGGGGCAGCGTCGGCTGCAGAATCCATGGGTGAGCTCTCGAAACAATTTCGGTGTTGATTTCTGAGTTGGAGCGACTCAGTTCTTCTTGACTGTTTCTGAGTAAACAGTGGTTGTGTGCGCTGAGGATTCCATGCGTCATCTTTGAAAATAGTTTCGGTGACAATTTCTGTGTGGGCATCGACTCACTTTTCCTTGACCGTTTATAAGTCTACAGGGGCAGTGTCGGCTGACGAATCCATGGGTGAGCTCTCGAAACAATTTCGGTGTTGATTTCTGAGTGGGAGCGACTCAGTTTTTCTTGACTGTTTGTGAGTAAAGAGTGGTTGTGTGCGCTGAGGATTCCATGCGTCATCTTTGAAAATAATTTCGGTCACAATTTCTGTGTGGGCATCGACTCATTTTTCCTTGACCGTTTATGAGTCAACAGGGGCAGCGTCGGCTGCAGAATCCATGGGTGAGCTCTCGAAACAATTTCGGTGTTGATTTCTGAGTTGGAGCGACTCAGTTCTTCTTGACTGTTTCTGAGTAAACAGTGGTTGTGTGCGCTGAGGATTCCATGCGTCATCTTTGAACATAATTTCGGTCACAATTTCTGTGTGGGCATCGACTCACTTTTCCTTGACCGTTTATAAGTCTACAGGGGCAGTGTCGGCTGACGAATCCATGGGTGAGCTCTCGAAACAATTTCGGTGTTGATTTCTGAGTGGGAGCGACTCAGTTTTTCTTGACTGTTTGTGAGTAAAGAGTGGTTATGTGCGCTGAGGATTCCATGCGTCATCTTTGAAAATAATTTCAGTCACAATTTCTGTGTGGGCATCGACTCACTTTTCCTTGACCGTTTATGAGTCAAGAGGGGCTGTGTGCGCTGATGAATCCATGGGTGAGCTCTGGAAACAATTTCGGTGTTGATTTCTGAGTGGGAGCGACTCAGTTTTTCTTGATTGTTTCTGAGAAAAGAGTGGTTGTGTGCGCTGAGGATTCCATGAGTCATCTTTGAAAATAATTTCGGTCACAATTTCTGTGTGGGCATCGACTCACTTTTCCTTGACCGTTTATGAGTCAATAGGGGCTATGTGCGCTGACGAATCCATGGGTGAGCTCTGGAAACAATTTCGGTGTTGATTTCTGAGTGGGAGCGACTCAGTTTTTCTTGACTGTTTCTGAGTAAAGAGTGGCTGTGTGCGCTGAGGATTCCATGCGTCATCTTTGAAAATAATTTCGGTCACAATTTCAGTGTGGGCATCGACTCACTTTTCCTTGACCGTTTATGAGTCAACAGGGGCTGTGTGCGCTGACGAATCCATAGGTGAGCTCTAGAAACAATTTCGGTGTTGATTTCTGAGTGGGAGCGACTCAGTTTTTCTTGACTGTTTCTGAGAAAAGAGTGGTTGTGTGCGCTGAGGATTCCATGCGTCATCTTTGAACATAATTTCGGTCACAATTTCTGTGTGGGCATCGACTCACTTTTCCTTGACCGTTTATGAGTCAATAGGGGCTGTGTGTGCTGACGAATCCATGGGTGAGCTCTGGAAACAATTTCGGTGTTGATTTCTGAGTGGGAGCGATTAAGTTTTTCTTGACTGTTTCTGAGTAAAGAGTGGTTGTGTGCGCTGAGGATTCCATGAGTCATCTTTGAAAATAATTTCGGTCACAATTTCTGTGTGGGCATCGACTCACTTTTCCTTGACCGTTTATGAGTCAATAGGGGCTGTGTGCGCTGACGAATCCATGGGTGAGCTCTGGAAACAATTTCGGTGTTGATTTCTGAGTGGGAGCGATTAAGTTTTTCTTGACTGTTTCTGAGTAAACAGTGGTTGTGTGCGCTGAGGATTCCATGCGTCATCTTTGAAAATAGTTTCGGTGACAATTTCTGTGTGGGCATCGACTCACTTTTCCTTGACCGTTTATAAGTCTACAGGGGCAGTGTCGGCTGACGAATCCATGGGTGAGCTCTGGAAACAATTTCGGTGTTGATTTCTGAGTGGGAGCGACTCAGTTTTTCTTGACTGTTTCTGAGAAAAGAGTGGTTGTGTGCGCTGAGGATTCCATGAGTCATCTTTGAAAATAATTTCGGTCACAATTTCTGTGTGGGCATCGACTCACTTTTCCTTGACCGTTTATGAGTCAAGAGGGGCTGTGTGCGCTGACGAATCCATGGGTGAGCTCTGGAAACAATTTCGGTGTTGATTTCTGAGTGGGAGCGACTCAGTTTTTCTTGACTGTTTCTGAGAAAAGAGTGGTTGTGTGCGCTGAGGATTCCATGAGTCATCTTTGAAAATAGTTTGGGTGACAATTTCTATGTGGGCATCGACTCACTTTTCCTTGACCGTTTATGAGTCAACAGGGGCAGTGTCGGCTGACGAATCCATGGGTGAGCTCTCGAAACAATTTCGGTGTTGATTTCTGAGTGGGAGCGACTCAGTTTTCTTGACTGTTTCTGAGTAAAGAGTGGTTGTGTCCGCTGAGGATTCCATGCCTCATCTTTGAAAATAGTTTCGCTGACAATTTCTGTGTGGGCATCGACTCATTTTTCCTTGATCGTTTATGAGTCAACACGGGCTGTGTGCGCTGACGAATCCATGGGTGAGCTCTCGAAACAATTTCGGTGTGGATTTCTGAGTGGGAGCGACTCAGTTTTTCTTGACTGTTTGTGAGTAAAGAGTGGTTATGTGCGCTGAGGATTCCATGCGTCATCTTTGAAAATAATTTCAGTCACAATTTCTGTGTGGGCATCGACTCACTTTTCCTTGACCGTTTATGAGTCAACAGGGGCTGTGTGCGCTAACGAATCCATGGGTGAGCTCTGGAAACAATTTCAGTGTTGATTTCTGACTGGGAGCGACTCAGTTTTTCTTGACTGTTTCTGAGTAAAGAGTGGTTGTGTGCGCTGAGGATTCCATGCGTCATCTTTGAAAATAATTTCGGTCACAATTTCTGTGTGGGCATCGACTCATTTTTCCTTGACCGTTTATGAGTCAACAGGGGCAGCGTCGGCTGCAGAATCCATGGGTGAGCTCTCGAAACAATTTCGGTGTTGATTTCTGAGTTGGAGTGACTCAGTTCTTCTTGACTGTTTCTAAGTAAACAGTGGTTGTGTGCGCTGAGGATTCCATGCATCATCTTTGAAAATAGTTTCGGTGACAATTTCTGTGTGCGCATCAACTTACTTTTGCTTCACCGTTTATGAGTCAACAGGGGCAGTGTCGGCTGACGAATCCATGGGTGAGCTCTCGAAACAATTTCGGTGTTGATTTCTGAGTGGGAGCGACTCAGTTTTTCTTGACTGTTTGTGAGTAAAGAGTGGTTATGTGCGCTGAGGATTCCATGCGTCATCTTTGAAAATAATTTCAGTCACAATTTCTGTGTGGGCATCGACTCACTTTTCCTTGACCGTTTATGAGTCAAGAGGGGCTGTGTGCGCTGACGAATCCATGGGTGAGCTCTGGAAACAATTTCGGTGTTGATTTCTGAGTGGGAGCGACTCAGTTTTTCTTGACTGTTTCTGAGTAAAGAGTGGTTGTGTGCGCTGAGGATTCCATGCGTCATCTTTGAAAATAATTTCGGTCACAATTTCTGTGTGGGCATCGACTCACATTTCCTTGCCCGTTTATGAGTCAACATCGGCTGTGTGGGCTTACGAATCCATGGGTGAGCTCTCGAAACAATTTCGGTGTTGATTTCTGAGTGGGAGCGACTCAGTTTTTCTTGACTGTTTGTGAGTAAAGAGTGGTTATGTGCGCTGAGGATTCCATGCGTCATCTTTGAAAATAATTTCAGTCACAATTTCTGTGTAGGCATCGACTCACTTTTCCTTGACCGTTTATGAGTCAAGAGGGGCTGTGTGCGCTGACGAATCCATGGGTGAGCTCTGGAAACAATTTCGGTGTTGATTTCTGAGTGGGAGCGACTCAGTTTTTCTTGACTGTTTGTGAGTAAAGAGTGGTTATGTGCGCTGAGGATTCCATGCGTCATCTTTGAAAATAATTTTAGTCATAATTTCTGTGTGGGCATCGACTCACTTTTCCTTGACCGTTTATGAGTCAACAGGGGCTGTGTGCGCTAACGAATCCATGGGTGAGCTCTGGAAACAATTTCAGTGTTGATTTCTGACTGGGAGCGACTCAGTTTTTCTTGACTGTTTCTGAGTAAAGAGTGGTTGTGTGCGCTGAGGATTCCATGCGTCATCTTTGAAAATAATTTCGGTCACAATTTCTGTGTGGGCATCGACTCATTTTTCCTTGACCGTTTATGAGTCAACAGGGGCAGCGTCGGCTGCAGAATCCATGGGTGAGATCTCGAAACAATTTCGGTGTTGATTTCTGAGTTGGAGCGACTCAGTTCTTCTTGACTGTTTCTGAGTAAACAGTGGTTGTGTGCGCTGAGGATTCCATGCATCATCTTTGAAAATAGTTTCGGTGACAATTTCTGTGTGCGCATCAACTTACTTTTGCTTCACCGTTTATGAGTCAACAGGGGCAGTGTCGGCTGACGAATCCATGGGTGAGCTCTCGAAACAATTTCGGTGTTGATTTCTGAGTGGGAGCGACTCAGTTTTTCTTGACTGTTTGTGAGTAAAGAGTGGTTATGTGCGCTGAGGATTCCATGCGTCATCTTTGAAAATAATTTCAGTCACAATTTCTGTGTGGGCATCGACTCACTTTTCCTTGACCGTTTATGAGTCAAGAGGGGCTGTGTGCGCTGACGAATCCATGGGTGAGCTCTGGAAACAATTTCGGTGTTGATTTCTGACTGGGAGCGACTCAGTTTTTCTTGACTGTTTCTGAGTAAAGAGTGGTTGTGTGCGCTGAGGATTCCATGCGTCATCTTTGAAAATAATTTCGGTCACAATTTCTGTGTGGGCATCGACTCATTTTTCCTTGACCGTTTATGAGTCAACAGGGGCAGCGTCGGCTGCAGAATCCATGGGTGAGCTCTCGAAACAATTTCGGTGTTGATTTCTGAGTTGGAGTGACTCAGTTCTTCTTGACTGTTTCTGAGTAAACAGTGGTTGTGTGCGCTGAGGATTCCATGCATCATCTTTGAAAATAGTTTCGGTGACAATTTCTGTGTGCGCATCAACTTACTTTTGCTTCACCGTTTATGAGTCAACAGGGGCAGTGTCGGCTGACGAATCCATGGGTGAGCTCTCGAAACAATTTCGGTGTTGATTTCTGAGTGGGAGCGACTCAGTTTTTCTTGACTGTTTGTGAGTGAAGAGTGGTTCTGTGCGCTGAGGATTCCATGCGTCATCTTTGAAAATAATTTCAGTCACAATTTCTGTGTGGGCATCGACTCACTTTTCCTTGACCGTTTATGAGTCAAGAGGGGCTGTGTGCGCTGACGAATCCATGGGTGAGCTCTGGAAACAATTTCGGTGTTGATTTCTGAGTGGGAGCGACTCAGTTTTTCTTGACTGTTTCTGAGTAAAGAGTGGTTGTGTGCGCTGAGGATTCCATGCGTCATCTTTGAAAATAATTTCGGTCACAATTTCTGTGTGGGCATCGACTCACATTTCCTTGCCCGTTTATGAGTCAACATCGGCTGTGTGGGCTTACGAATCCATGGGTGAGCTCTCGAAACAATTTCGGTGTGGATTTCTGAGTGGGAGCGACTCAGTTTTTCTTGACTGTTTTTGAGTAAAGAGTGGTTGTGTGCGCTGAGGATTCCATGCGTCATCTTTGAAAATTGTTTCGGTGACAATTTCTGTGTGGGCATCGACTCACTTTTCCTTGACCGTTTATGAGTCAACAGGGGCAGTGTCGGCTGACGAATCCATGGGTGAGCTCTCGAAACAATTTCGGTGTTGATTTCTGAGTGGGAGCGACTCAGTTTTTCTTGACTGTTTCTGAGAAAAGAGTGGTTGTGTGCGCTGAGGATTCCATGAGTCATCTTTGAAAATAATTTCGGTCACAATTTCTGTGTGGGCATCGACTCACTTTTCCTTGACCGTTTATGAGTCAACAGGGGCTGTGTGCGCTGACGAATCCATGGGTGAGCTCTGGAAACAATTTCGGTGTTGATTTCTGAGTGGGAGCGACTCAGTTTTTCTTGACTGTTTCTGAGTAAAGAGTGGTTGTGTGCGCTGAGGATTCCATGCGTCATCTTTGAAAATAATTTCGGTCACAATTTCTGTATGGCCATCGACTCACTTTTCCTTGACCGTTTATGAGTCAACAGGGGCTGTGTGCGCTGACGAATCCATGGGTGAGCTCTGGAAACAATTTCGGTGTTGATTTCTGAGTGGGAGCGACTCAGTTTTTCTTGACTGTTTCTGAGAAAAGAGTGGTTGTGTGCGCTGAGGATTCCATGCGTCATCTTTGAACATAATTTCGGTCACAATTTCTGTGTGGGCATCGACTCACTTTTCCTTGACCGTTTATGAGTCAATAGGGGCTGTGTGCGCTGACGAATCCATGGGTGAGCTCTGGAAACAATTTCGGTGTTGATTTCTGAGTGGGAGCGACTCAGTTTTTCTTGACTGTTTCTGAGAAAAGAGTGGTTGTGTGCGCTGAGGATTCCATGCGTCATCTTTGAACATAATTTCGGTCACAATTTCTGTGTGGGCATCGACTCACTTTTCCTTGACCGTTTATGAGTCAATAGGGGCTGTGTACGCTGACGAATCCATGGGTGAGCTCTGGAAACAATTTCGGTGTTGATTTCTGAGTGGGAGCGACTCAGTTTTTCTTGATTGTTTCTGAGTAAAGAGTGGTTGTGTGCGCTGAGGATTCCAGGCGTCATCTTTGAAAATAATTTCGGTCACAATTTCTGTGTGGGCATCGACTCACATTTCCTTGCCCGTTTATGAGTCAACATCGGCTGTGTGGGCTTACGAATCCATGGGTGAGCTCTCGAAACAATTTCGGTGTGGATTTCTGAGTGGGAGCGACTCAGTTTTTCTTGACTGTTTTTGAGTAAAGAGTGGTTGTGTGCGCTGAGGATTCCATGCGTCATCTTTGAAAATTGTTTCGGTGACAATTTCTGTGTGGGCATCGACTCACTTTTCCTTGACCGTTTATGAGTCAACAGGGGCAGTGTCGGTTGACGAATCCATGGGTGAGCTCTCGAAACAATTTCGGTGTTGATTTCTGAGTGGGAGCGACTCAGTTTTTCTTGACTGTTTCTGAGAAAAGAGTGGTTGTGTGCGCTGAGGATTCCATGAGTCATCTTTGAAAATAATTTCGGTCACAATTTCTGTGTGGGCATCGACTCACTTTTCCTTGACCGTTTATGAGTCAACAGGGGCTGTGTGCGCTGACGAATCCATGGGTGAGCTCTGGAAACAATTTCGGTGTTGATTTCTGAGTGGGAGCGACTCAGTTTTTCTTGACTGTTTCTGAGTAAAGAGTGGTTGTGTGCGCTGAGGATTCCATGCGTCATCTTTGAAAATAATTTCGGTCACAATTTCTGTGTGGGCATCGACTCATTTTTCCTTGACCGTTTATGAGTCAACAGGGGCAGCGTCGGCTGCAGAATCCATGGGTGAGATCTCGAAACAATTTCGGTGTTGATTTCTGAGTTGGAGCGACTCAGTTCTTCTTGACTGTTTCTGAGTAAACAGTGGTTGTGTGCGCTGAGGATTCCATGCATCATCTTTGAAAATAGTTTCGGTGACAATTTCTGTGTGCGCATCAACTTACTTTTGCTTCACCGTTTATGAGTCAACAGGGGCAGTGTCGGCTGACGAATCCATGGGTGAGCTCTCGAAACAATTTCGGTGTTGATTTCTGAGTGGGAGCGACTCAGTTTTTCTTGACTGTTTGTGAGTAAAGAGTGGTTATGTGCGCTGAGGATTCCATGCGTCATCTTTGAAAATAATTTCAGTCACAATTTCTGTGTGGGCATCGACTCACTTTTCCTTGACCGTTTATGAGTCAAGAGGGGCTGTGTGCGCTGACGAATCCATGGGTGAGCTCTGGAAACAATTTCGGTGTTGATTTCTGACTGGGAGCGACTCAGTTTTTCTTGACTGTTTCTGAGTAAAGAGTGGTTGTGTGCGCTGAGGATTCCATGCGTCATCTTTGAAAATAATTTCGGTCACAATTTCTGTGTGGGCATCGACTCATTTTTCCTTGACCGTTTATGAGTCAACAGGGGCAGCGTCGGCTGCAGAATCCATGGGTGAGCTCTCGAAACAATTTCGGTGTTGATTTCTGAGTTGGAGTGACTCAGTTCTTCTTGACTGTTTCTGAGTAAACAGTGGTTGTGTGCGCTGAGGATTCCATGCATCATCTTTGAAAATAGTTTCGGTGACAATTTCTGTGTGCGCATCAACTTACTTTTGCTTCACCGTTTATGAGTCAACAGGGGCAGTGTCGGCTGACGAATCCATGGGTGAGCTCTCGAAACAATTTCGGTGTTGATTTCTGAGTGGGAGCGACTCAGTTTTTCTTGACTGTTTGTGAGTGAAGAGTGGTTCTGTGCGCTGAGGATTCCATGCGTCATCTTTGAAAATAATTTCAGTCACAATTTCTGTGTGGGCATCGACTCACTTTTCCTTGACCGTTTATGAGTCAAGAGGGGCTGTGTGCGCTGACGAATCCATGGGTGAGCTCTGGAAACAATTTCGGTGTTGATTTCTGAGTGGGAGCGACTCAGTTTTTCTTGACTGTTTCTGAGTAAAGAGTGGTTGTGTGCGCTGAGGATTCCATGCGTCATCTTTGAAAATAATTTCGGTCACAATTTCTGTGTGGGCATCGACTCACATTTCCTTGCCCGTTTATGAGTCAACATCGGCTGTGTGGGCTTACGAATCCATGGGTGAGCTCTCGAAACAATTTCGGTGTGGATTTCTGAGTGGGAGCGACTCAGTTTTTCTTGACTGTTTTTGAGTAAAGAGTGGTTGTGTGCGCTGAGGATTCCATGCGTCATCTTTGAAAATTGTTTCGGTGACAATTTCTGTGTGGGCATCGACTCACTTTTCCTTGACCGTTTATGAGTCAACAGGGGCAGTGTCGGCTGACGAATCCATGGGTGAGCTCTCGAAACAATTTCGGTGTTGATTTCTGAGTGGGAGCGACTCAGTTTTTCTTGACTGTTTCTGAGAAAAGAGTGGTTGTGTGCGCTGAGGATTCCATGAGTCATCTTTGAAAATAATTTCGGTCACAATTTCTGTGTGGGCATCGACTCACTTTTCCTTGACCGTTTATGAGTCAACAGGGGCTGTGTGCGCTGACGAATCCATGGGTGAGCTCTGGAAACAATTTCGGTGTTGATTTCTGAGTGGGAGCGACTCAGTTTTTCTTGACTGTTTCTGAGTAAAGAGTGGTTGTGTGCGCTGAGGATTCCATGCGTCATCTTTGAAAATAATTTCGGTCACAATTTCTGTATGGCCATCGACTCACTTTTCCTTGACCGTTTATGAGTCAACAGGGGCTGTGTGCGCTGACGAATCCATGGGTGAGCTCTGGAAACAATTTCGGTGTTGATTTCTGAGTGGGAGCGACTCAGTTTTTCTTGACTGTTTCTGAGAAAAGAGTGGTTGTGTGCGCTGAGGATTCCATGCGTCATCTTTGAACATAATTTCGGTCACAATTTCTGTGTGGGCATCGACTCACTTTTCCTTGACCGTTTATGAGTCAATAGGGGCTGTGTGCGCTGACGAATCCATGGGTGAGCTCTGGAAACAATTTCGGTGTTGATTTCTGAGTGGGAGCGACTCAGTTTTTCTTGACTGTTTCTGAGAAAAGAGTGGTTGTGTGCGCTGAGGATTCCATGCGTCATCTTTGAACATAATTTCGGTCACAATTTCTGTGTGGGCATCGACTCACTTTTCCTTGACCGTTTATGAGTCAATAGGGGCTGTGTACGCTGACGAATCCATGGGTGAGCTCTGGAAACAATTTCGGTGTTGATTTCTGAGTGGGAGCGACTCAGTTTTTCTTGATTGTTTCTGAGTAAAGAGTGGTTGTGTGCGCTGAGGATTCCAGGCGTCATCTTTGAAAATAATTTCGGTCACAATTTCTGTGTGGGCATCGACTCACATTTCCTTGCCCGTTTATGAGTCAACATCGGCTGTGTGGGCTTACGAATCCATGGGTGAGCTCTCGAAACAATTTCGGTGTGGATTTCTGAGTGGGAGCGACTCAGTTTTTCTTGACTGTTTTTGAGTAAATAGTGGTTGTGTGCGCTGAGGATTCCATGCGTCATCTTTGAAAATTGTTTCGGTGACAATTTCTGTGTGGGCATCGACTCACTTTTCCTTGACCGTTTATGAGTCAACAGGGGCAGTGTCGGTTGACGAATCCATGGGTGAGCTCTCGAAACAATTTCGGTGTTGATTTCTGAGTGGGAGCGACTCAGTTTTTCTTGACTGTTTCTGAGAAAAGAGTGGTTGTGTGCGCTGAGGATTCCATGAGTCATCTTTGAAAATAATTTCGGTCACAATTTCTGTGTGGGCATCGACTCACTTTTCCTTGACCGTTTATGAGTCAACAGGGGCTGTGTGCGCTGACGAATCCATGGGTGAGCTCTGGAAACAATTTCGGTGTTGATTTCTGAGTGGGAGCGACTCAGTTTTTCTTGACTGTTTCTGAGTAAAGAGTGGTTGTGTGCGCTGAGGATTCCATGCGTCATCTTTGAAAATAATTTCGGTCACAATTTCTGTATGGGCATCGACTCACTTTTCCTTGACCGTTTATGAGTCAACAGGGGCTGTGTGCGCTGACAAATCCATGGGTGAGCTCTGGAAACAATTTCGGTGTTGATTTCTGAGTGGGAGCGACTCAGTTTTTCTTGACTGTTTCTGAGAAAAGAGTGGTTGTGTGCGCTGAGGATTCCATGCGTCATCTTTGAACATAATTTCGGTCACAATTTCTGTGTGGGCATCGACTCACTTTTCCTTGACCGTTTATGAGTCAATAGGGGCTGTGTGCGCTGACGAATCCATGGGTGAGCTCTGGAAACAATTTCGGTGTTGATTTCTGAGTGGGAGCGACTCAGTTTTTCTTGACTGTTTCTGAGAAAAGAGTGGTTGTGTGCGCTGAGGATTCCATGCGTCATCTTTGAACATAATTTCGGTCACAATTTCTGTGTGGGCATCGACTCACTTTTCCTTGACCGTTTATGAGTCAATAGGGGCTGTGTGCGCTGACGAATCCATGGGTGAGCTCTGGAAACAATTTCGGTGTTGATTTCTGAGTGGGAGCGACTCAGTTTTTCTTGACTGTTTCTGAGAAAAGAGTGGTTGTGTGCGCTGAGGATTCCATGAGTCATCTTTGAAAATAGTTTGGGTGACAATTTCTGTGTGGGCATCGACTCACTTTTCCTTGACCGTTTATGAGTCAATAGGAGCTGTGTGCGCTGACGAATCCATGGGTGAGCTCTCGAAACAATTTCGGTGTTGATTTCTGAGTGGGAGCGACTCAGTTTTTCTTGACTGTTTCTGAGTAAAGAGTGGTTGTGTGCGCTGAGGATTCCATGCGTCATCTTTGAAAATAATTTCGGTCACAATTTCTATGTGGGCATCGACTCACTTTTCCTTGACCGTTTATGAGTCAACAGGGGCAGTGTCGGCTGACGAATCCATGGGTGAGCTCTCGAAACAATTTCGGTGTTGATTTCTGAGTGGGAGCGACTCAGTTTTCTTGACTGTTTCTGAGTAAAGAGTGGTTGTGTGCGCTGAGGATTCCATGCGTCATCTTTGAAAATAATTTCGGTCACAATTTCTGTGTGGGCATCGACTCATTTTTCCTTGATCGTTTATGAGTCAACACGGGCTGTGTGCGCTGACGAATCCATGGGTGAGCTCTCGAAACAATTTCGGTGTGGATTTCTGAGTGGGAGCGACTCAGTTTTTCTTGACTGTTTGTGAGTAAAGAGTGGTTGTGTGCGCTGAGGATTCCATGCCTCATCTTTGAAAATAGTTTCGCTGACAATTTCTGTGTGGGCATCGACTCACTTTTCCTTGATCGTTTATGAGTCAACACGGGCTGTGTGCGCTGACGAATCCATGGGTGAGCTTTGGAAACAATTTCGGTGTTGATTTCTGAGTGGGAGCGACTCAGTTTTTCTTGACTGTTTCTGAGAAAAGAGTGGTTGTGTGCGCTGAGGATTCCATGCGTCATCTTTGAACATAATTTCGGTCACAATTTCTGTGTGGGCATCGACTCACTTTTCCTTGACCGTTTATGAGTCAATAGGGGCTGTGTGCGCTGACGAATCCATGGGTGAGCTCTGGAAACAATTTCGGTGTTGATTTCTGAGTGGGAGCGATTAAGTTTTTCTTGACTGTTTCTAAGTAAAGAGTGGTTGTGTGCGCTGAGGATTCCATGAGTCATCTTTGAAAATAATTTCGGTCACAATTTCTGTGTGGGCATCGACTCACTTTTCCTTGACCGTTTATGAGTCAAGAGGGGCTGTGTGCTCTGACGAATCCATGGGTGAGCTCTGGAAACAATTTCGGTGTTGATTTCTGAGTGGGAGCGACTCAGTTTTTCTTGACTGTTTCTGAGTAAAGAGTGGTTGTGTGCGCTGAGGATTCCATGCGTCATCTTTGAAAATAATTTCGGTCACAATTTCTGTGTGGGCATCGACTCACTTTTCCTTGACCGTTTATGAGTCAACAGGGGCTGTGTGCGCTGACGAATCCATGGGTGAGCTCTGGAAACAATTTCGGTGTTGATTTCTGAGTGGGAGCGACTCAGTTTTTCTTGACTGTTTCTGAGAAAAGAGTGGTTGTGTGCGCTGAGGATTCCATGCGTCATCTTTGAACATAATTTCGGTCACAATTTCTGTGTGGGCATCGACTCACTTTTCCTTGACCGTTTATGAGTCAATAGGGGCTGTGTGCGCTGACGAATCCATGGGTGAGCTCTGGAAACAATTTCAGTGTTGATTTCTGACTGGGAGCGACTCAGTTTTTCTTGACTGTTTCTGAGTAAAGAGTGGTTGTGTGCGCTGAGGATTCCATGCGTCATCTTTGAAAATAATTTCGGTCACAATTTCTGTGTGGGCATCGACTCATTTTTCCTTGACCGTTTATGAGTCAACAGGGGCAGCGTCGGCTGCAGAATCCATGGGTGAGCTCTCGAAACAATTTCGGTGTTGATTTCTGAGTGGGAGCGACTCAGTTTTTCTTGACTGTTTGTGAGTAAAGAGTGGTTCTGTGCGCTGAGGATTCCATGCGTCATCTTTGAAAATAATTTCAGTCACAATTTCTGTGTGGGCATCGACTCACTTTTCCTTGACCGTTTATGAGTCAAGAGGGGCTGTGTGCGCTGACGAATCCATGGGTGAGCTCTGGAAACAATTTCGGTGTTGATTTCTGAGTGGGAGCGACTCAGTTTTTCTTGACTGTTTCTGAGTAAAGAGTGGTTGTGTGCGCTGAGGATTCCATGCGTCATCTTTGAAAATAATTTCGGTCACAATTTCTGTGTGGGCATCGACTCACATTTCCTTGCCCGTTTATGAGTCAACATCGGCTGTGTGGGCTTACGAATCCATGGGTGAGCTCTCGAAACAATTTCGGTGTGGATTTCTGAGTGGGAGCGACTCAGTTTTTCTTGACTGTTTTTGAGTAAAGAGTGGTTGTGTGCGCTGAGGATTCCATGCGTCATCTTTGAGAATTGTTTCGGTGACAATTTCTGTGTGGGCATCGACTCACTTTTCCTTGACCGTTTATGAGTCAACAGGGGCAGTGTCGGCTGACGAATCCATGGGTGAGCTCTCGAAACAATTTCGGTGTTGATTTCTGAGTGGGAGCGACTCAGTTTTTCTTGACTGTTTCTGAGAAAAGAGTGGTTGTGTGCGCTGAGGATTCCATGAGTCATCTTTGAAAATAATTTCGGTCACAATTTCTGTGTGGGCATCGACTCACTTTTCCTTGACCGTTTATGAGTCAACAGGGGCTGTGTGCGCTGACGAATCCATGGGTGAGCTCTGGAAACAATTTCGGTGTTGATTTCTGAGTGGGAGCGACTCAGTTTTTCTTGACTGTTTCTGAGTAAAGAGTGGTTGTGTGCGCTGAGGATTCCATGCGTCATCTTTGAAAATAATTTCGGTCACAATTTCTGTATGGGCATCGACTCACTTTTCCTTGACCGTTTATGAGTCAACAGGGGCTGTGTGCGCTGACGAATCCATGGGTGAGCTCTGGAAACAATTTCGGTGTTGATTTCTGAGTGGGAGCGACTCAGTTTTTCTTGACTGTTTCTGAGAAAAGAGTGGTTGTGTGCGCTGAGGATTCCATGCGTCATCTTTGAACATAATTTCGGTCACAATTTCTGTGTGGGCATCGACTCACTTTTCCTTGACCGTTTATGAGTCAATAGGGGCTGTGTGCGCTGACGAATCCATGGGTGAGCTCTGGAAACAATTTCGGTGTTGATTTCTGAGAGGGAGCGACTCAGTTTTTCTTGACTGTTTCTGAGAAAAGAGTGGTTGTGTGCGCTGAGGATTCCATGCGTCATCTTTGAACATAATTTCGGTCACAATTTCTGTGTGGGCATCGACTCACTTTTCCTTGACCGTTTATGAGTCAATAGGGGCTGTGTGCGCTGACGAATCCATGGGTGAGCTCTGGAAACAATTTCGGTGTTGATTTCTGAGTGGGAGCGACTCAGTTTTTCTTGACTGTTTCTGAGAAAAGAGTGGTTGTGTGCGCTGAGGATTCCATGAGTCATCTTTGAAAATAGTTTGGGTGACAATTTCTGTGTGGGCATCGACTCACTTTTCCTTGACCGTTTATGAGTCAATAGGGGCTGTGTGCGCTGACGAATCCATGGGTGAGCTCTGGAAACAATTTCAGTGTTGATTTCTGACTGGGAGCGACTCAGTTTTTCTTGACTGTTTCTGAGTAAAGAGTGGTTGTGTGCGCTGAGGATTCCATGCGTCATCTTTGAAAATAATTTCGGTCACAATTTCTGTGTGGGCATCGACTCATTTTTCCTTGACCGTTTATGAGTCAACAGGGGCAGGGTCGGCTGCAGAATCCATGGGTGAGCTCTCGAAACAATTTCGGTGTTGATTTCTGAGTGGGAGCGACTCAGTTTTTCTTGACTGTTTGTGAGTAAAGAGTGGTTCTGTGCGCTGAGGATTCCATGCGTCATCTTTGAAAATAATTTCAGTCACAATTTCTGTGTGGGCATCGACTCACTTTTCCTTGACCGTTTATGAGTCAAGAGGGGCTGTGTGCGCTGACGAATCCATGGGTGAGTGATTGTGCATCAAAAGTATCATTAAGTCTCTTATTTTACATATGTATTTATTATTTTTATTTGGGTTTTTTTATAATAATTGATGTGCTTTTTAGTAATGAAGTTTCTTTTAATGTCTCGATAGGTTTTTGGAGCTTAAATGAATTATTTCAGAAAATTCAACGTCGGAATTCGGAACAAAGAATTGAAGAGAAATTTAGTTGAAGATTGAAGCAAATCTTGGTTCAAATAAGTGCTCCAAATTTGCCCCAAAAATCAATTCAAGTCCAATTCTAGAAAAGAATATCATATGATTTATTTCAAGCCCAAACATGCCTTATGTTGTGTGCAAACTTCAACCATCAAACACTCAAGGTTTCAAAGTCAATCTTAGCCCAAATAATAGGTACATTTGTATCCTTATTTGATGCTTAAATTCAGCCCCAAATCAGCCCCAAATCACCTTCCAAATCAGCCCAAACACAATCCATGATCCTACATGTCCACATAATAAATAACATTTGATTTATTTGGGTAATTCATTGATCCAAGAGGGCAAGCACATGGATGGAAAGCTGGAGGGGACATTGTGACATTATTTTGGGTCAAAAGAAGAAAGAGACAACTCATAAAGGAGGAAGAAAAACGTGCACCAAAGTGTTCTCCAAGCTGGCCTGGTTTGATTTTCCAGAACACCTTTCGGTGTTTTGTCCATAACTTTTGACTCAGATGTCCAAATGAGCTGTTCTTTAATGATCTGGAAAGCTAACAGAATGGCCTATAAATATGTCTCTAATAGCCATCTCCAGAGGAGGCTTCTAAAAGGGTCGAATTGCTGTCCAAAGTTAGAGTCAGATTTGTGTCCGAATTTTTACTGAAATTGTGTTGTGTTCTTCTTTATAGATTTCGGTTCTTTAGCTTGTAAAACTCATTATTTCAGTTTGATTCAAGTCATTTTATGTTTATTAAAGTGTTATTATATCTAATCATGGTTGGCTAATCTTCTTCTTGGATCCAAATCAAGGATGATGGTGGTTGAGGTGAGTTCTTTAAGATATGAATGAATCTTAATGTCTATCTTTTCATTTTCTTCATGAATGTTTATTATTGCAAAGAAATTTTAGAAATCATTTAGGTAATGTTATAATCTTGAATTTTTATGCACAAACCTTAGTTTTGGTATAGAGATTGCTTGATTCAATGTCTTACTTAATATGAAAATACTTGTACATTTTTAAGCAATAATCAATCTTCATCCTTTTAAACTTCATTGTAATATCTTCCGATCTAATATCACCATCGTTGATATTAGGTTGAGTTATCTTATATATGTTAAAGGAATCACCAATACATCACCATTAAAATTGATTTGGACCAAGACTTACTTTTTCTTGTCATTTAAAATCTATTTACACTTTTTCATCTTTGAAAACAAATCCATCAATCATTTTCAACCAAGTTATTGTTAATTTAATTTCTCTTGAGTTTTGTTTTGTTACCTAGCTTAATTTCCAGATCTAGCTCTCTGTGGATATGACCTCGATCTTACCGAGTTAATTGCTACATCGCACACTCGTGCACTTGCGAGTTAAAACAAGCCGAACATAAAAAGCGGTCAAGCAATTTTGGCGCCGTTGCCGGGGAGCTAGCAAGCAAAGGTAACAAATTTCTATTTGATTATTGGAAAACAAAAAAAATACATAAAAATAAAAAATCAAATGGCTGGTTTTACCGCCTAAAAAAAATTTAATTTGACCTCAACTTTTCGGATATTGGACTGTGGACTGGACTATTAATTGTTGGATTTTTGTTGGTTCAACCATTTTTCTTTTATTGTCTATTCTAATTAGTTTATAATATTTATTGTTTATATTATAAGGCTGGTTCTACCGCCTTTTGTTCATTTTATTTTATTTTGTTGTTCATTGTTGTTATTTTTCTTATAGTTATTGTCTGAAGTGCTTGGCCGGTACTACCGCCTTTTGTTCATTTTATTTTATTTTGTTGTTTATTGTTGTTATTTTTTTTATATTTATTGTCTGAAGTGCTTGGCCGGTACTACCGCCTTTTGTTCATTTTATTTTATTTTGTTGTTCATTGTTGTTATTTTTCTTATATTTATTATTTGAAGTGCTTGGCCGGTATTACCGCCTTTTATTCATGCTTGTTATAATTATCTTTTAATGTTTATTGTTGTTACTATTGCTTATTAGTTAGAGAGTGAATTTCTTAATTTGTTGTATTTTTATTTTTGAGCTATTACTTTATCTTTTACGTTTCATTTACTTTTATTTGCAATCTTTTTTTTCTTTTTCTTTTCCTTTCCTTTCGTATTCATATAATTGTTATATTATTGTTTTTTTATCATGGCTAATGTTGAAGATGTAGAGGGTGAAGGGAGTGTTCAAGGTAATGGACCTCCACAATTCAATGATCAACCTAATTTTCGAACTCTTAGAGAGTATCTTCACCCGGCTAGACAAAGTACACCTTCGTGTATTATCTTACCTCTTAACCAACAAGCTTTCAATTTGAAACCGGGCATGATTCAACTTCTTCCCACATTTCACGGTATGGATTCTGAAAATCCATACATACACATTAAAGACTTTGAAGAGGTATGTAATACTTTTATTGATAGAACATGCACCGAGGAAACTATTCGTCTTAAATTGTTCCCATTCTCTCTAAAGGATAAAGCCAAGCTTTGGCTAAACTCCTTGCGTCCTAGGTCTATAGGTACATGGAGAGAAATGCAAGCTGAATTTTTGAAAAAATACTTCCCCACTCATAGAACGGCAGCCTTACAACGTCAAATGATGAATTTTTCTTGTAGTCCAAATGAGTCATTTCACCAAGCTTGGGAAAGGTTTAAAGACTTGTTAAATGCATGCCCCCACCATGGTTTTGAGATGTGGAGGTTAGTGAGTTTCTTCTACGACTCTCTTACCGCAGATTTTAAAAAGCTAGTGTCAACCATGTGTAATGGTGAGTTTTATGACAAAGAACCAAGTGAAGCCTTTGATTTCTTTGATCAATTGGCTGAAAACACAAAGCAATGGGAGACTTCTCTCCCACTTCATGTCGAGTCTAGAAACACCATTTCTCATTCAAGTGGGAAGTTCCAATTGAAAGAGACTGATGACCTCAATGCTAGATTAACCTCATTGGCTAGGAAAGTAGAGTCTCTTGAGATTAAAAAAGTGCATGTCATGAGTGAACAACAAGAGGAAAGTTGTGTTGTTTGTGAGAGCAAAGGGCATAAGACAACTGAGTGTCCTACCATTCCAGCCTTCAAGGAAGTGCTATATGGCCAAACTTCTGATTCAAGTAATGTTAGAAAGCCATTTTCAAACCAAGTAGGCAATCCCTACTCTGAGACCTACAATCCTGGATGGAGGAACCATCCAAATTTTGGATGGAGAAATGAGGGCCCTTCAGTACCTCAAACATTTCAACCTCCACCCCAACCATTTCATGCTCCCACACATAACACATACCAACCACCTCATAAGAGATCCCTAGAGGATACTCTTCAACAATTCATGCAAACACAAGGAGGAATCAACAACCAAGCTTATAAATTTCAAGACCAGACCAATAGGACCTTAGATGACATTCGAAGTCAACTAACCAAGTTGACTCAATCACTAAGCATTCAAGAGAAGGGAAAGATCCCAGCTCAACCAATGCCAAATCCTAGAGGTCAGGTACACATGAGTGAATCCTCATCTAGTGAACCTTCAAACCATGAACAAGTCCAAGCCATCACTACCCTTAGAAGTGGAAAGATTATTGACAAAGCTATAGGTTTTGGGATTCCTAGAAGTATTGTGGAGGAGGAATCTAGGCAAAGTGAAGAGGAAATCAAAACACAAGTGACAAATGAGAGCTTGAGTGACAAAGAAGGTGAGACAAATGAGAAAGAGATGAGTGAGAAAGGAGATGATTCAAGCAAAATTGGAGTCAAAGTGAGTGATTTAGAATTTGTTCCTAGAGCACCATTTCCACAAAGGTTAGGGAAACCTAAACATGATCTTATGAACTCAGAAATCTATGAATTGTTCAAACAAGTGAAAGTCAACATTCCACTCCTTGATGCAATTAAACAAGTCCCATCTTATGCAAAGTTCCTCAAGGACTTATGCACAGTCAAAAGGAGATTGAATGTGAAAGAAAGAGCCTTTCTAACTGAACATGCTAGTGCCATCATCCAGTTTAAGACCCCTCCCAAATACAAAGATCCTGGTTGTCCTACCATTTCATGCATTATTGGAAATCATAAGATAGACCAAGCTTTGTTAGATTTAGGAGCAAGTGTGAATTTGATACCCTACACTGTTTACGAACAATTAGGTTTAGGAGGAATCAAGCCTACTCGAATCACCCTTCAATTAGCTGATAGGTCAATCAAGATTCCTAGGGGTATTGTTGAGGATGTGTTGGTCCAAGTAGATAAATTCTACTTTCCTGTTGATTTTGTAGTGTTGGACACCGCACCTATTCAAGGTTCTAATGCTCCCATCCCAGTCATCTTAGGTAGACCTTTCCTAGCTACATCCAATGCTTTAATCAACTGTAGGAATGGGGTGATGAAATTGTCTTTTGGGAACATGACTGTGGAGATGAACATATTCAATGTCTCCAAACAAATTGGTGAACACGAGGACATTAGAGAGGTGGATTTGATCCAAACAGTTTGTCAAGAACACTTTGAGAGAGAATGGATAAAGGATCCATTGGAGAGAACTTTAATTCATGATGAAAGATTTTATTCTTTGGAATGTGTTGATGAGGAAGTAAGAGAACTCGAGACTTATCTAGATCCAATGCCTCTTATGTCAATAGGTCAATGGACCCCATCGTTTGAGCCTTTGATTTCACCCCAAGTGAAAGCTGAGGCATCTCTTGTCCAACCTTATAAACCAGAAAGGAAGCCTTTACCGAGTGATCTTAAGTATGCATTTCTAGGGGAAGATGAATCATATCCTATTGTGATTTCATCAAAACTTAGCATAGAGCAGGAACAAGAACTTTTGAGAGTGGTGAGAAAACACAAAAAAGCAATTGGGTGGACTATTACTGACTTGAAAGGAATTAGCCCTCTTTTATGTACACATAGAATCTATCTTGAAGAAGAGGCTAAAACTGTGAGGCAAATGCAAAGACGATTGAACCCAAACATGAAGGAAGTAGTAAGATGTGAAGTGCTTAAGCTACTTGATGCGGGTATCATTTACCCCATTGCAAACTCAAAATGGGTTAGTCCAACCCAAGTTGTCCCAAAAAAATCTGGAGTCACGGTAGTGAAAAATGAAAATAATGAGCTAGTACCAACTAGAATCCAAACTGGATGGCGTATGTGCATTGATTATCGTAAGTTGAACATGGTGACTAGGAAGGACCATTTTCCACTTCCATTTTTAGACCAAGTGCTTGAAAGAGTAGCCGGAAGAGCTTTCTATTGTTTTCTTGATGGATACTCAGGTTACAACCAAATTGAGATTTCTTTAGAAGACCAAGAAAAAACCACTTTCACTTGTCCTTTTGGTACCTATGCTTATAGAAGAATGCCTTTTGGCTTGTGTAATGCACCAGCCACTTTTCAAAGGTGTATGATGAGTATCTTTAGTGACATGGTGGAAAATTTTTTGGAAGTTTTCATGGATGATTTTTCAGTTTATGGGGATTCTTATGAGTTGTGTCTAATGCATTTAGAAAAAGTTCTTGAAAGGTGTGAAGAGAGGAATCTTGTACTTAATTGGGAGAAATGTCATTTTATGGTGACACATGGCATTGTCTTAGGTCACATTGTCTCTTCAAAAGGGATAGAGGTAGATAAGTCAAAGGTTGAAGTCATTCAAAAATTACCTACCCCTCGGACTGTGAAAGATGTGAGATCCTTTTTAGGACACGCTGGTTTTTACCGAAGATTCATTCATTCTTTTAGTACCATTGCCAAACCATTGTGTAACTTGTTGTCACAAGATGTTCAATTTGATTGGACATCAAAATGTCAAGAAGCTTTTGAAAAGCTTAAAGGGTTGTTGACCACTGCACCAATCATGCAAGCTCCTGATTGGTCTTTACCATTTGAACTGATGTGTGATGCTAGTGATTTTGCGGTAGGGGCTGTTTTAGGACAAAGAAAAGATAAGAAACCTCATGTCATTTATTATGCTAGCAAGACTTTGAATGATGCTCAATTGAATTACACTACAACTGAAAAAGAACTTTTAGCTGTAGTATTTGCATTGGACAAGTTTAGGTCTTATTTGGTTGGATCTCTTGTTATTGTTTTTACTGATCATGCAGCATTGAAATACTTGCTCACAAAACAAGATGTCAAGCCACGTTTGATTCGATGGATCCTCTTACTCCAAGAGTTTAACCTTGAAATTCGAGATAAAAAGGGAGTAGAGAATGTAGTGGCTGATCATTTGTCCCGTCTTTCAAGCTATGAGACCACAATTGATGAATCTCCAATAAATGAATTCTTTGCTGATGAAAATTTATTTTGTGCAGGTACTGTTTCCTACATTGGCTCTCCATGGTATGCTGACATAGCAAATTACCTAGCCACAAGTCAGATTCCTTCTCATTGGTCTAAACTTGACAAACAAAAATTCTTGCGTAACGTGCGCACCTTTTTTTGGGATGACCCCTACCTATTTAAATACTGCCCTGACCAAATTGTTAGGCGGTGCATCCCTGATCATGAAATTCCAAGTGTAATTAATTTTTGTCATGCATTAGCCTGTGGTGGGCATTTCTCTTCCAAGAAAACCACTGCCAAGATCTTGCAGTGTGGTTTTTATTGGCCCACCATGTTCAAAGATGTCCATGCCTTCTGTGTTGCATGTGACCGATGCCAACGACTAGGTAACCTTACTAGGCGTAACATGATGCCCCTAAACCCCATTCTTGTTTTGGAAATATTTGATTGTTGGGGGATTGATTTCATGGGACCTTTTCCAAGTTCATTTGGTTACCAATTCATCCTTGTAGCTGTTGATTATGTGTCTAAATGGGTGGAGGCCATTGCATCTCGAACCAATGACCATCGAGTTGTGGTCAAATTCTTGAAAGAAAATATTTTCTCTCGTTTTGGCATGCCCCGGGCTATGATTAGTGATGGGGGTAAGCATTTTTGTAACAAGCCCGTTGGGATTTTGATGAGAAAATATAGTGTAATTCACAAGGTCAGTACCCCCTATCATCCACAGACTAGTGGCCAAGCTGAGTTGGCAAATAGGGAGATCAAGAACATTCTAGAGAAAACAGTCAATCCAAACCGTAAAGATTGGTCCCTACGACTAGTTGATGCTTTGTGGGCATATCGCACTGCTTACAAGACCTCTTTAGGAATGTCTCCTTATAGGCTAGTTTATGGAAAGCCTTGTCATCTCCCTGTTGAGATTGAGCACCGTGCATATTGGGCCATCCGGCAATTCAATGATAATGAAAACGAGGTTGGCAAAAATAGAAAGCTTCAATTGGATGAATTAGAGGAGCTGAGAAATGATGCATTTGAAAATGCAAAAATTTCAAAACATAAGATGAAAGCTTTGCATGATAAACACATTTTTAGAAAATCCTTTCATGTTGGTCAAAAGGTTCTCTTGTATAATTCACGATTACATCTCTTTCCTGGGAAGTTAAGGACAAAATGGATTGGTCCATTTGTGATTAAATCCATCTCTGAGCATGGTGCATTTGAGGTAGAAAATCCTAAGAATGGAAATGTTTTCAAAGTAAATGGTCATCGATTGAAACCTTATCTTGAAAACTTTGTGGCTGAAGTTGAGACATTGGATCTTGAAGATCCAATACCATTGTAGTATCAGAAGTAATGAGTTTTTATTTTTATTTTTTTCATTTTTTTTTATTTTTTTTTTCTCTTTCTTCCATCTCTTATATTTTCTTGTTCATGCATTAGGGACAATGCATTATTTTAAGTTGGGGGGGTGTGAGGTTCTTTATTTTCAAAAAAAAAAAAAAAAAAACATCAATGTTTTCTTTTAGTTGTGATATGCAGGTAAAAAAAATCAAGCAAGAAGTCAGCTCATGTCCAATTCAATCAGACATTCATCCTTGAGAACAAAAGGGGAGTAACAGTTTTCTAATCTTTATACTTTTCTTCTCTTTCTTTTTTACATTGAGGATAATGAAAAACTTAATTTTAGATATTTAATTATGTTGAATGCTTGAGATAACCATGCTTGTTAAAAAAAAAAAAAAAAACTTGCATTCGTATGTGAATGAGACTTGTTTAAGATCAACATTACATTTTTGGATTCATTATTGTGTTGAACATTGCATGCTTTAATTTGGGATAGATAATATCTTATAAAGCAAGATATAGCATACTTTTTTCTTAAGATTATTGAAGTACATCTTTCCTTGTAAAAGTTGTGTGAGTTGTGTGATTATGCATGAAAGATGAGTGTGATGCTTTACTTGTGATCATCCCTTTTGATCTAGTCCTAAACAAGGTTTAAGTAAATAGAGTAATCATTATTACACAAATGTGTACAAAATTCTATCTACTCCAATGTTTTGAGTTGCTCAGTAACTAGGGGTATTCATCACAAATGTTTATCTTTACGTCAAACGGCAGCTTGAAATATGAGTATGCAAAGCACTTTAAGTTTGTGACTTTGTGAGTAACCGGGTGCATTCATCACAAATGTTTGTATTCGCGTCAAAAGGGAAGTGACCACTTAAAGAAAAAGAATAAATAATATCTTCAAAAAAAAAAAGAGAAAAAAAAAAAGAAAAAAAAAAATATATATAGATATTTCTCTAGTTTGCTACCTTGTTTGTAGTAGTAAGAAGGGAAGATTACAAGTTGAGTTTTTGCGTGAATCAATTATGTTGGTTGCATGATAAATACGATTGAATTTGGAATTTTGTATGGATGTTTGATTTAGAGAATGTGAGTATGCTTATTTTTCTTTATTTGTTATTGTGTACACTAAGTTAAAGATACCAATGTTTGCATGATATGTCCTTTAAGTGTGATGAGTCGAGCCTAATTATGTTATTATTATTCTTTTTATTTCAAAGGTTTTATGTTTTGTTTTGCTTGAGGACTAGCAAAATCTAAGTTGGGGGGTGTGATTGTGCATCAAAAGTATCATTAAGTCTCTTATTTTACATATGTATTTATTATTTTTATTTGGGTTTTTTTATAATAATTGATGTGCTTTTTAGTAATGAAGTTTCTTTTAATGTCTCGATAGGTTTTTGGAGCTTAAATGAATTATTTCAGAAAATTCAACGTCGGAATTCGGAACAAAGAATTGAAGAGAAATTTAGTTGAAGATTGAAGCAAATCTTGGTTCAAATAAGTGCTCCAAATTTGCCCCAAAAATCAATTCAAGTCCAATTCTAGAAAAGAATATCATATGATTTATTTCAAGCCCAAACATGCCTTATGTTGTGTGCAAACTTCAACCATCAAACACTCAAGGTTTCAAAGTCAATCTTAGCCCAAATAATAGGTACATTTGTATCCTTATTTGATGCTTAAATTCAGCCCCAAATCAGCCCCAAATCACCTTCCAAATCAGCCCAAACACAATCCATGATCCTACATGTCCACATAATAAATAACATTTGATTTATTTGGGTAATTCATTGATCCAAGAGGGCAAGCACATGGATGGAAAGCTGGAGGGGACATTGTGACATTATTTTGGGTCAAAAGAAGAAAGAGACAACTCATAAAGGAGGAAGAAAAACGTGCACCAAAGTGTTCTCCAAGCTGGCCTGGTTTGATTTTCCAGAACACCTTTCGGTGTTTTGTCCATAACTTTTGACTCAGATGTCCAAATGAGCTGTTCTTTAATGATCTGGAAAGCTAACAGAATGGCCTATAAATATGTCTCTAATAGCCATCTCCAGAGGAGGCTTCTAAAAGGGTCGAATTGCTGTCCAAAGTTAGAGTCAGATTTGTGTCCGAATTTTTACTGAAATTGTGTTGTGTTCTTCTTTATAGATTTCGGTTCTTTAGCTTGTAAAACTCATTATTTCAGTTTGATTCAAGTCATTTTATGTTTATTAAAGTGTTATTATATCTAATCATGGTTGGCTAATCTTCTTCTTGGATCCAAATCAAGGATGATGGTGGTTGAGGTGAGTTCTTTAAGATATGAATGAATCTTAATGTCTATCTTTTCATTTTCTTCATGAATGTTTATTATTGCAAAGAAATTTTAGAAATCATTTAGGTAATGTTATAATCTTGAATTTTTATGCACAAACCTTAGTTTTGGTATAGAGATTGCTTGATTCAATGTCTTACTTAATATGAAAATACTTGTACATTTTTAAGCAATAATCAATCTTCATCCTTTTAAACTTCATTGTAATATCTTCCGATCTAATATCACCATCGTTGATATTAGGTTGAGTTATCTTATATATGTTAAAGGAATCACCAATACATCACCATTAAAATTGATTTGGACCAAGACTTACTTTTTCTTGTCATTTAAAATCTATTTACACTTTTTCATCTTTGAAAACAAATCCATCAATCATTTTCAACCAAGTTATTGTTAATTTAATTTCTCTTGAGTTTTGTTTTGTTACCTAGCTTAATTTCCAGATCTAGCTCTCTGTGGATATGACCTCGATCTTACCGAGTTAATTGCTACATCGCACACTCGTGCACTTGCGAGTTAAAACAAGCCGAACATAAAAAGCGGTCAAGCAGTGAGCTCTGGAAACAATTTCGGTGTTGATTTCTGAGTGGGAGCGACTCAGTTTTTCTTGACTGTTTCTGAGTAAAGAGTGGTTGTGTGCGCTGAGGATTCCATGCGTCATCTTTGAAAATAATTTCGGTCACAATTTCTGTGTGGGCATCGACTCACATTTCCTTGCCCGTTTATGAGTCAACATCGGCTGTGTGGGCTTACGAATCCATGGGTGAGCTCTCGAAACAATTTCGGTGTGGATTTCTGAGTGGGAGCGACTCAGTTTTTCTTGACTGTTTTTGAGTAAAGAGTGGTTGTGTGCGCTGAGGATTCCATGCGTCATCTTTGAGAATTGTTTCGGTGACAATTTCTGTGTGGGCATCGACTCACTTTTCCTTGACCGTTTATGAGTCAACAGGGGCAGTGTCGGCTGACGAATCCATGGGTGAGCTCTCGAAACAATTTCGGTGTTGATTTCTGAGTGGGAGCGACTCAGTTTTTCTTGACTGTTTCTGAGAAAAGAGTGGTTGTGTGCGCTGAGGATTCCATGAGTCATCTTTGAAAATAATTTCGGTCACAATTTCTGTGTGGGCATCGACTCACTTTTCCTTGACCGTTTATGAGTCAACAGGGGCTGTGTGCGCTGACGAATCCATGGGTGAGCTCTGGAAACAATTTCGGTGTTGATTTCTGAGTGGGAGCGACTCAGTTTTTCTTGACTGTTTCTGAGTAAAGAGTGGTTGTGTGCGCTGAGGATTCCATGCGTCATCTTTGAAAATAATTTCGGTCACAATTTCTGTATGGGCATCGACTCACTTTTCCTTGACCGTTTATGAGTCAACAGGGGCTGTGTGCGCTGACGAATCCATGGGTGAGCTCTGGAAACAATTTCGGTGTTGATTTCTGAGTGGGAGCGACTCAGTTTTTCTTGACTGTTTCTGAGAAAAGAGTGGTTGTGTGCGCTGAGGATTCCATGCGTCATCTTTGAACATAATTTCGGTCACAATTTCTGTGTGGGCATCGACTCACTTTTCCTTGACCGTTTATGAGTCAATAGGGGCTGTGTGCGCTGACGAATCCATGGGTGAGCTCTGGAAACAATTTCGGTGTTGATTTCTGAGAGGGAGCGACTCAGTTTTTCTTGACTGTTTCTGAGAAAAGAGTGGTTGTGTGCGCTGAGGATTCCATGCGTCATCTTTGAACATAATTTCGGTCACAATTTCTGTGTGGGCATCGACTCACTTTTCCTTGACCGTTTATGAGTCAATAGGGGCTGTGTGCGCTGACGAATCCATGGGTGAGCTCTGGAAACAATTTCGGTGTTGATTTCTGAGTGGGAGCGACTCAGTTTTTCTTGACTGTTTCTGAGAAAAGAGTGGTTGTGTGCGCTGAGGATTCCATGAGTCATCTTTGAAAATAGTTTGGGTGACAATTTCTGTGTGGGCATCGACTCACTTTTCCTTGACCGTTTATGAGTCAATAGGAGCTGTGTGCGCTGACGAATCCATGGGTGAGCTCTCGAAACAATTTCGGTGTTGATTTCTGAGTGGGAGCGACTCAGTTTTTCTTGACTGTTTCTGAGTAAAGAGTGGTTGTGTGCGCTGAGGATTCCATGCGTCATCTTTGAAAATAATTTCGGTCACAATTTCTATGTGGGCATCGACTCACTTTTCCTTGACCGTTTATGAGTCAACAGGGGCAGTGTCGGCTGACGAATCCATGGGTGAGCTCTCGAAACAATTTCGGTGTTGATTTCTGAGTGGGAGCGACTCAGTTTTCTTGACTGTTTCTGAGTAAAGAGTGGTTGTGTGCGCTGAGGATTCCATGCCTCATCTTTGAAAATAGTTTCGCTGACAATTTCTGTGTGGGCATCGACTCATTTTTCCTTGATCGTTTATGAGTCAACACGGGCTGTGTGCGCTGACGAATCCATGGGTGAGCTCTCGAAACAATTTCGGTGTGGATTTCTGAGTGGGAGCGACTCAGTTTTTCTTGACTGTTTGTGAGTAAAGAGTGGTTATGTGCGCTAAGGATTCCATGCGTCATCTTTGAAAATAATTTCGGTCACAATTTCTGTGTGGGCATCGACTCACTTTTCCTTGACCGTTTATGAGTCAAGAGGGGCTGTGTGCGCTGACGAATCCATGGGTGAGCTCTGGAAACAATTTCGGTGTTGATTTCTGAGTGGGAGCGACTCAGTTTTTCTTGACTGTTTCTGAGAAAAGAGTGGTTGTGTGCGCTGAGGATTCCATGCGTCATCTTTGAACATAATTTCGGTCACAATTTCTGTGTGGGCATCGACTCACTTTTCCTTGACCGTTTATGAGTCAATAGGGGCTGTGTGCGCTGACGAATCCATGGGTGAGCTCTGGAAACAATTTCGGTGTTGATTTCTGAGTGGGAGCGATTAAGTTTTTCTTGACTGTTTCTGAGTAAAGAGTGGTTGTGTGCGCTGAGGATTCCATGAGTCATCTTTGAAAATAATTTCGGTCACAATTTCTGTGTGGGCATCGACTCACTTTTCCTTGACCGTTTATGAGTCAAGAGGGGCTGTGTGCTCTGACGAATCCATGGGTGAGCTCTGGAAACAATTTCGGTGTTGATTTCTGAGTGGGAGCGACTTAGTTTTTCTTGACTGTTTCTGAGTAAAGAGTGGTTGTGTGCGCTGAGGATTCCATGCGTCATCTTTGAAAATAATTTCGGTCACAATTTCTGTGTGGGCATCGACTCACTTTTCCTTGACCGTTTATGAGTCAACAGGGGCTGTGTGCGCTGACGAATCCATGGGTGAGCTCTGGAAACAATTTCGGTGTTGATTTCTGAGTGGGAGCGACTCAGTTTTTCTTGACTGTTTCTGAGAAAAGAGTGGTTGTGTGCGCTGAGGATTCCATGCGTCATCTTTGAACATAATTTCGGTCACAATTTCTGTGTGGGCATCGACTCACTTTTCCTTGACCGTTTATGAGTCAATAGGGGCTGTGTGCGCTGACGAATCCATGGGTGAGCTCTGGAAACAATTTCGGTGTTGATTTCTGAGTGGGAGCGACTCAGTTTTTCTTGACTGTTTCTGAGAAAAGAGTGGTTGTGTGCGCTGAGGATTCCATGCGTCATCTTTGAACATAATTTCGGTCACAATTTCTGTGTGGGCATCGACTCACTTTTCCTTGACCGTTTATGAGTCAATAGGGGCTGTGTGCGCTGACGAATCCATGGGTGAGCTCTGGAAACAATTTCAGTGTTGATTTCTGACTGGGAGCGACTCAGTTTTTCTTGACTGTTTCTGAGTAAAGAGTGGTTGTGTGCGCTGAGGATTCCATGCGTCATCTTTGAAAATAATTTCGGTCACAATTTCTGTGTGGGCATCGACTCATTTTTCCTTGACCGTTTATGAGTCAACAGGGGCAGCGTCGGCTGCAGAATCCATGGGTGAGCTCTCGAAACAATTTCGGTGTTGATTTCTGAGTTGGAGCGACTCAGTTCTTCTTGACTGTTTCTGAGTAAACAGTGGTTGTGTGCGCTGAGGATTCCATGCGTCATCTTTGAAAATAGTTTCGGTGACAATTTCTGTGTGGGCATCGACTCACTTTTCCTTGACCGTTTATAAGTCTACAGGGGCAGTGTCGGCTGACGAATCCATGGGTGAGCTCTCGAAACAATTTCGGTGTTGATTTCTGAGTGGGAGCGACTCAGTTTTTCTTGACTGTTTGTGAGTAAAGAGTGGTTATGTGCGCTGAGGATTCCATGCGTCATCTTTGAAAATAATTTCAGTCACAATTTCTGTGTGGGCATCGACTCACTTTTCCTTGACCGTTTATGAGTCAAGAGGGGCTGTGTGCGCTGATGAATCCATGGGTGAGCTCTGGAAACAATTTCGGTGTTGATTTCTGAGTGGGAGCGACTCAGTTTTTCTTGACTGTTTCTGAGAAAAGAGTGGTTGTGTGCGCTGAGGATTCCATGAGTCATCTTTGAAAATAATTTCGGTCACAATTTCTGTGTGGGCATCGACTCACTTTTCCTTGACCGTTTATGAGTCAATAGGGGCTGTGTGCGCTGACGAATCCATGGGTGAGCTCTGGAAACAATTTCGGTGTTGATTTCTGAGTGGGAGCGATTAAGTTTTTCTTGACTGTTTCTGAGTAAAGAGTGGTTGTGTGCGCTGAGGATTCCATTAGTCATCTTTGAAAATAATTTCGGTCACAATTTCTGTGTGGGCATCGACTCACTTTTCCTTGACCGTTTATGAGTCAATAGGGGCTGTGTGCGCTGACGAATCCATGGGTGAGCTCTGGAAACAATTTCGGTGTTGATTTCTGAGTGGGAGCGATTAAGTTTTTCTTGACTGTTTCTGAGTAAACAGTGGTTGTGTGCGCTGAGGATTCCATGCGTCATCTTTGAAAATAGTTTCGGTGACAATTTCTGTGTGGGCATCGACTCACTTTTCCTTGACCGTTTATAAGTCTACAGGGGCAGTGTCGGCTGACGAATCCATGGGTGAGCTCTGGAAACAATTTCAGTGTTGATTTCTGAGTGGGAGCGACTCAGTTTTTCTTGACTGTTTCTGAGAAAAGATTGGTTGTGTGCGCTGAGGATTCCATGAGTCATCTTTGAAAATAATTTCGGTCACAATTTCTGTGTGGGCATCGACTCACTTTTCCTTGACCGTTTATGAGTCAACAGGGGCTGTGTGCGCTGACGAATCCATGGGTGAGCTCTGGAAACAATTTCAGTGCTGATTTCTGACTGGGAGCGACTCAGTTTTTCTTGACTGTTTCTGAGTAAAGAGTGGTTGTGTGCGCTGAGGATTCCATGCGTCATCTTTGAAAATAATTTCGGTCACAATTTCTGTGTGGGCATCGACTCATTTTTCCTTGACCGTTTATGAGTCAACAGGGGCAGCGTCGGCTGCAGAATCCATGGGTGAGCTCTCGAAACAATTTCGGTGTTGATTTCTGAGTTGGAGTGACTCAGTTCTTCTTGACTGTTTCTGAGTAAACAGTGGTTGTGTGCGCTGAGGATTCCATGCATCATCTTTGAAAATAGTTTCGGTGACAATTTCTGTGTGCGCATCAACTTACTTTTGCTTCACCGTTTATGAGTCAACAGGGGCAGTGTCGGCTGACGAATCCATGGGTGAGCTCTCGAAACAATTTCGGTGTTGATTTCTGAGTGGGAGCGACTCAGTTTTTCTTGACTGTTTGTGAGTAAAGAGTGGTTATGTGCGCTGAGGATTCCATGCGTCATCTTTGAAAATAATTTCAGTCACAATTTCTGTGTGGGCATCGACTCACTTTTCCTTGACCGTTTATGAGTCAAGAGGGGCTGTGTGCGCTGACGAATCCATGGGTGAGCTCTGGAAACAATTTCGGTGTTGATTTCTGAGTGGGAGCGACTCAGTTTTTCTTGACTGTTTCTGAGTAAAGAGTGGTTGTGTGCGCTGAGGATTCCATGCGTCATCTTTGAAAATAATTTCGGTCACAATTTCTGTGTGGGCATCGACTCACATTTCCTTGCCCGTTTATGAGTCAACATCGGCTGTGTGGGCTTACGAATCCATGGGTGAGCTCTCGAAACAATTTCGGTGTGGATTTCTGAGTGGGAGCGACTCAGTTTTTCTTGACTGTTTTTGAGTAAAGAGTGGTTGTGTGCGCTGAGGATTCCATGCGTCATCTTTGAAAATTGTTTCGGTGACAATTTTTGTGTGGGCATCGACTCACTTTTCCTTGACCGTTTATGAGTCAACAGGGGCAGTGTCGGCTGACGAATCCATGGGTGAGCTCTCGAAACAATTTCGGTGTTGATTTCTGAGTGGGAGCGACTCAGTTTTCTTGACTGTTTCTGAGTAAAGAGTGGTTCTGTGCGCTGAGGATTCCATGCGTCATCTTTGAAAATAGTTTGGGTGACAATTTCTGTGTGGGCATCGACTCACTTTTCCTTGACCGTTTATGAGTCAATAGGGGCTGTGTGCGCTGACGAATCCATGAGTGAGCTCTGGAAACAATTTCGGTGTTGATTTCTGAGTGGGAGCGACTCAGTTTTTCTTGATTGTTTCTGAGTAAAGAGTGGTTGTGTGCGCTGAGGATTCCAGGCGTCATCTTTGAAAATAATTTCGGTCACAATTTCTGTGTGGGCATCGACTCACTTTTCCTTGACTGTTTATGAGTCAATAGGGGCTGTGTGCGCTGACAAATCCATGGGTGAGCTCTGGAAACAATTTCGGTGTTGATTTCTGAGTGGGAACGACTCAGTTTTTCTTGACTGTTTCTGAGTAAAGAGTGGTTGTGTGCGCTGAGGATTCCATGCGTCATCTTTGAAAATAATTTCGGTCACAATTTCTATGTGGGCATCGACTCACTTTTCCTTGACCGTTTATGAGTCAACAGGGGCAGTGTCGGCTGACGAATCCATGGGTGAGCTCTCGAAACAATTTCGGTGTTGATTTCTGAGTGGGAGCGACTCAGTTTTCTTGGCTGTTTCTGAGTAAAGAGTGGTTGTGTGCGCTGAGGATTCCATGCCTCATCTTTGAAAATAGTTTCGCTGACAATTTTTGTGTGGGCATCGACTCATTTTTCCTTGATCGTTTATGAGTCAACACGGACTGTGTGCGCTGACGAATCCATGGGTGAGCTCTGGAAACAATTTCAGTGTTGATTTCTGACTGGGAGCGACTCAGTTTTTCTTGACTGTTTCTGAGTAAAGAGTGGTTGTGTGCGCTGAGGATTCCATGCGTCATCTTTGAAAATAATTTCGGTCACAATTTCTGTGTGGGCATCGACTCATTTTTCCTTGACCGTTTATGAGTCAACAGGGGCAGCGTCGGCTGCAGAATCCATGGGTGAGCTCTCGAAACAATTTCGGTGTTGATTTCTGAGTTGGAGCGACTCAGTTCTTCTTGACTGTTTCTGAGTAAACAGTGGTTGTGTACGCTGAGGATTCCATGCCTCATCTTTGAAAATAGTTTCGGTGACAATTTCTGTGTGCGCATCAACTTACTTTTGCTTCACCGTTTATGAGTCAACAGGGGCAGTGTCGGCTGACGAATCCATGGGTGAGCTCTCGAAACAATTTCGGTGTTGATTTCTGAGTGGGAGCGACTCAGTTTTTCTTGACTGTTTGTGAGTAAAGAGTGGTTATGTGCGCTGAGGATTCCATGCGTCATCTTTGAAAATAATTTCAGTCACAATTTCTGTGTGGGCATCGACTCACTTTTCCTTGACCGTTTATGAGTCAAGAGGGGCTGTGTGCGCTGACGAATCCATGGGTGAGCTCTGGAAACAATTTCGGTGTTGATTTCTGAGTGGGAGCGACTCAGTTTTTCTTGACTGTTTCTGAGTAAAGAGTGGTTGTGTGCGCTGAGGATTCCATGCGTCATCTTTGAAAATAATTTCGGTCACAATTTCTGTGTGGGCATCGACTCACATTTCCTTGCCCGTTTATGAGTCAACATCGGCTGTGTGGGCTTACGAATCCATGGGTGAGCTCTCGAAACAATTTCGGTGTTGATTTCTGAGTGGGAGCGACTCAGTTTTTCTTGATTGTTTCTGAGTAAAGAGTGGTTGTGTGCGCTGAGGATTCCAGACGTCATGTTTGAAAATAATTTCGGTCACAATTTCTGTGTGGGCATCGACTCACTTTTCCTTGACTGTTTATGAGTCAATAGGGGCTGTGTGCGCTGACGAATCCATGGGTGAGCTCTGGAAACAATTTCGGTGTTGATTTCTGAGTTGGAGCGACTCAGTTTTTCTTGACTGTTTCTGAGTAAAGAGTGGTTGTGTGCGCTGAGGATTCCATGCGTCATCTTTGAAAATAATTTCGGTCACAATTTCTGTGTGGGCATCGACTCACTTTTCCTTGACCGTTTATGAGTCAACAGGGGCAGTGTCGGCTGACGAATCCATGGGTGAGCTCTCGAAACAATTTCGGTGTTGATTTCTGAGTGGGAGCGACTCAGTTTTCTTGACTGTTTCTGAGTAAAGAGTGGTTGTGTGCGCTGAGGATTCCATGCCTCATCTTTGAAAATAGTTTCGGTGACAATTTCTATGTGGGCATCGACTCATTTTTCCTTGACCGTTTATGAGTCAACAGGGGCAGTGTCGGGTGACGAATCCATGGGTGAGCTCTCGAAACAATTTCGGTGTTGATTTCTGAGTGGGAGCGACTCAGTTTTCTTGACTGTTTCTGAGTAAAGAGTGGTTCTGTGCGCTGAGGATTCCATGCGTCATCTTTGAAAATAGTTTGGGTGACAATTTCTGTGTGGGCATCGACTCACTTTTCCTTGACCGTTTATGAGTCAAGAGGGGCTGTGTGCGCTGACGAATCCATGGGTGAGCTCTGGAAACAATTTCGGTGTTGATTTCTGAGTGGGAGCGACTCAGTTTTTCTTGACTGTTTCTGAGTAAAGAGTGGTTGTGTGCGCTGAGGATTCCATGCGTCATCTTTGAAAATAATTTCGGTCACAATTTCTGTGTGGGCATCGACTCACATTTCCTTGCCCGTTTATGAGTCAACATCGGCTGTGTGGGCTTACGAATCCATGGGTGAGCTCTCGAAACAATTTCGGTGTTGATTTCTGAGTGGGAGCGACTCAGTTTTTCTTGATTGTTTCTGAGTAAAGAGTGGTTGTGTGCGCTGAGGATTCCAGACGTCATCTTTGAAAATAATTTCGGTCACAATTTCTGTGTGGGCATCGACTCACTTTTCCTTGACCGTTTATGAGTCAACAGGGGCAGTGTCGGCTGACGAATCCATGGGTGAGCTCTCGAAACAATTTCGGTGTTGATTTCTGAGTGGGAGCGACTCAGTTTTCTTGACTGTTTCTGAGTAAAGAGTGGTTGTGTGCGCTGAGGATTCCATGCCTCATCTTTGAAAATAGTTTCGGTGACAATTTCTATGTGGGCATCGACTCATTTTTCCTTGACCGTTTATGAGTCAACAGGGGCAGTGTCGGGTGACGAATCCATGGGTGAGCTCTCGAAACAATTTCGGTGTTGATTTCTGAGTGGGAGCGACTCAGTTTTCTTGACTGTTTCTGAGTAAAGAGTGGTTCTGTGCGCTGAGGATTCCATGCGTCATCTTTGAAAATAGTTTGGGTGACAATTTCTGTGTGGGCATCGACTCACTTTTCCTTGACCGTTTATGAGTCAAGAGGGGCTGTGTGCGCTGACGAATCCATGGGTGAGCTCTGGAAACAATTTCGGTGTTGATTTCTGAGTGGGAGCGACTCAGTTTTTCTTGACTGTTTCTGAGTAAAGAGTGGTTGTGTGCGCTGAGGATTCCATGCGTCATCTTTGAAAATAATTTCGGTCACAATTTCTGTGTGGGCATCGACTCACATTTCCTTGCCCGTTTATGAGTCAACATCGGCTGTGTGGGCTTACGAATCCATGGGTGAGCTCTCGAAACAATTTCGGTGTTGATTTCTGAGTGGGAGCGACTCAGTTTTTCTTGATTGTTTCTGAGTAAAGAGTGGTTGTGTGCGCTGAGGATTCCAGACGTCATCTTTGAAAATAATTTCGGTCACAATTTCTGTGTGGGCATCGACTCACTTTTCCTTGACTGTTTATGAGTCAATAGGGGCTGTGTGCGCTGACGAATCCATGGGTGAGCTCTGGAAACAATTTCGGTGTTGATTTCTGAGTGGGAGCGACTCAGTTTTTCTTGACTGTTTCTGAGTAAAGAGTGGTTGTGTGCGCTGAGGATTCCATGCGTCATCTTTGAAAATAATTTCGGTCACAATTTCTATGTGGGCATCGACTCACTTTTCCTTGACCGTTTATGAGTCAACAGGGGCAGTGTCGGCTGACGAATCCATGGGTGAGCTCTCGAAACAATTTCGGTGTTGATTTCTGAGTGGGAGCGACTCAGTTTTCTTGACTGTTTCTGAGTAAAGAGTGGTTGTGTGCGCTGAGGATTCCATGCCTCATCTTTGAAAATAGTTTCGCTGACAATTTCTGTGTGGGCATCGACTCATTTTTCCTTGATCGTTTATGAGTCAACACGGGCTGTGTGTGCTGACGAATCCGTGGGTGAGCTCTCGAAACAATTTCGGTGTGGATTTCTGAGTGGGAGCGACTCAGTTTTTCTTGACTGTTTGTGAGTAAAGAGTGGTTGTGTGCGCTGAGGATTCCATGCGTCATCTTTGAAAATAGTTTCGGTGACAATTTCTATGTGGGCATCGACTCATTTTTCCTTGACCGTTTATGAGTCAACAGGGGCAGTGTCGGGTGACGAATCCATGGGTGAGCTCTCGAAACAATTTCGGTGTTGATTTCTGAGTGGGAGCGACTCAGTTTTCTTGACTGTTTCTGAGTAAAGAGTGGTTCTGTGCGCTGAGGATTCCATGCGTCATCTTTGAAAATAGTTTGGGTGACAATTTCTGTGTGGGCATCGACTCACTTTTCCTTGACCGTTTATGAGTCAAGAGGGGCTGTGTGCGCTGACGAATCCATGGGTGAGCTCTGGAAACAATTTCGGTGTTGATTTCTGAGTGGGAGCGACTCAGTTTTTCTTGATTGTTTCTGAGTAAAGAGTGGTTGTGTGCGCTGAGGATTCCAGGCGTCATCTTTGAAAATAATTTCGGTCACAATTTCTGTGTGGGCATCGACTCACATTTCCTTGCCCGTTTATGAGTCAACATCGGCTGTGTGGGCTTACGAATCCATGGGTGAGCTCTCGAAACAATTTCGGTGTTGATTTCTGAGTGGGAGCGACTCAGTTTTTCTTGACTGTTTCTGAGAAAAGAGTGGTTGTGTGCGCTGAGGATTCCATGCGTCATCTTTGAACATAATTTCGGTCACAATTTCTGTGTGGGCATCGACTCACTTTTCCTTGACCGTTTATGAGTCAAGAGGGGCTGTGTGCGCTGACGAATCCATGGGTGAGCTCTGGAAACAATTTCGGTGTTGATTTCTGAGTGGGAGCGACTCAGTTTTTCTTGACTGTTTCTGAGTAAAGAGTGGTTGTGTGCGCTGAGGATTCCATGCGTCATCTTTGAAAATAATTTCGGTCACAATTTCTGTGTGGGCATCGACTCACATTTCCTTGCCCGTTTATGAGTCAACATCGGCTGTGTGGGCTTACGAATCCATGGGTGAGCTCTCGAAACAATTTCGGTGTTGATTTCTGAGTGGGAGCGACTCAGTTTTCTTGACTGTTTCTGAGTAAAGAGTGGTTCTGTGCGCTGAGGATTCCATGCGTCATCTTTGAAAATAGTTTGGGTGACAATTTCTGTGTGGGCATCGACTCACTTTTCCTTGACCGTTTATGAGTCAAGAGGGGCTGTGTGCGCTGACGAATCCATGGGTGAGCTCTGGAAACAATTTCGGTGTTGATTTCTGAGTGGGAGCGACTCAGTTTTTCTTGACTGTTTCTGAGTAAAGAGTGGTTGTGTGCGCTGAGGATTCCATGCGTCATCTTTGAAAATAATTTCGGTCACAATTTCTGTGTGGGCATCGACTCACTTTTCCTTGACCGTTTATGAGTCAACAGGGGCAGTGTCGGCTGACGAATCCATGGGTGAGCTCTCGAAACAATTTCGGTGTTGATTTCTGAGTGGGAGCGACTCAGTTTTCTTGACTGTTTCTGAGTAAAGAGTGGTTGTGTGCGCTGAGGATTCCATGCCTCATCTTTGAAAATAGTTTCGCTGACAATTTCTGTGTGGGCATCGACTCATTTTTCCTTGATCGTTTATGAGTCAACACGGGCTGTGTGTGCTGACGAATCCATGGGTGAGCTCTCGAAACAATTTCGGTGTGGATTTCTGAGTGGGAGCGACTCAGTTTTTCTTGACTGTTTGTGAGTAAAGAGTGGTTGTGTGCGCTGAGGATTCCATGCGTCATCTTTGAAAATAGTTTCGGTGACAATTTCTATGTGGGCATCGACTCATTTTTCCTTGACCGTTTATGAGTCAACAGGGGCAGTGTCGGGTGACGAATCCATGGGTGAGCTCTCGAAACAATTTCGGTGTTGATTTCTGAGTGGGAGCGACTCAGTTTTCTTGACTGTTTCTGAGTAAAGAGTGGTTCTGTGCGCTGAGGATTCCATGCGTCATCTTTGAAAATAGTTTGGGTGACAATTTCTGTGTGGGCATCGACTCACTTTTCCTTGACCGTTTATGAGTCAAGAGGGGCTGTGTGCGCTGACGAATCCATGGGTGAGCTCTGGAAACAATTTCGGTGTTGATTTCTGAGTGGGAGCGACTCAGTTTTTCTTGATTGTTTCTGAGTAAAGAGTGGTTGTGTGCGCTGAGGATTCCAGGCGTCATCTTTGAAAATAATTTCGGTCACAATTTCTGTGTGGGCATCGACTCACTTTTCCTTGACTGTTTATGAGTCAATAGGGGCTGTGTGCGCTGACGAATCCATGGGTGAGCTCTGGAAACAATTTCGGTGTTGATTTCTGAGTGGGAGCGACTCAGTTTTTCTTGACTGTTTCTGAGAAAAGAGTGGTTGTGTGCGCTGAGGATTCCATGCGTCATCTTTGAACATAATTTCGGTCACAATTTCTGTGTGGGCATCGACTCACTTTTCCTTGACCGTTTATGAGTCAATAGGGGCTGTGTGCGCTAACGAATCCATGGGTGAGCTCTGGAAACAATTTCAGTGTTGATTTCTGACTGGGAGCGACTCAGTTTTTCTTGACTGTTTCTGAGTAAAGAGTGGTTGTGTGCGCTGAGGATTCCATGCGTCATCTTTGAAAATAATTTCGGTCACAATTTCTGTGTGGGCATCGACTCATTTTTCCTTGACCGTTTATGAGTCAACAGGGGCAGCGTCGGCTGCAGAATCCATGGGTGAGCTCTCGAAACAATTTCGGTGTTGATTTCTGAGTTGGAGCGACTCAGTTCTTCTTGACTGTTTCTGAGTAAACAGTGGTTGTGTACGCTGAGGATTCCATGCATCATCTTTGAAAATAGTTTCGGTGACAATTTCTGTGTGCGCATCAATTTACTTTTGCTTCACCGTTTATGAGTCAACAGGGGCAGTGTCGGCTGACGAATCCATGGGTGAGCTCTCGAAACAATTTCGGTGTTGATTTCTGAGTGGGAGCGACTCAGTTTTTCTTGACTGTTTGTGAGTAAAGAGTGGTTATGTGCGCTGAGGATTCCATGCGTCATCTTTGAAAATAATTTCAGTCACAATTTCTGTGTGGGCATCGACTCACTTTTCCTTGACCGTTTATGAGTCAAGAGGGGCTGTGTGCGCTGACGAATCCATGGGTGAGCTCTGGAAACAATTTCGGTGTTGATTTCTGAGTGGGAGCGACTCAGTTTTTCTTGACTGTTTCTGAGTAAAGAGTGGTTGTGTGCGCTGAGGATTCCATGCGTCATCTTTGAAAATAATTTCGGTCACAATTTCTGTGTGGGCATCGACTCACATTTCCTTGCCCGTTTATGAGTCAACATCGGCTGTGTGGGCTTACGAATCCATGGGTGAGCTCTCGAAACAATTTCGGTGTTGATTTCTGAGTGGGAGCGACTCAGTTTTTCTTGATTGTTTCTGAGTAAAGAGTGGTTGTGTGCGCTGAGGATTCCAGGCGTCATCTTTGAAAATAATTTCGGTCACAATTTCTGTGTGGGCATCGACTCACTTTTCCTTGACTGTTTATGAGTCAATAGGGGCTGTGTGCGCTGACGAATCCATGGGTGAGCTCTGGAAACAATTTCGGTGTTGATTTCTGAGTGGGAGCGACTCAGTTTTTCTTGACTGTTTCTGAGTAAAGAGTGGTTGTGGGCGCTGAGGATTCCATGCGTCATCTTTGAAAATAATTTCGGTCACAATTTCTATGTGGGCATCGACTCACTTTTCCTTGACCGTTTATGAGTCAACAGGGGCAGTGTCGGCTGACGAATCCATGGGTGAGCTCTCGAAACAATTTCGGTGTTGATTTCTGAGTGGGAGCGACTCAGTTTTCTTGACTGTTTCTGAGTAAAGAGTGGTTGTGTGCGCTGAGGATTCCATGCCTCATCTTTGAAAATAGTTTCGCTGACAATTTCTGTGTGGGCATCGACTCATTTTTCCTTGATCGTTTATGAGTCAACACGGGCTGTGTGCGCTGACGAATCCATGGGTGAGCTCTCGAAACAATTTCGATGTGGATTTCTGAGTGGGAGCGACTCAGTTTTTCTTGACTGTTTGTGAGTAAAGAGTGGTTGTGTGCGCTGAGGATTCCATGCGTCATCTTTGAAAATAGTTTCGGTGACAATTTCTATGTGGGCATCGACTCATTTTTCCTTGACCGTTTATGAGTCAACAGGGGCAGTGTCGGGTGACGAATCCATGGGTGAGCTCTCGAAACAATTTCGGTGTTGATTTCTGAGTGGGAGCGACTCAGTTTTCTTGACTGTTTCTGAGTAAAGAGTGGTTCTGTGCGCTGAGGATTCCATGCGTCATCTTTGAAAATAGTTTGGGTGACAATTTCTGTGGGGGCATCGACTCACTTTTCCTTGACCGTTTATGAGTCAAGAGGGGCTGTGTGCGCTGACGAATCCATGGGTGAGCTCTGTAAATAATTTCGGTGTTGATTTCTGAGTGGGAGCGACTCAGTTTTTCTTGACTGTTTCTAAGTAAAGAGTGGTTGTGTGCGCTGAGGATTCCATGCGTCATCTTTGAAAATAATTTCGGTGACAATTTCTGTGTGGGCATCGACTCACTTTTCCTTGATCGTTTATGAGTCAACACGGGCTGTGTGCGCTGACGAATCCATGGGTGAGCTCTCGAAACAATTTCGGTGTGGATTTCTGAGTGGGAGCGACTCAGTTTTTCTTGACTGTTTCTGAGTAAAGAGTGGTTGTGTGCGCTGAGGATTCCATGCGTCATCTTTGAAAATAGTTTGGGTGACAATTTCTGTGTGGGCATCGACTCATTTTTCCTTGACCGTTTATGAGTCAACAGGGGCAGTGTCGGGTGACGAATCCATGGGTGAGTTCTCGAAACAATTTCGGTGTTGATTTCTGAGTGGGAGCGACTCAGTTTTCTTGCCTGTTTCTGAGTAAAGAGTGGTTCTGTGCGCTGAGGATTCCATGCGTCATCTTTGAAAATAGTTTGGGTGACAATTTCTGTGTGGGCATCGACTCACTTTTCCTTGACCGTTTATGAGTCAAGAGGGGCTGTGTGCGCTGACGAATCCATGGGTGAGCTCTGGAAACAATTTCGGTGTTGATTTCTGAATGGGAGCGACTCAGTTTTTCTTGACTGTTTCTGAGTAAAGAGTGGTTGTGTGCGCTGAGGATTCCATGCGTCATCTTTGAAAATAGTTTGGGTGACAATTTCTGTGTGGGCATCGACTCACTTTTCCTTGACCGTTTATGAGTCAATAGGGGCTGTGTGCGCTGACGAATCCATGGGTGAGCTCTGGAAACAATTTCGGTGTTGATTTCTGAGTGGGAGCGACTCAGTTTTTCTTGATTGTTTCTGAGTAAAGAGTGGTTGTGTGCGCTGAGGATTCCATGCGTCATCTTTGAAAATAATTTCGGTCACAATTTCTGTGTGGGCATCGACTCACTTTTCCTTGACTGTTTATGAGTCAACAGGGGCTGTGTGCGCTGACGAATCCATGGGTGAGCTCTGGAAACAATTTCGGTGTTGATTTCTGAGTGGGAGCGACTCAGTTTTCTTGACTGTTTCTGAGGAAAGAGTGGTTGTGTGCGCTGAGGATTCCATGCCTCATCTTTGAAAATAGTTTCGCTGACAATTTCTGTGTGGGCATCGACTCATTTTTCCTTGATCGTTTATGAGTCAACACGGGCTGTGTGCGCTGACGAATCCATGGGTGAGCTCTCGAAACAATTTCGGTGTGGATTTCTGAGTGGGAGCGACTCAGTTTTTCTTGACTGTTTGTGAGTAAAGAGTGGTTGTGTGCGCTGAGGATTCCATGCGTCATCTTTGAAAATAGTTTCGGTGACAATTTCTATGTGGGCATCGACTCATTTTTCCTTGACCGTTTATGAGTCAACAGGGGCAGTGTCGGGTGACGAATCCATGGGTGAGCTCTCGAAACAATTTCGGTGTTGATTTCTGAGTGGGAGCGACTCAGTTTTCTTGACTGTTTCTGAGTAAAGAGTGGTTCTGTGCGCTGAGGATTCCATGCGTCATCTTTGAAAATAGTTTGGGTGACAATTTCTGTGTGGGCATCGACTCACTTTTCCTTGACCGTTTATGAGTCAAGAGGGGCTGTGTGCGCTGACGAATCCATGGGTGAGCTCTGGAAACAATTTCGGTGTTGATTTCTGAGTGGGAGCGACTCAGTTTTTCTTGACTGTTTCTGAGTAAAGAGTGGTTGTGTGCGCTGAGGATTCCATGCGTCATCTTTGAAAATAATTTCGGTCACAATTTCTGTGTGGGCATCGACTCACATTTCCTTGCCCGTTTATGAGTCAACATCGGCTGTGTGGGCTTACGAATCCATGGGTGAGCTCTCGAAACAATTTCGGTGTGGATTTCTGAGTGGGAGCGACTCAGTTTTTCTTGACTGTTTTTGAGTAAAGAGTGGTTGTGTGCGCTGAGGATTCCATGCGTCATCTTTGAAAATTGTTTCGGTGACAATTTCTGTGTGGGCATCGACTCAGTTTTCCTTGACCGTTTATGAGTCAACAGGGGCAGTGTCGGCTGACGAATCCATGGGTGAGCTCTCGAAACAATTTCGGTGTTGATTTCTGAGTGGGAGCGACTCAGTTTTCTTGACTGTTTCTGAGTAAAGAGTGGTTCTGTGCGCTGAGGATTCCATGCGTCATCTTTGAAAATAGTTTGGGTGACAATTTCTGTGTGGGCATCGACTCACTTTTCCTTGACCGTTTATGAGTCAATAGGGGCTGTGTGCGCTGACGAATCCATGAGTGAGCTCTGGAAACAATTTCGGTGTTGATTTCTGAGTGGGAGCGACTCAGTTTTCTTGACTGTTTCTGAGGAAAGAGTGGTTGTGTGCGCTGAGGATTCCATGCCTCATCTTTGAAAATAGTTTCGCTGACAATTTCTGTGTGGGCATCGACTCATTTTTCCTTGATCGTTTATGAGTCAACACGGGCTGTGTGCGCTGACGAATCCATGGGTTAGCTCTCGAAACAATTTCGGTGTGGATTTCTGAGTGGGAGCGACTCAGTTTTTCTTGACTGTTTGTGAGTAAAGAGTGGTTGTGTGCGCTGAGGATTCCATGCGTCATCTTTGAAAATAGTTTCGGTGACAATTTCTATGTGGGCATCGACTCATTTTTCCTTGACCGTTTATGAGTCAACAGGGGCAGTGTCGGGTGACGAATCCATGGGTGAGCTCTCGAAACAATTTCGGTGTTGATTTCTGAGTGGGAGCGACTCAGTTTTCTTGACTGTTTCTGAGTAAAGAGTGGTTCTGTGCGCTGAGGATTCCATGCGTCATCTTTGAAAATAGTTTGGGTGACAATTTCTGTGTGGGCATCGACTCACTTTTCCTTGACCGTTTATGAGTCAAGAGGGGCTGTGTGCGCTGACGAATCCATGGGTGAGCTCTGGAAACAATTTCGGTGTTGATTTCTGAGTGGGAGCGACTCAGTTTTTCTTGACTGTTTCTGAGTAAAGAGTGGTTGTGTGCGCTGAGGATTCCATGCGTCATCTTTGAAAATAATTTCGGTCACAATTTCTGTGTGGGCATCGACTCACATTTCCTTGCCCGTTTATGAGTCAACATCGGCTGTGTGGGCTTACGAATCCATGGGTGAGCTCTCGAAACAATTTCGGTGTGGATTTCTGAGTGGGAGCGACTCAGTTTTTCTTGACTGTTTTTGAGTAAAGAGTGGTTGTGTGCGCTGAGGATTCCATGCGTCATCTTTGAAAATTGTTTCGGTGACAATTTCTGTGTGGGCATCGACTCACTTTTCCTTGACCGTTTATGAGTCAACAGGGGCAGTGTCGGCTGACGAATCCATGGGTGAGCTCTCGAAACAATTTCGGTGTTGATTTCTGAGTGGGAGCGACTCAGTTTTCTTGACTGTTTCTGAGTAAAGAGTAGTTCTGTGCGCTGAGGATTCCATGCGTCATCTTTGAAAATAGTTTGGGTGACAATTTCTGTGTGGGCATCGACTCACTTTTCCTTGACCGTTTATGAGTCAATAGGGGCTGTGTGCGCTGACGAATCCATGAGTGAGCTCTGGAAACAATTTCGGTGTTGATTTCTGAGTGGGAGCGACTCAGTTTTTCTTGATTGTTTCTGAGTAAAGAGTGGTTGTGTGCGCTGAGGATTCCAGGCGTCATCTTTGAAAATAATTTCGATCACAATTTCTGTGTGGGCATCGACTCACTTTTCCTTGACTGTTTATGAGTCAATAGGGGCTGTGTGCGCTGACGAATCCATGGGTGAGCTCTCGAAACAATTTCGGTGTGGATTTCTGAGTGGGAGCGACTCAGTTTTTCTTTACTGTTTGTGAGTAAAGAGTGGTTGTGTGCGCTGAGGATTCCATGCGTCATCTTTGAAAATAGTTTCGGTGACAATTTCTATGTGGGCATCGACTCATTTTTCCTTGACCGTTTATGAGTCAACAGGGGCAGTGTCGGGTGACGAATCCATGGGTGAGCTCTCGAAACAATTTCGGTGTTGATTTCTGAGTGGGAGAGACTCAGTTTTTCTTGACTGTTTCTGAGTAAAGAGTGGTTGTGTGCGCTGAGGATTCCATGCGTCATCTTTGAAAATAGTTTCGGTGACAATTTCTGTGTGGGCATCGACTCACTTTTTCTTGACCGTTTATGAGTTAATAGGGGCTGTGTGCGCTGACGAATCCATGGGTGAGCTCTGGAAACAATTTCGGTGTGGATTTCTGAGTGGGAGCGACTCAGTTTTTCTTGACTGTTTCTGAGTAAAGAGTGGTTGTGTGCGCTGAGGATTCCATGCGTCATCTTTGAAAATAGTTTCGGTGTCAATTTCTGTGTGGGCATCGACTCACTTTTTCTTGACCGTTTATGAGTCAACAGGGGCACTGTAGGCTGACGAATCCATGGGTGAGCTCTCGAAACAATTTCGGTTTGGATTTCTGAGTGGGAGTGACTCAGTTTTTCTTGACTGTTTCTGAGTAAAGAGTGGTTGTGTGCGCTGAGGATTCCATGCGTCATCTTTGAAATAGTTTCGGTGACAATTTCTGTGTGGGCATCGACTCACTTTTCCTTGACCGTTTATAAGTCAACAGGGGCAGTGTCGGCTGACGAATCCATGGTTGAGCTCTGGAAATAATTTCGGTGTTGATTTATGAGTGGGAGCGACCCAGTTTTTCTTCACTGTTTCTGAGTAAAGAGTGGTTGTGTGCGCTGAAGATTCCATGCGTCATCTTTGAAAATAGTTTCGGTGAAAATTTCTGTGTGGGCATCGATTTACTTTTTCTTAACCGTTAATGAGTCAACAGGGGCAGTGTAGGCTGACGAATCCATGAGTGAGCTCTCGAAACAATTTCGGTGTGGATTTGTAAGTGGGAGCAACTCAGTTTTTCTTGTCTGTTTCTGAGTAAAGAGTGGTTGTGTGCGCTGAGGATTCCATGCGTCATCTTTGAAAATAGTTTCGGTGACAATTTCTGTGTGGGCATCGACTCACTTTTCCTTGACCGTTTATGAGTCAACTGGGGCAGTGTCGGCTGACGAATCCATGGGTGAGCTCTCGAAACAATTTCGATGTTGATTTCTGAGTGGGAGCGACTCAGTTTTTCTTGACTGTTTCTGAGTAAAGAGTGGTTGTGTGCGCTGAGGATTCCATGCCTCATCTTTGAAAATAGTTTCGCTGACAATTTCTGTGTGGGCATCGACTCATTTTTCCTTGATCGTTTATGAGTCAACACGGGCTGTGTGCGCTGACGAATCCATGAGTGAGCTCTCGAAACAATTTCGGTGTGGATTTCTGAGTGGGAGCGACTCAGTTTTTCTTGACTGTTTGTGAGTAAAGAGTGGTTGTGTGCGCTGAGGATTCCATGCGTCATCTTTGAAAATAGTTTCGGTGACAATTTCTATGTGGGCATCGACCCATTTTTCCTTGACCGTTTATGAGTCAACACGGGCAGTGTCGGGTGACGAATCCATGGGTGAGCTCTCGAAACAATTTCGGTGTTGATTTCTGAGTGGGAGCGACTCAGTTTTTCTTGACTGTTTCTGAGTAAAGAGTGGTTGTGTGCGCTGAGGATTCCATGCGTCATCTTTGAAAATAGTTTCGGTGACAATTTCTGTGGGGGCATCGACTCACTTTTCCTTGACCGTTTATGAGTCAAGAGGGGCTGTGTGCGCTGACGAATCCATGGGTGAGCTCTGTAAATAATTTCGGTGTTGATTTCTGAGTGGGAGCGACTCAGTTTTTCTTGTCTGTTTCTGAGTAAAGAGTGGTTGTGTGCGATGAGGATTCCATGCGTCATCTTTGAAAATAGTTTCGGTGACAATTTCTGTGTGGGCATCGACTCACTTTTTCTTGACCGTTTATGAGTTAAGAGGGGCTGTGTGCGCTGACGAATCCATGGGTGAGCTTTGGAAACAATTTCGGTGTGGATTTCTGAGTGGGAGCGACTCAGTTTTTCTTGACTGTTTCTGAGTAAAGAGTGGTTGTGTGTGCTGAGGATTCCATGCGTCATCTTTGAAAATAGTTTCGGTGTCAATTTCTGTGTGGGCATCGACTCAGTTTTTCTTGACCGTTTATGAGTCAATAGGGGCACTGTAGGCTGACGAATCCATGGGTGAGCTCTCGAAACAATTTCGGTTTGGATTTCTGAGTGGGAGCGACTCAGTTTTTCTTGACTGTTTCTGAGTAAAGAGTGGTTGTGTGCGCTGAGGATTCCATGCGTCATCTTCGAAATAGTTTCGGTGACAATTTCTGTGTGGGCATCGACTCACTTTTCCTTGACCGTTTATAAGTCAACAGGGGCAGTGTCGGCTGACGAATCCATGGTTGAGCTCTGGAAATAATTTCGGTGTTGATTTATGAGTGGGAGCGACTCAGTTTTTCTTCACTGTTTCTGAGTAAAGAGTGGTTGTGTGCGCTGAGGATTCCATGCGTCATCTTTGAAAATAGTTTCGGTGAAAATTTCTGTGTGGGCATCGATTTACTTTTTCTTAACCGTTAATGAGTCAATAGGGGCAGTGTAGGCTGACGAATCCATGAGTGTGCTCTCGAAACAATTTCGGTGTGGATTTGTAAGTGGGAGCGACTCAGTTTTTCTTGACTGTTTCTGAGTAAAGAGTGGTTGTGTGCGCTGAGGATTCCATGCGTCATCTTTGAAAATAGTTTCGGTGACAATTTCTGTGGGGGCATCGACTCACTTTTCCTTGACCGTTTATGAGTCAAGAGGGGCTGTGTGCGCTGACGAATCCATGGGTGAGCTCTGTAAATAATTTCGGTGTTGATTTCTGAGTGGGAGCGACTCAGTTTTTCTTGTCTGTTTCTGAGTAAAGAGTGGTTGTGTGCGATGAGGATTCCATGCGTCATCTTTGAAAATAGTTTCGGTGACAATTTCTGTGTGGGCATCGACTCACTTTTTCTTGACCGTTTATGAGTTAAGAGGGGCTGTGTGCGCTGACGAATCCATGGGTGAGCTTTGGAAACAATTTCGGTGTGGATTTCTGAGTGGGAGCGACTCAGTTTTTCTTGACTGTTTCTGAGTAAAGAGTGGTTGTGTGTGCTGAGGATTCCATGCGTCATCTTTGAAAATAGTTTCGGTGTCAATTTCTGTGTGGGCATCGACTCAGTTTTTCTTGACCGTTTATGAGTCAACAGGGGCACTGTAGGCTGACGAATCCATGGGTGAGCTCTCGAAACAATTTCGGTTTGGATTTCTGAGTGGGAGCGACTCAGTTTTTCTTGACTGTTTCTGAGTAAAGAGTGGTTGTGTGCGCTGAGGATTCCATGCGTCATCTTCGAAATAGTTTCGGTGACAATTTCTGTGTGGGCATCGACTCACTTTTCCTTGACCGTTTATAAGTCAACAGGGGCAGTGTCGGCTGACGAATCCATGGTTGAGCTCTGGAAATAATTTCGGTGTTGATTTATGAGTGGGAGCGACTCAGTTTTTCTTCACTGTTTCTGAGTAAAGAGTGGTTGTGTGCGCTGAGGATTCCATGCGTCATCTTTGAAAATAGTTTCGGTGAAAATTTCTGTGTGGGCATCGATTTACTTTTTCTTAACCGTTAATGAGTCAACAGGGGCAGTGTAGGCTGACGAATCCATGAGTGTGCTCTCGAAACAATTTCGGTGTGGATTTGTAAGTGGGAGCGACTCAGTTTTTCTTGACTGTTTCTGAGTAAAGAGTGGTTGTGTGCGCTGAGGATTCCATGCGTCATCTTTGAAAATAGTTTCGGTGACAATTTCTGTGGGGGCATCGACTCACTTTTCCTTGACCGTTTATGAGTCAAGAGGGGCTGTGTGCGCTGACGAATCCATGGGTGAGCTCTGTAAATAATTTCGGTGTTGATTTCTGAGTGGGAGCGACTCAGTTTTTCTTGTCTGTTTCTGAGTAAAGAGTGGTTGTGTGCGATGAGGATTCCATGCGTCATCTTTGAAAATAGTTTCGGTGACAATTTCTGTGTGGGCATCGACTCACTTTTTCTTGACCGTTTATGAGTTAAGAGGGGCTGTGTGCGCTGACGAATCCATGGGTGAGCTTTGGAAACAATTTCGGTGTGGATTTCTGAGTGGGAGCGACTCAGTTTTTCTTGACTGTTTCTGAGTAAAGAGTGGTTGTGTGCGCTGAGGATTCCATGCGTCATCTTTGAAAATAGTTTCGGTGTCAATTTCTGTGTGGGCATCGACTCAGTTTTTCTTGACCGTTTATGAGTCAACAGGGGCACTGTAGGCTGACGAATCCATGGGTGAGCTCTCGAAACAATTTCGGTTTGGATTTCTGAGTGGGAGCGACTCAGTTTTTCTTGACTGTTTCTGAGTAAAGAGTGGTTGTGTGCGCTGAGGATTCCATGCGTCATCTTTGAAATAGTTTCGGTGACAATTTCTGTGTGGGCATCGACTCACTTTTCCTTGACCGTTTATAAGTCAACAGGGGCAGTGTCGGCTGACGAATCCATGGTTGAGCTCTGGAAATAATTTCGGTGTTGATTTATGAGTGGGAGCGACTCAGTTTTTCTTCACTGTTTCTGAGTAAAGAGTGGTTGTGTGCGCTGAGGATTCCATGCGTCATCTTTGAAAATAGTTTCGGTGAAAATTTCTGTGTGGGCATCGATTTACTTTTTCTTAACCGTTAATGAGTCAACAGGGGCAGTGTAGGCTGACGAATCCATGAGTGTGCTCTCGAAACAATTTCGGTGTGGATTTGTAAGTGGGAGCGACTCAGTTTTTCTTGACTGTTTCTGAGTAAAGAGTGGTTGTGTGCGCTGAGGATTCCATGCGTCATCTTTGAAAATAGTTTCGGTGACAATTTCTGTGGGGGCATCGACTCACTTTTCCTTGACCGTTTATGAGTCAAAAGGGGCTGTGTGCGCTGACGAATCCATGGGTGAGCTCTGTAAATAATTTCGGTGTTGATTTCTGAGTGGGAGCGACTCAGTTTTTCTTGTCTGTTTCTGAGTAAAGAGTTGTTGTGTGCGATAAGGATTCCATGCGTCATCTTTGAAAATAGTTTCGGTGACAATTTCTGTGTGGGCATCGACTCACTTTTTCTTGACCGTTTATGAGTTAATAGGGGCTGTGTGCGCTGACGAATCCATGGGTGAGCTCTGGAAACAATTTCGGTGTGGATTTCTGAGTGGGAGCGACTCAGTTTTTCTTGACTGTTTCTGAGTAAAGAGTGGTTGTGTGCGCTGAGGATTCCATGCGTCATCTTTGAAAATAGTTTCGGTGACAATTTGTGTGTGGGCATCGACTCACTTTTCCTTGACCGTTTATGAGTCAACAGGGGATGTGCGCGCTGACGAATCCATGAGTTAGCTCTGGAAACAATTTCGGTGTTGATTTCTTAGTGGGAGCGACTCATTTTTTCTTGATTGTTTCTGAGTAAATAGTGGTTGTATGCGCTAAGGATTCCATGCGTCATCTTTGAAAATAGTTTCGAGGATAATTTCTGTGTGGGCATCAACTCACTTTTCCTTGACCGTTTATGAATCAACACGGGATGTGGGCGCTGACGAATCCATGGGTGACCTCTCGAAACAATTGCGGTGTTGATTTCTGAGTGGGAGTGACTCAGTTTTTCTTGACTGTTTCTGAGTAAAAAATGGTTGTGTGCGCTGAGGATTCCATGCGTCATCTTTGAAAATAGTTTCGGCGACAATTTATGTGTGGGCAGCGACTCAGTTTTCCTTGACCATTTATGAGTCAACAGGGGCTGTGGGCGCTGACAAAACCATGGGTGAGCTCTCGAAACAATTTTGGTGTTGATTTCTGAGTGGGAGCGACTCAGTTTTTCTTGTCTGTTTCTGAGTAAAGAGTGGTTGTGTGCGATGAGGATTCCATGCGTCATCTTTGAAAATAGTTTCGGTGACAATTTCTGTGTGGGCATCGACTCACTCTTTCTTGACCGTTTATGAGTTAATAGGGGCTATGTGCGCTGACTAATCCATGGGTGAGCTCTGGAAACAATTTCGGTGTGGATTTCTGAGTGGGAGCGACTCAGTTTTTCTTGACTGTTTCTGAGTAAAGAGTGGTTGTGTGCGCTGAGGATTCCATGCGTCATCTTTGAAAATAGTTTCGGTGTCAATTTCTGTGTGGGCATCGACTCAGTTTTTCTTGACCGTTTATGAGTCAACAGGGGCACTGTAGGCTGACGAATCCATGGGTGAGCTCTCGAAACAATTTCGGTTTGGATTTCTGAGTGGGAGCGACTCAGTTTTTCTTGACTGTTTCTGAGTAAAGAGTGGTTGTGTGCGCTGAGGATTCCATGCGTCATCTTTGAAATAGTTTCGGTGACAATTTCTGTGTGGGCATCGACTCACTTTTCCTTGACCGTTTATAAGTCAACAGGGGCAGTGTCGGCTGACGAATCCATGGTTGAGCTCTGGAAATAATTTCGGTGTTGATTTATGAGTGGGAGCGACTCAGTTTTTCTTCACTGTTTCTGAGTAAAGAGTGGTTGTGTGCGCTGAGGATTCCATGCGTCATCTTTGAAAATAGTTTCGGTGAAAATTTCTGTGTGGGCATCGATTTACTTTTTCTTAACCGTTAATGAGTCAACAGGGGCAGTGTAGGCTGACGAATCCATGAGTGTGCTCTCGAAACAATTTCGGTGTGGATTTGTAAGTGGGAGCGACTCAGTTTTTCTTGACTGTTTCTGAGTAAAGAGTGGTTGTGTGCGCTGAGGATTCCATGCGTCATCTTTGAAAATAGTTTCGGTGACAATTTCTGTGGGGGCATCGACTCACTTTTCCTTGACCGTTTATGAGTCAAAAGGGGCTGTGTGCGCTGACGAATCCATGGGTGAGCTCTGTAAATAATTTCGGTGTTGATTTCTGAGTGGGAGCGACTCAGTTTTTCTTGTCTGTTTCTGAGTAAAGAGTTGTTGTGTGCGATGAGGATTCCATGCGTCATCTTTGAAAATAGTTTCGGTGACAATTTCTGTGTGGGCATCGACTCACTTTTTCTTGACCGTTTATGAGTTAATAGGGGCTGTGTGCGCTGACGAATCCATGGGTGAGCTCTGGAAACAATTTCGGTGTGGATTTCTGAGTGGGAGCGACTCAGTTTTTCTTGACTGTTTCTGAGTAAAGAGTGGTTGTGTGCGCTGAGGATTCCATGCGTCATCTTTGAAAATAGTTTCGGTGACAATTTGTGTGTGGGCATCGACTCACTTTTCCTTGACCGTTTATGAGTCAACAGGGGATGTGCGCGCTGACGAATCCATGAGTTAGCTCTGGAAACAATTTCGGTGTTGATTTCTTAGTGGGAGCGACTCATTTTTTCTTGATTGTTTCTGAGTAAATAGTGGTTGTATGCGCTAAGGATTCCATGCGTCATCTTTGAAAATAGTTTCGAGGATAATTTCTGTGTGGGCATCAACTCACTTTTCCTTGACCGTTTATGAATCAACACGGGATGTGGGCGCTGACGAATCCATGGGTGACCTCTCGAAACAATTGCGGTGTTGATTTCTGAGTGGGAGTGACTCAGTTTTTCTTGACTGTTTCTGAGTAAAAAATGGTTGTGTGCGCTGAGGATTCCATGCGTCATCTTTGAAAATAGTTTCGGCGACAATTTATGTGTGGGCAGCGACTCAGTTTTCCTTGACCATTTATGAGTCAACAGGGGCTGTGGGCGCTGACAAAACCATGGGTGAGCTCTCGAAACAATTTTGGTGTTGATTTCTGAGTGGGAGCGACTCAGTTTTTCTTGTCTGTTTCTGAGTAAAGAGTGGTTGTGTGCGATGAGGATTCCATGCGTCATCTTTGAAAATAGTTTCGGTGACAATTTCTGTGTGGGCATCGACTCACTCTTTCTTGACCGTTTATGAGTTAATAGGGGCTATGTGCGCTGACTAATCCATGGGTGAGCTCTGGAAACAATTTCGGTGTGGATTTCTGAGTGGGAGCGACTCAGTTTTTCTTGACTGTTTCTGAGTAAAGAGTGGTTGTGTGCGCTGAGGATTCCATGCGTCATCTTTGAAAATAGTTTCGGTGTCAATTTCTGTGTGGGCATCGACTCAGTTTTTCTTGACCGTTTATGAGTCAACAGGGGCACTGTAGGCTGACGAATCCATGGGTGAGCTCTCGAAACAATTTCGGTTTGGATTTCTGAGTGGGAGCGACTCAGTTTTTCTTGACTGTTTCTGAGTAAAGAGTGGTTGTGTGCGCTGAGGATTCCATGCGTCATCTTTGAAATAGTTTCGGTGACAATTTCTGTGTGGGCATCGACTCACTTTTCCTTGACCGTTTATAAGTCAACAGGGGCAGTGTCGGCTGACGAATCCATGGTTGAGCTCTGGAAATAATTTCGGTGTTGATTTATGAGTGGGAGCGACTCAGTTTTTCTTCACTGTTTCTGAGTAAAGAGTGGTTGTGTGCGCTGAGGATTCCATGCGTCATCTTTGAAAATAGTTTCGGTGAAAATTTCTGTGTGGGCATCGATTTACTTTTTCTTAACCGTTAATGAGTCAACAGGGGCAGTGTAGGCTGACGAATCCATGAGTGTGCTCTCGAAACAATTTCGGTGTGGATTTGTAAGTGGGAGCGACTCAGTTTTTCTTGACTGTTTCTGAGTAAAGAGTGGTTGTGTGCGCTGAGGATTCCATGCGTCATCTTTGAAAATAGTTTCGGTGACAATTTCTGTGGGGGCATCGACTCACTTTTCCTTGACCGTTTATGAGTCAAAAGGGGCTGTGTGCGCTGACGAATCCATGGGTGAGCTCTGTAAATAATTTCGGTGTTGATTTCTGAGTGGGAGCGACTCAGTTTTTCTTGTCTGTTTCTGAGTAAAGAGTTGTTGTGTGCGATGAGGATTCCATGCGTCATCTTTGAAAATAGTTTCGGTGACAATTTCTGTGTGGGCATCGACTCACTTTTTCTTGACCGTTTATGAGTTAATAGGGGCTGTGTGCGCTGACGAATCCATGGGTGAGCTCTGGAAACAATTTCGGTGTGGATTTCTGAGTGGGAGCGACTCAGTTTTTCTTGACTGTTTCTGAGTAAAGAGTGGTTGTGTGCGCTGAGGATTCCATGCGTCATCTTTGAAAATAGTTTCGGTGACAATTTGTGTGTGGGCATCGACTCACTTTTCCTTGACCGTTTATGAGTCAACAGGGGATGTGCGCGCTGACGAATCCATGAGTTAGCTCTGGAAACAATTTCGGTGTTGATTTCTTAGTGGGAGCGACTCATTTTTTCTTGATTGTTTCTGAGTAAATAGTGGTTGTATGCGCTAAGGATTCCATGCGTCATCTTTGAAAATAGTTTCGAGGATAATTTCTGTGTGGGCATCAACTCACTTTTCCTTGACCGTTTATGAATCAACACGGGATGTGGGCGCTGACGAATCCATGGGTGACCTCTCGAAACAATTGCGGTGTTGATTTCTGAGTGGGAGTGACTCAGTTTTTCTTGACTGTTTCTGAGTAAAAAATGGTTGTGTGCGCTGAGGATTCCATGCGTCATCTTTGAAAATAGTTTCGGCGACAATTTATGTGTGGGCAGCGACTCAGTTTTCCTTGACCATTTATGAGTCAACAGGGGCTGTGGGCGCTGACAAAACCATGGGTGAGCTCTCGAAACAATTTTGGTGTTGATTTCTGAGTGGGAGCGACTCAGTTTTTCTTGTCTGTTTCTGAGTAAAGAGTGGTTGTGTGCGATGAGGATTCCATGCGTCATCTTTGAAAATAGTTTCGGTGACAATTTCTGTGTGGGCATCGACTCACTTTTTCTTGACCGTTTATGAGTTAATAGGGGCTGTGTGCGCTGACTAATCCATGGGTGAGCTCTGGAAACAATTTCGGTGTGGATTTCTGAGTGGGAGCGACTCAGTTTTTCTTGACTGTTTCTGAGTAAAGAGTGGTTGTGTGCGCTGAGGATTCCATGCGTCATCTTTGAAAATAGTTTCGGTGTCAATTTCTGTGTGGGCATCGACTCAGTTTTTCTTGACCGTTTATGAGTCAACAGGGGCACTGTAGGCTGACGAATCCATGGGTGAGCTCTCGAAACAATTTCGGTTTGGATTTCTGAGTGGGAGCGACTCAGTTTTTCTTGACTGTTTCTGAGTAAAGAGTGGTTGTGTGCGCTGAGGATTCCATGCGTCATCTTTGAAATAGTTTCGGTGACAATTTCTGTGTGGGCATCGACTCACTTTTCCTTGACCGTTTATAAGTCAACAGGGGCAGTGTCGGCTGACGAATCCATGGTTGAGCTCTGGAAATAATTTCGGTGTTGATTTATGAGTGGGAGCGACTCAGTTTTTCTTCACTGTTTCTGAGTAAAGAGTGGTTGTGTGCGCTGAGGATTCCATGCGTCATCTTTGAAAATAGTTTCGGTGAAAATTTCTGTGTGGGCATCGATTTACTTTTTCTTAACCGTTAATGAGTCAACAGGGGCAGTGTAGGCTGACGAATCCATGAGTGTGCTCTCGAAACAATTTCGGTGTGGATTTGTAAGTGGGAGCGACTCAGTTTTTCTTGACTGTTTCTGAGTAAAGAGTGGTTGTGTGCGCTGAGGATTCCATGCGTCATCTTTGAAAATAGTTTCGGTGACAATTTCTGTGGGGGCATCGACTCACTTTTCCTTGACCGTTTATGAGTCAAAAGGGGCTGTGTGCGCTGACGAATCCATGGGTGAGCTCTGTAAATAATTTCGGTGTTGATTTCTGAGTGGGAGCGACTCAGTTTTTCTTGTCTGTTTCTGAGTAAAGAGTTGTTGTGTGCGATGAGGATTCCATGCGTCATCTTTGAAAATAGTTTCGGTGACAATTTCTGTGTGGGCATCGACTCACTTTTTCTTGACCGTTTATGAGTTAATAGGGGCTGTGTGCGCTGACGAATCCATGGGTGAGCTCTGGAAACAATTTCGGTGTGGATTTCTGAGTGGGAGCGACTCAGTTTTTCTTGACTGTTTCTGAGTAAAGAGTGGTTGTGTGCGCTGAGGATTCCATGCGTCATCTTTGAAAATAGTTTCGGTGACAATTTGTGTGTGGGCATCGACTCACTTTTCCTTGACCGTTTATGAGTCAACAGGGGATGTGCGCGCTGACGAATCCATGAGTTAGCTCTGGAAACAATTTCGGTGTTGATTTCTTAGTGGGAGCGACTCATTTTTTCTTGATTGTTTCTGAGTAAATAGTGGTTGTATGCGCTAAGGATTCCATGCGTCATCTTTGAAAATAGTTTCGAGGATAATTTCTGTGTGGGCATCAACTCACTTTTCCTTGACCGTTTATGAATCAACACGGGATGTGGGCGCTGACGAATCCATGGGTGACCTCTCGAAACAATTGCGGTGTTGATTTCTGAGTGGGAGTGACTCAGTTTTTCTTGACTGTTTCTGAGTAAAAAATGGTTGTGTGCGCTGAGGATTCCATGCGTCATCTTTGAAAATAGTTTCGGCGACAATTTATGTGTGGGCAGCGACTCAGTTTTCCTTGACCATTTATGAGTCAACAGGGGCTGTGGGCGCTGACAAAACCATGGGTGAGCTCTCGAAACAATTTTGGTGTTGATTTCTGAGTGGGAGCGACTCAGTTTTTCTTGTCTGTTTCTGAGTAAAGAGTGGTTGTGTGCGATGAGGATTCCATGCGTCATCTTTGAAAATAGTTTCGGTGACAATTTCTGTGTGGGCATCGACTCACTCTTTCTTGACCGTTTATGAGTTAATAGGGGCTATGTGCGCTGACTAATCCATGGGTGAGCTCTGGAAACAATTTCGGTGTGGATTTCTGAGTGGGAGCGACTCAGTTTTTCTTGACTGTTTCTGAGTAAAGAGTGGTTGTGTGCGCTGAGGATTCCATGCGTCATCTTTGAAAATAGTTTCGGTGTCAATTTCTGTGTGGGCATCGACTCAGTTTTTCTTGACCGTTTATGAGTCAACAGGGGCACTGTAGGCTGACGAATCCATGGGTGAGCTCTCGAAACAATTTCGGTTTGGATTTCTGAGTGGGAGCGACTCAGTTTTTCTTGACTGTTTCTGAGTAAAGAGTGGTTGTGTGCGCTGAGGATTCCATGCGTCATCTTTGAAATAGTTTCGGTGACAATTTCTGTGTGGGCATCGACTCACTTTTCCTTGACCGTTTATAAGTCAACAGGGGCAGTGTCGGCTGACGAATCCATGGTTGAGCTCTGGAAATAATTTCGGTGTTGATTTATGAGTGGGAGCGACTCAGTTTTTCTTCACTGTTTCTGAGTAAAGAGTGGTTGTGTGCGCTGAGGATTCCATGCGTCATCTTTGAAAATAGTTTCGGTGAAAATTTCTGTGTGGGCATCGATTTACTTTTTCTTAACCGTTAATGAGTCAACAGGGGCAGTGTAGGCTGACGAATCCATGAGTGTGCTCTCGAAACAATTTCGGTGTGGATTTGTAAGTGGGAGCGACTCAGTTTTTCTTGACTGTTTCTGAGTAAAGAGTGGTTGTGTGCGCTGAGGATTCCATGCGTCATCTTTGAAAATAGTTTCGGTGACAATTTCTGTGGGGGCATCGACTCACTTTTCCTTGACCGTTTATGAGTCAAAAGGGGCTGTGTGCGCTGACGAATCCATGGGTGAGCTCTGTAAATAATTTCGGTGTTGATTTCTGAGTGGGAGCGACTCAGTTTTTCTTGTCTGTTTCTGAGTAAAGAGTTGTTGTGTGCGATGAGGATTCCATGCGTCATCTTTGAAAATAGTTTCGGTGACAATTTCTGTGTGGGCATCGACTCACTTTTTCTTGACCGTTTATGAGTTAATAGGGGCTGTGTGCGCTGACGAATCCATGGGTGAGCTCTGGAAACAATTTCGGTGTGGATTTCTGAGTGGGAGCGACTCAGTTTTTCTTGACTGTTTCTGAGTAAAGAGTGGTTGTGTGCGCTGAGGATTCCATGCGTCATCTTTGAAAATAGTTTCGGTGACAATTTGTGTGTGGGCATCGACTCACTTTTCCTTGACCGTTTATGAGTCAACAGGGGATGTGCGCGCTGACGAATCCATGAGTTAGCTCTGGAAACAATTTCGGTGTTGATTTCTTAGTGGGAGCGACTCATTTTTTCTTGATTGTTTCTGAGTAAATAGTGGTTGTATGCGCTAAGGATTCCATGCGTCATCTTTGAAAATAGTTTCGAGGATAATTTCTGTGTGGGCATCAACTCACTTTTCCTTGACCGTTTATGAATCAACACGGGATGTGGGCGCTGACGAATCCATGGGTGACCTCTCGAAACAATTGCGGTGTTGATTTCTGAGTGGGAGTGACTCAGTTTTTCTTGACTGTTTCTGAGTAAAAAATGGTTGTGTGCGCTGAGGATTCCATGCGTCATCTTTGAAAATAGTTTCGGCGACAATTTATGTGTGGGCAGCGACTCAGTTTTCCTTGACCATTTATGAGTCAACAGGGGCTGTGGGCGCTGACAAAACCATGGGTGAGCTCTCGAAACAATTTTGGTGTTGATTTCTGAGTGGGAGCGACTCAGTTTTTCTTGTCTGTTTCTGAGTAAAGAGTGGTTGTGTGCGATGAGGATTCCATGCGTCATCTTTGAAAATAGTTTCGGTGACAATTTCTGTGTGGGCATCGACTCACTTTTTCTTGACCGTTTATGAGTTAATAGGGGCTGTGTGCGCTGACTAATCCATGGGTGAGCTCTGGAAACAATTTCGGTGTGGATTTCTGAGTGGGAGCGACTCAGTTTTTCTTGACTGTTTCTGAGTAAAGAGTGGTTGTGTGCGCTGAGGATTCCATGCGTCATCTTTGAAAATAGTTTCGGTGTCAATTTCTGTGTGGGCATCGACTCAGTTTTTCTTGACCGTTTATGAGTCAACAGGGGCACTGTAGGCTGACGAATCCATGGGTGAGCTCTCGAAACAATTTCGGTTTGGATTTCTGAGTGGGAGCGACTCAGTTTTTCTTGACTGTTTCTGAGTAAAGAGTGGTTGTGTGCGCTGAGGATTCCATGCGTCATCTTTGAAATAGTTTCGGTGACAATTTCTGTGTGGGCATCGACTCACTTTTCCTTGACCGTTTATAAGTCAACAGGGGCAGTGTCGGCTGACGAATCCATGGTTGAGCTCTGGAAATAATTTCGGTGTTGATTTATGAGTGGGAGCGACTCAGTTTTTCTTCACTGTTTCTGAGTAAAGAGTGGTTGTGTGCGCTGAGGATTCCATGCGTCATCTTTGAAAATAGTTTCGGTGAAAATTTCTGTGTGGGCATCGATTTACTTTTTCTTAACCGTTAATGAGTCAACAGGGGCAGTGTAGGCTGACGAATCCATGAGTGTGCTCTCGAAACAATTTCGGTGTGGATTTGTAAGTGGGAGCGACTCAGTTTTTCTTGACTGTTTCTGAGTAAAGAGTGGTTGTGTGCGCTGAGGATTCCATGCGTCATCTTTGAAAATAGTTTCGGTGACAATTTCTGTGGGGGCATCGACTCACTTTTCCTTGACCGTTTATGAGTCAAAAGGGGCTGTGTGCGCTGACGAATCCATGGGTGAGCTCTGTAAATAATTTCGGTGTTGATTTCTGAGTGGGAGCGACTCAGTTTTTCTTGTCTGTTTCTGAGTAAAGAGTTGTTGTGTGCGATGAGGATTCCATGCGTCATCTTTGAAAATAGTTTCGGTGACAATTTCTGTGTGGGCATCGACTCACTTTTTCTTGACCGTTTATGAGTTAATAGGGGCTGTGTGCGCTGACGAATCCATGGGTGAGCTCTGGAAACAATTTCGGTGTGGATTTCTGAGTGGGAGCGACTCAGTTTTTCTTGACTGTTTCTGAGTAAAGAGTGGTTGTGTGCGCTGAGGATTCCATGCGTCATCTTTGAAAATAGTTTCGGTGACAATTTGTGTGTGGGCATCGACTCACTTTTCCTTGACCGTTTATGAGTCAACAGGGGATGTGCGCGCTGACGAATCCATGAGTTAGCTCTGGAAACAATTTCGGTGTTGATTTCTTAGTGGGAGCGACTCATTTTTTCTTGATTGTTTCTGAGTAAATAGTGGTTGTATGCGCTAAGGATTCCATGCGTCATCTTTGAAAATAGTTTCGAGGATAATTTCTGTGTGGGCATCAACTCACTTTTCCTTGACCGTTTATGAATCAACACGGGATGTGGGCGCTGACGAATCCATGGGTGACCTCTCGAAACAATTGCGGTGTTGATTTCTGAGTGGGAGTGACTCAGTTTTTCTTGACTGTTTCTGAGTAAAAAATGGTTGTGTGCGCTGAGGATTCCATGCGTCATCTTTGAAAATAGTTTCGGCGACAATTTATGTGTGGGCAGCGACTCAGTTTTCCTTGACCATTTATGAGTCAACAGGGGCTGTGGGCGCTGACAAAACCATGGGTGAGCTCTCGAAACAATTTTGGTGTTGATTTCTGAGTGGGAGCGACTCAGTTTTTCTTGTCTGTTTCTGAGTAAAGAGTGGTTGTGTGCGATGAGGATTCCATGCGTCATCTTTGAAAATAGTTTCGGTGACAATTTCTGTGTGGGCATCGACTCACTCTTTCTTGACCGTTTATGAGTTAATAGGGGCTATGTGCGCTGACTAATCCATGGGTGAGCTCTGGAAACAATTTCGGTGTGGATTTCTGAGTGGGAGCGACTCAGTTTTTCTTGACTGTTTCTGAGTAAAGAGTGGTTGTGTGCGCTGAGGATTCCATGCGTCATCTTTGAAAATAGTTTCGGTGACAATTTCTGTGGGGGCATCGACTCACTTTTCCTTGACCGTTTATGAGTCAAAAGGGGCTGTGTGCGCTGACGAATCCATGGGTGAGCTCTGTAAATAATTTCGGTGTTGATTTCTGAGTGGGAGCGACTCAGTTTTCCTTGACCGTTTATGAGTCAAAAGGGGCTGTGTGCGCTGACGAATCCATGGGTGAGCTCTGTAAATAATTTCGGTGTTGATTTCTGAGTGGGAGCGACTCACTTTTTCTTGACCGTTTATGAGTTAATAGGGGCTGTGTGCGCTGACGAATCCATGGGTGAGCTCTGGAAACAATTTCGGTGTGGATTTCTGAGTGGGAGCGACTCAGTTTTTCTTGACTGTTTCTGAGTAAAGAGTGGTTGTGTGCGCTGAGGATTCCATGCGTCATCTTTGAAAATAGTTTCGGTGTCAATTTCTGTGTGGGCATCGACTCAGTTTTTCTTGACCGTTTATGAGTCAACAGGGGCACTGTAGGCTGACGAATCCATAGGTGAGCTCTCGAAACAATTTCGGTTTGGATTTCTGAGTGGGAGCGACTCAGTTTTCTTGACTGTTTCTGAGTAAAGAGTGGTTGTGTGCGCTGAGGATTCCATGCGTCATCTTTGAAATAGTTTCGGTGACAATTTCTGTGTGGGCATCGACTCACTTTTCCTTGACCGTTTATAAGTCAACAGGGGCAGTGTCGGCTGATGAATCCATGGTTGAGCTCTGGAAATAATTTCGGTGTTGATTTATGAGTGGGAGCGACTCAGTTTTTCTTCACTGTTTCTGAGTAAAGAGTGGTTGTGTGCGCTGAGGATTCCATGCGTCATCTTTGAAAATAGTTTCGGTGAAAATTTCTGTGTGGGCATCGATTTACTTTTTCTTAACCGTTAATGAGTCAACAGGGGCAGTGTAGGCTGACGAATCCATGAGTGAGCTCTCGAAACAATTTCGGTGTGGATTTGTAAGTGGGAGCGACTCAGTTTTTCTTGACTGTTTCTGAGTAAAGAGTGGTTGTGTGCGCTGAGGATTCCATGCATCATCTTTGAAAATAGTTTCGGTGACAATTTCTGTGTGGGCATCGACTCACTTTTCCTTGACCGTTTATGAGTCAACTGGGGCAGTGTCGGCTGACGAATCCATGGGTGAGCTCTCGAAACAATTTCGGTGTTGATTTCTGAGTGGGAGCGACTCAGTTTTTCTTGACTGTTTCTGAGTAAAGAGTGGTTGTGTGCGCTGAGGATTCCATGCGTCATCTTTGAAAATAGTTTCGGTGACAATTTGTGTGTGGGCATCGACTCACTTTTCCTTGACCGTTTATGAGTCAACAGGGGATGTGCGCGCTGACGAATCCATGAGTTAGCTCTGGAAACAATTTCGGTGTTGATTTCTTAGTGGGAGCGACTCATTTTTTCTTGATTGTTTCTGAGTAAATAGTGGTTGTATGCGCTAAGGATTCCATGCGTCATCTTTGAAAATAGTTTCGAGGATAATTTCTGTGTGGGCATCAACTCACTTTTCCTTGACCGTTTATGAATCAACACGGGATGTGGGCGCTGACGAATCCATGGGTGACCTCTCGAAACAATTGCGGTGTTGATTTCTGAGTGGGAGTGACTCAGTTTTTCTTGACTGTTTCTGAGTAAAAAATGGTTGTGTGCGCTGAGGATTCCATGCGTCATCTTTGAAAATAGTTTCGGCGACAATTTATGTGTGGGCAGCGACTCAGTTTTCCTTGACCATTTATGAGTCAACAGGGGCTGTGGGCGCTGACAAAACCATAGGTGAGCTCTCGAAACAATTTCGGTGTTGATTTCTGAGTTGGAGCGACTCAGTTTTTCTTGACTGTTTCAGAATAAAGATTGGTTGTGTGCGCTGAGGATTCCATGCGTCATCTTTGAAAATAGTTTCGGTGACAATTTCTGTATGGGCAACGACTCAATTTTCCTTGACCGTTTCTGAGTCAACAGGGGCTGCGTGGGCTGCCGAATCCATTCGTCACCTCTGAAAGCAGTTTCGGGGGCTTTTGTGAGTGGGTAGCGACTTAGTTTCCTTGACTGTTTCTGAGTCAACAGGGGCTGTGTGCAAGCAACGAATCCATGCGTCACCTCTGCAAGTAGTTTTGGGAGCTATTTTATGTGGGTAGCGACTCAGTTTTCCTTGACCGTTTATGAGCCAACAGGGGCTGTGTGGGCTGACAAATCCATTCGTCACTTATGAAAGCAGTTTCGGGGGCTTTTTCTGAGTGGGCAGCGACTCACTTTTCCTTGACCGTTCATGAGTCAACAGGGGCAGTGTAGGCTGACGAATCCATGGGTGAGCTCTGGAAACAATTTCGGTGTTGATTTCTGAGTGGGAGCGACTCAGTTTTTCTTGACTGTTTCTCAGTAAAGAGTGGTTGTGTGCGCTGAGGATTCCATGCGTCATCTTTGAAAATAGTTTCGGTGACAATTTGTGTGTGGGCATCGACTCACTTTTCCTTGCCCGTTTATGAGTCAACAGGGGATGTGCGCGCTGACGAATCCATGAGTTAGCTCTGGAAACAATTTCGGTGTTGATTTCTTAGTGGGAGCGACTCATTTTTTCTTGATTGTTTCTGAGTAAATAGTGGTTGTATGCGCTAAGGATTCCATGCGTCATCTTTGAAAATAGTTTCGGGGATAATTTCTGTGTGGGCATCAACTCACTTTTCCTTGACCGTTTATGAATCAACACGGGATGTGGGCGCTGACGAATCCATGGGTGAGCTCTCGAAACAATTGCGGTGTTGATTTCTGAGTGGGAGTGACTCAGTTTTTCTTGACTGTTTCTGAGTAAAAAATGGTTGTGTGCGCTGAGGATTCCATGCGTCATCTTTGAAAATAGTTTCGGCGACAATTTCTGTGTGGGCAGCGACTCAATTTTATGGATTCCTGACTTAGATACCTATCAACGCACCAAATTTAAGCCAAAAACGATGTCATATGAGGGAGATATGATTTTTCAAAGATGACAACTGAATTCTGCCAGCAAACAGGTTTCGTGAAGAAACAAGTCCAAATTACATTCCGAAGCATCTAAACCGACATCCAAGTTTTTATATCAGCAATTTAGCTCCTCTAAGTCAGAGTTTGAAGATTTCATGCAAGGCTATTTTCTCCTTTTTAGGAAAAATAGTTATTGAAGTACTTAAATGTAAACTGCCAACTTAAGGAAGGACTATTTTGTAAAATAGAGACTAGGGTTTCTTAGCATATAAAAAGAAAGAGAGAAGAGGCAGCAGCCAGCAGAAGAGAAGGAGAGTAGAAGGAGGCAGCAGCCAGCAGAGAATAAACACAAATTCTCTCCTCTACAAACCCAAAAATCATGCTCTTTTCATTCTTTAGAAGTAGTTGTTCAATAGTTATGCAAGGCTAAGCTCTTTTCTTGGTTGCAAGGACACAACAAACCTTCGGATTTCAAGAACCGTGAGATTTATTCTTCCTTCTATTTTCAGTTTATGTTATGAATGAGTATGATTGTTTTCCTATGCATATTTCCTATGATTGTTGTTGATGATTGCTAGAGCGGACTCTAAGTTATTGTTGTGAACAATCTATTGCTAAGTTTAATATCAAAACCGGAGTTGTGATATATGAACTTGTGAAGCAACTAAGCTTGATAATTGTGGCGGAACTACGTTATTGAACTTAGGGAGAACATTAGATCAAAGTGACACAAGCTGCAGATAGTTTGTATGTTAATCTTGATGAAATTATCTAGTTCTTAAAGCTACCATTAAATTGAATCATTAGTGCGGACACTTTGATTGTTTGTTGGTTAGGATTAGTTATACGGCGGATCCGTTAATTAATCAATGTTAAGAAAAGATAAAATTTCAAAACATAAACTGCAATTTTCTTTTCAAGGATCGGTTCTAATTTCCGTTGGTGGATGTGTGCTTGCGACCAAGGTTTGTTTTCTTGATAAGTTTCGGTTTTAATTGATTTTGTTTGCTAGTTTAATTGCTGTGATAGTTTAGATAATCACAAACCAAATCCCCCCAATTACATAGCGTACAACATAAAAATCTGACTTGAAACTTCCTCGTGGGATCGACCCCTTGCTTGCTCTATACTATCTTGTGTGTTTTAAGCTAGGGTAATTAATTTGTGCGACCAGCAGCGACTCAGTTTTCCTTGATTATTCTTACTCAACAGGAGTTGTGTGCCAGCAACGAATTCATGCGTCACCGCTGCAAGCAGTTTTGGGAGCTATTTTCGAGTGGGTAGCGACTCACTTTTCCTTGACTATTTATTTGTCAACAGGGGCTATGTGGGTTGACGAATCCATTCGTCACCTCTAAAACAATTTCGGGGCTTTTTGTGAGACCACTCAGTTTTCCTTGAGTCTTTCTGAGTAACAGGGGTTTTGTGCGCTGACGAATCCATGGGGGAGCCTTGGATACAATTTCGGTGTTGATTTCTGAACAGAAGCGACTCAAATTTCCTTGACATTTTCTGAGTCAAGAGTGGTTGTGTGCCCCGAGGATTCTATGCATTATCTCTGAAAATAGTTTCGGTGACAATTTCTGTGTGGGCACCGAATCAGTTTTCCTTGACCATTTCTGAGTCAACAGGGGCTGCGTTGGATGACGAATCCATTCGTCACCTCTGAAAGCAGTTTCGGGGGCTTTTGTGAGTGGGCAGCGACTTAGTTTTCCTTGACTGTTTATGAGTCAACAAGGGTTGTGTGCAAGCAACGAATCCATACGTCACCTCTGCAAGTAGTTTTGGGAGCTATTTTGTGTGGGCAGCGACTCAGTTTTCCTTGACCGTTTATGAGTCAACAGGGGCTGTGTGGGCTGACGAATCCATTCGTCACCTCTAAAAGCAGTTTCGGGGGCTTTTTGTGAGTGGGCAGCGACTCAATTTTCCTTGACTGTTTCTGAGTCAACAAGGGCTGTGTGCAAGCAACGAATCTATGCGTCACCGCTGCACGCAGTTTCGGGAGCTATTTTTGAGTGGGCAGCGACACACTTTTCCTTGACCGTTTATGAGTCAACAGGGGTAGTGTAGGCTGACAAATCCATGGGTGAGCTCTGGAAGCAATTTCGGTGTTGATTTCTGAGTGGGAGCGACTCATTTTTTCTTGACTGTTTTCTGAGTAAAAAGTGGTTGTGTGCGCTGAGGATTCCATGTGTCATCTCTGAAAATAGTTTCGGTGACAATTTCTGTGTGGGCAGCGACTCAGTTTTCCTTGACCATTTCTGAGTCAATAGGGGCTGCGTGGGCTGCCGAATCCATTCGTCTCCTCTAAAAGCAGTTTCAGGGGCTTTTTCTAAATGGGCAACGACTTAGTTTTCCTTGACTGTTTCTGAGTCAACAGGGGCTGTGTGCAAGCAACGAATCCATGCGTCACCTCTGCAAGCAGTTTCGGGAGCTATTTTTGAGTGGGCAGCAACTCACTTTTCCTTGACCGTTTATGAGTCAACAGGGGCTGTGTTGGCTGACGAATCCATTCGTCACCTCTAAAAGTATTTTCGAGGGCTTTTTGTGAGTGGTCAGCCACTCAGTTTTCCTTGACTCTTTCTGAGTAACAGGGGCTGTGTGCGCTAACGAATCCATGGGTGAGCTTTGAAAACAATTTCGATGTTGATTTCTGAGTGGGAGCGACTCAATTTTCGTTTACTGTTTGTGAGTCAAGAGTGGCTGTGTGCGTTGAGGATTCCATGCGTCATCTCCAAAAAATGTTTCGGTAAGAATTTCTGTGTGGGCCGCGACTCAGTTTTCCTTGACTGTTTCTGAATTAACAAGGGCTGCGTGGGCTGACGAATCCATTCGTCACCCCTGAAAGCAGTTTAGGCGGCGTTTTGTGAATGGGCAGCGACTCAGTTTTCCATGACTCTTTCTGATTCAAAAGGAGCTTTGTGTGCTTACGAATCCATGGTTCAGCTCTAGAAACAATTTTGGTGCCAATTTCTGAATGAGCAGCGACTCAGTTTTCCTTCACCAGTTATCAGTCAACAGGGGTTGTGTGGGCTGACAAATCCATTCGTCACCTCTGAAAGCAGTTTCGGGGGCTTTTTATGAGTGGGCAGCGACTCACTTTTCCTTGATTATTCTTAGTCAACAGGGGTTGTGTGCCAGCAACAAATTCATGCGTCACCGCTGCAAGTAGTTTTGGGAGCTATTTTTGAGTGGGCAGCGACTCACTTTTCCTTAATTGTTTATAAGTCAACAGGGGCAGTTTTGGCTGACGAATCCATGGGTGAGCTCTGGAAACAATTTCAGTGTTGATTTCTAAGTGGGAGCGACTCAGTTTTTCTTCACTGTTTCTGAGTAAAGAGTGGTTGTGTGCGCTGAGGATTCCATGTGTCATCTCTGAAAATAGTTTCGGTGACAATTCCTATGTGGCCAGCGACTCAGTTTTCCTTGACCGTTTCTGAGTCAATAGGGGCTGCGTGGGCTAACGAATCCATTCGTCACCTCTGAAAACAGTTTCAGGGGCTTTTTTTGATTGGGCAGCGACTCAGTTTTCCTTGACTGTTTCTGAGTCAACAGGGGCTGTGTGCCAGCAACGAATCCATGCATCACCTCTGCAAGTAGTTTCGGGAGCTATTTTTGAGTGGGCAACGACTCACTTTTCCTTGATTGTTTATGAGTCAACAGGGGCAGTGTTGGCTGACGAATCCATGGGTGAGCTTTGGAAACAATTTCGGTGTTGATTTCTGAATGGGAGCGACTCAGTTTTCCTTGACTGTTTCTGAGTCAACAGGGGCTGCGTGGGCTGACGAATCCATTCGTCACCTCTAAAAGTAGTTTCGGGGGCTTTTTGTGAGTGGTCAGCCACTTAGTTTTCCTTGACTCTTTCTAAGTAACAAGGGATTTGTGCGCTGACGAATCCATGGGTGAGCTTTGGAAATAATTTCGGTGTTGATTTCTGAATGGGAGCGACTCAGTTTTCCTTGACTGTTTCTGAGTCAACAGGGGCTGCGTGGGCTGACGAATCCATTCGTCACCTCTAAAAGCAGTTTCGGGGGCTTTTTGTGAGTGGTCAACCACTTAGTTTTCCTTGACTCTTTCTAAGTAACAGGGGCTGTGTGCGCTGACGAATCCATGGGTGAGCTTTGGAAACAATTTCAGTGTTGATTTCTAAGTGGGAGCGACTCAGTTTTCCTTGACCGTTTCTGAGTCAACAGGGGCTGCGTGGGCTGACGAATCCATTCATCACTTCTGAAAGCAGTTTAGGGGGCATTTTGTGAGGGGCAGCGACTCAGTTTTCCATGAGTCTTTCTGATTCAAGAGGAGCTTTGTGTGCTTACGAATCCATGGTTCAGCTCTAGAAACAATTTTGGTGCCAATTTCTGAGTGAGCAGCGACTCAGTTTTCCTTCACCATTTATGAGTCAACAGGGGCTGTGTGGGCTGATGAATCCATTCGTCATCTCTGAAAATAGTTTGGGGGGCTTTTTGTGAGTGGTCAGCGACTAAGTTTTCCTTGATTATTCTTAGTCAACAGGGGCTGTGTGCCAGCAACGAATCCATACGTCACCGCTGCAAGCAGTTTTGGGAGCTATTTTTTAGTGGGCAGCGACTCACTTTTCCTTGACTGTTTCTGAGTTAACAAGGGCTGCGTGGGCTGACGAATCCATTCGTCACCTCTGAAAGCAGTTTCGAGGGCTTTTTGTGAGTGGCAGCCACTTAGTTTTCCTTGACTCTTTCTGAGTAACAGGGGCTGTGTGCGCTGATGAATCCATGGGTGAGCTTTGGAAACAATTTCGGTGTTGATTTCTAAGTGGGAGCGACTCAGTTTTTCTTGACCTTTTCTGTAACGACCCTGTCTTTTCAAGGCCAAAGTCACTGGATTTTTTTTTTTACAAAAGGGATTGGATGACTAATTGAGTGATTTACATGTCCGTTCATATAGAACTCATATCACCCATAATAGGCGAGTGTATAATTCTTTTCAAAATGTGTGAGCCACGAAACGAATTTCCTTACGCACCATATTGGTATGTTGTCCCTGTTACAACACAAGGTAATTTTAAGCATTATATGCCATTTAAGAAAACAAGATTAAAGGCACATTTCATTCATGGACCAAAAAGCATAATTCTTTTAATTCCCTTTACTTATGTAAATACCACCAATACTTTATCAATTACTGAGGCTAATCGCAGTACTCAAACCCGAACATTCATTTCGAATGTCATTAGCTGAATTACTTTTTTTCTCTGTTTACAGCATAACCATTATAGTCCTTTCATATACCTAGTATATACGAAACGTAGTATATATGAACGCATCAGTTCTTAAAACTAACTCATACACTCAAATTCGATTGCCCTCTTAGGAGGCCATTAGCCGAAGCCAATTATTTATTCATCCTGTCATCCACTAGGGGGCCATTAGCCGTAGCTACTCATATATATAAATATTTTTCCATCTCGGTCATCTACTTGGGATGTGATTAGTTGCAGCTAGTCATTTCTTCATCCTGATTATCCATTTAGAATGTTATTCGATTATCCATTTAGGATGTCATTAGTCATAACTAATCATTTGTTCATCTCGGTGATCCACCTAGGATGCTATTTGCTGAAGCTACTAATTTATGCATCTCGATTATCCATTTAAAATGTCATTAGTCGTAGTTAATCATTTGATCATCTCGATCATCCACCTAGGATGCTATTCACCGAAGCTAGTAATTTATGCATCTCGATTATCCATTTAAAATGTCATTAGTCGTAGTTAGTCATTTGATCATCTCGGTCATCCACCTAGGATGCTATTAGCCGAAGCTAGTAATTTATGCATCTTGACTGTCCATTTAGGATGCCATTTACTGAAGCTAGTCATTTATTCATTCTGGTAATTCATCTATGGTGCCATTACCATAGCTAATCATTTATTCATCTCGATTATTCATTTAGGATGCCATTTACCGAAGCTAATTATTTATTCATTCTGGTAATTCATCTTTGGTGCCATTACCATAGCTAATCACTTATTCATCTCGATTATCCATTTAGGTTGTCATTAGCCGAAGCTAGTCAATCATTTACCCCGGTCATCCATTCGGATGCCATTAGCCGGAGCTAATCAATCATCTATCTCGGTCATCCCTTCGGATGCCATTAGTCATAGTTAATCATTTGTTCATCTCGATTATCCACTTAGGATGTTATTAGTCGAAGCTAGTAATTTATGCATCTCGACTGTCCATTTAGGATGCCATTTACCGAAGCTAGTCATTTATTCGTTCTGGTAATTCATCTTTGGTGCCATTACCATAGCTAATCACTTATTCATCTCGATTATCCATTTAGGATGCCATTAGTCGAAGCTAGTCAATCATTTATCTCGGTCATCCCTTCGGATGCCATTAGCCGGAGCTAATCAATCATCTATCTCGGTCATCCCTTCGGATGCCATTAGTCGTAGTTAATCATTTGTTCATCTCGATTATCCACTTAGGATGTTATTAGCCGAAGCTAGTAATTTATGCATCTCGACTGTCCATTTAGGATGCCATTTACCGAAGCTAGTCATTTATTCATTTTGGTAATTCATCTTTGGTGCCATTACCATAGCTAATCACTTATTCATCTCGATTATCCATTTAGGTTGTCATTAGCCGAAGCTAGTCAATCATTTACCCCGGTCATCCATTCGGATGCCATTAGCCGGAGCTAATCAATCATCTATCTCGGTCATCCCTTCGGATGCCATTAGTCATAGTTAATTGATTAGTACTTAAAAGTGCATTTTTATCAAGGTTTTATATCATCATTTTGCACTTAAAGTATCAATAACTCCTTAACTAAAGCATGTTTTATAATAACATATCTAATTATATAAGATACCTTTAATTTATGGTAAATGTTCATCTTAAATGCAGGCCTATCACATAAATGAAAGAATTGATTGATGAGTTGAAGTACTGAAATTGAAAGGACAAAGAGATGGCCAAACTTAGAAAAGAGATGCTGGTGCAGTCCAAACTTGAACACTGTTCGGTAATTGGGTCATATCTGGAGCTATAGATCTTGGATTTAGGTCCATTTTATATGGATGGAAAGATAAGACATAGGCCTAAAACTTTCATGTGGAGCCCAAGATTTAAAAAGGCCGTTTTCAAGTCCAAATTGTAGCAACAACGAAGAAGTCCGAATCTGTCCTGCAGCCCAGACACTGTTCAGTGTTCAGCCCATATCTCGAGTTCTAGAAGTCCAAATGATCTCAAATTTTTACCCTGGAAAGATGAGACAATTTCCTAGAACTTTCATGATTCAAGTTTGTTCAAATTATGACGTCATCAATGACGTTTTTGGCAGACAAGAAGATAAGAATTGTCACCAAGTCAAGATGTGGCCACCCACTCATCAATTAGTCAACAAATCAATAGTTCCGAATTTTGGCCTATAAAAGGAGGCATTTGCCATGTATTTAGGCATCTTGGTTTTCAGATCAAGATCATGCTCTTGCTCTCTCTTTATATTTTGTAATGCTTAAGTTTTGCTTATATTAATCTCTTGCTTATGCTTTTCATTTCCTTTCCTTGTTTATTTATGTTTCTTTCTTTCATTATGTCTAGCTAAATTAATTATGTCTAGCTAAATTAATTATGTCAAGGTGAAAAGGGTACACTAATGGTGTAAGAATAAGTATAATATAAACTTAACATGGACCTTAATGTTGGATACTAACATGCTTTATATTTGTTATCTTGTTCACTTTTAATACTTTGCTTGTTAAATGGTTAATCTAGATTTATGTTGTATAACACTTGGTACAACAAATACTTGGCACTTTCATAGCCCATACTGTATGGTATAACCGACACCTGAGCTATGAAAGGAACTTGATTTGTTGTTAACATAAGTTATAATCATGAATGCCTGACAACATTTACAAGTATTAGCATTATTCGAATAAGATAGCTAATGTAATCATGTTAACAATTTATAATCTGATTGGAACCTCCTTGTGTGTGGTTTCCAATTGAATAATAAGGGTTTATACTATACTTGTTTGGAATACCATTAGTGGATCCTCTAACCTTGACATTTGTTGTTATCATTGTTTAATCCTTACGTTAATCTTTCATCTCAAAGTTCTCATCAACTTCTTCCTCTTCTTCTTCACTATTATTATTATTATCACTATTATTATTATTATTATTATTTTTGTTGTTACTATTGTTGTAGTGTTATTGTTGCTTATAATTTATACAAGTAACCTCCCTGTGGTTCGACCCCGATCTTACCGGGTTATTTATTACTTCGACACTCCTGCACTTGGGAGAAGACATCAATCTTTTGGTCGTGTCAAGTTTTTGGCGCCGTTGCCGGGGAGGTAAATCATTGTACAAATTATAGTATTTATTTTATTTTCTCTTTTCTCTTTTCTCTTTTCTCTTTTCTCTTTTCTTGTATCTAACTTTGTTTCTTTTGTTTTGTTTCTCTTTCTTTTGTTTTCTTCTTCCTTTTATTCTCTTCTTACACGTGCATGAGAGTGTGGTCACGTACATTAAGTGGTAGACTTTGTAGGGTATCCTCATCATTTTCAGAAAATATGGCTGAAGAAGATAACCAATCGCTTCATAATGAGAATAATGAGAATATTCGGGTTAGAACTCTTAGAGATCACATGAATCCCACAAGAACAAGTGCACCCTCATGCATAGTTTTTCCTCCTGATGCATCTCATTTTAATTTTAAGACAGGCATTATTCAACTTTTACCATCTTTTCATGGCTTAGATTTAGAAAATCCATACTTGCATTTAAGGGAATTTGAGGAGGTTTGCAACACGTATAATGACTCAAATTGTAGCATGAACACCATTAGATTGAAGCTTTTTCCTTTTTCATTAAAAGATAAAGCTAAAACATGGCTACAAAATTTGAGACCTGGATCCATTCGTGCTTGGGATGATATGCAACAACAATTTTTAAAGAAGTTTTTTCCATCCCACAGAACAAACTCTTTCAAAAGACAAATCATTACTTTCTCTCAAAAACCAGGAGAAACATTTTATCAATGTTGGGATAGGTATCGAGACTTACTTAATACTTGCCCCCATCATGGTTTTGAAACATGGAGATTAGTTTCACATTTTTATGAAGGGTTAACTCCTAGAGATAGGCAAATGGTTGAATTAATGTGCAATGGAACTTTTGAGGATAAAGACCCTAATGAAGCAATGAAATACCTAGACTTCCTAGCTGAAAATGCGCAAAATTGGGACACCACAGGTACTTATGAGGCACCAAGTAAAACCCAACCTCATACATCTAGTGGAGGTATGTACAACCTTAGGGAAGATCATGACCTCCAAGCCAAGTTTGCATCTTTAGCTAGAAAGGTTGAGGCACTAGAATTAAAAAAGAGTGGTCAATTAAAATCTGTTCAAGACATTGCATGTCAAATCTGTGAAACCAACGAACATTCAACCAATGATTGTCCAACCTTGCCTTCTTTTAAAGAATGTCTCCATGAACAAGCCCATGCATTAAACAGTTTTCAAAAGCCCAATCATAACTCATATTCGCAAACATATAACCCTGGTTGGAGAAATCATCCAAATTTCAGTTGGAAGAGTGAGAACAGTAATGCTCAAACTTCACAGCCATCGTTTCCAGCACATCATAATTTCCAAAATTCTCATGGATATGCACCTCCTTATGCTCCCCCTCCTAGAAGAAATCTTGAGGAAACATTGCATGCATTTATGGAAAAGCAAGAGGCAATTAACACTCAACTTGCTCAAAGCATGACAGATTTTAAAGATACTCTTGCAAAATTGACATCTGCTCTCAGTTTCCAAGAGAAAGGTAAGTTTCCATCTCAACCACAACAAAATCCCAAAGGGCAATACAATGCGAATGCAAGTAGTTCGGGAAGCCAACACATGGATCATGTAAAATCAGTCATCACTCTTCGCAGTGGTAAGGTTATTGAAAAACCCATTCTTGAACCTTGTGAGAATGATGATGAATCAATCTCTGAGGGTAAGGAAGGGGTTGAATCTGATCATTGCAAAGAAAAGACTGATTCTCCGCCAGCACTTCCATTTCCTCATGCCATGACCAAACAAAGGAAAGTCAATCACAACTCTGAAATCTTTGAAACTTTCAAACAGGTAAGGATCAATATACCTTTGTTGGATGCTATTAAACAGGTTCCTTCTTATGCTAAATTTTTGAAAGATCTGTGCACTGTGAAGAGAAAACTGAATGTGAAAAAGAAAGCCTTCTTAGCCGAACAAGTAAGTGCCATTCTTCAGAACAATAATGCATTGAAATATAAAGACCCTGGTTGTCCTACAATTTCATGCTTTATTGGAGAACATAAAATTGAAAGAGCTTTACTTGATCTTGGAGCTAGTGTGAATTTACTTCCATATTCAGTTTTTCAAAGTCTCAATCTAGGTGAGTTAAAACCAACTTCTGTGACTCTTTTACTTGCCGATAGATCTGTAAAAGTGCCTAGAGGAATAGTTGAAGATGTGTTAGTACAAGTCGATAAATTCATTTATCCTGTGGATTTTATTGTCTTGGATACACAGCCTGTTGAAGCATGTAATTCATTTCCTGTTATTTTAGGACGTCCATTTCTTGCAACTTCTAATGCATTGATTAATTGTAGGAATGGACTGATGAAGCTATCTTTTGGAAACATGACATTGGAGATGAATATTTTCAACATTTGCAAGCAACCTAGAGATGATAATGATTTACAGGAAGTGGACTTTACTGAAAAATTAGTTCATGATCAATTTCAAACCACTTCCAATGAAATTGAGATTGATGAATCTGATGATTTGCAAATGGTCTATTTTCAGGAAGAATCAAAGGCAAGTAATTGGAGACCACAAATTGAGGAATTGCCGCCACGATCAATTGATCCAATACCTTCAAGTGTTCAACCACCAAAACCTGATTTGAAGTCGTTACCCCTCAATCTCAAATACTCATTTTTGGGAGAAAATGAAACTTTTCCGGTAATAATCTCTTCCAAACTTAATGCACAGCAAGAAGGTAAGTTATTACAAACTCTAAAAATGCATAAAAATGCATTAGGATGGACCATAGCTGACATAAAAGGAATTAGTCCTTTGATTTGCACTCACAGGATTTATTTGGAGGAAAATGCTAAACCCTCTAGAGAAATGCAACGAAGGCTTAATCCTAATATGAAAGAAGTAGTGAAAAATGAAGTCATTAAGCTTCTAGATAATGGAATCATTTATCCTATTTCTGACAGCAAATGGGTAAGTCCTACTCAAGTGGTACCTAAGAAGTCTGGAGTCACTGTGATAACAAATGAAAAAAATGAGTTAATTCCAACTAGGACTATTACTGGTTGGCGCATGTGCATTGATTATAGGAAACTTAATTCAATGACTAGAAAAGATCATTTTCCCTTACCTTTCATGGATCAAATCCTAGAAAGAGTTGCAGGTCATGAATTTTATTGTTTCCTAGATGGCTATTCAGGTTATAACCAAATTGAAATTGCATTGGAAGATCAAGAGAAAACTACTTTCACATGTCCATTTGGCACTTTTGCATATCGAAGGATGCCTTTTGGATTATGTAATGCACCTGCCACGTTTCAAAGATGCATGCTTAGTATATTTAGTGATATGGTTGAACGTTTTCTTGAGATTTTTATGGATGATTTTTCTGTTTTTGGTGATTCATTTGATGATTGTTTGACTAACTTAGAAAAGGTTTTGAGCAGATGTGAAGAGAAGAATCTTGTACTGAATTGGGAAAAATGTCACTTTATGGTAACAAACGGCATTGTACTTGGTCACATTGTTTCATCAAAAGGAATTGAGGTTGACAAATCTAAAATCGAGTTAATTGCTAACTTGCCAACACCAAAATCCATTAAAGATGTTAGATCATTCTTAGGACATGCTGGTTTTTATAGAAGGTTCATCAAAGATTTTAGTGTAATATCTAAGCCCTTGAGCAACCTTCTAACAAAGGATAATATTTTTGAATGGACTGAACATTGTGAAGAAGCCTTTGTTAAACTTAAAAACTTGCTTACTTCTGCTCCTATCATTCAACCTCCTGATTGGTCTTTACCTTTTGAAATAATGTGTGACGCTAGTGATTATGCCGTGGGTGCTGTCTTGGGACAAAGAAAAGATAAGAAACCTTATGTGATTTACTATGCAAGTAAAACTTTAAATAGTGCTCAAATGAATTACACCACTACTGAAAAAGAATTACTTGCAGTAGTATTTGCATGTGAAAAATTTAGGTCTTATCTTGTTGGCTCACCTGTTGTTGTTTACAGTGATCATGCAGCATTGAAATATCTTCTTTCTAAGAAAGATTCTAAGGCTAGATTGGTTCGGTGGATTTTGTTACTTCAAGAATTTGATATCACAATCAAAGACAAGAAAGGCACCGAAAATGTTGTCGCCGATCATTTGTCAAGATTGACAACAGATTCAAAATCTGACATCACACCAATCGATGACTACTTTCCTGATGAATCTTTATTTTCTGTCTCTACGATGCCTTGGTTTGCTAATATTGTTAATTTTCTTGTTTCAGGACAATTGCCAGCTCATTGGAGTACCCAAGACAAAAGAAAGTTCTTGAACGAAGTAAAGAACTTTTATTGGGATGACCCTTATTTATTCAAATATTGTCCTGATCAAATATTTCGAAGATGCATTCCTGACAATGAGGTAAGTAGTGTCATTAAATTTTGTCATTCTGAGGCATGTGGGGGCCATTTCTCATCAAGAAAGACAACTGCAAAAATCTTACAATGCGGATTTTACTGGCCCACCATGTTCAAGGACTCACATGCATTCTGTAAGATTTGTGAAAATTGTCAAAAGTTGGGATCTATTTCAAAACGTCACATGATGCCTTTAAATCCTATTCTTGTCATTGAGATCTTTGACTGTTGGGGTATAGATTTTATGGGTCCATTTCCTTCATCATTTGGTTTCGTGTACATATTAGTCGCAGTAGATTATGTTTCAAAATGGATAGAGGCAATTCCAAGTCGAAACAATGATCACAAAACAGTGATAAAATTCTTGAAAGAAAATATTTTGAGTCGATTTGGAATCCCTCGAGCCATGATAAGTGATGGTGGAACACATTTCTGCAACAAGCCATTTGAGTCTTTAATGAAGAAATATGGAATCACTCACAAAGTTGCCACCCCTTATCACCCTCAGACTAGTGGGCAGGTAGAGCTTGCTAATAGGGAGATCAAACAAATCTTGGAGAAAACAGTGAACCCTAATAGGAAAGACTGGTCTTTAAGACTTAATGATGCACTTTGGGCTTATCGAACTGCTTATAAAACATCATTAGGTATGTCACCTTATAGACTAGTCTATGGAAAACCTTGTCACTTGCCTGTGGAACTTGAACATAAAGCTTATTGGGCTATTAAAGCTTTTAATTCAAACCTTGATGATGTTGGTCAACTGCGAAAATTACAAATAAATGAGCTTGAGGAAATAAGAAATGATGCATATGAAAATTCAAGAATTCATAAAGCAAGAATCAAAGAGTTTCATGACAAGAAAATATTGAGAAAAACATTCAATGTTGGTCAAAAAGTCTTGCTTTATAATTCTCGACTCCATTTATTTCCTGGAAAACTAAGATCAAGATGGAGTGGTCCTTTCATTGTGAAACATGTGTATCCATATGGGGCCTGTGATATCGAGAATCCAAAGAATGGCAATGTTTTCAAGGTAAATGGACATCGTTTGAAAGTTTACTTTGATAATTTTTCAGTTGAAAATGACTCGATTGAATTGAGTGATCCTGTATATAAAGATTGATTAGTTTTCTCACATTGTTTTGTGTTTCATTTTGCTAGTTTCTCTCACCCCGGTCAAAAGGCGGATAACGGTACTCCGTGACTTAAGTCGGTTCTTTCAGTTTCCCATAATAACTGATATCTGTCTATATTTGTGCAATTCTTTACTCTTTCTCTCTTTTTTTGAATCTCTTCTCCAATTCTCATTTCAAAATGGACACCATTCTTAAAAAATTGAAAAAGTACTTTCCCGCTCTGCCTCAGAATGCGATTACAAAAATTTACCGTGCTAGGTGTGCAAGATTGAAGTTGTTAATGGATCATGGAATTCCTGAAGATATTCGTTGGCTGATTGAAGCAAAGGTCCGATTATCAGGTGAGTCCTCCAATTCTTTCATTTCACACATGCCTGGAACAGGTAAAAGCACTTTTGCAAAGAAACGTCGTGCAAAACGACTGAAAGTCTGTCACAAATGTGCCAGATGGACTTGCAATGCAACATGTCGTTCTTTAGGAATGGTATCTATAAACCGTGAAGATAAAATACAATTCATTAAGGATGGCCTGAGTAAGGGGTCTTTAGATAATCTTTTGTTGACCCTTGAGATGCATCCTAGTGGAGATGTGCATCGTGCAATTCATGATTTATGGCCCCATTTTCATAAAGAACATGATAGACTTAGTCTTGGGAATCTGACTAAAAAAGACCCTGTTTGCCAGTTTTTAAGAAAACTGGATGGGAAGCCTATCCCCGACCCATAGAGGGCGTTTAAGCCGTTCTTGGACGTAAAACCAAGGGAAGATGTGAGCCACAATCACAACTACCTGTACATATACATGCTTTTTTCAAAATAAATAAATAAATAAAGAGAGAGAGAGTGTGAGACTCCAGCTGGCCTACATATAGGTGGTATGATTGCATCTTCAATTTCTCTTCTATAAAATCTTCTCTTCCTTCCCCTCATTTCTACTCATCCCTTACATTAGACAGATATAGAAGCGTGTAGAAATGGCAGGTTCCTCAAGTTATCACATAAAAAATATTTGTGTTTTCGGTGGATCCAGTCCTGGGAAGGAAATAGCTTTTTTAGAAGCAGCAAATCATCTTGGTCAGGTACTAGCTGAGAGAAAGATTCATTTAGTGTATGGGGGAGGCAGCCTTGGGTTAATGGGGGGTGTGGCGATAGCTGCATTTTTAGGAGGTAGTCAAGTTTTGGGGGTCGTCCCTGAAGCTTTAACAAAAGGGGACATCATTGGAAGAACAATTGGAGAGGAACTACAGGTCTCCACAATGTTTGATCGAATGAATACAATGTTTAACCATGCTGATGCCTTCATTGCCTTACCAGGTGGTCTGGGCACATTGGAAGAGATCTTTCATATTTCCTCTTGGGCCCAACTTCACATTCACCATAAACCTATAGGTTTGCTCAATGTTAATGGTTTTTATGATACTTTGTTGTCTTTTCTTGATCAAGCTGTGGAACAGGAATTTCTAACATCTTCGGCACGACAAATCATAATCTCTGCTGCTACTGCTGAACAATTGATCGACAAACTACAATCTTTCACCCCTGTAATTGATCCTTCCATGAGTCGCATCAATTGGTCAACTACAGAAAGCCGTAAAAAGCTTAGATTGGATTTGAGCCTTCGTTTGTGAATCCTTGTGTCTTTTGGTTTTATTTCTAACATAGTATTTTGTTCTGTTATTTTTTATATTTGTTTAAGTGTGTTTCAGGTTTGTCAGTGTTCGTTGTTTCAGGTGATGTCTTCTATACTCTATCTTTCTACCTTAGGACATTGAGGATAATGTCTCGTTTTGGTTGGGGGGAGAGAGTAGTAGTATTTTAAAAAAAAAAAAAAAAAAAAAACTAACCAACTAACTGTTTTTGTTTTAAAAACCATTTTGCAAAACTGTTATTACTAGGATGGCAGAGTAAGGGGGAATGACTCTTGAGACGCATCTTAGTAAACATTTTCTAATGGTTATTTGCAATATTCATAACAAGGCCTATTAGAATACTTCTTGAAATATTCAGGTTTACAAACTCTCGCATTGTTATCACTTGGTTCTGCTCCTATACTCATTTAACAAATATTCTTAAACCTTCATTTTCACACACACACTTTAACATATGATTGTGGGTTGCACATTGGATTATTACATTATTTATGTTCTTTTGTTAAAGGTAACAACTAAGGGATATGGATAGTCTATAATTTGCAAAAAGAAAAAAAAGAAAAAGAAAAAAAAAGAACAAAAAAAAAAAAGAAAAAAAAATGATGATAATAAGAACGTAGATAAGTTTGGTTTCGTAGCCTCCCTAACCTAAGCAATTAAGCCCGAAGGGGTGTTTTAACACCTAATACCCTAAAGTCAACTGACTTGGGAGCTATTGGCCCAAAGCTTGTTACATGGGTTAAGGAGAAAAGCTTAAGGGAATCAAACATTGCACTATCTACGTATCAGTATCTGCAACCCGAGTTACTAAGCTCGTAGGGGTGTCTCAACACCTAATGCCCTAAGATCAACTGGTCTGGGAGTCATTAGCCGAAAGCTCGTTACATGGGTTAAAGATGCATTGTGTTTTAAGTTATATGTATAGATATTAAAAAAAAAAGAAAAAGAAAAAAAAAGAGTAAAATAAAATAAAATAAAATAATCCCAACCCAAGGAAGTTAACCTTAAACATTAGAACAAAATATTGTTTTCTTCCAACAAAAGCCCCATAATCTATGTTTCATACATTGAGCACATAACAAGGAAGGTTTATTAATATTTTGTTTAAGAGGTATTGAGCAGATATATAAAATTTAATGAGAGTTTGTTTATCTGAATAGATTAATGGAAGTTGAATGATGAATGCCTTGCTTTGTGGAATTTGCAAATTGTTTTTCTATTTTAACGCCTTAATCACTAGGGACTAGTAATAAGCTGGTTGGGGGGTGTGATTAGTACTTAAAAGTGCATTTTTATCAAGGTTTTATATCATCATTTTGCACTTAAAGTATCAATAACTCCTTAACTAAAGCATGTTTTATAATAACATATCTAATTATATAAGATACCTTTAATTTATGGTAAATGTTCATCTTAAATGCAGGCCTATCACATAAATGAAAGAATTGATTGATGAGTTGAAGTACTGAAATTGAAAGGACAAAGAGATGGCCAAACTTAGAAAAGAGATGCTGGTGCAGTCCAAACTTGAACACTGTTCGGTAATTGGGTCATATCTGGAGCTATAGATCTTGGATTTAGGTCCATTTTATATGGATGGAAAGATAAGACATAGGCCTACAACTTTCATGTAGAGCCCAAGATTTAAAAAGGCCGTTTTCAAGTCCAAATTGTAGCAACAACGAAGAAGTCCGAATCTGTCCTGCAGCCCAGACACTGTTCAGTGTTCAGCCCATATCTCGAGTTCTAGAAGTCCAAATGATCTCAAATTTTTACCCTGGAAAGATGAGACAATTTCCTAGAACTTTCATGATTCAAGTTTGTTCAAATTATGACGTCATCAATGACGTTTTTGGCAGACAAGAAGATAAGAATTGTCACCAAGTCAAGATGTGGCCACCCACTCATCAATTAGTCAACAAATCAATAGTTCCGAATTTTGGCCTATAAAAGGAGGCATTTGCCATGTATTTAGGCATCTTGGTTTTCAGATCAAGATCATGCTCTTGCTCTCTCTTTATATTTTGTAATGCTTAAGTTTTGCTTATATTAATCTCTTGCTTATGCTTTTCATTTCCTTTCCTTGTTTATTTATGTTTCTTTCTTTCATTATGTCTAGCTAAATTAATTATGTCAAGGTGAAAAGGGTACACTAATGGTGTAAGAATAAGTATAATATAAACTTAACATGGACCTTAATGTTGGATACTAACATGCTTTATATTTGTTATCTTGTTCACTTTTAATACTTTGCTTGTTAAATGGTTAATCTAGATTTATGTTGTATAACACTTGGTACAACAAATACTTGGCACTTTCATAGCCCATACTGTATGGTATAACCGACACCTGAGCTATGAAAGGAACTTGATTTGTTGTTAACATAAGTTATAATCATGAATGTCTGACAACATTTACAAGTATTAGCATTATTCGAATAAGATAGCTAATGTAATCATGTTAACAATTTATAATCTGATTGGAACCTCCTTGTGTGTGGTTTCCAATTGAATAATAAGGGTTTATACTATACTTGTTTGGAATACCATTAGTGGATCCTCTAACCTTGACATTTGTTGTTATCATTGTTTAATCCTTACGTTAATCTTTCATCTCAAAGTTCTCATCAACTTCTTCCTCTTCTTCTTCACTATTATTATTATTATCACTATTATTATTATTATTATTATTTTTGTTGTTACTATTGTTGTAGTGTTATTGTTGCTTATAATTTATACAAGTAACCTCCCTGTGGTTCGACCCCGATCTTACCGGGTTATTTATTACTTCGACACTCCTGCACTTGGGAGAAGACATCAATCTTTTGGTCGTGTCATTAATCATTTGTTCATCTCGATTATCCACTTAGGATGTTATTAGCCGAAGCTAGTAATTTATGCATCTCGACTATCCATTTAGGATGCCATTTACCGAAGCTATCATTTACCCCGGTCATCCATTCGGATGCCATTAGTCGGAGCTAATCAATCATTTACCCCGGACATCCATTCGGATGCCATTAGCCGAAGCTAATCAATCATTTACCCTGGTCATCCATTCGGATGCCATTAGCCGAAGCTAATCAATCATTTGTTCCGGTCATCCCTTCGGATGCCATTAGCCGAAGCTAATCTATCGTTTGTTCTGGTCATCCCTTCGGATGCCATTAGCCTAAGCTAATCAATCGTTTGTTCTGGTCATCCATTCGGATGCCATTAGCCGAAGCTAATCATTGTTTCATCAAACAATTCATGATAGTTAATGTTCAATGCAACACAACAATAAATCCCCCGTAATACTCACACCACCATTTGTGGTAATTAACCATCAGTACAATACAAAGGATCTACTGTTGTATCCCCCGTAGGTCTTTCATAACACTTATACAATCATTCATCACCCCTACATTCAATAAAAATACAACAGTAGGTCATTGATAATACATTCATCACAATTACATTCAATATAATAAAACAATAGATTCTTCATAATACTCATACAATCATTCATCACTATTACATTCGATAAGGATACAACAGTAGATCCTTTGTACTGCTCATATTACCATTTATTAGCAGCCCAAATTCATAATAGCCCCAAACAACATCTCATATTCGGTTTAGTATTCATCACAACTCAATAAGATGCTCACCTCAAATGGGTCATTTTAGAACTCTAACATTTTCACCATTGTTTCAACATTCATCAAGAACTTGTTTGACATTTCATAGTCGTTTCGACAATCATCAAGAATTTAATCCAACTCTTCTTCGTCGTTTCCTCTTACAACAAGTATTTAAATAAAATATCATCACAAACGAATCATTTCAAAACATAAACATCAAAATGCGAAAAAGGTGGAAACCACCTACCTGCTCCATTTGTGATTTGTCCCTGTCCCGGCGATGGTCCGATCCCGGCCACAACACCTAAGACACCAATGGCCACAATTAATTTATTTGCATCTTTAATTCACATTCATCACCACACTTATTTCAAGAGTTCATATGTTCACATTCAAGTTTCCACATTTTACACCATCATACCATGAAATTGTTACTAGCATTTAAGCAATTTCTGCCTGGAAGGCCTACTGTAGAAATCGGCAGTGAAAACTGGTTCACTGCAGGCTGCCCAATTCGGTAGCAAAAACTGGTTCGCTACTGGCACCACAATTTCGGCAACGAAAACTGGTTCGCTACAGGCTGCCAATTCAGCAGCGAAAACTGTTTCGCTGCTGGCGCCACAATTTCAGCAGCGAAAACTGGTTCGCTGCATGCTGCCAATTCGACAGTGAAAACTGTTTCGCTACTGGCGTAACAATGTCGGCAACGAAAACTGGTTTGCTGCAAGCTGCCTAATGCGGCGGTGAAAACTGTTTCGCTCCTAGCGCCACAATTTCGGCAGCGAAAACTGGTTCGCTGCAGGCTGCCCAATTCGGCAGCAAAAACTGTTTCGCTGCTGGCGCCACAATTTTGGTAGCGAAAACTGGATTGCTGCAGCCAATAAATTTTGCGGCAGCGGATACTATTTCGCTATAGACAACTCAATTTCGGCAGCGAATGCTAATTCGCTGCAGATAACTCAGTTTCGGCAGCGAATCGCAAATTCGCAGCAGCCAACTCAAGTTCAGCAGTGACTTCCAAATTCGGTGCGGACAACTTAGTTTCGACAGCGAATCACAATTCCGCTACAGACAACTTGACTTCGGCAGCGAATCACAAATTCACTACAGAACACTCAATTCGGCAGCGAATGCTAATTCGCTGCAGACATCTCAGTTTCAGCAGCGAATCACAATTTCGCTACAGCACACACATTTCGGCAGTGAATGCTAATTCGCTGCGGACAACTCAGTTTCAGCAGCGAATCACAATTTCGCTGCCCAACCCACATTTTAGCATGAACACACACCACACATGTTGTAACAACCCTAGCATATAAATTGTCACTAAGTTCTAGCAGGGCACACACCTTGAAACCATCAATTCCAACATATAATCTTTCAATAAATTCAAGCAGAATACACACATTGAAACCATCAATTCCAGCATATACTCTTTCAATGAATTCTAGCAGCACACACACATTGAACCCATCAATTTCAGCATAAAATCTTTTGTTAAATATTCTGGAATTAGGTCCCCCCATCCAGCCCCGTTTTTGTCCCCCCTTTTAGCTTAGTTCTTTCCATAACAGTTAGAGTAGAGTTCCTAGGCCATGCATCCATAGTTTTCTTCTTCCTTTCGATTTCAAGACCTTAAGAACAGGTGGAGAAAGACATGGTCCATACCTCATGAATTTAGCATTTTTAGGAGGGGTTTGGCAACATTTCTCCACTTCTACTCCCGATTGCTTCTTCCTCTTCCTCTCTTTCGGTTTTTCTCCTCCTCTTGTTAGTTTCCCACCGCTGTTAGGCCTCTACTTCCTTCATGTTCGTAGCTGTCCAGCCTCCTGTCAAGCTCTCCCTTCTTTCTCTCACGCCTAAGGAGGGCACTAGCAGCTGCGTTTTGGTCAAGTTCTTTCCTTGGAAAGGGAAAGAGGGAAGGGGACAAGCATCTCATTTTTGAGGAGAGGGAAGGGGATAAGAGCATGCAGCTCACTTTGGGGAGAGGGAAGGGAACAAGTGCATGCAACTCGTTTTTGGGGAGGGTGTCCCCCACTCTCTCTCTCCTTGCTGCATTTATACCCCTCCTAAAAGCTAAAAAGAGGGGTGTTTGGATGTTGGATCAAGGCTGTCCTAATCCCCCCTTTTAGGTTATCCTTGAACTGATTTCCATTCCCCTTCTCCCAACTAGGATAGGTCGGTCCCACACTAAATCCTGTTTTTTTTTCTTTTGATGTCGCTGCCGATTCTGAAATCGGCAGCCTCAAACTATGTTGCTGCCGATTCAGGAATCGGTAGCCTCAACTATCTCGCTCCGATTCAGAAATCGACAGGCCTGAACTGTGTCGCTGCCTGAACTGAAATCGGCAGCCTCAAACTGTGTTGTTGCGGATTCAGAAATCGGCAGGCCTGAACTATGTCGTTGCAGATTCTGAAATTGGCAGCCCGAAACTGCATCGCTGCCGATTCAGAAATCTGTAGCCAAACTGCTTCGCTGCCGATTCAGAAATCGGCAGGCCTGAACTGCGTCGCTTCCGATTCTAAAATCGGCAGCCCGAAACTGCGTCGCTGCCGATTCAGAAATTGGCAGCAAAACTGCTTCTCTGTCGATTCAGAAATCGGCAGGCCTGAACTGCGTTATTGCCGATTCTGAAATTGACAGCCCGAAACTGCGTCGCTGCTGATTCAGAAATCGGCAGCCAAACTGCTTCGCTGCCGATTTCAAAAATCAGCAGCGATGGTGGAGTCATTCCGGTTCCACTTCTTGTTGTTTTGTTTTTTTTATGGTTTTTACAGTTTCTGAGTCAACAGGGGCTGCGTGGGCTGACGAATCCATTCGTCACCTCTGAAAGCAGTTCAAGGGGCGTTTTGTGAGGGGCAGCGACTCAGTTTTCCATGAGTCTTTCTGATTCAAGAGGAGCTTTGTGTGCTTACGAATCCATGGTTCAGCTCTGGAAATTTGGTGCCAATTTTTGAGTGAGCAGCGACTCAGTTTTCCTTCACCATTTATAAGTCAAAAGGGGCTATGTGGGCTGACGAATCCATTCGTCACCTCTGAAAAAAATTTCAGGGGCTTTTTGTGAGTGGTCACCGACTCAGTTTTCCTTAATTATTCTTAGTCAACAGGGGTTGTGTGCCAGCAACGAATCCATGCGTCACCGCTGCAAGCAGTTTTGGGAGCTAATTTTGAGTGGGCCGCGACTCACTTTTCCTTGACCGTCTATGAATCAACAGGGGCTTTGTGCGCTGACGAATCCATGGGTAAGCTCTGGAAACAATTTCGGTGTTGATTTCTGAGTGGGAGCGACTCAGTTTTCCTTAACAGTTTCTAAATCAGGAGTGGCTTTGTGCACTGAGGATTGCATGCGTCACCTCTGAAAATAGTATCGGTGACAATTTCTGTGTGTTCAGCTACTAAGTTTTCCTTGACTGTTTCTAAGTCAACAAAGGCTGCGTGGGCACCTCTGAACGTAGTTTTGGGGGCTTTTTGTGAGTGGGCAGCGACTCAGTTTTCCATGACTCTTTCTGAGTCAACAGGGGTTGTGTGCGGTGACAAATCCATGGGTGAGCTCTGGAACAATTTCGGTGTGAATTTCTGAGTGGGAGCGACTCAGTTTTCCTTGACTGTTTCTGAGTCAGGAGTGGTTGTATGCGCTGAGGATTCCATTTGTCATCTCTGAAAATAGTTTCGGTGACAATTTCTATGTGGGCAGCGACTCGGTTTTCCTTGATCGTTTCTGAGTGAACAGCGACTTCATGGGCTGATGAATCCATTCGCCACCTCTTAAAGCATTTTTGGGGGCTTTTTCTGTGTGGGCAGCGACTCGGTTTTCCTTAACTCTTTCTGATTCAATAGCAACTGTGTGTGCTGACAAATCCATGGGTCAGCTCTGGAAACACTTTTGGTGCTGATTTCTGAGTAGGCAGCAACTCACATTTCCTTGACCGTTTATGAGTCAACAGGGGCTCTGTGGGCTGACGAATCCATTCGTCACCTCCAAAAGCAGTTTCGGGGGCGTTTGTTTATGGGCAGCGACTTAAATTTCCTTGACTCTTTCTGAGTCAACAACGGCTGTGTGCGTTGACGTATCCATAGGCGAGCTCTGCAAAACAATTTCAGTGTTGATTTCTGAGTGGGAGTGACTCAGTTTTCCTTGATTATTTCTGTGTGAGGAGTGGTTGTGTGTGCTGAGGATTCCAAGCGTCATCTCTGAAAATAGTTTCGGTGACAATTTCTGTGTGGGCAGCGACTCAATTTTCCTTGACTCTTTCTGAGTCAACAGGGGCTGAGTGCGCTGACGAATTCATGGGCGAGCTCTGCAAAACAATTTCGGCGTTGATTTCTGAGTGGGAGCGATTCAGTTTTCTTTGACTCTTTCTGAGTCAACAGGGGCTGTGTGCGCTGACGAATCCATGGGTGAGCTCTGCAAAACAATTTCAGTGCTGATTTCTGAGTGGGAGCGACTCAGTTTTCGTTGACTGTTTCTGAGTCAAGAGTGGCTGTGTGCCAGCAACGAATCATTGTGTCACCTCTCCAAGCAGTTTCGGGAGCTATTTTTGAATTGGCAGCGACTCACTTTTCCTTGACTGTTTATGAGTCAACAAGGGCTCTGTGGGCTCACGAATCCATTCAACACCTCTGAAAGCAGTTTCAGGGGCTTTTTGTTAGTGGGCAGCGATTCAGTTTTCCTTGACTCTTTCTGAGTCAATAGGGGCTGTGTGCGCTGACGAATCCATGGGTGAGCTCTGCAAAACAATTTCAGTGCTGATTTCTGAGTGGGAGCGACTCAGTTTTCCTTGACTGTTTCTGAGTCAAGAGTGGTTGTGTGCCTTGAGGATTCCATGCATCATCTCTAAAAATAGTTTCGGTGCCAATTTCTGTGTGGGCACCAACTTAATTTTCCTGGACTGTTTCTATGTCAACAGGGGTTATGTGCCAACAACAAATCCACGCGTCACCTCTGCAAGCAGTTTCGGGATTTATTTTTGAGTTGGCAGCGACTCACCTTTCCTTGACCGTTTCTTAGTCAACAGGGGCTCTATGGGCTGACAAATCCATTCGTCACCTCTGAAACCAATTTCAAGAGCTTTTTGTGAGTCGACAGTGACTCAGTTTTCCTTGACTCTTTCTGAGTCAATAGGGGCTGCGTGCGCTGACGAATCGATTCGCCACCTCTGAAAGCAGTTTCGGGGCTTTTTTTGTGTGGGCAGCGACTCTGTTGACCATTTCTGAGTCAACAGAGGTTTTGTGCCAGCAACGAATCTATGCGTCACCTTTGCAAGCTGTTTCGGGAGCTAATTTTGAGTGGGCAGCGACTCACTTTTCCTTGATCGTTTATTAGTCAGTAGAGGCTGTGTGGGCTGACAAATCCATTCGTCACCTCTGAAAGCAGTTTCGAGGGCTTTTTATGAATGGGCATCGACTCAGTTTTACATGATTCTTTCTGAGTCAACAAGGGTGTGCGCGCTGATGAATCCATGGGTGAGCTCTGGAAACAATTTCGGTGTTGATTTCTAAGTCAAGAGTGGTTGTGTGCGCTGAGGATTTCCTGCGTCATTTCTAAAAATAGTTTCGATGATAATTTCTATGTGGGCAGCGACTCAGTTTTCCTTGACTATTTCTGAGTCAACAAGGGCTGCGTGGGCTGACGAATCCATTCGTCACCTCTGAAAGCAGTTTCAGGGGCTTTTTGTGAGTGGGCAACGACTAAGTTTTCCTTGACTCTTTCTGAATCAACAGGGGCTGGGTACGCCGACCAATCCATGGGTGAGCTCTGAAAACAATTTCGGTGTTGATTTCTGAGTGGGAGCGACTCAGTTTTCCTTGACAGTTTCTAAGTTAAGAGTGGCTGGCCGCGCTGAGGATCGCATGCGTCATCTCTGAAAATAGTTTCGATGCCAATTTTTGTGTGGGTAGTGACTCAGTTTTCCTTGACTGTTTCTGAGTCAAGAGTGGTTGTGTGCGCTGAGGATTCCATGCGTCATTTCTAAAAATAGTTTCGGTGACAATTTCTGTGTGGGCAGCGACTCAGTTTTCCTTGACTGTGTCTGAGTCAACAGGGGCTGCGTGGGCTGACGAATCCATTCGTCACCTCTAAAAGCAGTTTCGGGGGCTTTTTGTGAGTGGGCAACAACTAAGTTTTCCTTGACTGTTTCTGAATCAACAGGGCTGGGTGCACTAACGAATCCATGGGTGAGCTCAGCAAACAATTTCGATGTTGATTTTTGAGTAGGAGCGACTCAGTTTTCCTTGATAGTTTCTGAGTCAAGAGTGGCCGGGCTCACGGAGGATTCCATGCGTCATCTCTTAGAATAGTTTCGGTGACAATTTTTGTGTGGGTGGCGACTCAGTTTTCCTTAACTGTTTCTGAGTCAACAGGGGCTGTGTGCCAGCAACGAATCGATGTGTCACCTCTGCAAGCAGTTTCGGGAGCTATTTTTGAGTTGGCAACGACTCACTTTTCCAGAGTGGTTGATCGTTTATTAGTCAGCAGAGGCTGTGTGGGCTGACAAATCCATTCATCGCCTCTAAAAGCAGTTTCGGGGGCTTTTTATGAGTGGGCAGCGACTCAGTTTTCCATGATTCTTTCTGAGTCAACATTTGTAGGATGACAAATCCATGGGTGAGCTCTGAACACAATTTCGGTGTTAATTTCTGAACGGGAGCGACTCAGATTTCCTTGACATTATCTGAGTCAAGAGTGGTTGTGTGCCCCGAGGATTCCATGCGTTATCTCTGAAAATAGTTTCGGTGACAATTTCTGTGTGGGCAACAAATCAGTTTTCCTTGACCGTTTCTGAGTCAACAGGGGCTGCGTGGGATGACAAATCCATTAGTCACCTCTGAAAGCAGTTTCGAGGGCTTTTATGAGTGGGCAGCGACTCAGTTTTCCTTTACTGTTTCTTAGTCAACAGGGGCTGTAAGCAAGCAACGAATCCATGTGTGACCTCTGCAAGCAGTTTCGGGAGCTATTTTTGAGGTGACAGCGACTCTATTTTCCTTGATTGTTTATGAGTCAACAGGGGCTGTGTGGGCTGACGAATCCATTCGTCACCTCTAAAAGCAGTTTCGGGGGCTTTTTGTGAGTGGGCAACGACTCAGTTTTCCTTGACTGTTTCTGAGTCAACAGGGGCTGTGTGTGCTTACGAATCCATTTGTCACCTGTCAAAGCAGTTTCGGTGACGATTTCTGAGTGGGCAGAGACTCAGATGTCCTTGACTGTTTCTGAAGCAACATGTGTTGTGTGCGCTGAGCATTCCATGCATCAGCTTTGGAAATATTTTCAGGGGCTTTTTGTGAGAGGGCAACGACTCAGTTTTCCTTGACTCTTTCTGAGGCATCAGGGGCTGTGTGTACTGACGAATGCATGGGTCAGCTCTTGGAACATTTTTGGTGACAATTTCTAAGAGGGCAGAGACTCAGTTTTCCTTGACTGTTTACGAGTCAACAGCGGCTGTCTCGGCTGACAAATCCATTCGTCACCTGTGAAAGCAGTTTCGGGGGCTTTTTGTGAGTGGGCAGAGACGCAGTTTTCCTTGACTCTTTCTAAGGAAACATGGTTGTGTGCGCTGACGAATCCATGGGTCAGCTCTAGGAATATTTTCCAAAATGATTTCTCAGAGGGCAACGACTCAGTTTTCCTTGACTCTTTCTGAGTCAACAGGGGCCGTGTGCTCTGACGAATCCATGCGTCACCCTTACAACCAATTTCGGTGGCTATTTCTGTGTGGGTAGCGATTTAGTTTTCCTTGACTGTTTCTGAGTCAACAGGGGTTGTGTGCTAGCAACGAATCCATGAGTCACCTCTGCAAGCAGTTTCGGGAGCTATTTTTGAGGGGGCAGCAACTCACTTTTCCTTGACTGCTTATGAGTCAACAGGGGCTATGTGGGCTGACGAATCCATTCATCACCTCTAAAACCAGTTTCAGGGGCTTTTTGTGAGAAGGCAGCGACTCAGTTTTCCTTGACTCTTTTTGAGGTAACAGGGGCTGTTTGCATTGAAGAATGCATGGGTCTGCTCTGGGAATATTTTTGGTGACAATTTCATAGAAGGCAGGGACTCAGTTTTTGTTGACTGTTTCTGAGCCAAAAGGGGTTGTGTGCGCTGAGAATCCTATACGTCATCTCTGGAAGCAGTTTCAGTGACAATTTCTAAGTGGGCAGCGACTCAGATTTCCTTGACTCTTTCTGAAAGAACAGGGCTGTGTGCGCTAACGAATCCATGGGTCAGCTCTGAAAGCAGTTTCGGGCCATATCTGAGTAGGCAGCGACTCAATTTTCATTGACTGTTTATTAGTTACAGGGGCTGTGTGGGCTGGCGAATCCATTCATCACCTATGAAAGCGGTTTCAGTGATGATTTTTGAGTGGGCAGCGACTCAATTTTCCTTGACTGTTTCTGAGTCAATAGGGTTGTGCGTGCTGACGAATTTATGGGTCAGCTCTGAAAGTAGTTTCGGGCTATTTCTGAGTAGGCAAAGACTCAGTTTTCATTGACTGTTTATGAGTTAACAGGGGTTGTGCGGGCTGACGAATCCATGGATCTACTCTAGGAACAATTTCGGTGCTGATTTCTGAGTGGGCAGCGACCCAATTTTCATGACTGTTTCTGAGTGAACAGGGGCTGTATGCGCTGATGAATCCATGCGTAAGCTCTGGAAACAGTTTCGGTGATCATTTCTATATAGGCAGCGACTCAATTTTCCTTGACTGTTTATTAGTCAACAGGGGCTATGTGCGCTGACGAATCCATACGTCACCTCTGCAACCAGTTTCGGGGGCTATTTATGAGTGGGTAGCGAGTCAGTTTTCATTGATTGTTTATGAGTGAACAGGGGCTGTGTGCGCTGACAAATCTATGCGTCACCTCTAGAAATAGTTTTGATGACCATTTCTGTGTGGGTAGCGACTAAGTTTTCGTTGACTGTTTATGAGTCAACAGGGGCTGTGTGCGCTGACGAATCCATGCATCACCTCTGCAACCAGTTTTAGGGGCTATTTATGAATGAGAAGCGACTAAGTTTTCCTTGACTCTTTATGAGTCATCACGGGCTGTAGGAGCTGACGAATTCATTCATGACCTGCGAAAGTAGTTTTGGGTGCTATTTCTGACTGCCCAGCGACTCAATTTTCCTTTTCTCTTTCTGAGTCAACAGGGGCTGTGTGCGCTGACGAATCCATCTGTCACCTCTCGAAACAGTTTCGGTGACCATTTCTGTATGACCAGCGATTCAGTTTTCGTTGACTATGTATGAGTGAACATGGGCTGTATGCGCTGACAAATCTATGCATCACCTCTGGAACCAGTGTCGGGGGCTATTTCTGAGTGGGCAACGACTCAGTTTTCCTTGACTGTTTATGAGTCAACAGGGGCTTTGTGCGCTGACGAATCCATGTGCCACCTCTGTAAGCAGTTTTGGGGGTAATTTCTGAATGGGCAGCTACTACGTTTTCTTTGACTCTTTATGAGTCATCACGGGCTGTGTGGGCTGACAAATAAATTCATCACCTGCGAAAGCAGTTTCGGGTGCTATTTTTGAGTGGACAGGGACTCAGTTTTCCTTGTATCTTTCTGAGTCAATAGGGACCGTGTGCGCTGACGAATCCATACGTCACCTCTGGAAACAGTTTCGGTGACCATTTCTGTGTGGGAAGACTCAGTTTGTGTTGACTGTTTATGAGTCAACAGGGGTTGTGTGCGCTGACGAATCCATGCATCACCTCTGCAACCTGTTTCACAGGCTCTTTCTGAGTGGCCAGCGACTGAGTTTTCCTTGACTGTTTATGAATCAACAGGGGTTGTTTGTGGTGATGAATCCATGGTCACCTCTGGGAACATTTTCAGTGATGATTTCTGAGAGGGCTGCGACTTAGTTTTCGTTGACTGTTTCTGAGCCAACAGGGGATGTCGGCGCTGAGGATTCCATGTGTCATCTCTGGAAGCCGTTTTCGTGATGATTTCTGAGTAGGCAACGACTCAGTTTTCCTTGACAGTTTCTGAGTCAATAGGGCTATGCGCGCTGACGAATCCATGGATCAGCTCTGGAAGCAGTTTCGGGCTATTTCTGAGTAGGTAGCAACTCAGATTCCATTGTCTGTTTATGAGTTAACAGGGGTTGTGTGGGCTGACGAATCCATTATTCACCTGTGAAAGCTGTTTCGCTGATGATTTTTGAGTGGGCAGCGACTCAGTTTTCCTTGACTGTTTCTGAATCAATAGGTCAGCTCTGAAAGCAGTTTTGGGCTATTTCCTTGTCTCCTTATGAGTCAACAAAGGTTGTGTGCACTGACGAATCCATGCGTCACCTCTGGAACTTGTTTCGGGGGCTCGTTCTGAGCGGCCAGTGACCTAGTTTTCCATGACTGTTTATGAGTCAATTGGGCTGTGTGGGCTGACAAATCCATTGTTCACCTGTGAAAGCAATTTCGGTGACGATCTCTGAGTGCGCAGCGACTCAATTTTCCTTGACTGTTTCTAAGTCAACAAGGCCTGTGTGCGCTGACGAATCCACGGATCTCCTCTGGGAACAATTTTGGTGCTGATTTCTAAGTGGGCAGCGACCCAATTTTCATGACTGTTTCTGAGTGAACAGGGGCTGTATGCGCTGATGAATCCATGCGTAAGCTCTGGAAACAGTTTCGGTGATCATTTCTATGTGGGCAGCGACTCAATTTTCCTTGACTGTTTATTAGTCAACAGGGGCTGTGTGCGCTGACGAATCCATACGTCACCTCTGCAACCAGTTTCGGGGGCTATTTATGAGTGGGTAGCGAGTTAGTTTTCATTGACTATTTATGAGTGAACATGGGCTGTGTGCGCTGATAAATCCTTGTGTCACCTTTGGAAACAGTTGCGGTGACCACTTATGTGTGGGTAGCGACTAAGTTTTCGTTGACTGTTTATGAGTCAACAGGGGCTGTGTACGCTGACGAATCTATGCGTCACTTCTGCAACCAGTTTCGGGGGTTATTTCTGAGTGAGCAGCGACTTAGTTTTCCTTGACTTTTTATGAGTCAAAAGGGGCTGTGTGCGCTGATGATTCCATGCGTCACCTCTGTAAACATTTTTGGAGGTAATTTCTGAATGAGCAGCAGCTAAGTTTTCCTTGACTCTTTATGAGTCATCATGGGCAGTGTGGGATGACGAATTCATTCGTGACCTACGAAAATAGTTTCGAGTGATATATCTGAGTGCGCAGCGACTCAGTTTTCCTTGTCTCTTTCTGAGTCAACAAGGGGCTGTGTGCACTGACGCATCCATCCATCACCTCTCGAAACAGTTTCGGTGACCATTTTTGTATGGGCAGCAACTCAGTTTTCGTTGACTGTTTATTAGTCAACAGAGGCTGTGTGCGCTGACAAATCCATACGTCACCTCTGCAACTAGTTTCAGGAGCTATTTATGAGTGGGTAGCGAGTCAGTTTTCATTGATTGGTTATGAGTCAATAGGGGTTGTGTGCGCTGATGAATTCATGCGTCACTTTTGCAACCAGTTTCGAGGGTTGTTCTGAGTGGGCAGTGACTCAGTTTTCCTTGACTGTTTATGAGTCAACAGGGGCTGTGTGGGCTGTCGAATTTATTCGTCACCTGTGAGAGAAGTTTTGAGGGCTTTTTGTGAATGGGCAACGACTCAGTTTTCATTGACTGTTTATGAGTTAACAAGGGTGTGTGCGCTGAAGAATCCATGAGTCACCTCTGGAAACAGTTTCGGAGGCCTTTTATGTGTGGGCAGCGACTCAGTTTTCCTTGACTGTTTCTGAGTCAACAGGGGCTGTGTGGGCTGATGAATCCATTCGTCACGTGTGAAAGCAGTTTCGGTGTCGATTTCTGAGTGGGCAGCAACTCAGTTTTCGTTGACTATGTCTGAGCCAACAGGGGATATGGGCGCTGAGGATTCCATGCGTAAGCTTTGGAAATAGTTTTGGCGGCTTTTTGTGAGGGATAGCGACTCAGTTTTACTTGGCTGTTTATGAGTCAACAGGGGTTGTGTGCGATGACGAATCATGCGTCACATCTGCAAGCAGTTCGGTGGCTATTTCTGAGTGGTCAGCGACTCAGTTTTCCTTAACTGTTTATGAGTCAACAGGGGTTGTATGGGCTTACGAATCTATTCATCCCTTGTGAAAGCAGTTTCGATGACGATTTCTGACTAGGCAGCGACTCAGTTTTCCTTGACTGTTTCTGAGTCAACAGGGCTGTGCGCGTTGATGAATCCATGTGTCGGCTCTGAAAGCAGTTTCGGGCTATTTCTGAGTGTGCAGCGACTCAGTTTTCTTTGACTGTTTATGAGTCAACAGGGGCTGTGTGGGCTAACGAATCTATTCATCCCCTATGAAAGCAATTTCGGTAACGATTTCTGAGTGGGCAGTAACTCAGTTTTCCTTGACTGTTTATGAGTCAACAGGGCTGTGTGCATTGATGAATCCATGTGTCAGCTCTGAAAGCAGTTTCGGAGGCCTTTTATGTGTGGGCAGCGACTCAGTTTTCCTTGACTGTTTATGAGTCAACAGGGGCTGTGTGGACTGACGAATTTATTCATCCCCTGTGAAAGCAGTTTCAGTAATGATTTCTGAGTGGGCAGCGACTCAGTTTTCTTGACTGTTTCTGAGTCAAGAGGGCTGTGCGTGCTGACGAATCCATGTGTCAGCTCTGAAAGCAGTTTCGGGCTATTTCTGAATAGGAAGCGACTCAGTTTTCCTTGACTGTTTATGAGTCAATAGGGGCTTTATGTGCTGACGAATCCATTCGCCACCGCTATAAGCATTTTTGGGGGTAATTTCTGAATGAGCATCAACTAAGTATTTCTTGACTCTATATGAGTCATCACGGGCTGTGTGGGCTGGCGAATCCATATGTCACCTATGAAACCAGTTTCTAGGTTTTTTGTTAGTGGGCAGTGACTCAGTTTCGTTGACTGTTTCTGAGTCAACAGGGGTTGTGTTGGCTGACGAATCCATTCATCACCTGTGAAAGCAGTTTCGGTAAAGATTTCTGAGTGGGCATCGACTCAGTTTCCCATGACTATTTCTAAGTCTACAGGAGCTGTGTGCACTGATGAATCCATGGGTCAGTTCTGGAAAAACTTTCGGTCCTGATTTCTGAGTGGGCAGAGACTCAATTTTCTTTAACTCTTTGTGAGTCAAGAAGGGCTGTGTGGGCTGACGAATCCATTTGTCACCTTCGAAAGTAGTTTCGGGCTATTTCTGAGTATGCAACGACTCAGTTTTCATTGACTGTTTATGAGTTAACAGGACTGTGTGGGCTAACGAATCCATTCTTCACCTGTGAAAGCAGTTTCGGTGATGATTTTTAAGTGGGCTGCAACTCAGTTTTCATTGACTGTTTATGAGTTAACAAGGATGTGTGGGCTGACGAATCCATTAGTCACCTCTGCAAGCAGTTTCGGGGGCTATTTTTAAGTGGGCAGCAAGTCAGTTTTCCTTGACTGTTTCTGAGTCAACACGAACTGTGTGCGCTGAAGAATCCATGAGTCACCTCTGGAAACAGTTTCGGAGGCCTTTTATGTGTGGGCAGCGACTCAGTTTTCCTTGACTGTTTATGAGTCAACAGGGGCTGTGTGGGCTGATGAATCCATTCGTCACCTATGAAAGCAGTTTCGGTGTCGATTTCTGAGTGGGCAGCAACTCAGTTTTCCTTGACTATGTCTGAGCGAACAGGGGATGTGGGCGCTGAGGATTCCATGCGTAAGCTTTGGAAACAGTTTTGGCGGCTTTTTGTGAGGGATAGCGACTCAGTTTTACTTGGCTGTTTATGAGTCAACAGGGGTTGTGTGCGATGACGAATCATGCGTCACATCTGCAAGCAGTTTGGTGGCTATTTCTGAGTGGTCAGCGACTCAGTTTTCCTTAACTGTTTATGAGTCAACAAGGGCTGTATGGGCTTACGAATCTATTCATCCCTTGTGAAAGCAGTTTCGATGACGATTTCTGACTAGGCAGCGACTCAGTTTTCCTTGACTGTTTCTGAGTCAACAAGGGTGTGTGCGCTGAAGAATCCATGAGTCACCTCTGGAAACAGTTTCGGAGGCCTTTTATGTGTGGGCAGCGACTCAGTTTTCCTTGACTGTTTATGAGTCAACAGGGGCTGTGTGGGCTGATGAATCCATTCGTCACGTGTGAAAGCAGTTTCGGTGTCGATTTCTGAGTGGGCAGCAACTCAGTTTTCGTTGACTATGTCTGAGCCAACAGGGGATATGGGCGCTGAGGATTCCATGCGTAAGCTTTGGAAATAGTTTTGGCGGCTTTTTGTGAGGGATAGCGACTCAGTTTTACTTGGCTGTTTATGAGTCAACAGGGGTTGTGTGCGATGACGAATCATGCGTCACATCTGCAAGCAGTTAGGTGGCTATTTCTGAGTGGTCAGCGACTCAGTTTTCCTTAACTGTTTATGAGTCAACAGGGGCTGTATGGGATTACGAATCTATTCATCCCTTGTGAAAGCAGTTTCGATGACGATTTCTGACTAGGCAGCAACTCAGTTTTCCTTGACTGTTTCTGAGTCAACAGGGCTGTGCGCGTTGATGAATCCATGTGTCAGCTCTGAAAGCAGTTTCAGGGCTATTTCTGAGTGTGCAGCGACTCAGTTTTCTTTGACTGTTTATGAGTCAACAGGGGCTGTGTGGGCTAACGAATCTATTCATCCCCTATGAAAGCAGTTTCGGTAACAATTTCTGAGTGGGCAGTAACTCAGTTTTCCTTGACTATGTCTGAGTCAAGAGGGCTGTGCGTGCTGACAAATCCATGGGTCAGCACTGAAAGCAGTTTCGGGCTATTTCCGAGTAGGAAGCGACTCAGTTTTCCTTGACTGTTTATGAGTGAACAGGGGCTTTATATGCTGACAAATCCATTCGCCACCTCTGTAATCAGTTTTTGGGGTAATTTCTGAATGAGCATCGACTAAGTTTTTCTTGACTTTATAAGTCATCACGGGTTGTATGGGCTGACGATTCCATTCATCACCTCTGAAAGCAGTTTGGGAAGGTTTTTGTAAGTGGGCAGTGACTCAGTTTTCGTTGACTGTTTATGAGTCAATAGGGGCTGTGTGCGCTGATGAATCCATGCGTCACCTCTGGAACCTGTTTCGAGGGCTTTTTTGAGTGGCCAGTGCCTCACTTTTCCATGACTGTTTATGAGTCAACTGGGGCTGTGTGGGCTGGCGAATCTATTCGTCACCTGTGAAAGCTGTTTCGGAGGCTTTTTATGAGTGGGCAGCGACTCAGTTTTCCTTGACTCTTTTTGAGTCAACAGGGGCTGTGTGCGCTTATGAATCCATAGGTCAGCTCTGGAAACATTTTCGGGGATGATTTCTGAGAAAGTAGCGACTCAGTTTTCGTTGACTGTTTCTGAGTCAACAAGTACTTTGTGCGCTATGGATTCCATGTGTCATCTCTTGAAAGTGTTTCAGTGATGATTTCTGAGTGGGTAGCGACTCAGTTTTCCGTGACAATTTTTGATTCAAAAGGGATTGTGTGCGCTGACGAATCCATGCGTCACTTCTATAAACAGTTTTGGGGGTTATTTCTCAATGGGCAGCGACTAAGTTTTCCTTAACTCTTTATGAGTCATCACGGGCTGTGTGGGCTGATGAATTCATTAGTCACCTGCGAAAGCAGATTCGAGTGTTATTTCTTAGTGGGCAGCGACTCAGTTTTCCTTGTCTCTTTATGAGTCAATAGAGGCTGTGTGCACTAACGAATACATTAAACACTTGCGAAAGCAGATTCGGGTGCTATTTCTTAGTGGGCAGTGACTCAGTTTTCCTTGTCTCCTTATGAGTCAACAGAGGCTGTGTGCGTTGACAAATCCAGGCGTCACCTCTGGAACCTGTTTCGGGGGCTCTTTCTGAGCGGCCAGCGACTCTGTTTTCCATTACTGTTTAAGAGTCAACTGGGCTGTGTGGGCTGACGAATCCATTTGTCACCTATGAAAGCAGTTTCAATGACGATCTATGAATGCGCAGCGACTCAGTTTTCCTTGACTATTTCTAAGTCACCAGGGCCTGTAGACGCTAACGAATCCATGGATCTCCTCTGGGAAGAATTTCAGTGCCGATTTCTTAGTAGGCAGTGACCCAGTTTTCCTTGATTATTTTTTAGTGAACAGGGGCTGTGTGCGCTGATGAATCCATGCGTCACCTCTGGAAACAGTTTTGGTGACCATTTCTATGTGGGCAGCGACTCAGTTTTCCTTGACTATTTATGAGTCAACAGGGGCTTTATACGCTAACGAATCCATGCGCCACCTCTATAAGCAGTTTTGGGGGTAATTTTTGAATGAGTTGTGACTAAGTTTTCATTGACTCTTTATGAGTCATCACAAGCTGTGTGGGCTGACGAATCCATACGTCACCTCTACAACCACTTTCGGGGGCTATTTCTGAGTCAGCAGCGACTCAGTTTTACTTGACTGTTTTTGAGTCAACAGGGGTTGTGTGGGCTGACGAATCCATTCATCACCTGTGAAAGCAGTTTCGGTAAAGATTTCTGAGTGGGCACCGACTCAGTTTTCCTTGACTGTTTCTAAGTCTACAGGAGCTGTGTGCACTGATGAATCCATGGGTCAGTTCTGGAAAAACTTTCGGTCCCGATTTCTGAGTGGGCAGAGACTCAATTTTCTTTGACTGTTTGTGAGTCAAGAAAGGCTGTGTGGGCTGACGAATCCATTTGTCACCTTCAAAAGCAGTTTCGGGCTATTTCTGAGTATGCAACGGCTCAGTTTTCATTGACTGTTTATGAGTTAACAGGACTGTGTGGGCTGACGAATCCATTCATCACCTGTGAAAGCAGTTTCGATGACAATTTCTGAGTGGGTTGTAACTCAGTTTTCCTTGACTGTTTATGAGTCAACTAGGGCTGTGTAGGTTGGGGAATCCATTCGTCGCCTGTGAAAGCCGTTTCGGGGGCTTTTTGTTATTGGACAGCGACTAAGTTTTCCTTTATTCTTTCTGAGTCAACAAGGGCTGTATGCGCTGACGAATCCATGGGTCAGCTTTGGAAACATTTTCAAGGATGATTTTTGAGAGAGCAGCGACTCAGTTTTCGGTGACTGTTTCTATGTCAATAGGTGCTTTATGCGTTGTGGATTCCAAGTGTGATTCCTAGAAACAGTTTCAGTGATGATTTTTGAGTAGGCAGCGACTCAGTTTTCAGTGACAGTTTCTGATTCAACAGGGGCTGTATGCGCTGACGAATCCAAGCATCACCTCTGTAATCAGTTTTGGGGGTTATTTCTCAATGAGCAGCGACTAAGTTTTCCTTAACTCTTTATGAGTCATCACGGGCTGTGTGAGCTGACGAATCCTTTTGTCACCTGCGAAAGCAGTTGCAGGTGCTATTTCTTAGTTGGCAGCGACTCAATTTTCCTTGTCTCTTTCTAAGCAACAGGGGTTGTGTGCGATGATGAATCCATGTGTCACCTCTGGAAGCAGTTTCGGTGACCTTTTCTTTGTGGGCAGCGACTTAGTTTTCGTTGACTGTTTATAGGCCAATGGGGGATATGTGTGCTAACGAATCCATGCGTCACCTGTACAACCAGTTTTAGGTGCTATTTCTGAGTGAGCAGCGACTCAGTTTTCCTTGACTGTTTCTGAGTCAACAGGGGTTGTGTGGGCAGACGAATCCAATAGTCACCTGTGAAAGCCGTTTCGGTGATGATTTCTGAGTAGGCAGTGACTAAGTGTTCCTTGACTGTTTCTAAGGACATAGGGGCTGTGTGCACTGAGGATTCCATGCGTCAACTCTGGAAACACTTTCATGGGCTTTTTGTGAGGGGGCAACGAATCAGTTCTCCTTGGCTCTTTCTAAGGCAACAGGGGCTATGTACGCTGACGAATTTATGGGTCAGCTCTGGGAACATTTTCGGTGACTATTTCTGAGAGGACAGCGACTCAGTTTTCGTTGACTGTTTCTGAGCCAACAGGGGCTGTGTGCGCTGAGGATTCCATACGTCATCTCTGGAAGCAGTTTTGGTGACAATTTCTAAGTGGGCATTGACTCAAATTTCCTTAACTGTTTGTGAGTCAATAGGGTTGTGTGCGCTGATAAATCCTTGGGTCAGCTCTGACTGCAGTTTCGGGCTATTTCTGAGTATGCAGCGACTCAGTTTTCATTAACTGTTTATGAGTTAACAGGGACTGTGTGGGCTGACGAATCCATTCTTCACCTGTGAAAGAAGTTTCGGTGATGATTTCTGAGTGGGCTGCGACTCAGTTTTCCTCGACTGTATTTGAGTATACAGGGGCTGTGTGTGCTGACGAATCCACGGGTCAACTCTGGAAACAATTTCAGTCCCGGTTTATGAGTGGGCAGCGATTCAGTTTTCCTTGACTGTTTAGGAGTCAATAGGGGCTGTGTTCGATGATGAATCCATGTGTCACCTCTGCAACGAGTTTCGGGGGCTATTTCTGAGTGGGCAGCGACTTAGTTTTTCTTGACCTTTTCAGAGTCAATAGAGGCTGTGGGCTCTGAGGAAGCCATGGGTCATCTCTTAAAACAGTTTAAGGGGCTATTTCTGACTTGGCAGCGACTCAAGTTTCCTTGACTGTTTCTAAGTCAACTAAAGTTGTGTACGCTAACGAATCCATGTATCATCTCTGGAAACAATTTCGGTGCTGATTTTTGAGTAGGCAGCGACTCAGTTTTCCTTGACCTTTCCAAAGTCAATAGAGGCTGTGGGAGCTAAGGAATCCATGGGTCACCTCTTAAAACAGTTTAAGGGGCTATTTCTGACTTGGCAGCGACTCAAGTTTCCTTGACTGTTTTTGAGTCAACGAGGGTTGTGTCCGTTGACGAATCCATATGTCACCTCTGCAATTAGTTTCGAGGGCTATTTCCGAGTGGGCAGCGACTCAGTTGTCCTTGATTGTCTATAAGTTAACAGGGGCTGTGTGCTGACGAATCCATGTGTCAACTCTAGAAATATTTTCGGTGATGATTTCTTAGAGTGTAGCGACTTAGTTTTCATTGACCGTTTATGAGTCAACAAGGGCTGTGTGGGCTAACGAATCCATTTGTCACCTATGAAAGTAGTTTCTGGGACTTTTTATGAGTGGGCAGTGACTCATTTTTCCTTGACTCTCTCTGAGTCAAGAGAGGCTGTGCGCGTTGACGAATCCATGGGTCAGCTTTGGAAATATTTTCGGTGACGATTTCTGAGAGGGCAGCGACTCAGTTTTCCTTGTCTCTTTCTAAGTCAACAGGGGCTGTGTGCGTTGAAAAATCCATGGGTAAGCTTTGGAAACAATTTCGGCGCCGATTTCTGAGTGGGCAGCGACTTAGTTTTCCTTGACAGTTTAGGAGTCAACAGAGGCTGTGTGTGCTAACGAATCCATGCGTCACCTCCGCAAGCAGTTTTGGGGGCTCTTGCTGTGTGGTCAGCGACTTAATTTTATTTGACTATTTATGAGTCAATAGGGATTATGGGGGCTGACGAATCCAATCGTCACCTGTGAAAGCAGTTTCGGGGACTTTTTGTGAGTGGGCAACGATTCAGTTTTCCTTGACTCTTTCTGAGTCAACTGGGGCTATGTGCGGTGACGAATCCATGGGTCAGCTCAGGAAACATTTTCTATGACAATTTCTGAGAGGGCAGCGACTCAGTTTTCCTTGTCACTTTCTGAGTCAACAGGGGTTGTGTGCGTTGACAAATCCAGGGGTAAGCTCTAGAAACAATTTCGGTGCCGATTACTGAGTGGGCAGCGACTCAGTTTTCCTTGATTATTTATGAGTCAACAGGGGTTGTGTGCGCTAATGAATCCATGCGTCAACTCCGGAAACATTTTCGGTGATGATTTCTGAGAGGGCAGCGACTCAGTTTTTCTTCACTGTTTCTGACTCAACAAGGGTTGTGAGGGCTGAAGAATCCATTCATCACTTGTGAAAGTAGTTTCTGGGGCTATTTCTGAGCGGGAAGCGACTAAGTTTTCCTTTTTATTTTCTAAGTCAACAGGGGTTGTGTGCGTTGACGAATCCAGGGGTAAGCTCTAGAAACAATTTCGGTGCCGATTTCTGAGTGGGCAGCGACTCAGTTTTCCTTGATTATTTATGAGTCAACAGGGGTTGTGTGCGCTAATGAATCCATGCGTCAACTCTAGAAACATTTTCGGTGATGATTTCTGAGAGGGCAGCGACTCAGTTTTTCTTCACTGTTTCTGACTCAACAAGGGTTGTGAGGGCTGAAGAATCCATTCATCACTTGTGAAAGTAGTTTCTGGGGCTATTTCTGAGCGGGAAGCGACTAAGTTTTCCTTTTTATTTTCTAAGTCAACAGGGGTTGTGTGCGTTGACGAATCCAGGGGTAAGCTCTAGAAACAATTTCGGTGCGGATTTCTGAGTGGGCAGCGACTCAGTTTTCCTTGATTATTTATGAGTCAACAGGGGTTGTGTGCGCTAATGAATCCATGCGTCAACTCTGGAAACATTTTCGGTGATGATTTCTGAGAGGGCAGCGACTTAGTTTTCCTTTACTCTTTCTGTGTCAACAGGGGTAGTGTGCGCTGATGAATCCATGCGTTAGCTCTCGAAACATTTTCGGTGACAATTTCTGAGAGGGCACCGATTTAGTTTTCCTTGACTGTTTCTGAGTCAACAGGGGCTGTGTGCACTGAGGATTCCATGTGTCATCTCTTGAAATAGTTTCGGGGGCCATTTCTGAGTGGGCAGCGACTCAGTTTTCCTTTACTGTTTGTGAATCCACAGGGGTTGTGTGGGCAGACGAATCCATTCGTCACCTATGAAAGTAGTTTTTGTTGACCATTTATGAGTCAACAGAAGTTGTGTTCGCTGAGGATTCCATGCGTCATCTCTGGAAACAGTTTTGATGGCTATTTTTAAGTGGGCAACGACTCAGTTTTGCTAGAATGTTTCTGAGTCAATAGAGGTTGTGTGGGCTGACGAATCCATGGGTCAGCTCTGGAAACAGTTTTAGTGACGATTCTAGGAGGGCAACGACTCAGTTTTCCTTGACTGTTTCAATGTCAACAGGGGCAATGTGCGCTGATGAATCCATGTGTCAGCTCTGAAAATATTTTGGGTGATGATTTATAAGAGGGTAGCGACTCAGTTTTCCTTTACTCTTTCTGAGTCAACAGGGGCTCTGTGCGCTGACGAATCCATGGGTCAACTCTGAAAACATTTTAGGTGATGATTTCTAAGAGGGTAACGACTCGGTTTTCCTTGACTATTTTTGAGTCAATAGGGGTTGTGTGGGCTGACGAACCCATTCGTCACCTGTGAAATCAATTTCGGGGTCTTTTGTGAGTGGGTAGCGACTCAGTTTTCCTTGACTCTTTTTGAATCAACATGGGTTGTGTTCGCTGATGAATCCATGGGTAAGCTCCCGAAACAATTTAGATGTCGATTTCTGTGTGGTCAGCGACTGTTGCGATGTCGCGGTCGCACAAATGAATTACCCTAGCTTCAAACACAACACACAAGATAGTATAGAGCAAGCAAGGGGTCGATCCCACGAGGAAGATTCAAGTCAGATTTTTATGCTAGATGATATGCAATTTGGGGGGGGGGGGGTTGGACGTTATCTAGGCTAAAGCAAAAGAAAACAGAAAACTATCAAACTAAATTTAATAAAATCAGAAAATTATCAAGAGAACAAACCTTGGTCACAAGCACACATCCACCTACAGAAATCAGAACTGATCATGGAAACGAAACATCAATTTATATTCTGAATATTTATCTCTTCTTAACATTGGTTAGTTAACGGATCCGCCGTATAACTAGCCCTAACCATCAAACAACCACAATGTCCGCACTAGTAATTTAATTCAATGGCAGCCTTAAGAACTAGATAAGTTGATTAATCAAGAAAACATAACTGTCCGCAGTCTATGTTTGATTTGATTGAATGTTCTCCCTAAGATTAATAACGTAGATCCGCCACAATTATTAAACTCAGTTGCTTCACAAGTTCATATACCACAACTCCGGTTTTGATATCAAACTTAACAATAGATTGTCTACAATAATAACTTAGAGTCCGCTCTAGCAATTAAAATAAACAATCATAGGAAAAATAAGCATAGGAGAACAAACATATTCATCATATAAACTGAAAAGAAAAGGTAAAATAAATCTCACAGTTCTTGAAATCCGAAGGTTTCCGTGTCCTTGCAACCAAGAAAAAGTGTTTAGCCTTGCATGTTTGTTGAACAACTAATCAAAAAGAAGGAAGAATGCATAATTTAGGGTTTCTTAGAGGAAGGGGGCGTTTTTCTCTCCTTGGCTGGCTGACCCACTTCTCTTCTCTCATTCTTTTTATATCCTAGGAAACCCTAGGTCTCTATTTTACAAAATAGTCCTCCATTAAGTAGACTGTTTACATTTAAGTACTTCAATAACTATTTTCCTAAAAAAGAAGAAATAGCCTTGCATGAAATCTTCAAGCTTTGACTTAGAGGAGCTAAATTGCTGAAATAAAAACTTGGATATCGGTTTAGATGCTTCGAAACGTAATTTGGACTCATTTCTTCACGAAACCTGTTTGCTAGCAGAATTCAGATGTCATCTTTGAAAAATCATATCTCCCTCATATGACATTTTTTTTGGCTGAAAGTTTGAGCGTTTATATAACTTTGAGTCATGAATCCAAAAAAATTGAGTTTGCATCAATTGGACTTCTGTAGCTCCAGATATTCAAGTTGGAATGGCCGAAGGTCAACACTGGCACATTGCGAGATTTGACTTTGAAGGCTGCGATTTCCATGCTCTTCCTTATTTTATTTTCTTGCCTTAGATGTCCAGAAAGGTATGGATGTTACATTTTTAATTCCACTGGAATCACTTCATTTCAATCTCGAGAGCTCACGCTATGCACAAAACATCGACTGAAGGTCAAATCTGCCAATTATCTCCAATTTACTCCTTTTTGCATCTTTCATCCAAAAGTGCCTTCAAAACATAAAACAAAGAATATCAAGGCATTTTATATATAAAACATAGGCAAAACACTAGTTAAATGTGGGTGAAACTATTGAATAATATGGTTGCATCAGAGACTCAGTTTTCGTTGACTATTTATCAGTCTACAGGGGTTGTGTGGGCGGACGAATCCATTCATCACCTGTGAAAGCAGTTTAGATGATGATTTTTGACTGGGCAGCGACCCAGTTTTCCTAGATTGTTTCCGAGTAAACAGGGGCTGTGTGCGCTGGTGAATCCATGGGTCAGCTCTACAACAGTTTTGGAGACTCATTCTGAGTGGTTAATGACTCAATTTTCCTTGACTGTTTATGAGTCAACAGGGGCTGTGTGGGCTGACGAATCCATGGGTCAACTCTAAAAACAGTTGCAGTAACGATTTCTGATTGGGCAGCGACTCTGTTTTCCTTGACTCTTTCTGTGTACACAAGGGCAGTGTGCGCTGATGAATCCATGCGTCAACTCTAGAAACATTTTCGGTGATGATTTCTAAGAGGGTAGCGACTCAGTTTTCCTTGACTGTTTCTAACTCAACAGGGGTTATGAGGGCTGAAAAATCCATTCATCACTTGTGAAAGTAGTTTCGGGGGCTATTTCTGAGTGGGTAACGACTAAGTTTTCCTTTTCACTTCTATGTCAACAGGGGTTGTGTGCGCTGAGGATTCCATGCATCAGCTCTGGAAAAAATTTCGATGATGATTTATGAGAGGGCAATGACTCAGTTTTCCATTACTCTTTCTGAGTCAATAGGGGCTTGGTGCGCTGACGAATCCATGGGTCAACTCTGGAAACATTTTTGGTAACGATTTCTGAGAGGGCACCGACTCAATTTTCCTTGACTGTTTCTGAGTCAACAGGGGCTGTGTGCGCTGAGGATTCCATGCTTTATCTCTCGAAACAGTTTCAAGAGCTATTTCTGAGTGGGCAGCGACTCAATTTTCCTTTATTGTTTATGAGTCCACAGGGCCTTTGTGGGGTGACGAATCCATTCGTCACCTGTGAAAGTACTTTCGGGTGCTTTTTGTGAGTGGGCAACGATTCAGTTTTCCTTGACTCTTTTTCAGTCAACATGGCCTGTGTGCGCTGACAAATCCATGAGTCAGCTCTGGAAACATTTTCGGTAACGATTTCTGAGAGGCAGCGACTCAGTTTTCGTAGATTGTTTCTGAGTCAACAGGTGCTGTGTGTTCTTAGGATTCCATGCGTCATCTCTAGAAACATTTTTGTGATGATTTATGAGTTTTCCTTTACTGTTTCTGATTCAATAGGGGTTGTGTGCGCTGACGAATCCATGCGTCACCTCTGCAAGCAGTTTTGGTGACCATTTCTGTGTGGGTGGCGACTCAGTTTTCCTTGACTGTTTATGAGTCAACAGGGGTTGTGTGGGCTAACGAAACTATTCGTCACCTGTGAAATCAGTTTCGGGGGCCTTTTGTGAGTGGGCAGCGACTCAGTTTTTCTTGACTCTTTCTGAGTCAACTGGGGCTTTGTTCGCTGACGAATCCATAGGTCAGCTCTGGAAACATTTTCGATGATGATTTCTGAGTGGGTAGCGACTCAAATTTCGTTGACCGTTTATGAGTCAACAAGGGCTGTGCGCGCTGAGGATTCCATGCGTCATCTCTGGAAATAGTTTTGAGGGCTATTTCTGAGTGAGCAGCGACTCAGTTTTCCTAGAATGTTTCTAAGTCAATAGGGGCTGTGTGGGCTGACTAATCCATTTGTCAGCTCTGGAAACAGTTTCATTGATGATTTCTGAGAAGGCAACGACTTAGTGTTCCTTGATTGTTTCTGTGTCAAAAGGGGCAGTGTGCGCTGATGAATCCATGTGTCTGCTCTGGAAACATTTTCGGTGATGATTTCTAAGAGGGCAGCGACTCAGTTTTCCTTGACTATTTCTGACTCAACAGGGGTTGTGAGGGCTGAAAAATCAATTCATCACTTGTGAAAGCAGTTTCTGGGGCTATTTCTGAGGGGGCAGCGACTAAGTTTTCCTTTTCACTTTCTATGTCAAGAAGGGCTGTGTGCGCTGAGGATTCCATGCATCAGCTCTAGAAACATTTTCGGTGATGATTTCTGAGAGGGCAGCGACTCAGCTTTCCATTACTCTTTCTGAGTCAACAGGGGCTCTGTGCGCTGATGAATCCATGGGTCAACTCTGGAAACATTTTTGGTGATGCTTTCTGAGAGGGCAACGACTCAGTTTTCCTTGACTGTTTTTGAGTCAATAGGGGCTGTGTGGGCTGACGAACCCATTCATCACCTGTGAAATAAATTTCAGGGGCTTTTTGTGAGTGGGCAACGACTCAGTTTTCCTTGACTCTTTTTGAATCAACAGGGGTTATCTCTGCTGATGAATCCATGGGTAAGCTCCGGAAACAATTTCGATGTCGATTTGTAAGTGGTCAGCGACTCAGTTTTCCTTGACTGTTTATGAGTCAATAGGGGCTGTGTGCGCTAACGAATCCATGTATCCCCTTTGCAAGAAGTTTTGGGGGCTCTTGTTGTGTGGTCAGCGACTTAGTTTTCTTTAACTATTTATGAGTCAACAGGGGCTGTGTCGGCTGGCGAATATATGCGTCACCTCTCTAAGAATTTTCGGGGACTATTTCTAAGTGGGCAGCGACTCAGTTTTCCTTGATTGTTTATAAGTCAACAGGGGCTGTGTGGGCTGACGAATCCATTCGTCACCTGTGAAAGCAGTTTAGGTGATAATTTTTTACTGGGTAGCGACCCAATTTTCCTAGATTGTTTCTGAGTAAACAAAGGTTGTGTGCGCTGTCGAATCCATGGGTCAACTGTGCAACAGTTTCGGAGGATCATTCTGAGTGGTTAGCGACTCAATTTTCCTTAACTGTTTATGAGTCAACGGGGGCTGTGTGGGCTGACGAATCCATGGGTCAACTCTAGAAACAGTTGCGGTAACGATTTCTGATTAGGCAGCGACTCTGTTTTCCTTGACTCTTTCTGTGTCCACAGGGGCAATGTGCGCTGATGAATCCATGCGTCAACTCTGGAAACATTTTCGGTGATGATTTCTGAGACGACAGCGACTCAGTTTTCCTTGACTATTTCTGACTCAACAGGGGTTGTGAGGGCAGCGACTAAGTTTTCCTTTTCACTTTCTATGTCAACAGGGGCTGTGTGCGCTGAGGATTCCATGCGTCATCTCTAGAAACAATTTTGTGACAATTTCTGGGGGGGCAGATACTCAGTTTTCCTTGACTGTTTCTGATTCAACAGGGGTTGTGTGTGTTGACGAATCCATACGTCATCTCTGCAAGAAGTTTCGATGACCATTTCTGTGTGGATGGCAACTCAGTTTTCCTTGACTGTTTATGAGTCAACAGGGGTTGTGTGGGCTGACAAACCCATTCATCACCTGTGAAATCTGTTTCGGGGGCTTTTTTGTGAGTGGGCAGCGACTCAGTTTTCCTTGACTCTCTCTGAGTCAACTGGGGCTGTGTTTGCTGATGAATCCATGCGTCACCTCTGCAAGAATTTTCGGGGGCTATTTCTGAGTGGGCAGCGACTCAGTTTTCCTTTATTGTTTATAAGTCAACAGGGGCTGTGTCGGCTGACAAATCCATTCGTCACATGTGAAAGCAGTTTATGTGACGATTTTTGACTGGGCAGCGACCCAGTTTTCCTAGATTGTTTCTCAGTAAACAGAGGCTGTATGCGCTGGCGAATCCATGGGTCAGCTCTGCAACAGTTTTAGAGGCTCATTCTGAGTGGTTAGCGACTCAATTTTCCTTGACTGTTTATGAGTCAACAAGGGCTGTGTGGGCTGACGAATCCATGGGTCAACTCTAGAAACAGTTGCGGTAACGATTTCTAATTGGGCAGCAACTCTATTTTCCTTGACTCTTTTTGTGTCCACCGGGGTAGTGTGCGCTGATGAATCCATGCGTCAACTCTGGAAACATTTTCGATGATGATTTCTGAGAGGGCAGCGACTCAGTTTTCCTTGACTGTTTCTGACTCAACAAGGGTTGTGAGGGCTAAAAAATCCATTCATCACTTGTGAAAGCAGTTCTGATGCTATTTCTGAGTGGGCATCGACTAAGCTTTCCTTTTCACTTTCTATGTCAAGAGGGGCTGTGTGCACTGAGGATTCCATGCATCAACTCTGGAAACATTTTCGGTGATGTATTCTGAGAGGGCAGCGATTCAGTTTTTCTTCTCTCTTTTTATGTCGACAGGGGCAGTGCGCTGATGAATCCATGGGTCAGCTCTAGAAACATTTTTGGTAACGATTTCTGAGAGGGCACCGACTCAATTTTGCTTGACTGTTTCTAAGTCAACAGAGGCTGTGTGCGCTGAGGATTCCATGCTTCATCTCTCGAAACAGTTTCAAAAGCTATTTCTGAGTAAGCAGCGACTCAATTTTCCTTTACTGTTTATGAGTCCACAGGGGCTGTGTGCCCTAACGAATCCATTCGTCACCTATGAAAGTACTTTCAGGTGCTTTTTGTGAGTGGGCAGCGATTCAGTTTTCCTTGACTCTTTTTCAGTCAACATGGCCTGTGTGCGCTAACAAATCCATGAGTCAGCTCTGCAAACATTTTCGGTAACGATTTCTGAGAGGCAACGACTCAGTTTTCATAGACTGTTTCTAAGTCAACAAGTGTTGTGTGCGCTGAGGATTCCATGCGTCATTTCTGGAAATAGTTTTGAGGGCTATTTCTGAGTGAGCAGCGACTCAGTTTTCCTAGAATGTTTCTGAGTCAATAGGGGTTGTGTGGGCTGACTAATCCATTGGTCAGCTCTAGAAACAGTTTCAGTGATGATTTCTGAGAAGGCAGCGACTTAGTATTCCTTGACTGTTTCTGTGTCAACAAGAGCAGTGTGCGCTGATGAATCCATGTGTCAGCTCTGGAAACATTTTTGGTGATGATTTCTGAGAGGGCAGCGACTCAGTTTGCCTTTACTCTTTCTATGTCAACAGGGGCAGTGTGCACTGATGAATCCATGCGTCAACTCTGGAAACATTTTCGGTGATGATTTCTTAGAGGGCACCGACTCAGTTTTCCTTGACTGTTTCTGAGTCAACAGAGTCTGTGTGCTTGCAAAGAATCCAAGCATCACCTCTGCAAGCAGTTTTAGGGGCTATTTTTGAGTGGGCAGCAACTTAGTTTTCCTTGACTCTTTTTGAGTCAACAGGGTTCTGTTCGCTGACAAATCCATGGGTTAGCCTTGGAAACATTTTCGGTGATGATATCTAAGAGGGCAGGGACTCAGTTTTCCTTGACTCTTTCGCTGAGTCAACTCCATGTGTGGGCTGACGAATCCGTGAGTCAACTCTAGAAACAGTTGCGGTAACGATTTCTGATTGGGTAGCGACTCAGTTTTCCTTGATTCTTTCTCTGTCCACAGGGGCAGTGTGCGCTGATGAATCCATGCGTCAACTCTGGAAACATTTTCGATAATGATTTCTGAGATGGCAGCGACTCAATTTTCATTAACTGTTTCTAAGTCAACAGGGGCTGTGTGGGTTGACGAATCCTTGCATCACCACAACAAGAAGATTCGGGGGATGTTTCTCAGTGGTCAGCAACTAAGTTTTCCTTGACTGTTTATGAGTCAACAGGGGTTGTGTGCGCTAAAGAATTCATGTGGCACCTCTGAAAGCAGTTTCGGGGGCTATTTCTGAGTGGGCAGCGACTCAGTTTTCCTTGACTGTTTCTGAGTCAACAAGGGTTGTGTACGCTAACGAATCCATGTGTCACCTCTGAACATAGTTTCATGGGCTATTTTTTAGGGACAACAACTCAGTTTTCCATGACTATTTCTGAGTCACTAAGGGCTATTTATGCTGAAGAGACCACATGTCACGTGTGGAAGCGATTTCGGTGATGATTTTTGAGTCAGCAACAACTAAGTTGTTGTTCATTATTTCTGACTCAAAAGGGGAGGTATGCAATTACAAATCTACGCTACACCTGTTGTTGCGGCATCGACTTAGTTTTCCTACTCAACAAGGGCTGTGTATGATGTTGAATCCATGCGTCACCTATGGTTTCGTGGATGATTTCTGAGTCGGTAACGACTCAGTTTTTTATGACTATTTTTGAGTCAACAGGGGTTGTCTACTCTCACGAATCCAAGCATCACCTGTTGAAGCATTTTCATTGACAATTTTTGAGAGGGCAGCAACTCAGTTTTCCTTGACTCTTTCTGAGTCAACAGGGGCTGTCTGTGCTGACGAATCCATTCATCACCCGTGGAAGCAGTTTAAGGGGTTGTTTCTCAGTGGGTAAAGACTTAGATTTCCTAGATTGTTTATGAGTCAACAGGGGCAGTGTGGGCTGACGAATCCATGCGGCCCTTCTGGAAGCAGTTTCTGTGATGACTTCTTAGTGGGCAACGACTCAATTTTCTTTGACTCTTTTTGAGTCAACAGGGGCTTTGTGCATGGACGAATCCATGTGTCACCTCTGGAAGCACTTTCGGTGATGATTTTTGAGTAGGCAGCGACTCAATTTTCCAGGACTCTTCTTGAGTCAACAGCGGTTGTGTGCGCCAAGGAATCCATGTGTCACCTTTGCAATTTCAGTAAGGATTTCTAAGTGGGCAACAACATAATTTTCCTTAATGGTTTTTGAGTCAACAGGGGCTGTGTGGGCTGACGAATCCTTGCGGCCCCTATAGAAGCAGTTTCGGTGATGATTTCTTAGTGGGCAGTGACTTAGTTTTCTTTCACTCTTTGTGAGTCAACAGGGGCTGTGTGCGCTGACGAATCCATGCATCACCTCTGGAAGCCGTTTCGCAGCGACTTAGTTTTCCTGGACTCTTTGTGAGTCAACAGCGGTTGTGTGCGCTGACAAATTGATACCTCAGCTATGGTAGCAGTTTCGGTGATGATTTCTAAGTGAGCAGCAACTCAGTTTTCCTTGACTCTTTCTTAGTCAACAGGGGCTATATGCGCTGACGAATCCATCATCACCCATGGAAGCAGTTAGGGGGTTGTTTCTCAGTGGGCAAAGACTTAAATTTCCTAGATTGTTTATGAGTCAACAGAGGCAGTGTGGGCTGACGAATCCATGCAGCCCCTCTGGAAGCAATTTCTATGAGGATTTCTTAGTGGGCAGCGACTCAATTTCCTTTGACTCTTTTTGAGTCAACAAGGGTTGTGTGCATGGACGAATCCATGCGTCACCTCTAGAAGCAGTTTCGGTGATGATTTCTGAGTGGGCAGCGACTCAGTTGTTTTGGACTCTTCCTGAGTCAATAGCGGTTGTGTGCTCCAAGGAATCCATGTGTCACCTCTGCAAGGAGATTCGGGGGCTATGTCTGAGTGGGCAGCGACTTAGTTTTCCTTAACTGTTTTTTAGTCAACAAAGGCTGTGTGCGCCAAGGAATCTATGCGTCAGCTCTGGAAATAGTTTAGGTAACGATTTCTGAGTGGGCAGTGACACATTTTCCTTGAATGTTTCTGAGTCAGCAGTGGCTGTGTGCGCTGACGAATCCATGTGTCACCTCTGAACATAGTTTTGGGGGCTATTTTTGAGTGGGCAGCGACTCAGTTTTCCTCGACTCTTTCTAAGTCAATGGAGGCTGTGTGTGCCAAGGAATCCATGCGTCAACTCTGGAAACAGTTGCGGTGATGATTTCTGAGTACGCAACGATTCAATTTTCCTTGACTGTTTCTGAGTCAACAGGGGTTGTGTGCGCTGACGAATCCATGTGTCACCTCTAAATGCAGTTTCGGGGGCAATTTTTGAGTGGGCACCGACTCAGTTTTCCTCGTCTTTTTTTGAGTCAATAGGGGCTGTGGGCGCTGAGGAATCCATGCATCAACTCTAGAAGCAGTTTCGGTGATGATTTCTGTGAGGGCAGCGACTCATTTTTCCTTGACTGTTTATGTGTCAACAAGGGCTGTACGCGCTGATGAATCCATGTGTCAGCTCTGGAACCATTTTCGGTGATGATTTTTTAGTGGGCAGCGACTCATTTTCCTTCACTGTTTCTGAGTCAACAGGAGCTGTGTCCGCTGAAGAGACCACACGTCACGTGTGGAAGCGATTTTAGTGATGATTTTTGAGTCGGCAACTACTAAGTTGTTATTGACTATTTCTAACTTAAAAGGAGAGGTATGCAATTACAAATCTACGCTACACCTGTTATAGCGGTTTCTTTCATGATTTCTAAAGCGGCAGCGACTCAGTTTTCCTTCACTATTTCTGACTCAACAAGGGTTGTGTATGATGATGAATCCATACGTCATCTATGGAAGTGGTTTCGTGGATGATTTCTGATTTGGGAACGACTTAGTTTTTGTTGACTATTTCTGAGTCAACAGGAGTTGTCTGCTCTCACGAATCCAAGCATCACCTGTTGAAGCATTTTCATTGACGATTTTTGAGAGGGCAGCAACTCAGTTTTCCTTGACTCTTTCTGAGTCAACAGGGGCTGTGTGCGCTGATGAATCCATTCATCACTCGTGGAAGCAGTTTAAGGGGCTATTTCTCATTAGGTAACAACTTAGTTTTCCTAGATTGTTTCTGAGTCAACAGGGGCTGTGTGAGCTGATGAATCCTTGCAGCCCCTATAGAAGCAGTTTCGGTGATGATTTCTTAGTGGGCAGAGACTTAGTTTTCTTTGACTCTTTTTGAATCAATAGGGGCTGTGTGCGCTGATGAATCCATGCGTCACCTCTAGTAGTTTCGGTGATGATTTCTGAGTGGGCAGCGACTCAATTTTCCTAGACTCTTTTTGAGTCATCAGTGGTTGTGTGCACTGACAAATCCATGCCTCAACAAGGAATGTCTGAGTGGGCAGCAACTCAGTTTTCCTTGACTGTTTCTGACTCAACAAGGGCTGTGTGCGCTGAGGAATCCATTCATCACCCATGGAAGCAGTTTATGGCGCTATTTCTCAGTGGCCAGCAACTCAATTTTTCTTGACCGTTTCTGTATCTACAATGGTTGTGCACGCTGATGAATCCAAGCGTTAACTGTGGAAACATTTTCGGTCACGATTTCTGAATGGCAGCGACTCCTTTTCCTTCATTGTTTCCAAGTCAACAAGGGCCGTAAGCGCTGACGAATCCAAGCGTCACCTTTGAAACCAGTTTCGGGGGCTATGTCTGAGTGGGCAGCGACTCAGTTTTCCTTGACTCTTTATGAGTCAACAGGGGCTGTGTGCGCCAGGAATCTACGCGTCATCTTGGAAATAGTGGAAACAGTTTTGGTGAAGATTTCTGTGTGGGCAGCAACTCAGTTTTCATTGATTGTTTCTGAGTCAGCAGGGGCTGTGTGCACTGAAGAATTCATGCGTCTCCTCTAAACGCAGTTTCGAGGGCTATTTTTGAGTGGGCAGCGACTCAGTTTTCCTCAACTCTTTCTAAGTCAATAGGGGTTGTGTGCGCTGAGGAATCCATGCGTCAGCTCTGCAAGCATTTTCGGTGATGATTTCTGAGAGTGCAACGACTCATTTTTCCTTGACTGTTTTTGAGTCAACAGGGGCTGTGTGCGCCAAGGAATCTATGCGTCAGCTTGGAAACAGTTTCAGTGATGATTTCTGAGTGGGCAGCGACTCAGCTGTCGTTGACTATTTCTGAGTCGACAAGGGTTGTCTGCTCTCACGAATTCAAGCATCACTAGTTGAAGCATTTTCATTGATGATTTTTGAGAGGGCAGCAACTCAGTTTTCCTTGACTCTTTCTGAGTCAACAGGGGCTCTGTGCGTTGAAGAATCCATTCATCACCCGTGGTAGCAGTTTAGGGGACTATTTCTCAGTGGGCAACAACTTAGTTTTCCTATATTGTTTCTGAGTCAACAAGGGCTATGGGGGCTGACGAATCCATGCAGCCCCTCTGAAAGCAGTTTCGGTGATGATTTCTGAGTGGGCAGCGACTCAGTTTTCCTGGACACTTTCTGAGTCAACAGTGGTTGTGTGCGCTGACAAATCCATGCCTCAGCTATGAAAGCAGTTTCGGGGGCTATGTCTGAGTTGGCAGCAACTCAGTTTTCCTTGACTATTTCTGAGTCAACAGGGGCTATGTGCGGCAAGGAATGTCAGCTCTGGAAACAGTTTTGGCGACGATTTCTGAGTGGGCAGCGACTCAGTTTTCCTTGAATGCTTCTGAGTCAGCAGGGGCTGTGCGCGTTGACGAATCCATGTGTCTCCTCTGAACACAGTTTCGGAGGCTATTTTTGAGTGGGTAGCGACTTAGTTTTCCTTGACTCTTTATGAGTCAACAGTAGCTGTGTGCGCCAAGGAATCCATGCCTTAGCTCTGGAAATATTTTCAGTGATGATTTCTGAGAGTGCAACGACTCATTTTTCCTTGACTGTTTCTGAGTCAACAGGGGTTGTGCGCGCTGATGAATCCATGCGTCAGCTATGGAAACATTTTCGGTGATGATTTTTGAATAAGTAACGACTCGTTTTCCTTCACTGTTTCTGATTCAACAGGGTAGTGTGCATTAACGAATCCATGTGTCACCTCTAGAAGCAGTTTCAAGGCTATTTGTGAGTGGGCAACGACTCAGTTTTCCATGACAGTTTATGAGTCAATAGGGGCTGTGTGGGCTGATGAATCCATTCGTCACCTATGAAAGCAGCTTTGGGGGCTTTTGTGAGTAGCCAGCAACTCAGTTTTCGTTGACTATTTCCGAGTAAACAGGGGTTGTGTGCTCTCATGAATCCAAATGTCACCTATTGAAGCATTTTTATTGTGCGCTGATGAATTTATGTCACCTGTTGAACTGGTTTTGGTGAATATTTCTGGGTTGGCAGCGATTCAGTTTTCCTTGACTATTTTTGAGTCAACAGGGGCTGTGTGCGGTGATGAATCCATGCATCACGTATGGAAGCAGTTTAGTTGATGATTTTTGAGGTGGCAGCGACTCAGTTTTCCTTGATTATTTCTGACTCAATATGGGTTGTGTGCTCTCATGAATCCAGGCGTCACCTATGGAAGCAGTTTTTATGATGATTTCTGAGTCGATAGCGACTCATTTTTTGTTGATTATTTTCTGACTTAATAGGGGCTATGTGGGCAGCTGAATCCACTCGTCACCTTTATTTCTGACTCAACAGGGGTTGTGTGCGCTAATGAATCCACGCGTCACCTGTGGAAGCGGTTTTAGTGATGAATTCTGAGTCGGCAGCGACTTAGTTTTCCTTGACTATTTCTGACTCTACAAGGTCTGTGTGCACTGACGAATCTATGAGTCACCTATGGAAGCGGTTTTGGTGACCATTCCTGTGGCGGCAGCGATTCAGTTTTCCTTGATTATTTCTAACTCAACAGGAGATCTATGCGCTCATGAATCCACGCGTCACCAATTGAAGCGGTTTCATAGATGATTTCTAATTCAGAAGCATCTCAGTTTTCCTTGACTATTTATGAGTCAATAGGGGCTGTGTGCGATGATGAATCCACGCCTGACCTGTGGAAGCAGTTTTCTTGATGATTTATGAGTCGCCAGCGACTCAGTTCACCTTGACTATTTCTGACTAAACACGGGCTCTGGGCACTGATGACTCCAAACGTCACCTGTGGAAGCAGTTTCGTTGATGATTTCTAAGTCGCCAGAGATTGAGTTTTTGTTGACTATTTTTGAGTCAATAGAGGCTGTGTAAGCTAGCTAATCCACACGTCACCTGTGGAAGCAATTTCGTGGATTATTTCTGACTCGGTTGGGATTCTGTTTCCTTGACTATTTCTGATTCAACATGGGCTGTGAGCGCTGCCGAATCAACGTGTCATGTTTGGAAGCAGTTTTGTTGATGATTTCTTATTCTATAGTTACACAATTCACATTGACTATTTGTGATTCAATAGGAGTTGTATGCGCTGACAAATCCAAGCTTGACCTGTGAAAGCGGTTTAGGTGAGGATTTCTCAGTCGGCAGTGACTCAGCTTTCCTAAATTATTTCTGAGTCAACAGGGGCTGTGTTCGCTAACGAATCCATGAGTCACCTGTGGAAGCGGTTTAGTTGATGATTTTCGAGGCGGCAGCGACTCAGTTTTCCTTGACTATATCTGACTCAACAGGGGTTGTGTGCTCTCACGAATCCAAACGTCACATGTGGAAGCATTTTTTATGATGATTTCTGAGTCGGCAGCGACTCAATTCTCGTTGGCTATTTCTAAGTCATTAGGGGCCATGTGCGCTGACGAATCCTTGCCTGATCATTGGAAGCAGTTTCGTTGATGATTTATGATTCGAAAGCAACCCAGTTCACCATGACTGTTTCTAACTCAATAGGGGCTCTATGCGCTGATGAATCCAAGCATCACCTGTGGAAGCAGTTTTGTTGACGATTTTTGGATTGGCAGCAACTAAGTTTTTGTCGACTATTCTAAGTCAACAGGGGCTGTGTGCGCTGCCGAATCCACACGTCACTTTTGGAAGTTGTTTCGTTGATGATTTATGAGTCTATAGCGACTCAGTTTTCGTTGACTATTTTTTGAGTCCACAAGGGTTGTGTGCGCTAAGGAATCCACTCGTCACATATGAAAGCAGTTTCATTGATGATTTCTGAGTCGTCAGCGACTCAGATTTCCATGTCTATTTCTAAGTGAACAAGGGCTTTGCGTTGACGAATTCAAGTCTTACCTCTTGAAGTGGTTTCGTTGATATTTTTTATTCTGTAGCTACTCTGTTTTCGTTGACTACTTCTGAGTCAACAGTGGCTTTGTGCGCTGACGAATCCAGATGTTACCTATAGAAGCGGTTTCGGTGATGATTTGTGAGTCGTAAGCAACTCAGTGTTGCGATTTCGCGGTCGCACAAATTAATTACCCTAGCTTAAAACACACAAGATAGTATAGAGCAAGCAAGGGGTCGATCCCACGAGGAAGTTTCAAGTCAGATTTTTATGTTGTACGTTATGTAATTGGGGGGATTTGGTTTGTGATTATCTAAACTATGACAGCAATTAAACAAGCAAACAAAATCAATTAAAACCGAAACTTATCAAGAAAACAAACCTTGGTCGGAAGCACACATCCACCAATGAAAATTAGAACCGATCCTTGAAACGAAAATTACAGTTTATGTTCTAAAATTTTATCTTTTCTTAACATTGATTAATTAACGGATCCGCCGTATAACTAATCCTAACCAACAAACAATCAAAGTGTCCGCACTAATGATTCAATTTAATGGTAGCTTTAAGAACTAGATAATTTCATCAAGATTAACATACAAGCTGTCCGCAGCTTGTATCACTTTGTTCAAATGTTCTCCCTAAGTTCAATAACGTAGTTCCGCCACAATTATCAAGCTTAGTTGCTTCACAAGTTCATATATCACAACTCCGGTTTTGATATTAAACTTAGCAATAGATTGTTCACAACAATAACTTAGAGTCCGCTCTAGCAATCATCATCAACAATCATAGGAAATATGCATAGGAAAACAATCATACTCATTCATAACATAAACTGAAAATAAAAGGAAGAATAAATCTCACGGTTCTTGAAATCCGAAGGTTTGTTGTGTCCTTGCAACCAAGCAAAGAGCTTAGCCTTGCATAACTATTGAACAACTACTTCTAAAGAATGAAAAGAGCATGATTTTTGGGTTTGTAGAGGAGAGAATTTGTGTTTATTCTCTGCTGGCTGCTGCCTCCTTCTGCTCTCCCTCTTTTCTTTTGCTGCTGCCCCTTCTCTCTTTCTTTTTATATGCTAAGAAACCCTAGTCTCTATTTTACAAAATAGTCCTTCCTTAAGTTGACAGTTTACATTTAAGTACTTCAATAACTATTTTTCCTAAAAAGGAGAAATAGCCTTGCATGAAATCTTCAAACTCTGACTTAGAGGAGCTAAATTGCTGATATAAAAACTTGGATGTCGGTTTAGATGCTTCGGAATGTAATTTGGACTCGTTTCTTCACGAAACCCGTTTGCTGGCAGAATTCTGTTGTCATCTTTGGAAAATCATATCTCCCTCATATGACATCGTTTGTGGCTGAAATTTGTAACGTGGATAGGTCTTTGAATTAGGAATCCATGAAAATTGAGTAGCTCCAGATATTAAATTTTGAATGGCCAAAGGTCAACATTGGCAGAATGCGAGATTTGACTTTGCAGGATGTGATTTCCATGATCTTTCTCCTTTTATTTTTCTTGCATTACATTTCCAGAAATGTATGGATGTTAGCTTTTTAGTGCCACTAGAATCACTTCATTTTGATCTCTAAAACTCACGCTCTGCACAAAACATCTACTGAACGTCAAATCTGCCAATTACCTCCAATTTACTCCTTTTTGCATCTTTCATCCAAAAATACCTTCAAAACAAAAAACAAAGAATATCAAGGCATTTTATATATAAAACATGGACAAAACATTAGGTAGATGTGGGTGAAACTATCGAATAATATGGTTACATCACTCAGTGTTCCTTGACTATTTCTGAGTCAAATGAGGCTTTGTGTAGTGCCGAATCCAAACATTACCTTTGGATAATGTTTCAGTGATAATTTCTGAGTCCGCGGCGACTCAGGTTTCGTTGATTATTTCTGATTCAACAGGGGCTGTGAGCGCTGACGAGTCCACACGTCACCTGTGGAAGCGGTTTTGTTGATGATTTCTAAGTCGGCAGCAACTCAGTTTTTGTTGATTATTTCTGAGTCAATTTGGGCTATATGCGCTTACAAATCCACACGTCACCTATGGAAGCGCTTTCATGGATTATTTCTGACTCGGTTGGGATTCTGTTTCCTTGACTATTTCTGATTTAACATGGGTTGTGAGCGCTGCCGAATCAACGTGTCACGTTTGGAAGCGGTTTCGTTGATGATTTCTTATTCTATAGTGACACAGTTCACGTTGACTATTTGTGATTCAATAGGAGCTGTGTGCGCTGACAAATCCAAGCTTGACCTGTGAAAGCGGTTTAGGTGAGGATTTCTCAGTCGGCAGTGACTCAGCTTTCCTAAATTATTTCTGAGTTAACATGGGCTGTGTGCGCTAACGAATCCATGAGTCACCTGTGGAAGCGGTTTAGTTGATGATTTTCGAGGCGGCAGCGACTCAGTTTTCCTTGACTATATCTGACTCAACAGAGGCTGTGTGCTCTCACGAATCCAGACGTCACATGTGGAAGCATTTTCGATGATGATTTCTGAGTCGGCAGCGACTCAATTCTCGTTGGCTATTTCTAAGTCATTAGGGCTGTGTGCGCTGACGAATCCTTGCCTGATCGTTGGAAGCAGTTTCATTGATGATTTATGATTTGACAGCGACCCAGTTCACCATGACTGTTTCTAACTCAAGAGGTGCTTTATGCGCTGACGAATCCAAGCATCACCTGTGGAAGCAGTTTTGTTGATGATTTTTGGATCGGCAGCAACTAAGTTTTGTTGACTATTCTAAGTCAACAGGGGCTGTGTGCGCTGCCGAATACACACGTCACTTTTGGAAGCTGTTTCGATTATGATTTATGAGTCTACAGCGACTCAGGTTTCGTTGACTATTTCTGAGTCCACAGGGGCTGTGTGCGCTAAGGAATCCACTCGTCACGTGTGAAAGCAGTTTCGTTGATGATTTCTGAGTCATCAGCGACTCAGATTTCCATGTCTATTTCTGAGTGAACAAGGGCTTTGCGCTGACGAATTCAAGTCTTACCTCTTGAAGCGATTTCGTTGATATTTTTGATTCTGTAGCTACTCAGTTTTCGTTGACTACTTCTGAGTCAACAGTGGCTTTGTGCGCTGACGAATCCACGCGTTACCTATGGAAGCGGTTTCGGTGACGATTTGTGAGTCGTAAGCAACTTAGTTTTCCTTGACTATTTCTGAGTCAAATGAGGCTTTGTGTAGTGCCGAATCCAAACATTACCTTTGGATAATGTTTCAGTGATAATTTCTGAGTCCGCGGCGACTCAGGTTTTGTTGACTATTTCTGATTCAACAGGGGCTGTGAGCGCTGACGAGTCCACACGTCACCTGTGGAAGCGGTTTTGTTGATGATTTCTGAGTGCAGCAACTCAGTTTTTGTTGATTATTTCTGAGTCAATTTGGGCTATATGCGCTTACAAATCCACACGTCACCTGTGGAAGCGCTTTCGTGGATTATTTCTGACTCGGTTGGGATTCTGTTTCCTTGACTATTTCTGATTTAACATGGGTTGTGAGCGCTGCCGAATCAACGTGTCACGTTTGGAAGCGGTTTCGTTGATGATTTCTTATTCTATAGTGACACAGTTTACGTTGACTATTTGTGATTCAATAGGAGCTGTGTGCGCTGACAAATCCAAGCTTGACCTGTGAAAGCAGTTTAGGTGAGGATTTCTCAGTCGGCAGTGACTCAGCTTTCCTAAATTATTTCTGAGTCAACAGGGGCTGTGTGCGCTAACGAATCCATGAGTCACCTGTGGAAGCGGTTTAGTTGATGATTTTCGAGGTGGCAGCGACTCAGTTTTCCTTGACTATATCTGACTCAATAGAGGCTGTGTGGTCTCACTAATCCAGACGTCACATGTGGAAGCATTTTCGATGATGATTTCTGAGTCGGCAGCGACTCAATTCTCGTTGGCTATTTCTAAGTCATTAGGGGTTGTGTGCGCTGCTGAATCCACACGTCACTTTTGGAAGGTGTTTCGTTGATGATTTATGAGTCTACAACGACTCAGTTTTGTTGACTGTTTCTGAGGCCACAGGGGTTGTGTGCGCTAAGGAATCCACTCGTCACGTGTGAAAGCAGTTTCAGTGATGATTTTTGAGTCGTCAGCGACTCAGATTTCCATGTCTATTTCTGAGTGAACAAGGGCTTTGCGCTGATGAATTCAAGTCTTACCTCTTGAAGCGGTTTCGTTGATATTTTTGATTCTGTAGCTACTCAGTTTTCGTTGACTACTTCTGAGTCAACAGTGGCTTTGTGCGCTGACGAATCCACGCGTTACCTATGGAAGCTGTTTCGGTGACGATTTGTGAGTCGTAAGCAACTCAGTTTTCCTTGACTATTTCTGAGTCAAATGAGGCTTTGTGTAGTGTCGAATCCAAACATTACCTTTGGATAATGTTTCAGTGATAATTTCTGAGTCCGCGACGACTCAGGTTTCGTTGACTATTTCTGATTCAACAGGGGCTGTGAGCGCTAACGAGTCCACACGTCACCTGTGGAAGCGGTTTTGTTGATGATTTCTGAGTCAGCAGCAACTCAGTTTTTGTTGATTATTTCTGAGTCAATTTAGGCTAGATGCGCTTACGAATCCACACGTCGCCTATAGAAGCGGTTTCTTTGATGATTTATGAGTCAATAAGGGTTTTGCGCGCTGCCAAATCCACGCGTCAACTTTGGAAGCAATTTCGTTGAGGATTTCTGAGTCGGTAGCGACACAATTTTCCTTGATTATTTCTGACTCAATAGGTGGTGTGTGCGCTGACGAATCCATGTGTCACATGTGGAAGCAATTTGAGTGACGATTTATAAGTCGGCAACCATTTAGTTTTCCTTGACTATTTCTTAGTCAACAAGGATTGGGTGCACTGCGAAGCCACGCCTCGGTTGTCGAAGAAGTTTCATTGATGATTTTGAGTCAATAACGACTCAGTTTTCCTTCACTATTTCTGAATCAACATGGGTTGTGTGCGTTGATGAATGAAGGCGTAACCTATGGAAGCAGTTCTGGTGACGGTTTCTTAGTCGGCACCAACTTAGTTATTGTCAACTATTTCTGAGTCAACAGGGGTTGTGTAAGCTAGTGAATTCAAGTGTCACTAGTGGAAGTAGTTTCGTTGACTAATTTTAAGTTGGCAGCAACTTAATTTTCCTTGACTATTTCTAACTTAACATGGGCTATGTGCAGTAAGGAATCCATGCCTCAGCAGTGGAAGCAGTTTCGTTGATGATTTATTAGTTGACAATGACTCAGTTCTCCATGACTATTTCTGACTCAACAAGGGATGTTTGTGGTCATGAATCTATGCATCACCCATGGAAGAACTTTTGTTGACAATTTTTTAGTCAACACGGGTTGTGTGCATTGCCGAATCCACGCGTCACCTTTGGAAGCAGTTTCGTTGATGATTTCTGAGTCGGCAGCGACTGAGTTTTTGGTGACCATTTCTATGTCAACAGGGGTTGTTTACACTGTTGAATCCACGCGTTACTTTTGGAAGCTCCTTCATTGATGATTTCTAAGTCTGCAGCGACTCAGTTTTCATTGACTATTTCTGAGTTAATAGGGGCTGTGCTAGCTGACGAATCCATCGGTCTCCTGTGGGAGCAGTTTTGGTGACAATTTCTGACTTGGTGGAGACTTAGTTTTCCTGACTACTTCAGAGTCAACATGGGCTGTGTGCGCTAACGAATGCACGCCTCACCTGTGGAAGCAGTTTCATTGATTATTTTTTAGTCGATAGTGACTTAGTTTTCCTTGACTATTTATGAGTCAACAAGGGCTGTGTGCGCAGATGAATTCAAGCGTCACCTGTGGATTTGTTTTCGATGATGATTTCTGAGCCGACAGCGACTCAATGTACGTTGACTATTTCTAAGTCAACAGGGGCTGTGTACATTGACGAATCCACGCATCACCTGTGGAAGCGGTTTCGTTAACTATTTCTGAGTCAACTGGGGCTGTGTGCGCTGACGAATCCATGCCTCACATGCGGAAGCAGTTTCGTTGACGATTTCTAAGTCTACAGCGACTCAGTTTTCGTTGACTATTTCTTTGTCAATTGGGGCTTTGTGCGCTGAAGAATCCAAGTGTCACTTGTTGAAGCAGTTTCATTGATGATTTCTGAGTCAACAGGGGCAATGTGCGTTGTCAAATCCACGCGTCACCTTTGGAAGCGGATTCGTTGATGATTTTGAATCGGCAGCGACTCAATTTTCCTTGACTATTTCTGAGTCAAAATGGGTTGTGTGTAGTAACGAACCCACGCTTCGTTTGTGGAAGCTATTTCGTTAATGATTTATGAGTCGACATCAACTCCGTTCTCCTTGACTATTTCTCCCCTATGGAAGAACTTTCGTTGATGATTTTTTAATCAACAAGGGATGTGTACGCTACCGAATCCACGCGTCACCTTTGGAAGCGGTTTCATTGACGATTTTTGAGTCGACAACGACTGAGTTTTCGTTGACTATTTCTAAGTCAACATGGGTTGTTTGCGCTACTGAATCCACGTGTCACCTTTGGAAGCTGCTTCGTTAATGTTTTTGGAGTCTGCAAAGACTCAATTTTCGTTGACTGTTTCTAAGTCAATAGGGGCTTTGTTCGCTAACGAATCCACGCGTCACCTATGGAAGCGGTTTCGTTAACTATTTCTGAGTCAACAAGGGCTGTGTGTAATGATGAATCCATGCCTCACTTATGGAAGCAGTTTCGTTGATGATTTCTAAGTCTGCAGCAACTAAATTTTTGTTGACTATTTTTTAGTCAACAGGGGCATTGTGCGCTCACAAATCCAAGCATCACCAGTAGAAGCGGTTTCGTTGATGATTTTTGAGATAGCAGCGACTCAATTTTCATTGACTATTTCTGAGTCAACAAGGGTTGTGTGCGCTGACAAATCCACACGTCCCCTCTAGAAGCAATTTCGGTGATGATTTGTGAGTCATCAGCGACTCAATTTTCATTGACTATTTCTGAGTCAATATGGGCAGTGTGTGCTTCTGAATCCATGCTTCACCTGTGGTAGTTGTTTCGTTGATGATTTCTGACTCGGCAACGATTCAATTCTCCTTGACTATTTCTGACTCAACAATGACTCAACAGGAGATGTGTGCGGTCACGAATCCAGGCGTCACATGTGGAAGTACTTTCGTTGATGATTTCTGAGTCTACAGGTACTATGTATGCTGCTGAATCCACGCGTCACCTTTGGAATTGGTTTTGTAGATGATTTCTTATTCGGCAGCGACTTAGTTTTTGTTTACTATTTTTTAGTCAACAGGGGTTGTGTGCGCTGCCAAATCCAAGCGTCACCTTTACAAGCTGTTTTGTTAAAGATTTCTAAGTCTGCAGCGACTTAGTTTTTGTCAAATATTTATGAGTCAACAGGGGCTTTGTGCTCTGATGAATCCAAGCATCACCTGTTTCATCGGTTTCATTGATGATTTCTTAGTTGGCAACGACTCAATTTTCGTTGACTATTTCTCAGTCAATAGGTGTTGTATGCCCTGACGAATCAATGTGTCACCTGAGGAAGTGGTTTCAGAGACAATTTGTAAGTCATCAGTGACTCAGTTTTTCTTGACTATTTCTGAGTCAACAGAGGCTGTGTGCTCTCATGAATCCACGCCTCACATGTGCAAGCAGTTTCGTTCACGATTTATGAGTCGACAACGACTCAATTCTCCTTCACTATTTTTTACTCAATATGAGCTATGCACGCTGACAAATCCAGGCATCACCTGTGGAAGCAGTCGTTGATGATTTCTGAGTCTGCAACAACTTAGTTTTCATTGACTATTTCTGAGTCAACAAGGGCTGTGTAAGCTAGCAAATCCATGTGTCACCTGTGGAAGCTGTTTCGGTGATGATTTATGTGTTTACAACGACTTTGTTTTCCTTGACTATTTCTAAGTCAACAGGTGTTGTGTGCGATGATCAATCCAAGCGTTACTTTTGAATGTTGTTTCGTTGATGATTTCTCAGTCGACAGCGACTTAATTTTCATTGACTATTTCTGATTCCACATGGGCTGTATGCACTGACGAATCCACGCGTCACCTGTGGAAGTGATTTCATTGATGATTTTTTAGTCTGCAACGACTCAGTTTTTCTTTACTATTTATAAATGAACAAGAACTATATACGCTGACGAATTGACGCCTCACCTATGGTCGCAGTTCCGGTGATGATTTATGGGTTGGCAGCGACTTTGACTTTTTCTGAGTCAAAAGGGGTTATGTGTAGTGAAGAATCCAAGCATCACCTTTGGATGCTGTTTCATTAACGATTTCTGAGTCGGCAGCGACTCAGTTTTCGTTGACTATTTCTGAGTCAACACAGGCTGTGTGTGTTGATAAATTTTCACATCACTTGTGGAAGCGATTTCACTGTTGATTTTTTAGTTGGCAGCAACTTAGTTTTCCTTTACTATTTCTAAGTCAACAAGGGCTGAGTGCACTAACAATTCTACGCCTCACCTGTGATAGCAGTTTCAGTGATGATTTATGAGTCGCCAGCAACTCAATTCACCTTGACTTTTTCTGACTCAGCAAGGGCACTATGCACTTTCAAATTCAGGCGTCACCAGTGGAAGTTGTTTCGTTGATGATTTCTGAGTCGGCAGCGACTAACTTTTCATTGATTATTTTTTAGTCAACTGTGGCTGTGTAAGCAGGAAAATCCATGTGTCGCCTGTGAAAGTAGTTTCATTGATGATTTCTGACTCGGTAGGGACTCAGTTTTCCTTGATTATTTCTAACTGAACAGAGGCTGTGTGCACTGACAAATCCAGGCATCACATATGGAAGTGGTTTCCTTGATGATTTTTGAGACAGCAGCGACTCAGTTGTCCTTGATTATTTCTGAGGTCGATAGGGGCGGTATGTGCTTAAGAATCCACGTTTCACCTGTGGAAGCAATTTCGTTGAGAATTTCTGAGTCAACAGGGGCTCTGCACGCTGACGAATCAATGGCTCACCTGTCAAAGACGTTTCGTTGATGATTTTAAGTCGACACCGACTCAATTTTCCTTGACTATTTTTTAGTCGACATGGGCTATGTGCACTAACGAATCCACGCCTCACCTGTGGAAGCAATTTCAGTGACGATTTGTGAGTGGATAGCGACTCAGTTCACCTTGACTATTTCTGACTCAACAGGGGCTATGTGCGTTGACAAATCCAAGTGTCACTTGTGGAAGCGGTTTCAGTGATATTTTTTTAGTCGGCACTGACTTAGTTTTCCTTGACTATTTCTGAGTCAACATGGGTTGTGTGCGTTGACGAATCCAGGCGTCACCTGTGGAAGCAGTTTCATTCATGATTTCTAAGTCAATAGTGCTTCTGTTAGCTAGAGAATCCATGGGTCACTAATGGAAGCAGTTTCGTTCATGATTTGTGACTTGGGGGGACTCAGTTTTCCTCGACTAATTCTGAGTCAACAAGGCCTTGATGTGCTAACAAATCCATGCCTCAGTTTCAAAGAAGGTTCATTGACGATTTTAGTCGACAGTGACTAAGTTTTCCTTGATTATTTCTGAGTCAACATGAGCTGTTTGTACTAACGAATTCACGCCTCACCTGTGGAAGCAGTTTTGTTGACGATTTATGAGTCAACAGGGGTTGTGTGCGGTCACGAATTTAGGTGTCACTTGTGAAAGCACTTTCGTTGATGATTTCTGAGTCAACAAGGGTTGTGTGCGTTGCCAAATCCATGTGTCACCTATGGAAGCAGTTTTGTTGATGATTTCTGACTCGGCAAGTACTCAGTTTTCCTTGACGATTTCTGACTAGGCAGTGACTCAGTTGTCGTTGACTATTTCTAAGTCAACACGGGCTGTGTGAGCTGACGAATTCACGCGTCACTTGTGGTAGGGGTTTCGTTGATGATTTCTGAGTTGGCAACGACTGAGCTTTCCTTGACTATTTCTGAGTCAACAAGGGCAATGTGTGCTTACGAATCCATGCATCATCTATGGAAGCAGTTTCATTAATGATTTCTGAGTTGGTAGCGACTTAGTTTTCCTTGATGATTTCTGACTCAACAGGTGTTGTGTGCGTTGATGAATCCAAGCATCACCTATGGAAGCAGATTCGTTGATGATTTCTGACTCGGCAGCAACTCCGTTTTCATTGACTATTTCTAAGTCAACAGGGGTTGTGTGAGCTAATGAATCCACGCCTCAACTTTCAAAGCAATTTTGTTGAAGATTTCTGAGTCATCAGGGGCTGTGTGCGCTGACAAATCCACGTGTCAGCTGCGGAAGCAGTTTCATTGAAAATTTCTGAGTCGGCAACCACTTAGTTTTTGTTAACTATTTTTGAGTCAATAGGGGTTATCTAAGCTGGTGAATCTATGTGTCTCCTATGGAAGAAGTTCATTGATGATTACTTAGTAGAGCATATACTTGTGATATCTCATGGAATTATGGTTAAAAATTATGTGAAAAGAAAGAAGTAATGCTTGATGAAAAGATGGGCAAAGTTGCAAAAGGTAAAAAAGAAAAGAAAAAGAAAAAGAAAGGAAAAAAGAAAAAAGTGCTCCTTTATGTTCTTAAGATTTTATATTGAGAGAGCTTGAAATCAAAAGAAGTTAAGCATTGGTGATTAAAGATGAAAAATTTATGTGCTTTGATGGAATATCTTGTTTAAAATATCATTTTTTAGAATTCTCTACTTTCTTTGGTTTGAACCTTTTCTTTTACTCTCTTTTACCTCACCTTAACCTTAGCCCCATTACAACCGAAAAATAAGACCTTTTGATTCATGCATTGCTTGTAATATGTTAATAATGAGATGAGATTGAAGAGCAAGCTTATGGTAGAACATATTCATTTATTGTTGGAGTGTATATCAATGAGAGGAGCTATCACTTTGGCATGGCATAGATTTCATTTAAATCCCAAAGATCAATTGAGTTTTGAAGTTTGCATGTAAATAAATTCATGAAAATTTATACTCTTTATCCTTCTTGATTGTATTCTTATTTATAATGCATATATTCTTAGATATTGATGAGAGATTAGGAGATTAGTCATAGTGATTTGATTTAATTTAATTTCAATTTGATGTTACCAATCCTTTCTCGAGGATGAGCAAAAGCTAAGTGTGGGGGTATTTGATGCAACCATATTATTTGATATTTTCACCCATATTTAACTAGTGTTTTGCCTATATTTTATATATAAAATGCCTTGATATTCTTTATTTTATGTTTTAAAAGCACTTTTTGATGAAAGATGCAAAAAGAAATAAATTGGAGGTAATTGGCAGATTTGACCGTTAGTCAATGTTTTGTGCAGAGCGTGAGCTCTAGAGATTGAAATGAAGTGATTCTAGTGGCATTAAAAAGCTAACATCCATACATTTCTGGACATATAAGGCAAGAAAATAAAATAAGGAAGAGCATGGAAATGCAGCCTTCAAAGTCAAATCTTGCAATCTGCTAGTGTTGACCTTCGGCCATTCCTACTTGAATATATGTAGCTATAGAAGTCCAATGATGCAAACTCAATTGTTTTGGATTCCTGGCCCAAAGACCTATCAACACTTAAATTTCAGCCAAAAAAGATGTCATATAAGGGAGATATGATTTTTCAAAGATGAAAACTGAATTCTGCCAGCAAACAGGTTTCGTGAAAAAACGAGTCCAAATTATGTTCCAAAGTATCTAAACCGACATCCAAGTTTTTATTTTAGCAATTTAGCTCCTCTAAGACAAAGCTTGAAGATTTCATGCAAGGTTATTTCTCCTTTTTTAGGAAAATAGTTATTGAATTACTTAATTGTAAATTATCTACTTAAAGGAGGACTATTTTGTAAAATAAAGACTAGCATTTCCTAGGATATAAAAAGAATGAAAGAAGAGGAGGGGGGTAGCCAGCCAAGAAGAGAAAAACGCCCCCTTCCTCTAAGAAACCCGAAATCATGCATTTCTCCTTCTTTTTGATTAGTTGTTTAACAAACATGCAAGGCTAAACTCATTTTCTTGGTTGCAAGGACACGGAAACCTTCGGATTTCAAGAACTGTAAGATCTATTTTACCTTTTCTTTTTAGTTTATATGATGAACATGTTTGTTCTCCTATGCTTATTTTTTCTATGATTGTTTATTTTAATTGCTAGAGCAAATTCTAAGTTATTATTGTAGACAATCTATTGCTAAGTTTGATATCAAAACCGGAGTTATGGTATATGAACTTGTGAAGCAACTGAGTTTAATAATTGTGGTAGATCTACGTTATTAATATTAGGGAGAACATTCAATCAAATCAAACATAGGATGCAGACAATTATGTTTTCTTGATTAATCAACTTATCTAGTTCTTAAGGCTGCCATTGAATTAAATTACTAGTGCGGACACTGTGGTTGTTTGATGGTTAGGGTTAGTTATATGGCGGATCCACTAACTAACCAATGTTAAGAAGAGATAAATATTCAGAATATAAATTGATGTTTCGTTTCCATGATCAGTTCTGATTTTTATAGGTGGATGTGTGCTTGGGACCAAGGTTTGTTTTCTTGATAATTTTCTGATTTTATTTAATTTTGCTTGATAGTTTTCTATTTTCTTTTGCTTTAGCCTAGATAACGTCCAACACCCCCCCCCCCCCAAATTGCATATCATCTAGCATAAAAATATGACTTGAACCTTCCTCGTGGGATCGACCCCTTGCTTGCTCTATACTATCTTGTGTGTTGTGTTTGAAGTTAGGGTAATTAATTTGTGCGACCGCAACATCGCAACACAATCTGCCCTACAACTATTGGTCAGGGTTCACATGTGTGAAACACCCAACTCATATCTGAGTGTTTGCTTGGTAATGGTGCACATACGTGCCTTAATCATTTCTCGTAATGCCCCCATACTGTCTTTACGAAAATCATCATTGGGCAGATATAAGACCATTTGAAGACTAGATAGAAAGTCTACCCATCATGTAATGGCCTAGAACCTTTCTTTAGAGTATAAGCTCCCTAAATAGTCATCTTGCATGGGTTCTCACCATCCATACCCAATGTGCATGTACATACATTTGCATCTGTACATATACGTCCATTGTAAATACCGTACATACATGTGAGGTTGAAATATAGGTCCCCAAAGAGTCTACAACACTCAACTCAGAGCAAGAAACATGGAAGATGAAGAGTGGGCTCACCGTGACGTCTATTTTCAAGAAGAGTTGGAGTCTCTGAAAACAAGCGTGGCTTACCTTACTAGCTTACTCGAGCAAACACTAGAAAATACCTTTGGTGAAGTTCCTTCCAACCAACCTATCATCTTTGTTCAAACCCCAACATCAGCTCAGTCTAAAGAAATAATGGGTGAACATGGTTAAGAGCCTCAACACAATCCAACCTTTCTGCAAAAGCTTTTGTGGGGAGGCTGATCGAAGGGGAATTTTTACCAGAGTTGGAGAATGGAGCTTGGTTCCTGTTATGTAAAAAAAAAATACCTCTTGATCATGCCTACAATGCTTTAGTTTCAACCTGTTTCAGTCTTGTTGTAATTTGGCTCATAATGCCACAAGACTTTCTCTGTCAAATGAGCCTTTCTTGTTAATAAGATCATGTGTTTTTCTGTGTTTATAACATGTGTCATAACCCAATTTTTGACCATTTTATTTTAATTATTATTATTATTTTATTTACTGAAAAGAATAAAAAAAATGATGAAAAAATAATAATAATGATGATGGAAAAACAAGTAAAATGAAATAAATGAAGAATGAATTAAAATTTGGGTTAAGCGCAAAATGATTGGAAGTTTTGGGGTTTAATTAAACTTTGAAATTAATCTAATTAAGCTTGGAATTAATTTAATTAATTCAATTAAGGGTTTAATTGGAGAATTGATAAATTTTTAGACTTAATTAAGCTTGAATTAATTTAATTTATCCAATCAAGGGTTTAATTGGAGAATTGATAAGTTTTGAGACTTAATTAAGCTTGGAATTAATTTAATTAATCCAATCAGGGGCTTAATTGGAGAATTAATAAGTTTTAGACTTAATTGGACTTTGGATTTAATGGAGTTAATTTATTCAGGGACTTAATTGAAAAATTATCAAAGTATAGGGGTGATTCTGGTCAAAATTGCAACAGATTAGAGTCCAAGGATTGTTTTGTAAAATACACTAAACTGCAGGGGTCCAATTAAAGTTTGTCCATGGGCTTGCTTATGAAAATTCCAAAACGTCAAGGACCAAAACGCAAATGGCCATTAGCAATTGAACGGCGTCGTTTCAGGAGAACTGTTCGTCTTCTTCCGCTCACCAAACCAGAGAAACGGATGCCCCTGCCATCACTACTCCTGCAATAAACGGTCCTAAGTCTTCATTACCAAGGGAAACGCATGCCATTCACTGACTATAAAAAACCAGAGAAGGGATGCGCAAACAAAAAAAGGGGAACGGAAGCTAAACCCAGATAAAAAACCAAAAACCAGAGGATAAAACAGAAAAAAAACGCAGAAAAGAGAAGGAAAATTAAAGGAGCAACACAGAGAGGAGAATTGGCTTTGCAATTACTTTCGTCCCTGCAGACAGAGAAAGACCCAGAATCAAAACCAATTCAAAGCAGGTCGGCCTCTTCATCACCTTCTCAGCTTCAAAAGTTGCTGAGAAAACAAAAGGAACATGTAGGCAGGTGAGCGCAGAAGGAAGACAAAGGGAAGGAGCGGGTGAGGATCCATCAGCACTGTAAGCGTCTTCGGTCTCCAGCACCAGGTAAGCAAACTTTTGCTTCTTTGTTAATTTAATTAGCATTGGCTCTGTGCAAGTGAATTTTAATTCACTTGCACACTGAAGCAACGCGCGTGCGTTAGCACACGCGTGTTGCTCAGCCCAGCCTGGTCACCGGCTTAGGCCAGTGACCGGCTGGGCTGGGCTGGGTCTAGCCCAGCCCATATGGGTTGAGCTGGGCCCAGCCCAAAAAATAAAAAAAACAAAAAAGTAAAAGGTAGAAAAAATAAAAAAATGTGTATGCATGAATAAAAATAATGTAAATTTATTGGTTTATTCACTGACTCCAGAGTCAGGAATAAAAATATCGGTTTAAATTTATATTATTTTTATTCATTGTATTTTATTTTATTTAGCTAGAAAAATAAAAAAAAAATATGCGCATGCGTAAGAATCAATTTATTTTTATTTATTTATTCATTGGCGCTAGAGTAGGGAATAAAAAATATTGATCTAATTTTTCATAGCTACGAATTTTTACCAACGCCAGAGTTGGAATTATTCCAGCTCGAATATTCACTAGCGCCAGAGTCAGGAATATTGTAAACAAATCATCATAGCATAAGCGAATAAATGTTTAGCAATTTAAGACAAAACCAGCAATGCAGTCTGCCTCAGGCAGAACGTTTAAGGGATGATAATATCTTCCTTTTTACGTAACCAATCCCGAGCCATAGAATCTTTGTTGACCAGTTAGGATTCCTAGTGATCATAATACTAGGTGGCGACTATTCAAACAAGACCTTTTCCCCTTAAAGAACCAAATGCCAGAAATCTGTTCTTTTTCCATAATCTAGAATTATTTGTGGGCCGCCGCGATGTTAGGTGCGACAACGTGCCTTTATTTTTGTTATTATTTCATGCAAATAATACATTGAGCACAACCTTTACTCACAAAACAACTACAACAAGAATCCTTTGGTGTGTTTCCTTTTTCTTCCAAAACCATGCATGATCTCACATGTTCACAAATATTTTTGGGAATTCAAAGTTTTAGTACAAGACAGAAATCATAGTGGTGTTTGTCCAAACAAATAAGTTCTGGAAATTCAAGTAATCCCTTAAAAAGGTAACCAAACACCTAGAAAACCTGAAGGACAACCCAAAACTTTAAAGTTGAGCTTTAGTGAGAAACCATTTTACATATTCGTATGAAGGTAAGGCTTACTGATCCTAAGTGCATACATTTGAATGAGGAAAGGCCTTATTTGGTAATCCTTTCACGAGGCTAAAATAGGCCTTTTGCAGTCCCCATTTGAGCCTAATACTTCTCTTGAGATAAATAACCTTGGTTAGGATCACACCCCTATACTAGGGGCAAGTGTAAAAGATATACAAAAAACCTCGACGATTGACAGTGCCCAAACAACACTGGGGTGCATGAAAGAAAATTCTTAATGATCAAAGGTGCCTAAAAAAAAACTAAGGGGCGTGAAGAAAAATCCAAAGGGTCCAAATGATTTGAGCTTTTCAAAATAACTGATATGATGATGCTCAACCAAGTGAAGAAAAAAAAACAAACAAAAAGCCCAAACCCAACACTAGGGGGCACAATAAACCATTTTGAAAATAAATTCAAATGACATAAAGTCAGGAAACAAGCACTAGTGATCCTTAGTCTTGAAATTCCTTAAAAACCTTTTAGGCCTATAAATATCCTTTTGTTCAACCAATGTTGGGATAGGTATCGAGATTTTCTTAATACTTGCCCTCATCATGGTTTTGAAACATGAAGATTGGTTTCATATTTTTATGAAGGGTTAACACCTAAAGATAGGCAAATGGTGGAATTGATGTGCAATGGAACTTTTGAAAATAAAGACCATGATGAAGCAATGGAGTACCTAGACTTGCTAGCTGAAAATGCTCAAAATTAGAACATTACAGGCACTTATGAGGCACCAGATAAAACTCACCCTCATACATCTAGTGGAGGTATGTACAACCTTAGGGAAGATCATGACCTCCAAGCTAAATTTGCATCTTTAGCTAGAAAAGTTGAGGCACTTAAATTTAAAAAGAGTGGTCAATTAAAATCTGTTCAAGACATTGTGTGTCAAATCTGTGAAACGAATGAACATGCAACCAATGACTGTCCAATTTTGCCTTCTTTCAAGGAATGCCTCCATGAACAAGCTCATGCTTTAAACAGTTTTCAAAGGCCCAATCATAACCAAAATACAACCCTGGTTAGAGAAATCACCCAAATTTTAGTTGGAAGAGTGGTAACAATAATGCACAAACTTCACAGCCACCGTTTTAAGCACACCATAACTTCCAAAATTCTCATAGATATACACCTCCTTATGCTCCACCTCCTAAAAGAAATCTTGAGGAAACATTGCATGCATTCATTGAAAAGCAGGAGACAATCAACACTTAAAATGCTCAAACCATGGCAGATCTAAAAGATGCTCTTGCAAAATTCACATATGCTCTCAGTTTTCAAGAAAAATGTAAGTTTCCATCTCAACCACAGCAAAATCCCAAGGGGCAATACAATGCAAATGCAAGTAGTTCCGGAAGTCAACACCCATCAAGTCAAATCAATCATCACTCTTCGCAGTGGTAAGGTTTTTGAAAAACCCACTCTTGAACCTTGTGAGAAAGATGAGTTAATCTCTGAGGGTAAGGAAGGGGTTGAATCTGAATATTGCAAAGAAAAGACTGATTCCCCGCCAGCACTTCCATTTCCTCATACCATGACCAAACAAAGGAAAGTCAATCACAACTCTGAAATCTTTGAAACTTTCAAATAGGTAAAGATCAATATACCTTTGTTAGATGCTATTAAACAGGTACCTTCTTATGCTAAATTTTTAAAAGATCTGTGCACTATGAAGAGAAAACTGAATGTGAAAAAGAAAGCCTTTTTAGCCGAACAAATAAGTGTCATTCTTCAGAACAATAATGCTTTGAAATATAAAGACCCTGGTTGTCCTACAATTTCTTGCTTTATTGGAGAACATAAAATTAAGAGAGCTTTACTTGATCTTGGAGCTAGTGTGAATTTACTTCCATATTCAGTCTTTCAGAGTCTCAATCTAGGTGAGTTAAAAACCAACTTTTGTAACTCTTTTACTTGCTGATAGATCTGTAAAAGTGCCTAGAGGAATAGTTGAAGATGTGTTAGTACAAGTTGATAAATTCATTTATCATGTGGATTTTATTGTCTTGGATACACAACCTGTTGAAGCATGTAATTCAATTCCTGTTATTTTAAGACGTTCATTTCATGCAACTTCTAATGCATTGATTAATTGTAGGAATGGACTGATGAAGTTATCATTTGGAAACATGACATTGGAGATGAATATTTTCAACATTTGCAAGCAACCTAGAGATAATAATGATTTACAGGAAGTGGACTTTATTGAAAAAATAGTTCATGATCAATTTGAAACTATTTCCAGTAAAATTGAGTTTAATGAATCTGAGATTTTGCAAATGGTTTATTTTCAGGAAGAATCAAAGGCAAGTAATTGGAGACCATAAATTGAACAATTGCCACCACGATCAATTGAGTCTATACCTTCAAGTATTCAACCACCAAAACCTAATTTGAAGCCATTACCATTCAATCTCACATACTCATTTTTTGGAGAAAATGAAACTTTTCTGGTAATAATCTCTTCCAAACTTAATGCACATCAAGAAGGTAAGTTATTACAAACTCTAAAAATGCACAAAAATGCATTAGGATGGACTATAGCTGACATAAAAGGAATTAGTCCTTTGATTAGCACACACAGGATTTATTTGGAGGAAAATGCTAAACCCTCTAAAGAATTGCAACAAAGGCTTAATCCTAATATGAAAATAGTGAGGAATGAAGTCATCAAGCTTCTAGATAATGGAATCATTTATCCTATTTCTGACAGCAAATGGGTAAGTCCTACCCAAGTTATACTGAAGAAGTCTGGAGTCACTGTGATAACAAATGAGAAAAATGAGTTAATTCCAACTAGAACTATTACTGGTTGGTGCATGTGCATTCACTATAGGAAATTTAATTCAATGACTAGAAAAGATCATTTCCCTTTACCTTTCATGGATCAAATCCTAGAAAGAGTTGCAAGTCATGAATTTTATTGTTTCCTAGATGGCTATTCAGGTTACAACCAAATTAAAATTACATTGGAAAATCAAGAGAAGACTACTTTCACATGTCCATTTGGAACTTTTGCATATAGACAGATGCCTTTTGGATTATGTAATGCACCGACCATGTTTCAAAAATGCATGCTTAGCATATTCAGTGATATGGTTGAATGTTTTCTTGAAATTTTTATGGATGATTTTTCTATTTTTGGCGATTCATTTGATGATTGTTTGACTAACTTAGAAAAAGTTTTGAGCAGGTATGAAGAGAAGAATCTAGTGCTGAATTGGGGAAAATGTCATTTTATGGTAACAAACGGCATTGTACTTGGTCACATTGTTTCATCAAAAGGAATTCAGGTTGACAAATCTAAAATTGAGTTAATTGCCAACTTGCCAACACCAAAATCTGTTAAAGATGTTAGATCATTCTTAGGACATGCTAGTTTTTATAGAAGGTTCATCAAAGATTTTAGTGTCATATCTAAGCCATTATGTAACTTTCTAACAAAGGAGAATGTTTTTGAATGGACTAAACATTGTGAAGAAGCCTTTGTTAAACTTAAAAACTTGCTTACTTCTGCTCCTGTCATTCAACCTCCTGATTGGTCATTACCTTTTGAAATAATGCGTGATGCTAGTGATTATGCCGTAGGTGCTGTTTTATAACAAAGAAAAGATAAGAAACCTTATGTGATTTACTATGCAGGTAAAACTTTAAATAGTGCTCAAATGAATTACACTACCACTGAAAAGGAATTACTTGCAGTAGTATTTGCATGTGACAAGTTCAGATCTTATCTTGTTGGCTCACCTGTTGTTGTTTTTAGTGATCATGTAGCTTTGAAATATCTTCTTTCAAAAAAGGATTCTAAGGCTAGATTGGTACGATGGATTTTGTTACTTCAAGAATTTGATATCACAATCAAAGACAAGAAAGGCACCGAAAATGTTGTCACGGATCATTTGTCAAGATTGACAATAGATTCCACATCTAACATCACACAAATCAATGATTACTTTCCTGATGAATATTTACTTTATGTTGCTACAATGCCTTGGTTTGCTAATATTGTTAATTTTCTTGTTTCAGGACATTTTCCAGCTCATTGGAGCACCCAAGACAAAAGAAAGTTCTTGAACGAAGTGAAGAACTTTTATTGGGATGACCCTTATTTATTCAAATATTGTCATGATCAAATATTTCGAAGATGCATTCCTGACAATAAGGTAAGTAGTGTCATTAAATTTTGTCATTCTAAGGCATGTGGGGTTCATTTCTCATCAAGAAAGACAACTGCAAAAATCTTACAAAGTGGATTTTACTGGCCCACCATGTTCAAGGACACGCATGCATTCTGCAAGATTTGTGAAAATTATCAAAAGTTGGGATCTATTTCAAAACGTCACATGATGCCTTTAAATCCTATTCTTGTCAATGAGATCTTTGATTGTTGGGGTATAGATTTCATGAGTCCATTTCCTCCATCATTTGGTTTCTTGTACATATTAGTCGCAGTAGATTATGTTTCAAAATGGATAGAGGCAATTCCAAGTCAAAACAATGATCACAAAACAGTGATAAAGTTTTTGAAAGAAAATATCTTAAGTCGATTTGGAATTCCTTGAGCCATGATAAGTGATGGTGGAACACATTTCTGCAACAAGTCATTTGAGTCTTTAATGAAGAAATATGGAATCACACACAAAGTTGTCACCCCTTATTACCCTCAGACAAGTGGACAAGTAGAACTTGCTAATAGGGAGATCAAACAGATTTTGGAGAAAACAGTGAACCCTAATAGGAAAGACTGGTCTTTAAGACTTAATGATGCATTTTGGGCTTATCGAACTGCTTATAAAACATCATTAGGTATGTCACCTTATAGACTAGTCTATGGAAAACCTTGTCACTTGCCTATGAAACTTGAACATAAAGCTTATTGGGCTATTAAAGCTTTCAATTCAAACCTTGATGATGCTAGTCAGCTGCGAAAATTACAAATAAATGAGCTTGAGGAAATAAGAAATGATGCATATGAAAGTTCAAGAATTCATAAAGTAAGAATCAAAGAGTTTCATGATAAGAAAATACTGAGAAAAACATTCAATGTTGGTAAAAAAGTCTTGCTTTATAATTCTCAACTCCATTTATTTCTTGGAAAACTAAGATCAAGATGGAGCGGTCCTTTTATTGTGAAACATGTGTATCCATATGGAGCCTGTGATATCGAGAATCCAAAGAATGGTAATGTTTTCAAGGTAAATGGACATTGTTTGAAAGTTTACTTTGATAATTTTTCAGTTGAACATGACTCTATTAAATTGGGTACTCCTGTATATAAAGATTGATTTTTTTTCTCACATTGTTTTTGTGTTTCTTTTTGGTGTGACCTTTGTTTTGCTAGTTTCTCTCACCCCAGTCAAATGGCGGATAACGGTACTCCGTGACTCTTAAGTCCATTCTTTCAATTTCCCATGATAACTGATATCTGTGTATATATTTGTGAAATTCTTTGCTCTTTCTCCCTTCTTTGCATCTCTTTTCCACTTTTCATCTAAAAAAAAGGACACCGCTCTTGAAAAATTGAAAAAGTATTTTCCCACTCTGCCTTAGAATGCAATTACAAAAATTTACCGTGCTAGGTGTGAAAGATTGAGATTGTTAATGAACCATGGAATTCCTGAAGATATTCATTGGCTAATTGAAGCAAAGGTCCGATTATCAGATGAATCCTCCATTTCTTTCATTTCATACATGCCTAGAACAGGTAAAAGCACTTTTGCAAAGAAACGTCGTGCAAAACGACTGAAAGTTTTTCACAGATGTGCTAGATGGATTTGTAATGCAAAATGTCATTATTTAGATAATCTTCTATTGACTCTTGAGATGCACCCTAGTGGAGATGTGCATCGTGCAATTCATGATTTATGGCCACAATTCCATAAAGAACATGCTCGACATAGTCTTGGGAATCTAACTAAAAAAGTCCATGTTTGCCAATTTTTAAGAAAATTGGATAGGAAGCCTATCCCCGACTCATAGAGGGCGTTGAAGCCGTTCTTGGACGTAAAACCAAGGGAAGATGTGAGCCACAATCACAACTGCATGTACATACACATGTTTTTTAAAAAAAATAAAAAAAAAAGAGAGAAAAGAGAGAGAGAGAGAGAGAGAGAGAGAGAAAGACTCCAGTTGGCCTACATATAGGTGGTATGATTGCATTTTTAATTTCTCATCTATAAAATCTTCTCTTCCTTCCCTTCATTTTTACTCAACCCATACATTCAACAGATATCGAAGTGTCTAGAAATGGCAGGTTCCTCAAGTCATCAAATAAGAAATATTTGTGTTTTCGGTGGATCCAGTCTTGGGAAAGAAAAGGAGTTTTTAGAATCAGCAAATTATCTTGGTCAGGTATTAGCTGAGAGAAAGATTCATTTAGTGTATGGCAGAGGCAGCCTTGGGTTAATAGGGGGTGTGTCAATAGCTGTATTTTTAAGAAGCAGTCAAGTTTTGGGGGTCGTCCCCAAAGCTTTAACAAAAGAGGACCTCCTTGGAAAAACAATTGGAGAGGAACTACAGGTCTCCACAATGTCTAATCGGCTGAATACAATGTTTAAACACGCTGATGCCTTCATTGCCTTACCAGGTGGTCTGGGCACATTAGAAGAGATCTTTCATATTTCCTCTTGGGCCCAACTACACATTCACCATAAACCGATCGATTTGTTAAATGTTAATGGTTTTTAAGATAAATTGTTGTCTTTTCTTGATCAAGCTGTGGAACAGAAATTTCTAACATCTTCAGCACGACAAATCATAATCTATGCTGCTACTATTAAACAATTGATTGACCAACTCCAATCTTTCATCCCAGTAATTGATCCCTCCATGAGTCGCATAAATTGGTCAACTAAGGAAAGCCGTAAAAAGCTTAGATTGGATTTGAGCCTTCGTTTGTGAAACCTTGTGTCTTTTTGTTTTATTATTTTGTTTTGTTATTTCTTATAGTTGTTTAAGTGTGTTTCAGGTTTGTCAGTGTTTGTTGTTTCAGGTGATGTCTTCTATACTCTATCTATCTACCTTAGCACATTGAGGACAATGTCTCATTTTGGTTAGGGGGGAAAGGGTAGTCGATACCTAAGAAAAAAAAATTAACTAACTGTGTTTTCTATTTGCAAAACTATTATTACTAATATGGCAAAGTCAAGGAGTTCTTTTGTTAAAGTGACTCTTGAGACGCATCTTAGTAAACATTCTTAACAAGGTCTATCATAATACTTCTTGAAATATTCAAGTTTACAAACTCTCGCATTATTATCAATTGATTCTGCTTATATACTAATTTAACAAGTATTCTTAAACCTTCATTTTCACACACACTTTAACATATGATTGTGGGTTGCACATTGGATTATTACATTATTTATGTTCTTTTGTTAAAGGTAACAACTAAGGAAAATGGATAGTATATAATTTGCAAAAAAAAAACAAATAAAAACAAATAAAAAAAAACGTAGATAAGTTTGGTTTCCTAGCCTCCCTAATCTAAGCAATTAAGCACGAAGGGATGTTTTAACACCTAATACCCTAAAGTCAACTGACTTGGGAGATATTGGCCCAACGTTTGTTACATAGGTTGAGGAGAAAAGCTTAAAAGAATCAAACATTGCACTATCTACGTATCAGTATCTGCAACCCGAGTTATTAAGCTCGAAGGGGTGTCTCAATACCTAATGCCCTAAGACCAACTGGTCTGGGAGTCATTAGCCGAAAGCTCGTTACATGGGTTAAAGAAGCATTGTGTTTTAAGTTATATGTATATATATATAGATATAAAAAAGATAATAACCTCAACCCGAGGAAATTAACATTAAACATTAGAACAAAATATTGTTTTCTTCCAATAAAAGCCTCATCATCTATGTTTTCATACATTTGAGCACATAAAAAAAAAGGTTTATTAATATTTTATTTAAGAGGTATTGAGCAGATATATATAAATTTAATGAGAGTTTGTTTACTTGGATAGATTAATGGAAGTTAAATGATGAATGTCTTGCTTTGTGGAACTTCCAAATTGTTTTTCTATTTTAACGCTTTGATTTCTAGGGACTAGTAATAACCTGGTTGGGGGGTGTGATTAGTACTTAAAAGTATATTTTTATCAAGGTTTTATATCATCATTTTGCACTTGAAGCATCAATAACTCCTTAACTAGAGCATGTTTTATAATAACAAGTCTGATAATATAAGATAGCTTTAATTTATGGCAAATGCTTATTTTAAATGCAGGCATATCTCACAATTCAAAGGATTGATTGATATGATTAACTATTGAAAGTGAAAGGACAAAGAAAAGGCTATGCTTAGAAAGGAGATACTGATTCAATTCAAATTCAAACACTGTTCAGTTATTGGGTCATATCTGGAGATGTAGAACTTGGATTTCAGTTTGATTTATATGGATAGAAAGCTAAGAAATAGGCCTACAATTTTCATGGATAGTGGAAGATCCAAATCTGCCTTTTTCAAATTCAAAGTTTGGCCACAAAAGAGAAGTCAGAATCTGTTCTGCAATCTAGCCCAAACACTGCTCAGACGTTTACCTATATCTGGAGTTCTAGAAGTCAAAATGACATGAAATATGGTGGGTGGAAGGAAACGACAATTTCCAACAACTTTCATGAAGAAGACCTGCTCAAATTCTGATGGTAACAATGACATTTCATCTAGACAAGAGCTTGAGGGCTATCCACCACGTTCACCAGCAGCACTACTCAGTATTTTAGCCATATCTCAAGCTCTAGTGATCCAAATGCTCTAACATTTTATAGGTGGAAAGATAAGATGATTTCCAACAACTTTCATGAAGAACACTTTGCCAAATTCTGATTGCATCAATGTCATTTCATCCAGCCAAAATGTTTGAGTATTGTTGTCCACCAAGTCCACTAAATCAATAATTGGCCACTACATCAATAATCAATTACCAAATGAATAGTTCTCAATTTTAGCCTATAAAAGGAGGCATTTACCATTCATTTAGGAATCTTGGTTCTTCATATCAAGATCTTGCTCTTGCTCTCTTTCTTTGTAATGTTCAAGTTTTATTCTTTAATCTCTTGTTTATGTTTTTCATTTCCTTTACTATACTTAGTTAACTTCTATCATGTTTATTTATGTTTTTCTTCTTCAAAATATCTAGCTAAGTTAATTATGTCAAGGTAAAAAGGTTTTACTAATGGTGTTAGAATATGTATAATATAAACTCAACATGGACTTTAATGTTTATATCCAAGAAAGTTTGTTATTAACATGTCTTATTATTTTTATCTTATTAACTCTTAATACCTTACTTGTTAAATGGTTAATCTAGATTTGTGTTGTATAACACTTGGTACATCAAACACTTGATCCTTCATAGTCTTCAGCCGACATCGTTGTTATGAGAAGAACTTGATTTGTTGTCAATATAAGTTAGCATCATGAATACCTGATAAAATTTATAAGTATAGTGTTATGTAAATAAGATGATTAATATGATCATGTTGATAATTTATAAAGAGTTTATACTTTACTTATCTCTAATACTATTAGTGGATCCTCTAACTTTGACATTTGTTTTTATCATTGTTTAATCTTCACATTTATCTTATATCTCAAAGTCCTCTTTAACTCATCATCACCATCATCATTGTTGTTGTTGTTGTTGTTGTTGTTGTTGTTTATAATTTATATAGTTCACTTCCCTGTGGTTCGACCCCGGTCTTGCCGGGTTATTTATTACTTTGACACTCTTGCATTTGAGATAAGACATCAACTCTTTGATCGTGTCAGATTGAACAAGTAGTTATTAATTGTATTATGAGTTTTTAACAAGTGTAGCTTTATCTTTCCTCAAGTGTAATGAACCTAGACTTCTTTTCTTTGGCCAGTTAGCATTTGCTGGTATCAAATTTATTGAAATGTATAGTCATTAAAGTTAGTTCTTCTTCATTTCATTCCTATATTTCTTCTTTTGTTCCCTTTCCTTTTCTTGATACATTCTTGGGCTAATCAGGTGAAATCACTGGTCACCTTCCAACATGATGCTGCACGTATGACTCTATTAATGGATGGCAGTGTTGGTTGGGTCTTGATTTGAGCTTTTAACTTATGTATTCTTAATAATGGAGCAAATTTGAGATAAAAGCTGATATTTTTTTTTCAAACCCTAAATTGCTCACTATCTCTCTTTTCCATTCTTGCAAATAAGTATCTTACATCATGATTTCAAATTTCTTAGCTAGATGTTATTCATATGTTACTCCTGGTTCAACATTTTGTTATCTACCTCCAATTTTCGCTTTCATTTTCAAGCTAAAATTATAGCATAAATGTATTGGTAAAACAATATTTGTTTAAATCCTATCATCATATAGGAATAAGTGATTGGTCAAGCTTACTGAATGGGAGCTAATTGCCCTGTCAAAATGGAGACTTTAGCAATGCATCGTACAATTAAGGAGCAATGCTAAAATTCCTACAAGTCTAACTTATTAGATTGTATTTCTATAGATAAACAACTTAAAAGCACCTTTATTATTTTTTTAATGAGTATACAAGCCAAATTGTTGAAGAAATTCTGTTGTTGTCTCTTTGCTTGCTTTATTTGTTTTTTGTTTCCTATATGTCTTTAGGGATTTTTCTGCTCTGTTGAATTGAAATCCTTTGCTTTGTTTTCCCCTTTTTTCTGTTCTTTTAGAAGCTTTTCTACTGTCTTTTGGTTCACATTTTTTTTTATTTCATGATGGTTTTATCAAACTGTTGAATTTTCTTCTTTGCTAATGATATTCATTTATGCGTCACTCTTTGATTCTTTTTTTTTTTTGGACTCTATTAGGTAGTCTGCTTTTAGCCAATAACCCTTTTCTTTTTTTAAACTATTTCTTCAAATTGCAATTTCATTATTCTCTGCTAGCAGCAAGTTCGTAGGCCCCCTTTTCATTTTTTGGGTTGTTTCTTTTCTCTCATTTTGGCATCTATTATTTTCTCATTCCAACATATCTACAACCTATGTTATATTGCAGCTTTATGGTTTTGCATATTTTTTGTGCCCTTTTCCATGTTTTAACAGTGTCCACAGCTCAGTTAAGGGACATGTAATAGGTCTTTGTGGCCACTTTCACTACCTTTCGTCAAGGTATGTTCAAGCAATTTCTTTCCCACCTTAATTTTTTGTTTCTTTTTGTTAATTTCTTAGTTTTTGTAACATTTGTGATTCTTCATTTTCTTTTTTCTTTTTTTATGTTCATATTTGAGTTGCGATGTTGTTTCTAAGCTTCCCATCCATTCTCCCTGTCTATTAATTTGGTTTTTCTATTTTTCCCTACTTTTATTACAGCCCCTTTTTTAGATTGATCTTGCTATCTTTAAGTTGCTTCAATTCTTTTCTAGATTTTTGTAGATGGCAACCTTCCTACCTTTTACGGATGGCTATTTTTTTTATGTGGCTATCTTTAAGTTGCTTCAATTCTTTTCTGGATTTTTATAGATGGCGACCTCCCTATCCTTTTATGCATGGCTATTTTTTTTTCAATGTGTATTTTAGTTACAATAATTATGAAACATTTTGTGTTCTGCTATGATGACTATACGCTTGCTTGAGATTTGATTGAGACTTTTGGAATGCTGCCACATCTACAGCATTTGTTTTCCTTACCATTTATGCATGCTTTCCATCTTTTTTCCATCTATTCATGCTCATGCCATGGGATGTTGGCTGTTGTGTTGGATTCTGGACTGCCATAAGTTTCTTTCGTGTTTTTTTTTACTATGTTTGCTATACTTGAATCTTTCTTGTTGATTTAGTTTGTCATTCATGTGATGGACAAGATGGAACAACCTTTTCATGCATGTTTGGTTATCTTTTCATACATTAAGTTTTACTGTGAAAAGGAAATTTAACAGCTGAGTTTCAACCATTGTATCCTGCCTTTTTTTCCCACGCCTTCTACATTTCTTTATGGCTTGTTAGGGGGTGTTGGTTACGTTTTTTTCTCCATTGACATACACTTGATTTGGATGCTTATCCTCTCAATTTGCTCTTCTCTTGCTATATTGCTCCTTTGTGTTCAAATTGTTTGTGTAAATAAAAGAATGTTGATACGATTTCTTTGCTGCAGGATCATTGATCATCCAATCTCCTTTCCAGTATTTTAGCAGCGTCATGTGTAACCATACACCATTTCTTAACAAACACTTTTGTTGTGATCTTAAATTTCTCTATTGCAGAACAGTCTGCAGTTTTTTTGGCACACCATTGAGGTTTCAGAGTTTTTGGGTTTTTGGATGGACTGTTGCAAAAACTGTTTTTTTCTATCAGTCTTTTGTGTGCCAACTTCTCAAATCTTAAGGGAGCTTTAGGATTTCTTTCTCGCATCGCAAATGACAATTTTGGGTTTTGTTGGTCAAATGATATACAATGAAGTTTGATTCTATGCTTGCTTTTATTTTCCCCAATAAAACACCACTCTAATTTATATTCATGCACGTGGAAAAATAATGCCCTGCAGCGTAGCGTGGGTAATGTATGTAGTGCTTATTATTTATGGATTCATTTCCTAATTAGGTTTGAGAATTTTATTTAACCAGAAAATTATTAGCAGGGTTAGTTTAGCTTCCTACTTAAATATTTTTTTATGCTATTTGTGGAAGCCTGGTTGGCATTCATAATTTATTAAATAAAAATTCTCTTTCTATAGTTTAGCATTATTTAGGCTATGAAAGTCAAAAAGTCTTACACATATATAACACATAAAAGAGTTTAAATAGAAAACTAAACTAATCTTTCAAATAAATCCAAACTAGTTTTGCTTGCAACTATGATCCTTTATATGCCCAAATTAGACTTAGAAGTTTTTTTTCATAATATTTATTGTTTTCCTTGTTATTAACGAATTCATTTCCTAATTAGGTTTCATGATTTTATTTAATTAAAAATTTATTAAAAAAATCAATTTAAATTCCTAATTAAATTTTTTATATGCCATGTGCACAAGGCTTTTTGACTTTTATAATTTATCAAATAAGAATTTTCTCTCTCCATTTCACTTGTAATTTTAGAATTTGCAAGAACTTGTTTTTCTCTTACAACCGAGATCATTTTATGTCCAAATTTTACATATAAATTGTTTTTTTGAAGTATTAATTGTATTCCTTGTTGTTTAAAGATTCATTTTCTAATTAGAATTAAGAGTTTTATTTAATCTGAGATTTATTAGCTAGGTTAATTTAGCTTTTTATTTTAACACTTTTGTATGTTTTATACATAAAGCTTTTTGACATTCATTATTAAAACCCTAGTTTCTCTCTTACAACTAAGTTTTGATTTCCAAATGAGGCTCAAACATTGTTTGTTTACAATATCCTCTTGCTTATTATTTATGGATTCAAGTCAAGGAATTATTTAGCTAGGTTAGCTATGCTTCAGAGTTTTTTTTTTTTTTCATTTTACTTGTTATTTATTGATTCATTTACTATTTAGGTTTGAAAGTTTTATTTAATCAAGGAATTATTAGCTAAGTCAGTTTAGCTTCCTATTTAAACACTTTTGGATGCTATTTTGGGGTCTAAAGGTATATTTTCACGTGCCAATGCACTCCAACCTCTTCTAAAGAGTTCCGAGAGTTTTGTTAAAAACTACGAACTTCTTCTAGTAAATGAGCTTCAAGTTCCCACAAACTTCTCGTGTCCAAGTTCGTTAAAAATAATAATGACAAAAATTTCTCATATCTACGGCCATGCGAGATCCATATATCCAATCTAACTCCAGTGCAATTGAGTAAATTTGATGTACAATATTTATGGATAAGTTAAATAGTCGAACCATTGCATGATATTGTAAAACTAGAACACCAAAAAAAGCCTTGGAACATAATTATACAAGATGCTTATCCGTTTCAAGACATTTCTGATAAATAGACATGCAATCGTTCAAAAGAACGTATCATTTGACAGGAACAAACTATAGAACCTTAGCTAACACATTACACAAATCTGTTAGTTAATTGAACTGAATCGAAAGGGGGAAGGGAAACAAGAATGTAAAAAAGGGCCTAATTAAAACATCGATCTAGGTAGACATCATGACATGATCACTTGACTGTAGTGCTTGAGTAGCAAAGAATCTTACATCAACATCTGGGTCCTCACTTAGCTCAACCAAACATGGACGAATTGTCTTCTCCACAACCTGCATTGTTAGAGAACATTGTTAATACCTTCTGATACGGCAAGCAGAGTAAAAATAAAAGAGTTGAACAGGGAGCCTGACTCGACTAATAGAATGATTTCTCTTCACCTTACCTTGAACATACTAATCTGGTTTAAGGTAAATTATGTATGTATTTTATTAGAGAATTTAGTACTTCCATAAATATCACGAAGTGAAATGTAATAATTAAATCTTTTGAAATGAAGAGCAATAATGTTTTCAGAAACAAAGTAGAAATGTCAACTATTGTACTTACAGACTGATCAACTATAGGAATAAGTGATTGCAACACCTTAGCCACATTAAATTTGATGTTGGGTACCCTGTGACATGCAACTCTCTGCTCAATCCAAGTTATAACAAACAAATCAAACAAATTAAGCTTATGCAAGCAACTAATTCACCTGTCTTTTGATGCATTGATGACAATAGGAAGAAGCTGGGAACAGGTAATTTCCGACCCCATTACGGGAGAGAGTAGAGAAACTGCATGTAAAATGGTCATCCGATACAGATAGTGTGGGTTGTTAATCAGGTCCAAAACCTGTCAGCCAAAGTCAAAACAGTAGGTCAACTGACTTGGGAGAGTTCGGGTGGGGGGGGATAGAAGTCCCAATCTATATATGCTGGCCAATGTGCTTTTCTTGTTCTTTCCCTATGCTGTTTCCACTACCAAAAAGTCCAAAGGATTAGCCTCATATTTCTCCATAGATACGCTTTGCTCATATCATGTAACATTTTTACTCAAGAAAGAGAAATGAAGGCATGGTGATAAATAGTGTGACAACTGGCAAACCTGAGGAACTATGTGCTGCATTGCCCAATCTGGGCCAAATTCTTCAGCAAGGCGCTTCACATTGTTAGCAGCTGCATCACGAATTGAGTAAACCTATAAAGATAGCTAGTATAGTTAGTTAAAAACATATTGCAAAAATAAATAAGAACACTATGCTTGAAAATTATGAAGAAAAGCCATAAATCAAATGATAAGATACCTTCTTCCACTAAACAGACCACGCATTATGCATATGATTAAATAGAGGGAGTGAGGAAAATGGGCTAAAAAAAGATAGAAGTAGATGGAATCACATTCTTGATCATATTTCATTTTGAGATAAACTTCAAGGGTTTGATGATTTTGTAATCTCAGCATCAAATACTTAAACGAGGTAACCAAGCATCTGGGAACCATTTGCTGATAATGAAAAGTGAGGTGGTCTCCAGCATTACTTCATATATAAGCAAAGACCAGGATAGGCCTCAGTACAAAATCACAGAGCTCGACAAACCTTATCTTTCAACCATTGCATGCACAGAGCACCAAGCTTATCATCGAAAAACCCTACTCCCAACTGACTTGCCAGCAATGGTATGTATTCTATAATTGCAAGCCGAACTCTCCAATGTCTATCCTCTGCAAGCTCCACAATTGCTGGCAATAGAGATTGGGAAAGCAAATCAATTCCAATCACCTGCAAAGGAATTCAAACAACAAAAAAATCAGGCTAAAGTACCTTAAAAAGGAGAGAAAAAATGCAGGTATGAATTGCAGGTCTACGTAAGGTTTACGAATAGATCACAAATTGCTGGCCCCAATTAACCCTCAAAATGTCATTTACGAATCTATGTCAAATCAGAATTGATAGGAATAGACTTTAAAGCTGCTTTCTTAATCCACATATTTGGGACACAATTTTGGTTTCGAGTTCAGTTATGCTAATTAGTGTTACCAGATTAGGCAATATTTTATATATAGCAATAGTTTATATTTACAGGATCTTTGTGGTTGGTAGAGCAATGTTAGAGATTTTGAATGATTTGATACAAAATATCATGCATGTAATTATAATAATTAGGCTGTAAATAGAGAGAATTCTAGCTATTTAAAGAGAGGCATTCAAACCTAAACCAATTTCAGTCTTCTTAACATGGTATCAGAGCACCTAGCTTAAATTTCTGGAGTTGTGAGAAATTCTCATCTTGGTTTGTGGGCTGATTCAGTTCATTTTTTTAGTTCGTGATATTCTTTGGCTTGGGCTGAATTGTATCAGCATCTTGTCTTGTGGCATTGGTGTTTTCATTAATCTTGTCTATTTTTTTTAGGCTGTTGTGTTTTCTTAGTCATGTCGAAAGAGAGAACTTCCATTGTTCGCATGAATGGCAAGAATTACTCTTCTTGGGAATTTCAGTTTTGGATGTTTGTTTAAGGAAAAGAATTACAAAATCGTTGGATGGATCCTCTACGGTTCCAACTGATCCCATAAAACTGGGTTATTGGGAAAGCAGGGATGCCAAGGTTGTTTCATGGTTGTTGAGTTCTCTATTGAACCTCATATGGTCAACAATCTTCATTCCTTCAATACTGCTAAGGAAATGTGGGATTCACTTCGACGGATGTATCATCAAGATAACTTTGCTCGAAAGTTCCAATTAGAGTTGGACATTGGAAATTATTGCCAAGGGAATCCGTCAATTGACCAGTATTATTCGGGTTTCCTAAACTTATGGAGTGATTATTCTGGGTTGGTGTAATCTGAGGTTCCAAAGAAAGTGTTGGGGGCAGTACAAGCGGTCCATTCCGAGAGCCAACGAGACCAATTCTTAATGAAGCTTCGCCCAGAATTTGAGTGTATGCGTTGGGTTGATTAACCGCAAACCTGTTCCAACCTTGGATGAGTGCCTGGGAGAGCTTCTGCATGAGGAACAATGTCTTGCCTCACAACATGGCATTGCCCAAGACACGGTCAGTACTGAGATATTCAATATGGCCTATGCAGCTCAAGGAAAAGGTAGATTCAAATCCCCGCCACAGTGCTACAATTGCAAGGAGTTTGGGCATGTAGCAAAGAATTGCAGTAAAAAGTTCTGCAATTATTGCAAAAAGGAAGGTCACATTATCAAGGACTGTCGCATACGACCTCAGAATCGATCTGCCCATGCCTTGTATACTGCTAACCAATCCAACCTTGTGACCACGCCTCTAAATCAACCAGCTATCCCGAGGTCTTATTCTACTCTTACACCAGAGCTTGTCCAACAGATGATAGTTTATGCTCTCTCTGCTCTTGGACTTCAAGGTAAGACAAAGTTACTCTCCTCTCCTTGGTTAATTGACTCTGCAGTTTCCAATCACATGACTGGCAATTCCAAAGCACTACAGGATGTTCGTAAGTATGATGGTGAGCAAAACATTCAAATAGCTGATGGTCATACTATTCCTATTACTGTCATTAGCAATCTAGGGTCTGCCTTTACCAATGTTTTTGTGTCTCCTGACTTATCTTCCAATTTAATCTTTGTTGGCCAATTCATAGAAAATGATTATTCCCTTCATTTTGACCATCGTGGTTGTCGTGTGCAGGATCAGGTATCGGGACAAGTAGTAGCAACGAGGCCTAAAGTGGGACGTCTTTTTCCTCTTCAGTCTTTTTCTATACCTTTTTCAGTATCCCTTTTTCAGTATCTTTAGGTTGTTGTTCTATTGCCAATACTAGTCATCTTTGGCATAAGAAATTAGGACATCCTAATTCTGTTATTTTGCAGCATCTTGTTAAAAGTGGCTATTTGAATAATATACATGAGTTTTCCTCCCATTTATCTTTTGATTGTGCTTCTTGTAAACTTGATAAAAGCAAATCCATATCATTTCCTATGCAAGGAAGTCAGACTTCTGCCTATTTTGAAATTATTCATATTGATGTTTGGGGTGTAAGTCCTGTTCTTTCTCATGCACAGTATAGATACTTTGTAACATTTATTGATGACTACAGTTGATTCACCTGGGTCTATTTCCTTCATTCTAAAGCTGATGTGTTTTCTATTTTCCAAACATTTGTTGCTCTTGTAGAGACAATTTTTTACCAAAATTAAGATGTTACGTTCCGATTCTGGAGGAGAATACATGTCTCGTGACTTTCAATCCTTCCTACAACAAAAGGGTATTATCTCTCAACGTTCATGTCCTTGCACTCCTCAATAGAATGGAATCACCGAGCGTAAGAATCGACATCTTTTTAGAGGTTGTTCGTATCTTATTGCTTGAATCTTTTGTACCTCCTCGATTTTGGGTAGAAGCTTTATCTATAGATGTCAATTTGATTAATTGTCTGCCTTCTCAAACCTTGAATCTTGATTCTCCATATTTTCATTTGTTTGGAGTCCCTCCTGACTATAATTCTCTTCATGTTTTTTGTTGTATTTGCTTTGTTCACTTACCTCCCATCAAACATCACAAGCTTGCTGCTCAGGCTGTTCAACGTGCTTTTCTTGGCTATGGTAATTCCCATAAAGGATTTGTATGTTATGATGCGGATAATAACAAGATTCGCATTTCACGAAATATGGTTTTCTTTGAAAATCAGTATTTCTTTCTGTCTCGTGTAGATTATGTTTCTTCTTCTGCTTTGCTTCCTTCTTTTGATGATGTGTCTACTATTGTTGATCATTTTAAGCCAGGAATTGTTTATCAACGACGTTGCCCACTTCCTCTTTCTACTCCTGAACCAACATCTAATCTTGTTTTACAAGAGCCTCGACGGTCAACTTGGGTTTCACAACCTCCAGATAGGTATGGCTTCTCACATTCTGCTCTTCAGACCACTATTGATACTATTTATGTGCCTAAATCTTATTCTGAGGCCTTCACTCAAGAGTGTTGACAACAAGCTATGCAAGACAAACTTCAAGCTCTTCAAGATAATCATACTTGGGACATCATTCCTTGTCCCTTTGGGGTAAAACCTATTGGATGCAAATGGGTATACACCATTCAGATGGGTGCCAATGGATCTCTTGACCAATATAAAGCTTGTCTGGTGGCACTAGGAAATCGACAACAATATGGCCTAGATTATGAGGAAACATTTGCTCCTATGGCTAAGATGACTACTGTTCGTATTGTTATAGCCATTGTTGTCTCGAAAGGATGGTCGCTTCATCAGATGTATGTGAAGAATGCTCTTCTACATGGTGATCTGGAAGAAGAGATTTACATGATGACTCCTCCTGGCTTGTTTTCTTCCTCTTCTACTGAGGCTCGTCACTTAAAGCGATCTCTATATGGTTTGAAGCAAGCACCGCGGGCATGGTTTGAGAAATTTCGTACTACTCTTTTGGATTTCACCTTCACGCATAGCCAGTATGACTACTCTCTCTTCTTTCGCAAGACTGATATTGGGATCGTTCTACTTCTAGTGTATGTCAATGATAGTGATTACAGGATCTGATTCCCAGTTAATTGAGCAGCTTCAGAAGTGACTCAAATCTTCCTTTCATATAAAAGATCTTGGTCCACTATAGTATTTTCATGGTCTTGAGGCCTAGCATTGTCCAACTGGCATACTTTTGCATCAACACAAGTATACCCAGGAGCTTCTTTCCTTAGTTGGTCTTTCAGACGCTAACTCAGTTCTTACACCTATGGAGGTCAACTTGAAGCTACATCATGAGAATGGTGATCTCTTGCCTGATCCCCCCATGTATCGGCAGCTGGTAGGAAGTTTGAATTATTTGACTATTACCCAACCTGATATCTCATTTGTTGTACAGCAGGTCAGTCAGTTTATGCAGACTCCTTGCCAAACCCATTTAGCCGTTGTCCGTCGTCTCCTTCAATATCTTAAAGGGACGCCTGGTCGTAGTTTGTTCTTTTCTTCAAGAACTTTTTTACAATTGTAGGCTTATAGTGATGCTGATTGGGCTGGTTGTCCAGATACTCGTCGTTCTGTTTCGGGTTGGTGCATGTTTCTTGGCAGTACTCTTATCTCTTAGAAGAGTAAAAAGCAAGCACGTGTCTCAAAGTCATCTACCGAGTCTGAATATAGAGCCATGTCATCTACCTGTTCTAAAATTACATGGCTTCGAGGGCTATTAGGTGAACTTGGTGTTCCACAGCTTACTCCCACTCCTCTTTATGTGATAACATCAGTGTTATTCAAATTGTTACCAATCCAGTTTTCCATGAGAGCACCAAGCATATTGAGGTGGATTGTCATTCCATTCGTGAATCACTTGTTTGTCAGGAAATTACTCTTCCTCACAGTTTCACCAAACATCAAAATGCTGACATCTTTACCAAGGCTCTCTCTCGTCACCGCCATAAATTCATGATTGACAGATTGATGCTTCTTGATCGACCAGCATCAATTTGAGGGGGGATGTTACCAAATTAGGCAATATTTTATATATAGCAATAGTTTATATTTACAGGATCTTTGTGGTTGGTAGAGCAATGTTAGGGATTTATGTGGTTGGTGGAGTAATGTTAGGGATTTTGAATGATTTGATAGAGAAAATCATGCATGTAATTATAATAATTAGGTTGTAAATAGGGAGAATTCTAACTATTTAAAGAGAGGCAAACCTCCATTGAGAGGCATTCAAACCAAAACCAATTTCAGTCATCTTAACAATTAGCAGGTTCTCAAAAAATATATCCAAATGCTCTATAGTAGACATTTTTAATGATTTGCCCACAGTGTCCAATAATGAACAAATCATCAATCTAATAATAAGAAAGCAACTGCATTCATTTTTTCATAGGGGACATGATGCTATTCAAGTTCAGTCTTGGATTCCTTATAGTAAGCATTCAGTTATGTATTTGAGATTGGTTGTTAATATAGTTCAGTATATGGTTCAGCCTTGGGTTTTTCATGACGGGTCTTTACCTAGAGATGCATTCGGTCAGATTGAGGTTCTTATGGCATGGGTTCAGCCCAATTCTTTTGGTGGGTAATTCGACCAAATCAAGACAGGCTATGCATGGGATTTTTTGGGCTGCAAAGGAAGTTTATTTAGAGTGTATTTTGGGTCTAATTTGGTCCCTATTAATGAAAATGGGTTTGGGCCACATGGGGTCCAAAGTTGGCTTAGGTTAATTAAGATGTTGGGGTCAAATCAGATTTGTTTGGGGTTGATTTCCTAATTCTACAAGACCATAAATCAGACAAATATTCTCCTAAAATTCAAAGAAACTTCGTTCATTATTTTCCCTATTATTTAGGAGAATATTTATCAAGGAGAAAGTTTCCTAATCAACAAAGGATACTAGGGAGGCTGTCAGATCTCATTTCCCAAGTTATGAAGGATTAATTAATGATTCACCTAGTCTATAAATGAAACTAAATTTGTAGGTATACAAGAGGGAGATTTTCTTCATTAATTGTTCATGTAAAACAAGGAAACCAAGAACAACAAAGCAAGAAGACTTCAGAATTAATTCCACATTTAGATCAAATCTGATTCTAGCATATTTAGAATATTAATTTTGGATTTTTATTATTTTGATTATTTTCTTCTTAGTCTTTGGTTTATTATTACTCATTTGAGTCAATTTTGTAAATAGACTCAAATCAGCCCCACATATAAGGATCCATTAGGGTTATTTGAAGCATTATATAAGTGTTTTGTATGCTGAAAAGCAAGGGGCCATGGATTTATGAAATAAACTTTTGTTTTGCTTGATGCAACACGTTATCTTTGCTGGAACAAAGATCAAATCTGACTTATCAAGGTATAACTAACCTTGTGGCATCATTCAATTCAATTCCAATAGTGGTGCCTTGAAACAGGTTTCCATTGCATCACACTTCCCAAACCTGATTTTCAATTTTCTTGGGGAAGTATCATCTTCATTGGAGGTTACTTGACCACGCGATCAAGAGGTTCGCATCAAGACATTTAGGCGATCAATAAGAATATGGGAATCACCACCTAGTTTTGAAGGAAACTACATCTATAAACTAGTCTATGAGATTCTAAGAGTAAGGGAACTGATTATGCTAACTAGGAAGATAAACATCACCCAAAGGCATCCTACAAGGTGGTTGCTATAGGTTTCTTGCACGGGGAATCAATCATTCATCTATATTTTTTGCCTCATTTGATTAAATTATCTAGCAATGTGTTATTTATTATTTGAGCCTGGATGTGTTATATAGTCCTAATGAAAACTCTCTTAAAAGGCCCCCACATTGTCCAAGTTACCCTGCATTACCAGCAGGTTAACTCAACCCTGATTATGTGTCATTTAATGCTTCAAAGAAGTACTAATCATAAACGAAACTATTTCAGTTAGATTAGTCCTCATAATAATCTCCTAATTCTAGGTTCAATATGGTAAAGTTTAGAAGCATTTTGTAGTTCATTTTTACAAATGAGTGGTAATAAAATCACACTGCTAATTCTCATTATGTGATGCAGTAAATTGTTTCAAGATCTCTCAAAGAACAATAGCATGCATGAAGAACTTTCTAAGCAAATGAAGTTATGGAATCAATTTTAACAGCTTCCACAAACCTGATTGACTTGATCAAGTTTGCTGATAATATTCAATCTAACATCAGGAAATTCATCTTTCAAGAGAGAGAGGAAAATTGGAAGCAGCTGCTCAATTGTTGCATCCTAGCACCATCAGCAGAAACTGTGTTTTAGTACAGTGAAAGATACAAGCATGCTTCTTTGAGGAACAAATACCATAGATTGCAATAATAGTGAAAAAACTTCTGAAAGCCAATGGCAAAGCAGCAAAAACTCAAGAATCAATGTCCTCCAGGATAAATAGAAAACCAAGAATACAAATAACAAAGAAATCTACAAGCTAAAAAGGCTACTATAATAATGACATAATCAATGTTCTTACATTATCCACTTGCAAAAAGCCATGCTAGCTCATGCTCTAGTTCAAATTTTA